>NC_040095.1:32500000-33750000 GCF_003369695.1 Bos indicus x Bos taurus
CCACAGGTAAAAAAAAAAAGTGTTTTTTTTTTTTTTATTTTTAATAATACAAACTTATTTTGAAGTTTAGCTTTTTCCTTCTAGAAATTTCATTGTGTAAGAGAGGTAAGATAGAATGCTGTTTTGCCAAACCGAGAAAACTTATTTATAAGTCACACCTCTTGACTGCTAGAGGACTAATGTTTTGTTACTATGCACTGTAAAAGAAAGTATTTCTAGTGAAAATTCCAGGCTTCAGGATAAAATGTTAAATTTGGCACTGAAATGTGAATTTCACTGTGGCATGCAAAAGCACTTGCTGAAATGTTTGAAGATTGTCCCAAAAGTCAACTCCTACTAATCACAGAATTAGAAATTTATGCAGAATCTGGTCTTGCTGAGACGTATCAGGAAAATGAAGCCCATGGACGGGAGTAAAACTGTCAGCATCACAGACTAAATGCTGGGGGTCAGAGCCCAGGTTTCCAGGGAACTGAAACAAAGGAAGCAATGACTGCAGTTAATCTAGCAAGTTTCCACTCACTTTATCCACCATTTCCTTTCCTGTCTGATTGAAAAGTTTGTCATTGAGGAACCTTTTTGGCCAGTCCAATATAGTTAAAGGTCCCAGTTCAAGTAGACCCTTGTTTTCAGGTTGGGACAATATTAAACTCACCATCGTTAATATCCAAGCCTATTCTCACTACTGATTAGGCAGGCAGTTATTTAGTCTGAATATGATGTACTCATCTCACACGCTAGCAAAATAATGCTCAAAATTCTCTAAGCCAGGCTTCAACAATATGTGAACTTCCAGATGTTCAAGCTGGTTTTAGAAAAGGCAGAGGAAGCAGAGATCAAATTGCCAACATCTGCTAGATCATTGAAAAAGCAAGAGAGTTCCAGAAAAAACATCTATATCTGCTTTATTGACTATGCCAAAGCCTTTGACTGTGTAGATCACAATAAACTGTGGAAAATTCTGAAAGAGATGGGAATACCAGACCACCTGATCTGCCTCTTGAGAAATCTGTATGCAGGTCAGGAAGCAACAGTTAGAACTGGACATAAACAACAGACTGGTTCCAAATAGGAAAAGGAGTACGTCAAGGCTGTATATTGTCACCCTGCTTATTTAACTTCTATGCAGAGTACATCATGAGAAACGCTGGGCTGGAAGAAGCACAAGCTGGAATCAAGATAGCTGGGAGAAATATCAATAACCTCGGATATGCAGATGACACCACCCTTATGGCAGAAAGTGAAGAACTAAAGAGCCTCTTAATGAAAGTAAAAGAAGAGAGTGAAAAAATTGGCTTAAAGCATTCAGAAAACAAAGATCGTGGCATCTGGTCCCATCACTTCATGGCAAATAGATGGCGAAACAGTGGAAACAGTGGCTGACTTTTTGGGGGGGGCTCCAAAATCACTGCAGATAGTGACTGCAGCCATGAAATAAAAAGATGCTTACTCCTTGGAAGGAAAGTTATGACCAACCTAGACAGCATATTAAAAAGCAGAGACATTACTTTACCAACAAAGGTCCATGTAGTCAAAGCTATGGTTTTTCCAGTAGTCATGTATGGATGTGAGAGTTGGACTATAAGGAAAGCTGAGCCCCGAAGAATTGATGCTTTTGAACTGTGGTGTTGGAGAAGACTCTTGAGAGTCCCCCTTGGACTGCAAGGAGATCCAACCAGTCCATCCTAAAGGAATCAGTCCTGAATGTTCATTGGAAGGACTGATATTGAAGCTGAAACTCCAATACTTTGGCCACCTGATACGAAGAGCTGACTCATTGGAAAAGACCCTGATGCTGGGAAACATTGAAGGCAGGAGAAGGGGAGGACAGAGGATGAGACGGTTGGATGACATCACCAATTCAATGCACATGAGTTTGAGTGAACTCCAGGAGTTGGTGATGGACAGGGAGGCCTGGCGTGCTGTAGTCCATGGGGTCGAAAAGAGTCGGACATGACTGAGCGACTAAACTGAACTGAACTGAATATGATATAACTAGACTGTATGTTAGGGGGTGTGTCAGCAAGTGTTTAGGGCCAGAGTTATTTCCCAGTAGGAAAACTGGGTGGAAAGGCAGGTGGTGGTGAGAGAGCAGCTGGGGAAATTAGATTTGAAATGACTAGTACCTAAAAGGGAGACAAAGTGATCAGAAGAAGATACAAAGACATTTTTCATACAGCTGTTCCTACTCTTAAACAAAATTTGAATTTCTCTTGGCTTTTTAAAAACCGGTTTAGCTTTATGTTGTAGTCTTTGTCGTTTGTATTTTTCCTTAATTAGATAACGTAGTAGATAAAATACTTAAGAGAAGGTTTAGAATACACTCTAAATAACTGGAAATTTTACATTATTATTATATAATCATGATATTGTTATTTATGATAAGATTCAGGCTGTACCTACATGTAGTACACAGTAAAACACGATATTTTATTTTATGTTTTTAAATGTATACAGTTAAAGTTATATACTTCAGATTTGAAAATTGATTTAAAAATATTACAAATAGACTTGTAAAATATGATGTTGAGAAACCAGTGGAGACATGGAAACCGAGAACATGAGTATACAAATAAGCAGTTCCATTACAAATTAAGGATTAAAAATAGAGAAGTTGTTGTCTAGAGCGTCAGTCATTGTTTTGCATTGATCTTCTAGCCTGCAGTGTTAGTGAGGTAGACCAATATGCACTGCTAGGGGTGGTTTAGATGGATAAACACCTAGAGAGCAGGGACCGTGTGGCTAAGTATTTGTGTCCGCAGACAGAAGTGTGCTTAATGGACTTTTGACTCAGTGTTGTTTGCTTGCTTGTAGGGCACGCTTGCAGAGAGGATTCGTGCAGGTGGGGCTGGAGTTCCTGCATTTTACACCAGCACAGGGTATGGGACCCTGGTGCAAGAAGGGGGGTCACCAATCAAATACAACAAAGATGGCAGCATTGCCATTGCCAGTAAGCCGAGAGAGGTAAGATGCACGGATTCCAGGTGGGCTCATTGGGTAAATAAGTATAAAATCATACCTGGGTGAGAATAAAACACATTCGTTCAGTAACATACATATGCTAGGTACAATTTCTAGCTAACACTGAACATCTGCTAGTAATTAAAGTCACGTAGAGGAACCAGAATAAACAAATGAGAAGGAAAACTAATCCATAGAAATGAGAGTCAAGATTAGTTTTATGGTAGGTTTTAAGAAATTTAGGAGTGTGTATAATTGCTGATTATGTTTACGTGGAAAATAAAATACAGCTACTTTATTTAATACCATAATATGTATAGTATTAAACCCTTCATGTTCAGGCCCCTTCTGGACATGATTGAAGAATGGAAAAAAAGCTAAAGAAATCACAAATTTGTCTATAATCTTAAAAAACAGAGAATGGTTATAAATATATAATATGAGTAGAATAAATACCAAGTTTATATTATCTTCTTTATCCTTCATTTTGTACACTGGACACATTTGAGCCTTAGACTGAATAACTTAGTTTTATTTAAAGTGCTGGATAGGATGGAGTATCTTTATACTAGGTAACTTTCCTCACACATTAGAAAAGAATAGAACTCTAGATACAGGTATTTGAGATATTCAGGAGCCAGTTTTAAAAATGACACAGGCCAGTATTTCATTGCTGTATTTTTGGTATCTTTCCCTTCTCTCTGCCCACATGGCTCATGAGAGTTAACAAAAGTCATGGACTGCTGAACTTATCTCTAGGGAAGTGAGAACTTAGTATATCAAGGGGTCTTGTCACCTTTCTTCGTATAAGGATGTTAGCTGTGCCCCTTGGGGTTGTGAGGGGAGATAAAGGTCATTGCTCTCATCCCCCTGCTGTCCCATCTTGTCTCCAGCAGCGTCCTTCATCTTTAGCTGTGCCTTTTCTGCTTAGGGTTACCTATATTGACTCAAAGTTTTTGTTAACGATTTTTATACTCTATCTTTGCTTCTTGCCTAATTAGGTTTAAAAAGTTTTCGCAAAGAAAAAGACAGGAACCTAATTATTAAGATGGATCCTAGTTAATGTAGATTAGGATAGCCAGCAAAATCTGGTGAATGCTTTGAGAACTTGCTAGAAGTTACATCATTAACTCACCCTGTGAAAACAAAGGATAGACTAGAATCTGTCCTGAATGCCTGGGTTCATTTCAGCCTGGAGTCAGGTGTAGGCATCTAGCAGTTTTGTGATTTTGTCTGAATCCCGAGGAATACAACAGATAATCTCTAGAAATGATTCTTGTTAGCCAACTTTATTTTCCTTGATTATGGTGGGAAGAGGAAATGAGTGAATTCCTTGGATTAGTGATAGTTATTTGAGGTCCTTCTGTTTGCTAAGCACTAGTCCAAATGTGGTGGAAAAAGGGGTCCTTTAGGCCAAGTCCCCCTGTAGTGGGGGATCTGACAAAGAATGAAGAAACAAATGCAAAATGTAAGAAATCAAGTAGGGCAAAGGCAGAGAGGGTGCTGAGTGGCCAGGAAGGTGTGTTCCAGGCTGGGTCAGGGGAACCTCTCTGAGAGGTGATGTTTGGTAGAGACCTGAATAAGATAGGAGAATGAGCTGGGTGATGATTGTAGGCTGTGCTCTAGTCAGAAGAAAGAGAAAGGACATGGTCCTTGGCAGGCTTGCTGAGTGTGTGCAACAGCAGGGCAGTGAGACTGGAACAGAGTGAACGAGGCAGAGAGTGGTAGGATTGGAGATTGAAGAGAGGCAGGAGCCAGGTCACATGAGCTTGGGCTTCACTGAGAGTGGTGAGGGGTTGAGAGTGTTGAATAGAAGTGGGAGAGTGATGGGACCTGAGCTACATTTTGGAAAGATCACTGTGGCTTTTGGGAGTGGGTTTTTTGTCAGAGACCCAGAAGCAGAAGCAGCGAGAGAGATGAGGGACTGTTGAATTAATACTAATCCAGTTGGAAGTAGAAGGCAGTTTAGATTGAGGTGGTGACAGTGGAATTTGTGAGAAGTGGTTGCAGTTGGGAAATACACTGAGAGTAGAGCCAACACGATTTACTGAGTAAGAAAAGACACGAATCAAGCATGCTGCTTATTGAGATGGGCCAAGTATGAGAATTAACAAGGAGCTCTTTCTGGACTTGAAGTGTTTAAGAGATTCATTGGCCTCCAAGAGTAGCTACTCAGTAGGCTTTAAGTCAGCTCAGGGAGGGTTGAGAGCTGGGATAGGAACTTTGGAGGCATCAGCAAGTGAAATTCGCTCAGTCATGTCTGACTCTTTGCAACCCCATGGACTATACAGTCCACAGAATTCTCCAAGCCAGAATACTGGAGTGGGTAGTCTTTTCCTTCTCCAGGGGATCTTCCCAACCCAGGGTCGCACCCAGGTTCTCCCTCATTGTGGTCGTGTTCTTTACCAACTGAGCCACCAGGGAAGCCCAAGAATATTGGAATGGGTAGCCTATCCCTTCTCCAGCAGATCTTCCCAACCCAGAAGTGATCAGCACGTGGTGTTTAAAACCATGTGACTTGAGTGACGAGGGCTGGAGTGCAGAGAACACCTCTTTTGCGTTTAAGGGTTTAGAAGAGGCCTGGCATTTAAAGGTTGAAAAGAGGAAAAGAAGCAGCAAATAAAATGGGAGTGTCCAGTGAGTAGAGGAGATCCAGGGGAGGTGATTTGGAAGTTGGAAACTTTTACAAAGCAAGGAGTGATCAACTGTGTTAGAAAGTGAAGGAGCTGAGTAATAGGACTGGAAGTTGATCATTGCAGTTGAAAATGTGGAGGTCATTGGTGACCTTAAAGGGTGATTTTTTTGGAACAGAGGATTTTTCTGGAATGGTGAAAATTTGAATGGAGTGGATTCAAGAAAGGATGGAAAGATGAGGATGTGGAGACTGTGAAATGAGTGACTCAAGTGAATATAATAGCTAGTTTGACAAAACCAATTCTGTCCCTGTTTTTAAATTTTAAAATAGCTAACACTTAGCAACTGCTGATGTGTAGCCCCTTTAGGAAGTTATATAATTGGAATAGAAAAAAAATGTCAGTGTTTTTACTTTGCCCTGAGTTGGCATTTGTTCAGATGTGTTCTTCTAGGTCTGCATGGAAAAGACTCAACTATCATCATTAGTGATGACTGAAATTCTTAAGACTTAAAAAAACTAAGGCAGGAGGAGAAGGGGACAACAGAGGATGATATGGTTGGATGGCATCACTGACTTGACGGACATGAGTTTGTGTAAGCTCCATGAATTGGTGATGGACAGGGAAGCCTGGCGTGCAGCAGTCCATGGGGTCACAAAGAGTCGGACATGACTGAGTGACTGAACTGAAAAAACTATTGATGTGTATCTTACAAATATCCTTCATATAATTTATCTAAGTTCATATTAATATGATCCTCATTCATCTGTGATTCCCTAAATTCATTCATTTTTTCTGACATAATGTGTCATAATACCTTTAAGGAAACTGTTCTGTAAGAAATGATTTCTCTTTTAATGTAAATCAAAACTACAGTGAAGTATCACCTCACACTGGTCAGAATGGCCATCATCAAAAAGTTTACAAATAGTAAGTGCTGGAGAGACTGTGGAGAAAAGGGAACCTATACTGATGGTGGAAATATAAATTGGTGCAGCCAGAGTGGAAAACAAGAAGTTAAACTAAACATAGTTACTGGTCATAATGGCCGTCATCAAAAAGTCTACAAATAATAAGTGCTGGAGAGGCTGTGGAGAAAAGGGAATCTATACTGATGGTGGGAATATAAATTGGTGCAGCCAGAGTG
The DNA here is from genome assembly GCF_003369695.1 of Bos indicus x Bos taurus. Lineage (NCBI taxonomy): Eukaryota > Metazoa > Chordata > Mammalia > Artiodactyla > Bovidae > Bos > Bos indicus x Bos taurus. Next base: position 32,506,742 of record NC_040095.1, read on the forward strand.
GAAAACAGTCCCACTCCTGGGCATATATGGAAAAGATAAAGACCCTAGTTCAAAGAGATATATGCACCCCAGTGTTTTATAGCAGTATTATTTACAGTAGCCAAGAAACAGAAGCACCCTAAATGTCTATCAACAGGTGAATGGTTAAAGAAGATGTAGTGGATATATACAATGGAATATTGCTTAGCCATAAAAATGAATTAATTCCATTTGCAGTAACATGGATAGACCTAGAGCTAAATGAAATCAGTCAAATACAGAATATTATATGCTGTCACATATGTGGAAACTAAAAGATTGATACAAGTGAACTTATTTACACAACAGGAATAGACTCACTGACATAGCAAACAAACTTACGGTTACCAATGGGTAAAGTGAGGGAGAGAGATAAGTTAGGTGTTTGGGATTAACATATACACACAATTATATAAAAATAAGAACCTACTCTGTAACACAGGGAGCTTTATTCAATATCTTATAATAACCTATAATGGAAAATAATCTGAAAAAGAATATATGTATGTATACGTGTACATGTGCTGTGCTTAGTCAGTCAGTCATGTCTGACTCTTTGTGATCCCATGGACTGGAGCCCACCAGGCTCCTCTGTCCATGGGGATTCTCCAGGCAAGAATTCTGGAGTGGGTTGCCATGTCCTCCTCCAGGGGATCTTCCCAACCTAGGGATTGAACCCAGATTTCCCGAATTGCAGGTGGGTTCTTTACTGTCTGAGCCACCAGGGAAGCCCAAGAATACTGGAGTGGGTAGCCAATCCCTTCTCCAGGGGAACTTCCCAGCCCAGGAATAGAACTGGGGTCGCCTACATTGCAGGCAGATTCTTTACCAGCTGAGCTACGCAGGAATCCCATATATATACATATATGGGATATCTGAATCCTATATCTGGGATTTGAATCACTTTGCTATATACCTGAAACTAATGCAATATTATAAATTAACTATGATTTTTTTTAAAAGTTTCTTTTTTTAAACCATAGTTTAAGAAAAGTATATGTACCCAAACTCTCAAAACTTTCTGTAAAATGCATGCAGTTTTTTTTCCACTAGGAGGCGCAGTAGGAATGAGAATGGACTTCAGCCTTCAAATGGCTTCCATCCCATGTGGTGATGGAGTGTGATGTTGATTTTGTTCCCTCTGTTTCAATTCCCAGAGCTAAGTCCCCATGAAGAAAAAGGGAACAAAATGCCACAGCATAGTTTTGCTTTATGCTTTTTCTCCCCATCTCTTCCATCTGGAGTAGAATTAAAAGTCAATAAACATAAAAAATCAATAACCTTCCATTAGAACAGTAATGACAGAAAAGAAGGTGTAGTAGAATAAAATATAATAGTCATAGTGGCCATCAAAAACCATGAAGCACCTGTGAGTAAACCTAGAAAATATATACAGAGCTTTTTTGGGGGGAATTGTAAAACTATTGAAGGAGGTAAAAGAAGACTTTAAAAAATAAAGGCCTATATTATGCTCACAGGTGGGATATGGCATATCACTTCTCTCCAGATTAGTCTATAAATTCTAGGAATCCCAATTAAAATCTCAGCAGATGATTATGAATTAATTAGGAGAGAGGAATGGATTTTTATAACTATTTTAGGTAGGAAAGTAATGCATTGCCTGTTTCATGCAACTATATAGTTTTTTTCTAGAGTGGAGGGAAACTGAAAGTGTTAGTCTCTCAGCCGGGTTGGACTCTTTGTGACCCCATGGACTGTAGCCCGCTGGCTCTTCTGTCTGTGAATTTCTCCAGGTGAGAGTACTGGAGTGTGTTACTATGCTCTCCTCCATGGGATCTTTTCGACCCAGGGATCAAAGCCAGGTCTCCCACGTTGCAGGTGGACTTCCTACTGTCTGAGCCACCAAAGAGGCCATAGAGTGGAGGGAAAGAGGGGCCTTTTTCATGTCAGTATGTAACTTATTCACAGAAATAGTAAAGAGAGTGCTAACACATGCAGTCTATACCATAAGCATGTAGAATTTTCAGTTCCTCGGAGTTACCAAGCTCTCCTACCACGGGGCCTTTGCACATGCTGCTTCCTTAGTTTCCTCTTCACCACTTTGAGTGAACCCTGATCCAGGGGTCCCCAGCCTCCTGGATCCAATTCCTGATGATCTGAGGTGGAGCTGATGTAATGGTAATAGAAATGAAGTGCACAATAAATAAAATGCACTTGAATCATCCCCAAACTACCCTCTACACCTGTCTATGAAAAAATTATCTTGCACGAAATCTGGCCCCTGGTGCCAAAAAAGGTTGGGGACTGCTGGCCAACACTGCTCATCCTAGAAGTCTCAGTTTAGATCTTCTCCTGCTTGCCCTAACTAGGCTTGTATCCCTTTTATCTGTCTCTGTCAGAGCAGGTGGGTCTTCCCAGGTGGCTCAGCAGCAAAGAATGCACCTGCCCCTGGGTTGGGAAGTTAATAGTTTAGTAAAACACATAAGAAAATAAGTAAGTTACACTTAGGCAAATAAGTAACTAGCAGGGCTTCTCAGGTGGCTCAGTGGTAAAGAATCTGCCTACCAATGCGGGAGACACAAGAGATGTAGGTTTGAGCTGAGAGTAGAGAAGATCCCCTGGAGTAGGAAATGGCAACCTGCTCCAGTATTCTTACCTGGAAACTTCCATGGACAGAGGAGCCTGGTGGATTACAGTATATGGGGTCTCAAAGAGTCAGACACAACTGAGCAACTGAGCACACACATACACACACATCAGAGCAGGTATCACACCCAAGCAAGCCCTGTGCAGATCCCGACGATGCCCTTTGTCTCTTGCAGGTGAGGGAGTTTAAAGGTCAGCATTTTATCTTGGAGGAAGCAATCACAGGGGATTTTGCTTTGGTGAAAGCCTGGAAGGCAGACCGAGCCGGAAACGTGATTTTCAGGTAGTACAATGGTTTTAAAAAATGTTCAACATAATGCCTGTTAGCAACTTTATGTTTCCGAAATCATGATTACAAAATGGATATCTTGATGTGTTTGGTATTTAAAAATCTATTTTAAAGATTGGTTAATATCAGTCACGTGTGTGTGTGTGTGTGTGTAGGTGTGCGTGTGTGTAGGTGTGTGCAGAACCATTGCTGTGTGGCCATGCTGGTTTGGTGCACTTGAGGACATCTGTTCTGACTGATTGGTGCCCATGGTGCACTGTTTGTTAACTATTTGAATCTATTCTAGTCTTGTATATAGTCGCATATACTTTTGTCCTGTGTAATTTAGTGATGAAGACTAATTACCATGTTGTGACATACTTAGAAAAGTTGACAAAAGCACACAATTATATTTAATTTTGACATCGTTATTTATATGCATTGTCTTAAAACACCTAAGTTAGTTTGATGTTCTGGAAAAATATTGGTAATAACCATTTAGGTCAGTTCTTTTCTGAGCTTGTTGGTGTCTACTAGGAAATGCTTATAAAGATGATGTTTGGAAAGTTGATTAACAGTAATAATGCCTAGCTTTCATTTTCATTATCTGGATGGCCACAGATAGATTAAGCCACTTAATGGATTTCAACATCTTTTGATTACGCTAAGCATACTAAATACCAAGTTTCAGTATCTTGGATTTAGGTATTATGTAGTTGTTTTTTGAAAATTGTGCCACCTTTGAATATACTCATAAAAGCTTTCAAAATGTTTGGTTTTGAAGACTTCACCTGTTAGGTTACCGAACTAGTTTTCTTTTTTATAATATGGTCCATTTCCTGCTTTTTGTTAGTGATTTTTAAACAATCTTTACCAAATACAGTTTTGGTATGATCACAATTAAATTATCAGTGATCACTCTCATGTTACTGTTTCATTTCTGAAGATCTTACATGACATTGGCTTCCCTGGTGGCTCAGCTGGTAAAGAATCTGCCTGCAATGCCTGAGACCAGAGTTCAGTCTTTGGAATGGGAGGATTCCCTAGAGAAGGGAATATCTAACCACTCCAGTATTCTTGTCTGGAGAATCCCATGGACAGAGAAGCCTTGCAGGCTACAGCTCATGGGGTCACAAAGAGTGGACACCACCAAGTGACTAACACTTTATATGACATTAACTATACTGTATTTGATTTTTTGAGCTTAGCCAATTTTTTTTGTTTGTTTGATTTTGTTTTTTTGATGGGGCCACAGCACTTAGGATCTTAGTTCCTTGACCAGAAATCGAATCTGTGTCTCCTGCAGTAGAAGTGCAGAGTCTTAACCACTGGACTGCTAGGGAAGTCCCCATATTTGGTCAGTTTTTGGTATTATAACTAGTTTTAGCAATTACAGAGGACATTGACTGCTATCTACCTTTATTTGACACCTTGGTGTAATGTTTTTGAAGCTAGGTTTTTTTTTTTTTTGGAAAATTAATGAAATTGTATAGTAGCAAATGAAAATGAATTACTTAAAATATTTCCATGAGTTTATCCTGTGCTTTACTGCCTGTTGTCTAAAGACAGCACAAGAGCTATTCTGAGCACAGACTTTATGCCTATGGTTTCTGCTCAGTAGCCATTGAGCTTTGATGTGAAATGAGAGTGCTTGTCGCCAGCGGTCAGGTGGCCTAGATTCTTAAGATCCTGACTTCTAGGCTGACCTTCACGTTGAGTGGGACAGCTGGTACAGAGGTCTGTCTAGGCCATTGGTAGAGTGGGCGGGCCCTGCATCCCTGCACCCCAGGCCACTCTGTCCTTGGAGCTTTTGATGCTGGATGTTTGATGGAATCCAATACAGTAGCTTGTGAAAGTACATAGAGATATTCCTCTCTCAAGGACACACCTATCCTTGAATCCAAGTGAAAGAAACATTACTAGCACAAAGGGCTGGTAAGACACAGCTGTGAATTATTCCTCTTTACCAAAGAATTTTTCCTTCCAATTTACACTCTCAGAAACAAGAACACATTTCAATTTTTATTATTAGAGTAAGTGCATAAATTTAGGAACTTGGGAATGCAGAAGCATCAGCAAAATTGGCCCCCTCTTTTTATACCTCAGGGTCTGATGTGGAGGTTGTAGTTTCAAACTTTTCATTGGAAGTTGGTTCTCCAGAATGATCTTTATAAGTGACTCACAAATTACCCATGAATGTTCAGTTAATTTCAACAATAGATGTCTCTTTAGTAATGAGTATAATTATTATACCTTCTCAGATAAAGCACTTGCTACTTTTCTTAATATTTAACAAGAGCAAGTTCAGTGAAATATTTAACTATAGAAACAAAGGAGCATTTCAGTTAAAAGATTTAGAGAAATTAGACTCATTAATATCCATTTTATTTTTCTGTATATTATATGTTGAAAATGAAAAATAGTTCTTTCTCTTAACCCCATAAATATGATATGATTCCATTAAGTGGCCATTGCATTGTTTTTATATATAAAATAGCTATAGAACTTACAGAAAATACGATATACTCTTTTAAGAAAATTCACAGAGTCTTAGATTGCAAAAATTCTTTTAATCTGTAATTAAAGCTGAGAGAGACACTTCTTATTTTTGGCATTCTTTCCACACTTCCTTATTCCCTCACCCCTAATGTAGGAAAAGTGCAAGGAATTTCAACTTGCCGATGTGCAAAGCTGCAGAAACCACAGTGGTGGAGGTAAGAGAAGAGGTTATTTCTGATTTCCTAATGTTACTTTTTTAAAGTTGATGTTATGTGTTAGTTTAAGAAAAAGTACTACAGTTCATTTGTTTTCATGAAGAGGGACAGTGACCATTTTTTTTTTCATTTTAGATGTTGAAGGATTCTATTTAAATATATGATAGTTGAAATTTTGCTGGAATTTGAGCTCTCTGGTTAGCTAGGATCTCAGCAGAATGCTCACTTTGGGAACCAAGCTATGAGGCTGACCAGCTCATGAAAGTTCTTTGGTACTTGAGCAAAGTGGACCTTCTTGGGTAAAATCTCAGGGATGAATTTTTCTAAACAGAATCCCAAGGAAAATAATAAGTTGTATCAGGAAAAGTTCTTTATCTCACTGTGACAGAAAGTGGTGATACTTTGCTCCTCAAGAAAGGAGGGTAATACAACTCATTGCTTTGATGTAGTTCTGTCTGGAACAGTTGAATTAATGCACTAACTGACTCTCCTTTAAACATCTCAGGGTTCGTTTGGAAGAGACTTGAATAATTCTAGAACGTGCCTAGGGTTAAAGCTCTGGGATAGAAATAGGTGCTTATACCAAAACCCTGCCATTTTGTGTGTATATATTGGAACTTGAAAGGAGACTTCAAAATAATTCATGTAGGCTTTGAGGATCACTTTGGAACCAGATTTTCATGGGATTTGAGATACATTTCCCCATGGGAGGGCTTTATAGGATCCCATCTTGGGATCTGGAAATGAGAATGTATGTTCTTGATTTTTCTTGTTATGGTACCATTGTATTTGACATCTTTTCATTCCTTCAAGCACTTGGCCAAGATGATATTTCATGGAGGCAGTGCTGCTGTATTTTTGAAACAATCAAATGTTAGAATTCTCTTGAAAAGTACAGTGTATTATTATTTTACTAGATAGCCATAGTTTGGCTTCTTTTTTTTCCCCTCTTATGGAAGAATGGTTAATTGACAGTATTTGAAGTGTACTATTTTTAAAGTGCTGGGAAATGTGGTACTTTCAACATTGGCAGGATGGTTTCTTTTGCAATGGCTTCAGTATATTTTCTGCATTTAAAATGGATAATGTGATTTAATCTGTGCAGTTTTTTTTCAATCGAATCATCTTAATGACTTTGCCTTTTCATACACCTGTAATGGTACTGAAAAAAGCCTATAACACAGCTTGAACTAATTGGTAGTTTAACTCTGTTGATTGTATGTACCTCTGTAAAACTGCCACAAACGAGTATTTTTTCTCTGAGTACTATGGGGTCAATATGCATTGTCCTGGGTGATTTTCTTTCTTTTTTTCCCTTTTATAATCCAGTTCTTTTCAGCCAGTCTTATCTCTTCCAAAAGCAGGAAGTGAACCTCTAGTAGTTTGAGAGTTAATGAAGATATTTGAAAAGACGTTCGCTGTTGGCATAAGGGAAAGGGAGATAAAATCCTTTAATTGAGCCTGCAAATATGATTAAGGCTGCCCTCCCATGTACAAGAACAGACGTCTCTTATTCACAGCACTCTGTCCTGTTAGACTCACGTTAGGATCCCCTTCAATATAGTGCTGCTGACTGCCACTCCTAATTGATTATACCTGCACTGTCCAATATGCTAGCCAGTGCCCACATGCAACTTTTAAAATTTAAACTGTTGTTGTTCACTGAGTAAGTTGTGTCCAACTCTTTGTGACTCTACGTACTACAGCATGCCAGGCTCCTCTGTCCTTCACTGCCTCCCAGATTTGCTCAAACTCATGTCCATTGAGTCGGTGATGCCATCCAACCATCTCATCCTCTATCACCCCCTTCTCTTCCTGCCCTCAGTCTTTCCCAGCATCAGGGTCTTTTCCAGTGAGTCAGCTCTTTGTATCAGGTGGCCAAAGGATTGGATATTCGGCTTTAACATTAGTCCTTACAAAAAATATTTAGAGTTGATTTCCTTTGGGATTGACTGGTTTGATCTCCTTGCAGTCCAAGGAACTCTCAAGAGTCTTATCCAGCACCACAGTTCAAAAGCATTAATTCTTCAGCACTCAGCTTTCTTTATGGTCCAGCTCTGACATTCATACATGACTAATGGAAAAATGACAGTTTTGACTATATGGACCTTTGTCAGCAAAGTCATGTCTCTGCTTTTGACTATTCTGTCTAGGTTTGTCATAGCTTTTCTTCCAAGGAGCAAACGTCTTTTAATTTCATGGCTACAGTCACTGTCCACAGTGATTTTTGGAGCCCAAGAAAATGAAACCTGTCACTACTTTCCCCATCTATTTGCCATGAAGTGATGGGCTTGGATGCCATGATCTTAGTTTTTTGAATGTTGAATTTTAAGCCAGCTTTTTCACTCTCCTCTTTCATCCTCGTTAAGAGGCTCTTTAGTTCTTTTTCGCTTTCTGCCATTAGAGTGGTATCTGAGGTTGTTGATATTTCTCCCGGTAATCTTGATTCCAGCTTATGCTTCATCCAGTCCAGCATTTTGCATGATGTACTCTGCATACAAGTTAAATAAGCAGGGTGACAATACACAGCCTTGACGTACTCCTTTCCCAATTTTGAACCAGTCCATTCATTGTTCTATGTCCAGTCCTGACTGTTGCTTCTTGATCTGCATACAAGTTTCTCAGGAGACAGGTCAAGTGGTCTGGTATTCCCATGTCATGAAGAATTTTCCAGTTTGTTGTGATCCACACAGTCAAAGGTTTTAGCATAGTCAATGAAGCAGAAGTAGGTGTTTTTTCTGGAATTCCTTGCTTTCTCTATTATCCAATGGATGTTGGCAATTTGATCTCTGATTCCTCTGCCTTTTCTAAATCCAGCTTGTACATCTGGAAACTCTCAGTTCATGTACTGCTAAAGCCTAGCTTGAAGGATTTTGAGCATGAGAAATGAGCAGAATTGAACATTCTTTGACATTGCCTTTCTTGGGATCCATTCCTGTGGCCACTGCTGAATTTTCCAAACATATTGGCATATTAAGTGCAGCACTGTCACAGCATCATCTTTTAGGATTTGAAATAGCTCAGCTGGAATTCCATCACCTCCACTAGCTTTGTTCATAGTAAGGCTTCCTCAGGCCCACTTGACTTCATACTCCAGGATTTCTGGCTCTAGGTGAGGGACCACACGATCATGGTTATCTGGGTAATTAAGATGTTTTTGTATGGTTTTTCTGTGTGTTCTTGCCACCTCTTCTTAATGTCTTCCACTTTTGTTATGTCCTTACTGTTTCTGTCCTTTATTTAAATTTAAAAATTTAAATTAATCTAAATAAAAGTTCAGTTTCTCTTCATTGGTTCCATATACTAGTGACTACTGTGTTGATCAACATAGATAAAGAACATGATCATCCCTGTAGAAAGTTTGATTCAGTTCAGTTGCTCAGTCGTGTCTGACTCTTTTCGACCCTATGAATTGCAGCACGCCAGACCTCCCTGTCCATCACCATCTCCTGGAGTTCACTCAGACTCACATCCATCGAGTCGGTGATGCCATCCAGCCATCTCATCCTCTGTCGTCCCCTTTTCCTCCTGCCCCCAATCCCTCCCAGCATCAGAGTCTTTTCCAATGAGTCAACTCTTGGCATGAGGTGGCCAAAGTACTGGAGTTTCATCTTTAGCATCATTCCTTCCAAAGAAATCCCAGGGCTCATCTCCTTCAGAATGGACTGGTTGGATCTCCTTGCAGTCCAAGGGACTCTCAAGAGTCTTCTCCAACACCACAGTTCAAAAGCATCAGTTCTTCGGCGCTCAGCTTTCTTCACAGTCCAACTCTCACATCCATACATGACCACAGGAAAAACCATAGCCTTGACTAGACGAATCTTTGTTGGCAAAGTAATGTCTCTGCTTTTGAATATGCTTTCTAGGTTGGTCATAACTTTCCTTCCAAGGAGTAAGCATCTTTTAATTTCATGGCTGCAGTCACCATCTGTAGTGATTTTGGAGCCCAGAAAAATAAAGTCTGACACTGTTTCCACTGTTTCCCCATCTATTTCCCATGAAGTGGTGGGACCGGATGCCATGATCTTCGTTTTCTGAATGTTGAGCTTTAAGCCAGCTTTTTCACTCTCCACTTTCACTTTCATCAAGAGGCTTTTGAGTTCCTCTTCACTTTCTGCCATAAGGGTCGTGTCATCTGCATATCTGAGGTTATTGATATTTCTCCTGGCAATCTTGATCCCAGCTTGTGCTTCTTCCAGCCCAGCGTTTCTCATGATGTACTCTGCATAGAAGTTAAATAAACAGGGTGACAATATACAGCCTTGACGAACTCCTTTTCCTATTTGGAACCAGTCTGTTGTTCCATGTCCAGTTCTAACTATTGCTTCCTGACCTGCATACAAATTTCTCAAGAGGCAGATCAGGTGTTCTGGTATTCCCATCTCTTTCAGAATTTTCCACAGTTTATTGTGATCTACACAGTCAAAGGCTTTGGCATAGTCAATAAAGCAGGAATAGATGCTTTTCTGGAACTCTCTTGCTTTTTCTGTGATCCAGCAGATGTTGGCAATTTGATCTCTGTTTCCTCTGCCTTTTCTAAAACCAGCTTGAACATCAGGAAGTTCACGGTTCATATATTGCTGAAGCCTGGCTTGGAGAATTTTGAGCATTACTTTACTAGCGTTTGAGATGAGTGCAGTTGTGCGGTAGTTTGAGCATTCTTTGGCATTGCCTCTCTTTGGGATTGGAGTGAAAACTGACCTTTTCCAGTCCTGTGGCCACTGCTGAGTTTTCCAAATTTGCTGGCATATTGAGTGCAGCAGTTTCACAGCATCATCTTTCAGGATTTGGAATAGCTCAACTGGAATTCCATCACCTCCACTATCTTTGTTCGTAGTGATGCTTTCTAAGGCCCACTTGACTTCACAGAGGCTAAGTAGAAGGATCAAGATAAAATCTAATTTGTAATTCTAGTTTAGGAATGTAAGCAAAACAGCAATTTAGACAATAAATTATGGTAAGGTTGCCCCCTCTGCCTGCTCATAGTAGAAGAGGTCCACATGGCTTTAGGTTGAATTGGAAGAACTGAGCTCTTGGAAGTGTAAAATATTTGAAATTGGGGTTGATGAGTAGACTGGGTGTTTTCTGATAATGAAGAATCTATCTAGGGTGTGAGTTTTGTATTATTCTTAGTCCGGTGAGTACCCTGGACCTCCAGCTCTTCTTCTGTGCTATGTTCTGTGTACTCTTTGACCTGCATTAGCTTTCAGGACTCTACAATTCTTTCCTCCAGCCCTATCCTGCTTTCTTGTGTAGTGGTCTTGGTAAGATGGATGATTGTGAGCTGGTTTAACAGGGAGTCCTTAGAGATCATAAGTTAGCTGCATATTTTCCTGTATCAGTATTAACAGTAATAATAACTACTATTAATCAAGTATTTATTATGTATTACTCACTTCTATATTTTAGTGGATTTTTAAAAAATGTTCACAATAGTCTTATGAGATAGGAATCATTATTATCCTTATTTTACAGATGAGGGCTATAAAGCACAGAGAGGTGAGGTTGTGTACCTGTGTCACACAGCTAGGTGGAACTGAGATAGTCCCATAGGAAACATGATTCCCAGGTGCCTGTGCTTTTCCACTATTTTATGAAATACTCTCAAATCATCATCAATGGTGATATTTCAAAATCTTGAAAGATACTGAATTTCTGAAAGTAGTCCATTTCAATGCTGTTAGAATCAAGCAGATAGGGAGTTTGGGGCCAGTATATTCCTCTATCTCCAGTCTTCTCCAGTGAAGGTCTTTTTGCCTCTTGTACCATCTGCCTCCAAGAGGGCTTTGAGAAAATCATCATCCTGGGTGGGATCAGTAGCCCTGTGAATTGGTTCAGTCCTCCTCTTAGACTCTGTTCATTCTGTTTCGTAGCCTCTCTGAGCTGTGCAGCTTTTCACAAACTTCCTGAATGTGGTGATTGAATGTCTATTCTAGTCTGGCAGGAACTTAAAGCAGTGTTTGCTTTGACAACAACTACACCCTACATTTCAGACAAAGACTTTTCTTTTTTAGACCTCTTAGCGCATCTCCTTTCTCTTATAGATCAGGCCAGAGGGATCATTTCAGTAGCAGGATCTCGGGTGGAGCCTGCCTCCTTGCAGCTTCACCCCACTCCTGAGGCTGCATCTTTTCAGCCTTTCTCCATCGGTACCCACTATAACTTGAGTTTTAAAGGGAGTCAGTGCGATGGGGGGGCGGTAGTACTATAAATATCTAAAATATTAGTGATGATTCCTTAAGAGTGGAGTTGCTCAGTCGTGTCCAACTCTTTGCAGCCCCATGGACTGTAGTCTGCCAGGTTCCTTTGTCCATGGGCTTCTCCAGGCAAGAATACTGGAATGGTTTGCCATTCCCTTCTCCAGGGGATCTTCCTGACTCAGGGACTGAACCCAGGTCTCCTACACTGCAGGTGGGATTCTTTACTATACAGGGAAGCCCCGATGATTCCCTCAGGTACCTTAAAATCTTTGGGAACTTTTTTTTTGCTGTGCTGTGCAGCATGTGGGATCTTGGTTCCCCGACCAGGAATCAAATTCTCTGCCCGCTGTGTTGGAAGCTCAGAGTCCTAGCCACTGGGCTACCATGGAAGTCCCTCTTTTTGAACTTAGAAACAGGATGGCGAAAGAACATGCAAGCCATCTCTTTCTTTTTTTGCTTCATAATTTCTCTTCTAACTGACAAGACATAAAACCAGTATCGGAGAAGGCAATGGCACCCCACTCCAGTATTCTTGCCTGGAAACTCCCATGGATGGAGGAGCCTGGTGGGCTGCAGTCCATGGGGTCTGGAAAGTCGGACACGACTGAGCAACTTCACTTTCACTTTTCACTTTCCGGCATTGGAGAAGGAAATGGCAACCCACTCCAGTGTTCTTGTCTGGAGAATCCCAGGGATGGGGGAGCCTGGTAGGCTGCAGTCCTTGGGGTCGCGCAGAGTCGGACACGACTGAAGCGACTTAGCAGCAGCAGCAGCAGCAAAACCAGTGTATTTATCTTGAAGAGAATATCAAAATGACCCTTGGCATGAATTATTTCTGGTTTCTCTTAAAGTGAGACATTCCTCTTTTTTGGAAATGTTTTACCTTTCAGATGTGTTCTAAACAAACGTGAGTTGTGGAAAACCAAAGAGGTGATCAGTATGTCTTTTTCCCTTTAACAAAACTGATATGGATATTGCATTGCATCTCTTAAAACCTGCAGCCAGTGGTCTGTTTCACCACAAAGTTGGATGTCTCTTTTTCCCTCTTAAGGAACCTGGGGGTAGTTGCTTGGGAAAAATAGTACAAGTGGGTGTACATATTGGCACACATGCCACAAACACATTTCTCTTTTTAGGCCAGGCAGTGTTATTTCTGGACCTTCTCTTTGAGTGGGTGAAATCTTCCCTGATAAACTTCACAAGTTTAAGTGCAAAACCAGCCAGGGAACAGTTCTTGGTGCTGTGTCCATGTGTACCGTGAGCGGCAGGACCCTGGAACTCATTTGGCTTCTGCAGGGATCTGTTAACCCTCAACCTCCCACATGCTCCTTGGTCAGTCTCTTGGGTGCATATCCCATCAGTCTAGGTTTCTCTGGGAATTGTCTCTATATTTTTAAAAAAAGCAACTTATAATAGAAAACCCAGGAGGAGGGGTGGGAGTGCTTCACTCAGGAGACTGTAGATATTTTGTCTCCTGCAAGCAGCCTGGCATGTCTGTGCTGTCAGTAAAGGTCATCTGACTCAGCCACCGAAGGCTGTTAAGGCTGCCTGTGACCAAAATAACCTGGCTGGTTTCGTCAAACGTGTGCCCTGGCTGGTGTTAGAAGATGGCAAGGTTTACACAAAGCTTCTTCAGCTGTTTTAGCTAATTTCAGCTTTTAGTTAAGACAAATATATTCATTACCATAACTTCAATGAACTTATTTTTATCATATTATGGTATATTTATGTATATGCTTATGAAAGAATTATGTCTATTATATGATATTTGATGCATACTGGTATTATATACATGTAGCCTATGCAGGTTAGAAGGCATAATAATAAATCAAACACCTGCAGACCCACCTAAGGTAGAAATTAGAGGATGGCTTCTTCTCATTGTCATCTGCCTGCCTTTCCTGCAGAGAGAGCCACTGTCAGGAATATTGTGATTATCAGTCCCTTTAAAAAACATCAAAGTCATAAGGTGTGGACATATGGAAAATCATTTTCCAAAGTGATATCATAAAACTTTTTGTTTAGAAGAGCCATGCTCTGGGGACTGTGACTTCTGTGTTCTGTGCTAGCGCTTGGCGCATGCCATGGCTCCTGAGGAGGTTAATTAAAGGAAAATATTAGGGGTTCATCTGCCATCTGGGCATGAAGACGTGTTGTTTCTGATTAGTGGATGAGGAAAAGGGCAGGTTGCAGTGTAAAGGTATTACAGATTTTTGTTTTTAATGTTTATTATGAAGGGTAATGGACATATACAACAGTAAATGGAAGAGTGTAATGAACCCATCTGAGCTCATCCTGCTGTTCCAACACCTGCCCACCCGTGATCACTCCTGCCCCATCTACATCCCCATCTCCTTCTTTCTCCTCTTGTAATATTTTTTTAAATGATTTTTATTTATTTATTTGTTTTCTGGCTGCAGTGGGTCTTTGTGGCTGTGCTTGGGCTTTCTCTAGTTGTGACAAGTAGGGGCTACTCTTCATTGCAGTGGGCCGATTTCTCATTGCAGCAGCTTCTCTTGTTGCAGAGCACAGGCTGCAGGAATTGTGGTGCGTGGGCTCCATAGTGTGGTTCCCTGGGCTCTACAGTACAGGCTTAGTAGTTGTGGCACACGGCTTAGTAGCTCTTCTGCACATGGGATCCTGGATCGGGGATTGAACCCACATCTCCTGCTTTTGCAGGTGGATTTTTTACCACTGAGCCACCAGGGAAGCCCCCTCTTGAAGTATTTTGAAATAAGCACCAGATATTATATCCTTCACGAGCCTACATGATGATGCTCAAGATAGACAATAGGTACAATCAATAAGTAAAATATATAGTATATTAAATATTGATAAATATTAAAGAAATGGAACAAAGCATGGAAAGGGACATGAGCTGTCAAGAGAAGAAAGTTAAATTTTGTTTTTGTCTGCACTGTGAGGCTTTTGGGTTCTTTCTTCCCCGACCAGGGATTGAACTTGGGCCTTCAGCAGTGAGAATGCAGAATCACTGAACCACCAGGAATTCCAAAAGTGAAATCTGGATGGGTTGGTTTATAACAAAAATGAGATATAATGCTACTGAGATGACATTTGAATAGAGACCTCAGGGAAGTAAGGAAGATAGTTCTGGAGTATCCGGCAGGGGAGTAAGCTGGGTGGTGGAAGAAGCAGCAGGTGGAATATTCCTGGTGGACTTGAAGAGTTGAAATGCCATACTCCCCTTTCTCCAGTGTGAGGTGGTGGGCCAGTGAATCTTTACGTGAGGGTAGCCATCTTGAGAGTAGTATGATTTCTATACTTAGTTCATTTTGTAATCGTTCCTGGGATGATGAGACCTAAATCTGACTTTAAAACTCTGAGATGAATGGAGAATGTGATTTTTATATTGGAACCTCCTGGCTTTTGTGACTTTCTGGCCCTCTTTGGAGAACTCTGTGTTGATACCAGCTTATGCATTATCTTCATAGAGGAAATCATACTGGTGGTTAGTTCACGTTTTACTAGAAGGTGGGAACACAGTGGGTTTAACTGTTTGACTTAATCACTTCAGTGGATCTTGTGAACATTTAATTTCCACCAAGCAGGCCAATTAGTGTATCAACATTTTAGAAACTGGTCATCTTTCATCCTGCTTTAGAAAAAATGAAACTGCCCAAGAGATAAACATAATGCCTTTCCTCTTAGATTGCTTTTATTCTTAATCTTTAGATTGCTAATACCTTTTGATATTACAGAGAAACTCATAATTTTTCCAAAAAACAGTAAAAAGGAAAAAAAAATTAGGTCCAAACAGGAAAAAAAATGAAAGGTTCTATCCACCCAAGAGAAACATATCTAACCACGTTGAGAAACTTCGTTAGACAGATGCACTGTTAAGGACACACATCCACACACAGACGGCCCCTGCTCATGCCTGTGTGGGATTTATGCCCACACACAAATCTCTGATTGACATGTGGAGATGTGATGTTTATGAAAACTTGGCTGAAATGTCAAATGTGACATTCACCGTGTAAAACATAATACAGTAAATGCCTTTCACTGCACTTTAGTATTTACTTGGTAATGCTTTCTACTTCTCTTCGTTAGGCAGAAGATGAGGACAGCAAGGACCTGTTTAATCCCAGTCTTCTTTACTTCATTCACACAGGCCAGTTGAGATGAGCACTCAACACAAGTTCTTTAAAAACACAGGTGGGGTAGGAAAGCTATTTGATGCAAAATATAAAGAAGGAACATCCTCTTCCCACCAATCTACCAAGAACCCTGGGATCCATCAATCCTAAGGCATAATACAGTCACTTTCTCAAGTGTTAACTTTGGGAATGGATGTGGTGAGCTATGGATATCATTTTAAATGATTGATTTTTAAGCCTGCTAAATTATCTGATATCTTTAATTTACGTGTTTTTCTCTTATTACAGTTTTTCACTTATAAGATTTTATTCATGCTTTTGGATTTCATTTTTTTTTAAATTGTTTGCTATGCCTCTCTGAAAGAGATAGCTATAAATTCTTCATGCTACAAATTTAGCCAGATATACATTGCTTTGACAGATGATAATATCCTTACACAACTAAATGAACTGATTCATTCTACTTATTTTGAAGTATTGAAGTGTTTAGAGACATTTCCTTGACTTTTTCATAAAATGCAAAACTAATTTGAAAATATTTGAATACTAATTAAGATGTATTTAGTGAAGACACATTGTAGTTGAATATTTTGACAAAATAACCTTCTAAGTAATAGAATCACTATTATATTATTATTTGTTGTTTCTGCTAAGGAAGCAGTAAATATAAAAAATATGAAGTTGATGAGTGCCCAAATTAACTTCACTGCAATTTTTTTTTTTTTTTTTGCGTACTCTTAAAGAGTACTAAATATAATCCTTAAACTAATGACCATTTACATCCAGAAGAATAGCAGGATAAAGTATGGTTTATTGATGGTAAAAATATATTAAATCAAGTGCTAATCCTGACATTTTATTTCTTGTTGCTTGGTAACAATGCAGGAACTCTGTAAGAGTTCCTTTATCTCAGCTACAATGGACTTCATTACATTGTGGGGTAGAAATACCAATTACAGCAAGTCATTTGTATGCCATTATCCTTACAAAATTTTGGTGCTATTTTTTTATTGTTAGTACAGAGATCCTAAAAGAAAGTCATTTTAATAATACATCCCTCCTTTTTTGATGGATTGGTAGATTTAATTCTAGCTATTTGGGGCTGTTTGGCTTTGTATCTATGTATAATTTTTGAGGCTTCACAAATTTGTCTTTTATCTGTCTACACTGCTTTTGAATTTCATCATAAATATGTACGTTCTAAGTGATTGTTCATTTGTTCTTAGTGAACATCTTTTATACTTGACCACTTAAGAGGAGAGAAAAGAATACCTCATGGAATTTTTTTCTCATAAAAATTGTGAGGACACATACATCATCCTTCTCTAATATAGAGCATTTCTAGTTTTAGAACCTGCTTTAGGAAAAGGGAGCCTGTTGAACAAGTGTGATATAAGTGAAAGGCTAATTTCTGTTGTGTATACTGTATATATCCTATATACTGTTAGTTCATAATTATTATTTACAACAAAGATTGATAAACTGCAATGTGACCTGTTCTGTACTGCCTAACAGGTAAGAAATTTTTTTAATATGTATATTTTAAAGTGTTGTTTGAAAAAAGAAAAGAACAATATGGGACAGAGACAGTATGGAGCCTGCAAAGCCTTAAACATTATCTGGCCCTTTACAGAAAAAAACTTTCAAACCCTTGACTTATGGCATAATTTCCATGTGTATACTCTAAATATATTAAATGTCACTAAGTATTATATTCTAAAGGACCAGTGAACTTAAGTAGAACTGAAATAAAATAATGATAGCTGGTTTGAAGAGAATCAATGAAAAAATTAAATTGAAGAAGTAGTAAAATGATTATGTAATTTAGTAGGCCTGTTTTGGGGACAACCATGAAGAAAGGAAGATTAGCTATAGCAACTTACTTATCTTGCCATGGTTTTTACAGTTTCTTTAGTATCTCAATGCTTTTGTCAATAAATCTGACTTTAATACAGTTCTGTACTGATAGACTCATTTTATTGGAAGCATCTTGCTTTTTCTTGCCCATTAGATTTTAGCACATACCTGAGGGCCAGTTTCTTATGTACAGTGTCTATATCCTGGGGTGATGGGGTGAGGACTTCTCCAACTTGACCTGGGTCCAGCACGCACCTGCAGCTCCTCCTGGCTGGCAGAGTGTCCAGGAGCTGCAAAAATGGTCCAGAGTTGGAGTCGTCCTGTGTGCCTGGGGTTTGGAAGGGCTCTCCAACCCTGGGTTTTCATCTCCTCTGGAGCTCTGCCCCCTGCTTCTCAGAGACAGCCCAGGAGAAGACTTGTGGATAGACTTTGGGCAAGGTGAGACTGGTTGTCTCAGCCTTCCAAACCAGGGATTTTAGCTTCTGATTTTCTTTTTAATCAGGAATATGTATGTAAGAGTTATCTGATTATGTCTTATTTATTGCTAAGGGAAACTTGAAATCAGAAAGTTCACTAGGGTAGTCGTGTGCATTCTTATGTGGCACTAGTCCTCTTAAGGAATAGAAAAGGCTCCATCCAGCCAAAATGTATTCTAATAATTAAAGATAAAGTCAATTATTTATTTACTAATTTTTGCTTTGCCATTCCGCATATGGGATTTTAGCTCCCTGACTAGGGATTGAACCTGGGACCCTGGCAGTGAGAGTCCTAACCACTGGACCACCAGGGAATTCCTGAAAGTCAGTTATTTCAGCTAGATTTGCCTCCTCGTTCTTGTAAGCAAAGGCCCAGAAAACCCTATGCTTGAGTACCACTTCTGTATTAGCATGCGTTTTATATTACTTTGTAATGCTTTATGTTTTCAAAGTGATTTTTCATATGCGTATCTAGTTTGATCCTCTTAATCACCAGGTGAGGTAGGAGGAGAAGCAATTTTATTATATATTACCCATGAGGAAACTGAGACATAGATACATTTCTGGAATAGATCAGTAGGAAGTTGAATGGCTTAATGAAAGGGACATTTGAAAGACTTGGAGTCCTGCTTTTCCACATTTCTTCTGCCGTGGTCCTGCCATTACAATGCTGAAGCTTTCCTTTTTTTTTTTTAATTTTAATTTTTGTTTTTATTTTAACATCCAAAAGATTTTGTATTAGGACACAGTTGATTATCCTTCTTTCTTTTTTAAAAAATTAAGTGTTTTTTTGTTGTGTTGAGTCTTCATTGCTATGAATGGGCTTCAATAGTTGGAGTAAGCAGGGGCTGCTCTTCGCTGCGGTGTGTGAGCTTCTCATTGCATCGGCTTCTCTTGTTGCTGAGCACAGGCTCTAGGCACACGAGCTTCAGAAGTTGTAGCACGTGGGCTCAGTAGTTGTGGCATACAGGCTTAGTTGCTCCGAGGCAAGTGGAATCTTCTCATAACAGGGAATGAACCCATGTCCTCTGCATTGGCAGGCAGATTCTTTCCTATCCACTGTACCACCAGGGAAGTCCTGAAGCTTTATTTCTAAGACACTGAACAACAAGAAGAATTGTGAAACTCTGAAAATGTAGCTAAGTGGGCTTTTATAGAAGCTTGCACCTTATTTTAAAACAAATGAGAGGGTTGTGATTTTAGGTGATGGGTGTAGAATGGATTTTTCTGGAGGCAGGAAAGAAGACACATGGTAGCCAATGAGGAGGCTGTTGGTGTGATCCAGGCAAGAGGTGGCTATGGCTTGGACTTGAGTGGTGGAGTGGAGGTGGGGAGAGGTAGCGGAACTGAGGTATACAGTATTTTGGAAAAGGAATATTTTCAGACTTGCTAATGCCTTGGACGTGGACTGGGGTAGGGGGATGGCAGAGAATAAAATGATTCCTACTCTACTTAAGCAATGGTGTGTCACCTATAGAGTTGAGAAAGCCTGGTAACAGCTTTTGGAAGAAGTAACAAGAACCCAGCTACGATTGATTGGCATTTTTAGGCATTCAAATGGTGATGTAGGTGAAGATGGACATGTATGTGTTGTGCTCAGAGGAGAAGTCTAGAAAGAGTTATACAGTTGGAAATAATCTACATGTATTTGATAAGTAGTCATGGAATGGAAAAGACCACTTAGGGGAAAGGTCCTGGAATCAAGCATTAGGAGTCTCAGTATATTTATTTATTTATTTGGTGAACAGTATCTGAGATTAAGAATCACACCTTTGCCCCTCTGTGACATTGTGACTTTGGACAAATAAATGTACTTAAGAATCCCAGCTTCTTTATAGCATCTCCTATTTCTATTTCTCAGGTCTATTTTGAATGTCTGTGGGTTAGGGCATTTGGATGTGTTTTGTAAAGCTCTGAAGTGCTATGTTCTCACCTTGATCCCTCCTGCTGCTTTGATTAATGAACCTCAGATGACTGTGGTTTTCACTGGCCCAGTGACAATGACTGTAGAACCACCCTGTGAATAGTACCTGGCAAGGTATATCTGCCTTATCCTTTCCCTGTCTTCCACAGTTCTTGAGATTTAAGGAAATAAAAATTTCATAATACCTCCAATTTCTAAAATCTTAGTGCATTATCAAAAAACTAATTGTTTTTGATAATAACAAAAAGCAAGAATTAATTGTTTTTTAAATATATTGTTCACTTTGCATGCATGCGTGCTAAGTCACTTCAGTCGTGTCTGACTCTGCAACCCTAAGCACTGCAGCCCGCCAGGCTCCTCTGTCCATGGGATTCTCCAGGCAAGAATACTGGAGTGGGTTGCCATGCCCTCCTCAGGGGTATCTTCCTGACCCAGGGATTGAACCTGCATCTCTTATGTCTACCCTGCATTGGCAGGCGGGTTCTTTATCATTAATGCTACCTGGGAAGCCATTGTTAGCTTTAATCAGCTGTAAATTACCTAATATTTAAAGCTCATCAAAGTCAGCCTAAATATGTTTGATAACTTACGTCAAGCAAATACAGTGATGACTTTTAATGGGAGCACTGCAAACCCCTTATAAAAAGGAATGTTGTTAGAGATCTGTCATTTCATTAGCTCAAGTTGCATACAGTAAAAAAAAATAATGACCAGTCTCTGCTGTCATATTTTAAATGGAGGATTAGCCAATGATCTGTTTATCTCTTTTTGTACTTTGGCTCAGAAGGTTCAAATATTCTGGTTTTGGATGGAAACTAATGTTTGTTCTCTGATAAAACATACTTATGCTGAATATCCTCCTTGAATTCTTTCCACTGAAAGTAACATTTATTGTTTTAGGGGGTGTGAGAGAAACAGAATGAATAAAGAGAGCCTTAGATACTCGTTGATGGTTTATGTTCAACTCAGTGCACACCACTACCTACAAACATCAGAGGGACCAAGAGTCCAGAAATAGATCCTTATTTCCTTAGGATGCAGCACGCTGCTACGTACAAGTTAGTCAGTCTGCAGATGTGTTTTCCTTAAGAAAGCTTTGCCTTACTGAATTTTCAGACTCAGGGAAAAGTATGTTTTATTTAGTTTGTTTTTTGATGAAATGATTTGAAATGGTTTATTTGGGAGAAATAATGAATGATTAGAAACCAAGAATGACTTAACTGTTAGAAAGTACAGTAGTTCCTCCTTACCTGAGGTTTTGGTTTTCACATTTTCTGATAGCTATAGTCAGCTGTGATTCAAAAATATTGAATGGAATATTCCATAATAAACAATTCATAGGTTTTAAATAGGGTGATGAAATCTCATCCCCTACAGCTCTGTCCCACCAGGGATCCCCAATTGTCAACATCTTCTGCTCCTAACATCCAGCCATCAATATAATGTCTATGATCCAGGACCACCCAGAGCAGTTGGTCCTCCTTCTGACATATCATCAGAAGGTCAGTACAGTAAGTCCCTTACATATGTATGAGTTCAGTTCTGAGAGCACCTTCAAAAGTCCAGTTTGTTCGTTAAGTCCAACAAAGTTAGCCTAGGTACCCAACTAACTCAATCAGCTATATAGTACTGTACTGTCATAGGTTTTAATAATTTTCACACAAATAATGGATAAAAACACAAAAATAAAAACATTTTTAATCTTGCAGTATAGTATCTTGAAAAGTGCAGCAGTACAGTATTATTACAGTACAACTTTTTGCCTCGGTCCACTCTCTCAATTATTTTCACTTTTGTTTTCATTGTTATCATTTGGTGCTTCTTAGCTGTACCACTGCCTTTATGCTTGCTTCTGGACATCCTGGGCTTGAAATAATGATACTGTGACACTGTATCCTACACGGTACTGTACAGTAAAGTACACAAAGGCACCCCTCGTAGAGGATGCATACATGTGACAGTGTATGCCAGAAATGTGGACTAACGTATGTGGTTGGACATGAGACCACACGTTTACACCTTTGAAAATTTGCAACCTGAAGGTTCGTACGTAGGGTGCTTAACTGTAGTAGTCTAACATTGCGTTACATTGCCTCTGTCCCTCACCTCATTTCATCTCATGGCATCTCGTCATCTCACATGATCACAAGGAGAAGGGGGAGCACAGAACAGTAAGGTGATTTGAGAGAGCAAGACCACATTCACATATCTTCTATTATATTGTTATAATTGCCCTATTTTATTATTAATTATTGTTAATTTCTTATTGTGCCTAATTTATAAGTTAAACTTTATCATAGGTCTATATGTATAGAATAAAAATGTATATGTAGGGGTTTGGTGCTCTCCACAGTTTCAGACATCCACTGACGTCTTGGAATATATTCCCTGTGGACAAGGAAGCACTGGTGATGGTTTTTTATTCTGTTTTTTGTTCCATGAAGAAGCCCAGACCACGCATGTCCGGGAATATAGGTCACTTTCTGTCCGACTTGGCTTCTGAAATTTAGTGTTAATTTCTGTCACTGAATAACTAAGCCTGCACTCAGTTTCTTTGAAGAGAATTTTAAATCCAAATCCTATGGAGGGAAGTTAAACAGGAACCTGAATAACCTAGTATCTTTTCTGTGCTTGCTGTGAAGAGGAGCTGGGTTATTCATTTAAAGAAGCTGTTTTAGTTTCCTTGATAATTACAGGAAAGGACACAAGTTTTGCCTTGTATTCTTGAAAAGATTCTTTTCAGTTTAGAATTTTATTTTAAATTTTGGAAAAAGTTTGCTGGCACAGACAAAACTCAGGGAAGAAAAATTCATTATTATCAAATTCAGACAAATACAGGTTGACTGTTCAAGCTACAGGATTAAGACTGTTGAGTTTGAAAGTTTTGGTATAATTTAAATTTCTTCCAGATTGAGAAATTTACAAAGCTCATTCATTTTGAAAACTGACATCTCAGAAATGGAATCAAATCTTTAGGAAGAAAGGAAGTATTAAATGGTATTTTAAA
This sequence comes from Bos indicus x Bos taurus, assembly GCF_003369695.1. NCBI lineage: Eukaryota > Metazoa > Chordata > Mammalia > Artiodactyla > Bovidae > Bos > Bos indicus x Bos taurus. The sequence goes on from NC_040095.1 coordinate 32,529,934, forward strand.
GGCAGTTCTATAGATCAGTTTCTGCTGTAAAGAGTATTTTAGCTGCTGTTTTATTTATAGATTTTTTTCCCTCCAGTGCTTTTGGCATTATGTTTGCACCCAAAAAGTTTTCACTTACTTTTCCTTTTTGTTGATAAATATTTTAATACATCAATACAGAGTAGCATTTTATATGTGGATTAATGAGGACTAGATTTTATAAGGAGAGAAGAAAATAGAATGGAAAACTTTTCTTCATAAAATTCATTCCCAGAAAATAGAAGGGGCAGTAAAATGGTCCAAGTAGAAAAGATAACAGGTAAAGGGTGCCTTACATAAAGTGGAGTAGATCCATAATTGAAATGTTTTCAACTGTGGCAATAATAGATAAAGGAGTTATAGCCTAATGATAATAAGAACAGCAATAGCAACAAGAACTATTTATACCATGAACTTACGTACAAAGCAAATAAGGTCATGTGTTATAATAGCCTAGTAAGGTAGGTTTTATTATCCTTATTTTATAGAGGGAGGAAATGAGGATAAGGAGAAACTTTATGATAAAGCTAATAAAGGAGAGTTAAGATTTAAAGACATTTCTTTCTGCCTCCAAAGCCATGTTCTTAAGGATTAATGAAGGATAATGGATGTATTTTAAGATACATTTTGTTTTATACTTTGCAGTGTTAATATTTAAAGTATAATTTACTAGCTCCTTAAGGGCAGGGTCATAGACCTTTAGCTAATTGAATTTTTCAGTTAACTAAGTATGGCTCCAGGATAATGTTAATACTTCCATAAACATAAAATTAAAAATCATTCAGAAATGTTAACCTCGTAAAACCTATAAAATAGGATAATCTCCTGAAAGCTATAAAATGAGAGTCTTTACACTTGAGAAGCTAGAATGGTTTCTCCCCAATAAAAATGATGTAGATGATATTAATTTCATTTCAGACAATAGTTTGAAAACAAGATAGAAATTTTAGGATTCTGGATAATAAATAGTGGCATGATTATCTACTTAAAAACTAGGAATTTCCATTTTCTTTACTGACATCTAAGAACCTTAGACATTACCACTCTTGTCCTCACAATAAAAAAGTGAACAAACTGAAAATCAGCAGAAACAGTTTGTTCACAAGAATAATAGTAGTGATGTAGTTCATAATTATAACTGATAGATGAATGAAAGCAATGTTTTAAGGGGAGGGAGGGAGATGAGAATACTGTGTCATAAGGTACTTGTATTTGTCCAAGTAACCAAGAACTCGTGTTAGTCCAGTGTGCTGACTTTCATAAGGAAGTAAACGTTTCTTTCTTTCAAGAAGTTACTTTATGTATGACCATGTTTAGACAGAAAACAGTATTTCACTTAAATGTGGGAAATGAACAATTAGCTAGAAAGTCATTCTAACTGCACACTGGACCAAGTTCATATTTTATGAAATCTGAAGTTTCATATTTTATGAAATGACCACATTCAGAGTTGCTTGGAAAGATAGTAAAAAAAAAAAACATGACTGTTAAGTTCACAATGGTAAGGATTTGCTCTGTGAGACACAGTGATGATCTTAGATGATATCTCAGTTTAGTTGTTGCGATAGGATAAGCCTGAAATTAGAAGCTGTATCTAGAGCAATGGTGCTAAATTTAATGATTAAGACAGTCATTGCTGTGGGATCCTGACGGTTTGTGGCTGTAACGTCTAAAGTGTTCTGTTTCTTAGCTTTGTTTGTGTAGGTACTTTAAAAAAAAATTATTTGTTTATTTTTATTTTGGGCTGTGCTGGATCTTCGTTGCTGCATGTGGACTTTCTCTAGTTGCAGAAGGTGGGGGCTACTCTCTAGTCACGCTGTGCGTGCAGGTTTCTCACTGCAGTGGATTCTCTTGTTGTGGAGCACAAGCTCTACAGTGCGCAGGCTTCACCAGCTGGTGCACAGGCTTAGTTGCTCTTCGCATGTGGGATCTTCCTGGACCAGGAATCAAAGCCATGTTCTCTGCATTGCAATCAGTTCAGTCTCTCAGTCATGTCCGACTCTGTGGACTCAGCATGCCAGGCTTCCCTGTCCATCACCAACCCAGAGCTTGCTCAAACTCATTGGGCCACCAGGGAAGCCCTCTTTAGATACACGTGTATGATGGCTTTTAAAGGAAGGATGAACTTTCTCCATGGCTCAGCAGTAGAATCCGCTTGTAGTGTGGGAGACGTAAGATACACTGGCTTGATCCCTGGGTCTGGAAGATCCCCTGGAGGAGGGCATGGCAACCCACTCCAGTATTCTTGCCTGGAGAATCCCATGGACAGAGGAGCCTGGTGGGCTACAATCCATGGGGTTGCAAAGAGTCAGATACGGCTGAAGCGACTTAGCACGCGGGCAAGCAAAGGAAGGATAGGTCTTCAGGTATTTTACAGTCTCTTTCTTGGCTCACAGGTCTAAGGACATTTGGGTGGGGATGGGCCAGAATGGAGTGTGGAAACACATCTTCCACAGAATCAAGGGCCTTGAGGGAAAAAAATGGAATGGAATTCTTTGGTTCAATTTTGTTAATTCCTGTTTGTTACCTATATGTTTGCTTTTATAAAATTAGAATCATATTTTAATTTTTTTCATACTGTAAAGCGTTAAGCATTTTTAATAAAAGTATTTATTTGGCTCTGCCCAGTCTTAGTTTCAGCAGGTGGCATCCTCGATCTTCATTGGAACATGCGGAATCTGTAGTTGCAGCGTGTGAACTCTTAGTTGCGGCCTCTGTGATCTAGTTCCCTGACCAGGGATGGAACCTGGGCTCCCTGCACTGGGAGCATGAAATCTTAGACACTGGACCACCAGGGAAGTTCCAAGAAAGTTTTTGGAGATCATTAAATATTCCCCAAAAGAGGGTATTTTAGTAATTATACTCAAATTTATATCAACAGTTCTGTTGTACTTTCATGTTGGTTTTCCTTGCTCACTATTATTAGTAATGCTGTGATAAACATCTGTATCTTGTATCTGTGAGTGTCTGATGATTTGATGAAATCCCTAGAAGTGAATTTTTTGGATGTGTACCTCAACATTTTACAAATTTTTGATAAATATTGCTGCATTATTCTATAGGCAGGTAGTTTCAATTATAATCCTGTAATGATACATAACAGTATCATTTTGAACCATTCTCAACAACATGAATATTATAGTTTTTTTTTAGATAATCTGCTAAGTGAAAAAAAACTGTCTGTGGTTTTAATTTTGCATATCTTTGATGACTAGGGAAGTTGAATATTTATTGTTTTTTTTTTTTGTATTTGTGTGTATGTGTGGTTTTATGTGTTGCTGTAAGTATGATAATTATTTGAATGGGCATGTCTAGTATTTCATTCCCAGGAGTTCTTAGGTAATGAGTTGTGTAAGAGGGAGTTATATAAGGGATATCAAATGACATTCCTTGTATGTGGAATCTAAAATGAAATGATACAAACAAACTTATTTATGAAACAGAAACAGACTCACAGATGTAGAGAAAAAACTTATGTTGACTTGAGGGGAAGAATGTGGGGGAAGGGATAGTTAGGGACTTTGGGGTCAACATGTACACACTGCTATATTTAAAATGAATAACCAACAAGGACCTACTATATACCACATGGAACTCTGCTCCATGTTATGTGGCAGCTTGGATGGGAGGTGGGTTTGGGTGAGAATGGATACATTCCATCACTTCATGGCAAATAGATGGGGAAACAATGAAAACAGTGAGAGACTTTATTTTCTTGGGCTCCAAAATCACTGAAGATGGTGACTGCAGCCATGAAATTAAAAGACGCTTGCTCCTTGGAAGAAAAGCTATGACCAACCTAGACAGCATGTTAAAAAGCAGAGACATTACTTTGCCAACAAAGGTCTATGTAGTCAAAGCTATGGTTTTTCCAGTAGTCATGTGTGGATGTGAGAGTTGGACTGTGAAGAAAGCTGATCACTAAAGAATTGATGCTTTTGAACTGTGGGGTTGGAGAAGATTCTTGAGAGTCTCTTGGACTGCAGGAGATCCAACTAGTCTATCCTAAAGGAGATTAGTCCTGGGTGTTCATTGGAAGGACTGATGTTACTTTGGCCACCTGATGTGAAGAACTGACTCATTTGAAAAGACCCTGATGCTGGGAAAGATTGAAGGTGGGAAGAGAAGGGGATGACAGAGGATGAGATGGTTGGATGACATCACCGACTTGATGGACATGAATTTGAGTAAGCTCCAGGAGTTGTTGATGGACAGGGAGGCCTGGTGTGCTGCAGGCCATGGGGTTGCAAAGAGTTGGATATGAGTGAGCGACTGAACTGACTGAACTGGAGATGTGTATGTATGGCTGAGTCCCTTTGCTGTCCACCTGAAACTATCAAAACATTGTTAATTGGCTATATATATATATAATATATGTAATATAAAATAAGTTTTTTTTTAAAAAAGGAGAAAGAGGACGTGCAGGATTGTGGTTGACACATGAGCTCTGGAGTTAGGCTTTCTGGATTTGAACCCAGCTTCCTGAGTGATCCCCCATCTGCTGAACTCAGGCAAAGGAAGGGCATTTGAACTTCGAGGCAGTCACCCAGTTATGGGAGTAAAGATGAATAAGGCTCTCAAAAAGTAACCATGGCGGCAGCTATACCCCCAGAACTCATTCCTAAAATAAGGTGTGAGTCAAGTGCTCCGTTGATTCACCATTTTGAGACAGCTCTCTAAAACTTACAGTCGTGATTTCCCACAAAATCATCTCACTGCAAATGAGGACATAAATCCTGTTGAAAAAAGAGAAGGGAAGAAAGGGCCAGAGGGTATTTCTAACATAATCTAATGGTTTTAGAATCTTTTACCTGTGATATTCTCTCCTGAAAAGTTATTGAATAATAAGGCACAGTATGAGTGACATAAATTGAGGAGATGTACTGTTATGAATTATCTTATTGCAAGAAAGAACAAAAGTTTCATTTACTAATTTTGTTTTCACCTTTATTTTAATGAACAATGTTTGACCTACTTTTTGATTTATTCCACATTTGTGTTAAGAATTTAGCTTGTGATTTTAGTCACTCCTATTAAAATAATAGTGGCTTTCCTCACTCCTTCCAGAGACTTTGTCAAAAAATGTTATTTTTTCCACCTCAAATATAGATCTGGCCTACAAATAGTGAAGTGCTAATTAGGGCTTGTGCAAGATTGTTTCACTTGAAAAATTAGCTGCTTTTTTTTTTTTTTTTAAAGGATTTACTTTCCAAATTGTTCTGGTTTGAGTGTATAGCTAAAAAAAGGCATTTTAAAGTGATGGCTTACATAAATGATTTAAGTAAGAAATGAGTGAGAGGAAAAATGAAAAATATTATTCATTGACCCCTTTTGTGTTTCTGGTTATAATTTTTAGAAATGCATTTTTTCATGTATCATTATTGTAGTTTGAGCATGTAACATATGTCAGTCTCCTAAAATTAGAATATATTCAGATTTCCCTGTAGCCTTTCACAAGGCCCCTATAAAACCCGGGGGAACAACCAAAAATTAGTAAGAGTGAGAGACTGTGATTGCCATGGTATTGAAAATTTCTTTCTGGCGAGAGACCACCATAATGAAAAGAAACTGCCCTAGCAGCATTAGTTAAGTGAACTCTTGTGAGAGTTTTGAAGTATGAAGGGAATCATATTTCTTTTTTGTTCAGGTAAGCGATTGCTGTTTCTGAGACCTCTTCCAGAACTAGGTTCCTCATTCCATAAAATAAAAATTTCACACATCTTTCTGCCATTTCCGTTCCTATGTTCCCAAAATTTTTTCACAAGTATCCTCTCTCCACATTCCTCTATAGGCCACATCCTTCCCTAACTCCAGGCGTTTGCCCTGGCCTCTCGTTGCCTGGAATGTCCTCCTCATCCTTCTTTCTGTGGCTCATTTTCTGCCTTCTTGGTGAAGCTTGTTCTCTATTATAGCATTTATTACCTTGTTACATTGTGATTAGCTGTTCATCTGTCTCTTCCAATAGATTGTGAGCACCTCGTGGGACCTTGTCCTATTCATCTCTGTATCCTCCGCATATGCACACAATGCCTGGCACAAAAGAGGCACTCATTAAATGATGTTTGAGTCACTGAGCCAGAAGGTTAAAATATGAGCATAATTTTGCAGGCTTAGAAATGTTCTGCCCATGCTAGTTGCTTGACATTATCCTGCCATAGTCTAAGAAAGTGAAAAATGCCTTGTGTTCAGTAGTTCTTCCTGATGGCTTTATGATTGAGTTCTTGATTGGGCCCTGCTTGGAGAGGCTGGATAACCTGCCACCAGATGTTCTGTAATTCCCTTCTTTATTACAGTGACTAGTTTCCTCTGATTTCTCTGGGATCACTTTATCTCAAGGTGTGCCTTTTAATGCTGGCTGGAATAGATAGCTTTTATTCCTCAGCTAAAGGAGAACAAGCCATATGGTAGTTAACTAGATTTGCAAAGGATTATAAATTGGTGGCAAATAAACTGGCCTTTTAAATGCAACAGCGTGATAAGGCAGGAGAGAATTGGCATAGCAAATTCACAAGTGCAGAGGAGTATTAAAGGTGTACTAAGTGACATGGAATTAAGATCATGTGTTGCATTTAACAAAGTACACCCAGTAAAAGGGGTTTGATCTAGTGCTCAATAACCCAGAATAATGAGAAAGCTGTAGGTTAATGTGTGTACTTTGAGGTCTTTATCGTAGAAAGAAAGAAAGATTGAGCTAAATCACATCCAACTCTTGTGACCCTATGGAGTGTAGCCTGCCAGGCTCCTCCGTCCATGGGATTTCCCAGGCAAGAATACCGGAGTGGGTTGCCATTTCCTTCTCCAGGGGATCTTCTGGACTCAGGAACTGAACCCAGATCTCCAGCACAGCAGGCAGATTCTTTACCGCCTAAGCTATGCAGGAAGAGTGGTTGTAGAACATCCAGCAACTGATGTAGACTTACAACACATAAGGGCTGGAAAGAATACGAGGCATCGCTTAAAGTTCACCTGTCACATTTTAGAGATAAAATGGCCTTACGTGGTTCACATAAGAGCATAGTACAAGAAGGAATTCCCGCTAAAACCCAGAATCTATATCTTTTGACTCCAAATCCAATTCTTTGTTTCACACTCTGCTATCTTCTTAGTTTCTAAGGGTAGGAGACATCAGAGAAATTATGTATGGACAAAAGTCCTTCTCTTACAAACTATTGACATCAGTAAATTACTTTTTTTCTGTCAACCATAGTCATTTTTCTTTAATGGTAGGGGGGAAATTCTGCCTAAAATATCAGGGTGCTTTTTAAATTGTCATTCTTAACTTTTCTTTTTTCTTTTTTTTTATTCTTAACTTTTCAAATATGCTGTTGATTTTCAGGGATGAGCTGTATATGCTCAGATGACATTTTAGATGCAGGACCTTGATCAGCTTTATTCACTTTAGTTTTCAGTTAATGCTGTGAATGACTACCTCAGAGTTAGGACTAGCTCTGCTTTCCTAGTGATGACTGGAGGTTAAAATTCAATTTGTTGGAAGAAAACTGAAAACTGAAGCCAAATCCAGCCTCTTTGGTACCCAATACCAAATTAAGTTTTGGAGACAAGAGTTTTGGTTGAAGTAGAAAAGAATAGGTTTATTGTTTTGACAGGCAAAGGGGGCCACAGTGAGCTAATGCCTTTAGAACTGTGTGTGCCCATCAGGAGTGGGTAGTGAGAAGTTTTATAGTAATGCTTCAAAGAGGGATGATCATCTCATGGACATTCTTCTAACGATTCGAGTCAGTGTCATCAGCCTTCTGGTTCCAACTGATTCTGGGGTCTGTGTGCTTGTGGGCAGCACCCCATTAATTTCTCACAGCTGGTGGGGTTTTTAGTATCTGCAGAACAGCTCAAAGATATTGTTACGTTTATCCTTTGATGGGGAACCAGGAGCCTGTTCCAAGGCTACACTATTGTTCCTCTGACCATTCGTTCCTCTCTTGTCTCTGCATCCCTTCCCTTTCCTAATTACCAACTTTTTGAACCTGTTTATTGGAAGTGGGGAGGAAGGTCATGGATGCTGAATGAAACCTATTTCCTGTAATCAAGAGATGGGTAACACCAAAAGACTTTCCTACCCAGGATTCCCACAGGGTCCTGCTCAGTATCAGAACAAGTGATGCCAGTTGTAAAACTGATTGTCTCTGCCAGTTGTCCTAAGGGAGGAGTCATTTGCTCTTAATGCTAAAATCAGAGCTGAGACTGTGATGAATATGTTTGAATATCTTTTAGGACTTAAAGGTCTAGTTTTAGAAATTGAACTACAGAGAGAGGAAAGAAGATGTTTTGAAGTTTATTTTTGCACTTTATGACTATTTTTATTATACTAAATCAGAGAAAGCAAACAGCATTTTAGTTTTCTTAATCAAATAAACAGGGTTCAACCTTGCTTACTGCTTCCTAAAAATGAAAGCATATTGAGAACATATAGAAATTTAAGTGAAAAATAAAGCTCATATTCAAAATGGCATATGCTAAACGATTTTAAATTTAGAAATTGAGTCATTCACAAACTGAATTCGAGTCACAATCCCTGTTGGGTTAAGCAGCTATTATCTGTGTTCTGGAAATGTTAGAGTTTAGCCCAATTCTCCTTTGAAGTTTCTGTGTTAAATACTGTGTTCTTGCATTATAAAAAGCTCCAAGGATGATTAACAGGCCCCAACTGAAGGAAACAGTCTTAAAAAGTAACCTTTTAAAGTTTTAGCTGACATCACTAATAGGCAGTTTATCTGTGGCTGTAAAACCCAGCACAAACTTTTTTTCTCTCCTTGTTTCTCCATAACTCTCTTCATTGAAAATTGTTCCTAGTTAATTCTATTAATTATATCATGTCTCGCTGTTTTTCTTGGAGTGTGTGATAATGGTGTAATTTTTCTTACTATTATAGATAAGGCTGGTGCTTTGAATGAATGTGTTGGAGGTATTTTAATTCCTTTGGGTAGATGTTCTCATTTTAATTATTTCTTTGGATTTGCTACAGCCTAATGTTTTCTTTTAGAAAAAGATAGGACAAATAAAATTGGATATTTATAATACTTACTGAATGTTATTAAATCACATACTTAGTGAAGGATGGCATTTTTTGGTTAAATAGAAAGTGTGAAGGCAGAATGCCATCATGATCTAGACTATCTGGATGTTGTATTAGTCAGTGGAAATGAAAATAATACTTAGCATAAGCTGCATTTGAATTTGTTTAAAAAAAAAACAGTTCAATTCTACATAAACTATTGGATTAGTCCATGAAGTAATTTTTTTACTGTTTTTTTTTTTTGATCAATATGTCCTATTAATTTTGCTACTAGTCACAGTTTTAATAAATTGAATTATTTTAGGTGAAGTTTTTCTCCTAATGAGTTCAAACTCATCCCATTTCCACCTCATCCCGTGGTTCTAAATGAAACATTGTAGGGACAAAGAACTGTTTTTGTTTTGTAATGAGGAACATTAGGTTGAAGGTGATTATCATAAACTCAGGTTGAACAAGAGAAGAAAGGAAGATTCTTTCACTGTTCTCTGGGTATCTTTGTCATATTATAGTGTTTTTGCTGGTAGTTAGCTAAGCCCTTTTATTTCCTAGAAAAAATGACTAGGCTAGGTGTTATTTTAGAATATTAACTTTGATCCCTGTTTAATTGCATTCATTTAATTGGCTCATTTTATTTTTTTAACCAGTAGAGGCCATTTTGTACCTTCATTGTATCAGTATTTTTTCTGGCTTGTATCATTCTCCAGTTTGATAAATATACTGTTTAATTTTTATACATTTTGTTCCAGATATTGTAAAGTAGCTTATAAGGCACAGAAAATACACAATTTAACATCAGTTAAAAGTAGGGCCCTACAAAGAAAGAAAACCAATGGTAGGGCTTTAAAATGGAGCAAGGACCAGACTGAAAAATTATACTGTAATAGCAAGTGCAAGATATCAAATAAAAATTATAGGACTTGTTTATATAGTTAGAAGTACATCTAATCTTTTTAATTTATTTTTTATTTTCTATTGGAGTATAGTTGATTTGCAATGTTGTTTTGGTTTGAGGTGTACAGCAAAGTGATTCAATTATACATACATACATTCTTTTTCAGATTTATTTTCCCACATAAGTTATTACAGAACATTCAGTTCCCTGTTGTTGTTGTTTAGTCGCTCAGTCGTGTCTGACTCTTTGTGACCCCATGGACTGCAGCATGCGGGGCTTCCCTGTCTTTCACTATCTCCCAGAGTTTGTTCAGATTCATGTCTATTGAGTTGGTGATGCCATCCAACCAACTCATCCTCTGTCTACCCATTCTCCTCATGCCCTCAGTCTTTCCCAGAATCAGGTCAAGGTCTTTCCGAGTGACTTGGCTCTTCACAGCAGGTGGCAAAAGTAAGTATTAGAGCTTCAGCATCAGTCCTTCCAGTGAATATTTAGGACTGATTTCCTTTAGGATTGACTGCTTTGATCTTCTTGCCGTCCAAGGGACTCTCAAGAATCTTCTCCAACACCACAATTCAGAAGCATCAAATCTTTGGTGCTCAGCCTTCTTTATGGTCCAAATCTCACATCCATACATGACTACTGGAAAAACTGTAGTTTTGACTATCTGGGACCTTTCTCAGCAAAGTGATGTCTCTTCTTTTTAATATGCCTTCTAGGCTTGTTATTGCTTTTCTTTCAAGGAGCAAGTGTCTTTTAATTTCCTGGCTGCAGTCACTGTCCGCAGTGACTTTGGAGCCCCAGAAAATAAAGTCTGTCACTGTTTCCATTGTTTTTCCATCTATTTGCCATGAAGCGATGGGACCGGATGCCATGATCTTCATTCGAATGTTGAGTTTTAAGCCAGCTTTTTCACTCTCATCTTTGACCTTCATCAAGAGGCTCTTTAGTTTCTCTTCACTTTCTGCTTTTAGGGTGGTGTCATCCGCATGTCTGAGGTTATTGATATTTCCCCAGCAAGCTTAATTCCAGTTTGTGATTCATCTAGCCTTGCATTTCACATGATATACTCTACATAGAGGGTTTCCCAGGTGGTGCTAGTGGTAAAAAACCCTCCTGCCAATGCAGGAGACATAAGGGACAGGGGTTCGATCCCTGGGTCTGAGAGATGCCATGGAGTAGGGCACGGCAACCCACTTCTGTATTCTGGCCTGGAGAATCCCATGGACAGAGGAGTCTGGCGGGCTCAGCCCATAGGGTCACAAAGACATAGAAGTTAAATAAGCAGGGTGACAATATACAGCCTTGACGTACTCCTTTCCCAATTTGGAACCATGTCTGTAACACGTTGTTCCGTGTCCGGTTCTAACTGTTGCTTCTTAACCTGCATATAGGTTTCTCGGGAGGCAGGTAAGGTGGTCTGGTATTCCTGTCTCTTTAAGAATTTAACACAGTTTGTTGTGATCTACACTGTCAAAGGTTTTAGCATATTCAATGAGGCAGAAGTATATGTTTTCCTGAAATTTCCTTGCTTTCTCTGTGATCTAGTGGATGTTGGCAGTTTGATCTCTGGTTCCTCTGCCTTTTCTAAATGCAACTTGTACATCTGAAAATTCTCAGTTCATGTACTGTTGAAGCCTAGCTGAAGGATTTTGAACATCATCTGAAATGATGTGAAAATTACTGCACACATGCAATTGTGCAGTAGTTTGAACATTCTTTGGCATTGCCCTTCTTTGGGATTGGAATGAAAACTCACCTTTTCCAGTCCCGTGGCCACTGCTGAGTTTTCCAAATTTGCTGGCATATTGGGTACAGAACTCTAACAGCATCATCTTTTAGGATTTGAAATAGTTCAGCTGGAACTCCATCACCTCCACTAGCTTTGTTCAGAGTAATGCTTCCTAAGGTCCACTTGACTTCACACTCCAGGATGTCTGGCTATAGGTGAGTGATCACTCCACTGTGGTTATCCGTGTCATTAAGATCTTTTTTGTATAGTTCTTTGTATTCTTGCCACCTCTTCTTAATCTCTTCTGCTTCTGTTAGGTCCTTATTGTTACTGTCCTTTATTGGGCCCATTTTTGCATGAAATGTTCCCTGGGTATCTCTAATTTTCTTGAATAGATCTCTAGTCTTTCCCATTCTGTTGTTTTCCTCTGTGCTATGCAGTAGATCCTTGCTGATTATCTATTTTGTATATAATAGTGTATATGGTAATACCAAACTTCTAGTTTTCCACCCCCCTCATAGTACATGTAATTTAAAGGAAAATAATGATCAAGTGAAGTACAACTATTCTTGCTATTAAAACCAGACAGAATTTTATCTTAGGCACCCTGTTGTTGTTTTTAATTTTTTATAATTTATTTTTTAATTGAAGGATAATTGCTTTACAGAATTTGTTGTTTTCTGTCCAATATCAACATGAATCAGCCATAGGCATACATATGTCCCTTCCCTCTTGAACCTCCCTCCCATTTCCCTTTCCCTCCCACCCCTCTAGGTTGATACAGAGCCCTGTTTGAGTTTCCAGAGACGTAATGCAAATTCCCATTGGCTATTTGTTTTACATATGGTAGGCACCCTGTTTTAATTGGAAGGAAAAACTCTTTATAACTGTGGTGTAGGTTTTCTCCAAGAGTATACTATTCTTGGAGCATTAAAAGACTGGTTGGGCTCCTTAATAATTTTTTTTGCTCAAACTTTTGCTGAATATTTGGAGGTCATGAGCTTAAGATTGTCTTATAAGATGCAAATGGGAATGTAGATGTTCAGAATTGTCAGTTGTACCCAGACCCTTGCTCTTTAACCACAGTGAGCTCAGGATGTATTCTCTGTCTTCATTTAAGGGCTTGATAAAGATATTGAACAGGATAGGACCAAAGACACCAAAGTGTTACCAAGTCCAAGCTTGCTCTGCTCATCACACAACAGACCAATAAATCAGAGAAGAGTTGTTGAGGCAAGGAATATGACTGTATTCAGAAAGCTGGCTGACTAGTGTCTCCCCAAAACAATCTTATCAGAGTCTTAGGGAAGGGAGTAAGGAAGTAAAATAATATGGCCATTAATCTTGCAGTGTCTCCTGGAATGACCAGACTTGGGGAGGGGACGGGTTAATTTTTTCCTTCCTGTAGCCATCCAAGGGTAGACTGGGTCCTGGATAATAGCACTTTGGTTTAACATTCAGGCAGAGAGGCAGACAAGCAATGAGAAGGAAAGGTTAAAAGCAAACAGATGCAACATTTAGTCAGATTTTATTCTTCCCTGAAACGAAAGCACTAGAATAGGGGTCCTTTTTTAATGTGGGGTCTCACTGAGGCTTGGGGGGAGAAATGGGTAGATGTTTATGGACAAATCCTTCGTAATCCTTAGAGGGATTTTACAGATCAGTAAATATTTTTGTGTGTGGACAGATGTTGTAGCTTTCATCAGAGTCTTAAGCAAGTACTTATTTCCCTCAAAGAACCACACTATCAGAGGCCTCTAAGACTTTGTCAAGCCATCCAGTAGTTTTGTGGTTCTTCTGTTATCTTTCTGTCTCTGCATCAGAGCAGGCTCCCTGTTTTCTTCATTGTTGTATCTAGTAGGTGCTTAATTCATATTGTTGATTTTAAAGTGAATGAAACCAAGTCACATTTTCTCGGTATGTCTGTAAAACTGTAGTGTGAGGGAGTTGGCCAGGTGCTTTGTGAAATCATACTGTGTGCTTTTCTCTCGATTCAAAAATGCACTAGCTAGATCTGCAAATTAATGAAGTTCACTTGGCAGGGCTTGGTGTGGGAAAAAACTTGTCCTGGGGTCTAACGATGTTCTTCTATCTGTTTATGACCTTGTGGACCGTTTGTTCAATAATCTTTCCCCTGCCCCACCACGCAACATGGATCTTAGTTCCCTGATCAGGAATCGAACCCTTGCCTCCTGCAATGAAAGTGCGTCTTCTTAACCCCTGGACCACCAGTGAAGTCTCAATAATTCATTAGCACACTCTTGTGAATAGAGCCCCAGTTTGAAAAGGAGTATATTTGCCTTTCCATACGCTGACATCTATGCCATTTTTTACTTGACTGTAATTCTGTGACCATATTTTCAGGCTTTTTAAGAATCCTGACTTGTAATTTTTGTGGGTCTACAGCCTAGAATTAGTTTGGAGAATCTAGGTGTATCTTCTTGGAATTCAGTTCCTTCTTAGCCATATTAGTTCTTCCCTTTTCTTCTCCCTGATCGTGAAGCCAGAAGTGAAATGGAATTGAGCTGCTGTGCTTTATTCTGTCTTCTGTCTCCAGTGGTTGTGATTACCATGTCTGAACTCCCCATCAGCAGCAACAGAATCACCCCAGAAACCACCCTTCCATTGTCTTTAGTATTTAGACACGACTCAATGGCACCCCACTCCAAAACTCTTGCCTGAAAAATCCCATGGATGGAGGAGCCTGGAAGGCTGCAATCCATGGGGTCGCTGAGGGTCGGACACGACTGAGTGACTTCACTTTCACTTTTCACTTTCATGCATTGGAGAAGGAAATGGCAACCCACTCCAGTGTTCTTGCCTGGAGAATCCCAGGGACGGGGGAGCCTGGTGAGCTGCCGTCTATGGGGTCGCACACAGTCGGATACGACTGAAGCGACTTAGCAGCAGCAGCAGCACCTCATTACAATTTGTACTTTTTGACCTACCTGTTACAGTTTCATGTGACCTCATTTTGTCTTAGGTCATGCGTGTCTCTCTTTTGTATGAGCTTTTTTTTTTTTTTAATTGAAGTGTAGTTGCTTTACAACGTTGTGCTAATTTCTGCTGGACAGCAAGTGACTCAGTTGTACACATATGTTCATTCTTCTTTATATTCTTTTCCATTATGCTTTATCCCAGATTGGATATAGTTGCTTGTGCTCTACAGCAGGACCTTGCTGTAATAGTTTGCATCTAAATGTAATAGTTTGCCTCTACTAACCCCGAATTCCCAGTCCATGCCCCACCCTTCTTTCTCCCCTTGGCAACCACAAGTCCATTCTCTATGTCTGTGAGTCTGTTTCTGTTTGTAGATAGCCTTTTTAAACTACGAGAAGACACACTGCTATCCATGTTATCATATTCTTTCTTTGTATACCGTGTTCTCGTTGTCAGGATGATCCGTTTTCATACTGTCAGAATGGGGGTTTTGAGCGCCTTCCATCCCTTATAGTCTTCTATCATTTACAGTTTCTGACTGCTTGATCCTGATCTTTGTTTTTATCCTCTCAACTTTTCAAAATCTACCTCCCTTCAAAAACCAGGATACATTTTTGTGTATATCTTAAGATTCAGTTCCTGGCTTATTACAAATTCCAATTTTACATTGTCACTTTCTTTCAGGGTTTCCATCATTTCTACTTTACCAAAGAATTTATCTTTATTGGTTAAAAGTCCAGAATCATGGTTTCTCTCACTGTTTCATTCTGAAAAATAGAACTTGTCAGAAGGCAATATCGAATTTATCAGAAGAATATGATGAACAAAAGATGTTCTAATAATTGACATTTTCCATGATATCACCCTTTTATATCACTGTCTTGTTTCTGAGCCAGTTTTGTCATTTCTGTTAAAAAATATGCCATCTACATCTTTAGTTTGGTGAGCACTCTTGATTATATGTCCATTAGTGCGATATTCTTTCTCCTTTTAAAGTCACTTTGAATACATTTTGTCACATCATCGCTAGGTCAGTGGCTTCCCAGGCTTGTGCCTGTTTTCGTGACATACCTTGTGCCTTTGAGCTTATTGTCATCAGACATTGGAGAATTCCCATTGGCGTGAGATATTCAGTGACTATGCGGTTACATTTACAACTGTTTGTAAGGTTGCAGTTTCATTAATAGCCACTCATCTTTTCAGTTTTTGTGCCTTTCTATAAAGACATCTAAGACCCCATGTATTTTTCCAGATCTTTTCAGCTTTCATGCCATTTTCTACTATATTTTTGTAGTAGTCAAATTATTCCCTAGCATGGAGCTTAAGAAGCTATACACCTTCTTGTTCCTTTGGATGTTTTTTCTCTGTTGGATTTGTGGGGAAGGACACCCTTCAGGCCAACCCTCCTTTTGCTCGACATTTCTTCTTTCTCTTCCCTGATTTTCTGGGTTAAAGTAGTATACAGAATACCTCTGCATCTTCTAAATTTTTCTGTTATTGCTCATTGCTTCCCTTCTCCATTTTTCTAGTCTTCCAAGGCCTTTTTTCTTTTTTTGCTAATTTGGGTACTGGTGGTTTTTTTTTTAATGTTTCTTATGGTTTAATGTTTTTTAATGTTTAATGGTTTTAACAAGCCATTGTGGCTTGTTATTTGCTTTTTAAGTTTCCTGATAAGAGAAGAATATTCATCCTAAGTCTTTCTGAAGGCTAAGATGACTCAGGAATAAAATCTGCAATGTGATTCCTCCCCTTCCTCCCACCTCACTTTATTTCACATGGTGAGGTTTGCAGGTGTGCAGCTTTTTCCACTAACAGCCTTCAGGGTTGTGCACACTTTTGTGGCCATAACCGACTGAGGTTGTCACTAAAATAAAATATGAAATAAGGAGGTTATTACTTTGCTGTTCCTCTGTTACATTACCTGAGATATAAATAATGTTTGCCAAGAAAAAACAAAAACACTGTCACCCGAGGATGAATTCTTACCCTTCTCTGAGGTTTAAATTTTTGCAGAATTATAAAGTGGGAAGGGTTTAGGGCAGAGAAAGCAACCTTTTAAAACAAAGTTCAAATCAATAATAATTAACATTCACTGGCCTCTCTTTTCCTGCTAATAACTGAAGACAAGTACTAATTAGAGAAGCCTCAAGTGTTTGGATTTCTGGATGTACCAGATGGCTGCATAAGAACTATGCATCGTGCCAGGAAGAAGCCTGGGTTGCTCTTAGCTACCACCTCTCCTCCATTTTGATCTTGTCTGAGGACCCTTAAACATGCCCATCACTGTGCACTGAGGCTTTTTCTTTGTTCTTTCTTCTCTTGTCTTACCCACTTCTGATTTCAGGAGTACATTTCTGCCATGCTTAGTGAGTGCTCTTGTGAGCTTTTATTTTTACTTCTTCCTTAACAAACTCCTTCTATTCATCTTTTTCTTTTCAGATTTCCTTTGACTCTTATGTTTTTGTCTGATCTCACCAGATCCTTCCCTCTCTCCCCATTTGTTCTTTTTCAAGATCACACAAAATCAGCACAGAACCTTTCAGTTGCTAACATTAAGATAGTTCTGCTTCTTCAGGTTTTTTTTTTTTTTTTGGTAAACTCTTTTCACAGATTGTCTGAAAACATATGTTTTCTTCTTTGGGTTTATACTTTAAATATTTTCTTCCTCTGTGATTAACTCTGCTAACCAACTCTGAGAAAGCTTTGATTTTTGTATAGAAATTTTCAATCCTGTTGAGTGTTGGTATTGTTTTGACAAATGCTGCCCATGCGTTTTCCACAAGATGAAAATCATTCCTATTAGGATGACAAAGCCTGGAACTGATTACGCTTAACCACATTCTTGCTTTTCATTGGAGTTGTTTTACTGGGACACATTCTTTCACTTCGTTTGTTGTGAAAGTCATGATATAGTTGCCCTTGGTAAAGAAAATTGGTCTTGATTTGGTGTTTTTTTGTCGGAACTTTCTCTGATGGAACTCAGAAGAAAGTAGAGATTGGTTACCATCAACATTTTCGGCTAAGTGAGAAGTATGACTCCTTTTCTTTCCCCGTGTGTTTCTTGCTCCTGCTGAAGGGTCATTGCAGGGAAACCAGTGAGGAAGCTGATGCAGTAATTCAGGCCAGAGCTGAGAGGGCGTGATCTACTGGAACAATGTTAGACAGTGAGATTAATTTGCATTTTCTTAAAAAATATAAACAAAAAGTTTACATTTCATAATGTTGTAAATGTTTTTAGAGTTTAGAAACCACAGTTTTTAGGGCTCTATTTTCTTTTTAACATGTCCTTTTGATACATAGCTAACTAAGCAATTTATCACATCCTCCACTTATGTATTTCCTAGTTTTGGAAACCATCTACTTGATGTCTATTGCAACTTAAAAAAAAAAAAAAACTTGCATGTTTTTCACCTCTTGATTATAAACATAAACTTAAACAGAAATAACTTGTACTGTCACCTAGGGATAAAAATTAGCATTTCAGTACTAGTTTCCTTTGGTTTTTCCTCTTAGTTTTTGCAGACGTATAAATAATCGTTTGAGCCAATATATTAGTCTCTCAGTCATGTCCAACTCTGTGATCCCATGGACTATAGCCCACCAGGCTCCTCTGTCCGTGGAATTCTCCAGGCGAGAATACTAGAATGGTTTTCCATTCCCTTCTCCAGGGGATCTTTCCAACCCAGAGACTGAACCCCATACCATGTATATTTTAGTGTTATTCTATTGTTGATCCTTTAGGTTGTTCCCAACTCAGTTTAAAAAAATTTTTTTGTATGTGTTTTTGGCTGCCCTGAGTCTTCATTGCTGTGCTCAGGCTTTCTCTAGTTGCGACATGAGGAGGGCTGTACTCTAATTACCACGCAGGGGCTTCTCATTGTGGTGGCTTCTCTTGTGGAGTATGGGCTCTAGGTTTGCGGGCTTCAGCAGTTGTGGCTCAGAGCACTGGTTCAATAGTTGTGGCTCACAGGCTTAGTTGATCCATGGCATGTGGGGTCTTCCTGGACCAGGAATTCAACCTGTGTCCTTTGCCTTGGCAAGCAGATTCTTGACCAGTAGATCACCAGGGAAGCCCCAACTCAATGTTATTTTAACAAATTCTATGGCCAGCATTTTCATGAATAGTAAATCTTCACACATATCCTCAATAAATGGCTTCAAATATATCCTTAGAATAATATCCTCAGAATAAATTTTTTAAAGTCAAGAATTTCTTTGAAGGCTTGAGTTGAATAAGTGTAAAATGTGAATGAACTCTAATGGCTGAAATTCCTGGCTTGTTGAAGAGGTGGAAGTAATACTTAGTTGCTCTGCATTTCCTATATCCACCTCCTGTTTACCTGATCCCTACCTTGGTTGCAGTAGATTAAAAAAGAATCAATATGCAGGAGGCCTAATAACCTGTTGGATATGTAAAAAGTGAGGGCCATGTTCTTGATATATCAGAGTATAGAGAACTTTGGAGGAAAAGATACAGAGCACAGTAATGGGGAGCCCCCTTCCTCCCCCTGATTCATTCTCAGATGAATATTAGATATACATCTCTACTCACTGTTTCATTTTTGGATTCCCACATGTTTACTGACTCTTCCTTGGAGTTTTTGTTCGATCAGAGAAGATGGTTTTTATGTACCATGTCCTGTTTTTTTTTTCAGCTATTTGAGAGCAGTGCATAATAATGAAATCGACTCTTGTTAACCCCCATTAGTCTTTCATTGTGGAAGGAGTATGATTTGGGCATACATGGTAGAATAGCATAACGAGGGGTGCTTAACCTCGAAAACTTCTGAAGAGTTCAATTACTAGTTTAGGAGACAAGTATAATACAACTCCCTTTGTACAAGTCATTTCCTTTGCAGATAGTTCTTTGCTTTGGGTATGACATCTATTAAACTGAGTACTCTCAGTCTTCAAGATAATATTTTTTCTTGGCACCAGAAAGATAATTTTTTGATCTCAACAATGTTGATCTTAGTTTTTCTTAATCCTTTTTACTCTGAGGGTTTTTTTTTTTAATGTTGATATAAGAATTTTTCTATTGTCCTTTTTAAAAATGAGTTTTAAAATAGCAGACTGACTTGGGACATTTGGTATTGCTATAAAGTACCTTTTTGCTCTATGAATAACTTTAATTTTTAGAATTTCTAGTTAGTTAATATTTTCTTTTTCAAATTTCCATATTGAAATTAATGATCAATCTTAAATTATTTCAGCAATTGTAGTTCTATCACAATCCTAGGAAGCTAATAACAGGAATAATTAGAAATCGTTACAAATAGCATTTGCGTCTATATTTAAAAAGCAATTGACCAAGCAGATGTTGTTACAGATTTTTGTCTTTGATATGATAAATTTCCATTAATTTTGAAAATCTGGGTTTAAGGGATGTGCTTTCAAATTTTGCATAGTTGAGCTGCAATTTGTGAAAGTTCAAGCAGCTGTACTGACAAACGTTTGACAAATTTGTAGCTGAGGCTGTTTTAAGCAAAGTTCTAGAACTTTATGTTCTGTGTTTTATGTTCAGGCCATGTATTTGAATTTCTTCTCTTTTTGTGGGTCTAGAAGTTTGTGTATATGTATGTATATGTGTATTCTTTCTCTCTGATGTATATGTAGATTTATATATGATATTTGTATGTATATACATATATATATTTTACATTGTGTGTCCAACCTAAGTTGGAGGTAAAGATGCATATTCTTTGTTTTTTTTTTTTTAATAAAAATATTCAATTTAAACTCTCATTATTTAATTTAAAATGTTTTTCTCTTTGCTTAGGTTGAAGAAATTGTCGATATTGGATCATTTGCTCCAGAAGACATTCATATTCCTAAGATTTATGTACATCGCCTTATAAAGGGAGAAAAATATGAGAAAAGAATTGAGGTAATTGACTTACCTTGTTTGTCAGTATTTATGGATCTGACTGTCAGAGAGATGTGTCCCTGGAGCTATTCCAGATGAAAAAGAATTAAAGCTGAACAGGAAGTCTTGCTTTGAATCTTAATAGACGCTTCTCATGTGTCCATCTTGAGGGGACGTCTGTGTGATTGTCTAGATTAACAGTGCCTTGTGTTTACCACATGTATGTCACTAAATTACATGATTCTCCAGACTGTGTCTTCCAAGCTTTTGTAACTGTTCTAATTTATAATGCATAGTTTTGGATGGCTGTCCTGAAAGATAGAGAACAATAATCAGGCCTTTGGTTGCTCTACCCCTGCTGGACTCTTAGTGTTTGAGTGTTCAGAGCTAACTATCTTGATGTCTTTTCATGTTTTCCCACAAGTGTTGGGCTCTCAGCAGCTGGTGGACAGATATGAGATCACGATAAGGAGAGGCTACCAGGAGCATTGGAGGTATACTAAGGCTACTGAGAGCATGAAGATCAGCTGGATCAGAGTTGATATTAAGATTCAGAAATGTGTAGGGATCCGCAACAGAATAGACAAGCAGTAAGAGATACCAGAGATTCAGAGATGCCCTCTACCTGTTGACATCAAACAGGAAGAGACTGCAGTCTAAAACTAATGTCAGGGCCCAGGGATCAAAAAGAGGACATTTGCAAACAGGGCCAGAGTCTGTGTCAAAGAGACCTAGTGATGGAAATAGTTTTCTGACTGGTTTCTGGATATATCTATGATTTCTGTGATGCACTTATAGCAAAACCAGTCTCAACTCTGCAGGTGGAAATAGGAGATTGATAGCAGCAATACTTGGTAAACACATTCTGGTAGCCCCACCAAAAAACGGAGTCGAAAGGTCTATTTGTTCTCTTTGTTCCAGCTCCATCCCTGAGCACCCGAGGAGAATTCAGCTGTAGGACTCTTAAGAGTAACAGTAGTAGCACTCTTTGTGACAGTAACGGAGGAATTATTCGCTTCAGAGATAGAACAAGTGTATGTTCGTCTTCAAACAAATCTGACCTTTCATTTACTTCCTAAAGAATAATTTCTGTCATCAAATGTCATCCATGTTACTCTTCTTTTGTTAAAAAAAAAACAAAACAAAACATCTATATTATATTGCAGATTTGCTTCCTGTTAGTAATGGGGGAGAGTTAAAATTTTTTCCAATACAGTTTCGTATTTCAGCAGTGATAAAATACAAGGCATACCTCAACCATGAATAATTTATTTGTTTATTTTAAAGCGTTTATCAATCCGGAAAGAGGAAGATATAAAAACCACATCTGGTAAACCTGGAGATAATGTCAGGGAACGTATCATCAAGCGGGCAGCTCTTGAATTTGAGGACGGCATGTATGGTATCCTTTATTCCTTCTGGGGCTGAGCAAAGACTTAGCCCTTTTTACATATTCATCAGGTTACTAGACTTCCTGCATAGGGATTCTTTTCTAGTCCATTGTAGCTTCTAAAGCAATTGATCAGTTTTTACAAAATGTGGCATATAACCTAAAGATACAAAGATAAATGGAATTGAAATTATAATCCTTTTACCTTCTTGAAGCAAAATAGTGACTGAAAATTTGCTTAGCTATTCTCTGATATACAGTGAATTCCAGTTCAGTTTGGCATTTGGCTAAAGTTAATTGGGAAAAGAGATTACCCCAGATGAAGGTTTAAATTCTCAGAAGTACTAGTTATAACCAATGTTATTTGCTTTCTCTGTGTTCTGACATTTACATACTCATTTGAAACATAAGATCCAACTTCTTAACAGCCTCTTGTTTCCCATGACAAAGATCCTGTGAGTGTACCCTTTTATGTCTGATGTTTTGTATTCAATGAATGATTCAATTCTGCTTTAGATACTTTGTCAAGAAAAGGGTAGATAAAGTGTTTGGATTTTGAATGTGTTTAAATGTCAGTGAGTCTGCCATTTTGCTAATTTTTGAGACGTTAACCATTGAACTATATAATACAAATAATATATATAAATTCAAATAATGTATGATAAGGTAAATATTTGTTGAATGGTGAATACAGTAAAGCTGTGCTTAAAGTCCTGGGACAGAAGGTAGAAACATGGCATGTGTATCCATTCTCTGAACTTCCTCTGGTCCATAAAAACCTTCTTTCAGACAGATATTGACTGGGAAAACTCCCTTTTTTTACTTTCTTCTTAACTCCCATCACTTCATTTTTTTTTTTAATCTTTCAGCTTATGCATTGGTTTATGGCGGGAATTCACACAGGGAAGAGAATATTATAGTGCCTTCTTTCTCAGCTCCCATATCAGCAAGTTACAGAGTCAACCAAATTGGCTGAGCAGATGAAAGCTTGTCTGTGGGCTTTCTTTTTACCTCCAGTCAACTGGTTTACCACTGACACTGTTAACACTGACTAAATGATAACTCTGCTTTTAGATGTATTGGCTTCTCTTCTAGGTGTCCTTTGTTCACTGTCATTGTATTGCCTATGAAAAATATGTGCAAGTCAGTTCATATAATGGTCTTTGCACAGCACCTACTCTTTTTCAACCCAAATTGCATGGGCTTTTCTCTCTCTGGTGTTTGACTCACTAAATAATATTAAAGAACTGAAAATTGCAGCATATGATAAGAAAGTTGAAGTATAAAACTTGTAATTTGGATTGCCCTTTCTTGAAAATAACCTGCTCACAATGGAATCAGTACCTCAGCGTGTTACGTGCGTCACTGTGAGAAACACAGTTAACTCTACACTGGATGGTTTGGTAGGAGGTAATCCAGGTAGCTATCATCATACCTTCATAGACTCCCTATATTCACTAGAGGTGACCTGGCACGTTGGGTTGTTTTGCTGGCCTTTGTAGTTTATAATATGGTACCATATACACACTTTATCTTTTCTGGCCTTGATTCTTAAAGCACTCCCTGTTATTAGGATCTCCCCCGAGTGCTGTTATTCTTTACTTGTGTCAGGGTCTGTGGTGTGCATTAGTGGACAGCATGGACAGCGGTTCTAGACAGTGTCGGTTGTTTTTTTTCCTTTTGGACCGTGCTGTATAGCTTGTGGGGTCTTAGTTCCCCGACCAGGAATCAAGCCCAGGACTTTGATCATCTGAAGAAGGTTTAATAGCCTCAGTTAGCTCTTTAAAAAAAAATTTATTGAAGTATAGTTGACTTACAGTGTTGTATTTAATTTCTACTGCACAGCAAAGTGAGTCAGTTATGCATACATAGATTCTTTTACAGCTAATTTTCCATTATGGTTTGTCATAGGATATTGAATATAGTTCCCTGTGCTGTACAGTAGGACCTTGTTTTTTATCCATTCTGTATATAATAGTTGGCATCTGCTAATCCCAATCAGTTAGCACTTTGATGCTGCAGCATAGCTTCTTTTTAATAAATGGTCTCAGATGTGTTCACTGAAACTTAAGCATCCCCACCATCCTCTCTATGTCTTAGAGAAGATTCAGTTACCAATGGATGTTATTACAGTGACCCAAAGGAATCCATACTATTTAGGTAGACATTTTGGTGGTGTCAGAAAACTTTGTTAAAATTCAAACACAGAAGCCCCTTGTAGAATATTTTAATCATCTTTAGTCTCAGTTGGAGTTTCGAATAGTGAAAAATGCTTTTAAACAAAGCTCAGGCCATGTTACATCAGTCAGCAGTCATAGTACATATATCATAATACATTAGTCCTAATACATAGTATATAAGTCCTAATACAAGCCAAAAATTTGCTAAATGTGTCTTACAATAAAAATGACCTTTTGATTAGTTTTCTGAAGCCACTACTTTGATATCTTCATGGCAAAAGCTGTGATTATTTGAGAGATTTTCTTTTTGAAAAAATTACAAAGTAATATCTAGAGAGTGGTGGGAGAATACATTCAGAAAAAGTGACTTTAAACGCTCTGTGCAGATTTATTCATGTAGAAGATTTATGACATAATCTCTACCTTTTGTATGTTGGACCTTAACATCTTTTATTCCAGCCAATTTGGGCATAGGAATACCACTTCTGGCCAGCAACTATATCAGCCCCGATATGACTGTCCATCTGCAAAGTGAAAATGGAGTCCTGGGTTTGGTAAGACAAAAATTAAAGTTATATTTATCCAGTCTTGATGGAAAATAAGATATTTTATATAGTGCAGTCTTCTTAGAGTTGTTAGCTTAGATTTTCCAATCTTATTTTTCTTTCTCTTCATCTTCATAATAAATGTTTAACTTTTCCCATAAAATGGTAGTACTTATGAACATGTCCTGTCATATTTTATGGAGTAGATGGTAGTTTCCCAACTCCATGAGCTTTTCAGTCACTCCTCATTTATCACTGTATGAGCTTCCATCTCCCCTATATAACACCGACTTCAGAGACCTCACACCAGCCTGTTCAGGTAAACTATTTATTAGCCTTTGTGTGACTGCACAAGATAATAAAGATTATTAATAATCCTATATTAAATAAAAATCAGCAAGTCTCAGCATGAGAAACTGAAGAATAACATTTCTATTGATCCTTTAGAACAGGACATTTTTTGACAGTTGGCCAATTCGAAAAGTTCTCATGTCATAATCATTTTGAGGCCATGTTGTTCAAAACGGTAGAATTTTCCCTTTCTCAAGAATAACTTTTCAAATGGGCTCAATATTCTCATAGAATTTGACTATTCCTTTTATTTTAATATTTATTTAACATAAAATAAAATTAAATACTTTAGCTTCCTGAATAACTTTTATTTACTTATTAATTATGGCAGAGATTACTTATTGTCTGACGATTTATAATATTCCTAATCTTTTATTATTTCTCAGTATATCTTAACTGTTAATACAGTACAAATTGTACATATGGAAAATGTATATCCAGCATTTAAAATATAAATTATGGTCATGAGCATGTAGTTGATTCTGATTGAGGCAATGATCGTGACCATTTTCAAAAACACAAAAATGATAATCGTCTGGAGAAAAAAAGATTCATACTGCAAAGACTCACATTTTTCAGATACCTTAGAGATTATCTAGAGTGACCAGATCCCTCATTTTGAAGACAAAGGAAATAAGTTGATATGCTTAACTATGATCACTGTTTAAAGAAAAATTTACACAGGTCTAAAACATTAGTTACCATTTCAGTTTATTTAAAGAATACATTTTTGATCCCATTTTTTGAAAGTATGTTAAAGTTTTACAGCCACTATTTTCTCTTTCTTGGCTCTAACTTAGACCTTTTCTTTCCTCTTTTTCTATTTCCTCTCTTTTAGTTTAATATATGTTATGTTATGAAACTGCTCACCCTATTCAAGTTATTAGAGATGGTTTATAAAAATACATAAAAAATAAAAACTTAGGATTACCAGTCAAAGGGACAATAAGGGCATCAAAAAGATGAGACTTGCTTCTTCAGATCCTTCTAGCCCAATAAAGTAGCCATTTAGTTTGTATTCATTGAGCTGGACACGACTGAAGCGACTTAGCAGCAGCATTGATATACTATACATAGACTGCATAGTAGATACTAAATAATTACTTTTTTTATTGACCTGGATTTCCAATAGCTTAACATTTCTTTCAGACTTTGGTACTTTGAAGAAACTATTTTTCACTTACCTGATCACACTTATTAGTGTAGAAAAGACTAATCAATGTGAGATATAGAGCCATGAAAACATCAGGATTACTTTGAAAAGGTTCACCTCAAGTCTTCTGATAATCATTTCCTAAGGTTTTAAATGAGTTGTTTGCATTAAAGTTTTAGTGTGTGATTCAGTGAGAAACTTCTTTTCCTAACTGGACATGTGCTTTATTTTACAGGGTCCATACCCATTAAAAAATGAAGTTGATGCAGATCTAATCAATGCAGGTAAAATAACTCATTACATGTTCTTCTAGCATTTTCCTTTGCTATTAGTTTCGTTCTCTGCCAAATGATTTTAGAGTAAGGAGTTGGGCTTGATTCTTTGATGTTTCCTGGAGAATATGCACTGTACTTTACTTGGAGGAGGCGAGAGAAGCCTTTCCAGTGCCATCTTGGTCTGCTTGCCCATTAGAGGTCTCCCCTATTTAGGGCAGAGTAAGATATAGGGGAAATTGCAGGAGGGGCTACATGAAATGGCAGGAGCTTTGGTGGGTCAATCAGGTGCCATCCTGACGGTGCACAGAGAATGCTCTCAGATGGGGTAACGAGAATTAAAGGAAAGGATAGTTTACAGGGGTGTAAATAGGGTTAAGGTAAACCAGAAAGGATGTTGAAGTACCACAGGGAGTTTTTATCACCCTTGGGCCTTAAGGGGCAACTGTGGGAGAGGGTCACCAGACAGGAACAGGGTCTTTGTGGAGGAACACAAACATCTTGCAGAAACCTGTGTGAGGGTGAGGATGGGAGTCTGCTCTGCTGTATCTCCTGCTTGTGCCTCCAATTGGCAGACCCCAGGCTGAAATAGATCTGTCTTCTCATGATGAGAAGGTGGGAAGTGGATCCATAGTAGCAGCCAAAACCAAGATCTGGGGCTCTGGGGTTTTTGTCGTGGGTAATATGTTCTGTCCTCTAATCCAGGGGTCCCTAACCACTAGAATCCAATGTCTGATGATCTGAGGTGGAACTGATGTAATAATAATAGAAATAAAATGCACAATAAATGTAATACGCTTGAATAATCCTGAAATCTTCCCTCTACCCTCTGGTCCATGGAAAAATTGGCTTCCATGAAACTAGTCACTAGTGCTCAAAAGATTGGAGATTGCTGCTCTAATTGACATGAGAGTTAGGAGTTGTTTGTTTATTAGTTGCTAGGTCATGTCCAACTCTTTTGTAACCCCACAGACTGTAGCCAGCCAGGCTCCTCTGTCTGTAGGAGTTCCCAGGCAAGAATGCTGGTTAGTAGAGCATCCTTCAAAACTTCAAGGGTACTTAAGGATGTACTCTGCTACTCATTGCAATCTAATGATATAGGTGATAAATACAGAGTTTCTTTGAATTGGGAACTCTAGCCTGTCTTCTCCTATGCTCTGGTATTCATATGCTTTGCTTTTTATTATTAGCCTTTTATTTGACTGGGACAGAGAGTCACACATTGCAGCAGCCTGGAGGAGGAGGAAAAACAGGTCAGACCTTTTGGCCTCCATCATTGCCCATACGTGAGGCAGTACTGCCACTGTGTTGGAGCTAAAGATTTTCCTTAGAATGGAGTTTCCCATAGGAAGCTAATTTTTATATTCTGGCATGATTTTCTTTATCCTTCTTTTACTTCTATTCACTCTACCCCCACAAAAGTATAATTCTTACTTTGTGTTCAAAAATAGTATGTGTAAATTTCTGAAGAGAAGCAACAGGAACCGAATATAAAGGCCAGCTGCCAAGTAGAATTGATGTTTAATACTTAGGAGTTTTGGAAGTAAAACAGCTTCTGGTTGAATAGTTGAATTAGTTAACACGACTTAACTCTGAAAGGCGCACTGTGATAAAGCAATGACATTTAACCAAGGCTGTGATTTAATTGTACTGTACCCTTTAGCAATAGCTCATTGATCTGTGAAAATATTTGCTGCTTGGTTTAATTAATTTATGATGTTAGTGAGTTATTTGCAAAATGAATAACTCCATTTTCCAAATTTCAGGCTTGAGCTCATAAAACCCACTTTCTTTGGAAAGTAGTTAATCTTTTCAGTGACATCATTGGAGAGTAGACATTTCTGATTCCATTGAGCTTAAAAGTAGCCCAATCCTAATGAAGCCACCAGTTTTAGATTTCAACTTCTCAAATACCATATATAATCTTAAAGTACTTTGTAAAACCAGAATTCTTTGCTTTTGGGAAGCCAGGCTGCCAATCAGTTTAATAGTATTCTATCTCTTTCATCAAAGTCCTTTTTGGGATTTATGATGCTTTTGACTTTGGAGCTAAGTTAGAGGTGAAACACTTTGAACTCCAGAACCCAGAACATAAATTGATGATTTCCTCAACTCCCCAAGTTTGGACATTACCAGGAAGATTAGCCCATTGTTTGTGTTCATTTGAAAGGATTTTCATAGAAATCCATTAGAACAAAGACAGAGTTATGTTTCTGGGCATAAAAAGTGTATTAAAATAATAATTAGAACTATTTCTAAGGATCCTCTTTTCTAAATAATTTTATATGGTTATGTAACAATGAATGACCACTTGTATAGAATCACACAATTTACAGCATATTTTTTCACATATATTATCAATATATTAAGTAAAAATTGAGCCTCAAGTGAAAACTTTTTATACACGTTGGGAAACTGAAGCCCAGAAAAGTGAAGTGATGTGCTCAAGATCAGGTTGCTAGGGACAGATTCACATGTAGTCTCCTGCTCTTGGCCCCAGGCCTTTTTCTCTGCACATTGATCTACATCCACTGATAAGTTGAGAATTTACAAGGATGCAGAAGGCAGCATTTAGAACATTTCCAAGGTCTCAGGAAGATTTGCAGCATCCTAGTGCAATTGTGAAATTTCTAATAAATCTCATGTTAGCTTTCATATTAATGTGCATTTTGCATTCTTTCTTATTTCTTAATATTTTTCTTATTTTAATATCAAAATGTTTTTAATGACTTCTTCTTGGTCATTGTTCAGTCGTTAAGTCATGTCTGACTGTGCGAACCCATGGACTGCAGCGTGCCAGGCTTCCCTACCTTTTGATTAAAAAACTACTTAGAAAGACTTAGCAACTAAACAACGACTTAGAAAGAACCATGTTAATCTCATGGCTTTTGAATATCCTTGTTTCCTGCTATGTGCCTCTAGAGTGGTGGCTTTCAATGGGAAAGAGGGTGATTTCACCTTTCTGGGGACATTTGATAATGTCTGGAGTGCCAGTGTTACTGGCATTTAGTATGCAGAGGCCAGGGATGCTGTTAAGTATCCTGCAATAATCAGAGCAGTTTCCAGCCCCCAGCATCAGCAGTATCTGCTCTAGAGGTCTGCGTGCCACATCTGAAGAATTACAGGCCTGCAGTCTAAAGTACCACATTCAGGATCTCTCTAATGGTTGTGACTGACCTTTCCAGATTTATCTTTCGCTATGACTGAGTCCGCCCATACTGAAGTGCTCGATCTGTTCTGTTTCCTTCATCCATGACTTAGCTCTTTCAGTGCCCTTTCTTTTTTGTTATGTTCTATCCCTTGTTCATCCCTGTCTCTTTATCAGTAATGCCTATCCTTCAAGTCCTAGTTCATTTGTCCTCTCCAAATCCTTTTGCGGCTCAGAAGTGCTTCTCCTTCGAACCCACAACACATTCAGCATCTCATAAGCATACCACATTTTGCCTTGTTATTATTTGTGTATATTTATCTCTCTCGCTGGGTATCGTGTTCCTTTTGTTTAGGGTATGCATGCTTGCTTGGTTGTTACAGTCATGTCTGACTCTTTGTGACCCCATGGACTATAGCCCTCAAGGCTCCTCTGTCCATGGGATTCTCTGGGGAGGGGGCGGGGGTTGCTGTGCCCTTCTCCAGGGGATCTTCCCTATCCAGGGATTGAATCTGTATCTCCTGCATTGCAAGCAGATTCTTTACCCACCTGGGAAGCCCTTGCTTAGGGCAGTGGTTCTCAAAGTGTGGTTTTCAGAGCCACAGCATTGGCATCCCCATCACTGAGGACTTCTTAGAGATGAAAATCCTCAAACTCTGGGAGTTGTGCTCAACAGTCTGCGTTTTTATAAGACCTCCATGTGATTCTGATGAGTGTTTGAGAACCATTTGTTTAGGGCATCTGCATTTTGTTTAAGGCACAGAGTGAACATCTACTTGATATTGAGTGAGTGGCATGTTATGTCATAAGCCAAATGACTCAATAACCATGAAACTGGATAATTCTATTGCCTGAATATCATGAGAGGATATAGACATATACAGGGGAAGTTGAAGAAGACAAATAATTAGGAAAAGCTGAATAAGAAAGCCTTTTTAAGATATTGATTGTATTATTGATTATAATTATTTAACCAAATTAGGACACTGTATTTGAAAAGCATTGGTATCAACTTTAGGATATCCTATTTTTATTTAGATTTTGGGATGTTAAAAATGAAAATTAACTTTTTTTTCAAAGAATATATTTATAAGATGCCAGAATATATAACAGGGGGCCTGACAATAACTTTCATAAGAATTATTTTCTGGGCTCTTTAAAAAATACTATCCTTGATAAATCACATGGGGAGATCAGAAGCTCTGTGTGCATTGATCTCAGAGTTTCCTTTACAGTAAGTGGTAAATAATGTCTTCTATGTACTGCCAGCCGGTAGAGATAGCCCTTTGGAAGTCATTTTATTTATCACATAGAGAACAAAGAATTGAAATTTTTGTTCGTTTGTTTGTTTTGCATTTCCAGCCTACAGATTCTTCTTTGCCTCTCCATCTCACAGGACTGGAGAGGAACTGTATTTTCTGGACATGAAAGTGGTGTTAGGATAAGGTTTAGTTGTATTCTGCTTGTCCTGAAACCTGGAGTTCACACGCTGGTATATAACCTTATCATAAAAGCTGATTGCTTGCCCCTGTAGCATTTATCCCTAGAGGGTTGATGGCATTGTCTTTTTCACAAGTAGGTTTAGAGTGATGATTAACAATGAAAATAATATTAAAAATTAATGTTCACAAAGTGCTTTCTCTGTACCAGGTCCTAGAGTAAGGGCTTTACATACATGATTTCATTTAATCCTCTAAATCCTACATGCTGTTTACAAGCCAGCCCTTATTAACCACACCAGAAAGTATTCTCCAAAGCTTTTCAGCTTTGTGTTCCTTTAAAAGAGGTGAGAATGTTTCCTTTGATTAGAATCAAACTTTTAGGGGTCAGTAAATAATTCAGCATGATATAGATAGTCATGCTCTATATTTGAGCTCAGATGGAGGGGGATATTGGTGAAGTTAGCTCTTGGACATGACTTGAGAAGTTGAGGGGACAGCTGTTGCACATTTGATCACTCTTGTGATCTGATCACAGTCAGATCACTCTTGTCCTGTTGTGTCCAAGAGCTTTGCTCTATTCCATTCTTGGAATCACTTTTCTTCCCCTTCTTATTGTCTGCTCTATTACACTGGGGCAGTGGCATGCAGTGTGCTCAGACAGTTGACTTAACCTTTGGCAGAGTGGCACGTGAACACTTTTCTGTTGAGACCAGAAGCATCTCCTAGGTACCTCAAGCTCCTGAATAGACAGGTCACAAGAACTCAGCAGCTCAGGTTTGAGTTAGGTTATATTATTGCTTGTATAGGGATTGGACGACCTTGAAGAACTTTTCTAGTTCTCAGTTTTTATTATGGGATGTAAGTGTTGGGAGAGGTCCTTCTAAGAGGACCTTTTCTGGTTATTAGTAGAAATTTACTGAAGCAAGGGCAGAAAGATGAAGCAGAGAGAAAGGTTGAAAGAAGAGATTCTTTCAACCAGTGACATTAAGGAATTAGGTGAAACCTCTCTTTCTAGATTATTCATTGATTTTAAAGAACTATTTGGCGGAACTGATACAATTGTGTAAAGTTTAAAAATAAAATAAAATTTTTAAAAAAAAGGAAAGAAAAAAAAAAAAGAAAGAAAAATATTTGAGAAGCATCTCCTGCTTCATTCCCTTCCAGCTGATTTCTTCATGTTTATTCTACAGTGTTTCAGTCCAGTGACTTATAATAGCATTGGGTTCTGACAGGTGCATCCCAAGAACCCCTTTCTTCTTTACTCCTATTAGCATTTAATAGGGGCTTGTGAAGGGACTGGGTCTGGTGGGAGACAGGGATGGTTATGTAATAATAGGCAATAGAGAAGTACATTGTCTGTAGACAATTTCAAAACAATAATAAAATGAAAAGTTGGTCTGTTTTTCATTATCCCCATGCAAGGGCAAATCTGAACAATGTTGGTAACAAAACACTTGTCTTTGTAGGTTGGCAGTTCCCATTGTGTCCCCCCATACTCCTGTTGTTGCTGTGTTTTGGTTAAGGGACACTTACTTCTGTATGAAATAGAGAAGGTGTAGACCTCTGTCTCCACCATGATTTCCGCTCTTAGAAATCTAATAGCCTTTTCTTTCTTTTGTCTTCCCTGTGTCTGTGTGTGTGTGTGTGTGTAGGCAAGGAAACAGTTACTGTTCTTCCAGGAGCCTCTTATTTCTCCAGTGATGAATCATTTGCAATGATTAGAGGGTATGTAATAATGGAGCTCCTCATGTTTCCCACGGTGTGGAATGAGCTGAGTCATCCCTGAGTCTATTAACAAGACTGCGAAACATAACCACCTCTCCCAGCCAGAAAATGATCATGGACTTGCTTGGCTGCACCAAGATGTGAAATTATTCACATTGAATGTTGGCAATTGGAACATGCAGCCCACGATTATTAAAAGAACCTTCAAAGTGAAATATATGTCTGTGTGCCAACTAAACTGAAGTAAACGTTTTTGAGGCTCTTTCTGAGGATCCTAACATTTTCTGCAAACTGTGTTTTCATTTTCTAGCTAGTGTTTGCCTTCAAATTGAGCCACATTTTCCCTTACCAAAGGAAACAAACTCACTGTGTACACCTGTTTTTAATTTGTTTTTGGATACAATATAGGCTATAATTTTTTTTAAAGAACTCTTAATAGTTATTTTTCTGCCTTAGCTTGAAGCCAGTCTATTTGGAAATCAAGTGTTGGGTGGAAGAAAGCAAATATATTTGGGGGCAGGGGGAGTAAGATTATTTAATTGCTGGCAATTTCAAGCAAAAGGGACATAAAACATGGAAGTTTGCTTTATATTTCTTCTCTGTCTTTCTCAGGGGACATGTCAATCTGACAATGCTAGGAGCCATGCAGGTTTCCAAATATGGTGACCTGGCTAACTGGATGATACCTGTAAGTAGGCACGTTTTCTTCTGAATTATGCCTGGGTTAGAATAATTGTTTTTGAAGTATTAATATTAAGAAAAATCTTATCAGATTGCTATGAGTACAAATATAATTGTTACAAAAATAGATACTGTAAGATGTATTTCTTATTTCAAATTTTAATAAAAATCAAATTTCTAATTCTCCTGAAAAATATTTAGCTTTGCCAGTTTACTATGTAATTGGAACTAAAAATAGATAAGATCAGAGTCAAAGCATAATTTTCCCTAGAAAAACAGAGAACTTCCTCAGAAGGTAAAAAATATGGGTTAATTATACTCTGATAAAAGTAAGAAATACAAATATTTATTATAACTAAGCTTTATAACTAGAAAGAGTAATTAATATGTTCATTAATTTTATGTTAATTGTATTCTTTTCTTATTCACAGTGAGTAAAATCCTCTCTTGATTAGTCATGTGACCCTATGAGTAATCAATCACATTGTCTTCTATTACCGAATACAAAACCTGTGATATTTAAACATGTCTGTGAAATGCAAACAGTTTTCATTTACTAACGATCTAAATCAAGGAAGAAACCTCTTGAAATTAGCTTTGGAAAAAAGACTATAATCAGTTGATTTATGAGTGTAATTCTTTACATTCCAGAGTGTGGTTCTTTATATGTGTAGGCGAACAACAATGAGTGTCCATGATTATGAGCTCATTTTTTTCAGGTTACTCTTTTAATGTGTATCTTTAAAGGTTTCTGTGTGTTTCTCTGAAGCTTGAGCTAAAAAATATTTTGTTTAACTGAGGTTGGTGTTCTATAATGAAAGGTTTTTTGTATTTTTTAAATTTCTTAGTTTTTCCTGCTCATTTTTTGAGGATGGTGAATTAATGTAGTTGATAACAATGGTAGAGATTGTATTAGTTTAGCTTTTTTGAACTATGATCTCTTGAAACATTATTTTAAAATTTCAGTTATTATTACAGCTCTGGTTCTCAAACTTGGTTGCATATTGGAAGCACCTGGGAATTTTTAAAAATGGTGATGCCTCTGGCCCATCATTAGTTTCCAGTTTAATCTGGGATATAACCTGGAACTGGTTATTTTAAAAGCAGTCCTATATGGTGATGATATGTAACCACGTTTGAAAACCAAGTTCGAGTGTATTAAAGAGTGATCATCAATCATGTTTAAAATGTAAAGGGAAAATATCATTGACCCATTAATAGTAAGAACACTTAGCAAGTTATGGATTTGCTAAGTTGTTGTATTGTTGATATATTGTTATTCTAAATTAGCCATAGTTATAAGAGTTGGCAACTTTCGGAGGCTTCGAAGAAATCAGGGGGTCTCCTGAGCATTATACAGTAAGTCAGATTGATACTTTATAGGAATGTTTATTTGTGTAGAAAGAGTGTATTTCTCTTTTCAAATTTTAGAAAAAGTCTAATAGAGGGTAGTAGAAGGAGCATAAAATAGCAAGCCCTGAGTTTTAGCCCTAACTCTAAGGTTATAATATATATCATAGGGCTTGACACAGTATATGCTAGATAAATGGGTTGTTATTATTTGATAAGTTAAGAAGTTGGAGATGCCTGCCTGGCAGAGGACGGAAGAGGATTGGTTACTATGAACAGAAGCAAGAGAGTTCAAAGTAGAGGCTATTTCTCTGGACTATTAGTGAGTTTTAAAATCACAGAAACATGTCCAACATATTTTTGCTTTCAGGGAACTTGGGCATCTTTAACAAGCTACTATACAATTTGTTTTTATTATGATTTAGCACACAGTGAGACTGGAAGCTCTCATGGTGAGAGTATGCATTATGTAGTTGCCATTTGTAGGGAAGATTTTCCAACATGTATCATGGTTTTATATATCCTATGAAGATTCCTATGAATGATCAAAACATCAGTGTTTATTACTTTGTAATTTTCCTAATATAGTTTGGAGATCATGCGTTTGCAAAGGACTGGATCTAGTGGAGCAGCAATAGAGAACTCTGGATTTCTAAAGGGGTGTGGAGAAAAATTAAGCTTGAAAAGTGTTCTTGTGTCTGGTTCCACTCTTTGGTCATGGAAGTTAATAGCGTCTTTTCTGAATGAGCATTTCTTTTGTTCTTTTAGAATTTTACTTATGGCTGTGCTGGGTCTTGATTGCTGCACAGGCTTTTCTCTAGTTGTGCTGAGTGCTACGCTCTAGTTGCAGTGGAAGGGTTTTTCATTGCGGTGACTTTTCCTGTTGGAGAGGGTGGTCTCTAGGCACACAGGCTTCAGTGGCTGCGGCTCTCAGGCTCTAGAGCGCTTGCCCAGTAGTTGTGGTGCATGGGCTCAGTTGCTCCGCAGCAGGTGAGGTCTTCCCAGGTCAGGGATTGAATCCCTGTCTTCTGCGTTGGCAGGCAGATTCTTTACCCCTGAGCCACCAGGGAAGCCCTCTTTTGTTCTTTTAGTAACTGATAGTGACTTCTGGGATTCTTTGTATGTGATACAAGGTATATATTTTGCTTCCTTTGGATTCAAGATAGCTTAAGAGTCAAGACCATGAGCTTTAATTTGGAAGAGATCTGATTTGAATTTCAGCTCTACCCCTTAAAATTACACAATCTGGAGTATATGGATTTTTGTTAGGATTAAATGAAAATAAAAAGTGAAGACTCAAAGCACTCCATAAATAGTGGCTATTATTTTTAACTTCTTCAGTGTACTATTGCTTAACATTGAGAGGGAATATTTGCCTCAAAAAATGCTGGCGTAAGCAAGACTATTTTGCAGTAACTGTAAAACCTGTGTATCCAAATTCATATTCAAGTACCAGATCTGAGGACACATTTCTTGTTTTCATTGGTTATGGATAACAGCCTAGCCTCCTTATGTAGTTTCAGTGAGCTATTTCTGTTTGCCCTAAAGATTTATGTTGATTTATAAAATTTAGATATATTTTTATTGCAAGACCTGGCAGTCAAGGCGCTGAAGGGTTCAGCTTTATTATATCATTTTTCATTTACTTTTATCTTTTTACTGAGTTTAATAATCTTTCAATGGTTGTAAAGTCTTGAGTTTCTCTGCACCGTAGCATCTCCATCAATCATTACAATGTCAGATTATAATAAACTTTAAGCTTTTAAGGCAAGCAAATGGTGTGGATGCTATTTGTCTTATCCTCTAATAGCTTCTTAGTATGCAGCATGGGTCCTGTTTTCACAGATTTTTGAAAATTCTGCCCTGAGCATACAAAGAGAGAAAATGTGACAGAACAGTGATTGGCTCTTTCTAGTTCCTTGATGATGGTAACCCTAGGCAAGCTGCAGAAGTATGAGAAGATGTGCAGTCCGTTGACTCTCCATCCAGAGCTGCTCTGGCTCTTCTAATGCTTATTTCTGGGAAACAGCTGCCATAGATGATAGACTTGTGAGGGGAAGTAGATGTGTATGACCTACTATGGGAGCTGGTTATTAAAGGCATGCAATAGCTGCCTTCTGGACAAGTTGCTGTATCTGAGCTGAACGTAACAGCCGAGGGCCTGCTCCTTCTACACGGGGAGAACAGAAATGAGGGATTCTTGGAACAAACAAAAATAGAATGTTTAGGTGTTTTGTTTTTCCCTCGTATTTTTCATTTCTTTGTGCATTTTAGAAGATTAAGCACAAATCAGCGTCATATTCAGGTATGCTATATGTATGAGTGCATAACATTGATTTGGTCTCCTAGATATGATGCCTGTTTTAAATAAGCTAATTCTCTAGTCTTTCTTCTTGTACAGCTGAGGGGAAGGGGTTGTGCTCAACATTTAATCTCGTGGTTTAGATGCATGAAATGTAGCCTATATACTAAACTGTAGGTACAGATACAGAAATATAAAGATTACTGTATGGATAGATACAAACATACAGATCTAGATAGTTGTTTTAAGATACTGGTGTCTTGTCCATTTGTCCCAATGCTCAGGCAGCTGCAAACCATGGGCAAGGAAAAAGGACAGGTGGGAATTATGTGTACTTTAACAATTATTCAGTAGTGCTTTTGCTCCATCAGTGTAATGTAATAGAAACTGTACAGAACTTTAGGGTTAGATATGCCTGTTCTTAAGTACTGAAGTGAAAGTGTTAATCGCTCAGTCATGTCAGTTGCTCAGTCATGTCCAATTCTTTGAGACCCCATGGACTGTAAGCTGGGCTTCCCAGGTGACAACTAGTGGTAAAGAACTCGCCTGCCAGTGCAAAAGGCATGAGATGAAGGTTTGATCCCTGGGTCGGAAGATACCCTGGAGGAAGGCATGGCAACTCACTCCAGTATTTGCCTAGAGAATTCCATGGACAGAAGAGCCTGGAAGGCTACAGTCCATAGGGTCAAAGAGAGTCGGACACGACTGAAGTGACTTAGGATGCACGCAGAGATTGCAGCCTGCCGGGCTCCTCTGCCTATGGAATTGTCTAAGCAAGAGTACTGGAGTGGGGTGCCATTCCCTTCTCCAGGGGTTCTTTCTGACCCAGGGAGTGAACCTAGATCTCCCTTACTGCAGGCAGATTCTTTACCATCTGAGCCACCAGGGAAGCCTTGCTTAAGTACTGGTTCTGTCATTTATTGGTGGTATAACAAATTAGGTGAACCTTGATATATTCATTTGTAAAATGATAACATTTAACTCATGTGCTTGCTTTGGGGATTAAGTTCGCTCATTCATTCAACAAATATTTATTAGATGTGTATTAAGGGCCATGCTCTAAATTTCTCTCTAAGCACTGTATCAGTAACATCCCACAAATTTTTGTCTCTTTTGTTTTATTATTATTCTCTTCAGGATATTTTTAATTTCTTTTGTGTTTTTTTCCCATGACCTATTGGTTATGTAAAAGTATATCATTTAATTTCAAAATATTTGGTGATTTTCCACAAAACTTTGTACTAATTTCTAGTTTAATTCTCTTGAAGTCAGAGTACATACTTTACATGGGTTCTATCCTTTTAAGTTTGAGATGTATTTGCAGCCTAGAATATAATCTATTTTTGTGACTGTTCCATCTGTTTCCATTCTTGGAAAGACTGTGTATTCTGCTCTTGTTGGCTAGAGTGTTCTCTAAGTGTCAATTAGGTCAAGTAGGGAGATGGTGTGGTTCATGTCTACTGTGCCTTTCTATTGATTACTGAGAGAAGAGCATTGAAACCTTGAGTTATAATTGTACATTTGTATATTTCTCCTTTCAGTTTTATCACTTTTTACTTCATATATTTTAGAACTCCATTACAGTAGTACTTAAGATTATTATATTCTTTTAACAAATTGACCTTTTAAAAAAATTATATTTTTCTTTATCTCTGGTAATATTTCTTATTCTGAAGCTGACTATCTTAATATTAATATGTTCACTCTGCATGGTATATCTTTTCCCATTCTTCTACCTATAACCTGTCGTTACATTTAAGTGAGCTTTTGCAGTTAACATATATAGTTAGATTTTGGTTTTTTATCCAGTCTTGACTTATTTTCTTATATATATTTTAGTGGTTCTCTCAAGGTTTGCAATACAGACCATCTTTTATTTATCACAGTCTATTTCAGGTTATATCACTTTATATATAATGAAAGAACCATACAGCTATAAACTTATATTCTATGTTATCTTATTTGCTATTTAGTCATATGTTTTATTCTGCATGTGTTATAAATCCATGGTGCATGCATGTGTGCTAGGTCACTTCAGTTTCGTCCAGCTTTTTGCAGTTCTGTGGACTATAGCCTGCCAAGCTCCTCTGTCCATGAGGATTGTCAAGGCAAGAATACTGGAGTGGGTTGCCATGCCCTGCTCCAGGAGAACTTCCCAACCTAGGGATCGAACCTGTGTCTCTTATGTCCCCTGGAGTGACAGGCAGATACTTTATCATTAATGCCACCTGGGAAGCCCCATAAATCCATGGTACTTTGTTATTATTTTGCTCTAAACAGTCAAGTCTCTTTTAAAGAGATTGAAAATGAGAAAAATATTGTTTATAATTTATGTATATAAATTGTATATTTTATCTCTTTTCCCTGTATATTTGCTCTTTCCTTCACTTTTCCTTTACATCAATTCAGAATGCCATCTGATCTTATTGTCTGTCTGCTGGAAGGACATCCTTTGATTTTTTTTTTTAATGCAAGTCTTACAGATGTTACTCAGGTTGATTCTTTCAGTATTTGCTTAAAAAAATTTTTTTTAATTTTTATTTATTTTTTTTAATTTATGGAAAATTTGCTCTTAAGCTCTTTGAGATTAGTTGACAGCCTTTCAGTTCAGTTCAGTTGCTCAGTCGTGTCCGACTCTTTGCAACCCCATGAATCGCAGCATGCCAGGCCTCCCTGTCCATCACCAACTCCCAGAGTTCACTCAGACTCATGTCCATCAAGTCGGTGATGCCATCCAGCCATCTCATCCTCTGTCGTCCCCTTCTCCTCCTGCTCCCAATCCCTCCCAGCATCAGGGTCTTTTCCAGTGAGTCAACTCTTCTCATGAGGTGGCCAAAGTACTGGAGTTTCAGCTTTAGCATCATTCCTTCCAAAGAAATCCCAGGGCTGATCTCCTTCAGAATGGACTGGTTGGGTCTCCTTGCAGTCCAAGGGACTCTCAAGAGTCTTCTCCAACACCACAGTTCAAAAGCATCCATTCTTCGGCGCTCAGCTTTCTTCACAGTTCAACTCTCACATCCATAAATGACCAGTGGAAAAACCATAGCCTTGACTAGACGGACCTTTGTTGGCAAAGTAATGTCTCTGCTTTTGAATATGCTATCTAGGTTGGTCATAACTTTCCTTCCAAGGAGTAAGCATCTTTTAATTTCATGGCTGCAGCCTTTAGTTTCAGTCTAATTAGCCCCACTACTCATGCTGTTTTTTCTGAGGACACTACCTGATGTCCATGGCATTTCCCCTCTGGCTAGTGGGAATGTGAATTATTCTCAGACCTGTGTGAATTATGGACATTTTTCACCTAATACTTCTCGTGATTCTTCACCAGACCTCAGACAATTTTTTCTTGTAATATATATACATCATTACTCTGGTAAATAACTTGAGTTCACCTTTTGCAAATCTTCTGAGCTCTCTCTCTGTATAGCAAGCTCCCCTCTGGTATTTTGAGATCTCAAGTCAAACTCTAGTTGATCAGAGATCTCAACCCAAATGAGGCAGCTGGACTTCTCATTTCCCCTCCTTGCACTGCAGTCTGGAAACTCTCTAGACAGTAGCCTGGGGCAGTTGTGGGCCCATCTTATTGGCTTCCCTTTTCTCAGAGGTCACAGTCCTGTATTGCCTGCTCTCTGATGTCTAAAAGATGCTTTTTCTATTATTTGTCTGTATTTCTTTTTTTTTTTAATATTTATTTATTTGTATTTATTTGGCTGTTTTGGGTCTTAGTTGCAAAACGTGGTATCTTTAGTTGTGGTATGTGGGCTTAGTTGCTCCGTGCCATGTAGGATCTTAGTTCCCTGACCAAGAATTGAACCTGTGTCCCCTGCACTGCAAGGTAGATTCTATTTTCTTTTTAATTAATTAGTTTATTTTAATTGGAGGATAATTACAATATTGTGATGGTTTTTGCCATACATCAGCATGAATCAGCTATGGGTATACATGTGTCCACCCCATCCTGAACCCCCCTTCCACCACACTCCCTACCCTGTCCCTCTGGATTGTCCCAGAGCACTGACTTTGAATGCCCTGCTTTATGTATTGAACTTGCATGGGTCATCTGTTGTGCATATGATACTGTACATGTTTCATTGCTATTCTGTCAAATCATCCCACCCTTGCCTTCTCCCACTGAGACCAAAAGTCTGTTCTTAACATCTGTGTGTCTTTTGCTACCCAGCATGTAGATTGTCGTTACCCTCTTCCTAAGTTCCATATATATGCATTTACATACAGTATTTGTCTTTCTCTTTCTGACTTATTTCTCTCTGTATAACAGGCTCCAGTTTCTCCACCTCATTAGAACTGATTCAAATGCATTCCTTTTTATAGCTGAGTAATATTCCATTGTGTATATGTATCATAACTTCCTTATCCACTCATCTGCTGATGGACATCTAGGTTGCTTCCATGTCCTAGCTATTGTAAATACTCCTGCAGTGAACATTGGGGTACATGTGTCTTTTTTAATTCTGGTTTCCTTGGAGTGTATGCCCAGCAGTGGGATTGCTGGGTCATATAGAAGTTCTGTTTCTAGTTTTTTAAGGAATCTTCACACTGTTCTCCATAGTGGCTGTACCAGTTTGCATTCCCACTAACAGTGTAAGTGGAGAAGGCACTGGTGACCCACTCCAGTACTCTTGCCTGGAAAATCCCATGGACTGAGGAGCCTAGTGGGCTGCCGTCTATGGGGTTGCACAGAGTCCAACCTGACTGACATGACTTAACAGCAGCAACAGTGTAAGAGGGTTCCCTTTCTCCACACCCTTTCCAGCATTTATTCTTTGTAGATTTTTTTTTTTTTTTTTTTTAGATGATGGCCCTTCTGACTAGCGTGAAATGATACCTCATTGTGGTTTTGATTTACATTTCTCTAATAATGAGTGATGTTGAGCATCTTTTCTTGTATTTATTACCATATGTATATAATCTTTGGAGAAATGTGTGTTTAGGTCTTTTGCCCACTTTTTGATTAGGTTATTCTTTTTTCTGGTGTTGAGCTGCATGAGCTGCTTTGTATATTTTGGAGATTAATTCTTTGTCAGATGTTTCATTTGCTATTATTTTCTCCCAGCAAGGTGGGTTCTAAACCACTGGACCACCAGGGAAGTCCCTGTCTGATTTTCTAATTGTTTAAAAGCATTAATTATATTTTTGAACTTTGGTCTTTATATAGTTCTTAGATGATTTTCCTAGTGTAAATCCCTAGTAATAGAACATCTTGGTCAATTTTTAGGGGTTTTGAAACTTACTGAATTCTTGGCAAAAAATTATCTCAGTTTACACTCATACTGTTTTCACTCTCTCACCAACACTGGTATCAGTTTTCGTTTATTTGTTTTTCCTGTTTTTCTAATCTGTTATTTTGCATTTCTTTAAAAACTGCATCCTTGACTATTTAAAGAGCTGGCAATGTCTTATTTTTCTGGAGGGGCACTTAATCCTTTTTGTTGTTGTTGTTCTGGAGGCCTTCCTTTTGGCTTTTAGTGTTTATTATATCTTATCAAATATTGTTTCCAGTACTGCTGTCTTTGATCATTTTAAAAAACAGTATTGATGGTGACTATTCTCTGTTGTAAATGTGTGTTAAGAGACCATCTGTAACAAGCAAGCACATGTGAACGTGTGTGTGTTTGTGTTTTGTTTCCGATATGTTGAACAAGTCTTACACTTGGGATGAAATCAAAGCACAGCAATTTTTATCTCCTGTGGTGCATTTAACTTTATTCTGTTGGGAAGCTTTCCCTCTGTGTCAGCTCATTCTCAGATGATAAACTTTCAGTGGGTCACTTTAATTCCCAAACTTAGTAGTGAGTCTAAAATTAAAGGATCCAGTTCAGACTGGTGGCTCAGATGGTAAAGAATCTGCCTGCTATGCAGGAGACCCAGGTTCAATCTCTGGATTGAGAAGATCCCCTGGAAAAGAAAATGGCTCCAGTATTCTTGCCTGGGACATCCCATGGACAGAGGAGCCTGGCAAGCTATAGTCCATGGTGTTACAAAGAATCAGACACAGCTGAGCAACTAAACACACACAGTGCAAACTGGTGAACTTTGCTTCAGTATACATTCAAAAGCAATGTATCTCCTTTAACCACTGCTTCCCAGCTATGGGCAGAACAGGCTGCCTGCATTTGGGGAAGGTTGCTTGGTGTTCTTTTGCTTTTTCTCTCCACTCACTTCGTCCACCAACTCAGTTTGGCACTGCAGGGTCAAAATTCAGGAGAATGAGAAGGTGAGGAAGAAAGTTGGGAAAGTTCTTATATAGCTGTTGACTGGTAATGCCGTGAACTGCCTCCATGCTCTCTGGTCCTTTCACATGCTTAGAGCTGATCCCTTTCTCTGTGTGGTTGGGCTGGGGTTTTGGGGACCCCCTTCTGGGCTCCTTCTGTAGTGTCTGTCCTGATGAATGATGGCTGGATGCTTTCCCAGCAGCTCCTGGCTTTCCTATTGTTCTCTTCACACATACACTCTCAGTGATAGGACCCTCTCTTCCTTCCATGGCATCTTGTTGAGAACATATTAAAGCATCTTCATGCTGCTGCTGCTGCTGCTGCTGCTGCTGCTGCTAAGTCACTTCAGTCATGTCAGACTCTGTGCGACCCTCTCCTACATGGCCCACATCTGGGAAGCACCCACACATTTCTTGTCC
Source organism: Bos indicus x Bos taurus (assembly GCF_003369695.1). Classification (NCBI taxonomy): domain Eukaryota; kingdom Metazoa; phylum Chordata; class Mammalia; order Artiodactyla; family Bovidae; genus Bos; species Bos indicus x Bos taurus. Next base: position 32,573,604 of record NC_040095.1, read on the forward strand.
ACCTTCAGGAATAGTGTAGCTACTTTGCCAGAATGGTAGCTTCTACTTTCTCAGGTAGGAGTCAGACATGCCATTCCCTGGTTGCATCCTGGCTCTTCTCCAAAGGGTATGATGCTCTCCTGTTGTCATCCAGGCTCTAATATGTTGATTTAGGGGTAGACAAACACTTGCCCCTCTTTTTGGTTGCTGGGATGGACCTTTCTTCAAGCCCTTTATAGAGAATCCTCTGCTGTGGCCTATACTCTGCTCCTTGATCTTGCCAATGGATCCAAAAATCATAGAACTTGTTTTTGACCATTTTCTCTGAAAATTCTGTTACTGAGCATCTGTCTCACATGCTGGTATCTCATAGGTGTCACGGTTGAACATCAGTCAAAAGCAAGACAAAAAAAGTCCCACTCTAGCATTTGGTTTCTACCACTTTGGCTTGTGGCCCTGCTGTTTCCTTGCTGTCATTATTTCTCCCTTGTAAGCTCATGTTCAGCTAAGTCTCCATATGTGCGCGAGTGTCCTCTGTCTATGGTTCCTGTATACCAGGGTGCTCCCCACAGTTTATTCTGTTCCTAGCTCCCCTGGATAGAATAGAGGACCATGGAAGAACCTAGCCAAGCCCTTCTCATTCTACCAGGGAATAAAACGTACATTGACCCCGTGGATAGAACTTCACTTCCTGTGTCAATTAGAGACACATTTAATATCCGCAAATTTTCTGAGACCAAAGAATGATTTCTTTTTGTTCTGCAATTTAACAAATGAGCATACGTTAAAGAAAAAAAAGGACAACCTAAGATTAGTGAAATTTATGAATTTAGGGTGTTATTAGGAATATAAGCTGTTTATTATTGTTTTTCACTTGAAAACTATATTTGGTTATCCAAAAATACTTTAATCTGTGACTGTCTGGAAAACATTACGTTGAAAACTAGTCTTTAGTTTTATTACTCACAGTCAATATTTTTCAGATTAAAAGTATTTATTGACTAACATATTGACATATGAATTTTATAATGAAAATTTCTCTTACTTGGAGGATCCTGCTGCTGCTAAGTCGCCTCAGTCGTGTCCGACTCTGTGCAGCCCCATAGATGGCAGCCCACCAGGCTCCCCCGTCCCTGGGATTCTCCAGGCAAGAACACTGGAGCAGGTTGCCATTTCCTTCTTCAGTGCATGAAAGTGAAAAGTGAACGTGAAGTCGCTCAGTTGTGTCCAACTCTTAGCGACCCCACGGACTGCAGCCTACCAGGCTCCTCCGTCCATGGGATTTTCCAGGCAAGAGTCCTGGAGTGGGGTGCCATTGCCTTCTCCATGGAGGATCCTATGGATGATCAAAAGCTGTGTGTGTGTGCTCAGCCCACCAGACTTGTTTATCCATGGGATTTCTCAGATAAAAATACTTGAGTGGGTTGCCATTTCCTTCCTCCAGGGTATTTTTCCAGCCCAGGGATTGAATCCATATCTCCTGCATTGGCAGGTGGACTCTTTACCCCTGAGTTACCAGCGAAGCCACAACTAAGTTATAAATCTACTATTTTTACTACAAGGGAGCTAAGTTATAAATCTACTATTTTTACCAGAAGCTCTTTGGTTCATGCCATTGGCCAGGTTCTATGCTGTTTATTTGTATGTTTATTGTCACTTAATCCTTATAACTCTGTGAGTTAAATATAATAGTCCCTGTTGTTATAGATGAAGAGACTCAGGCCAGGAGAGTTAACTTTTCAAGTTTACATGTGTTGCAAGTTATGCAGTGGGGATTTAGTCACAGTATTGTTTGCTTTTATGTACTTTGCATTCTGCCACAAGTTTCTTTGTTCCTTTTTTTGGATGTATTTTACTAATGCCTTTGTGATGAGACAAAACTACCTGCAAAATAAATAAATATCTTTATAGCCTTTCTGTAAACTTGAGAAAGAAATCTCTGTTTCATTGTGTGGGGTAGCATGTGTGCGTACTAAGTTGCTTCAGTCATGTCTGACTCTTTGTGAACCTGTGGACTGTAGCCTGGCAGGCTCCTCTGTCCATGGGACTCTCCAGGCAAGAATACTGAAATGGGTAGCCATTCCCTTCTCCAGGGAATCTTCCTGACCAGGGATCATACCTACATCTCTTATGTCTCCTGCATTGGCAGGTGAGTTCCTTACCACTGGTGCCACCTGGGAAGCCCATGTGTGGGATATAGGCTATTACAATTGGAAGGATACATGCTGTATGTGTAATACTAGTTCAAGCTGCAGGCATTGGAAGGTGCTGGATTGACAATTTGCATATTCTTTCTTCTGCATATTATCTTTTAAGTCCTCACTTGAATTCTAAAGTCTCCACTGCCTAATCACAGTAATTAACATCAATCTCATGTATGAAGTATTTTATTATCAACCCATTTTGTTTTTTATAATCTACCAACTGAAGCGTTCTTTGAAAGAGTTCTTGTCCTCTACTAGGATTTTTATAATTTTAGCTTTAGATATTTCTTAAATGGAAAACATTGAGACATAATTATAGAAATATGGGAATCAATGCAAAGGGGAATCCTAAATAGAGGTTTTTTTTTTTTTTTTTTTTTTTAAAAAGATTAAATGTGAGATCAGGAAGGAACAATAGCAGATTCATTAGCAAGTTACCTCACTCAGCCTAGATCCCCACCAGTGTTAAACTTTTAGGTAAGCAAAGTAACATGAGAATATGAAATAGAAATATCTCAATTTTCATTAATCTTAAAAGAGACTTTGTCTTTTGATTGCTATCTGAATCTGTTTTTGCTCTGAAGGAAAGGAAATATTTTCCTCCTTTGTATGTTGCATATGATGTGTTTGTGAACAACTGCTTGGTTCTAAGAACTCTCTTCACTGGAACTCAGATATATTCAAGTCAGACTCTGAAAGAAACGTAAGCTGGATATCTGATTGGTTCCAAGACATGGTGCTACTTGGCCTCCTAGCAGCTCTGTATGAATTTGATCATACTTTCCACCTCCTCAGTATTGGAAGGCAGAAGTCTATGCATGAAACGGGAGTTTGGACCTTTTTATTAAAATAGTATCTGTCCCCTTTCTCCTTCTTTATAAAGAGACTAAGCAATGAGTGAGTTTGTTATTTTCAGTTATTATCCCTTTAGTTAAAGATGGTTAGTATGACTGCGGCAGCCTCCTCTCATTAAAGAGCCCACTTAAAAGAAGGGGAGGAAACATTAAAAATGATAGATGAGGTCTCCTAGAAACCCATTATTAGTAATTTCATAAATAATGGTGCTTCTGATATGACTTAGCGGGGAATGAAGCCAAAGGGCTGAAGACAGTGTGACCCTGCAGCTAAAGACTAATGAATCTTGAAGACTAAATGTTATTGAATGACTGAATTTAGCATTTCCAGTTGGTGAAAGCTTTATTTCTTACTTTACTCCTTTGGTTTAGAGATAATTTTTGACTAGAACTTTTATTGTCAAAAAAGTTTTATTAGGGAAAATGTCAAATGTGTACAAAAATAGAACACTAATGCTTAGGCAGTTGTCCATTCATGGCTAGTCTTATTTCTTATAGTCTTATACTCCTATTTACCTCTGCCCTCCCCAAATTATTTTGAGGCAAATTTCATCATCATATCATCCTATCAATAAACTTTTTAGCATTATTTCTGAAAGATAAAGATTCCTTTTATAAACCACAATTCCTTATTCCCTTAACAGTAAGCGATTAAGGATGCAATTCCTTAATATCATCTGTCGATACAGCACCCTTCTTCTACTGATAGAGAACCTGAATTCAAAGAAATGAAGTGGCTTGACCCAGGTCACAAAACTAGGCAGCAGCTAGGCCAGTGCTATAATGCATCACTCCAGCCTGTTAGTCTTAGAGGGATGGCATGTCCACTGTAAGAGGAAGAGTTTACTTTTGAAATGTAACATCCCACATAAAAAGCCTTCCGTTTTCCTTTTAAGTACACTCAGAAGCAGCTCTACGTCTCTGTGAAGTCACTTAACCTTTCAGACTTCATCTCTTTATTTTTAAAATGGGATGAATGCAATAGGTTGTATTTTATACAACTTTTTGTATTTTATACCTACTTTCTTTGGTTTTATATGTTGTATTAAGGACTGTGGATAGAGTGGTGAGCAAACCTCTTCAGGAAGAATCTTTTTCCTGGAGTGCACTAAGCATTAAATATGTTGATTTAGGAAGGACTGGTAGGTTTAGAATAATAGAGTTTCTTTGTCCAGGAGTGATGCATACTTTGTCATTTATTTAGGTCTTGTTTACCTCTTGCACTACAGTTACTCCTAATTCTTTTTAAGTGTTTGTCAATGTATTGAGCTGGATATTCCCTTTCAACTTCTAATCTATTTATTTTATTTGCTATCATGGTTCTTTTAGAATTCTCTTAGATATTCTACATATCTCTTTTATCTGCAAATAAAAATCATTTTTATTTTCTAAGATGCCTGCCACCAGTTTATTTTCTTTTAACATATTATCCAAAACAAATATGAGTAAGTCATAGTGATTGAGGACTCTCTTGATTTTGATGAGATTTTATTTAAAATTTTTGCCTGTAATACTATGCTTGCTGTTTGTATTGTTGTTGTTCTAGAAGTTTATATTGTTCTAGAAGTTTCAGATTGCTTTTAAACTTACTGGCTGTTGAATTTTATCCAGTGTGTTTTTAACCTGTTAATTTACACATGGCTGTTGTTCAGTCACTCAGTTGTATTCAACTCTTTGCGACCCATGGACTGCGCAGCACCCTGGACTTCCCTGTCCTTTACTATCTCCCAGAACTTTCTTAAACTCATGACCTTTGAGTCGGTGATGCCATCCAACCATCTTATCCTCTGTCATCCCCCTTCTCCTCCTGCCTTCAATCTTTCCCAGTATCAGGGTCTTTTCTAATGAATGGGCTCTTCACATCAGATGGCCAAAATATTGGAGCTTCAGCTTCAGCATCAGTCCTTCCAAAGAATATTCAGGATTGATTTCCTTTAGGATGGACTGGTTTGACCTCCTTGCAGTCCAAAGGACTCTCAAGAGTCTTCTCCAACACCACAGTTCAAAAGCATCAGTTCTTTGGCACTCGGCCTTCTTTATGGTCCAACTCTCACATCCATACATGACTGCTGGAAAAACCGTAGCTTGACTAGAAGGACCTTTGTAGGTAAAGTGATGTCTCTGCTTTTTAATATGCTATCTAGGGCTTCCCTTGTGGCCCAGTTGGTAAAGAATCTGCCTGCAGTGAGGGAGACCTGGGTTCAGTCCCTGGGTTGGGAAGATCCCCTGGAGAAGAGCATGGCAATCCACTCCAGTACGTTTGCCTGGAGAATCCCCATGGACAGAGGAGCCTGGTGGGCTACAGCCGATGGGGTTGCAAAGAGTCGGACATGACTGAGTGACTAAGCGCACACACAGGTTTGTCACAGCTTTTCTTCCAAGTAGAGAGAATCTTATAATTTCATGGTTGCATTTAGCATCCACAGTAATTTTGGAGCCCAAGAAAATAAAGTCTGTCACTGTTTCCATTGTTTCTCTATGTATTTGCCATCAAGTGATGGGGCTGGATGCCATGATGTTCCTTTTTGAATATTGAGTTTTAAGCCAGCTTTTTCACTCTCCTCATCTTCATTAAGAGACTGTTTAGTTCCTGTTCACTTTCTGCCACAAGAGTGGTGTCATCTGCATATCTGAGGTTATTGATATTTCTCCGGGCAGTCTTAATTACAGTTTGTGCTTCATCCAGCCCATCATTTCACATGATGTATTCTGCATATAAGTTCAATAGTCAGAGTGGCAATACACAGTCTTGATGGACTTCTTTCCCAGTTTGGAACCAGTCCATTGTTCCATGTCCAGTTCTGTTGCTTTTTTGACCAGCATACAGGAGGCAGGAGACAGGTAAAGTGATCTGGTACTCCCATTTCTTTTAAGAATTTCCCACAGTTTGTTGTGATCCACACAGTCCAAGGCTTTAGTGTAGTCAATGAAACAGAAGTAGACGTTTTTATGGAATTATCTTGCTCTTTCTATGATCCAGTGGATGTTGGTGATTTGATCTCTGGTTCCTCTGCCTTTTCTAAATCCAGCTTGAACATCTGGAAGTTCTATATTCATGTACAGTTGAAGCCTAGCTTGAAGAGTTTTGAGTATTACTCTGCTAGCATGTGAAATGAGTGCAGTTGTGTGGTACTTTGAACATTCTTCGGCATTGCCTTTCTTTGGGATTATTGGAATTTGTTAATGTTATATTTTAAGTTGATAGGTGTTGAATCATTGTTACTCTTAATACAGATGATCAGTTTGTAACAATCTGCAAGAAATTTTTTTGTTTATTGGTCTCCTCATATTTTGTGACCTTTTTTGTGACAATCTTGTTAACATGTATTTTTCTTTATAGCATTTATTTCTTTTGGATTTTCAAATTTATTGGTCCAAAACAACATAATATTTTTGTATAATTTCTTTAATAGCTTAGGAACTTGTATCTGCTTTTTATTTCTAATTCTGTAGATACTCATTTTCTCTCTTCTGTTTTCATCAGGCTTGTAAGAACTCTAATTGTTTTTAAATTAATCAAGTTTAAGAAGCATATGATTTGTTAATTTTATTCTTCTTATTATTCTCTGTGTTATACTAGTTTCTAGATTTACAAATTGCTTACTTAATTTTCAATCTTTCTGTTTTAATAATAAAAACTTTTAGGGCTTTCTCTTTCTTTAGTACAATATTGTATACTATAAACTTTAATGTGAAGTTTGTATTTTCATTAATTTCTAGGGCATTTGTAATCTTTTTATTTTTATACTTTATTTTTGGCTGTGCTGAGTGTTGTTTCTGCGTGGCCTTTCTCTAGTTGTGGAGAGTGGGGGCTGCTCTCTGGTTGTGGCTTGCAGACTTCTCCTGCGGTAGCTTCTCTGGTTGCAGAGCACAGGCTCTAGGGCTCGTGGGCTTCAGTAGTTGCAACTCCTGGGCTCCAGAGCACAGGCTCAGCAGTTGTGGTGCACGTGCTTAGTTGCTTTATTGCATGTGGACTCTTCCCAGATCAGGGATTGTACTTGTGTCTCCTGCATTGGCCAGCAAATTCTTTACCACTGAGCCACCAGAGAAGCCCCAGAATTTCAGTTTTAATTTCATTTTTGATTCAGTAACTTCTTAGAAGAATTTTTTCCCTTCAAAGATTTGTGGGGTATTCTTTATACTTTTTGAATTTACTAGGTTTTCTATATGGCCAAGTACATGATTTGTTTTTCTGAACTTCATATGGAAATGAAATAATTTTATATTAAATTCAGCCTATTACTTAATGTGGTCATATCCTTTATTTATTCACTAGTTCTTAGGGACAGTATGTGGTTTAATAGAGAGCAAATAAGAGAATTCAAAAGACCCGAATTCTAGTTTTAACTTTTCTGCTAACAAATTGTGATCTTACATGACTTTCTCTCTTTTGGTCTAATCCAGTGCTATCCAAAAAAAACTTGCTGTCGTTGTGTAAATGTTCTATATATACTTTGTTCAATATTGTAGCACTAGTAACATGTTGCTTTTGAGCACTTGAAATGGGGCTGCTGCTACTGCTGCTAAGTCACTTCAGTCGTGTCCGACTCTGTGCGACCCCATAGACGGCAGCCCACCAGGCTCCCCCGTCCCTGGGATTCTCCAGGCAAGAACACTGGAGTGGGTTGCCATTTCCTTCTCCAATGCATGAAAGTGAAAAGTGAAAGTGAAGTCGCTCAGTCATGTCCGACCCTCAGCGACCCCATGGACTGCAGCCTTCCAGGCTCCTCCATCCATGGGATTTTCCAGGCAAGAGTACTGGAGTGGAGTGCCATAGAAATGGGGCTAGTATTACTGAATAACTGAATTTTAAATTTTATTTAATTCAAATTTATATAGCCAAATATTGGACAGTGCAGGTATAATCTATTAAAGTCTTACACTCAATAAATCTCAAGGGAGCCCAACTATAAAATGTTATTTTAACTTTCAAGCTGTAAATTTACATATTAGGTATTTTTGAAGATGCTGTGATATAATGGGAAATTTGAATGCTTAGAGAAATAAATAGTTGAGAGATGGTAAAATTTCAGAAGTTTCATACTCAGTCCAAGCTTCTAACATTAAAAAGATTGAGCCTTTGGTGATCTAAAGGTTTTGAAATACAGAAAGTTATACTGAGGGTTAGCTTCTAAATGTCAGCCCTTAGGCGAAAATCACATTATTCAAATTACACTTAAGAATGTATTTTATTTCTTTGTTAAAGGTTGGAAGACCCATAAAATCTATCATGTATTCTTTGTATTTTTTGTATTTTTTCCCTTAGGTCTTTGAATCAAAAATAAATCAAAACCTAAATTATGAATTACCTAGAAATTAATGAGAATAAAACTTTATATCAAAGCTTATAGAATACAATTAAAATTAGACTCAGAAAAAAATTGAGAACCATAAATACTTTTATTATTTGCAGATACTGTGAATTGACCCTTCTGGCTTGCTTGCATTCCTTACCAGTGTAATGTACACAGTGTGACTATGTTAGGACTTCCGTTATCTGATCGTATTAGCCCTGGGATGTGTATTACTAAGACCCGCAGGATCAATACTAAATCAGATCATGATTATCTTTGTTAAGAACTAGATAGAGAAGTTGACTTTTATTTGGGGGAGGTCAGAAAATCCCATGGACAGAGGAGTCTGGTGAGCTACAGTCCATGGGGTTGCAAAAGAGTCAGATACAACTTAGCAATTAAGTGAAAACAAATATGATATGACAACATGTCATATAAACCCTAGAATTATCTTGATAAATATTCATTGCTGGAAGCATATGGGATTGAGACTGCGTGAATATCAGTTTCTCATCTCCCATCTTACCCTCTTTCCAGAACTTCAATGACTAAATAGAATGCCAGGCAAAATCATTAATATTTTACATTTTAGCTCTCTTTCTCCTTTCTTTTCCCTCCTCAGTCAGTATGGTGGAATTTTCTTAAGTAAAAGGCAGATAGAGTTTTTGAGCTTTATTGTACCCAATAATAAATTTAACATTTATTATACCCAATAATATATATAACATTGCCCATTTATTGTTTGCTAACTCAAAGTGGATCATTTGTAATAATACTTTTTTTTTTAATAATACTTTATATATTGAGAATTAGTAGAGAATAGGATATTCCATTTATTTTTTTCAGATTATCCAAATTTAGCTATGTGCTGTGCTTAGCTGCTCAGTCGTGTCCAACTCTTTGTGACTCCGTTGACTAACCTGTCTGGCACCTCTGTCCATGGGGATTCTTCAAGCAAGAATACTGGAATGGGTTTGCTGCCCTCCTCCAGGGGAGCTTCCCAACCCAGGGATAGAACCCAGGTCTCTGCATTGCAGGCAGATTCCTCACCATCTGAGCCACCAGAGAAGCCCAAATTTGGCTATATAAGTACCAATTTCTAAGTATAATTTTGGATAGAAAACCAGATTACCTGTCTTGTTACAATTATGCATAAAAAACATAAGTATGTTTTGCACAAGGGCTTGACACAGAGTCCTTTGCTTCCCTGGGGGCTCTGACAGTAAGGAATCTGCCTGCAGCATGGGAGACCTGGGTCTGGAAGATCCCCTGGAGAAGGGGATGGGTACCTACTCTAGTATTCTTGCCTGGAGAATCCCGTCGACAGAGGAGCCTGGCAGCTACAGTTGATGGGTTCGCACAGAGTCAGGCACAACTGAGCCGACTAACACTAACATAAGCTTTAACTCATATATGAGAGATTTGACCTGTTTTATCCTTTCATTATCTGTTACGGTATTTATGGAATATTGTTATAACTTTGAACACTAACAGAATTAGATAAGAGAATTCCTCATTGGAGAGTTCTTATCATGATTTGCGTCTTATCTTTTGTTTTTCAAAACACCGCTTTCTGGTGGGGATCCTGTACTTACCAAATAATAAAGGGCCAAAGAAGTACATATTAAAATGAAAAAAAAAAATAAGCCTATCATCTATATAATCAGAGCCTGAAAAACTAATCCACAAACAATGTAGAACTAGCTCCCTTAAAATTGCAACATTTTTCTTACTACCAGAACATTATGAAAAATAAACTGATTACTCTGGCACTTAGAAACTTAATCAGCTAACATTTTCCATCCTGAATGTGACTTCTGCTCATAGTCATGTAGTTTTTAGGAAATTTAATTTTCTTAAATCATGGCTTTCAGGTTGGTGAAGGATACATGGTTTGTTTACAAGCACATTTGGAAAGTTTTATAATTTTTGTCCTTAAGGATCCAACTGTATTTTTAGAAGTTGTCTAAACTGAAACTATGTAGATCATCTCTAGGCTTGCTGTCTGCTTCTTAACTAAATTAATTAATTACATACAATAGATTAGGAACAATAAGAAAAAAAATAGTGCAATAGGTCCAACATAATGGACATTTTAAATAAGAAGCATCTTCTGTGGGAATTCAATTACATTTTTCTGGAAGTTATAACTTCCAGAAAAAACTTAAAAGACTTCAATTTTTTTCTGACTTGTTCTTTTAACTTCAGGTAATTTATTTAACTTTTCTTTGTTGTATTTTCTTTTCTGTATAAGGGAGAGTAAGTAAGTAAATATTAAGTAAATAAGTAATATCATTAAGTAAGTAAATATTTGGAGAAGGCAATGGCACCCCACTCCAGTACTTTTGCCTAGAAAATCCCATGGACAGAAGAGCCTGGTAGGCTGCAGTCCATGGGGTTGCTAAGAGTCGGACACGACTGAGCTACTTCACTTTCACTTTTCACTTTCATGCATTGGAGAAGGAAATGACAACCCACTCCAGTGTTCTTGCTAAGAGTCGGACATGACTGAGCTACTTCACTTTCACTTTTTGCTTTTGTGCATTGGAGAAGGAAATGGCAACCCACTCCAGTGTTCTTGCCTGGAGAATCCCAGGGACAGGGGAGCCTGGTGGGCTACCGTCTATGGGATCGCACAGAGTCAGACACGACTGAAGCGACTTAGCAGCAGCAAGTAAATATTAAGTAAGTAATAGTAAGTAAGTAAGTAAATATGATTATTTACTTACTTTTTGTAAGTAATAGTCTTACTACTTACTTTTATAATATCTACTTACTTTTTGTAAGTACTGTTTATAATGAGGAATTATCTTTATAAATTGTGTTTATTGAAAGATTCTCTCTTACTGTGGAAAAAGTAAGCCATAACAGGAAAAATAAAATAATAGTACAAAGTAGAAATGGCATATTATATATCATAGACAAAGATCCAGTCTGTATTTCTGATTTTTTCAAACTTGTAATAATATGGTTGTAGAACATTGTTTTAAAAGGTCCTCATTACCATGTTTCAAGTTTTTTTTTTTTTAATGCTATCAAAAACCTAAGCTGTCCAATATCAGAATTGGCTTATCAAAATAATAATGACTTAGATGGCAAAGTTTATTTATTGGGAAAAATAAAATAGAGCAAAGGAAATCCTCAACAAAATGAAAAGGCAACCTGTCAAATGAGAGAAATTATTTGCAAATCATGTATCTGCTAAGGGGCTAATATTCAAAATATTTAAAGAACTCATGCAATTTAATGCCAAAAAAACCAAACAATCTAATTTTTAAATGGACAGAAGATATTAATAAACATTTTTCCAAAGAAAATACACAGATGGCCAGCAGGTACATGAACAGATGCTGAACATCATTAATCACTGGGGAAATGTAAATTAACCTCATGAGTTATCACCTCATACCTGTTAGAATGGCTACTATAAAAAAGACAAGAAAGGGAATTCTCTGACAATCCAGTGGTTAAGACACGGGACTTTCACTGTCATGGCCTGAGTTTAATCCCTGGTTAGGAAACGAAGATCCCCTAAACCATGTGGTACAGCCGAAAAAAAAAAAGACAAGAAATAAGTGTTGGTGATAAAGTGGTGAAAAGAGAACCCTTGTGCACTGTTAATGGGAATGTAAATTGGTCCAGCAACTGTGCAAAATGGCATGGATGTTTCCCCAAAATTAAAAATAGAACTACCATAAGAACCAGCAATTCTACTTCTGCGTATTTGTCTGAGGAAAGCAAAAATTGTAACTTGAAAAGATATATGCACCTCTATGTTCATTGAGGGATTATTTATAGTAGTTGAGATATGGTAGCTACCTCTGTGACAATCTATGGATGAATGAAGAAGCTATGCTATATGTATGTATGCACACACATAAACAAACACAACAGAGTATTACTCAGCCATAAAGAAGAATGAGATCTTACCATTTATGACAGCACACATGGACCTCTAGGGGATTACAACAAGTGAAATAAGTCAAACAGAGAAAGATAAATACCATGTGATCTCTCTTATATGTGGAATCTAAAAAACAAAAACAAGCTTATAGATTTAGAGAACTAGTTGGTGGTTGCTAGAGGTTGGGGGTGGAGGTGTGAAAAATGGGTGAAGGATGTCAAAAAGAAAATTATAACAACAAGAACAATGAAAAGCCCACACATAGAGTTCTCAGAAGTATCTTTCTTGTTCTTTATCCAGATACTAACTTATGACTTTCTGTTAAGCTAGTATATCCCGTATTGGAATAAAATTCAGTTACTACAAGAAAACAGATCATAGCTAAAAACAAAACACAAATTCATTTAACTGTCATAAATTTATTGTTTTTAGAGTCAGATTTTGCAAAGTTTTTTAGCAATTGTCTAAAAAATTACTAGGAGAGGCCCTCACTGAGGGAAATCTGAGTACTAATCTGTATTGGTTTCATTTTAAAGAAAAAACAAAAACTATAGGAACAAGCCACATATTGAGGTTTTTAAAAAAATAAACTTTGTGTTTTGGAATAATTTTAGATTTACAGAAAAGCTGTAGAGATAGTACAAAGAGTTTTCATATTCCCTTCACTCGATTTCCCTCATTATTATAATCCTTTATTACTGTGGTACATTTGACATTATTTTCCAGTAGCAACCGCACCATTTTCCATTCCATCCAACAGTGTTCAAGGGTTCCAGTTTCTTCATATCCTTGTCAACACTTATCTTTTTTTTTTTTTTTAACAATAGGTAATACTATATTGTGGTTTTGATCTGCATTTCCTTGCAGGTTGGTGATTATAAGCATCTTTTCATATACTTTTTGTGCTTCTCTGATGAGCTCAGTTGGTAGAGAATGCACCTCTAATGCAGAAGACCCCGGTTCGCTTCCTGGGTTGGGAAGATCTGCTGGAGAAGGGATAGACTACCCACTCCAGTGTTCTTGGGCTTTCCTTGTGGCTCATCTGGTAAAGAATCCCCCTACAATGCGGGAGACCTGGATTCGATCCCTGGGTTGGGAAGATCTGCTAGAGAAGGAACGGCTACTCACTCCAGTATTCTGGCCTGGAGAATTCCATGGACTGTATAGCCCATGGGGTCTCAAAGAGTTGGACACAACTGAGCACCTTTCACTTTCATATACCTTGGCCATTTGTATGTCTTCTTTGAAGAAAGTTTTATTCAAGTCCTTTGTTCATTTTTTAGTTGGATTATTTGATTTTTTTGCTGTTGAGTTGTAGGAGTTTCATTTATATTTGAGTATTAATTCCTCATCAGATATGTGGTTTGAAAATATTGTCTCCAATTTCTTAGGTTACTTTTTAATGTCATTGATTATTTCCTTTGCTGTGCAGAAATTTTCTAGTTTGATGTAGTCCTCCTTGCTTATTTTTGCTTTTCTTGCCTTTTGTTATCCCTATAAGAGCCCAGTTATATTCTTTCCATGCAGATATCTAGTTCTCCCAACACCATTTATTGGAAAATCTATATTTTCTCTGTTGTATATTCTTGGCAGCTAGGTCAAAAATCGGTTGACTGTATATGTGTGGATTTATTTCACAGCCCTATATTCTGTTCCATTGATCTATGTGTCTGTTTTTATACCAGTATGATACTGTTCTAATTATTGAAGCTTTTGAAATCAGGAAATATAATCCCTCCAGCTTTGTTCTTCTTTCTCAAGATTGCTTTGACTATTTGGGGTCTTCTGTGGCTTCACATAAATTTTAGAATTTTAAAAACATTTCTATAAAAAAAAAAAGTCATTGGTATCTTGATAGGTATTGCCCTGAATCTGTAAATTACTTTGGATAGTATGGTCATTTTAATAATATTAGTCTTCCAACTCATGAACATAGAGTTTCTTTCATTTAAATTTTGTTTCATCAGTGCTTTATAGTTTTCAGTGTGCAGTTCTTTTGTGTACATTAATATCAATCTCCTGACTCTGTTTGAATTTTGTCAGATTTTCCATTCATGTTTTCTGTCTTTTCCAGGATCCAGTTCAGAGTACTGCATTGCACTTAGTTGTCACATCTCCCTAGTCTTTTCTGGTCTGTGACAGTGTCTTAGTCTTTATTTTTCATTACTTTGATAGTCTTGAGAAGTACTGGCCAGATGTCCTGTATAATGTTCCTCAGTATGGGTTTGTCTGATTTTTTTTTTTTCATTAGAGTGAGGTTCTGAGTGTTTGGAAAGAATACTATAGAAGTAAATATTCTTCTTTTTGCATCATGTTAAGGAGTATAGGATAGCCACATGATAACACTGTTGACATTAACCTTTATCTTTTGATTAAGATACTGTTTACAAGGTTTGTTTACTATAAAGTTACTATTTTTCCCTTTCCACACTTTATTCTTTAGAAGCAAGTCAGTAGATTCAGCCCACCCTCAAAGATCTCTTAAGAGAAAGGTATTATATATTATTTGCTGTTCTTTGAGAGAGATTTGTCTCTTCTCTATCATTTATTTGTTTATGACAGTATGGACTCATGTATATTTTATACTTTGAGTTATCACCCAATGCCATGTTGTTTATTTTCACACTCAAGTTATTCCAACTGTGGCCATTGGGAATTTTTTCACACTGGCTTCTGTATACCTTCATTGAAAATTTTTTCATTGAGTACTTCCTTTCTGTTACTACAGGGTGTTCATCTTATATTTTTATTGTACCCAGTATCAGCTATTTCTCCAAGGAATCCTGGTTTCTTTTGCTTGAGAAAAGTATTTGAAACCAAGATCTGGGTGTTTGGGTGTGCTTGTTCCTACCATGATGTCTTTGCTTCTAAGCCTTCTCAATGAACAAAGCTAAGTTATATATATGCATGTGAACTCACACTCATACAGTTTTGAATAATGAAGATAAACAACTTTCCATTTTAAACCTGCTCACTGAGGTTAGTCTAGTCAAAGCTGTGGTTTTTCCAGTATCCATGTATGGATGTGAGAGTTGGACCATAAAGAAAGCTGAGCACCAAAGAATTGATGCTTTTGAACTGTGTTGTTGGAGAAGACTCTTGAGAGTCCCTTGGTCAGCAAGGAGATCCAACCAGTCTATCCTAAAGGAAATCAGTCATGAAACTCTAGTAGTTTGGCCACCTGATATGAAGAACTGACTCATTGGAAAAGTCCCTGATGCTAGGAAAGATTGAAGGCAGGAAGAGAAGGGGATGACAGAGGATGAGATGGTTGGGTGGCATCACCAACTTTATGGACATGAGTTTGAGCAAGCTCCAGGAGTTGGTGAAGGACAGGGAAGCCTGGTGTGCTGCAGACCATGGGGTCGCAAAGAGTCAGACATGGCTGAGCAACTGAACTGAACTGAGGTTAGAGAAAAAAGCAACTCCTTCCTGAAGAGCTGCGTCTCAAGTGGTTATCAAGAGAGTGTGTTTCATTCTAAATATGAAGCCTAAAAATAGCATTCTTGGGAATAAAAATGATATTTTTGAGAGTACATCGCAGCTCCAAATATTTGCCATACCTCAATTCCAGATGAATGTGAATGAAATCATTTTTGCCACAGAGTGTTATAGCAATAAAAGGAATAAAATTTTTCTCACTGCAGCTCTTGCTGCTCACCTGAGAATGTAAGTATTAGATTTTTTTTTAATTTTTTTAAATTTTATTTTATTTTTAAACTTTACATAATTGTATTAGTTTTGCCAAATATCAAAATGAATCCATCACAGGTATACATGTGCTCCCCAACCTGAACCGTCCTCCCTCCTCCCTCCCCATACCATCCCTCTGGGTCGTCCCAGTGCACTAGCCCCAAGCATCCAGTATCATGCATTGAACCTGGACTGGCATCTCGTTTCATACATGATATTTTACATGTACGGCACAACTACTCAGCCTGTGCTCTGGAGCCCACAAGCTGCAACTTCTGAGCCCACATGTTGCAACTATTGAAGCCTGAAGACTTTGGAGCCTGTGCCCCACAACAAGAAAAGCCACTGCAATGAGAAGCCTATGCACTGCATCCAGAGAGTAGCCCCTGCTCGCCACAACTTGAGAAAAGCCTACACAGCAACAAAGACTCAGCAAATACATAATTTTAAAAAATCGTGTGAACACAAAACTTGATTATTTCAGACCTGTTTTCCACGGAGCCTAAGTTGAGGTACATTCTAAATCTAATACATGTTCTTTTACCTAACCCTCTAACTTGCTTAATATAGAACCTACATTTAGTATACATAGCATTCGTTGTTGTTGTTTAGTTGCTAAGTCATGCCCGACTCTTTTGCGCCCCTGTGGATTGTAACCCACCAGGCTCCTCTGTCCATGGGATTTCCCAGGCAAGAATACTGGAGTGGGTTTCCATTCCCTTCTCCAGGGGATCTTCCCAACCCAGGGACTGAACCCAGGTCTCCTGCTTGACAGGTGGATTCTCTACTACTGACCCACCTGGGAAGCCCTTATGCTCTTTCACAATTGTTCTTAAGTGTGTATGTGTTTAGCTTTTAAATTATCTTCTACACTATTTTTTGATCTTTTCTACTGTGGTTAAAAACACTGGTAATGATTTTGATGTATTCCTTAGTAATGTTCTTTCAGTCACTGTGCCTCTCTCTCTGAAAATTCCATCCAGCTGTCAGAGATAGCTGTGTAATTATAATAATTCTGTAATTGTGCTCTTTAGAGCTTTGCAGACAGTGGGAGGAGGTGATGGAGCAAGTGTGCTTCTGCCCGTGGTTCTATGCTCACCGCCCGCATTTCATTCCAACCAACCCACACCCCCTTTGAAGAAGCAGATGATAAACTTTGTGAGAAAGATTATTTCATATTTCCAAAAGTAATGTAATAATTTCATATTCCATGTGAGTGACTTGTTGAAGGATGTTGATATATTTTTGTACATTCAGACACATAAAAATGATTGTTATCTTTCCGTTTGTATTTTAGCTGTCATTTTTGTTGTTATTATCTAGAGATTTCCTAAAAATAACATAAGCCCTTAAAAATATTCTGTGTGATAGTAAATGGGATCTGTGTTCCCACCATTAGAACATTAATTTGAACCAGCCATATGAAATTTCTGTGTTTTTAGGTCATACGTGTTTTTGTTTTCTTGTTGTTCAGTCACTCAGTTGTGTCCGACTTTTTGTGACCCCATGGACTGCAGCACACCAGGCTTCCCTCTCCTTCACCATCTCCCAGAGTTTGCGCAAACCCATGCCCATGGAGTCGGGCTGCCATCCAACTATCGCATGCTCTGCTGCACCCTTTTCCTCCTGCCTTCAATCTTTGCCAGCATCAAGGTCTTTTCCAATGAGTTAGTTCTTCGTATCATAGGGGCAGTTTCATATGATTCTAATGCATTTCTCTCTGTGACCCAATGGAAAGAAGAGGTTGTTAATGAAGAAAATAACTTACCCTTGGATTTTAAAATATTGTGTTTATCCTGTTTCTGGTTAATGTACAGGGCCAGAAATGCCAGTGTTTAGCATTATTTAATTAATTCAATTAAATTCTTATTAAATAACTTATTTATACTGTAAAAAAGTTCAATTTAATAACTTATTTATACTGTAATAATACTTAATCATGTTAAATAAAAACAAACCCCCTTACATCTATCCTGGAGCACTTGTTCAAGCTCTTTCTATTGATGTCTTCTATAGGAGGTCTGATAAAATAAGGTGAACTCACCTAGCCACCTTATTTGATATTTGTTTCCATCTTTGCAGAATAATGAATAGATTCTATGAAGACTGAAACTATAGCTTCATGACAAAGCTAAGAATAACATAAGAGTTTTCCTCCTGCTGTTCATTTTATTAACCAAACAGAGTAATCAGACTGTCAATCTATCTGACCTTGTAAGAAGTTAACCTACCCAAAATGCTTCATTTATAACCCAGGGAAACTTCATCATATATTGCTTATACCTTAGGAAAAGAAAATATTAACATTTTCTACTTTTAACTCTTCACTTAGTAAATTTATAATCAATTTCTTATACAAAGGTGGAGTTAATGACTTGCAATCAATTTTATGCACATTGAAAATTTTTTATTTACTTGGAGTAGGTTGAGCTGAATTCACCCACATTCACCCAATTCAAAGGTGAATTATGTAGGCACTATTGAGTGGTATTTATACTTTTACAAAATGAGAGAATCAGTGTAGTTAATAGCTAGGGCTCCTTTTTCCTGTTTGAAGATAATTGATTTCTTTAGTGCACAGATACTGATGAATCACAATAGATGTGATCGATCACAGCATATGGTAGTCATAGCTGGATTGTCTTGGAGGCCTGGTATTGTGTTTAAAGTTGTTAGATGGTGGTGGTGGGTGGGACACAATTTGTTAGAGAGGGGAAGGGGATGCTTCTCATGAGGAAGAATTTTAATTATAGTTACCTGGATTGATTAGTGATGAGGCCTCATCACTACTTGTCAGTGGAACATCACCCCTGATCCTGATGCAGGCCATGTGACCGATTCTGCAATGAGACTGAGCAGGGATGCTGTGAGGGCAGCAAAGAGAGGTCCCTAATCTGTCTTGTTGATGGGTTGGGGCAGAGGCATGTGGATGCTTCCTGGGAGACCTCAATCAGGATTGTTACGTAAAGGGTGATCTGGAGTACCCTTGATAGAATGAGGGTGGAGCCTTACAGCATAGTGTGAAGCCATATGTGGTAGACCAGAAACTCACTATTCCTGGAATAAACATGGGAACTGGGGTGTAAGGAGATGAGGAGGGTCCAGGCCAGGCCATCATAGTTTGTATGCCAGACTGAGTGATGTGCTTAGGCTTTACCCTGAAGCACTGGGGAACTAGTGAAGAGTCTTAAGCAGAGGAATGATATAAAATGCTAATTTTAGGAAGATTATTTTTGAGTTTGTGAGTTGGAAAGATTTGAGAAGGTCAAGGGGCTTCTCTGGTGGCTCAGACGGTAAAGAATCTGCCTGCAATGCAGGACATCTGGGTTCAATCCTTGGGTTGGGAAGATCTCCTGGAGGACGGCATGGCCACCCACTCCAGTATTCTTGCCTGGAGAATCCCTATGGACAGAGGAGCCTGGCAAGCTACAGTCCATGGGGTCGCAAAGAATCAGACATCACTGAGAGACTAAGCACAGCATAGCACCAAGGTCAAGGCTGGACACAGGTTGACTAGTAGGGATGTTATACCACCACTTGGGAAGAAGTCTTAAAGATCTTATCTAGATAAGAAATGATCAAATTCAAGAAATATTGTGATTGAATGACGCATTGATTGTACATAGATAGTGAAGGAGAAGCAAGAGATAGGAACATTTCTGATTCAGACCCTGAGATGGTTGGCCACTAACTGAAACAGGAAGTTTGTTAACAGATGAGATTTGCCTTGAAAAATATGCTTAATTTAGTTTGGACTATACTGAGTTGAGGCATGAATAATTAACATACTATAATAGAAGTTTTTAGTTCTCACTCCCATAGGACCAGATGAGTATTCCTCATTGGCAGACAGCTGTCTTCTGTTCAGGGATTGAGATTTCTTGTGTTCTGTGGCTGCACCATCTTCAACATGTAGTTTGTAGAAAGGGGAAAAACATGGAACCTTGTTCTTGGAAGATTTTATGGTCCAGTCCTGGAAGTATTATATATCACTTTCACCCTGTTCCATTCATCGGTCAGAGATATCCATATGATGAACCCTAACTTCAAGGAAGGCTGGGAAATGTAGCCAATTGCCAAGAAACAAGAGGAAATTATTTTGGGAATCAGCCAATAGATTGGGCCACAGGGTTGGCTGGTGGATATTGAAATCCGAAACTCAGAGCAAAGATTTGAGCTGAAATGTGGTTTTAGAAACATCAAAGATGGAGTGATTTATATCATGAGCACACAGATGAAGTCACTCATGGAGAACAAGTAGTGACAAGAGCAGGAGCCCAAGGGTAGAGGTTTTAAGTTGGCCAACACACAAAGCTGGTGTGGGAAAAAGGATGCGAAAAGGGGGCCTGAAAGAGAGTAGGAGGTGTTTTATGAACCATGGAAGCCAATGAGTATAGAGAGTGTTCAGAAGTTGGTGGACAAGAGTGTAAAATGTCATGGAAAGGCCCAGGAATGTATAAAATAAACCCTCAGTGTTACTGAATCAAATGATTAAATATTAGAGAAGGGATGGAGTAGTTCTCACTTCAAAGGCATGATCAAGACAGAAATCGGACCTCAGTGTATTGAAGAATCTACAGAGAGGGGGATAATTGATGAAACAAGATCTCAGAGAGAACAGGAGCAAGGGTGCTTACTAAAATGAAATTTTGAGTTTATTCAAGTACTGCTTTTTATATAATGCTTTTCTGTTCAGCCCATATTATGATTGATAACTGATATTTGTTACAAGCAATTTTGTCAATTTACTTAGCAGTAGAGACTATTATTTCATTTCTAGTTAAATATTAATTGGTTTACATGATCAATTCACCTGTCCTGGGAAATATACATTAATCTTAGAGAAGAAAGTCACATTTTTCTTGGTTTTGAATACAAAGTATAACAGAAAAGAGAAATATTCTGCTGTACTTCTGTTATAACTTTGCTAAGTTAACGCAAAATTTAAATCTTTTATAACCTTTCTCTCTTTGTTTAAACAATGTTGATTATGTTTTTTACTTTCCCTCTATCCTGCACTTTAGCTGGAAACATGTTTAGAGGCCCTTTTCTTTCCTAGAACATTTTTTAATAATGGGGAACTGAGATAGAAATAAAGAAGCTTACTTTTGGATTGAGATGGATTCTTAATGTTCTGATATTTAATACTGAACAACAAACCCTAGCTTTATTAATAAATAACAGCTATCTTTCCCTTTTTCTTACACTTGATTCACATTTTTCAGTGGGGCACATAGCATTAGTTTAAAATGCTTTAAAAATTGTTTCTGTAGATTGTACATTGTTTCTTACTTAACAGAATATTTAGAGGTAACAGATCTGAAAATAAGCCATTACTTTTATATACTAATGCTAAAGATGATGGCAAGAATCATTTTCAATATGTTTTATGTTTTATTTTAAATGGTATTTTAACCATTTCCTTCACTTTTCTTCAGAATTCTGATATTAGGAAATAGGATCAAAGTAAATAAAAATGTGTTTAAAATATTTATTTTGGTTTAAATATATTTCCTAGGGAAAAAAGGTAGATGATCATATTCATTTTTTATTCCTAATTCTTTAGTTCCTCGTTCATAATAGACCCCGGAAATATTTGTGAATGGAGGATAACACTTGAGTCAGTATCTTTTTCGAAAAGTTTTATAACTGTCGTATTAAATAATACAGATTGCAGCATTCTAGTGCATTTTATTTCAGTATTCTTTTCATACTTGATGTCAGAGTCAATCCATAAAATGAGCTGGCTATGAAGTGAGTATCCAGCAATCATCTCCCCATTATGCTAGCCAGAATGCATTTCAGAACTAAAGTTGCCCCATTCAAGAAATGTGTATTTGCTGATGAGATTCTAAAGAAAGCCACACTTTGTGTCACCCTGGCCCAGTATTTCAATCGTGCCCAGAATCTCTTCTTTATTATAGGCCTGTTTTTCTCTAAATACCACTTTCTCTCTTGTGATTTATTTAAAAGTGTATTTTTAGCTCCTTAACCTCTCTGTTTTATCAGCTTTTTATTTTGTATATTGAATAGGATATAGGGTTTCTAGGAGGGAGATGAAGATGTAGATGAGATCTGTATTTCAACTCTATCAAGTGTCAAGCAGTGTGTAGGACACTTGGATAAACAGGTAATTACAGTGCCTAGGACAGTCACACCCCTCCCCGCCAGAAGAGCAGTGGTACAACGTCTCCTTAAGAGGCCTCAGGTCCCCCACTGTTGTGCAGCTGTAACAGTTAGTTCTGTTTCTGTGCAGAATTCTGTCCCTTACATAGAACTGTTTTGGACAACACATCATTTTATTAGTCACACTAGCTGATGTAAGAGATAAGCCTCCTGACTTCAGTGGTTTAGCATCTTATATGTTTATTTTTCACTTGTATTGAACAATGCAGTTTGTTTCTGAATAAGTGGGCTCTGCTCCACATGGTCATTGAAGGACCCAGGCTGAAGGAAGCTCAGTCATCTATGATGTCAATGTCCAGATTGTAGAACTTGAAGGAGCATGAAGGATTCTATGTGAGAGGTTTTTATGGGCCAGAACCTGAAACTACAGATGTCTCCTCCCTCTCTTCCGTTGTCTAGCACTCAGGCACATGTCTTCCCCAGCTGCAGTAGAGAAATGGGATATTCAAGTAGTTGAGTCCCAGAAGAGTGCCTGCTGAGTGGGGTTGAAAGACTGTGTTGAATTTCCCACCTGCTTCAGAGAGTATGTCTTACATAACTGTTTTTTTTTTTTCTGCTGGTATAGATAGAATAAGTTGTTTTCCTTTAGTAATTGATTCTGTTTCAGAAATCACTTGGGACTTGAAATGGAAGGAAATGTTGTATTTTCTTTTTCTAGTACAATGAACTTACTTAAAAAATATGAAAACAAACATTTGAAGGTTTTTCCTGTTAACCTGCTAGAATGCTTTCCCTTAGGAGTCACTGCTGTTCTCTTTCCCATTTGCCAGACTGCTTTTGTGAAGCATCTCTTCTGTGACACCCCCCTGCCCCAGCCTCTTCCTCCCATTCCTGCCTCTCCAGGCACAGTTAGCATTTGCATCTTCAGTGTTCTGCTAGAGCTTGAACATACCTATGTTAGTTGAAGCCATTCATCCACTTATTCATCTGAGCACCTATAATGTAGTAATAATAATAATAAATAATACAATGACAGAAAGAAAAGGAGAGTTGACATTCACTATGATAGAATTGCATACCGAATAGTGCCAAGGACACAGGGAAGAGGCACTTAGCTCTGCCTTGGGATGAGGGAGAGGTGGAGAATGCTTCTTTTACAGGGAAGAAGTTTGGTTCCAGTCTCTTTAATTACACAAGGATGCTTTCCCTTCCCTCAGTGGTGAAATTTATGAGGAAAGAAGCCTGTCTTGATCATCTCTAACTCTAGCACCCAGTACTGTCAGGCTTATGTTAGACACTCAGGAAACTGAATTGACTGACTCAGGAAACTGAATATGTAAGTCGGTGAACTTACAAACTTTTGTTTATTCCACAGTTTTCATACATTATTTCATCCATTCCTCACAACAGCTTTATGGTATGGCAGATATTCTTATTCCTGAATTATGAAGAATGAGCCCAAATTCAGAGAGATTTGTGCGTGTACATGCTACGTCGCGTCAGTCGTGTCCAATTCTTTGCCACCCCATGGACTGTAGCCGTGGACTGTAGGCTCCTCTGTCCATGGGATTCTCCAGGCACAATACTGGAGTGGGTTCCCATGCCCTCCTCAGGGGATCATGACCCAGGGATTGAACCTGTCTCTTGGTGTTTTGCACACGACACATGATGGGTTAATAGATCTCCGGTGTTCTGCACTTAATCTTGTGCATTTTTCACTCTTGGAAACCAATGTGTAAGTTTCAGAATAGTGCTTTGAAACATAGCATGTGCTTTGAGGACAGAACATTAGATCACTTGAATTCCTTTGCATGATGAAGGCTGTTCATTTACATTGAGTCAGGGGGTAAAGTTCTTTTTAAGAGAAACAAAGAGCTAGTTCTTTCCGACATGTTTTCTAGCTCTTCATATTCCTGCCAGCACAGTGTTATGTGCTTAGTTGGTACTCTGTAAGTCTTTCTTAAATAATTGACAGGGGTTTAAAATACATACATCAGATTCACTTAAAATGGACAAGCTTCTTTTTAGAGGCTGTCATAAACTTTTACCAGTATCATTGTGTCACAATGGACAAAATTGGACTGTGGTATATTCTAATTCAAATAATTCTGTTTTAATTCAAGGAACGTTTAACACACTAACTTAGCCTCCGGTTTTCTTTGGCTTTCTCATTCTTTGGCACTTACACTCTTAGTCTGCCCAAGGACACCGTGTGCGGAAGCTCAGACTGGCTGGATATTCTTACCACAGCAGTTTGAGATATTTTAAAATGGACTAGCTTTAGTGTCTTCTGATGCTTTAAAAAATCTCAAACTTCTAAGAATTGGAGTTTATGATAGACATTCATTGCTTCCATCTATAACTTTCATATTTTGTACCATAACGTATCAGTGTTCTCTACAGAAATATTATGATGTGGTGCTTAACTTATTAAAATTGCCGTCAAGTAAGGTTGAAGGCATGACTTATAGAAATATAAAATTATACATTTCTACATGGATATTCTGCTTCATCGCAATCTTAATGTCTGAAGACAGACTCATTTGGTCTCTTCTACTCCTTTCTTGCTCCACTCTCCAACCATTGCCATGCTTCTCATGTCATTTAGTGACAAGCTCCAAACCACGAAGATATCCTGACTACTTACTCCCTTCTTTTCTGTTTCCTAATTCATGTTCATGCAGTGTTGCATTGACCTCTGAAATTTCTGAAACCAGGGTATTTGAGACTGTTTTAAAGCCAGCTGTGAGTGTGTGGCCTAATCTCCTTAAAGCTATGAAATTAGGGGAAAGGAGCCGAGAGCCCTGTAACCATTTATTGTCAAATCAGCAAGAGGACTTGTATGAAAAAATATATTAAATTTTCAAGAGGTTTCGGTGTTAGAAACATTTCTCGTCAGTCTACTTGAGTAAGAATTTATTTCATCATCTCTGGAAGCACTTGCTTTTTCCAAAATTCTATAACCAGGAGACAGACTAGACAATGGGAATTATTCAGAGTATATGGCACAGAGAAGGTGGTTGGTAAATGTTTAATGAATGAGGAGCTGGACAGATGACCACCAATAGAATTGTCTTGATGAAAGGATCCTGAACTGTGCTTTTGTTTTCCGTTTTTGCTTCACAGAAATACATACTTTTGTTTTGGTTTATTTTTGTAAGAGCAAGAGGAGTGCCAAGTTTTAGAAAGACAGACCCACCTTTCATATTAATCATTACTAGGGAAACACCACTAATGCATTAGTTTGTTACCTAGTGGCATTGAATCTGCAGGACAGCCAAGAGAGTGCTTTAGAAAGGGTCTGTGATTGAAGACTCAGTGGTGCCAGTTGTATGTTTAAAAAGAAAGAAATGAATGTCAGGGGTATATAGATTTTCATCTCCTATTATTCTGATAGTAGTAATGTGCCCAGAATTTTGGAAAGATTCTTGAGGCTTTTCTTATCCACTGATTGCCTTATTGCTAATATTTCTTTGATGTAATAATGTTAGCTATATTTAATAAATGTGACATAGTAATATTTATCCTGAACTTATCCTTCAGCCACAGAATAATAGAGAACAACAGAATATTAAGGTGATAAAGTTCAAGTACTAAGCAATGAAGGTCAATGAGTTTTTCTGATTAATTATTCCAGCAACTTCTTGTAAGTTAATTTTGTTGCACCACATACTGAAAGGTTGAAAGAGAATTACTTCTTATTTTTTGTTTGTTTTGCAGGGAAAGATGGTGAAAGGAATGGGAGGGGCTATGGATCTAGTGTCCAGTGCCAGAACCAAAGTAGTGGTCACCATGGAACATTCTGCAAAGGTAAGGAGGGCTGCTTTTGGAAATTCACACTGGGCTGTGACTGTGGTTTTTATTGTTTGCTCTGGATCACTCAACTTGATAGTATTTATATTTTATAGCAAAACATTGCAGATAAAGACAATTATTTATTATCATTCAGCTAAATGGTTGTTTAACTTTGAAGCAAACATCAGGGCATTCTTTGATTATTTGCCTCACGTGCACATTAAAGGTAAAAGCTATAATGTCTTCAGAGGCAGTGAAAAGATGTTAGGGAAGAGGTGTTGATTCCGGTTTGTAGATATTTTTAATTTTGGGGCCACACCCAGCGGCATGAGGGATATTAGTTCCCCAACCGGGAATTGAACTCGTTCTGCCAGACAGTGGAAGCTCAGTGTCCTAACCACTGGACTGCCAGTGAATTCTGATTTAGGTTTAAAGATGGTTATAGTGGTTGTATTTCTGTGAAAAATGAAAATGCAACAGAATGTGGGTTTTTAAAAGCAGTTATTTTCATGTGGTTAATGTGGCCTTTTACCAAGGCTGTGGAGGTGCCATTTTGAGAAGGTGTTAGAAAATGATGGACTTGGTAACAGCAAGTGGTCTATTCTGAAGAATATTACACTTCTATTTTGATAAATTATTCAGTGTTTATTGAATGCCTGTTCTGTGTTGGGCACTGCTGGAATTTGGCTGTGACTAAAAATGGACAAGAATCCTTGACCTCGTGGTGTGTGATTAATGATGATGATGATGTCATTATCCTACAATGGTGATGGCTTCCATTCATTGAGCTTACTGTGCTCCAAAGGCACACTAAGCTCTGTGTGTGTTTGCCTGTACAAGCCCATGAGCTTGATACAGGTATTTGTTGTGGGTCCAGAAACAGAGTTTCAGTGGAGTTAAGTACTTGCCTGAGGTCACATAACTAGTGGAACTGAGATTAGTCCTGATACCTCTGACTTTGAGGCCCAGTCTTCTAAATACCAAGCTATCAGTATGACTTGCTTTCTTATTCCTTTCTTATTTGTATTTGAACCAGCTGAGCTTAATTGCCTTCCTGACCTGAATCCCTGGGCTTCTGATAATTTGCAAAGTTGATATTGAGTGACGAGTACGCTTTTCACTCTCTATGCCCTCTGCTCATTCTCCTTTAAAAGTCTTACTTTTGAAACAAAAACTATTTTCACCTTGTTGTTGTTGTTCAGTCGCCAAATTGTGTCCGACTCTTTGCGACTCCGTGGACTGCAGCACGCCAGGCTTCCCTGTCCTTCACTATCTCCCAGATTTTGTTCAAACTCATGTCCATTGAACCAGTGATGCCATTCAGCTATCTTGCCCTCTGTCGTCCCCTTCTCCTCCTGCCCTCAATCTTTCCTAGCATCAGGGTCTTTTCCTTGATACCTGCTATTTTGAGTGGAAGTGATAGTTCATTTTCACTTTTTTTATTTGGTGATGAAGTATTGGAGAGCCTGGATCTGAAAGATTTGCATTTGACTTGCTTCCCATGGGGAGTTCTGTTACAGAATGATGTGTGTCATGAAGCAGTTTCATTGTGAAAACTGTAATAAATACAAAATTATAAATTGCTTAGTAAACACTGAAAACTGAGCAGTGAAGCCTAAATATGGAACAATAGAAATGAAACCAACACAGGTGACTTCTGAGCAGTGCCTTGCAAAAAGCATCCAAAATACTCCATTTCAGAGACAAAGGAATGCCAAGCACGCAGATCAAATCCAAAGTTTTTCCAGAACATAATGTCTGTTTGGAGGAAACTCTTGCCGACTTTCCTTTTGTTGTTCCTTCAGTGTTGACGCATAGGCAGTGAAGTCCGACTCATTTCAGATTATTTTTGTGCATTCGTTTTCAAAACATTGGGCCTGTATTTAGCAAATTCTCTCTCTCTCACTTCTCTTTTCCCCCTAAACTGTTTTCTTTCTCCTCAGCTGGAATTTTTGATAGAGGAAACATGGCACTTCAAACTTCTGATTAGTCCCTTATTAAAGCTTTTCATAGAAGGAAGATACTCTTTTTTTTTTTTTAGAATTTCTTATTTTTCTTCTCTGAGTGAGGAAACTGGCACTGACTTTTAGACCAGAACTGAAGTTAGATATTTTCCCTAGATACTTTCAATTGAACAAACTAACAAAAAATATTCTTGTGATTAAGAGATTGGTTCAAGATGGCAGAATAGAAGGACATGTGTTTATCTCCTCTTGCGAGAGCCCAAATCACAAGTAGCAGTTGAACAACCATTGACAGGAGGATGCAATAATAATAGTGACTTCTTCATAGTTCACAGTTAGATAACCTTGAAAACTGGGCTTCCCTGTTTGCTCAGTGACAAAGAATCCACCTGCTAGTGCAAGAGACACACATTCGATCCTTGGGTGGGAACGATGCCCTGGAGAAGGAAATGGCAACCCACTCCAGTATATTTGCTTAGGAAATCCCGTGGACAGAGGAGTCTGGTGGGCTACAGTCCATGGGGTTGCAAAAGAGTTGGACATGACTTAGCAACTATATAACAACAAACCTTGAAAACTAACCAAAAGAAGAAGTTCCTTTTCTTGCCACCTTCACTTTTTACTCCTGGAATGTGATTCCTACTCTCTGTTGTTCACCTGGACTCACTGTTACTGGCCCAACTTAAGGAAACACAGGGACCTCACTTCTTTCCTGCATCTTTTGTCTGCCTGAAGATTGAGAGAGGTTGGAAAGAAGAGAGAGAGGAGAGTTCTTTCACTCCTAGTGGCCTCTCCCGTAATGACCAGTTCTTTTAGACGTGCCAGGTAACTTCTACTGCCTTATGACTAATCAGCCCAGGGGGAGGATCCCTACAGTTTTCTAAGATACAGAGTGGATAGTTTGCAGTGAAGAATTAAAATCTGAAGAAAGAAATATAATCTTGTATTCTTGGGCTGCTAATCTTTTTTTTCAGTAAGTGGATGGAACCATCAGCTGGTCTTAGGTATAGCTTTTTGCTCCTTTTCTTCATCTATAGGGTTACAGATGCAGGTTACTTACAAATATAGCATGACCTAATGTTTACAAATGTTTTAATCAAAGGAAACTCTTTCCTTATAAGTCTTTGCAGCCAGCCAGCAGCTTATGGTATTTGAAGCCTGGCTGCCTACAGTGCTGCTCTAGAGTAACCATCATAACATTTCCCTTGCCTTCAAACTGCCTCTGGAGACATAGAGCAGACACTGGTGTCAGACTGGCATTGTAGAGTGGCTTTCATTTAAACTTGGGCATCGAGGTTCCAGGCAAAATTACAAAAAAGTAGTGGTAGTTTTTGGTGTCTAGCCACCGTCTTTCTTCTCTTCTTTTGATCTCTTGGCGTGTCCTTCTTTTGCCCTCTAAAAATGGGGAAAAATGGAGGAAAGGAATAGGAGTTTGAGTCCTCACTAGGTGCAAGGCTCTGTGTATGTCATTGTAGATACTGAATTTATTAACCTGTCAGTGACCCTGTAATGTAAGGCTGGGATGTAGGCAGGTCAGAAACTTGTCCAGGTCAGCGGCAGAGCCTGAAGTTTTACTCAGTTTGGTCTAGTCCATATTCATCGTACGATTCCATGCTGCCTCCTCACAAGAGTTACCTCTGTATCACCATCCCACCCACACCGGCCATTTTCTGGGAGCATCAGGTTTCAGAAGTACCTCTTTCTTTTTTTTTCATTTTTTCCTGGTCAAAGCTCTCCTTACTTTGTTGAGATGGATATAAGCAAAATATTCATTTATTTTTTTATTGGCCATGTCATTTGGCTTGTGAGATTGAACTCCTTGCTCTCACTCAGCAGGGAGAGCAAGGAGCCCTAACCACTGGACCACCGCCAGAGAATTCTCTCAGCAAAATATTTAAAAGAAAGCAACGGAATTGTGTCACTTAGTACCCATCTCCCCTTCTTCCCTTTTGTATTAGAACCCTCCCAGGCTTTAGCTGGGCACATTGTAGCCCAGTGACAGACCACATTTTCCAGACCTCCCTTGCACGTTGTTCAGTCATGAAGTCGTGTCTGACTCTTTGCGATCCCATAGACTGCAGCACACTAGGCTTCCCTGTCCTTCACATCTCTCAGAGCTTACCCAAACTCATGTCCATTGAGTTAGTCATGCTATCCAACCATCTCATCCTCTGTCATCCCCTTCTTCTGCCGTCAATCCATGTGACCAAGTTGAGTCAGTGGGATTTCAGCATTTGAACCCATGTAATTTCTGGATCATACTCTTAAAGCCAAATTCTTTGGACTTTCTTTGCCCCTCTCTGGTCTTTTGAGAAAGACCTTAACTGTAGCCTTGGACCCAAAGTTGTAAACCACATGCTACCCCAATGCAAAGCTGTTCTCAACAACCTGGATCCCTAGACACCACATCCTCTTTTTTACTAGTTCCTCCAGGGCTCCATGTAACTTCATCCAAGGTCCTCTGCACCTCTGACTCTCTGCATCTCTCTTGGATGCTATATAAATTTTTGTCCCCAACTGTTATTCTTCACTTAGTGAATCCCTGATCCTTATGTCCACACTGGAATTGTCTGATGAATTCTAGGACTGTATTTCTTCCCTGTTAGATAACTCCCCCCAATTATTCCATAACTACCTCAACTATAACACTTATACAAGTAAAATCATCATTTCCTCTAAAAACCTCCCATCTGCTAGCCCAACTGAAGTGATGATGCCCCGCCCCTTCTGGAAATTACCTGTGGAATTTCTGCCCCTCCCTTGGCACCAAGCGCTGTGCGTATTGCATCCACAGCACCCCTGTAATCTGCTCTGTCCTGTGCATTTCTGCTTGTTTAGGTCCTTGTCACATCTACATAGCATCCCAAAGGTCCTCTTACTGCTAGACAGACTTTCTTTCCTGGTAACCAGTCATACCATGCCACTGCCAAAGTGGCTAGTCTCAAACTAAAGCTGGATTGAATTAGGGCCACGGAGGAACTCAAAAGCCTCTTGATGAAAGTGAAAGTGGAGAGTGAAAAAGTTGGCTCAAAGCTCAACATTCAGAAAACGAAGATCATGGCATCCGGTCCCATCACTTCATGGGAAATAGAAGGGGAGACAGTGGAAACAGTGTCAGACTTTATTTTTCTGGGCTCCAAAATCACTACAGATGGTGACTGCAGCCATGAAATTAAAAGACGCTTACTCCTTGGAAGGAAAGTTATGACCAACCTAGATAGCATATTCAAAAGCAGAGACATTACTTTGCCAACAAAGGTTCGTCTAGTCAAGGCTATGGTTTTCCTGTGGTCATGTATGGATGTGAGAGTTGGACTGTGAAGAAGGCTGAGCGCCAAAGAATTGATGCTTTTGAAGTGTGGTATTGTAGAAGACTCTTGAGAGTCCCTTGGACTGCAAGGAGATCCAACCAGTCCATTCTGAAGGAGATCAGCCCTGGGATTTCTTTGGAAGGAATGATGCTAAAGCTGAAACTCCAGTACTTTGGCCACCTCATGCCAAGAGTTGACTCATTGGAAATGACTCTGATGCTGGGAGGGATTGGGGGCAGGAGGAGAAGGGGACGACAGAGGATGAGATGGCTGGATGGCATCACTGACTCAATGGACATGAGTCTGAGTGAACTCCGGGAGTTGGTGATGGACAGGGAGGCCTGGCGTGCTGCGATTCATGGAGTCACAAAGAGTCGGACACGACTGAGCGACTGATCTGATCTGATCTGAGCCTCCCAGTCTTTTGTCATCAACTCCCCAGCAGCCCACCCCATTCTGTTTCCAGGGCTTCACTTCTTCTAAGATCTCCACAAATGCATCGTGTTGTTTCAAGTTCTTAGTTGTTTCCATGTTCTGTTCTCTTTTTTAAATGGCTCACTTCTACCTCTACCCCACCCAATATAAATGAGCCAGCTTTTTATGAATTTGCTGGCTTAGCACCTTCCATCCTCTGATGAATATTCTTTGATGCTTTTTCTGGAAATTTGGCAGAATTATTGTATGTAAGTATGTTAATTTACTTGTTTCTGCAGGCACCAAATATTTGTTGAGTACCTACTATATGCCGAGCACTATAATAGGCTCTGAGGAAGTTAGAAATAGAAAGATGTGGTCCTTCATTTAGACAGGTCAGAGTCTCACCGGGATAGAGTCATAGAAAGCAATACTTAGAATAGTTACACATCAGAGTGCACGTCATGGGATGCAGCATTTGCGTGGAGATCTGATGGATGGGGCAGAGTTTGCAGGGACCTGTGTGTTGCAGGTCAGGGGAACAGGCACTGGTGTTGGAGGGCAGTGCATGCTGAGATCCCTATTGTCAGAGAAACAAAGACGAGTTGGGTGGAAACACACACACACACAATTCTCCACACTGGTAGGAGTGATGTTTTAAAATATAAACCAGATTATATCACTTCTTTCTGGGCTCAGAAATCCTCCACGGCTTCCCATCTCCCTTAGATCAAGTTCAGAGTGCTACGTATTATCTCTAAGGCCCCCCCCTGGTTTGTCAACATCAATCGAAGTGCCTCTGTGATTCAAGCTCCTGGGATTCTCCCACTTGCCCACTGAGCTCTAGCCAGACTCTATTCCTGTAAGTTTCTGGAACATTCCAGACACCCTCTGCCTCGGGGCCTTTGTGCTTGTTACTCTCTGTGCCTGGAAAGCTCTTAGGTTATCTGCATGGCTCCCCTCCTCAGTTCAGTCAGATCTCTGTTGAGAATACCAGAGCAGCTTCCCCTGACTATTACACAAAATGAAATTCCCCCCTCTTCTGATGATTCTTCATCTCCTTTCTGCACTAGAATGTGAGTTCCATGAGGGCAGGGGCTCTTTCTATCACAACAGCTGAGGAAAATCATGCCCGGTGCATATTAGGAATCAGTAATTGTTGAATTCATTAATTTGAACATATTTGAACACTTTTAACTTTTTCCAAGCAGTTACATGTTCATAAACTGCCTCTATTTTATCATTATAACACTCTTTTGAGGTAAGTCTTAACTGTTTTCCTTCTAAAGATAATCCAGCCAAATTTCCTGGAGATTAAACATTCTGATAAAGGTCAGGTAGAAAATTAAGACCAAGTAGAAAATTAAGACCAGACGCAAGCTGAGAACCTATATATCCTGCCTCCCTTTTCTGTTACTAAACTTTTCTGTCTGGCAACTACCATCATCACTAACAAGATAAAGGAAAGTGCTTTGTTCTCAGTATTGTGTACTGGAAATGTGTTCCTAAGGGTATAACTCTCAGAGCACAAAAGCAAAGAAATTCAGTCATAGTTGTCATTTATTGGAAACAGGCAAAGCTCCAGTACTTATTTTTGAGAACATAAATGAGAGCTCTATTTCTGAAACAGGCTTAGGTTTTATTTTTATTACAGTAGGAGGCCTGGATTCTAAAGAATAAAAAGAGTCATAATTATATTGTTACGAAGCTGAGGATAAATCTTTGTGAATAATATTTTTATTAAGTCTAATCCGTATCTGATAGCAAAGCAGTCATATCAAAATCTTGAATACTGTTTTACTTTGTCTTTGCTTTTTTAATATAATGTAACTTATTTTTTAACTTTTATATTGGGGTATAGTTGATCAACAACGTTGTGTTAGTTTCAGGTGTACAGCAAAGTGATTCAGTTATACATATACATATGTCTATTCTCTTTCAAGTTCTTTTCCCATTTAGGTTATTAAAGAATATTGAGCAGAGTTCCCTGAACTATACAGTAGACTCTTGTTGATTATCTGTTTTAAATATAGCAAGGCGTATAGGTCAATTCCCGAGAAGGCAGTGGCACCCCACTCCAGTACTCTTGCCTGGAAAATCCCATGGATGGAGGAGCCTGGTAGGCTGCAGTCCATGGGGTCGCTAAGAGTCAGGCACGACTGAGCGACTTCACTTTCACTTTTCACTTTCATGCATCGGAGGAGGAAATGGCAACCCACTCCAGTGTTCTTGCCTGGAGAATCCCAGGGACGGGGGAGCCTGGTGGGTTGCCGTCTATGGGGTCGCACAGAGTAGGACACGACTGAAGCAGCTTAGCAGCAGCAGCAGCAGCAGCAGCATAGGGTCAATTCCAACCTCCCATCTGTCCATCCTCCCCACCCTTCTCCCCAGTGAGAAGTTTGTTCCCCCCAATGAGAAGTTTGTTCTCTAGGTCTCGGATTCTGTTTCATATATAATTTCATTTGTCTTTTTTTGTCATGAAGTTGAGAATAAATCTTTGTGAATAATACTTTTAGTAAGGCCATTTCATATATGATAGCAAAGGTGTCATATGGAAATCTTGAATACTGTTTTACCTTGTCTTTGTTTTGTTTTTTTGTGCAGAGGAATTATACAAAGTATAGATGAGATTTATTCATCCTTTTTAATTTGGATCAAATATATTACCAAAAGCTGCAAATATGAAAGAGTTTTTTAAAAAATGCTTTCTCAGAAACATCCTTGAGATAATTTTCTGCGATGTTGAAAAGTATCCCAAGATAAAGTATTCTTCTGTGAGGATAATTCATAATTAACAGTTTCATTTGGTTTAATTTTTTTTTTCATTCATAAGAGCTTGCCGCTGTTTTATAATTTGTTAATGAAACTTCTTCGCTAGGCTTGTTTGGGAAAAAAAAAACAATCAGCTCAGATCAGATCAGTCACTCAGTCGTGTCCGACTCTTTGCGACCCCATGAATCGCAGCACGCCAGGCCTCCTTGTCCATCACCAACTCCCAGAGTTCACTCAGACTCATGTCCATCGAGTCAGAGATGCCATCCAGCCATCTCATCCTCTGTCGTCCCCTTCTCCTCCTGCCCCCAATCCCTCCCAGCATCAGAGTCTTTTCCAATGAGTCAACTCTTGGCATGAGGTGGCCAAAGTACTGGAGTTTCAGCTTTAGCATCATTCCTTCCAAAGAAATCCCAGGGCTGATCTCCTTCAGAATGGACTGGTTGGATCTCCTTGCAGTCCAAGGGACTCTCAAGAGTCTTCTCCAACACCACAGTTCAAAAGCATCAGTTCTTCAGAGCTCAGCCTTCTTCACAGTCCAACTCTCACATCCATACATGACCACAGGAAAAACCATAGCCTTGACTAGACGGACCTTTGTTGGCAAAGTAATGTCTCTGCTTTTGAATATGCTATCTAGGTTGGTCATAACTTTCCTTCCAAGGAATAAGCGTCTTTTAATTTCATGGCTGCAGTCACCATCTGTAGTGATTTTGGAGCCCAGAAAAATAAAGTCTGACACTGTTTCCCCATCTATTTCCCATGAAGTGGTGGGACCGGATGCCATGATCTTCGTTTTCTGAATGTTGAGCTTTAAGCCAACTTTTTCACTCTCCACTTTCACTTTCATCAAGAGGCTTTTGAGTTCCTCTTCACTTTCTGCCATAAAGGTGGTTTCATCTGCATATCTGAGGTTATTTATTGATATTTCTCCCGGCAATCTTGATCCCAGCTTGTGTTTCTTCCAGTCCAGCGTTTCTCATGATGTACTGTGCATAGAAGTTAAATAAGCAGGGTGACGATATACAGCCTTGACGTACTCCTTTTCCTATTTGGAACCAGTCTGTTGTTCCATGTCCAGTTCTAACTGTTGCTTCCTGACCTGCATACAAATTTCTCAAGAGGCAGATCAGGTGGTCTAGTATTCCCATCTCTTTCAGAATTTTCCACAGTTTATTGTGATCCACACAGTCAAAGGCTTTGGTATAGTCAATAAAGCAAAAATAGATGTTTTTCTGGAACTCTCTTGCTTTTTCCATGATTCAGCGGATGTTGGCAGTTTGATCTCTGGTTCGTCTGCCTTTTCTAAAACCAGCTTGAACATCAGGAAGTTCACGGTTCACATACTGCTGAAGCCTGGCTTGGAGAATTTTGGGCATTACTTTACTAGCATGTGAGATGAGTGCAATTGGTGTAGGGGCACTCTGTAGGGGATGTTGGAGATGGTTTCTCCAGGGTAGATGACACCAGAGCCAAGTCATGAAGAGTGGGGCGGGTGTTGACATTCAAATGTGGGGTAAAGGGGTACATGGAGTGTGTTTCAGGTGGCATGAACACACGCTTGAAGACTTGTTCCCTTAAGGAGCAACCACCTTCTAGACTTTGCCTTCTTTGTACTTGATCACAGGGCTTTCCCAAAGAAGATGCCTGAAATAAGAAATAATATTGGGGCACATTTAAGAAACACTTAACAGAAAAGATGGGCATGAAATGGGGTTTTATGTAAATCAAAGTCTTACATGAATGCTCTGTTGCCTCCGATAAATGAAGTGTTGACATGGAATGCAAAAATCACTGTAAAAAAGAGAACTTGTTATCTTGGATTAAGTTTATTATGATAACATGAAGCTTGTTGAAATGATGACATGAGGTTTATTATCATTTAACCAGAATTATTTATACTTAAGACTTTAGCAAAATTGCACACAGATTATCTAAAGAATTAAAGAGACATCACCATGAAGCAAGTAATAGAAAGTATTTGGTTGGATAAAAAGAAAATGGTGGTTTCCTAGATTTTGTAGGAGGCCTGTAAGTGATGCAGTGGAGAAGAGAAAAGCTGGAGAAGCAGGTGGAGGAAAGAGATATAAATGTTCACCAAGGTTAGATGAAGTTAGCAAAGAAGGAAATATATATAAAAATCAGAAGCCTTGAGGACCAGTCAGAGCTTTTTTGATGCTTCACTTGGTGTCTGGTCATCTACCTTTTTTGACATTTCTTCATGGAGAAAGAAAGGAGCAGATTGATGGAGATGAACAAGACACCACTAACCCTAAAAATTCGGATATAGAGTCAATCCCTCCCACTATACTGCACGTTCAGAACATTTCTTCCTACCGTGATCAGGTAAGGAAGAAAGAAGACTTGGCAGTTGAAAAGAAAACCACAGCACAAAGAATTTAAAGGACCAAATGACAATTAAATGGAAGAGTTAAAATGAAACACCTGGTCTTTGGACTCCTAATAAAGTGTTCTTTGCTACCACACTACACTACATCTCTTTTTTGGGATTTATTTTTTATTGCTAAAAACCCAGCGATTGTTCCTGCTTTGTGAATCATAGCACATTGTAAGGCTCAGCCTGGCGTGGTTAGAATAGAGTGCTCAAGTGAGAGTTAGTCATATTTTGGCTTCATAGCTAACCTACTGTTGAATATTGAAACTGTGACATTCTTTAATCCTTCTGCATCTCATTTTCTCTTCTTCCTTGATCTGTGTTATGTCTTGAAGCTCAGTGTGAATGGAGTCATCTAGATACCTTGTTCTTACCACAAGAATACCGTTGGTGCTACCATCCTAGGCCAGCCATATGCTAAGTCGCTTCAGTCGTGTCCAACTCTGTGCGACCCCACAGACGGCAGCCCACCAGGCCCCCGCCGTCCCTGGGATTCTCCAGGCAAGAACACTGGAGTGGGTTCCCATTTCCTTCTCCAATGCATGAAAGTGAAAAGTGAAAGTGAAGTCGCTCAGTCGTGTCTGACTCTTAGCGACCCCGTGAACCGCAGCCTACCAGGCTCCTCCGTCGATGGCAGGAGCATTTTCATTTCCTCCGTTCATTTTCTGGGTAAGAGTACTAGAGTGGGTTGCCATTGTCTTCTCCGCCAGCCATATGGTTTGCTCCCAAATATGGGTTGCGGTTTCATTGGTTCTTTGGGTCTCGGGAATTTTGTTTAGGCCATTTTCTGTGTAATTCTGTGTTCAACTTCATTGAGGAACTTAAGACTTCCTGAAAAATTCCCTGGTGGTTTAGTTGCTAAGTTGTGTAGGACTCTTTGTGACCCCATGGACTGTGTCCATGTAGGTCCCCATATAGCCTGTCAGGCTCCTCTGTCCATGGGATTTTTCAGGCAAGAATACTGGAGTGGGTTGCCATTGCCTTCTCCAGGGGATCTTCCCCACCCAGGGATCAAACCTGTGTCTCCTGCACTGCAGGCAGATTGTTTACCATCTGAGCCACCAAGAAAGCCTAAAGAATTCCCTAGTAGATTGTAGAAATGTTCAGTGTATGTTATGTAAACAGTTCAAGGTTACTGAGCACTTGCTAAGTGCTGGACACTTACAGTCACCCCTGAGGTATAGCAGATGGATAAGACACAGGATCCTTGACCAGCTAGTGTGGAGTGGAGTGAGGTTTTACACTCAGGTCCTTGACTCTGCTCTGAATCACTGAGCTGTACTGTTTACATGGAAAATGGTTTCTGAAAGGTGTGTTTTGGTGATGTGCTGTGCTGTGCTTAATCGTTCAGTCACGTTCGTCTCTTTTTGGCCCCATGGACTGTAGCCCGCCAGGCTCCTCTGTCCATGGGGATTCTTCAGGCAAGAATACTGGTTGCCATGGCCTCCTCCAGGGGATCTTCTAAAGCCAGAGATTGAACCCAGGTCTGCTGCATTGCAGGTGGATTCTTTACTGTCTGAGCCACTAGGGGAAGTCCAGGAACACTGGAGTGGGTAGCCTATCCCTTCTCCAGGGGATCTTCCAGCCCAGGAATTGAACTGAGGTCTCCTGCCTTGCAGGCGGATTCTTTACCAGCTGAGCTACCAGGGAAGCCCTTCTGTCTTGGTAGGGCACAATTAATTCTGGTAGTTGAAATTCTCCAAAACCAGAGTTGGTTGTTCATTGGAACCCAAGTGGCTGCTTTCACACCAGATGTAGGTCTTGCTCAAATAACGGGAACAAAGTAAGAGCTCCCCACAGAAAAACGTTCCTTGGAGGCCCACAGATTGTTCACTTTGTTCACATGCAGACCTGGAATTCATTGTGACATGTCTTATTTGAGTTGTATGAAGTGCAAGGAGTCCTGACAACTATAGCAGTTCGAATGTTCATCATTAATCTCAGCTCTGTAATTAAGCGTCTGTGACATGTGCAAGCTTTCTTTGAAATCTGGGAATGAAAATAGACCATTAACAATGAAGCAGAAATGAGGTTTTATTTCTACAGCTATAAGTTTTCTTACACAGTAAAATCTAGAAACATACAGTTTGTTGTTAAAAGTGTAATGTCTATCCACTCTCTCTATATATATTTAGCACTAATTTTGACTAAATTAAAGTAATACAGTTTGTCAGTTTTTGAGATTCACCTAAGATTCCCAATGGAATTCCCCTTGTTTCCCCATTCATTCGTTCAAAAAACACTGAATATCTTTTGTGCCATACACTGGATTAAGTATACTAAAGCCTCTTAATTACTCGTATGTTGGTGCATCGACATGTTATTACAAGGAGTAAAATCTTAAGCCCAGTTATTTGAAATCCTTTGCTTCTGATCATACTTAGTATGATAGCAGTTTTGAGAGAGACATAAGCCAGCTAGCAGTGCATAATTGAGAAGGTAAAACTTGGAGATGGCTCAAGATGGTGATGGCATCATGTGTGGGGTTTTTAGACCCAACATGGAAGCAGTAGGAACATTTTTGCCATTTTAAATAGAGGATCTAAAATGTGACAAATTAGCCTTCAGCCTCAAGGGAAATAGTAATTTAAGCTCCTGGTGCTTGATCCTTAGAAAGGAGCTTCATCATAATCAGAAGAAAATGATCTGAAGATCAGATCATTAGAGCTAATGTTTCAGCTGTGCTCCAGAGATGTGCCCCATCGGTCACCTCTGCACTGCACGGGGTTGGGGGAGTAGGGAATGGTGGAAAGGGGTTGGTGGTTGAAAACCTGCTTCCCATCTCAATCCCTCTTTCATGTTTGAAGAAAAGGCAGTGTAGCTGAAGGAAACTTTGAAAAAAAATATGAGTATAGACCAGCACACACAGTTTACCAATGAGCGAACGGAGGCCCAGATATATTCCAGGAAAGGCAAATAGCTATATAAGAAAGTGAATATAATCATGGTTTTCTACACTGCCTGGGGTATCAGTGAGCCGTTGTACAGTCATTTTGCCAGCATAGTGTAAATTCTGACTATTGAGTTATATACGAATTGTGACATAGCTACGCTGGGTGAACTGAAGATGATGAAGCATGGGGGTTTGCAGGAGAGGAAAGTCTTCATGTGCCCCTGTAAGAAGTTAATAGATAATACCTAAAGCTGATTAATTAAAACATAAATAGCTTTGTCAACATAGCATTTAAAAATGCAGAGGTTCAATGGAACAGAATACAGAGCCCAGAAATAAAATCACACACCTTTGGTCAATTAATCTTCAACAAAGGAGGCAAGAATATACAATAGAGAAAAAAACCGTGTCTTCGATAAGTTGTGGGGAAACTGGACAGCTACATGTAAAGAATGAAATTAGAACACTACCTAACACCATACACAGAAATAAACTCAAAATGGCTTAAAGACTTAAATATAAGACATGACAACATAAAACTAGAAGAAAACATAGACAAAACAGTCTCTAACATAAATTATGGCAGTATTTTTTTAGAGCAGTCTCTCAAGGCAGTAGAAATAAAAGCAAAGATAAACAAGTGGAACCTAACCAAATTTATAAGCTTTTGCACAGCAAAGGAAATCATAAAATGAAAAGATGATCTACAAGCTGGGAGGAAATATTTGAAAAAAATGGAACCAACAAGGTCTTAATTTCTAAAATATACAAACAGCTCATACAACTCAATAACAAAAAACCAGACAACCCAATGAAAAAATGGGCAGAAGACCTAAATAGATATTTCTCCGAAGAAGACATACAGATGGCCAATAAGCACATGAAAAGATGCTCAACATTACTAGTTATTAGAGAAATGCAAATCAAACTACATTGAGGTACCACCTCATTCCAGTCAGAATGGCCATCATTAAAAAGTGTAAAAATGGTAAATGCTGCAGAGGGTGTGGAGAGAAGGGAACCTTCTTACACTTTTGGTGGGAATGTAAATTGGTACAGCCACTGTGGAAAACAGTATGAAGGTTCCTTAGAAAACTAAAAATAGAGTTGTCCTGTGAGTTAGCAGTCCCATTCTTGGGCATATATCTGAACAAAATTCTAATTTTAAAAGATACAGGCACGCTTACGTTCATAGCAACACTACTTATAATAGCCAAGAAATGGAAACCTACATGTCCATTGACAAATGAATGGATAAAGAAGATATCTATATATATGTATATATAGATATATATGTATACACACACATATATATAATATTGCCTATCAAATAATAATATCCCACATTAATTAATATATATATACTAGAGTACTACTACTCAGCCATAAAAAAGAATAAAATAATGCCATCTGTAACTACATGGATGAGTCTAGAGATCATATTGAGTGAAGTAAGTCAGACAGGGAAAGAAAAATACCTATGATATCACTTTCATGTGGTATCTAAGATACGACACAATGAACTCATCTATGAAACAGAAACAGCCTCACAGACATAGAGAACAGAATTCCTGTAAGGAATTCTCTGGCAGTCTGGTGGTTAGGACTCAGCATTTTCATTGCTTAGGGCTCAGGTTTGATCCCTTTTTGGAAAACTAAAGTCCCACAAGCCATGTTGCTCAGCCAAAAAAATAAAAAGAAAAAGAAACAGACTTGTGAAAGCAGGTGGGCAGGGGAGGGTTGAATTGGGAGTCTGGGTCTAGTAGATGCAAGCTATTGTATATAGGGTGGATAAACAACAAGGTCCTGTCGTATAGCATGGAAAACTATAGTTAATATCCTGTAGTAAGCCATAGTAGATAGTAAAATTTGTTATAAAATAAAAAAATTTAAAATGCAGAGGTAAGAAGAAAATGTATAGAAGTATATAGAAAAATGCTAAATAAAGTTGAAATTGATTTCCTGTTCAGAGCATGTCTAAGGATACGAGGGGAGTCCAGAGCTTCTGTTTTCTGTGAATGTATTACTTTTTCAACAAATAAAAATAAAACTTGAAGGAATGTATAATATGCATTTGTATCCTATGTATGCCCCCTACCCTTGGTAGAAAAATAACTCATTTGTCAAGGAGACCCTTCCTTGGGAGATCTAAGGGTGGAGGCTTAGATCAAATCTGTGGCTGGCTGTTTCCCAGCTAAACCAGTTATGCCTTTGGCTACTCATTTGTATTTCTCCTTAAATTACTGTAGGAACACAAGCCGCCTCCAGAAAGGTGAAAGCATGATGGCGCAAGTTTTTGAAACAGCCTGTACTTAGGAGACAATTTCTCTGATAATTCCTTTTGTCCTATCTTATACCAATTCTAAATAAGAATCAGCCCCTAACTACTCTTTTTGATGTTTTTTAAAACAGGGAAATGCACATAAAATCATGGAGAAATGTACATTACCTCTAACAGGAAAGCAGTGTGTCAACCGTATCATTACTGAAAAGGTAAAGTGCCTTTCTCTTTCATTTCCTCTAGTGCCTGCTACCTTTTTTAAAAAATGTGTAAGCATTTTAGAACTTTTTGTTACTTTCTAAAAGTGTATTACATTGGTAGTCATGGGATTAATTTAATCCGTGGGTAGACTGAATAGGAAGATTCATCAATTTAATGTTTCTGGATGCAGAATTCTTAAGTGAACTTCTCTGGAAATATACATATACACACAAAATGAACTATTGCCCTTGGTAACTTTGACAGTGTGATACAAATAAAAGTTATATTGAGCCTTATGACTAATACAATAGATGATCTATACAAAGTTAAGAATATATTTATCATTCCTGTCTTCTTTGATTTCCTGAATTGCAAATACATATTGTTGGATCTCATTTTAGGAAACTCAGTAAAAATTAGGTTTTAACCATTTAGGTGCAAATTGCAGTATGGCCCCACAGTGAACCAAAAAATCTATTCTTTGGTTCTTGCATAAAGCGGACTTCAGAACACACTTGCGTTTTAGAGGACCTCTAGATATTATCTTCTTTGATAGAAAAGTGTTACTGGTAAATTGAAACTGAGAACAGCATGACTGCAGGTGCTGTAGTTCCTTTCCGACCCAGATTTGAACCTGAGATGCTGGAATGACATTGCTCTCGTAAGTGAGCCAGGAGGGTGTCATTTTCATTGTTTTGATTCAGTATTTTGATGAACCACAGGACAGAATTCTCTAGATCTAGAGTCTGTTTGTTTTTTCGTAATGGTGCTGTTCCTTTTGGCCTCAGTCAGGTTTAGAACCCTCATTCAGTTGTGGTACGAAGCACCCTAAAGCAGCCTTTTGAAGTAGAAGGCTTATAATACTTTTCAGAAGCCACATTTTAAGGAGAGTTTTGTCCTAAAATGGTGCCTGCCCCTAGGGCAGTTTATATCCATAAAGATGACATATAGAGAAGAACAAGCAGATAAAAGGGCACAAATCTAACCTACCATTTATTCCAAGTCTTATCATTTCTTAAACTCCTCCACAATCATGGACAGAACTTGTTGAAAAGAATCCATTACTTTGAAATCAAAGACAAAACAGTCCTTGCTCCTGTTTTCTTTAATAAAGTGATGGCGGTACAGCTCCTACGGGTAACCCCAGCTACGTTTTACCCCCGATCTTCCTCTTCTCCCTGTAGCCCCCCTTCACGTGCGCCCTCACCGTGTTCTTACCAGTTTAATGTTTTCATGTGGAACCACTCCCATTCAACTCTGCCTCCCCAGATTCTACCCATCTTTTAATATAATTTCCAGCTTCATCATGAAGAGGTTTCCGATAACTTAGCACTCACAATTTCATCCTCAGAGTGGCCCACCGTTCATTTTGGCACTTACCCTCTAATATAGCGACCCCCAGCCCCTGGGTACCCGTCTTAAACCTGGTTGGCACAGCCGGAGGTGAGCGTTAAGATGAGCAACCAAAGCTTCGTCTGCTTCTTCCCGTCGCTCCCTGTCTTTCACATTACCACCTGAACCATCCCACCTGCTACCCCCAGTCTGTGGAAAAATTGTCCTCCACTAAACCAGTCCCTGGTGCCAAAAAAGCTTGGGAACCACTGATTACATGCCTGCATTTTCTCATGAGATTACGTATATGTTATTTAACTTTGCTGCCATTTAAAAAAGCTTTCTACCCTTTCTCTCCATCTGCATTATTGTTTTTTACATTCTTTCATTCCATAAGTATTTCTGAGCTCCTTCTCTGAGGCAGGCTATTGCCAACAGTGGGCTCAGAAAGGAGGACAGTCTACTGCCCAGGAGCACATTCAGGTGGAGCTGACCTCAAGCATCCAGAGGTGCCAGCAGTTAGAGTAATGCATGTAGTAGAGTCCACAGAAGAGATGTGCCAGATCGGATGCTGAGCTGGGAACATAGAGGAAGGCTGCTTAGCAGGCTCAAGAGAGTCTCAGGAAAGCTTCTAAGTGGTATCAGATATAAGCTTTTCTCTTTCTCTCTCTCTTTTTTCTTTTTGGCCACACTGCACAGCTTGTATGATCTTAGTTCCCCAATACCAGGGTCTGAACCCGGGCCCTAGTAGTCTCAGCGGTAAAGAATCCGCCTGCCAACACAGGAGACATGGGTTTGATTCCTGGGTCAGAAAGATCCCCTGGAGAAGAAAGTGGAAACCCACTCTAGTATCTTTGTCTGGGGAATCCCATGGACAGAGAAGCATAGCAGGCTACAGTCCATGAGGTCGCAAATAGTTGGACAGAACTGAGGGTCTCAGTGAAACAAAAAAACAACTCTCGGCAGTGAGAGCTAAGAG
This sequence comes from Bos indicus x Bos taurus, assembly GCF_003369695.1. Lineage (NCBI taxonomy): Eukaryota > Metazoa > Chordata > Mammalia > Artiodactyla > Bovidae > Bos > Bos indicus x Bos taurus. Next base: position 32,617,995 of record NC_040095.1, read on the forward strand.
TCCTAACCACTGGACCACCAGGGAATTCCCATCAAATATAAGCTTTTAACTGCAAGGCATTTCACAGTCTGAATCTTTTCTCCTCCAGTCTGTTGCTCTCTTTTTGCCTTAACATTCTCCCCACCTCTACCGTCCTAAATGCTGTGAACTATGTGGCATCACTTACACCTTCCCCCACAACACACACCGTGTTCTTCTGGGACTTTGCACATCCTGTCTCTCTCCCTGGCATGCTCTTCCCACCCTAGCCATCTCGCTATTTCCTGCTCATCTTTTATGTCTCAGCTACTTATTCTTCTGGCAAACCTTCCCTATCTCTCCCCAAGTCTTGTCATTGCTTCCCTGAGTCTTAGGACTCCACCCTAACAGCACTGTATTGAAATAACCTCCAAGCTCTGCCTGTCTCACTTATTACTGTTTATCTAACATTGAGCATAATGCTTGACCTGTACACAGTGAATGCCTGTTGAGTAAATACCATACGTTCCTTGATGAGAAATTAATAGATTGAGTGATGAGTCTTGAAAAATAAACATGAGTTTTTATAAGTGAAAATAAGACCAAAGAGGCCCTTCTAGGCAAAAGAAATAAAATAGGCAGGGTCACAGAGGTATTAAAACACAGCTTACTCAAGGACTTGCATATGGGACAGTGTGGAGCATGGGACAGCATGGAGTGAGGGTATAGCCAGGGATTTTGAAGGCTGAAGATGAAAAGCCAGTGAGGGGCCAAATTATGAAGGAATGTGAATATATTGTTAATAAATTTGGGTTTTATATAGAAGGCAGTTGGGAGCCCTTCATGATTTTTAATGGACTTTGCCCTTGTGGCTCAGCTGATAAAGAATCTGCCTACAGTGTGGGAGACCTGGGTTGGGAAGATCCCCTGGAGAAGGGAGAGGCTATCCACTCCAGTATTCTGGCCTGGAGAATTCCATGGACTGTATAGTCCATGGGGTCACAAAGAGCTGGACACAATTGATCGAATTTCCCTTTCACTTTCATGATTTTTAATAGCTGGGGACACCATTGATTAGCGGAGAAGGCAATGGCACCCCACTCCAGTACTTTTGCCTGGAAAATCCCATGGACAGAGGAGCCTGTTAGGCTGCAGTCCATGGGGTCAGGAAGAGTCGGACATGATTGAGTGACTTCACTTTGACTTTTCACTTTCATGCATTGGAGAAGGAAATGGCAACCCACTCCAGTGTTCTTGCCTGGAGAATCCCAGGGATGGGGGAGTCTGGGGGGCTGCCGTCTCTGGGGTCACACAGAGTTGGACACGACTGAAGCGACTTAGCAGCAGCAGCAGTAGCAGCCATTGATTAGATGTTCATTTTGTAGAGCCAAGAGAAGCAAATGGCAACGCACTCCAGTGTTCTTGCCTGGAGAATCCCATGGACAGAGAAGCCTGGTAGGCTGGAGTCCATGGGGTCGCACAGAGTCGGACACAACTGAAGTGACTTAGCAGCAGCAGCAGCAGCAAAGAGCCATGTGGTTTTTACATAGAGTAGGGGGAGAAACCATGAGACTCCCTTCAGGTATCTTGGTCAGAAATATCAAGGTCCTAAACCACAAGACCCAAAGAGAGATTTCAGAAAGATTTAGGAGATGGACACAGCCTAACTTGGTGATGAATGGGGCATAGTACTAAGGCAGAGGTGATTCCTGAGTTTTCTGGCTAGAGTCATGGTTTACCTCTTTTATCTTTAATGAAGCCTGGCTCTGCAGGAAGAGAAAGGGAGGAGCAAGGAAAGGCAGCGAAAAAATAGGTTTTGTTTGAACATACTCAATTTGATATTCCTGAGTAAGGTGACATCGAAAGTATCCAGTCTGAGATTTCTGATAAACAAGTGGAGATGGGTATCTGGAGCTCAGAGAAGTCACAGTTTGAAGGAATATGTGAACTCATTAGCAGACGGGGGTAACTGGAACCTAACCTGTAGGTGGCGTTGTGTAGATAAAGGGAGCTAGGTGTGGCACTTTGGGTGCCTCAGGGAATGGAGTAGGTAGGGTATTTCCCCTGTGCTCTATACATAGTAGATGCTTAATAAATGCTGCCTTGCTATTAACTTTAATGATTGTGAACACTGCCAGAGCAGATGTGGGACTAGAATTCCATTTTCAGCTCTTAAGGAAAGTTCCATTAGTTGCCTGCCATTTGAAAGAGGCTTCAGAGATATTTCGACTCTGCTTTCTTGGTTTTGTGTTGCTAGAATGATGGGATGATAGATACCTTCCTCAACAGCACTTGGGCTGTGACTAATTGCTTTATCCATAATGCAGCCTGTTACGGTGGTGAAAAAATAATAAAATTATTCATCTGTAAAACAAAGTAATTGAAATATTATTCTTGGTAGTTGAACAGTTGGCTGTAGCTTTTAGATTTTAGTGTCTGTCTTTTATCAAGTTTTTGTTTACACTTTATATGACTAAGTGGGGAATCTCCCTCAATATTTCAAAAGTAGATTTCTCATTTTTTTTAAAATTCATAATGTTTAGTTTTCTAATATATGACCTTGAGAGCTAATTAGGGATTGATAAAGATGTTAATAAAAGGTTTTTAAAAGCAATGTCATTTGCCACAGAGTTTATCTTCTTGATCACCGAAGCTTTATACTCATAATACCACAGTTATACACAATAAGGCTCTTTTTCTCTTATTTGTTCCATTTTGATAAATTTGTGGTTGTTCATAATACAAGGGAAAGAATATAGTATGAATGATGCTCCAGACACATTTTCTGCAAATAAAAAGTTGCCAATTAAAAAAAAATTATAATTGTCATTTTGAAATTGAATAACCTACTGCATCATATGGGCGTTCCTCACTGATAATTTTTCCCCCTCAAAACATATTTCAGCTGAAAAGTTTCTTTAGGAACATAAAAATATGGAAACAAAAAAGTTTGCTGAAATAAATCATCCCAAATGTAAATCATCTTTTCCAGTAAAACCAATCAGGTGTCTATTCATCAAACAAAGCAAATATCACTAGTCCCCTTAATGTTTTGCTCCTGAGGAGAAATATCAATTATCTGGAGACAGATAATCATTTGGAGGCTTTAATTTGTGTTCACACACATATGCACATGTGGGAGAAAGAATATGCCTCTGTGGTGTCCTTGCTATGTCTCAGGCATGAGGCCAGCTGCTCCGAGTAGGTTTGTTATTATATTTGTCCTGTATAACAATCTTGGGAAGTAGGTTTGTTTGACATACATCTACAGATGTGAAGACAGGTTCAGCAAAGATTGCATAGCTATTGCCAGCTGAGCTGGAATTCCAGTTCATCTTGAAAGCCAGGATTCTTTCTGCTACATATTGTTGTGTCTTCTTTTTTATTATTTTTAAAATTTCTATTTTATATTGGAGTACACATTGCTGTGTCTTTTTAATAGCCTCCAGGAGTGTGTTTAAAAATGTCAATTTAGGGATGGACTTCCAAGCTAGATGAAAATAAAGATTCTAAGGCTGCAAATAATAGTTGAATTTAAAGTAATTCCAGAGGAGATGAGAGATCTGGGAAGCATAAAAAGTTTAAGTCTGAGGAAGACTGACCTTGAAAACTGGAAGAGGGAACAGTTCCTGTGCATGGAGGACAACTTACTGTAGAGTCCATGAGTGAATGTTTAGGAAAGCAGTTTTGCTTCTTGCAGTTAGAGCTTCCCATTGGTAGGTAATCTGCCTTAGAAAGTGAGCCTTCTACTACTAGAAGTTTCTAAACAAAGCCCCAGAGACCATCTCAGAAGAATGCTTTGAAGAATTCTTGTATGGAAGATTTTATTGCATGACTTTGTGGGTCCCTTCTACTCAATTTGTTGCTTTACCAAGAGTGACCACATGTGTTCTGTATCAGACACAGCTGGTTGAGCCTACCTGCTTGGGTCAAGCTATACCAATTGGCACCACCATCACCTAGTATAACCAATCAGAATGTTGAAATGCAGTGTTTAGGGTGAGGTGAGCCTTCTCATGCTTGTCCTAAACGTGAGCATCTTCATTTGATTTCCATACCAGAGGGAGAGTCACTATGCTTTCAGACCTGTGTGTTTTCACAGGACTTAAGGGAAAGCTTTAATGTTTACGTGGGGGAGGGAGTTGTCTTTCAGGGCAAACTGTCCCTTTACAATTAACTCCTAGCTACTTCAGAGCACCTGCTTTTGTTTCCAGTAATTTACTGAGAAGCATCAGTCAACTTTCCCCCATCATTCCTGTCCTTTCACCTTCTAAATCTCTCCTTCCTCCCTGCTTTTCTTCCTCCTTTTTTTTCAGATCATTGTTAAATGCCAAATTAAATTTTGACCAAAAGTGTTAGATCTAACAAAAGGAAAGTAGTTAAAAAAAAACTGGTTATAATAGTGGCAAATGCCATCAATAGTCAGCATTTATTTATTTTCTGGCATCAACAGCGCTCCCCAACTAATTGCCAATTAAGGCATTGGCGTTTATTCTCACCAAAATATAGTAGTTACAGTTGACACGTTTTCATTGCTGATTTTCAGTCTTTTACCCTGGGTCTTTTCTGTCCTTAAAAAACTTGTGAGGTTATTTCTGTTTCGTGCTATAAAATAATTACAGTGATAGGAATAGTCATTGTCATCTTCTTGATTTTGACAGGCTGTGTTTGATGTGGACAGCAAAAAGGGTCTGACTCTTATTGAACTCTGGGAAGGCCTGACAGTGGATGACATAAAAAAGAGCACTGGGTGTGATTTCACAGTAAGTGTTTCTATGAACAAATCCAGCTACTTGTCCTGTACCCCGAGCTTGGTTAATGGGTATTTATGGGACATGAACCATTAATTTGTGATCATTTTTGGAGTTGACCTTTGCAGGAACAGGAGTGGAAGGATGGGTGCCTCCAATGAGAGCAGGTGGGAGCAGGAACAGGCTCTGACTCAGGGGACAGGGTTGGCTCAGGGATCAGAAGCAGGAGGGGGAGGAACCACTAGGAGCTGCTGCAAACAGCAGGTTGAGCTTGAGCTCTAAGCTATTTACTGTAACATTCCTTGCAGTCCTCTGTTCCTGGGTTATGTATTGGGCACAGCCAAACTTAATTAACTAAAAAATGTGAGCCACACACAGACAAATGATACTTCCTTATTTTGAAACGTATGTGTGGAATTTGATTTTCTCTCTGATTAACTTCTTTGCCTGATCATTCCGTCTATGGGCGATCCTCGAATGTTGAGCTTTTAACACCACTGGATTGATAATCACAAAATAGATGATTCCTGTATTTGAAGAAAAACTGTGCTTTAAAACTCTGACTTACAAAGCATATAAGAACATCGGGAGTATCCACTAAGAAATCTCCAAATCCCTTTTTTAAACAAAGAGAATAAAGTCCACGGGGTCACTCAGTTGTGTCCAGTTCTTTGCGATCCCATGGACTGTAGCCCGCCAGGCTCTTATGTCCATGGAATTCTTCAGGCAAGAATACTGAAGTCGGTAGCCATTCCCTTCTCCAGGGGATCTTCCCAACCCAGGGATCAAACCTGTGAATCTGTGCCTCCTGCATTGGCCGGCGGATTCTTTACTACTACTACCAGCTCGGGCCTGATAATATAAATAATAGCCTTTTAATATAAGAGCTTATTTGTGAATCACCAATCACCAAACTAATGGGATTGGGCAGAGAGTTCAGTCCATTTAGAGTTAATTGAAAGTAAAGGTGAAATGTGTCTGAAAAATGAAGAAATAGACTTTGCTTCTCACATACCTTTTTAAGAACAGCTCTACATGTTAAAATGAAATATATTTATAATGAGAAGAAATATTGCAGCTACCCATCCTTGAGAAAGTAATTTTACGAACTGTTAGTCGCTCAGTCACATCTGACTCTTTGCAACCCTGTGGACTGTACCCCATCAGGCTTCTTTGTCAGCAGAATTTTCTAGGCAAGAATACTGAAGTGGGTTGCCTCTTCCTTCTCTAGGGGTCTTCCTGACCCAATGAGGATCAACCTGACCCACATTGCAGCCAGATTCTTTACCATCTGAGCAAGCAAGGAACTTCCTTGATAAATCAAGCATGTATTTCATACATTTCTTCCTGAGGTACTACATGATTGGCTGGTACCTATTAGTGCTTAACAAACATCTGTAAACAATTGTGCTGCATAATTCACGATCCACATATAACTGTTTCTGGTACTGTGTGAAGGTCTTTGTCTATTAACCTTCTTTGAATTTCCTTACAGAAAAAAGAAGTCTTCCAACAACTCCTTACATGAAAAGCACATCTTTAATTAACTTTTCAGTGACCTCAGTGGGTAACAAATGGGATTTGTTTAGTTTAACTATTTAGAATTCCTTACTCCAGTGATGAAAGCAACGGGTTCTTCTTCCTTAATTAGCTATTCTTTATATTTTTTCCCTCTGTGGATAAGTTAACCTCTTCTTCAGCAGATGACATTTTTGAGACATTCTATCGAATGTTCAAATCTCTGCTACAGAAGGGAATTGTAAAAGAAGATCCTCATTGTTACCAGTTTTTTTTTTTTTTTCTTTTTAAGTCATGTAGGTAAATCAAGAATGAAAAAGATAGATTTTTACTGTTTTTACTTTGTTTTTTAAGTGCTAGTTTCCATGTCTTGATACATTGAAAAATATCTCTGTGGCACCTCTCTTATCGCAGTAGCAACCCTCCTCCTCTTTTGGCATTGACATATAATTTTGTTTCCTCCAAATGAGGCTGTTGAAATGAAATGTTAATTTTTATGTCAACATTGCTCTGAAAATGAAAAGGTCTAGTAGTATCAGCTAAGCCATCTCAACAGAAGAACTGGATTTTGAGGATCTAATGATCAATGGCATCTCTTTAGACCCTGACAGATGAAGCCACATGTATCAGATTCTCTGTAAGACTAGAGACTGAAGTGTTCTTATTCATAAGAAGTTCTGTTTAATAGCTGGGTTATCAACAAGCTACATTTAATAACAAAGTACATTGGGATAGCATCTCTTTATTTGATAACTCAAAAGATATCTCATGATTATTACTGCATAGATAGAATTTTACTCTATGTGACTGCATACAGTTTACTCAAGATCTCTGTTTGACAAAGGCCACTCAGCCTTCACTGTATACTGAGAACTGAACATTTTAGAAAGGCATAGTTAGACCAAAGAAAGCTAAAGACCTCGGTCAAAGTAAATATGAAAATGTGTTGGTAAAAATCCCATGTACCTAGGAATATGGGCAAGGGACTGGGCAAAAGATATAGAATGTGAGCTGATGGAGAAAATCCTGAGAATTAAAAAAAAAAAAAACAAATATGACAACATCAGATAACAGGACATGACAAAATTGAGGTTTCAGGGTATTAAAAATAATGGTAATGAAATATCTGAGCATTAAAAAAAAAAAAAAAAGAATGACTAAGACTTTTCCTGTATGTCACAGTGCAATTAGCAAAAACAAAAAATGTGAAGGGAAAATGTGTCCTTTAGGTATCACTTGAAATAGGTTTAAAAAAAATTCATAGTAACCATGATGTGAGTAGAAAGGAATTTTCTTTTCAATTAGTAGGAAAGTCTCTGTCATGTTACATCTGAAACTCCAGAGAAAGCAGTAGACGTTTTGTAAAAGAAATGCAAATATTGACTATATTTCAGGAAACTTCCTCACACTTCTAAAATAAGATTCTGGTCAGGAGTAGTTGACAGCAAAAGAAGCTAACCCATAATGGACAGAGGTCTTGTTCCATATGATCGCTTTCCTTCAAAATGCAATTGTTATAAAGAAAGGGACTTTCCTCTATATTTCTTGAAGATTGAGTTCAAAATCTATTGAGAGAGAGAAACGAGTTGGTCAGAGGTTAAAACATCATGTTATAAAGCCTAGGATGAAGAATGTGGCTTAGATGTACAGCCACATAAGCTTTCCCAATTACAGACCCCTGAAGTGAGAGGGACCTCCACTCCCAGTTATAGGCAGCCTTGAAAAATCAGGCCTTCCACGCAGAGGAGAGTCTTTTCTACTGAACTTCTTTCCATGTGGCTGAAAGCAAAACAGCACATGCTCCCTACAGAAGGCTGAGGAAGAAGGTTCAGACTGAGTCCTACATACCCCCAGTTCTTCTGCCCAAATCCTTCTTAAGGGACACACTTGAGGCCAGAGTATTACACTGGTAAGTGTCCTTCCGCATGAGCAGTGGGGAATAAATGCTTGACACCAGCACTGTTGGTTGGTAAAGCCATACACACATGTTCACGCCCTACAAATGCTTGACGGTGATGCTGTGCAAGAATGCTTTTCTATTTTTTTTTTTAATAATTTTAGCTCCAAACATTTTTATGACTAAGGAGTTCTCTGGTTTACTTTTTTTCTAGGGCACTCATATTTTGAAAAAAAATTTCTCAAATAAATAGTAATAATTCATTTTCAAAGAGCTAAAGGGATATTGCACAGTTCTCATATTAAAGCTGTGACAAGCTAATGAACACGTTAAATTTCTTTATTTCTGGTTATACTTACATCACTCAGTGTGTTACTGCCAGCTACTTCTTGGGTCAAATAGAAAGAAAAAGGAAATGAGCTCCCTGGTAGCCTAGTGGTGAGGATTCTGCCGCAGCCCAAGTTCAATCCCTGGTCGGGGGAACTGAGAGCATGCAAGCTGTGGGGTGCAGCCAAAAAAAAAAAAAAAGGAAGGTGGCATCCTACCACTTAAATTCCATTATATTCCAAAGTATCTTTTTGAATAAGTAGTTGGTTCAATTGGATATTCATTTCTTTCTTTTCTGATTCATGCTTGAATTACATAAAATAGGTTTTTCTTTACCACATATATCTGTGAGCCTTTTTGAACTAGAATATTTCTATTTTATTTTTTAAGTTTTCTGTTTCTTTAATTTAAAAACTTAAAAATAAATTGAATCTACAGTTGAACATCATGTAGTAGAATAAACCTTCAGAGGTTATTAGTTGTCCATGGTTATTTATTAAACTCCCAGTGTATCTCCCATATTAAGCTATGAAACATGAATAAAACAGGACAAACTAGTATAATTCCTAATCCCAAGAGCCTTGGTCTTTTCTGTAGGTAGGAATACACCTAAACCACCAGTGGCAACAAATCAAATAAGAATCCTGCCTATTGATATGTTTGCAGGGGAATCTGAAAGAAGCCAGCTGCAGGCATTCTTTGCAAGTTGAATAAATTTGTATGCTCAATGTCTATTATGAACTGGTATTATACCAGAATTAAACAGTATATTCTTTGGATTTCAGTGGACTAGGAAGACAACTTGTTAGCTTATCCTCTGCTCACAAATCATACAGTCCTATGCTTAGCCTGTAGATCACTTTGGCAGGATAATCTGCTTCAGCTTACATGGGTTCACCATGTTGATGAGACTGTGAGAAAACAAATGAAAAATGGTGGGTTAGTAGCTGTTTTTCTTTACAAAAATAGACAGGCCAAGTCAGTGTACCTAAAGGTTCATCTTCTTTTCTGTTAAAAGTCAAGTTCCATGCTGAGGCTATAAAGGTTACTAAGAGCTCAAAATAGGGCCAGCATGACAAGGATAAGGATCAGATGTTTAGTTTGAAAAAGTCAAGGTGTCCAGTTTCCTTTTAAAGGCAATGCTATAAAGCACCTATTAGAAAATGACCTGTTTCCAAAGAAGAGTTTTATTTCATTAAATTATTTCCACAGATGCTCTGTTGTTTAAAAAAAGAAAATTGATTGTTTATGAGACACACTCTCTAAATACTCAGAGCCCATATATCTTTATTCTCTTCGGTAGAATTGAAGATCTGTGACTTTTGTGTATTAATGTCTTTTATTTTGTCTATTATTATGTATCTGTTCTTGGAGCTGGCAAGTCTGAGTGAGCTCTCATTTATCCTAAGATATGTACCAAGCCATTCTGATCTTTTTTATTCTGGTCATGGCATTTTTAGGTAGAAAAATGGAAGAGGGTACATTAACTTTTGACATTGTGAAGACTTAATAAGAAAACAATTTACAAATGAATAGCAATATTTAACTTCATCATAGCCAAATAATTGTCTTCTGTTTTTACTACTGACTTAACCTGTATTAGGAGACCTTTCTTCTAGTTCTTTGAGGCTTATCTAATCTACTCATTCATTCATTCATTCATTTAACAAAATTTTAAGTGTTTATTCTGGAAGACAGATTAGATCCCCTTCAATTGTCACATCCATGAAGGGCTCAAAAATCACCTAAATTTTAGTATTCCATACTGTGCTTTCCATGGAGCCTGTTAACTAAGACTTAATGGATATTTGCCAGCTTAAATTTACCTGCTATTACACCTTGAAAGATCTGTCAAAATTAAGCCAGACTACTTACCACCAGGGTTTCCCTGGTAGCTCAGATGGTAAAGAATCTGCCTACAATGTGGGAGACCCACGTTTGATCCCTGGGTTGAGAAGATTCCTAGAGAAAGGCATGGCAGCCCACTCTGGTTTTCTTGCCTGGAAAATTCCATGGACAGAGGAGCCTGGTGGGCTGTAGTCCATGGGGTCGCAAAGAGTTGGACATGACTGAGCAACTAACACACACACTTACATTTAGATTTCCTCCTCGACCAGCTTTAGCATTAAATATAGATCTGCCCTCATATTTCTCTACTTCAAGACTCCTTGGAATTCATTTGCTATTTGGTACATTGAACATAATCATAGTTAATATTTAATATTTTTAATACTGTTACTTCCTTTTTATAATAACCTGGTATCTTTTTACTGCCTTTTTATCATTTCCACTCTGATTATAAAATTTCTGATAAAAGTGTGTTATCCAAAGACTACATTATCTCTTAACAAAATTGTGAATTGACTGGATCTATTTTAAGGATTCTGAAACTTGTGGCTTGCTCCATGGCTCTGTTCTGAGTGAAGTTCATCAGTCTCAGAGCTCAGGGGGCCATTCAGGAGAGTTTGGTCATCTGGACCCTTGTTCATCTGCTGCTCCTCCTCCACCTCCTCCTGGTTGCGAGTCTTAAATATCTTTAAGAGCTATAATGCAAGAAGGTTGAGAACTACCAGATACACAAAATGTAAATGGATAAAAGTGTTCTTTTTCTCAGTGGCTCAGATGGGGAAATAATGAGGAAACTCCAGGTGAGGGCTATGGCAAGATTACTTGTTGCCTACATCATTCAGTTTTGGAAATTCAAAGCAGAGATGTTTTATACCATGAGGTTTTTCTCATAAGTCCATAATTTTTTTTCTCTTTCTTTTACCAGGTTTCACCAAAACTCATACCAATGCGGCAGATCTCAACTTGAAATGTGTAGTAAACCTTTGTTCTAGGCCTTGTGCTCTTCATTTCAACCACATAGGAGTTTATTAGGACATCAGTAATCATAATTGTATATCTTACAGTTTTTGTCTAGTTTTCTTCTAGTGTCTTAGTGCTTTTATAGCCATACAGATTTTGTTCTCTCCAGCGTGCTATGGCATTTTAATGAATAACCAAAAGGAAAAATATATATGCTTAGCTTATTTGTTTTATAAGTGCTGAGAAGGTCATATTTACAGTTGGTGCTCACATTGGATTTATCTTCATCTTCTGTGGTAGGTACATTAAATTGTGCACAATTTGTACCAAGATGGGCCCTTAGGGAGAGTTTCATTGGTATACTTTCCCTCCTAACTAAATCATGACATGTAGAAAAAAAGGAGGGAGGAGAAGAACTCCACTCAGAGTATACCCAGGGCAGCATTGTTGTAGTTCTAAAAGATAACATTTGTGTGGATTGAATTAGGAGAAATGTTGTCTTAAAGATCAGGTTTTTCCTTTAGCCTTCTCTGTCTTTTCTTTTGGAGCCTCTGACTTTGTGATTACATCTTAGTGCATCCCTTCTCCATCCCCACTTTTGGTAACTAAAATAAATACCCAAGAAGGCAAACAGGAACATCTCTGTGTGAGAGAAGTAACCTGGTTTGTGGGAGAGACCAAATGGTATAGAGTCTATTGGTGCTAACATCCAACCAAGAAGTTGCCTTTATAAACAAACCAAATAAATACCTGTGCTTTGCCAAAGATGACAGTTTTTTTTTTTTTTTTTTTAAGGAAGACAGCTATAAACCTAACTGATTAGTCAGTTTTCTCATTTTCAAACAGTACAGTATTCCTGTGTATCCAGAAAGATCCTTAGAAGTCTTTCTCTATGGTATTGTGGGCTTCTTGTATAATACCTCCTCTTAAGGTAAGAGGAGCTGTAGGGTAATTTATCATGAACCTGCAGTAACAGTGACCGGAGAGGTTTAGGTTTTTTTTTTTTTTTTTTTTTAAGAATTCTTTCTTTTCAGGGTCTCTTTTTTCTTCTTGGGAAAGTTTCTAAATATTGAATGCCTTTTTCTACAGAACAGTGTTCTTTATTCTGCCCAGGATTCTTCCTTGAACAAAATACTTTTTATTCAGCTTTATCAAACTAGGGAAAATAATGATGAGCAAATCCAGGATTTGAAGTGCAGTGAACTTCATCCTTAGAAAATAAACATGGTAGATTAGATTTTGTAAGGACCTTCTCCTCCGAGGTATCCTCAGTTATCAAACAGTTCCCCAGGGGGTCTACCAAGCGTCCTGGGTATCAAATTGGAGAAAAGTCCAGGCACCCTGAAGACAGGCCAGATTGCTGTCCTCTGGACAGAGGTAGGCATGTTGTAGTGCAATATATCATTCCTCTCATACCAGATATAAGCATTTCTGCAAGTTTTTAGCTAATGGCTGTCATTAAATTCACTTTCTCTTCAGATACAGCTACAGTTCTGTCATTTTAGAGGAAGGAGAGGAGAAGCACACTCCATATATAAAATGGTCTTTCTGGCTGGCTGCGTGTTTGAAAGCTTCCTCTCCCAATACTGGTAAAATGGACTTTCTAGAGAATTTTAATGGTCTAGAGAATAATTTACATCTGTGTTAGAGTTATGGTTTGGAAAATGTATGACATTGATGGTTGCTGTATTTGTAAACTTACTTCTTCTGTGATTCTAAGAAAGCTCCTCATGTTGAGTGGCAAATTCTAAGTAGATGACTTTATATTCTTGATTAAAGAGTACCATAGGTGTTAGGAAATGCATTAAGAACTACAATAAATATTCCAAATGGATGTCGATCAGTGTGATTGTCCTTTTTCTCATTTGGGAATGGTTTAAATGTGGGAATGATGCAACAGAGATTGGTGTGATAGCCAATAATAAAGTTAGAACACTTAACCACTTGTAATCAAGTGACTGTTTTTTCTTTTGCTCTTGTCAAAGAAAAGATGTTATCCTTCATGAAAGAACAAGTGAAATGTCTACCTACGTGAATTCTGACTTTGCTGCTTGTCAGAGTCAATCATTTATTTGTCTACAAAAATCGATTATCCCGGATTTCCATGTGTTATTATTTATTCACATGTATCTAACATTCCTCTGTTGTTGCTCTTTAGTTGCTGAGTCGTGTCCGACTCTTTTGAAACCCCATGGACTGTATCCCACCAGGTTTCTCTGTACATGGGATTTCCCAGGCAAGAATCCTGGAGTGGGTTGCCAATTTCCTTTTCTAGGAGATCTTCCAGACCCAGGGATCAAACCCACATCTCTTGCATTGCAGGCAGATTCTTAACTGCTGAACCACCAGGGAAGCCCAACATTCCTTTAGTAGTGAGTAATTTTCCAGTGATATGTAGATTTTACTTGCATTTTGAAGTGGCCCTACCCAGGTGTCTAACCAGCATCTATGTTGCCCCTCTTGTAACAGACTCACCCCCTGTCCAAGGAGCTGGGCCAAGGATATGCCTCTTTTTGTAACTCTCCTTTGTCCAGAGTGATTTTATAAGGGATGGCTGTATGGCCCAAAATGTATGATTCAGGTTATTTATCCTATGTTGAAAACTGAAGATGAGAGAGAAGCCAATTTTCTTATTGGTCTCTGCTCACTGAGCCATAAGAAGAATGTGAGCCTGACACCAATACCCACGTCCCGCTCCCCACCACACACTGAGCTTCAGTTAGAGAGAAAGAAATGGAAACATAAAACATTGAGCTGTCGGGAGGAGGCATCCTAGTGGTATTTGAGTTTCTGGTTCTGCACCATCTAAGGTGCACTAACTTCTCTGCAGCCATGCTTAGACATGAGCCCACAAGTCTCCCTTTTTGTTTGATCCTTTGTCACCTGCAGCCAGAGTGTGAACTCAATCAACTCTGGTAATTCTTAAGACCTGGGAGGGATCTGGTCTCCTACAGAAGGTATGCAGAATATAAGCAAATCTGCTTCTCCCTGGGCCCATAGAACATATATAAGAGCATTTATAGGTGTTACCCAGTGGGCAGGAAGGTTGTGGGTGGAGGCTTTCATTCTACAGTTTCAGTGTAGTCAGCACAACTTTGACAATTATTCCAATGGCAGTATAAGCAGAGATTTATTCAGTGGATGAGTTTCTTTGCACTAACCTTTTCCCTTTTCTCAAAAAATAGGATCTTGGGTTTCTTTAGCCTATTTTCAGATTCTTTGTTTTTGAAAAGGAGAGAATCTAGTATCTTCCACCATAGATTCAATACAATATAATTAATAACATGATTGAAAAAATACTGACAGTCCTTTTAAAAATGTGTGTCATAATATTACCAGAATCATGAGTTGTTCTGTCCTTTTATTTTTCAACATCTACACTATCTTTCTGCTTCCACTGCCATACTATCAATTTAAACCTGTCAATAAAAGTCATGTGGTCTGAGCACATGGCTATGTGACATATACTTGAAGTTTCCTGCTTCCACAGTGTTCAGTATATCCATGTGAAGTCATCCAAAGGCACTCTTCATGGACCATGCAGCAAGTCTCATGAGTGTGATGCCAATACCAACCCAAGTAAGTAATTGCTTAAGACAATGCCTTCCCTTAAAGCTGCAATCAAGCACAAATGAGTGACTTCCCTGGTGGTCCAGTGGTTAAAATCCCATGCTTTCAATGTAAGGGATGTGGGTTTGATCCCTGAGCAGGGGTCCAAGATCCCAAGTAACTGAGCCCTTATGCAGCAACTCCTGAGCCTTCAGCTCTGGAGCTCACACATCAAAAATAGATAGCTTGTGCATCACAACTAAGACCCAACACAGTCAAATATATAAATATTTTTTAAAAAACCACACAAATGATACTTACTTGTGAAGGTTAAGCATGCTTGATTATCATGGTCATTATTGTCTTTAATGGGGTGCCACACTGGGTTTCCACCTGGAAATGATGTCAGGCCACTCTTCTGGCTTCTTTGTAGCATGAATTACATAGAAGCTATACAAAACACTCCTGGTTTCCACTGACAAACCATGAAAGCCCAGGCCCCTCATGTAGTCATTTTATTTTGTTGTCTGATTTTTAGGCATCCCATCTGTTACCTATAACTTTTTCAAGAGAACATCAGAGACCAGGGCAGAAGCTCATATAGAAATCCTGGTGTTGCATTTGAGACCCCTTGATTTGGGGATAGAAGGTAGCATCTACTTTGCATTCTTGGGTTAGAGTGCTCAATCTGCAAGTCTCAGATATGACTTTAATCTCACTCAACTCTTTCGTGTGTCCAGCGTAAGCAAGGGTTTACAGAGTTGTCTCTTTCTTAGCCAAATATTCCAAAATGTGTGTGTAATGGTCGGTCTTTGGAATGTAGCATACAATGTCTGTGTGCTGTTTTAAAATCTTGTGTATTAGTATAACAACTCCATAACTTGTCCATGGTAGCTTCCAAGTGTGTTTATTGAATTAATTTACTAGTTGAAAACATGAGGTGATAGTAAGCCAGGCCTGAGGGTTTCCATCAGCTAAATAATTAGATTAAGGCCTCTAAAGAAGATGTAGGAAAAGAAAAGGAAGGAAATAAGAGGCAGAATCTGGAGGCTAACAAAAGAATAGAGACCTGAATAATGACCTGTATTTGTTGAGCATTTTGTAATGTATAAAACACCTAGCTAGTTATTTCATTCTCAGTAATCTGCCAGGGAGACATTACTCCATTAAAATTAACTTTATTAGTCTGAGAGAAGTAATGTCCATCAACTCTTTAATCAGATTAACTTTTCAGGGCTAATGTTGGATTTTGCCCAGGTACTTAATGTGAATTAAATCCCCTGAATAGAACTAGATTTGTTACTCTCTGGTAAGTTGCAAAGCAGAGAGTTCAAAACCTTTCAACCTAATGGTATATGTCTTCAGGTTTTGTTCTTGTCCACACAGCTATTGTCCACCCAATTTACAAGGAAATCAGTAGTTGTTAAAATAAAAAAGGCTAATGGCAACACCAGGGAAATTGTGCCTGTGGAAGGTTTGTAATGACTGGGTTTGCTCCTATAAATGGCCCCATTTAGGCTTGCAGGTGAGGCTGCTCATCTGACACCAGCAGGAGGGGCTGATGAACACTGCTTTATCTTTGTAGCTGAACACCTGAAATTTGATTTTCATGATGTTAATCTTAACTCACTTTCAAAGTCAGAGTTGTGGTTTAGACTCCTTCAGTTGAACCCCAGAGATTGGTTGATATGCTGTGCTGTCTTTAGTCACTCAGTCATGTCTGACTTTTTGCAACCCCATGGACTATAGCCTGCCAGGCTCCTCTGTGTGTGGGGATTCTCCAGGCAAGAATACTGGGTTGTCATTCTCTTCTCCGGGGATCTTCCCAACCCAGGGATTGAATCCAGGTCTCCCGCATTGCGGGCAGATTCTTTACCATCTGAGCCTCCAAGGAAGCCCAAGAATCCTGGAGTGAGTACCCTAATCCTTCTCCAGGAGATCTTCCTGATCTAGGAATTGAACCAGGGACTCCTGCATTGCAGATGGATTCTTTACCAGCTGAGCTACCAGGGAAGAAGTCTGAAAATGGTGACACAGCAAGAGCATTGTCCAGCGAGATCTAGGGCCTTTCCAGTCACCAGGTCCTGGAAAGACGAAAACTAGTCACAGCACTGAAGCCCATGTTGTTATTGAACATGAGTGTAAGTGTGGGAAGGCATTAGGCCTTCATGTGGGAATGTCCAATTGTTACTATTGTATTTATTTGAATATGACACCATCTTTTTTTTTTTTATAATAGAATATTTGGCATGAGATCTACCCTCTTAAATACGGTATTGTTAAGTACAGATCTCTAGATTCACATTCCCACCAACAGTGTACCTTTGCCCATTTTAAAATTAGGTTATTTAAATGTTTGCTTCCGGTCCCATCACTTCATGGCAAATAGATGGGTAAACAGTGGAACAATGGCTGACTATTTTGGGGGGCTCCAAAATCACTGCAGATGGTGATTGCAGCCATGAAATTAAAAGACGCTTACTCCTTGGGAGGAAAGTTGTGACCAACCTAGACAGCATATTAAAAAGCAGAGACTTTGCTTTGCCAACAAAGATCCATCTAGTCAAGGCTATGGTTTTTCCAGTAGTCATGTATGGATGTGAGAGTTTGACTATAAAGACAGCTGAGCACAGAAAAATTGATGCTTTTGAACTGTAGTGTTGGAGAAGACCTTGAGAGTCCCTTGGACTTCAAGGAGATCAAGCCAGTCCATCCTAAAGGAAATCAGTCCTGGGTGTTCATTGGAAGGACTGATATTGAAGCTGAAACTCCAATATTTTGGAGACCTAATGTGAAGAGCTGACTCATTTGAAAAGACCCTGATGGGAAAGATTGATGGCAGGAGAAGGGGACAACAGAGGATGAGATGGTTAGATGGAATCACTGACTCAATGGATGTGAGCTTGGGTAAACTCCAGCCGGGAGTTGGTGATAGAAAGGGAGGCCTGGCATGCTGCGGTTTATGGGGTCTAAAGAGTCAGACACGACTGAGTGACTGAACTGAACTGAACTGACTGAAATGTTTGCTACTGAGTTAACGGAGTTTATGTATATGAAGCCCCAGTTTTCTGTTTTGGCTTTTGTTGCCTGTGCTCTTGGTGTCCTATGGAAAAAGTCATTGCCCAGACCAATGTCCAGAAGCTTTTGTACTGTTTTCTTCTAGGAGGTTTTTTACATTTAGGTCTTTTGTTTAAATCTTTAAGCTGTTTTAAGTTGATTTTTTGTCTAGTGTAAGATAAAGGCCTAATTCCACTCTTTTGCATGTGGATGTCCCATTTTCCCAGCACCATTCATTGAACAGACTCTGCTATCCCTACTCTTTGTTCTTGGCACCCTTGTTGGAGATCAGTTGACCATATATGCAAGGGTTTATTTCTGCCTCTGTGTTCTTTTCCATTGGTTTATATGTGTGAAAACACCCATCAATTAAAAAATTCGTTGTGATTTTATTTGCTTTTTATCACTTAACCTATTTTATCTTATGCATATTAGGATATTTTTTAGACTTTCCCTGAGTCTCAGGAGAGTTTGCCTGGTATTCCTTTTTTGGATTGGGAGATGCGAATTATTATGTACATAGAATAGACAAACAACATGATCCTACTGGATAGCCCAGGGAATTATATATGAAAAAGAATGTATATGTATATATTCTTTTATTTAATAGTATATGATTTAATGTATGTATAACTGAAACACTTTGTTGTACAGCAGAAACTAGCAACATTGTAAATCAACTATATTCAGTAAAATAAAAAGATAGAACAAAAATAAAGAAGGGTCATTTATGGATGCTTTATTCAGTTGATAGACATCATAAGCAGTTAATAGCCCAAGGAAACCCACCCTTCCCCAAGTTTGTGCACTTACTATCGGGCTTCTCGTTGACAAGAGAGTTCAAGTTGTCCAAGGAACAGGTTGGCCTGAAGATCAGTCATGATAAGGGTGAGAGGGAGCTGAGGTGCCTGTCTCATCTTCTCCTGGAGCAGTAGGGCTGCCGGAAGCTGAAGGGGTCATGGAATTGGACAATTCCATCAGTTGTGAAAGCATTCCAGTTCCAAAGACTTAAACATGTGGGAAATCATTCATATTGGGATCAATAAATTGAAAGGGTCCTCTGAGCTTTTCTAAATTAGCATAGTGTATTATTTAAGAATATTTGAAAGAAACCTATTTTATAACTCAAGTACACAAAGAGTTGATTGCATAGAAAAAGACTCTTAGGGAGTTGTTTTATGGATAGAAAAGAGTCAATAATTTTATTAGTGTGTGTGTGTAAATAGTCTTTAACTGTTCTTCCAAGTAGGCCAAGTGCTTATTATGTAATGTTCCTATTACAATTTGCCTTCCAGGTATGTCTCTATTTCCTCCTTCATTAACTCCCATCTTTTCCATGTACACAGTTTCTGTCTTAGGTATACACAAGTTTACCTGTGAAAAGTTTTTAAATTGTAACTAAAAGTGTTTAACATATCACTGATACCCAAATACATAAACATGGAAGGCCAAGGCATTTGAGAGGCACTTTCATTAAGCCAAGAATATCAAACTCGACAAGAGATTGCTGAAGAAAGTATACTGCCATTTAAGATGACTGTTGCTGTGGAATAAATGTTTCTGCACCTCCACCCAAATTCACATGTTGAAAACCCTAATCTTCATTGTGACAGTATTTGCAGGTAGGCTCTTCAGGAAGTCTAGATTAGGTTTAGGTAAGGAGATCAGTCAGTCCTGGGTGTTCATTGGAGGGACTGATGTTGAAGCTGAAACTCCAATACTTTGGCCACCTGATGCAGAGAGCTGACTCATTTGAAAAGACCCTGATGCTGGGAAAGATTGAGGGCAGGAGGAGAAGGGGACGACAGAGGATGAGATGGTTGGATGGCATCACCGACTCAATGGACATGGGTTTGGGTGGACTCCAGGAGTTGGTGATGAACAGGGAGGCCTGGTGTACTGTGGTTCATGGGGTCGCAAAGAGTCGGACACGACTGAGCAACTGAACTGGAGACCATGAGGTGGAGCTTCAGTGGTGGAAATAGTGCCTTTATAGGAAGGGGAAGAGACCAGAGTCCCCTACACTCTCTGCCACCTGAGGATACAGCAGGAAGGCAGCCATCTGCAACCTTCCTGGGGGAGGGCACCTTGATTTGGGGTTTCGCAGCCTCCTGAAGTGTGAGAAGTAATATTTAGTGTTTAAACTACCTAGTCTATAACATTTTCAGCCTGAGCTAAGAAGAGTGTGAAAAACTTGGAGAAACTTCAGGAAGACAAATAACCAAGGACCTACTATATACAACTCTGCTCAATATGTTACAACCTAACTGGGAAAAGAATTTGAAAAAGAATAGATACATGTATATGTATAACTGAACCACTTCATTGTACAACTGAAATTAACACATTGTTTTGTTCTTTATTATTGGAGTATAATTGCTTTACAATGCTGTGCTACTTTCTGCTGTACAACAAAGTGAATCAGCTATATGTATACATATATCCCCTCCCTTTTGACCCTCCAATCCCTCACCATCCCACCCTTCTAAGTCATCACATAACACAACACTGTTTATCAACTATGAAAAGTGAAAGTGTTAGTTGCTCAGTCATGTCTGACTTGACCCCATGGACAGACCCCATGGACTGTAGCCCAACAGGCTCCTCTCTCCATGGAATTTTCCAGGCAAGAATACTGGAGTGGGTAGCCATTCCCTACTCCAAGGGATCTTCCCAACCCAGGGATTGAATCCAGTTCTCTTGCATTGCAGGTGGATTCTTTACCATCTGAGCCACCAGGGAAGCCCCAAATCAACTATACTCCAATATACAGTAAAAAGTTTAAAAAAAGAATGAAACTATGATGAGAGAAGAAAATGGGAATATTTAACTTGTAGAAGGGAAGTGAGAGGAGTGATTTAATAAGATTTAAAGAGCTGCTATGCATAACTAATGAAGAATGTCCTTGGTCTGAAGGAAAGAAGAACACAAGGTGGGTGAGGAATTTAATTTAGACATTTAGCCTCATTTCCTGACAGTAAAATTTTAAAGAACAGAAATTAAATTATCTACCTATTCATTTATTTACTCATTCATTTATTCCTTTATTGGTAGGAGTTGAGAGTAGAAGAGGGACAGAAAAAGTAATCTGTACTTGATTAAAAGGCAGTTTTGAAATCTAGTGTTCCTGAAATCTGATATTCAAGGAAATTTCTACTGACTTTATGGTCTGTATTCTCTTTGCCTGTACAACAACCCTCTCATTATCCTAAGAAATCTATTATATGCTTGAAAAACTAATTTCTTAATAAAGGTTTAGTGACGGAATAAATAAAAAGTGGATAAAGTAATTACAAGTAATTAATGGCACAGGATTATATTCATACAGAATTCACTTGGTCTTTTTAAATTTCTAATTTCAAATTATAACAGCTAATAACCACATAGCTGATTTGGCGATATGACAGTAATAACTCAGATCTCTCTTTCTCTTTACCTCCCTCCTTTTTCTGTTTTCTTTTGTTCCTTATTTTCTTTCAATAGATATTTATTGAGCACTTAATCATTCAGGGTCTAATCAGGAGACAGATACTATATGGTAAGTTGAACAGGGAAAATTCAACATAAAAAACTATTAACTGTAACAGGGATTGAAGTGATGAGAAATTAGCTAGTAAGAAGGAAAGAGAACTCAAAACAACTTAAAATAGGAAGTGGAACTGAAGCACAGAGAGGTTAGGGGACTTCTCCAGTATCACACAGCTAGTAAGTATTAACAGTATAGCTAGGACATAAGTCCAGACCCCCTGACTACAGAACTTGAACTTTTAAACATTTATACCAAAGACCAATAGCTTTATGTACCCGAAGGTAACAGTTGAAGTGTGGAAAGAGATTAAAGTTCGAAAATGTCATAACAGAATTGCTTAATTAAAAATGCCCTAAATATTCATCAAAAATGCCACACGACATAGGAATAATGTATATAAGGAGCAGCCATGACCCCTAGGGTTGAGATAGAGCATCCAAGGAGAGGCCTCCAGCACTGAGATTTTCCTTGTTGGAAAATGTGCAGTGGTGGCTTGCTGGATGGCAGGGAAGTCAGTATGGTGCCACACCAGCAGAACTTGTTGGAAATCTGCCTCTGAAGTGCCCAAGGAAGCTGTTATGGGGGAGTGCCACACTTCAGGAACTGCCAGAAACCCACCTAAAGAGATGCCAGGAAAAGTGTTCACAGGAAGATATCTCAGTCCACTGAAAAGCACTCTGAGGAAGTGGGGGAAGCTTCTGGCATGGGGTCCTCTTGGCCATCACACCATGGGAGCCAGGAATTGGAGAAGTCAGCTGTGCTGTGGTTTCTGGATGTAGAAAAGCTGTGTGTGCTGCAGGGACTGGACTGTGGAAAAACCATGGCCTGACAAGGGAAGCACACCATAGCAGAGGGAGAAACCTCTTCTTCCAAGTGCCCATCCAGCACCTTCTATTGACAAAACGTTGTGCCAATGGGCTAAGACGCACTATTTGCAGGGTCCATCTCCGTTATCATGGAGCAGACAGTGAAGAGTAGGGTTGGAGATGAAAGGTGGTAAGTTGATGGCTGACATAGCACCAATTATAAGCCAGAAGTATGCTAGGGTCTAAGGATACAGCAGTAAGAGTGGAGAGAGATAGCTTAATCAAATAATCATAATTAAGAGTAAACATAAAAATTCTTTTCCTATAAAGGAAAAATATGTGTACCATGAGAGATTATTTAGAAGGATCTTGAACATACTTGTTTTTGTTTAGCACATCCTTAAATATACCACAAGTTGCTCAATAAAATGTGTAACCATGTTTAGAAAAAAGGAGCTAAAGTGATTCTTTTTTTTTTTTTTAGAGTTTATGAAAACTTTAAATTTCCCTTTTTTTTCATTTATATTTTATTTTTTAAAATTTTTTATTTTTAAACTTTACATAAATGTATTAGTTTTGCCAAATATCAAAATGAATCTGCAGAATCAAAAATAAAAATGAGACACAAACAATAGGGAAATCAAGTAATTTATGAGTATTATGATCTATACAAAATCAAAAGGAATTCTGTCCCAAACAATGCAATACTTCTGGCAAAGAGTGGTTAGAAGATGAACATCAACCATCAGTTATGTTTGGTTTGAGAAAATCTGAACTTGAAAGTTTCAGTGAGCTAGAGTTATTGAAAGGATATGGGATAAACAATTCTGGTTCAGAGTAAGGTGCATACCACTCAGTGGCTATTGTAGTCATTTGATTATGGAGATTTTATTGTGGAAGGATATGACATAGATACAATCTGTTCTGAAGAGGTCAATTGAAATGCTGTGTTGCTTGGGAAATGTAGCAATGAGAACATTGCTGACCAAACTGAGCCAGCTGTGTTTTTCAGAAAAGAAGCAATTGTGAAATGACCTCATTGTCATCTACAGTATCATGGAGAAGCAGAAATATTCCAAGGACAGCAGAACATGTTTGCAAAAGTTAACTGAGGCACAAAATTAAAAGTCATTTCTTACGGCAGCAAGGAAAAAAGTGAAGGCTTAAAGCCAGAGAAACAACTCTCCTATACATGGAAGTAGATAGTGCTTCTGTTTATCTCATATGGCCTTCCATTTAATAAGGTCTTTTTTATTTTATTGACTATAGCACAAAATGAACCATCTACTTATATGTATAAAACAGTGGTGTCCAGTCCAGAAAAAGGGTAATTGTGTTGAAAAAAAATTCAATAAAACATTCTAAGAAGTACACCTGCTTCATAGATTATGTTCTGCCCTGATTTTTTTCAATAATATGAAAAAGAGCATTTTGAACCCTTGTTCCACAATCAAGTTATGTCCTCCAGCTTAGACAATCTTATGTCCACCTTCTCAGGAAAGGTATTTAATTCATTGGTGAAGTTATATGATGTAGGCATTTGCTTTAAAATGCTCTGTAAAGTAATAAAGATTGCAAAGGTAGGTGAAATAGTATTGGCAAAATTGTGGTAATTAATGAAGCTGAGGGCAATTGTTACATGAGAATGGTTACAACAGAATCATTGTTATTATTCACTTCCTGTGTGTTTGAAATTTTTTCATATTAAAAGGGTTTTCAAAGAAAGTGTATAAATAAATATCCATTCAGTATCATTATAATAACTACAGTTCTGAATAAGGATACTTAGTGATGGTCTACTTGATTTTGGATAAGAAAGATGGCTTTTCAAAATTAAGCTTTTTTTTTTAATTCTTCTAGTCACTAGTAACGCAAATCTTCATGCTAAATAGGAGAATTAAAACAAGTGCAAAAAGCATGAAAGGACAATCAACATTATTAGTCCTTGGGGAAATGCAAATTAAAACCTTGATGAGATAGCAACATACCAGAATAACTACAATAAAAAAGCAAAAATGCCAAATGCTGCTGAGGATGTGAAGACACTAAATAAGTCCTACATAGCTGTTGTTGGGGATGTCAAGTGGAGCAACTACTGTGCAAAGCAGTCCAGAAGTTTCTCTAAAGACTAAATATGCATTACCATGTGGCCTACCAAGGGCTTCCCAGGTAACTCAGTGCTAAAGAAGCCACCTGCCAATGCAGGAGATGCAGGATCGGTCCCTGGGTTGGGAAGAACCCTTGAGGAGGAATTGGCAATTCACTCCAGTATTCTTGCCTGGAAAATTCCATGGATAGAGGAGCCTCATGGGTGACAGCCCATGGGGTCACAAAGAGTCAGACATGACTGAGCACACGTGCAAGCAATGGCCTAGCAAATTCATCATCAAATTCATCAATTAATTTGGGCATTTATTTCCCCAAAATTAATACTTATGGCCATACAAAAACCTGTAAGTGAATGTCAATAGTAGTTTTATTCATAAAAGCCGAAAACTAGAAACTGCCCAGATGTCCTTCAGTGGGTGAATGGTAAACCACTATGGTAAATCCAATCCATGGAATACTACTCAGCATTAAAAAGCAATGAATGGGACTTTCCTGGTGGTCCAGTGGTTAAGACTTTGCCTTCCAATGCAAGGGATGTGGGTTTGATCCCTGGTTGGGGAACTGAGATCCCACATGCCTCCTGGCCAAAAAAACAAAACATAAGACAGAAGCAATATGTAACAAATTTTAAAAGACTTTAAAAATGGTCCACATCAAAAAAAAAAAAAGTAATAAACCAATGGTATTGAGATACGTAACACCTAGGATTAATCTCCAGAAAATTATGCTGAGTGAAAAAAAAGCCAATACCAAAAGATTATATCTTATATGATTTCATTTATGTAACATTTTTGAAATGACAAAAGTTTAGGAATGAAGAACAGATTAATGGTTACCAGGGGTTAGGGATCTGAGGAGAGTGGAAGGGAGATGGGTGTGTTTATCACAGAATCACAGGAGGGATCCTCACCTTTTCTGTGTCTTAACCATGGTGGTGGATGTATGAACCTACACATGTGGTAAAATTGCATAGAACTCAATTTATATACAGTCCATGGGGTTGCAAAGAGTCAGACACGACTGAGCAACTAAGTACATACATAAATGAGAAATGCAATAAAATTGATGGCTTGTATCAATGTTATTAACCTGCTTCTAATATTGTAATGTAATTTTGCAAGATGATGCTATTGAAGGAAAACAGGTAAAGGGAATTAGACATCTCAGTATTATTTCTTCCAGCTGAATGAGAATGTAAAATTATCTCAGTACAAATTTCAATGAAAAAATAAGTGCAAAAATAACTGAAAGTTCAAAGACTGCCTACTCAAAACTTTGGCAGATGTTCTTTCTTTTTTCACTTGGAATTTTAAAAAGTTGAAATCTTCCTACTAATAATTGCAAATAGTTGTTTATTATCTAGGAATATCATTCACTAGTTAAATAAGTTGGTTTTCTAAGGTGTAAATGGATATAGTATTTTCTTGACAGTGATGTTATTAGTATTAAAAAATATATCTTAAGTACCTGATACATAGAAACCATTTTAAACCCCATCACATTGGAGATAATTTTTTCATTTGTAGATTTTTTAGGACCCCTGCTCTTCTACTTTTGCTTTTCCTTTTGTCTTCAGAAATTTTCTTATGAGTTTAATTTTCTTATATGTCTGTGTAGCCCCCAGAACATGAAAAATAAAAGTAAAACTTTTCATTATGGAGACAAAAGCTTAAAACTAATAGTCAAAAAGAGATATTGGATTATCTGTGGGTTTCAATTATCTATTCTCTTCCAAACCAAGTGTAGCATATAAAATCAAGAATTATGGGCATTGAACTTAATGGTGATTTAAAATGCTGCAAGATTAGGCTGCTAAAGACAAATGTAAATTCTCATGGTGGTCTCTCATCAATGTTCATTTATCGCCAAGGACACTTGATGTAAAAATGTAAAAATACTCAGTGAGTGCTTGTTCTGCCCTTCTTATGAGAAGTTATAAAAAAACCCAGCATTGCACCACCAGTAATTATGTGTGTTTCCAGGTCCGTCTACTTTTATGAAGCAGACAATAAGCATTTTTGATGGTAGAATGAGAAAAATTACTCTTTTAAAAAGCAAGGAAGGAATTTTCTGCTTCAGTAATGGTGCTGCAGACTGCTGCAGGTAAAAGTGGTCACAGAAAGCAACAACCAGGAGAGCTGGATAACATATCCATTTTCACATGACCCTCCACATCCACTTCACCTCACAGAAAAGGTTTGAGGGTGGGTATCAAAGAGCACACAAGGCAGCTGGAACTTTCAGCAAAAATAGAAGCACAATGCGGTTAGCTTTATATTCTTAAACTTGACATTCCATGCTATTCTTCTCCTTGAGGTACTTGCTAATTTATGAGATTTGTATAGCTAAAACACTGAGAAAGTAAATACAAAGTGACAGCGAAGAGTCTGAAAAGATTGGAAAAGCTTAAACTGCCTTATGAAGTTCGGGAAACAAAAATTAGAAATTAAGGCAGCAGGAAAGAAAAGCTCCTAGCTAACAACTTAGTGTTCCAGTTAGTTCCCCAGAAGGGCTACCGCAGAAATAAGGGTGGACCCAGAAGTAGGTAAGTCTTTTTTAAAAAAAGTTTTTTGCTTTGCATTAGATAAAATTGATTAACAACGCTGGGTTAGTTTCACGGGTAGAGCAAAGTCATTCAGTTACAGATACATGTATCTGTTGACAAGCCTTTGTAAAGATGAAAACCCATCTCTGAAACATCTCATTCTATGAGAGGAATAAGGTGATCTGTTTTTAATCTGACTCCACCCCACAAAAAAAAGAAAACTTCCCTCAAGAGGACCTCAGAAAAAGCCTCAAATTATTGCCACAATATTCGACAGATAGATGATCCAGATGTTGGAGTCACTAGACACAGACATTAGAAAAGGTGAATACATTCAAGAAAATAGACGATGAGATAGACAGTTTAACCAGAGAAATTCTAACATATGATAAAGTGAAATTAAGAACTCAATAGATGAAAAAAGAGTAGATGAGATGCTGAAAGAGAGGATTAGTGAATTGGAAGATAGAATAATATACAATATCCAAACTGAAGCACAGAAAGAATAAAGGAATAAAAAATACTGGGAAGTGTATAAGAGACACATGGTACATAGTGAAAAAGATCTAATATCTGTGTAAAATGTTAGAGAAGAAGAGGAAATAGAGAATGAGGCTGGAGCTTTAATTGGCAAAACATTGACCAACATTTTTAAAGATTGCCAAAAGAACTTAAGTCACAGATTCAAAGAAGCTCCACCAAACCTCAGCAGAATAAAAAGAAAACAAAGAGAAAAACCTAGGCGTACTAGCACCCAGTATCTAAAAATCAAAGACCAAAAGAAATCTTAAAAGCAGCCAAAAGAACAAATGATACATTACTTTTATTGGAAGAAGAATAAGTTGGAGAGTGACTTCTTGAATAAAAATGGGAGAGTGGAGTGACATTTTTAAGTGCTAAAAGAAAGCAATTGTCAAGCTTGTAGCAAGCCAGAAGATGTTTCTCAATAGAAGAGTTTCCTACAGAGGTTGGGATAGCTTGCTACAAAAGCCTAAAGGTTGATACTGTGACCAGCTTACAGAGAAGGGGCCTGCAAAAATTCCACATGGCATTCTTATATGCCACCCGCACATCAAGCACCACTGAATCGTGTCATCGGACTCAAGTGACAAAACCGCTTGTACAGCATCCTGGGCAAGCTGCAGAGCTTTGTTATTTAGGGCTCCAATCAAAGCTGGCAAGCTTTTAGGTTGCTTGGTAGACAGGTTGGTGGAATATACCCAAACTGGGTATATGTTCCCTCAAAAATCCAAAGAGACTATGTGTTATACCCTCCTTTCCTAGTGTAGGCTATTCCAGAGGCCACAGCTTGTCTATCACCTTGAGAGGAATGTCTTGACATACCCCAGATTACCAGGCCTTTATGAATTTCAGCAAGGTGGCAGGACCCTGAATGTTTGAGGAATTTATTACCTACCCACTGGTACACACATGCCTTAAGGTGCATTAGTAGTTGCTACTTCCTGCTCACCAGATCTTATCAGCACATTATCATCGATGTAATGATGACACATCACAGCCAGTGTGATGTCCTGTTTAATGGAGGTCCATGCAGATGGTATTATGATGCAGGGTGGGAGAATCGAAATACTTCGTAAGATAAGAAAGTGAAGGTCTATTATGAGCTCTGTGAACTGAAAGAAAACTGCTTCTGTTGGTCTTGACCAAAAGATATAGAGATATAGAGTATTAGCCAGATCAATAACTGTACACCAGGTGCCAGGACTTCTATTGATTTACTCCAGCAAAAAAAAAAAAAAAATATCTGGAAAAACAGCTGTAACTGAGGTGGATACCTAAGTTTAAGATAATCCACTGTCTTTCTTTAAGATCCATCTGTTATCTGCCAGCCAAATAGATCTGTCAGGCCAAACAGATAAGTTGAATGAGAATGTGGTACAAATCACTATCAGTGTACCATTCAAAATTTTGATAGCATGAATCTCTCAAATCCCTCCTTCAATGCAGCACTGCTTTGAGTATACAGTTCTGGTAGGTAGGGGCAGTACTAGTGGGCTTCTGCTTTATTTCTATTCTAATATCTATCTATCTGTGCATGTGTGCATGCTCAGTAGCTCAGTTATGTTCTACTCTTTTGTGACCCCATGAACTATAGTCTGACAGGTTCCTCTGTCCATGGGATCCTCCAAGTCAGAATATTGGAGTGGGATGCCATTTCCTCCTCCAGGGGATCTTTCTGGCCCAGGGATCTCCTGTGTCTCCTACATCTTCTTGCATGGGCAGGCAGATTCTTTACCACTGAGCCACCTGGGAAGCCTTATCTGTCTGTCTATCTATCTATAATCTATCATCTATCTTTCTACTTATCTATCTACCTACCATCTACTGTCATAATAGCCCTCATCCCATGAGCCAAAGAACTCTTGTTGGGATTTCAATGGCTGCTGCTAAGTATGTCTGTTCCAACTATGCTTTCTAGAATTGGAAAAATAATCACAGAATGAATTTGGTGATCTGAAATAACGGTAGGATGTATTCAAGCCAAAGTCCCTTAATTATCTATCCACCATAAGCTTCTATTGTAACTAGGGGACCACAAGGGAACTGGGGGTCTATGTGAATTTTGGTCATTTCACAGAAAGTGGTCAGCGATCTCCCAGATATTGTCAGTCTGCTAAACAACTGCTTGAGGAAGGCTAGAGGAAGATTTATAGTATAAAATTTAAGCTGTGTTGCAAGGTCCTTTCTCAAGGAAGCCCAACTTCCCCATCTTTCAAGGGGCACTGGTTTTTTAACTGCCTAGGGTCTGGGATGGTTGCAAGAATGGACCTCTCTATTCCGGTAATTCAAATTAGACTTCTATTCATCAAAACTTAGAATTTTTCTATTTCAATAGAACCCACTTGTACGTCCCAACCCAAATTTTT
Organism: Bos indicus x Bos taurus; assembly: GCF_003369695.1. Classification (NCBI taxonomy): domain Eukaryota; kingdom Metazoa; phylum Chordata; class Mammalia; order Artiodactyla; family Bovidae; genus Bos; species Bos indicus x Bos taurus. Next base: position 32,647,737 of record NC_040095.1, read on the forward strand.
TAGGTTTACTCCTTACCAATCTGTGTCCTAATTTTAACACAAGAGACCCTGTGAGATTTGAATTCAATTTGTGCAGTAATACAGCCATCCGCAGGAGTAGAGTCTGGGTTTATTTTTCAGAAATCATTGTCCTGTAGTTATAGGAGATAAGGGTTTCTTTCAGGGGAGTCATAAATGCTTTCTGGTCATTTACTTGAACTTTAATCTGGAAATTTAAAGCTTTCAACTCATCAATTTATCCCTCAAGTTCTCCACCCTACATAAAGCAACCAATAATCCCATTATACTTATTTTCACTAAGATATTTTATGAAAGCAACTATGTGGTGTCTCAAAGCCTTACTCTCTATTAGCACTTAATTATAGGTATCCATAAGTGATCATTTGAACGGTTATTTGCTTTTGCATGCCATGTACCAATGGTGTCCTCTTCACCACTAGTCAATGTCTTTAAACTTAATTAAATCGGAGAATAATTCCAGATAAGCCAGAACTAAGTTAGAGAACCTACCCATAAAGTTCTGTTTTCCTAGAACTACTTCTGGTGCCAACTGCTGTGTCACCTAGGAGAGAAAGGCCATGTTGAAAGATAAGAAAGAAGGGATTTATTACAGGAATTAGAACTGACACAGTGTGGTAGCTGGTGAAAAACCCATGGATAACCTTTGCTTCTGGAAATGAGTGTAACATCACTATAGGTCAGTACCCCAGCTGGACATGAAAGAGGGGAGAGAAAATACACGCTGGAACCCATGAGACAGACTAGAATCTGCACCTGTCTCATCTCCAGTCTGATAACATACTGGGTGAGCCAGAACATTGGTTTGGGTTTTTCTGTAACATCTTATGAAAACCCAAACAAAATTTTTGGCCAACCCAATAACTGATGTGGAAGACGCATACATCTGTCATCATGGAACTTCATATGCACTTGGGTCAGGACTCTGAAACCAGGGAAGAAATTAGCAGCAGCTAGAGGTCTGGATCCTTCCCTATAACAAAAGGTGAGCCAGCAGATCAGTGACAATATGCATGAACTACAAAGTACCTCATATCATACAATAACCTTTACAAAGTCATGGAAGCTTCATTTTCACTTCCCAATCTTACAGAAATTTATTCTGTTGCCAGCCCAGAATCATCCAAGGTGAAGGTGAAAGTGAGAGTTGCTCAGTCGTGTCCAACTCTTTGCGACCCCGTGGACTTAGTCCAGGGAATTTTCCAGGTTGGAATAGTGGGGTGGGTAGCCTTTCCCTTCTCCAGGGGATCTTCCCAACCCAGGATTGAACCCAGGTCTCCCACTCTGCAGGCAGATTCTTTACCAGCTGAGCCACAAGGGAAGCCCAAGAATACTGCAGTGGGTAGCCTATCCCTTCTCCAGCGGATCTGCCAGACCCAGGAATCGAACTGGGGTCTCCTGCATCTCAGGTGGATTCTTTACCAACTGAGCTGTGAGGGCCAGGCAAAGAAAACAATTAAGAAAATATGCTTCCAGTTTAGCTAAGTGCAAACTCAACACAGATGGTTTGGAAGCAAAGATGGTTGTTGAAGAAGGGAGACTCAAGATGGTAAGACTAGTTAAGATATTTTAATAATTGAAAATAAAACTTATGAGAACCTGTAATTGTTAGTGATCAGAATAGTTGAAAGCAAGGACACATACAGAATATATTATAAATGAAACACCCAAATGTTTGCTTGAGAAATGTAAAGGAAAAGGAAAGAAAAAGGAAAGATAGGTGTCAGTCTATTATTTAGGAAATTAGAAGAAAGATATGATAAGAGACAGAAAAATGGAAAGAAAAAGGAGGATGGGAGAAGAGGGGAGAAATATGGGAAAGTATTTGCTGAGGTAGAGGTGACCTATAGGCATTTAGAACCATAGAACTAAATAAAGTTGCAAGGTAAATGGCTCTGAGATTATTACTGTAATAATTTAAATTTCTTGACAAGTTCTTAAAATTATGATCTCAATCCACAGAGCAGGGAACTGATACACAAAGACTGTATATCTATCTTTGCATAAAGATATAAATGTAGACAAAGATAAGTGTGTAGATATTCAGTGTATGGCCAATGAGATTGTTTAACCCTGAATATTACATTGTGCTATGCTTAGTTGCTCAGTCGTGTCCGACTGTTTGTGACCCCATGGACTGTAGCCCACCAGGCTCCCCTGTTCATGGGATTCTCCAGGCAAGAATACTAGAGTGGGTTGCCATTTCCTTCTCCGAATGTTACACTGGGTTTACTTTAAGATCCTATTCCCATCCAATGGAAATTCTGAAGTACTCGCCAAGATTTCTTCAAATTCCAGGGAGTTTACATTCTCTTCGTAGGACCTTGCTCCTGTTTCCTGTTCTTTCTGAACTCTTCCACTCACTCGTGCCTCATATCCACTTGCTCCTCTCTTCACTCCAGTAGTCTATTCATGAGATTAGCTTGCTTTTCTTAATTTCCCCAATAGCAATTTGTGTAGAAACGTGTGCTCCTTCTCTTCAGTACCCACCTGCTCCCATGTTATGCTTGCCATTAAGACCTCAGCAACACCTGCCTAAAAGAACCTATGTTTCTGTTGAAATTCTGTTTACTTTCCAGGCTTTGAATCACAAGACCCAGGGATTTACCCTGGGAGCCTTTTCACACTTAAATTCCTTCATGCCATCTTGTGCTGGGGAATGGTGAAATGGACCTTTGCCCCATTTCAAGTAAATCAGTTGCAAATTCACAGACCTGTTTCCAGGGCAGATTTATTTGGTTTGTTTTTAAAGGCTTATGATTTATGTTTAGTATGTCAGTATTAACATTTTCTGAAAGGGAGAAAAATCAAATTCTATATTTAAGAAGGAAGGTAATGGTGAGAGAAATAAGAGGCAAGAAAACTTTTTTCCTCCCTCCATCCCTCCCTCCCTCCCTTCCTTTCCAACTTCCCTCCTTCCTTCCTTCATTCTTCTCTTTCTTCTTTTTATCTATCATCTATGTGTTATCGATCTGTATCTATCTATACACTCCCTTGTATTGGCTATTTAAACCGTAACTGATTGCACTGGCTTCATTTATTCCTAGGGGAGAAGATGGTTTGGGGCTTGGTCAAATACCTTGACCAACCAGTTTGCGAATGAAACACGAGACCCCAAGATCATGATGTGGAAGGAGGCAAATAAGAGGGAAATAAATCATTCTACAAATGCAAAATGAAGAGAAATTTGAAGACAGAGTACAATGGGAGGAGGTGGGTACTGAAGAGAAGGAGCTGATCGTCATAACAGCGGGAGGCACCTCCCAAGCAGTACCAAGTACCGAGACATTCCCAGGGCAAGACTAGCCAGATAGCCATCCAACATTGCTCAGTACCTCCCCTCTGGCATTCTGAACTTAAGCTAAATCTTTCCACACAAAAATTGCTATTGGAGAGATTAAGGAAAGCAAGCAAAGTTATTAACAGGGAGAGCCATCATAAACAAGATGAGAAAATAATAGTTATTTTAGATTTTAACTATTTTTTAATTTAATATTTTAATTTATATGTTAATTCTGAAGTTAATTAATCATTTTCATTTTGTTTCCATTTGGTTATTTTTAGAGTCACTTTCTTGAAAGTCATTCAGTCCTGCTGTACCTACTATATTTTTCTCCACTGCTCCCCACATATTCCTTCTATGGTAATTCAGGAGACACTTGTTTGCAATTTATATACATGCTATACTTGCTCTGATTTTTAGAAATTCTCATGCATTTTAGCTACTTTTTTTTTTCATTTACCTGTAATTTATTTCTGTCTTAGCAGCCAGATGGAGTCCCATCTCCTCCAAGCAGCCTGTTCAATTTAACCCAGTTTGCTCTATCAGTTTCTTCACTGAGTTCCTACTGTATTTTCTACTGATCTAAGTTGTTTGCTAGGACTTCTCTTTGTTTTAGAGACCCTATAGTGCCCTCCCCACCAGCACACACAATGAATGGTCCATTACTGGGTAATTAATCTTAATTGGTTAATAGGTTTATTAGTTTCTTAGATTGAGTGATTTGAGAATGCTCCAAATATGGAATAATATTTAGTCATGGCCAACATTAAAGCAGTAGAATTTTCCAGTAAAATTCCATTTTTAATGTTTTTTCCAGGAGTGACAGTTCAATTTTTAGATAGGAAGGATTTAAGAGAGAGAAGGAAAAAGCCATGCAACCTGTGAAATTTCACAATTTTGTTGACATCTCTATGCTTGGTAAATTGGGCCCTAGTTAAAAGTATTACCACCATCATTCTGCAAAGTAACAGTTCCCCCTGCAGTTTGGAAAAGGAAAGAGTGGACTTGGGAGCAGCATGGTCAGCATGGTGTAATGGAAAAAGAGCTCAAATAGAGGTTAAGGGATACAGGTTATTTTTCTATTTCTGCCATTTATTGGCTCTGTGCAAGCGCTCAAACCTTGGGAGCCTGTTTTCTCCTTCTGTCGGTGAAAACATGGGCAGCACCATTGTCCAAAAGCAGACTTTCCATAGACAGTCGAAAATGACTTTGACAATGGACTAGAAAGTCTCTTAGATCCTTAGTACTGTCATTCCAAACAATGCAAGAAATAATATTCTATAGGGTCAAGGAAGAGGGAAGTTGTCTACTTTAATGGCATAAGTAAATACAGCTTAATGCTTCATGGAAAAAATAATATTTTCAAAATCATGGATTCATAACTGTAAAATATAGATGCTACTACAGTTTCTATGGGCTTCCCTGGTGGCTCAGATAGTAAAGAATCCACTTCCAATGTGGGAGACCTGGGTTCGATCCCTGGGTTGGGAAGATCTCCCGGAGGAGGGCATGTCAACTCACTCCAGTATTCTAGCTGAAGAATCCCCATGGACAGAGGGGCCTGATGGGCTACAATCCATGGGGTCGCAAAGAGTCGGACACAACTGAGTGACTAAACACACACACAGTTTCTACAAAACCTACTTTATACAATTTTATAGAGTTTTACATTTTTCTATTGCAAATGAGTCTTGAGAAAGTTTTACCTGAAAGAAAGCTGAAGTCTTAGCAGTGAAAAAAATTCAAAGCTAGGAGAAATGTATAGTGGCTTGGATAGTTTGAATTTGAGTGGATTTGAGTTCTATTTTCAGGTTTTGATACTTAATGGGAAATTGAACACGCATGATTTTTTGGTGTCTATAGCCCCATATCCTAAATGGGATGGGTATTGTGTTTTGGGTAAGATTTAAGTCAAATGTCTACAGGAACCAGAGAGTTAAAGGAAACGGATGAAATGAGTTGTGGTAAGTAATAGGGAATGATGTGTAATGAAGCCCACTGGAGTGATCAGATCTCACTTAAACCAACTGACTCACATCAGGCAAGTAAATTGCTTGGCACAATGCTCTTATGTCTTTTGAATTTTCAAGTGTAATTCATATGTGAATCTCTGGGATTTGGGCATTTAATTTAAAAATTTTTGGTCACTGTGAAGACCAGACAAATTGCATCTATGGGTCACCATGCAAACTCTACTTTAGCATGTACCATCAGAAGAATGTTAAGAGATGATCATTACTGATTCTGTCATGAGGTCCTTATGGTACAAGTACAGAGATTGAAACCACAAGAGACCACCTGGCTGGTAAACATTTTATGGATTCAACAAATATACTAGCCATTATGGTGGAAACTGAAAACTACATTTACTGAACAGGAAAGACCCAATAATATAGTGGCAGGGTCCAGCTGGGCCAGGGAAACTGCATCACAGCTTGTCAACATCCTCAACAACCAATTTCTATTCCTTCTGAATGCAATCACTCCACCCGCAGTGCAGGGACTCTTGTTGCAACAGGTTGATCAAGTATCCTCGGTCTCTGGAATGTTCAGCTAATTAGAAACATTCTGCAAAGACAATTAGGCTATGTTTCAGCCTCTTTCTTTGTCAAGAATGATATGAGTAAAGAGTAGTAGAGAAAATATATGGAAATGACGGGAAAGCCTTTCCTTTACCACTTGACAACAGAAACAGCATTTGTAATTTTAACTAAGATGGTAATTTTCTAATGTGACATTATTTCAGTGTTCTACATAAATCTGTGAGAGATAAAAATTCTTTTGGAGACAAATATTGTGTTACTGCTTTGCAAGTAATAATGCTAGAAATTGAGATAGCAAGACAACAAACACCTTTCTGATATTTATGTGGTCTTGACCCCTTCCCACTTAACAGCCTTTGCTCACTCTATTCTTTCTCCCTGGAATGTCTTTCTACACATTTAAATCCTGCCCACCTTTCAGGGTCCAGCTCAATGGTGTCTTTTCAGTGAAGTTGGATGTTTTCTCTTTCTCTAATGAATCCCTATTTGTGTTTACTTCTTATTCCTGTAGCTGCTGCTGCTGCTGCTAAGTCGCTTCAGTAGTGTCCGACTCTGTGTGACCCCATAGACAGCAGCCCACCAGGCTCCCCCGTCCCTGGGATTCTCCAGGCAAGAACACTGGAGTGGCAGATGGTATATTTCCTAAGGGCATAGATAAATAAATAAGTGATATTTTCTCTCTTAAATTATGGCGTACACTCTACTGTTGTTCAGAGTAATAGTATAATCTTAAATTGTATGTTCAGTTAGAAATCTGTTTTACTGGAGTTCTACTATGGAAATGACATAAATACAACACAAAATTAAGATAAGGCCTCTGTAGCAGTATGAGGGGCAAACATATTGCCCCCTCTCATTAGGCTAAAAAGAATAAAAATCTGTTTGGAGGTGGGGGAATGGAAAGGGCCAGAAGAGACGATCACTCTCTCAAATCCATATGGAAAAAATTTTTGTGTGTGGTAGAATGGAGAGAAAAAAATATTACTTGGCTATCAGTTGCTTCAATTTAGGCAATTTCAGAAGTAAGTCACAGATTTCCCTAGTAGCACAGTGGATAAGAATTCACCTGTCAATGCAGGGGACGTGGCTTTGATCCTTTGTCCAGGAAGATGCCACATGCCAAGGAGCAACTACGCCTGTGTGCCACGATTACTGAGCCCAAGCTCTAGTGCCCGTGAGCTGCAACTACTGTGCCTGTGCACCAGAACTACTGAAGCCCAGGCGCCAGGGCCTGTGCTCCAGAGCAAGAGAAGACCCTGAAACGAGAAGCCGCACTGCAATGAAGAGTATCCCCTGCTCACTGCAGCTAAAGTCCATGCAGAAGGCAGTGAAGATCCAGTGCAGTCAAAAACAAGTAAATAATTTTTTTAAAAAAAAGAAAAGATATTTTATAAAAGAAATGTCATTCTCTTTGTTGCAGAAGGAACATTCTTTTGCTTATCAGAGCTTTTAAATCATTACCTTTTTCTTTCTCGTGTGGAAATCTACTAGATTCTACACAAACAGAGCTAAATTTGTATTGGGTCCTACTCTAGATAAGCAAAATATTGTAAGAGAGAGACCTAATCATATTAAAATATGACAAGTCTGTCATAATAATGCAAAGTAAGCATTACATGATGAATGCACAAAATGGAGTATGGGGAGAGAGGAAGGGAACTGTAGGAAGGAAGCTGTTGCAAGAACACATAAGATGATAGGGTATATAATTAACTCTGTAAATTGTGAGACATAATTCATAGTCCTGTTTCTCTTAGGAAAATGTAAAAATTAGATTTTTTTTTCAAAAATTCAGGCAAAAATTAAGACATGGAAAATGAGCACAATTTGTAGACAGACCTACAATTGCCATTCATGCTTATCTTCCATCTTGTTCATTCCAAGACTAGATTTGCTCTGAGGTTAAGTTGATGGAAGAGAAGAGAGGCCAGCATCAGTGTGTAACTTCACAGTGTGAGGGAATAAAGGACTAATACAGAACCAAAAGATGAGGAACTTCTAATGACTGAGAGACCTATGGCCTCAGGAACCTCATTTGAGGGGACTTTGGGTCCCTAGGAAACTGGACAGTAATCATGAGGTGTTGTTGGAGTCAGAAAGAGAATTAGGCTAAAAGAGCTAATGAAGCCTGCATGGGGGACATAGGATATTTTTAAGACCCCAGGGGTCAGATCCAGGTGCAGGTTGGAACCAAGGTAACACATGAAGCATTTCAGAAGGGCACTAAATAAAGCTAGATGTCCCTAGAGGCATTGAGCCTTATTTGAAAGGCTGTTGGCCTGATAGTCTCTTGAGAACTCTGCATTCCTATCTTAGCTCCCGTATGCCTGTGATGGCAGGCATCACTTACCCTCCACAAAAGCCGGCTAATAACCTAAATCCTACTTATCTTTTGAAGAAAGCATTTGAGAAAGAAATGGATTCTAGTCTTCTTCCTAGACTCTTTTACTCCCATTCTCATATTCTTTGGCTCTGAATCAGTCAAATCAATGTATTCTGTTTAGTTCAGTTCAATTCTGACATAGTTACTATTTCCATTTAGTGAATGTCTAATGTGCATCAGATATGGGTGAGAGGTATCTTACCTTATCTTATTTCAAATCTTTATATCTACCTTACAAAGTTAAAGGAACAGAGGTTCAGAGATATTAATAGAATTCCTCCAGGCTATACAGTTAGTAAATGACAAAGGTAGGATTTAACCATAGGCAGGGTTAGTTCTGGCTTCCCAAGTGGCACTAGAGGTAAAGAACCCTCCTGCCAATGCAGGGGACATAAAAGAAGTCTAAAGCTTGTCCACAAGCTTGGGCAAGGAGCAGGAATTCAGTACAGCATAAATAATTCTAACTATTACTTTAGTTGGCTAATCCTCAGCTATACCAATATCATGCTACAGACAGCGGGCAGGCAGCTAGCTTCTGACAACAGTGTGGAACTTTCAAATGAAATACACTTTTATGCAGAGTGCCTGGCTTAGGAACAACAATAACAAAAAAGCAAATAAAATCCAAAGCTTTAGTGGGAACTTTGAAGATAAAAAGCTTTTAAAAAGGAAAAAAATAATTGTTTAAAAATGTTATTGAATGAGATTCTAAGAATGGCTATTGCTATTTTTTAAAAGAAAAGCTTCATATTCTTTTAAGCAACATAGGACTGCTAGCAATTTCAATAGGGATGGCATCTGGCTCAAGTAGCTTTCCCCAAAAGTGAGCAGCAATGTCATATGAATCTCAAGGTAAGAGATGTCTGGAAAAGATGATTTCTAGTCAACAGTCATTGTTCATTTTTTGTTAGTTCATTCATTCATTTAATTTTTTTTTAATTTTACAAGTGTTGAAATACACCGAGAGGTATATAAACTATATGTAATAGTTTTAAAGAATGATTATAGATCACACACCTAAGTAACAAGAGGAATATAACATTACTTGTTGATTAGAAGTTGTCCTCCTGAATACCTTTTCTCAATCAAGTCTCTTTGAAAACCTTTTGAGCAATGACTTGAAGGAGATGAGAGAGAGAGTCATGAGTATTTCTTAAGAAACAGAATTCTGAGTGGGCATAACTATTAAACGCTCTGAAAGTGAAAGTGTTAGCTGCTCAGTCCTGTCAGACTCTTTGCAATCCCTGGACTATAGCCCGCCAGGGTCCTCTGTTCGTGGAATTCTCCAGACAAGAATACTGGAGTGGGTTGCCATTTCCTACTCCAAGAGATCTTCCCTGCCCTCAGATCGAACCTGTGTCTCCTGCATTTTGCAGGCAGATTCTTTACCATTTGAGTCACCAGGGAAGTATGCTCTGAGGCAGCAGCAACTCTGGTGCATTCAAGGACAGTGGGAATCCAGATTGACTGGAATAAAGACAACGAGGAAAATATTCTGAAATAAAGCTAAAGACAAAATGGCAGGCTCAGTTATGTGGGCTCTGATCCTGTGGGCTTCCTATGACTACTATTGTGGCTATTAGTCTAAATGTTGTTCTTTGATGGTAATCATCTTTTTCTCCTTGATTGCCTTAAATCTTCCAGTGGCCTTTATTTGGCAGTTTCTCTATGATATGACTAGATATGAGTTTTTAAAAAAATATTTTTCCTGTTTGGGAGTTTTTAAAGTTCCTAAATCTATAAATCAATGTCTTCTATCAGGTGTGGAAGATTTCCTCTTCACTCTTGCCTCCGTTTCTTCCTTCTTCCTCTTTCTGGAACTTCAGTTAAACATATGTTAAACTTTCTTACTCTGTCTTCTCTGTCTCTTGGCTGCTTTTCATCTCTGTCTCTCTCTAACTCTTTTTTCTTGTGCTGAATTTTGAAGAATTTCCTTTCGTCTGCTTTTCAGTTTACGATATCTTTGTTCAGATGTATCTAATGTGCTGATAAATCCATAGAGAAGGTTTTCTATTGTAATTATTATATTTATCATTTCTAAAAGTAATATTTCATTGCCATTCAAATCTCTTACACCATAATTTCATATTTCTTGAAATTATTTTTAAGCTTGTATTTGACTTATTTTAAATTGTGAGCAATATTATCTTAATATTTGACATTTTAAAGGCTTCATTCCTGCTGGATTTTGCTCATGAAGTTTTGTTTCCTTGAGTATTTTTGATATTTGACTCTGTGTATAATCCTCACAAAAGTGTTTTGGGAACTTTTGAAGTGTAGAATGAAGGCATATTTTTTCACTGAAGACTTTCATTTGCTTGTAAAGCATGGAGCATTAGCAGTCTGGAACCCTTTTCTCCCCACCCCCTTCCCCCATCCCCACCTTTGGCCACACCATGTGAGATCTTAGTTCCCTGACCAGGGTTTGAACCTGTGCTCCTTACAATGGAAGCACAGAGTCTTAACCACTGGACCTCTAGGGAAGTTGCATTCTAGAATCCTTTTAAAATAAAACATTAGTTTCAGGTTTTTGAGGACTCATCTTACTGCTGCTAAGTCACTTCAGTTGTGTCCGACTCTGTGCAACCCCATAGACGGCAGCCCACCAGGCTCTCCCGTCTCTGGGATTCTCCAGGCAAGAACACTGGAGTGGGTTGCCATTTCCTTCTCCAATGCATGAAAGTGAAGTCACTCAGTTGTATCTGACTCTTAGTAACCCCATGGACTGCAGCCCACCAGGCTCCTCCATCCATGGGATTTTCCAGGCAAGAGTACTGGAGTGGGGTGCCATTGCCTTCTCCGGGACTCATCTTAGTTAGCTTTTAAAAAATAATAGGCTTTATTTTTTAGAGAATTCTTAGGTTTACAGCAAAACTGAGTGTGAAACAGAGTTTCCCATACTCCAATCATTCCCTATACATAGCCTTCCCCACCCTCAACATCTCATACTAACAGGGTACATTTGTTATAGTTCCCTGGTGACTTTAAATATAGTTTACAAAGCAGCATAAGAACAAACTTATATACATATATATATATATATGTATAAACTTCTCAGGACAATTCTCTATTTTTTGTTCAGCACCAAAGTAACTTTCCTTGTAGTGTCCTCATATTGGAAGAAAAGGTGGTTTACATCTGATTCAGATTTAACCTGAGATCTAGCTTTATGAGAAGGTCTCCTGTTCAACTACCCACTTGTCCGTTTTTAGCCTGTTTTTCTGTCCCTGTACCAATGAGGCCATGAAACCTGAAATTTAAGTTTGCCAGGTTAGCAAATGCTCTCATGAGAAAGTGGCTTTCTCCTATAAGGAGAAACTTCTATGTTTTTTTCCTACAGGAAGAATTGGGCCTGAAAAATTCCTATAATCTTCTAAGGTCTTCAATGCAACTAAGAAGGCTTAAAAATTACTTTCCTGTCTTTTTAGTTGGTTTCAGTTGGATACTTGGCCAAATATTTTATCATGAACAGCAAGTGCTAAGTTTTGGTCATGTCCAGCTCTTTACAACCCTATGAACTGTAGCCCACTAGGCTTCTCTGGCCATGGGATTCTTTAGGCAAGATACTGGAGTGAGTTGCCATGGCCTCCCTCCTCCAGGGGACCTTCCCAATCTGGGGATCAAACCTGGGTTCTCCTGGCAGCTCTTGCATTGCAAATGAATACTTTACAGCTGAGCCACTGGGGAAACCCTTCATAAACAGAAGTCCATTCATTTATTCTCTCAATCAACAAACAATTATTGGATATCTGCTACTGAGCTGGATATTTGGGGGGTGCAATTATATATTGGGTATTATTCATGTCATGAAGGGCTTACAATTAAGTTCAGAAGGAAGTATGTGAAGACTAATCAATGTATAAGTTTTCTGAACAGAAGTAGAGAAGTTTAACTTTAATTACAATGCAATGTCTGTCTTTTTCCCAAATGCAATTCAAGTACTAAGAATTTAGCTTTGTGGGAAGAAATCTGTGAATCACTGTTCTCTGTATTAACACCCCCAATATTTTCTGGCTCCTATGAAGGAACAGAGATTTAAGAGAAAGAAACTTAGGAACGAAACTAGGGTGGGGATGGGGGTTCCAAGGATATTACCAAGAGCTTAAATTCTGTTCTCTTTTAAAAATACAATTTAAATTTTTTAATGCAATTTTAAAATGTTACTTTCTATTTTCAGCTATTACAAAATATAGGCTATATACCCTGTGTAGTACAATATATCCTTGAGCCTGTCTTACTCCCAATGGTTTGTACCTCCCATGTCCCCCCCATCCCCAATGAGATATTTGCCCTCCATCAACGGTAACCTCTAGTTTTCTCTCTTTATCTTTGTAAACTTTGTTCTCTTGGGTCCATTTAAAAATTGATATAGTCTGTTATCGCCTGTTGTCTGAACCTGCCTCACTTATGTGAACCATCAGTATGATCTTTCTGGGGAGACTGTAATTACCAGTATTGTCAAGGAGATCCCATATGTGTCACCTCCAGTACATGATCATAACAATGGATGTCACTTGTTGGTCAATTATCTTACAACTTCATATGATATTAGAGTAGTAGTAGGCTGCAGTCCACAGGGTCACTAAGAGTGGGATACGACAGAGCAACTTCACTTTCACTTTTCACTTTCATGCATTAGAGAAGGAAATGGCAACCCACTCCAGTGTTCTTGCCTGGAAAACCCCAGGGACAGGGGAGCCTGGTGAGCTGCCGTCTATGGGGTCGCACAGAGTCAACACAACTGAAGCGTCTTAGCAGCAGCAGCAGCAGTTCTATGGACATTAAAAAACCCAAATAAGACCTGCACCTGCCATAAGATTTAGAGTTTATTTGGTACTTTCAGGTATATGTTCTTAACCCCAGGAACAATACTTAAATGATTAGGACAATAGATTTTTATTTACATAGCTTGGAAAAAGTCCAACAAATCAACTCCAAACAGTGAGATATTTGATACCCTATCTTTATTTACACATTCTGGGAACAGCAGATCTGAAAGGCAAACCAAGGTTAATGTTCTGGCAATCAGCTGAAGTTAATTGATGGAGACATTTCAGAGTAAAACAAAATTATCTTGACAGCTTTTCATTAGGATAACAACCTGACAGTAAAAGGACTACCTAATTTTTTTCCTAATCATGACAAATTATTATTAATAGCAACTCACACGTGTATGATGCATCTTGAGAGACAGATCCCTACAGACTTACAGCATGGACTGGTGAAATAGCCTCCCCCCCAAGCTAGATCCTGGCATTCCTAAAATAGTGATAGAAGAGTAGTTTATTCTAAATAAAGTTCAAAGGGCTGTTTAACTTAAATTTAGACCTTAAAGCAAAGATCTAAAAATATGAGGAGTGTTAAAAAGTAATGTTCCAGAAACTTTCACCAAATAATTGTAGCCCACATGAGTAATTTTTATTTTTTTTTCTTTTTTAAGAGAATGACTCACTCTTCAGAAAACATTTGCTTTGTTCACAGAATATGTATTATGTACCTGATAAGAAACTGTTTATAGCTTTAGAATAGGTCATAAAGTCAAACATGAAGGGCAAGAAGGAAAGTTTTCATTTGGACACATATCCTAGGATAAATCTGGGAGTAGGTTCCCCAGAATTCTGGTGAGAATTTCATAGCTTTCATTTCCCTAAGCATTGAGCTCATGTCTTTGTGAATTTATGAATGCTAGAAGAAAGAGAAGGACATGGAAGATAAAGTCCTGGGTGAAGGCTGGAGAAGCTTTATTGCTTCTGTCCATCTTTATGCCCTTCCAAGAATTCTGAAGAAAACTCCAGAATAGCAGTGAAGAGAGAGAAGTCTGGTGAGAAGTCATATGGGTAACATAGAGCTGAACACGAAATTGGGGATTCTTGATTAAAGGCAAAGAACAGGCTTATCTCTAATATTTGTGTGGCCTGGGCATTAGGTCAATTGACAAATTGATAAATAAAATGTGTTCTATCTTCCCATTTAACTGGGTGGCTCAGACAGTAAGGAATCCACCTGCAATGCAGGAGACACAGGTTAGATCCCTGGGTCAGGAGGATCCCTGGAAGAAGGGAATGGCTGACCACTCCAGTATTCTAACCTGGAGAATCCCATGGACAGAGGAGCCTGGCGAGCTATAGTCCATGAGGTCGCAAAGAGTTGGACATGACTGAGTGACTAACACATTCATTTTTCTATCTTCCTACCAATAAAATTAGAGATACCAAGGGAACATTTCATGCAAAAATGGGCACAATAAAGGACAGAAACAGTATGGACATAACAGAAGCAGAAGATATTAAGAAGAGGTGGCAAGAATACACAGAACAACTATACAAAAAAGATCATAATGACTAAGATAACCATGATGGTGTGATCACTGACCTAGAGCCAGATATCCTGGAATGTGAAGTCAAGTGGACCTTAGAAAGCATCACTATGAACAAAGCTAATGGGGGTGATGGAATTCCAACAGAGCTATTTCAAATCCTAAAAGATGATTCTATGAAAGTGCTATACTCAACATGCCAGCAAATTTGGAAAACTTAGCAGTGGCCACAGGACTGGAAAAGGTCAGTTTTCATTCCAATCCCAAAGAAAGGCAACGCCAAAGAATATTCAAACTACTGCACAACTGCACTCATCTCACATGCTAGCAAAGTAATACTCAAAATTCTCCAAGCTAGGCTTCAATAGTACATGAACTGAGAACTTCCAAATGTTCAAGCTGGATTTACAAAAAGCAGAGGAACCAGAGATCAAATTGTCAACATCTGTTGGATCATAGAAAAAGCAAGAGATTTCCAAAAGAACAATCTGCTTCATTGACTATGCTAAAGACTCTGACTGTGTGGATCACAACAAACTGTGGAAAATTCTTAAAGAGATGGAAATACCAGACTCACCTGCCTCCTGAGAAATCTATTTGCAGACCAAGAAGCACCAATTAGAACCGGACATGGTATAATGGACTGGTTCAAAATTGGGAAAGGAGTACGTCAAGGCTGTATATCGTCACCCTGCTTATTTAACTATATGCAGAGTACATCATGCAAAACACCGGGCTAGATGAAGCACAAGCTGGAATCAAGATTGCCAGGAGAAAGATCAACAACCTCAGATATGCAGATGACACCACCCTTATGGCAGAAAGTGAAGAGGAACTGAAAAGCCTCTTGATGAAAATGAAAGAGGAGAGTGAAAAAGTTGGCTTAAAGCTCAACATTCAGAAAACAAAGATCATGGCATCTGGTCCCATCACTTCATGGCAGATAGATGGGGAAACAATGGAAACAGTGAGAGACTTTATTTTCTTGGGCTCCAACATCACTGCAGATGATGACTGCAGCCATGAAGTTCAGACACTTGCCCCTTGGAAGAAAAGCTATGACCAACCTAGACAGCATATTAAAAAGCAGAGATATTACTTTTCCAACAAAGGTCCATCTAGTCAAGGCTATGGTTTTTCCAGTAGTCAGGTATGGCTGTGAGAATTGGACCATAAAGAAAGCTGAGCACTGAAGAATTAATGTTTTTGAACTGTGGTGTTGAAGAAGACTTCTGAGTGTCCCTAGGACATCAAGGAGATCAAACTAGTCAATCTGAAAGGAAATCAATCCTGAATATTCATTGGCAGGACTGATGCTGAAGGTGAAACTCCAATACTTTGGCCACCTGATGTGAAACTCCAATACTTTTGGCCACCACTGACTCATTAGAAAAGACCCCAAAGCTGGGAAAGATTGAAGGCAGGAGGAGAAGGGGACAACTGAGGATGAGATGGTGGATGTCACAACTGACTTGATGGACATGAGTTTGAGCCCACTCCAGGAGTTGGAGGTGGACAGGGAAGCCTGGCGTGCTGCAGTCCATGGAGTTGCAAAGAGTCAGACACGACTGAGTGACTGAATTGAACTGAACCTCGAGATTTCACCTTCATAAATGACAAAGTGAGAATTTTGGATTAGGCTATTGTTTTTATGTAGCTTTATAAAACAATATTCACAATTGTCAATTTAATTTGAAGGTGAAACTATAAAATTATTAGTAAATATCACATTTTAAGTATGTATAATTTAGATGACAATGAAATTTCAATATATTTTAATATGTTGTCCAATCTCAGTAAATACTTCTATATGAGTATTGGCAATTATGTCATTCATCATCCAAGTAACTGCCAATGATATCATACTTCTTGATGTTACACCTGGAAGTACACATTCAAGGGGAAAATGAATTTTTTAATATTACAAAATATTCCTCAGCCCAGTCCAACTGTTTCGAATATTGTTGCAATCCATGAGTATATCCAATGTACTGGAACACAAAGAAGATCAAGGAAAAAGATGTTTGTCACTGGGAAACAATGATTTAATTTGTAGGAATCATTGCATCCATGCTGAGAGGAAGAATTTAACAAATTAATTTGTCTTAATTTTTTTTTTTTGCCTAAATCCTCCTCTGACCTTCATAGCTGTGCCCATTTTCAGTGTCAATAGGTTTACAGTCCAAAACCTTTGTGGGATTTGGTTATAGGACCTTACTGTTTCTAGGATATAGAGAGATGAGCAGAAGAGTTTTTCTAGGACTTGAATGGTATTGGTTATAAGCATGAATGTTTCAGGTTATGATTTGAATGTTACCATAATTGAGCACTAAATTCTAAGTGACAGAGGCGCCTTGTGTTTTTAAAATCTTTGATTTATGTGATCTGTGGGGCTCTCTAAAGCATGGCACTCTGGGAGGAAATCTTGCAGAGATATAGACAAAAGAGGTTTATGAATTCCTGGGTCACTGACCCTGTTTTTTAGAAGCCCTGGGAGACCCATGCTTCCCTGATAGCTCAGTTGGTAAAGAATCTGCCTGCAATGCGGGAGATTACGGTTTGATTCCTGGGTGAGGAAGATCCACTGGAGAAGGGAAAGGCTACCCACTCTAGTATTCTGGCCTGGAGAATTCGATGCACTACAGTTCACGGGGTCACAAGGAGTCGGACTTTCACGTTCACTTGGGAAACCGAGCCATGTTGCAAAAAGAGCTTCCGCAGATGACCCATGAAGACAGGTACAAGTGTAACACCAGGATACCCAGGAAGAAAGCTTCAGGAGCACTTGTTTGCTGAGGGTTTGATGGACGTAACATGGGTAGAAGTGTGGATGGGGTGAAAGAGATATTTTTGGAGGTGCTACTCTCTGTGAGAAGGTTTCTACCTGAACAAACTTTGAAATAGAACTGTAATTGTTCACATGGATGTCTCTAGATTCAGTGTATGATATATTTCGTGGAATGTTTTTCCTTACCAGTATTTGTCAAGGATTCTTCAGATTATCTGGTGTCTCTCTTAAAATCTATGAAGAAGCTGTTTCAGGAATGTAAAGCTCTCTGGAGTCCCATTTCAGTTGCTACAGTAAGGTAAGATAAAACAATTAGAAACAACTTTGATGATAGGGAAAATGAAAGTGATAGTCACTCAGTTGTGTCGGACTCTTTGCGACCCCATGGACTGTAGCCTGCCAGTCTCCTCTGTCCATGGAATTCTTCAGGCAAGAATACTGGAGTGGGTTGCCATTCCCATTCCAGGGCCTCTTCCTGACCCAGGGATCGAACCCTGGTCTCCTATGTTGGCAGGCAGATTCTTTATCATCTGAGTCACTACAGATGCCCCTACTTCGATGATAGGCTCAACTTTTAAAGTATTTGTTTCTTCTGGCTTTTTTTTTTCTTTTTGGCAAGGGTACAGAGGTTAAAACTGTGAGAAAGAATAGCTCAGAGCTACATGATAATAAAAAACTGGGCTTTTACTGAAAATTCTTTCATTTCTAAAGACATTAGGCCACAATGTTATGCATATTTTTAATGAATTCCATTTTCTTGGACCTGTGATTGATGCAACCACACAACCAGATAATTTACATTTAAAAATGACAATATTAAAAAATTAAAGAGAAGGAGGGTTGCTTTGGACCCTTACATTATTACTATACATAAGATAGGTAAGTGTCTCAATTCCAAATGTGAAATGGTCTCAGAAGAAATACTCTGCAATAATAATGTAAAGTTTACACTGCAATAAAAGTGTAAAAAATCCTACTAACCTATGGAAGAACATTATTTGTTTTTATTTATACAATGGGAATATAAGCCTTTATATTAACATCATGGCCAGAAACTGAATTGAAAAGCTAAAAATTCTCATCCTGCTATTTATATTTCATCAGTTGGTATACAAACATCAAATCTGAGAGCAAATGAACACATGTCCCCTTTCAGGACAAGAGTGATACTTGTTCAATGATAGTCAAACACTATAGTGATGGTGTACATGCCAAAATGTCAGGGTCTAAAATAAAATCATTATAATGAGCAAAAACATAGTCTCTCAAGGAGTTTTCTAGACAAATTGGAACAACATCTGCTATGTTTACAGGCTTGGGCATGATGAAAAACATTTTGAACACAAATGTTGCATGATATAAGCTGGGTTTCTGTAGATGGTGGAACTCCCATGAATACTGAGAAAGAAGCTGGACTGTTTAGGAAAGGCAAGGGATGCTGCTGGAAGGACAGCTCTGTTGTTTCAACTCTTTCTTTAATAATTTTCACTGAGGAGTAGCTGGTTCCTAGATCAGTAATATGACATCTTACTATGGTCTCCAAATAGTCTGTAAATTCTAGAGACCTTACTTCTCTTGGAAGGCTTCATGAAAGTCTTGGAGTTCTTCAAAATGTGTTTGCTGGTGCTATTGGATTCAAGGGACTCGGACTTATGAAGCCCAAGACCTTACTGTTTAGTAAGAGCCATGAACTAAGTACAAAAAAAAATCAAAGTTTTATCTTGGCTTTGACTGTGCTGCAAAAACTCTTCAGGAGAAATTAAAATCTTAGCTGCACCCAAGAGAGGTCCATAAATACCAGGACTAGTTTTTCACTGCAACTTAACACACAGATTAGGATTACTATTCATATCCCTATTTTCTATGACATGGTATCATGTCGTCATCTGAACGGAACTCATGGTTTTGTGCCAAGCGCTAAAAGAAGTAGATTATTTTTTCCAGGTAGGTATCATTTAGCATTCTGTGTCCTTAATGATGCCCTAAATACTTGAAAGAGTTAATGTTTGTCCTCTCGGTATCAGGAAGTAACCTAAGGCTCCACGAAAATGTAGATCCTCATTATAATAATCAGAGATAATGAGGATAAATGTGTGGAGATAACTGGTGCACAGTGACTGCAAAGGGATGACAAGCGTGGACAACATTGTTTGGCAGGACCACACGTTGTTTCAGGGGGAGCAGCTGATATGCTCTGAAGTCTTTAATTGCTTAAGCTATTCACCTTCAGGTTTATACCGTGCCCATCACCTGGGCCCTATTTTTTATAACTATCTGCTGAACATTGGCTGAGTCAAAATTGTTTTGTTATGAGTTATTCACATCACCTTAGGGAGGCTGGCTCATATTAGGAGCCTCAATTTCCCCATAAGCCACTGAACAGGAAAACATATTTCAGGGTGAATTAGTTCCTAAGAGGACTGTGAGACCATGACACTTTGGTGGCTCATTCTTCCCTATATGCTTAACTAGGAAGCAATTTTTAATTTTTTACTCCCACTGTCAATACTACCCTAAAATAAGAACACTGGCCATAGATCAGGCAGTTGGGGGTGGGGGGCTGGGGTGGCAAGTGGGAGACTGACCTGGGCTTGCTGCTAAGAAGGCAATGACTTGAAAAGGCAGTTGGCTTGAGAGAAAAAAGGATCTGATGCTTAAAAAAAAAAAAAGTACCTAAAGATGACACGGTATAAATTGCCCACAAGCCCTCCTATCATCACCAAAATACAATAATGAAAAAGGATCCCTCCCCTAGCCATGTAACATGTCTTCTCTTGCCTTTTTATGATTTTCCTTTCATTGCAGAGCAAAACTTGGTGTTCATGTTTCTCTGATTTAACGTGAGTAAATTTGTGAAGGAAGGAGTAAAAGGAACACACGTGTGATATGTCCGGAGACTGCAATTGCCTGGCAATTGTACTTGATGCCCGATACGGCACTACTCAAAGAATATAATCCACCAAGCATTATTTCCTTCTTAAAGAACGAGTCTAACATGTCACAGTACAGCTTACCATTTCTTTTCTTTAAACATTTCATCTTCCACCATTCAGACACAAACATCTCAACTTACAGCACTGCACAGTTTCAGCAAGCAGTTTGTTTCTTTTATATTCCAACAAATGCAAAAAATGCAAAGGTTAAAGCTGTCATTTTTGTTTGTTGTAAATCAGAGGAGCAGTGTTTAATCTTCCCCATTCGTTCCCTCCCAAGAGGATCTTGAAAAAAACCTAAAGTTTCAGTTTTCAAATGATGATTGTATTTGTAGAAATTAATTGAGATAATACGCGGGCAAGTGCTAGGTGCTATAGGAAGCAGCATTATAAAAATGTATAAGATCTTGCTGTTATTAGCCAGGAATATTACACTCTGGTGCTAGAAGAATTAAGATCTAAGAAGCATCCAATAGATGTATAAGAAGGGGACCTCTCTCCTTTGGAAAAATATGTTTTGCATTTCATAAGGAGTGAAGTAGAATTTTAGAAAAGGGTTTTTTTTTGAGTCATTAAAGTGTTTTTAATCAGTTTGATGAGTAATGATAAAAGGATAACTTCTAGATCATGAATACCAGTGATTTAGGACCCAAGGTCAGATTCTTTATTGAGTAGAGTAGACTCCAAATCCTAGGTTAAAAAATGCCATGAGAAATTCTGTTTGTGTATGAGTAGGTGAGAGAGAGAGAGGGAGGGAGAGAGAGAGACTGTCAAAGATAAATGCCATTTTCTTTAACTAATATTTATTTTTTGATTTAAAGCATAAAGCATTTTTCCAAATGTGTCAGTTTACAGTATCATTTGGGTGTGTGATCGTTGTACTCTCCTGAGTGTCATAGTGCTCACTGCCCTCATCATTCGTCAGCTGGAGGGAAGCCCAAATCACTGCTTTCTGACACACTCATACAGGAGATGGAGCTGAAGTCTGATGTGTTACCACTTGTCATCAGACTGAATAGTGCTTTGCTTTTGTTGTGGTTGACTAACAACATGAAATGAAGGTTATGAGTTCTTGATCTGCCCTGCCTTGGTTTCACTGGGAAGACCACTAGACACCTTATGACTTTGAGCACTTTAATTCAGCTCATAAAAGGGAATCAATTCAGTTCAGTCGCTCAGTCATGTCCGACTCTTTGTGACCCCATGAACCGCAGCACGCCAGGCCTCCCTGTCCCTCATCAACTCCTGGAGTTCACTCAGACTCACTTCCATCGAGTCAGTGATGCCATCCAGCCATCTCATCCTCTGTCGTCCCCTTCTCCTGCCCCCAATCCCTCCCAGCATCAGAGTCTTTTCCAATGAGTCAACTCTTCACATGAGGTGCCCAAAGTACTGGAGTTTCAGCTTCAGCATCATTCCCTCCAAAGAAATCCCAGGGCTGATCTCCTTCAGAATGGACTGGTTGGATCTCCTTGCAGTCCAAGGGACTGTCAAGAGTCTTCTCCAACACCACAGTTCAAAAGCATCAATTCTTCGGCGCTCAGCTTTCTTCACAGTCCAACTCTCACATCCGTACATGACCACTGGGAAAACCATAGCCTTGACTAGATGGACCTTTGTTGGCAAAGTAATGTCTCTGCTTTTTAATCTAGGTTGGTCTTAACTTTCCTTCCAAGGAGTAATTGTCTTTTAATTTCATGGCTGGAGTCACCATCTGCAGTGATTTTGGAGCCCCAAAAAATAAAGTCTAACACTGTTTCCACTGTTTCCCCATCTATTTCCCATGAAGTGATGGGACCAGATGCCATGATCTTCATTTTCTGAATGTTGAGCTTTAAGCCAATTTTTTCACTCTCCATTTTCACTTTCATCAAGAGGCTTTTTAGTTCCTCTTCAGTTTCTGCCATAAGGGTGGTGTCATCTGCATATCTGAGGTTATTGATATTTCTCCTGGTAATCTTGATTCCAGCTTGTGCTTCTTCCAGCCCAGCATTTCTCATGATGTACTCTGCATAGAAGTTAAATAAGCAGAGTGACAATATACAGCCTTGACATACTCCTTTTCCTATTTGGAACCAGTCTGTTGTTCCATGTCCAGTTCTGACTGTTGCTTCCTGACCTGTATATAGGTTTCTCAAGAGGCAGGTCAGGTGGTCTGGTATTCCCATCTCTTTCAGAATTTTCCACAGTTGATTGTGATCCACACAGTCAAAAGCTTTGGCATAGTCCATAAAGTAGAAATAGATGTTTTTCTGGAACTCTCTTGCTTTTTCGATGATCCAGTGGATGTTGGCAATTTGATCTCTGGTTCCTCTGCCTTTTCTGTTCTTAACTGGGGACAATTTACCCCTTCCACTTCAGGGGACACTTAGAAATGTCTGGAGACATTTTTTATTGTTGTGACTGGGGAGAAATTGCAGGTGTCTAGTAGGTAAACTTTTCTGTCCATGGAATTCTCCAGGCAACAATACTGGAGTGGGTAGCCATTCCTTTCTCTAGGGGATCTTACTGATTAAGGGATCGAACCTGTGTCTCCCGCATTGCAGGCAGATTCTTTACCATCTGAGCCACCAGAGAAACCTGGTAGACCCCAGCGAGTGAGTGAAAGTCGCTCAGTTGTGTCCAACTCTTTGCAACCCCATGGACTATACAGTACATGGAATTCTTCATGCCAGAATGTTGGAGTGGGTAGCTGTACCCTTCTCCAGGGGATCTTTCCAGCCCAGGGATTGAAGCCAGGTTTCCTGCATTGCAAGGGGATTCTTTACCAGCTGAGACACCAGGAAAGCCTGGTAGACTCTAGGGATACTGCTAAACATCTTACAATGCACTGGACAACCCTCCACAACAAGAATTATCAGATATAAGATGTCAATAATGCTGAGATTGAGAAACCCTCTTTTTGAGGTAATAGGTCTCAGAGACAGCTGGTGGGGGACTTGGAAAATGAACCATAAGCCTGGGTCAGATCCACTCCACATTGGCTATGAAAGTCAATGTGGTAGTGATAAAATCTAATTCAGAACACTCCTGTTATGAGAAAGACATAAGGCTCCCACTCTCCTTCATTAATAATTCTCACACCTCACTGCTGATGGTAAAGCATTCAGTGTTTACTCCCCCACTTCCTAATAAGCCTTCAGGGAGGAAAGAAATCCAGAGTAAACTTATGACCTGCCCTACTCCCATCCTATTTCTAATAACCTCCACCCAAATATATGAAGGACTGTAGATTGTTCATATGTGGCACTTTGCATGTTACCCTTTCATGGGGAGGTTTTTAGAAGCTGCATGTCATCAGTAGGTAAAATATGCAAGTGGTATGGCCAGGCAGCTGCAGAATAATTGATCATGTTTCCAAGGTCCACAGATTATGCCAAGATTCGTTCACATGAAGCCCACCTGGGATCTGCAATCTATTGTAAACTAAACTAGTTTAATAAGGGCATCTGTTGTGATCCCTTTCATGTTGCCTTCAGCAGGCATGCCTCTTTTATCACGAGTGAGGCTTTTGTTTCTGAGTTTCATAACAGCAAAGCTTCCCTCCATGAAGCGCTGAGCCTTTGCCAACTTTCCAGCCACCTCCTGAATAAATTAACTATGTTCCATCAGGTGGCAGAGAGGACATTTTGAATTCTCTGTGACAGATGGTTTGACACACCTAATTGAAGTAATATATCTTTCAGAGACTCTTGATGTGTTATAAGGAAATGTAAAGCGTGTCACATGAGGACAAATCTCTCCTGACTGAAGTAGGGAATTTGGAGTAAAGGTGTTGCACTCAGCCTAGGCGTGGCATTTTTCAGGGAGGAAAAAACCCTACCTCTAGACGTTCAGCTTTATTAAGGAAGACATTTGTACCAGTTACATCTAAGAAGGACACCAAGGATTCTATTAGCCAGTTTGGGACTAGTGTTATAATGAACTGAATCAAGAAGCCCACCTGTTCAAAATTAGGCATATTTTAGGAAAGGAATGGCATTCAACAAGTCCAAATGGAAGTACATAATGTAGAAAATCAAATCCCCTAACTGCCTTTCAAAGTCCACAGAATGGGAATTTGTTTCTTCGTATAATAGAGCCTCACTGGGACATAATGGGAAAGAAACAGCTGAGTTAAGAGTTCTGACTTCTGAGAGAGCTTTCAGATATGCTCAAAACTCACAGTGGAAAAGACATTCCCATGAATAAAAGTCAGCTCCCACTAAGTGGGGGCTTTTGTACATTTAGGTTTGAGTCTTCAGATAGATAAACTTTTGCAGGGACGCAAATAGATTTCCCCTTTAACAGAAGCTGGGTGACGTCTTCCTTCAGCGTCCTGAGATTCTTTTGAGGGGTTAGCAATGCAGTGAGGACGCTGTGGTTTAGAGAATTACTATCCCAGCATGCAGCGGTACCGGGGCTCTGAGAATCCCCAGGAGAAAAGGGGATGGTAATGGGTTATAGGGGAAGGAGAGTGAAGTTTATAAGAGTGGGAGTGATCTGGAGCCTGCAGCACCCTACACGCCACAGCTCAGCACTGTCTAAACTGAGCTGATTGGTAGCTCAGCCCCTTCATCCTGCCAGGGTTTCATAGATGCACTGGATTTACTCTGCCCCAGACACACATAGAAAGCAGAGCTTCAAACGACTGCCCCAGGGGGCTTGCTACAATTTCTTGGAGGCCTGATCCTTATTATTCATGATAATATCATTTGGAAGCTGCCTCCTCACCTGACAGATTACTGAATGAACAAAACTCACATTTCCTTAACAATCTGTATAGGGTCTTATTTAGGTAAGTGCTGTGACTAACTCATTTTTCTTTGATTCTACCTCATTAATAAAATCAGGATCTTCTGCCCTTTCCCCACCTCCTCAGTTATCTTGAGTTCTACCAGGAGGCTGTCCCATCTGGTTCAATTGGGTTTTTTAAAAAATTTATTTATTGTAATTACTTTACAATATTGTAGTGGTTTCTGCAATACATCAACATGACTCAGCCATGGGTGTACATGTGTCCCCCATCCTGAACCCCCCATCCACCTCCCTCCCCATCCCATCCCTCAGGGTTGTCCCAGTGCACCTGCTTTGAGTGCCCTGTTTCATGCATCGAACTTGTACTTTTGTCATAGGAATAGAATATACCTTTGAAAATACTTTGATATATTGATTCATGCATCAGTCTTTTGTGAACGTGGTTACTGGGAGTCATTTCCCCACATTCTCAACAGCACTGCCACCATAACTAAACTGAGCTTCTGAATCTGCAAACAAGAGGCCCAAAACCTAGATCAGGGTGACTTACTACATCCTGCTCTAGTGAATATCTAGCATCTGGAAGGCCTCCTTCTCAGACTTTTTCACCTCTATCTATCTTCAACACTTATCAGTAACACTCATCGGCCTTTGGTAAAAAAAAGACCTTTCCTCATAACTGCCCAGCGTCACCAAAGAGAATGAAATGTCTTATGAGATAGGGCCTTAGGTCTTGATCCTGGTGACTGGCACAGTAACTCAACTGAACACAATCAGTGTGATATTTAATAACTATTAAATATTATAGGCTTCCCAGATAGCTCAGTTGGTAAAGAATCTGCCTGCAGTGCGGGAGACCTGGGTTCAATCCCTGGGTGGGGAAGATCCCCTGGAGAAGGAAATGGCTACCCATCCCAGTATGCTTGCCAGGAGAATTCCACGTAGAGAGGAGCTTGGCTGGCTACAGTCCATGAGGTAGCAAGTGTCAGACACGACTTAGTGACTAAACTCAAATGTTATATAATATTAGTTTTTGCTTACCTTCCTCCTTGTCTTTTGTTGCTTGTTTTCCTCACTGCTGTATCTCCAATGCTTAGTAAAGACTGCCTGGCCCATGTTTGGTGCTCAAAAGTATTTCATGAATGAATCATCTGAGAAGCCATGGTATTTTATTCCTCTTAGGGTGTAGTGATTTTAAAACGTGCGAGAAAGTACGTTACTTTAACACCACCCTCACCCCCATGCTCATAATTCCTAACATCTCTCTCCCTGCCCTGTCAAGATTTCAGAAACACTTGCTCTAGTTCCTGGTCAAATATTGTTAATATTCCTGTAGTACATATATGTGTCACACACAAAACAATGTTTTAAGCACTTTGTATTTATGCACTCTTTTCCTCCTTGCAACCACTCCGTGAAGGAGATACCATAGTTATCCTCACGTTGCAGATGAGAAAACCGAGAGGCAGTAGTAAAGTGAGAGCATTGGAGATGAACTCAGGTAACCCGGCTTTAGAATTCACATTCCTAATCACCAGACATGCTGTGTCTTCAATGACTATAACACCAAACTCTTTATTTCAAAACTACTGAGTTCCTGAAATTATAGTGCATGTCAAAAGGGACGCGGGCACAAAGGGAGACACCGAGGGAGAAAACCTGCTCTGCATGTTGTTAATAAATCACACTTATAACAAAAGTGGTTTATTTGCAATGTCATGATTATATAAGCAGATCAACAAAAGATGGGGTTAGATCAGACAAAGAGTTCCAGCCCTGCCATGGAAGAGGTCTTTAACCCACTACGTAGCCTCCAAAGGTGACACCCACTAGACCCGAAGGAAGACAAACTGAATGGTCACCCTTCTGTACCAACAAGTGGTTGACTTTATCACTTTGCATGATGGAAAGAAAACTGGCTCATGACACCCAGGGACTTCAGTGCCATCAAAATGCTCTTCTCATGGCCCTCTCTTTCCAGATCGGGTTGCCCTTGCTAGTTGCCCTTGATGGGGTTCAGGTTCCTCTAGTATCATTGGAAATTGAGAAGTCCCCTCAAAGGTGGAAGCCCCTGCTGGCTTTGGGTGACCTTTGCCCAGGGAGCCCTTGAATGCCTATAAAGAGGATACATTTTGGACCTAGACACTTCAGACACTACTTAGTTACCTGGTTAATTAACCTCGTAGAGGATATATATTTATATATGCTCTTTCCTCTGAAACAAGGCATCAGGTTCTGGGAAGGACAAAGAACTCGCACCACTGGTAGGTCATTAGGCTCCAGCCCCAGAGATTCAGCCTTTGCACTTGTTTTCTCACCCATACAGTAATACCCACCTTGCAATTACTGAGCAGTCACCCTGGGTCAGATGATGTCTGCTCTATATTCATCCAGTCGCAACAGGAAGCAGACTGCAGGCTCAATTAAGATAAATTACAGAAGCACAGAGTGTCTAACAAAAAACACGCACAAAGGTGTGGGCAAGGTATAGGAAACCCAGGAGGAAGAGGGCCAGATCCCTAGGCTAGTAGGAGTGGGACCATCACCAACCTAGTGAAGGTGAAAGAGAAGCCATTATTCAAACTTGGAGTCAGTTCTGAGGAGAGGCTGGCTTGATGGAGCCTGACCTTAGCTGGAGGAAATATGGCCAGCCTGCCCAGTGACCTCAAAGAGAGGGGCTCAGGAAACACATGCCACACCCTCATTCTCCTCCCCTATGACCCTGTGCTGGGGCTCTTCAGCAGCCAATTTCAATCTGAAGCCAGAGGTCAAGAGAGACCCTAGGTGTAGTCCATACAGCTCAAGGTAGAGACAGATGGGTTTATATGTAAAAGGGTAAATAGAGCCCTTTGCATGCATTACCTATTTAATCCTTACAATATCCTCCCAAGATAATTACTGTCCCAGTTTTTCAGAAAAGGAAACTGACTTGTAAGCAGTGAAGCAATTATATAGGGGTGTGTGTGTGTGTGTGTGTGTGTGTGTTATCTATCTATGTTCGGTTTCTCAGTCGTGTCCACCTCTTTGAAACCCCATGAACTGTAGCCCACCAGGCTCCTCTGTCCATGGAATTTTCCAGGGAAGGATACCGGAGTGGGTTGCCATTTTCTATTCCAGGGGATCTTCCTGACCCAGGGATAGAAACTGTGTCTTTTGCATCTCCTGCATTGGCAGATGGATTCTTCACCACTGTGCTACCTGGGAAGCCCAATATATATATATAAACATTGTGTTATCAAATAACTTTGTCATCAGAGATCACCTCACTCAGTACTTTTCATGTCTATATGGCCTTTTATGTGACACATTTTTATTTTATTTTATTGCATTTCAATTTATTTCATTTCACTTTATGTATGAAAACATGTGCAGATTCCATTGTGCCATGCACCATTCTATATGCTTTATAAATATTAGCTTAGTAATTTTCAGAGTAATATTAAGAAGCAGGAAAAAAAAAAAAGAAGCAGGTACTATTATTATTCCCATAATATAAATGAGACAGGTTAAGTAACTTGTCTGGAATTCCATACTGATGAATGGTGGAACTCACATGCAAATTTACACAGTCTGATTTGAGTCCCATTCTTAACCATTCTGCTCTACATATATACATATCTCCTATATGCATATATCTCATTACCCCTAGACTGCAAAATTGGAATCATGTTATATATTCCTGTTCTTTAATTTTGTATCTAACTATATGTCTTCAGCATGCATTCGTATAGGAGTTCTTTTTCTTGATTATACTCATCCTAATTGGATATGGAAATAAATATTTCACCAAGAAATAGAACATGCCAGTAATACTGCTACTGCTACTGCTAAGTCACTTCAGTCGTATCCGACTCTGTGTGACCCCATAGACGGCAGCCCACCAGGCTCCCCCGTCCCTGGGATTCTCCAGGCAAGAACACTGGAGTGGGTTGCCATTTCCTTCTCCAATGCATGAAAGTGAAAAGTGAAAGTGAAGTCGCTCAGTCGTGTCCGACTTTTAGCGACCCCATGGACTGCAGCCTTCCAGGCTCCTCCATCCATGGGATTTTCCAGGCAAGAGTACTGGAGTGGGGTGCCATTGCCTTCTCCGATGCCAGTAATAAGCAGCTAAAAAAAAAATCAGGTAGAAGAAAGGTACTCCCCAGCACACACACACACACACACACACACAAACACAGAGATAAAAAGTAATGGAAACAGTACATATTTCTAGTAAAATATTGGATCATTTGACATAAAGTTTTACCCTTGAATGACCTGGTGTATATAATTGGCTCTGTGTGTTTGATTAGCTGCATAGTGGCAGAAATAATTCATGGTGATCTGTTCAATGCTATGGGCATTTGATATGTATAAGAGGCTTTGGGGATTTATGAATATGTAAAAACTCTTCTTGTTGACAGTCTTGTTGTAGAGGCAAGATGTATATTCATAGAGGACTGATATGGACTGAAAGTCTATATATCTCCCCCAAATTCACATGTTGAAGTTCTTAAACCCCAATGTGATGGCATTTTTGTGATGGGGCCTTTGGGAGGTAGTTAGGGTTGGATGAGTTTATGCAGGTGGGGTCCTCATGGTGGGATTAGTGCCATTTTAACCAGAGACACCAGGGAGCTCCTTACTCCTCTCTCTCCCTTGTGCCCTCAAAGAAGAGGCCAGTGAGCACACAGAGAGATGGCACCACCTACACGCCAAGAGGAAATCTCAGAATGAAACTTACCTTACCAGAACCTTGATCTTGGACTTCCCAGCCTCCAGAACTATGAGAAATAAATTTCTTATCTAAGCCACCTGGTTAAATGGTGTTTTGTTTTTGCAGCTCGAGCTGGATGATACAAGGAAGATAATTTTAAGAAGTAGCTCAAAGTAGTAAGTGCTTAGCAGTGAATGAAGACTATAATAAATATTTGAGAGGAGGGAGGAATCTGAACATCTGTGGTGGTCAGATAAGCCTCCCAGGACTTAGACAGGTGGGGAAGAGGAAGTGGCTGACACAAGCGAAAATACAAAATGACCACACAGGAACTCTCTTGGTGGTACAGTGGTTAAGAGTCTGCCTTGCAATGCAGGGGACATGGGTTCAATTCCTGGTTTGGGAAGACCCCACATGCCATGGGGAAATTGAGCCCTTGGGCCATGACTCCTAAGCCCACATGCCCTAGATAGAGCCTGTGCTCCACAACAAGACAAACCACCACAGTGGGGAGCTTGCATATCACAGCAAAGACCCAGTGCAGCCAAAAAAAAAAAAAGACCGTGCACATTTGAAGTGTGCCAGCTCATGATTCACGTGAGGGGTCTGTGTGAAGAGAGCTTCTTCCAGGTCTCCGTGTTTGCCCTTCTCTCTCCTGGGCATGGTCTCCTCCCCATCTTCACCAGGTTACTGTAATGCCTACTCAGTCTCAGGACCCAGGACTTCCATGTCTCATCCTTAGGAAATCTTTGCTGACTCCCAGGCTTGGTTGTGACTCCAGTTACAGAATTCCCTGATTTCTTTCGGGGCACTCTCCGCAATGATACTTAAATTATTAATTGTGTGAGGTGTTTTTTTTTTTTTTGGTGCTTGTTTGCCCCACTGGACTTCCAGCTCCATCAGCACCCAGTTTGGGTTGTTTTGCTCTTCATTATGGTCCCAAATTGGGGCACAGTCTGAGTAGGCATTAGCAGCTCAATACATATTTGTTGATTGCCTAGATAAATGCCTGGCTATTACATCTCACAAAAGAGCTCTTCCTTGTTGTAGCACTGACATATCTTAAAGACTGTGTCTTTGTTTAGGTCTGGGCTAAGGACCACATGACTTCCTGGGTGGCCTAGCGGTAAGGAATCTGCCTGCAACGCAGGAGACAGGAGATGTGGGTTTGATCCCTGGGTTGAGAAGATCCCCTGGAGAAGGAAATGGCAATCCAGTCCAGAATTCTTGCCTGGGAGATCCCATGGATAGGAGCCTGGTGGGCTACAGTCCCTGGGGTCACAGAGAGTCAGACACAACCAAGCGTGCACACACTCAAGGACCACATATATAGTCAAAAGAAATATTATGTCAGAGGCCAAGTTATAAAAATAAGCTGATTGACTCTGATCTGTCACAGCCCTTTTTAGAGCTCCAAATTGTTTCTGACTTATAGAAGGATCTTTTTGGTCCTTTGAAAGGATAGAAGCTCAGGGTCAGATGACAAGATAAATTGGCTGAAATTGATGACCATAAAGTAGCTAAAAGAGAGCCAAGTGTGTTTCAGATATTCAAACTTTTGCCATTTGTCAACTTTTAACAGGCTGAGAAGAGGCTTTTTAAAATTATTTAACAAAAAATGTTAGATTCTACTTAAAAATACAAAGAGAACAGACTAAACTGTAAATATTTTCACTGGTAGCCTCTCCAGGTACTGGAGGTAGAAGAGATTTAACTTATTTCTTTTTGGGGACCTGAGCTCCCTGACTATTTAGGAAGAAACATGGGGATCTACATCAAGGACGTTTCTTCCTTTTCTGTCGGGTTCTCTGCAAGAGTCCTTTGACTATACTTGGCTGCCCCAATTTCTAGCTTCCTGTGGTATCAGATGTTTGGGAGAAAAGGCAAGATCTGTTTTTAGAGACATCTGTTTAACAGAGAGTCAGAAACCCCCACGCTAATAGCTCTGCAATTAACTGCTTCTGACTTATCTCAGGGCCAGTTTCCATCTTTCTGGATGACCCTGGTGGTAACAATCCTACTCAGACCCTCAGGACTCTCATTTCTCTCCCTTGCTGCCTCTACAGAGCATAAGGTCATCCATGGCCATCCCATCCAGCTCATGGAAATGACGAGGCTTGGCGTGATCAAAGCCACTTTCTCCTTTCAGCATTTTATGGGGACTTCCCTGGTGGTCCAGTGGTTAAGAATCCGTCTTGCAATCCAGGGGATGCAGGTATGATCCCTAGTCAGGGAACTAAGATCTTATATGTCATGGAGCAACTAAGCTCGCACACCACAACTACTGAGCCCACATAATCTGAAGCCTGTGCGCCGCAACTCGGGAGTCCATGAGCCACAACTCGAGTCTGTGCTGCAACAAAAAAATCCTGCAAGAGGCAATGAAGAGCACCAAGATGCAACTAAGACCTGATTCAGCCAAATACATAAAGTAATTAAAAAACGTTCTGGAAACGGCAAGGCATGACATTAACAAACTTTCCTAATCAAGACTAAAGTGACTCCTAATAAATAAAATGGGCAAACTAATATTGCCGATGATCAAACGATCAGAGACTCTGAATACTGACTTGTTAATAAGGTTTGAGATTTTTTCTAACACAGAAACCTTCTTCAACATCTGCCTCACACTCAAAATTATAAGCTGGCTGTTGAACTATGTTTTTACAAGAAATGTGCTCTGAACAAATAGTACTCAGAGCCATCTCACATGTCTAAATGCTGCAGTGCTTCCCTTTTTTTTAAATTGGTCACTAGTCCTATCTGAAATGTAATGGCCAGAAAGTAATATTTTAAAAAGCCTATAAACAACCAAATGGATTTCTCAATATCCATGTATTAAGTTCATGTACTTTTTGTGTAGTCCCTTTGATCTTCACTTTATGCTACTATATTCTTTCAGTATACACAACTTTAACAAGCCTAGGAGTATAGTTTTTCAGTTCATAATAGAAACAATATATCAGAAAGGGCAAACCCATTTGAATGAGCAAGAGTTGCAAAAATAATCATATCCAGATGGGGCAGGCAGAGAAAAGAGAAAAGGCAGATTCAAGAACTACAAATAAACAAACATTTCAGTAGCCTAAGGCCATTTCGTAGGGCTCTCTTCACTTGGATTGGAAAGTGTTTTTGTATTACAACCCTGCAGGGTAATCGGATGTTCATGGTGTTGACCCTGAATTGTCAGGCAAAATAAAGAGATAAAATCATGACAGGTAACCTCTGTTCAAGAGGCAGAGAAACATTTAATGTATTTTTGAAATATCTTCAAATAAAATAGTTCAAATAAAACATGTTCACTGGCTCTAACAGATAACTTAAAGTTATCTGGAAGATTCATTTATGTGAAACACCATATTTTGTGACCGTGTCAAATAACTTATGTGAGTTGTGTGGGGAGAGTTGAAGAGTACAGATGATACAGTCTTGACTTCACAGGCTTACTGCAATATTCATGAGGTAATAATTCTTCCAATAAAATTTAATATTGTTTCTGTTTCTAACATGGCTAGACTTGGGAGTAGAGAGAGGGAGATGAGAAAAATACACCTCTATCCTCTACACAAAATGTTTGCACCTGACTAGTTACCTGGCAAACTGTGGGGAAGACAAATTCTCCAACTTGTGTAAAATTTAGACAATCTGATCAACGAAGTGTGAAGTGAAAGTCGTTCAGTTGTGCCTGACTCTCTGCAACCCCATGGACTATACAGTTGAATTCTTCAGGCCAGAATACTGGAGTAGGTAGTCTATCCCTTTTCCAGGGGGATCTTCCCAACCCAGGGATCAAACCTGGGTCTCTGGCATTGGAGGTAGATTTTTTTACCAGCTGAGCCACCAGGGAAGCCCAATCTGATCAACAACAGATTGAAATAATTCAGTTTAGCAAATGTTTTCAGTAGAGCAGAGGAATCATATTCAAACAACCCAAAACCAAGGGAAGAAAACCTTAGTATCCTGAAAAGCTTGGCTGACCATATCTCAGTATTGTATTTGGCAGAAAGAAGGGTACTCAACACATGGGTTTGTTCAGATTCACCTGGTTTCTCTGTGGGAAACACCAAGGATGCTTTCTCTTCCCTTATTATTAGATTTATCTTCATCTGCCTTTCTGGATACACTGGAGATAAGTGCTTTGAAATTACCCAGAGAGAAGCAGATTAATGGTTTTGTTTTTCAAACATCTTAATAAAAGATCTGAAAGTTATTATTTGTTAAGTTGTAAGGAGATAGGTGACAAAGTACTGCAAATTGAATCTTCCATACACACTGAATTAGCACAATGGACCAAAGACTCACAAAATAAAACTGTCCTAAGCTAAAGCCAGAAGTGCTCAGGGTTGTTCATTTACTTCTGCTTTCCAAATTTCCCTCCTGAGCATCAGCCGGGCTGACTGTAGAACACATTTTTTGGGCTTGCTCTCTATCTCACAGCCTGGAGGCTATGAGATGCTGCCGGGGTTCAGGCAGTGTCTCATCTATTATCCATTTGGGAAAATTACCACTGGCTATTCAAAGCTCCAGGGTCCCAGGCATCACACAGCTTTTTCATGAAACCTAAGTCTATCCAGCTTCCCTGGTGGCTCAGAAGGTAAAGAGTCTGCCTGCAACACAGGAGACCAGGGTTCAATCCCTGAATTGGGAAGATCCCCTGGAAAAGGGAATGGCAACCCACTCCAGTATTCTTGCCTGGAAAATCCCATGGATGGAGGAGCCTTGTGGGCTACAGTCCATGGGGTCCCAAAGAGTCAGACATGACCGAGAGACAATAAAGATCTATAATAATATAAGAAATTAGTTAGTGATGACAACTTGGGTCCTCTCAGAGTTCAAAGAATCGTGGGAGTTTTGTGACAAAGATGTGCTGAAGAAAGGATCTTTCCACTCAGAAATGTCTCATCCCCGTCCTATCTGTCCCAAGTTGGTATTTCCTTTAACATTTCTTTCCACAAATTCAGTGGGTGCCTCTACTGCTAATAATGGCTTCCCTTTATATCAATTCTTTCCAAACTCTGACTTCATTGATGAGAGCCCCCTTTTCCATATCTGGTTCACCTGATTTGGGAGGGAGTGGGCTCTTAGAATCCAGTCCCAGTGTATAATATGAGAGAGGACCTTCTCCCTACTCCAAGTCAACGAACACACTGTCCTAGTAGTAAACTCGAGTTGTGTACCATCTCAGGTTGCACCTAGCTAGCTTCTACCCACAATTTATGGGGGATTATAGCTCAAAATGGATAAGGCAGTGGCGCCCCACTCTAGTAGTCTTGCCTGGAAAATCCCATGGTCAGAGGAGCCTGGTAGGCTGCAGTCCATGGGGTCGCTAAGAGTCGGACATGACTGAGCAACTTCATTTTCACTTTTCACTTTGATGCATTGGAGAAGGAAATGGCAACCCACTCCAGTGTTCTTGCCTGGAGAACCCCAGGACGGGGGAGCCTGGTGGGCTGCTGTCTATGGGGTCGCACAGAGTCAGACACAACTGAAGCGACTTAGCAGCAGTAGCACAGCTCAAAATGGTGAATGAAAATAACTACTGAGTAATTGTTAAAGATGTTATAATATTTAACTGCTTTTGTATGTTTTGATCTATTGTGAATTTTAAAACAGTCTTTTTAAAAATATTTATTTTTTTATTTGACTCCATCGGGTCTTAGCTGTGGCTTACAGGACCTTCATTGTGTCATGTGGGATCTTTTGTTATGGCTCGTGGATTCTCTTATTGTGGCTTGTGGGCTGCAGAGCGTGAGCTTAGTTGCTCCATGGCATGTAGGATCTTAGTTCCCTAGCCAGGGATTCAACCCACGTCCCCTGAACTACCAGGCAAATTCTAAACCACTGGACCACCAGGGAAGTCCTTCAAAGCAGTATTGTGTAGAAAGTAATACAGGGATTAGTTATTATTTTAGGGATGAAGAAACAGAAGGATAGTGACTTACCCAAAGTCACACACCTAGGAACTGGCAGAAAGAACAATCTGGGTCTTTCATGCTTTCTACTTCTGGCTGAAGCCTCTCTTAGCCATTATAGAACATTATGTGATGCTGTGATATGACAAGAACAACAAATCAAAGTTATCTCTTGGATGTGATGGTGCAGATCCCATGAAAGGTGGTACAAAACCATTCATCTTCTCGTCTCTCATGTGACAGTGGCAGATAGATCCCAGTTGTTTGGGATACATGAATAATGAAGCGCTGAAATGAAATAAAACTTGTCCTTCTGGCAGTGACGTCTTTGACCTGATTAGTATCAGGCTCTATTGGTCTATCTTATCAAGAGCACAATTTTGTAATGAATAGATTGATAAGCTTGCTTTCATTAAGCAATAAAGGAAACCAGAAAATGTCTACAAATGTGTGACATACCAGATTAAAAATATGTTCTGTGCTCTTTCTTATTTTAAATATTGTGGACTGAATGAGTTTATTTATATATTTTTTCTTTGGAGCAGAAATTCTAGAATGAAACTGGCAGAGGCGAGGTGAGGCGAGGATGACTGTGTGTTGCCAGGGCTCCTGACTCCCCAGCTAGCCTGCATGTTACAAGCACATTTCAAAGGAAGCTTAACTTCTACACTTCTGTGGTCCTGCTAGCTCAATTAGAGGGGCCAGCCTGGCCTTTTTCATCATGCCCTGTGGGAATATCCTTTGATATCAGTGGGGATCCTAGGGCTGAATGAGAGAAGAGAATGAGAGGCTGGCTCCAGAGGAATATTTGATCTGAGTTGGGTCAGGACGAGAGCAGGCACCGCCTGTGAGGACAGTTTCCTGTCAACTGCGGTGATCAATCTCCTCCAGGCTGACTGCAGTCGAACCACAGGCATTTACCTTAGCTAAACCCTGAATGACTGTCTGTGTATCAGCAATAAGCACACTCTGTGAGCCTGGAGTTCCAGACAATCAGAGGCCAGGTCTGCTTTCTGAAGCGAGAGGCTTGCTCAGGTTCTGTATTCAGACTTCCTGCTGAAAGTGTTACAGAGAACAGGGGTCTCATAGAACAGACCCCAGAATCTGATTCAGCAGCTAAAACCATAGGGTTGCTTCCACACCACCCATTTGCATCCATACCATGACATCTTATTCAGATCCTGAGAGGACTGGCCTTTTTTTCTACTGTCTATCTTAGTGGGGAGAAGACAGAGAAGAAAGGAAGATGGAGAGAGATGAAGAAATGAAGAGTAAAAGAGGGCAGGGGGGTGGGGCAGAAGGAGGGATGGAAAATGAGGCTGGTTTCTGAGTGGCTTGAATACCTGGGACAAAAGCAAATATTAAAACAAGGCCCCATGCAAGACAAAAGACTCTTTTCTTTCCTTTGTACCCTTGACCCCAGGCAATCACATTTCCTTCAGTTCAGGCTTTACCCTCACTCACACACACACACTCAAGATTAATCTTGTGAAGTGAGGGAGGGATGGAGTAGGAGTTTGGGGCTAGCAGATGTAAACTATTTATTATACAGAGAATGGATGAACAACAGGCCTTACTGTATAGTACAGGGAAATAATGGAAAAGAATAGAAAAAAGAATGTGTATACATGTGTAATTGAATCACTTTGCTGTATAGCAAAAATTACACATTATAAACCAACTAGAGTACATCATGAGGAACACTGGGCTGGAAGAAGCACAAGCTGGAATTAAGATTGCGGGAGAAATATCAATAACCTCAGATATGCAGATGATGCCATCCTTATGGCAGAAAGTGAAGAGGAACTAAAAAGCCTTTTGATGAAAGTGAAAGAGGAGAGTGAAAAAGTTGGCTTAAAGCTCAACATTCAGAAAATGAAGATCATGG
This sequence comes from Bos indicus x Bos taurus, assembly GCF_003369695.1. Classification (NCBI taxonomy): domain Eukaryota; kingdom Metazoa; phylum Chordata; class Mammalia; order Artiodactyla; family Bovidae; genus Bos; species Bos indicus x Bos taurus. The sequence goes on from NC_040095.1 coordinate 32,685,234, forward strand.
CATCTGGTCCCATCACTTCATGGGAAATAGATGGGGAAACAGTGGAAACAGTGTCAGACTTTATTTTTTGGGGCTCCAAAATCACTGCAGATGGTGATTGCAGCCATGAAATTAAGAGACGCTTACTTCTTAGAAGAAAAGTTATGACCAACCTAGATAGCATATTCAAAAGCAGAGACATTACTTTGCCAACAAAGGTCCATCTAGTCAAGGCTATGGTTTTTCCAGTGGTCATGTATGGATGTGAGAATTGGACTGTGAAGAAAGCTGAGCGCCAAAGAATTGAAGCTTTTGAACTGTGGTGTTGGAGAAGACTCTTGAGAGTCCCTTGGACTGCAAGGAGATCAAACCAGTCCATCCTAAAGGAGATCAGTCCTGGGTATTCATTGAGGCTGAAACTCCAATACTTTGGCCACCTCACGTGAAGAGCTGACTCACTGGAAAAGACTCTGATTCTGGGAGGGATGGGGACAGGAGGAGAAAGGGACGACAGAGGATGAGATGGCTGGATGGCATCACTGACTCAATGGACGTGAGTGTGGGTGAACTCCGGGAGTTGGTGATGGACAGGGAGGCCTAGCATGCTGCGATTCATGGGGTCGCAAAGAGTTGGACACGACTGAGCGACTGAACTGAACTGAACTGATCTGATACTTTGATAGAAAAAATATTGCTCTCATTACCTCTGGACTTTGCAACACTATTACTGAAGACAATGAATTTCCCAGAGCACTCAGTAGAAAAGCCCATCCCACAGTGGGCCTCAAGGCCTCCTCTCCTGTGCTCTGTACAACCACTACAGGACATACAGAGCCACTCTAACTCTGAGGTACAATACTGTATACAGAGCTGGTCTCCCTCTGAGGTAGTGCTGTGTATTCAGAGCTGGTCTTCATCCGATGTCCCCAATATATACAGAACCAACATCTCTTTGAGGTGTTCTCTCTCTTGGATCTCTTTGTGTGCTTGCTCAGTCGTGTCCTACTCTTTGTGACCCTATGGGCTGTGTAGTCTGCCAGGCTCCCCTGTCCATGGGATTCTCCAGATGAGAATACTGGACTGTGTTGACATTTCCTTCTTCAGGGGATCTTCCCAAACCAGGGATCGAATCCACGTCTCGTGCATCTCCTGTATTGGCAGGCAGATTCCTTAACACCAGCCCCACCTGGAAGCTGAGGTGCTCTAGTAGGAAACGATAAAGGCACAGAATAAGGAAAGTAAGAAAGAATGGACCAAATTAGATGAAACTCTCTGTCTCCATTTGGTCCAATTTCTCAAAGGCACATTGATTACAATATGAAAGACATAGATAGATACTGTATTTATCATAAAAATTAAGGGAAACATAACATTGGAATCATTTCTGCTATGAAACAAAGGCTATAAACATGACGTATAGTTCCATGATTGACACTAAGATGCCTCATATGAAAAGACGTGGGAGGAAAACAGCAACTTAAGGTCCATTTCAACTCGAAGTTATGGAAAATCACAGTGTTTCACCTCCCAAAAGGGGGAACTTCAGGAATATCTTTGGCTATCCTAGGCTGGAAGGATTAGAGTTTTGCCTGTATCAAATGGTGTGAGTGACAGTCAGATTGTATCATTTAGAACGACTACCAGGAGATGATGAAGACCAATGGGGTCTGCAAGATTTTGGGGAAACATTTACTTCTGGAGAATGCATGCTGCTCTGTATGATCCACATCAGTTGTTTTCATTTTCAAAATGTGGTGCTCTGCTGGGACAGAATTGAAGAAAGAAATTATTTTCTCTAGTTAATGCCTCGGGTCAGACACCTTCCTGAATCAAGTATTGTTGCTAGCAGGATTGCCTAAAAACACAATTGATGACTCATGAGAACACATGGCTATGATATTTAAAAAAAGGCTGGGGTATGGAGCTCCATTTATACCTATTGTGCTATTTGCACTAATGAAGGGTTCACAATGAAGACCAGTTCAGCCTGGAGAGTTCTAGCCACACTTGAGGGATAAATAAAACATCTCTTAACAGGAAGTCACCTTATTGAGTTACTTGTATGAAAATAGAAAAGAAAAATAGAGTGTTAACTTTTTCAAATACATTTAAAAAACAAAAAGTATCAACTTACTGTTGCTTACTGAGTTGATTTTTTTTTAAAAACAAACTTTATTAGAATGAGGAAGACGTGGGCATGGGGCATGATGTGACGTGATTAAAGCCTGGGTTCAGAGAGGACCTCTGAGCGTCATTCAGGCCCAGATTCCACGGGGATATACCGATTTCAGTGGAGCTGGGACAAGGATGTCCCATGCAAGGAGCGCACAGACAGTAGTGTGGAAACACCCCACATTATGCTTGATCCCTCTGAGGCGAACTGGACTTCAACCTGATCCTGGAGATGGGACCATGGAGGGGGACACTGGTTTTCTGGGGAAGCCTATTAACACTATCCATAGGGGTGCTCAGAGCCTCCATGATCAGTCAGTAGCTTCCCAGGGTTTTATCCCAGTGGTTCTTGTTTTCTCTCTGTGTGCTTTTATTTTGCAACTCTTCCATCCAAAAATCAGGGCAGCATCAGATCTGAGCCAAAGAAGATTCTCCAATTGAATATGACGAAAGGACTGGGATTAAGATGAGGTGACTCCTGCAAGTGCAAGGTCAGATTTTGTCTTTATTTAAAACCTTCTATTTTGTTCAGCATGGATTGGGGGGGGTTAATTTTCTTAAAATATTTCATAAAATGTTATTTACCTTGATTACTGAGTTTAACTGAACACCCTTAAGTTTTGTGCTTGAGGTGCATGCCCACTTGCATCACCTTAGTTCCATGTTTTGATCCTTGCTTCATATTAAGATATGATTTAAACAGGAACAGGCCAAACTGATGTTTCTCCAATGGGTGCCCACAGAATTTAGGGAATGGTATCCTGAGGTGATGAAGGACAGACATGTTTTGTCCCAGTACCTAGGTGAGATGGTAAGAAATTTCTGTGGATTTGATTCTAGTAGACCTCTTCTTAAGGACATCTTTATATATAAAGTTTAGTTAAAATCAGTTGAATTTCTTTAATCAAGTCCAGTCATGCTTCAATTTAGCACTGAAAAAAGTAAGAAAACATTGCTCTTGGACTGAAATAAATCCATGTGTTTGGCAACGAAAAGGCCTTTTTGAAACATAAACATGACAAATGGTTCAAAAATAATTTGAGTTATTGAATGAGTTTGCACCTAATAAAATAGAAACGTGGTACCCAGGAACACTTTTCTGCATGGAATAGGAAATCTAGTCTATAGGAAGGCAGACTGCTGAGAATTGCTCAGCCTGTGCTCAGTCTCTACTGTGGTCGATAGCCAGCAGGTCTTCCCAGCTTCTTTTTTGTAATAAACCTCTACCTTTCCCCTTTACATCTACCTTACCTGCTTTAGCATCCTGCCTTGAGTACCCTTTATAGTCCAACCAGCAACCTGGGTTTCAGATGCCTCCCTTTGCTTCTTGTCTCTCCCTCTGTCAGTCAGGTTTGCATCTGGCTGGAAGTAATAGAGCCCCAACTCTAATGACTTGATTAGATATGGGTCTATTTTCTAATGTCCAGAGGTAGGTTGCTCATGGCTGGTAAGGATTATTTTAATCTGGCCCATTGTTATCCTGAGCAAAATCTGACTACTTAAAAAGAGGAAAATATCTACTGGTTAGACATATAGTATTATTAGCCACACTGGACTGCTCAATGCTCTGCTTTTAAAACAATTAATGTACTCTCTAAGAGGCATCAGAAAACGTGTTCTATATGATCTAAAATATATTATCTCAGTTCATCCCTCCAGCATGCTTATAGTAGTTATTTTTGTTTCACAGCTGAAGACTCAGAAGCCTATTGAAATTAAATAGTTTGCTTCATGTTCCATAGTTAGTGTATATGGTAGAGAAAGAATTTAAAGACTAATCTTTGGTTTTAGGTCTGGTACTCTTTCTAATAGTGTGATAAATAGATCTGTGCCATTACATGAACAGTCTTTAGTGTAACAGTTGAAATTTTATCTTTCTTTTCAGTGGTCAATCTTTTACATCAAGGAGTACGTCAAGGCTGTATATCGTCACCCTGTTTATTCAACTTATATGCAGAGTACATCATGTGAAATGCCGGACTGGATGAAGCACAAGCTGGAATCAAGATTGCCAAGAGAAATATCAATAACCTCAGAAATGCACCACCCTTATGGGAGAAAGTGACGAAGAACTAAAGAGCTTCTTGATGAAAGTGAAAGGAAAGAGTTAAAAAGTTGGCTTAAAGCTCAACATTCAAAAAACTAAGATCATGGCTTCCAGAGTCCCATCATTTCACGGCAAGTAGATGGGGAAACAATGGAAACAGTGAGAGGCTTTATATTTTGGGGCTCCAAAATCACTGCAGATGGTGACTGCAGCCATTAAATTAAAACATAATTACTCCTTGGAAGAGAGGCTATGGCCAATCTAGACAGCATATTAAAAAAACAGAGACATTGCTTTGCTGACAAAGGTCCATCTAGTCAAAGCTATGGTTTTTCCAGTAGTCATGTATGGATGTGAGAGTTGGACTGTAAAGAAAGCTGAGTGCCAAAGAATTGATGCTTTTGAACTGTGGTGTTGGAGAAGACTCTTGAGAGTCCCTTGGACTGCAAGGAGATCAAATTAGTCAATCCTAAGGACATCAGTCCTGACTATTCATTGGAAGGACAGTTGGTGAAACTGAAGCTCCAATACTTTGGCCACCTGATACGGGAACTGAGTCATCAGAAGAGACCCTGATGCTGGGAAAGATCAAAGGCAGGAGAAGAAGGAAACGACAGAGGATGAGATGGTTGGATGGCATCACTGACTTGATGGACATAAGTTTGAGCAAGCTCCAGGAGTTGATGATGGACAGGGAAGCCTGGTGTGCTGCACTCCATGGGGTCACAGAGTCGGACACAACTGAGCGACTGAATTGAACTGACTGTACATATTTTTTGTTCTTTTGAAAAGAGCCATTCATTCGACTTGTAGATTGTTTCCACATCCTAGCTATTGTGAACAATCCTTTTTGAGATATCCTTCTGGTTTCATTTCCTTCAGATATACACCCTGAAGTGGAATTGCTGGATCATACAGAAGTTCTGTTTTTTAATTTTTTGAGGAACCTCCGTACTGTTTCCATAATGGTTGTACCAATTTATATTCCCACCAACAGACTTCAACGGTTTCTTTTTCTTTTTGCATAAAAACAGAAATATAAATCTATGGAACAAAATAGAAACCATAGAGATAAATCCACTCACCTATAGCCCCCTTATCTTTGACAAAGGAGGCAAAAAAAAAAAAATATGATGGAGACAGTCTCTTCAACAAGTAGTGCTGGGAAAACTGGTCAACCATGTGCAAAAGAGTGAAATTAGAACAGTTCCTAACTCCATACACAAAATAAACTCAAAATGGATGAAGACCTAAATGTAAGACCAGAAACTGTAAAACTCTTAGAGGAAAACATAGGCAGAACACTCTCCAACATAAATCACCTCAAGATCTTCTATACCCCACCTCCCAGAGTAATGGAAATAAATATAAAAATAAACAAATGGGACCTAATTAAACTTAAAAGCTTTTGCACAATTAAGGAAGCTATAAGTAAGGTGAAAAGACAACCCTCAGAATGGGAGAAAATAATAGCAAATGAAACAACTGACAAATAATTAATCTCCAAAATACAGAAACAGCTCATGTAGCTCAATACCAGAAAAACAAAGAACCCAATTAAAAACTGGGCAAAAGACCTAAAGAGACATTTCTCCAAAGAAGACTGACAGATAGCTAATAAATGCCTGAAAAGATGCTCAACATCACTTATTATTAAAGAAATGCAAATCAAAACCACAGTGTGGTATCATCTCACACTCGTCAGAATAGCCATCATGAAAAAATCTACAAACAATACATGCTGGAGAGGATGTGAAGAAAAGGGAAGCCTCTTACAGTGTTGGTGGGAATGCAAATAGTTCCCTTTTCTTCAGATCCTTGAAAAGGATTTTGATTTTCAACCCTTACAGTTAAATTAAAAAATAATTATATACATGGTCAAAAGGATGGCTGCTTTTCATTTAAATAAGTTAAAAGAGAAAGGAGAAAAAAGTAGCTGGAAACAGCTCTCTACCTAAGCAATGAACTTTGTCTTGTTCTATAAATACATGGGACTTGAATCAAAAGGGATGAGCTGCCGTTTCTGGATGTTGATGATTCTCAAAACGGAATCTTATCGATTGATTGTTTGGAAGACAAGCTCCTCATATCCTCCAAAAGTAGTTTAAGTGTATGTGAGGGAGAGTCTGGGTGTGTGTTATTACATTAGACAGCGGATGGCATGGTTTTACTGATGATACAAAGAGACCACAGCCTATCCCTCTGAAGGGAATTTATTGCTGCTCTTCAGGTTAATGTTTTTAATATCAGAATATTTGTTACCGCCAATGAGGTAATGTTTAAATAAATCAATTGTGCCACTTTATTATGCAATTATACTAAGGCCCAGGTCTTTACATGTCCCTTGAGCTTAAGTTTAGCTCTGAGTTGGCTTCAAGCAATTTCACTGCCTTCCTTCTCTTCCTGATTAATTGGGATAAATGGCATGGTCTTTGATAGATGGGGTTGCCCTGGGGGCTGCATGCTTGCGTGAGGATGCCTCTTTTGCCACTGCTGTCTGGCATTCTTCTTTTTCCTTCATGTAGCGGCATCCTTGATATACACTCAGGCAAATTGTCCAGGTGGTCCAGACATTCTCAGGCTCAGGGGGAGACCAGGTAAGCACTTAAGTGGCTCCCTCTACTCACCTTTGTTGGAGGTTGAGATTCATATACTCTTTTTAGTCTTTGAAAGTGGATCCTACTTTTTGGAAAGTTTGCAGAGAGGCTAGATTTTTCTCCAAGATTGACCCGGAAAAGGTAATGGTCAAAAAGACCAAACACAAAGTGTATTTGTCTTGTCTATGTAGTAAAAGTTGATTGGTTTGGGATCAAAATAAAAGCCATAAGTTTGGTATGTGTCAGGATGCAAGCAATATTCCCATGATGATCAGTATCCCCCATAAGGGACCATTAATAGGAAAGTCCTGAGGACTTTTACTATAGAACAATCTGTGAAACTAATCATAGCTCTGAGCTGAGGCACAGTCTGAGCTTCATATAACCAATAAGGAGGGATGGAATATAAGAATTAAATGGATAGATAGCCTACCACTCTATTCCTTGCTTTTGGAGGCTTCTGGGCTCTCTGGAGGTTAGAAGGCTGTTCTAAAAGCGAAACTCCTCAATTCCAAGTACCTCCAGTAAGGAACTAAGCCCATCACTCACATTCGTGTTATAGTTGGGAATCTTTTTACCATTTAACCAATATTTCTTCTCTCCAAAGGGATATTACTATGGATATGACCTCTAATCAGTGGTGTGTCACACAACTATTGTTCTTAAAACTCAAGTGAACAGCTCCTGAGATAGGATTCCATAATGATAAACAATGTTTCCTAATGGTATACTTCCTTCCCAGGTGGCGCTAGTTGTAAAGAATCTGCCTGCCAGTGCAAGAGACCCAGATTTGATTTCCTGGGTAGGGAAGATCCCCTGGAGAAATAAATGGCAACCCACTCCAGTATTCTTGCCTGGAAAATCCTGTGGACAGAGGAGCCTGGTGGGTTATAGTCCCCGGGGTCACAAAGAGTTGGACACAACTGAGTATACACACACACAATGGTATTCTTACTATTATATTTCAGAAGAGTCCAGATTTATGAGCACTCAGCCATCAGTGATGGTTAATTTTACATGCAAACTTAACTGGGCTACAAATTGCCCAGATATTAGGCCAACTATTATTCTGGATATGTCTCTAAGGGAGTTTCTGGATAAGATTAACACTTAAAGCAGTAGACCAAGTAAAGCAAGTTTCTTTCCCTAATGTGGGTGGACTTCATCCAATCAATTGAAAGCCTGGACAGAATAAAAAGACTGACCCGCTGCCAAGTAAGGAGACTTCCTTCTGCTAGACTGCTTTTGAACTGGGATATTGACTCTTTCCTGCATTTGGACTTGAACTGAAACATCAGCTCTTCCTGGGTCCCCAGTCTGCCAGCCTTCAGGCTGTACTGTCAACTCTCCTGGGTCTCCAGCTTGCCAACCCACTCTGCAAATCTTGGGATTTGTCAGCTTCCATAACAGCATGAATCGATTCCTTGTCCTCTCTCTCTTTCTTCCCCCAATACTATTGGTTATGTCTCTTGAGAACCCTAAGTAATACAGGAACCAATCTGTAGATTTCCACTGAACTCTTAACATCTTTCATTCGTGCTTACCTGTTTTTGTCTTGAGTGCTAGATGTAACTATGTTCTGATACAAGAAGGACAATTCTTAATACCTGTTGTATAAGGTCTCAGTCCTGATGGAGTCTCTTCTTCAGATATTCTGAAGCTCACCGCGGGCACCACCTACAGTTAGCAGACAGAGCATGAAGTGTGTGAAAAGGACCTGAGAGTGTTCTGTCCATTGTGTTAAAACCAAGAAATAATGCTCTGTCACTTAGGCTCTGTGGAAGGAACAGGAAACAAAGGAGAATGAGGAAGAGGAGAAATGAGAAGGAAGGAAGTGGAGGAGATGGGTTCCTTGGACAGCTTGTATTTGTTTAGAAGTAGGACTACAAATGGGACTGAAGGCCTCCAGAAGGATTAAAAGGCTTTCTCACCTAGGTTCCCTCCAAATTTTTATGCCTCTACTATGTAAACTAGACAAATATGCTTTCTCACGAAGAAATTCTCTTTTAGAACTTCTCTGGTGGTCCAGTGGTTAAGAATCTGCCTGCCAATGCAGGGGACATAGGTTCTATCCTTGGTTCCAGAAGATCCCACTTGCCTTGGGGCAACTAAGCCTGGGCCAGCTCTATAGAGCCAGTGAGCTGCAACTCCTGAAGCCTGTACACCTAGAGCCTGTGCTCCACAACAACAGAAGCCACTGCAGTGAGAAGTCTGTGCACTGCAACAAAGCCAAGCACAGCCAAAAATTATAATAAATCAATTAGACAAAGAAAATGAAATGTTGCATTAAAAAAGAAAATTGAATGTTGTATTAAAAAAAGGATTTCTCATTCACTCTTAGTCTTGGGAAGGCATAGTGCAGCCTGGAGGTAGCAGTGAATGTTCAAATTCTGCAATGATTGTGCTTTCGGGCCCTCTGTAGCATGGAGACATTAAATCAGGGGAGGGAAAGGACCTCTGTAAGAGAGAGAGGGAAGGTCTTTTTGGAGTCTGATCTTTCCACTTTCATCATGTGTCCTAGTTCCCAGGAAAGGAGTCTGTAATTTATGGAGCTCATCCACCATTCTTGCCACATATCATCATCTCCTAACACAATCAGGTGTGTTTGGGTTGCCTCTTCCACCCCCACCATCGCAAGGGTAGCACTCCCAGATCAAGTTATCAGCCCTGCCTGCACAGTGCAAGCACAGAGCATGGAAAGAGGCTCTTTTTTTTTTTTTTTACTTTTTAAATGTGCCTGCTTTATATCTTCACTCTCTCAAGCAGGAAGAAGAGAAATGAGTTACAAGGGAATTTGTGTTTATTAGTCTCTGAAAACCACTGTCTGTGGGGGCAGGAAGTTGGCATCTGGGAGAGGTGTCTGCCTGCAGTGGCCTGGGGCGGGGTGGGCAGGGTGGGGGCCACAATGAGAAGAGAAGATCACTTAAATTCTGGAGATTTGAGCAAGCATGTATTAGTTGGCAATAAATAATGGGGTCTCCAGTGGGGAAGACCACTTCTTATATGTCTCTCTGTCCTTTTCCCATGCATGGTCAGTTACAGTGGCATTTGTAGATATGAACAAAATGTCTACAGAGGATGAATGAGAAGTGGTCCAGAGCCCCCTGAAAAGGGGAGAAGGCAATGGCACCCCACTCCAGTGGGGTGGAAAACCCCACTTGCCTGGAAAACCCCATGCATGGAGGAGCCTGGTAGGCTGCAATCCATGCGGTTGTGAAAAGTCGGACACAACTGAGCGACTTCACTTTCACTTTCATGCATTGGAGAAGGAAATGGCAACCCACTCCAGCGTTCTTGTCTGGAGAATCCCAGGGACAGCGGAGCCTGGTGGGCTGCCATCTATCGGGTCGCACACAGTCGGACACGACTGAAGCGACTTAGCAGCAGCAGCAGCAGCAGGGCACAGAAATTTGTCTATCCTGTAAGTGAAGGTCTTCCCCAGCAATTCTCTCTCCAACTAATCCTGCAGGACCTCCTGTTAGTCCCCAGGGGCACTATTACAGCGGCCGACACTATTCATCCCACTCAGGGTGCTCTGGATACAAAAGTACCCTGGGGTCACCCTGTGAAGCTGTTTATCCTCTCCAGAATGGAGACTGGTTTTTCAAACACCCTGCTTCTATAGAAGGTCACTAAACATTATACACCCACAGAGCAGAGACAGTAATCCAACAGAATAGTGTTTGAGAACTGGGTTTTTCATAAGGCTTCTGGAGCATGCTCAGTAGTGTCTGATTCTTTGCCACCCCATGGACTGTAGCACACCTGGCTCCTCTGTCCATGAGATTCTCCAGGCAACAATACTGGAGTGGGTTGCCATTTCCTTCTCTAGGGGATCTTCCCAGATCAGGGATTGAACCCATGTCTTCTGCATTGGAAGGTAGATTCTTTACCACTGAGCCACCTGGGAAACCCTCATCAGGCTTTGGGGCATTTTTAAAAACCAGCTTGATAGCCAGGGGCTCAATATAGCATTTCTCTGGGTTGTGGAAAAGGCTCCTTCAACTGCCTTCATCTGATTTTTCTTTTGCCTAGTTAGAGCACATTTTGTCTTAGTTCTTTTCTTCCTCTTTCCTACCTGCTTCCTGGCCTCCATTCCAATATTAAGTCCAGAAAGTCTCAAAATATCCAGCTTGAAAAATTACATGGGCGTGTTGGGTAAAAACCTTAGGACTTGTCTCTGGGCTTATTCACAGAAGACCTGGCTTAAGTCCAGAAGTCATTTTTAATTAGAATCTAGACAGTTGTGACGCAGGAGTCCTCAGCTCATATTTTGAGAGCAGTATTTTAGCTTCAGCTGCTCATATTTAATGAGTTATCAGTGCTTGTGTAATACATGAATCCATTTTCAGCTTCATTGTTTTTCTATATTTTATTTTTTTTCATTTCAGGATTATAGAAAGCAAAACAAAACCAAACTAAATGCACAATGCCAGAAAATCTTGCCACTATCTCATCATTGTATTTGAGTGAATTCTTAATACATAAAAATATGTATCCAAATATTACTTCACAAAGTCAACTTTAAACCTGAACCTTCTGATGAAGACTGGATTTAAGCAAAACTTTGGAGAAAAAGATGTTTTATCATGTTCACCCATTTGATGCTAAAATTCTACAGAATAAAATATATTTGATAACAGTTAACATGTAAATGGAATCGTTATGACCTGTCTTTTTTCTCCAACCTATGAGGTTTGTCTCTGTCCTTCTGTGCCTCTGTTTCTCTGTCTCTTTCTCTCTTACTTTATTTCAGTGAAAGAGGAAGTTATTTGTTCCCACTGGATCAGATTTACCACAGTCAAGGTATAAATGAGCCTCACGGCAGAGGTTATTTTCAGGGACACTTTAGCCTTCCAATTATTAGTTTCTGTAATACATCAGAGGATAAATTTTGACTTTGGGAAATATTACTGTGGCTGAGAAATTCCGGGAAAACTATATATTCATTAGACTTAAATAGTTCAGTTGTAAATGAAAGTTTGCCAATTAAGTGACATTTTAAGTACACTGAAGATTTCGGATATCTTGAGGAAACGTGTAACCAATTTATTGGTTAAGTGAGCACCAGTTTGGTAACATGAATAGCCATCCCCTAACTCAGCCTATGTGTGAATGTGGTTATCTGTATACTGTATTCTATTAAAGTCAAGGGCATGTCCCCTGTATCAACTACTATGGTCTGAGCAAATGAGATGGAGATGAACCTGGCTTATCTGGAGGCTAGAATTTAGACGGATCTTACTGGAATGGTTGGGGAAGAAAGAAGAGAAATTACATGTTGACTGTCAGTCTTGAGCTAAGATTTTATGTCTGCTATCTTATTCAATCATCAGAATCCCACCACCCTCCACTGACCTGCCATCTTCTCCAGACTTATTTGCTGCAACACAAAAGAAATGAAGAGAAACTTTGAGCAGGAAATTCTGCATGGGAGAATGCAGCTTAGGGAGGGGTTTGGTCAGGTTCATAAAAATATGGAAGCTGCCTATTATGGATGGTATGTAAAACCATCCAGGATCCCCTAGGCAGTGGGTATGTATAAAAAGGAGAAAGACTTCAAGACTAAGCCTACTCATGAACCCAGTATTTGGCTTGCTTGGACCTCAGATATCCCTTATGTAACTACTTGGATTCTTTGCTGTCTAGAATTGCCTGATAACAATGACTTTTTAAAAAGTATTACATGTGTTTTTGATGAAATTTTAATGCAATGTCTACATGGATAAGATTGAACCAGAAGAAAGGCAACAGATCACCTCTCAGAAAGAAAAAGGCATCTACCTCTTAGGCAAAATTAAGATAAGTTAGAGTCTCTAGTTGGAGAAGGCAATGGCACCCCACTCCAGTACTCTTGCCTGGAAAATCCCATGGACGTAGGAGCCTGGTGGGCTGCAGTCCATGGGGTCACTAAGAGTTGGACGTGACTGAGCTACTTCACTTTCACTTTTCACTTTCATGCATTGGAGAAGGAAATGGCAGCCCACTCCAGTGCTCTTGCCTGGAGAATCCCAGGGACCGGGGAGCCTGGTGGGCTGCTGTCTATGGGGTCGCACAGAGTTGGACACGACTGAAGTGACTTAGCAACAGCAGCAGCAGAGTCTCTAGTAGGGCTAGGATCTCCTGAATAAGAAAAAAGAAGAAGCACTTCCCTGCATGCAGGACTACTGTGTGTGATGGGGTTCACTTGTGCATTGTACAGCTCTAAGGCTCCCATCGTGCACATAGATTTTGTATTAATTTTGACAATTTTTCAGAAGATGCAAGAAAAGCCCTGAGGAAGGGGTTCCTTTACTTATTTTGCCCAAAGGCACCACATTCTTTAAAAGTGATGTGGCTCTTGAGTCCCTCAGCACTGGAGGAGAGCAGCCTTCTTTGTTGTTTTTTCACCACTCAGTCGTGTCTGACTCTTCAACCCCATGAAATGCAGCACGCCAGGCTTCCCTGTCCATTACCAATCCTCGGAGCTTGCTAAAACTCATGTCCATTGAGTCGGTGATGCCATCCAACCATCTCATCCTCTGTTATCGCCTTCTTCTGACTTCAATCTTTCCCAGCATCAGGGTCTTTTCCAATGAGTCGGTTCTTCACATCAGGTGGCCAAAGTATTGGAGTTTCGGCTTCAAGCATCAGTCCTTCTAGTGACTATTCAGGGTTGATTTCCTTTAGAATTGACTGGTTTGTTCTCCTTACAGTCCAAGGGACTATCAAGAGTCTTCTCCAGCACCACAGTTCAAAGGCATCAGTTCTTAGGAGGTCAGCCTATTTTATTGTCCAGCTCTCACATCCGTACATGACTACTGGAAAAGCCACAGCTTTGACTATACGGATCTTTGTAGGCAAAGTGATGTCTCTGCTTTTTAATATGCTGTCTAGGTTTGCCATTGCATTTCTTCCAAGGAGCAAGGGTCTTTTTTCATGGCTGCAATTACCATCCAAGGTGATTTTGGAGCCCAAGAAAATAAACTCAGTGAAACTATGAGCCAGGCTGTGTAGGATCACCAAAGACAGACAGGTCATGGTGGAGAGCCTGACAAAACGAGGTCCACTGGAGAAGGGAATGGCAAACCACTTAGGCATTCTTGCCTTGAGAATCCCTTGAACAGTTGAAAAAGGTAGCCTTCTTAGAGGTAAAAAATTCAAATGAGAAAGTGGTAGGGGGTGGGGGCCGGCAGAGGAGAGGGGATGACTTCTGATTATGTCTCTTTCCTGTTTCTGCCCCAAGCCTCTCAAGCAGAATAGAGAAGAGATTAGGGATAATTCCTTCCCAGTAGTGGGGAATGAAGCCCAACCTTGATATTTTAGTGTTGATGCTTTCATAATTTGTAAAATACAATTGTATCAGAATCTTCTATTCCTCTCCTCTCTCATGATTCACCAGAATACAAGCTAAGAGAGCTACTATAGGAAAATAGATTGAAGATAGATTTGAAAATTAGAGATTTGGTTCTAGATCTGCTTTTTCCTTAACTACCTCTTTGGGCAAATCATTTGATATTATTTAACCTCATTTTCCAGATTTGTAAAATGAAGGAGTTGGATGTGCTGATTATCAAAATAATTTCTAGAGCTAAGACTTTAGGATTTCATGAGAAATCTTATGATTTTGTGTAAAATTGTCTGGTTACCAAGAAAATGTTGTTAGAATTCTTCTGATTAGTATCAAAGTTGAGAATATGAGAATTGAAATGATCTCTTAAATAAGCTGGATTTAGAATCACTCAATTTGGAACCTAGCATTATTGTTCTAGGCAAATGTTGGTTTATGAAATTTTAGGAAATTCTTTGTCTTTATTTTTCTCTCTCTCTTTGTCCCTCTGTCTCTCTCCTTCTTTCTCTCTCTCTTTTCCTCTCATTATCCATTATACCATGTTGTGGTAGAAAGAGCATTTGACTTTGAAGATCGGCCAAAAGTTCTGGGTGGAAGTTTCAGCTCTGCCACTTATTAATCATGACCTTCAGCTGTTCACTAAGCTTTTCTTATACTCATTTATGTATAAAGTGGAAATGCTAATATCCACTTTAGAGCATTATTGGGTAGATTAATCAAGAATATGTTTGTAAGAGATCTCTATAAACTGTAATATATTCTGTACATTCAGGAGGTCATTAGTATCATGCTGAAATATCATTTCCATCATAACAAAATGCCAACGATTGATTCATAAAAACCAAAGGTATTGTTTGATAAATAGCCTCTTCCCCAGCAACCTTCTCTATTTCCTGCCATGTTGTCTTCCCAGCATCCCTGGGAGGTGACTCTCATTTTGCCTGATTCAAAAGTAAGTAAGCCGAAAAATAGTTAAAAATGTGTGTGCTCAGTTGTGTCTGACTCTTTGCTTCTCCCTGAGTTGTAGCCCGCCAGGCTTCTCTGTCCATGGAATTTTCCAGGTAAGAATACTGGAGTGGGTTGCCATTTATTCCTCGCAGGGACCTTTCTGACCTAGGGTTCAAACCCTCATCTCCTGTGTCTCCTGCATTGGAAGGCAGATTCTTTACCACTGTGCCACCTGGAAAGCCCTTCAGTTCAGTTGCTTAGTCAGGTCCGACTCTTTGCAACACCCTGGACTGCAGCACACCAGGCTTCCCTGCCCATCACCAACTCCCAGAGCTTGCTCAGATTCATGTCCATTGAGTCGGTGATGCCATCCAACCATCTCATCCTCTGTTGTCCCCTTCTCCTCCTGCTTTCAGTCTTTCCCAGCATCAGGGTCTTTTCCAATGAGTCAGTTTGTCACATCAGGTGGCCAAAGTATTGGAGCATAGTTCAATTTTGTGTTATTGTCTTTGAAAATGGTTGTAAGTATTTAGCAGAATCCTTGAATTTTTTTTTTCTCTCCTACTATGTCATACTAAAAAAAGTTCCATCCTGATAATTTAGTAGTATATTTTTATTTCTCTTCACCTATTCCTCCCAGGTTTTTGATGTGACATTTCCATTCACATTTTTAAAGGAAAGAGTTCTATGCATCACATACATGAAATTTCTAGGAAAGAAGCAGACACAGAATTACAGCATTTTTGATTTCTGTTTAAAGAAAAGCTAGCTCCTCTGCTCCTGTCTGACCTTGGTAAAGTTGGCAAGGTTTACTTAAACACTGCCAAATGTTTGATCTTTTTAATTAATATTTTCTATGCCTACATAGTGGCCATCTCCCTGAACCTCAAAAGCAATTCACAGTCATTATTAGTTAATATACTCAGTGTCCTTGTGAGTCAGGTGTGGGGCAGGTGGTGCTATCTGTCTGTTCACATGAAAGAACTGGACGTCAGTGTGATGCTTCCAGACCGTTCCAAGTGGGACTGGGTGACTCAAGAGCTATTTCAGTTGTTCACTGAGAATCGATATGCTTTTTAGCTGGAAAAAATTATTTGAGATCAAGAATAGGAATAGTGGACTTGTATTACTAAAATCCAAATCCCCCCAAAAGTAAAATAAAATGAAATCCAAATCCACTGTTGCTTGCTGCCTGGCACTTAAACTTTCCTTTTACTCAAACAAGATTTTACAGATTTTGAAGCAGTAAGTCATTCATAAATGCATGTATGCATCAATTGGATTAGCCATCCATCCAACCATTAAGAAGTTCCTCAAAACAAAATGGTTCTTAATATATGCATTCACATGCATTTCACGCAGCCATGAAATTAAAAGATGCTTCCTCTTTGGAAGGAAAGCTATGACAAACCTATACAGCATATTAAAAAGCAGAGACATCACTTTGCCAAAAAAGGTCCATCTAGTCAAAGCTATGGTTTTCCCAGTAGTCATGTATGGATGTGAGAGTTGGACCATAAAGAAGGCTGGGCACCGAAGAACTGATGTTTTCGAATTCTGGTGCTGGAGAAGATTCTTGAGAGTCCCTTGGAGAGCAAGAAGATCAAACCAGTCAATCCTAAAGGAAATAAAGTCTGAATAGTCACTGGAAAGACTGATGCTCAAGCTAAAACTCCAATACTTTGGTCACCTGATGTGAAGACCCGACTCATTGGAAAAGACCCTGATGCTGGGAAAGATTGAAGGTAAAAGAAGGGGGCAGCAGAGGATGAGATGGTCATTAGCATGACCCCCTCGAGGGACATGAATTTGAGCAAACTCCGGGAGACAGTGAAGGACAGGGAAGCCTGGTGTGCTACAGTCCATGGGTTCGCAAAGAGTCAGACATAACTGATGCAACTCAGCATGCACGCACGAATGCACTCTTACCCACAGAATGATACTCCTCCTCCTATTTGATTTGTAAATTCTACATATGCCACTTGGGTAAACATAGAAATTAGTAAAAATATAAGCAGTGTTTGTTTTTAAATTTTACCCAGGGTCAGTCTTGGGATTAGAAAAATGTTTGCTGATTTTGCATTTTAAGGACAGCAGATCTCTAGTGTCATGTCTCATGCCAACTTTGTAAATGATTTCTTGGCTGTGATTTCTTCCTTAGGAGATATTTTCACTGAGGTTATTTTTCCTCTGATACCTGAGAGTGCTCCTTGGATGGTGCTTCTTCAGTGTGTACATCCTAAGTAGATGATGGGCATCTAGTCTTCACATTACCCCTTGTTTATGGACAACCCTGAGGAGCGGTAACCATAGTTACCTTACCTCCGAGTGGCTTTGAAGTGACTTGCTCCAAAGGAAATTCTGAGCTGAAGCCAGAAGATTGCATTTGGGAGAGACTGAGAAAGGAAATTAAAAAGGAGGGAGGGTGTCCAGAAAGTGCAGGAGATGGGAAGGATGGGAAGTGAGCTGGAGCAAACTGAAAATGAGGAGCAGAGATGGAAACCAAGTGGGCTTCCTTCAAGCTGGGGACAAGTCACCAAGACCGTTTTCATTGAATTACACTTCTGCTTCAGCATTTCTCTGCTATTTAATTTCCATTATTTCAATTTAGGATTTCTCATTCTACCATTTCTACTAATATGGGCTAGTTATTGTTCCCACCCAGCCTCCTATAACTTTTGCATAGGTAGGATCATGATTACTGCTATATGTTAATTCACGCAGCCTGTATTGGTGCTTTATTTTAGATGTCTTGTGCAGGAGACAGCGAAGTAGGTAAAAAGAAGAAGACTTCCTACCAGCTTTTAGTGACTCTGGGAATATTCTAACCAAATCCTTTAAATCTATGGTGTAAACAATGATAGGAACAGAAGAGGAACAAAATCCTGACAGGAACTCAAAGAAGCAAGCACTGAAGTAGAGAACTGCCTAAAATGCCTTAAGACCCTTCAGCCCTTTGCTCACACCATCTGCTCACATGCAAAAAACAAACAAAAAAACCCCAGAGGTCTCTGGATTATAGCTACAGGTATAGAGGTGTCAGGTAGAACCATCTTAGCAGCTGTGAAAGTTGGGGAATAATTATCATTCCCTGTATTTTGTGGCCTGAAGAGTTGTCAGTAGACACAGCTAAAATAATCAAAACCAGGTGGTTCTAGGGAGATGTCGCACATGGCCTAGGATCCCTTTGGAGAGAGAGAGGACCTGCTCTCTGCCCTTTTGCCCCCAGTGTGGCCAGCAAGCCTCAGATCCATTTGATGACTCAGGATAAATATAGACTTCAGACATAAACAACTTTACTACACCATCCCTTGTGCCTTAGCTAGAGAGGGCTCATCTGCTTTCATGACACTTTATTTCAGAAGCTGTTGTGTCTTTACCACTTACCATCCATGGATTGGTCTTTACTGCCACTGTCCTCAGACAGCAGTAGAGTCTGAACTGCTCACAACATCCATTTTCCCCACAGCTGCTCTGGGCTGTTTCTCTGTTCCATGTGCTCCCTTTTCTCACATTACATAAAAATTCTAAAGAGTGCTTATGTACTCTTCTTCTGATACTCTTTCTTTAGATCTTGACGATTCTTGTATACCTTCAGGGACTCTAAGTATTCTTGTATCATCCAGGTTTTTACTGATTAAAGCTGTCTTGTCAATGAAGTGTAGCTGACACTGCTCTACTAATATCTCCTTGTTTGTCTTGTTGGCACAGGTAGCCATGAATTCCTGTGGGTATGAGAAGATCTTTCTTTTGAATCCTCCTCTAATTCCACACCAAACAAAATTATCCTGGTGGAATAAATCTGCTTGCCCTGCAAGGTGATGCATGCTTTCTAAGTTGCTTCAGTTGTATCTGACTCTTGGCAACCCCATGGACTATTTTTTTTTTTTTTTTTAGTTGAGGAACTCATTTATTTCATGCAGAAGTCTTCATAGATGCCACATTCACAACAGGTGCAGACAAGGCTGAGTGGTAGACAATGTCTGGAGAGGCTGCAGAGAGCTGGTGAAAGGATCGAGCACAGGGCCTGATCCAGGGTGCAGCCGGGGGGCATGATCCCAGGGTACCGCCCAGCACCCACCTGGAAGTCTGTCCGCTGGGGGGGTCTGGAGCCCGGAGGCGTGGGGGGAGGTCACAGCACGCGGTGCCCGGTTTCCAGCAGCATGCTCTCCAGAAGCAGCCTGCTCCCAGCCTCCAGGTAGGGCTGGTGCAGCCACATGGACAGGTAGCTGAGGGCGAGGTCGCGGTTGGCCGTGTGTGCCAGCTGTTCCACCACCGTGTGTTTCAGGCAGAGCTCCTGGCTGTACATGTCCTGCCAGGCTCCTCTGTCCATGGGATTCTCTGGGCAAGAATACTGGAGTAGGTTGCCATGCCCTTCTCCAGGGGATCTTCCCAACCCAGGGATCAAACCTGTGTCTCTTATGTCTCCCACATTGGCAAGTGGGTTCTTTACCACCAGTGCCACCTGGGAAGCCCAAGGTGATGCTATCTGTATCTTTCTATGTTCTGAACCTTAATCATGTACTATTTTTTTTTCCAACTCACAAACTGCCCGATGATTAAGTGCTCAAGGATAAGGAACATACAGAGGGGAAGAATAGGGGAAGTGATAAGGAGTTTGGGACCGATATGTGCACACTGCTATATTTAAAATGGATAACCAATAAGGGATTTCCCTGATGGCTCAGATAGTAAAGAATCTGCCTGCTGTGTGGGAGACCTGGGTTAAATCCCTGAGTAGAGAAGATCCCAGTATTCTTTCCTAGAGAGTCTCATGTACAGAAGACCCTGGAGAGCTACAATCCATGGGGTTGCAAAGAGTCAGATATGACTGAGTAACTAACACACACACACATACACACACACACACACACACACACACCCAACAAAGACCTACTGTGTAGCATAGGGAACTCCACTCAATGTTATGTGGCAGCCTGGATGGGAGGGGAGCTTGAAGGAGAATGGATACATGTATATGCTTTTGAACTGTGGTGTTGGAGAACTCTTGAGAGTCCCTTGGACTGCAAAGAGATCCAACCAGTCCATCCTAAAGGAAATCAGTCCTGGGTGTTCATTGGAAGGACTGATGTTGAAGCTGAAACTCCAACATTTTGGCCACCTGATGTGAAGAGCTGACTCATTTGAAAAGACCCAGATGTTGGGAAAGATTGAAGTCAGGAGGAGAAGGGGACGACAGAGGATGAGATGGTTAGATGGCATCACTGACTCAATGGACATGAGTTTGGGTAAACTCTGGGAGCTGGTGATGGACAGGGAGGCCTGGTGTGCTGCAATTCATGGGGTGGCAAAGAGTCAGACACGACTGAGCGACTGAACTGAACTGATATGTATGCTCAATTCTTTTGCTGTCCACCTGAAACTATCACATTGTTAGTCAGCTATACTACAATACAAAATTGAAAGTTTTTTAAAAAAGGATAGGGAGCGCAATACAAAGAAGATGCAGTCCCAGCAGTAACTTGGGGGTAGGATGGAACAGGCTAATAAGAGCTGGTCTTAAATATTCAGGAATTTTGCAAGCCAGTTGTTGCAAAACTGCTTGATGGCTTGAAACCAGCTACTGTGAGAATATTCACACAATAGAAATTGTGAGACACTACAAATCAGGGCTTCCTACCTCCCTCCCCAACTCTCCTGGAGAGATGATTTACCTGCTCACTATCTTAGCCTCAGATGTAATATGTGTGTGTTCATGAGAGATTGGGCGAAGGAGGGGAGAAGTGTGGAGGGATGCATGCTCTACCATCCCAGAGAAAAAAGCTTTTAAATAGGGTTGTCAAAAGTGCCAAAAAATACTAATCATGCAAATTTTGAAACATAAATCAGTTCAGTTGGTTCTCATAAAGTATAACAGTTACAAATTTTTAAAATTAGCTTTTACTGGAGTATAGTTGTTTTACAACGTTGTGTTAGTTTCTACTGTATAGCAAAGTGAATCAGCCACACACGCACATATATGCCCTCCCTTTTGGACTTCACATTCAGGTCACTGCAATGCACTGAGTTCCTGTGGTGTACAGTACGTTCTTTTATACATTCTATAATTTTCTGTTATCTTATTTGTTAATGTTTGCTACTAGCTCTATTAACCCTTCCTTCTTTGCTTTCCTTAAGTTTACTTTGTTGTTCATATTTATTTCACCAATTGGAGTCTTTTTTCTTCATGGGAATAAGGATTTAGGAATGTAGTGCTATTTTTTAGTTCTGTTTACAATACTATCTCGGTATGCTGAAATTTCAGTTTTGATTTTCTTTGATCTACAAATTGGCCTTAGAATAACAAAATGATCAGGTTTCAACCCTTGGGTAGGAATTTCCAACTTTAATTTGAGAAAGTACTATTGACTAACGTGTATTTAGTGCTAACTATGGGCTGGTTTTAGAAAAGGACTGAACTGAACTGAACTGACTGAAATGTTTGCTACTGAGTTACTGGACTTTATGTATATGAAGCCCCAGTTTTCTGTTTGGGCTTTTGTTGCCAGTGTTCTTGGTGTCATATCTAAAAAGTCATTGCCCAGACCAATGTCCAGAGGAACCAGAGATCAAATTGCCAACATCCGCTGGATCATCAAAAAATCAAGAGAGTTCCAGAAAAACATCTATTTATGCTTTATTGACTATGCAGATGACACCACCCTTATGGCAGAAAGTGAAGAGGAACTAAAAAGCCTCTTGATGAAAGTAAAAGAGGAGAGTGATAAAGTTGGCTTAAAGCTCAACATTCAGAAAACGAAGATCATGGCATTTGGTCCCATCACTTCATGGGAAATAGATGGGGAAGCAGTGGAAACAGTGTCAGACTTTATTTTTTTGGGCTCCAAAATCACTGCAGATGGTGATTGCCCCCATGAAATTAAAAGACGCTTACTCCTTGGTAGGAAAGTTATGACCAACCTAGATAGCATATTCAAAAGCAGAGACATTACTTTGCCAACAAAGATCCATCTAGTCAAGGCTATGGTTTTTCCGGTGGTCATGTATGGATGTGAGAGTTGGACTGTGAAGAAAGCTGAGTGCTGAAGAATTGATGCTTTTGAACTGTGGTGTTGGAGAAGACTCTTGAGAGTCCCATGGACTGCAAGGAGATCAAACCAGTCCATTCTGAAGGAGATCAGTCCTGGGTGTTCTTTGGAAGGAATGATGCTAAAGCTGAAACTCCAGCACTTTGGCCACCTCATGCGAAGAGTTGACTCATTGGAAAAGACTCTGATTCTGGGAGGGATTGGGGGCAGGAGGAGAAGGGGACGACAGAGGATGAGATGGCTGGATGGCATCACCGACATGATGGACGTGAGTTTGAGTGAACTCCAGGAGTTGGTGAGGGACAGGGAGGCCTGGCGTGCTGCAATTCATGGGGTTGCAAAGAGTCGGACACGACTGAGCGACTGAAATGAAATGAACTGAACTTAACTGAACTGATCGAGCACTCTGCTCAATGCTTTTCATGCATTATTTTACTTAACCTTCAAACCAAGACTTTGAGATTGTTACTATTATAATTGTATTTGTTTTACATTTATCCTTTCCCCAGTATTACAAATAGAGACTGAGGATTAGAAACTTTGAAGGTCTTGTGCAAGACCACAGCCTAGCAAGCAGCAGAGCCAAGTGTGAAACCCAACCATTCGGAGCCCAGAGCCAGGTTCTTGGCATTGTTGTAGCATGAAAAGTGTCTGTTATCCTGACTTACCAGCTATTGAACTGCTTGCTTCTTAATTGGAGGGACTCAACACTGTTTCTTGGGGTGAACATTTGTGCAACATCTCTTTCAGATGTAAGTCACATTCCAAATCAGTAGGAACAAGGAGTACTCCCTGAATCATTTCACTCGAATGATTCCCCAGTTAGACTTGTTAATTACCACATGCCTATGATTACGTGGTACTCTGCCCAGTGCTGCACAAGGCCATTAACTGACGTGGTCTTTGCTGTATTCATACGCATTAGTACATTCATTGTTGTAGTATACTTAGTTTATGAAAAGGGTATTGATAAGTATGTTATAAGCATCTTTTTCCATGGTGATTTTCAAACCTGACTGACTGCACATGAGAATCACCTGGGCAGGGGGAGATTTAAAAAACCTCAGTGCCTAAATTTCATTTCAGACCAATTACATCAGAAAAGTCTAGAGATGGGACCTACACATTAGCTGGTATTTTAAAATTGTGATGTCAGATAATGACAGTGTCTATAATTTTATTTCTGGAAAACAAATACTATCACTTAACTGTTTAACTAGTACACATTTATTTTAAAAATAATTTTTCTATCCTCCAATGTAAAAGTAATATCAAAGTAGTGTATCTTCATCTTATAAAGTCTAGAAAATTATAGTAAAAAACTGTGGACCTCTAAGATATCAGTTAGCAAAGTAATGATTAAGTGAAGTATAAGTATATTCATTCTCTGAGATGAATGTGCCACAAGGAAAATATAGGTAGTTATTAGGAGGTATAGTAGGAGAACCTCTTTCAGGCTGGTGCTCAGAATGATTTTCCCTACAAAATTTGAGTTGAGAACTGAGAAGAATAAGGAAAGAATAGGAAGGAATTAGGCAAAAGTAAACTTCATGGGAAATAGATGGGGAAACAGTGGAAACAGTGTCAGACTTTATTTGTTTGGGCTCCAAAATCACTGCAGATGGTGACTGCAGCCATGAAATTAAAAGACGCTTACTCCTTGGAAGAAAAGTTATGACCAACCTAGATAGCATATTGAAAAGCAGAGGCATTACTTTGCCAACAAAGATCAGACTAGTCAAGGCTATGGTTTTTCCTGTGGTCATGTATAGATGTGAGAGTTGGACTGTGAAGAAAGCTGAGCGCCAAAGAATTGATGCTTTTGAACTGTGGTGTTGGAGAAGACTTGAGAGTCCCTTGGACTGCAAGGAGATCCAACCAGTCCATTCTGAAGGAGATCAGCCCTGGGATTTCTTTGGAAGGAATGATGCTAAAGCTGAAACTCCAGTACTTTGGCCACCTCATGCCAAGAGTTGACTCATTGGAAAAGACTCTGATGCTGGGAGGGATTGGGGACAGGAGGAGAAGGGGACGACAGAGGATGAGATGGCTGGATGGCATCACTGACTCGATGGACATGAGTCTGAGTGAACTCTGGGAGTTGGTGAGGGACAGGGAGGCCTGGTGTGCTGTGATTCATGGGGTCACAAAGATTCGGACACGACTGAGTGACTGAACTGAACTGAGGTGAGAAAAGCTCTTGGATACAAAGGTAACAGCATGGCAGAAGGCCACAGGGTGGTGAGAGACATAGCTCACCATCTATCACTAAGGACCTGGGTGTCTGAAGGGTAGGAAATGGGGTATGTATAAGAGGAATATGGTGACCCACTCCTTCAGAGATTGCAATGCATGTTGAAGATTTTGGTCTTATCTTAAGTGCATTGGGAAACCACTAAAGGATTTTGGGTAGAGACATAGAATAATCAGAGTTGTGTTTTGAGAATCTCTCTCTGTTTGCCTTGTAGAGAACAGGTCAGCGTGAGAATGAGGAAAAAGGGGAGACCAAGTAGAATAAAAGTTGATGGATAACAGTAGCTTAGACTGAGTTGGCAGCAAAGGAATTAGAGGGAAAGGGCAGAGGAGAAGAGAGCAGATTAGATATTTAAGAGGCAGAATTGGCATGAAGAATTTGGTGAAGGATTATATGAGAGAATTAAAGAGAGTTGTGTCCACGCCAACTCCTCATTTTTTAGCTTTCATTATTGCATGTAGGACACTCTGTTTTCTAAGACTGGAAACAGGATGAAGGACTAGACTGGAAAGAAAGAAGATGAATTGAGCTTTGAACAGGTTGATTTTGAGGTGTCCTTAAGATGACCAAATGAAGAAAATACATTAAAAATTTGGAGGGCCAAGCTGAGAGCTCAGAAAAAAGGTTAGGGCTAGAAGTCTGACTCTAAATATTACTGGTTTGTGAGTGGTGATTAAAGCCTTGGGTGATGGTGAGATTTCCAGAGGAGAAAGAGTAGAGTGAGAAGAGAAGAGGCCACGATTGAGTCTTGAGAAATGCTAATGCTTAAAGCCAGACAGAGGAGGCTGAATTCCCAAAGCAAACTGAGGGGGACCGGCTGACAGGTAAGAGGAAAGTCAGGAGGGTGTAATGTCCAGGAAGTTTCAAGAAGACAGTATTGGCTTTTAAAAGAAGGGGTTGTTGATAATGCAGAATTCTGCCGGTGAGTCACCTAAGGAAGAGATCTGGAAAATGCCCATGTCTTTTAGCAATGTGGAAATAGGTCAACGGCCACCTTAGTAAAAGTCATTTTGGTGAGGGGTGGGTGTGTCATCAGATTCAAGTGGCCTGAAAAGTGGCTGGGAAATGAGAAGAACGCCAACAAAACAAAGACAGAAAATTACTTTGAAACGTCTGAGAGTGAAGGGGAGGGGAGAGAGTGATTATAGAGGTATGTGGCTGAAGGGAGTATTGTGATTTTGTGTTTTGAGATGGGATAGAGTTGAGGCTATTGGAAGACTCAGATAGGGAGAGTTCCTGAGAAGTTTCAAGGAAATAGGATCTAACACAAAGAGGGACTGACTTAGGTAGGAGGAAGTGCACTGCAAGTACACTGCTTCTTTTATAACAAAAGGAATAAGAAATGTGTGTGTATTTGTATAGTAAGATATGTAGGTTTTATAACAGGACATGCAGGAGCTTCCTGTCTGTGAGCACCTATTTCTCATTAAAGTTGCAGGTAAAGTTGTCTGCTGTGAAGAGTGGTTGTAGACTGTAGGGTGTATATATATATATATATATATATATAAATATATATAAAAGCATGTGTGTGTGTATGTGTCTCTCTCCTTCTGTATGTGTGTATAGCTGTATTGAGGTGTGCTGACTAGATGAAATAGTGGAATTACCAGGTACTATTGAAGTCTGATTGAAGTGACCATGAACTTATAATAATGCAAATATGCTTGCTTTATTTACTTATTTATTCAACATATTTTTATTGAATCTTAGCGGGTTTGATCCCTGGGTTGAGCTCTCCTGGAGGGGAAATGGCAATTCACTCTAGTATTCTTGCTGGGAAAATCCCATGGACAGAGGAGCCTGGTGGGCTACAAACAATGGGGTCGTAAAGAGTCAGACACAACTGAGTGAGTGAGCGTGCACGCGCACGCGCATGCATACACACACACACACTGTTCCAGTTACAGAGGATAAAGCAACAAACAAAACAAAATCAGTTTCATTATAGAAATTCCCAGAGAGGAATGCAGTCAAAGCTTAAATAAATAAGTGAGTCATAGAGATAATGTTAGGTGGTTTCAGAGACTGTGCAGAAAAATCACAGTTATGGGAGGATATCTGTTATACAGAGTAGTCAGGGAAGGAGACATTTAAGCATTGATATGAATGAAATGAGAGAGTGATACTTATTGATCTGGAAGAAGAGAATTTCAGGTCAAGAAATTCCTGGTAAAGATAAGTGCAAAAGCCCTAAAGCAGGAAGAAGGGTCAGCAATGAAGTCAGAGTGGCTGGAGTAATGTGAAGAGGAAACTGGCCAGAATGAAGAATGGGGGCTAAGTCACAGAGTGTTCTAGAGCATGGAAAGGGATTTGGATATTTTTTTAATTGAAATATAGTTATTTACAATATTGTGCTAGTTTCAGTGTACAGCAAAATGGTTCAGTTATGTGTAAATATATTTTTTGGTTATTGTCCATTAAAGGTTATTAAAAATATTGAACATAGTTCCATGTATTATACAATAAATCCTTGTTGCTTATTTATTATATATACTGTAGTAGTTTGTATCTGTTAACCCTGTACTCGTAATTTATCCCTTCCCTACTTTCTCTTTTAGTGACGAAACATTTATTTTCTATGTCTGTGAGTCTGTTTCTGTTTTTTATGTAAATTCGTGTGTATTTTTTTTTTTTTTTATGATTTCACATAGAAGTGATGGAAATTGGATTTTAATCAGAGTGAGCTGAGAAGCCAGCAGAGGGTTCTGAGCAGAGGAGTGATATAACAGATCTTGCATATTGGGATTTTTTTTCCTGGAAAAACCCAACTGCTTGAGTGCAAATTTAGGAGTTCTGTACTTGCATTGGCAAGTATTGATGCAAAGAAGAACACACAGAGGTAATTGAGCTTAGAGTTACTGAAGTTGTTAACACTAGAATCTAAGCTGAGTAAGAAAGGACATATAGAGAGATAGAAGCCAATGGATAGGGAGAGGACAGAATTATCAATGAACTTGAGGCTCCATGAGGTTAAAGTATGGTCAAACAAATTAGTGGGAAAGAAAGGAGACTGGTCAGAGAGAGGTGTGTGATTTTATATGTTTAAGGGTGATATAGCTTCACGCAACACCAAGATCCTTGGCGTAACCATGAGAGAGAGTGGCTAAGTGAGAAGGTCAAGGGGGAGGGAGGGTCTAAGAGTTTGTTGAATTTGATATATTATTATATTTTAATATTTAGCTTAAGCTGAATTTTTCCATTAGCCATCTACTTAAAAAATGCTCTAAGGAACACTGGAAACCTTGACAAGCACATTACAGATAAGTAGGGCAGAGCTCAGAGTCCTGTTTAGAATGCTTAAAAAGAAGATTTTCTTGAGTGGTATCCTGTTGAAACAACCTTGATGAGGGAGGTGTGTTTGGTGCTAGTGAAGTCTGAGCAGGCGAGCAGGTAGGTGGGCTCTCGTGCTTTTAAGCACTGTTTAAGTGGTTCAGAGCCAGAAAGTTTGAGAATTGCTACATTACCACATTCACTTAAAAAATGAATTAACTGAGACCACCTTAGTAGTGATTTAACTGGCTGATTACTGAATCATTTACAAAGCTTTTTTGAAATATAAGCATCTAGTTCCCACCCAGGAACTAAGGAAGCCTAGAAAAAAATGGAAACAGTGACAGACCATTTTCTTGGGCTCCAAAATCACAGTGGATGGTGACTGCAGCCATTAAATTAAAAGACGTTTGCTCCATGGAAGTAAAGATATGATAAACCTAGACAGCATATTAAAAAACAGAGACATCACCTTGCCAACAAAAGTGTGTATAGTCAAAGCTATGGTTTTTCCAGTAGTCATGTATGGATGTGAGAGCTGGACCATGAAGAAGGCTGAGCACCGAAGAATTGATGCTTTGGAACTGCAATGTTGGAGAAGACTCTTGAGAGTCTCTTGGACTGCAAGAAAATCAAACCAGTTAGTCCTAAAGGAAATCAACCCTGAATATTCATTGGAAGGACTGATGCTAAAGCTGAAGCTCCAATAATTTGGTCACTTCATACGAAGAGCCGACTCATTGGAAAAGACCCTGATGCTGGGAAAGATGGAGGGGAGGAGGAGAAGGGGGTGACAGAGGATGAGATGGTTGAATGACATCACTGACTTAATGAACATGCATTTGAGCAAACTCCGGGAGATAGTGAAGGACAGGGAAGCCTGGTGTACTGCAGTTCATGGGGTTGCAAAGAGTCGGACATGACTGAGCCACTGAATAGCAACAACAAATGTGTATTTACAAATTCATATAAAGCTCAGTGGATTACATCCAGCCAGGATAAAACCACTGGAATAGGGCTTAGTGACTAGTTACTGATATTGCCTATCTATACCATGGACTCTTTTCCTGCTCATGGTGATGTGACTTTTCTCTGGGACACCATCACTAACTCACTCTTGGTCTACGTGCCATGGGGAGAATTGAGGCTACTCTGGCTCCAGAGACAGCAGATTATCCAAGACTGGGTGATTTGGGAATCATGTTTCTTTTTTTTTTTTTTGGCCACACTCTTCATCTTGTGGGATCTTAGTCCCCCTGCTAGAGATCAAACATATTCCCCCTGCAATGGAAACTCGAAGTCTTAACTGCTAAACCACCAGGGAAGTCCTATCACTTTCTTTTTCTATAGAGATTTGGTTTAGGAACTGCACAGGACCTAAGCCAAGGTGATTTTTCCCAATCAGAGCTAATTCCAGGTTTTCTGGGTCACTCTTTGAGTCATTCTCTTGACCACGGGTCTAGAACTGGGAGGTTGTGAGCATGGAGCTGCTGACAGGTGTCTTGAAACATGAAGAAAGCCCCTCCAAAAGGGAGTAACACAGAGGAAAGTAAAGGCAACATACAGACAGATACCTGTCCAGTGTGTATTGGATTGAGCTGTTCTGATTTGTATTGATGTGTGTGTGCTCATCATGCCTGATTCTTTGCAACCCCATGAGACTCTTCTGTCTGTGGAATTCTCCAAGCAAGAATACTGAAGTGGGTTGCCATTTCCTATCCCCTGAAGTAGGAAGTCGAACCCAGGTCTCCAGGGTCACCTGCCTTGGCAGGTGGATTCTTTACCACTGCGCCCCCTGGGAAGCCCCTCTAAGTTGACACCTCGAGGTTGGAGTCTTGTCTAAACTGGATTCTCCGACTTTCTAGATACTCTCTTTACTTTGGCCACGTGATTTCACCCTTCCAGGTAGCCTTTTTTGCCAATCTGGCTCAGGAAATTCACATTCTCAGAATCTGGCTCCTGTGTGTGGCAAGGAGACAGGAAAATAAAATGAGATCAAAATAGAAAGAAAATTGATTCTCTATGAGATTATGGCCTCTGGTGAACCCTAGACATGCTTAGACAGCTCAGCTTCTTTTTAGATCAACTTAACTCACCCAAATGGTTATGAAGCAGCAAATGGCCTCAGTCAAAAGAGCTATTTGGGATTGAGAATCCTAGAAGTAATGGACTAGAACATTATGTTCTGAGCTCAGCTTTAAAAATATGACATAAACTAGACATATTCATCTAAACATTTTTCTGTGTTGACAAGTTTCTTAGCTCTCTCCCCTTCATGCCTTTTCCTAACAGATGCCCAGTTTCATAAGGTTATGTTATTAATGGTTTCTGAAATAAAGTACTAGACTCCATGTTGTCACAAGATGAGGAATCACTTTATTTACTAATTTTGAAGAAATCAGGTTTTTGTTGTAAGAAATATTGAAAATATTATAATATTATCTTTCTCATTGAGTGGCCTGACACTAGTTCTGTCTTAAATGTTTAGCTCCTGAAACATCAGAAGGACCTGGTTAGACAACACATTCAGTTTCAAGTTGTTCTCATACCATAGATTCCAAGAGTCACTTAGGAGAAAAGTGGAATGTTACATCTTACTTCACCTATTGTCCTGTTATTCATCAAATGGATAACTTTTATTTCCTTAAAATATCGACTGCCATCATTTTAGTGTCTGTAGGAGAAATCACTGTAGCAATTTCAGCACCTGGACTGAGCACTGACCAACATTTCAGGATACAAAGTCCAACTGTCTCATAAATTGAAATGCTAGTCAGTAGATAAAATTTGAAAATCCATTCCAAAAGAAAGCTTGATATAATGAATGTCCTTTCACTTCTCTTGAAAATGCTATAATCTCATGACTCTTGGTGAAGGTCATGTTTAACTGCTTTTCTCAAATGTCACCATCATTTCAGAATACTGCATAAATACCATTTTGGTATCAGTTTTCTTCCATGAAACAATTTTCCCTAATAACCTGAAACTCCCTCTGAGCCATGATGTCTAACTTTCTTTAATATTAGCATGAAGCTCAATTTTAGGAGAAAAGAAATAGACGAGAACAATTGGCACTCAAACCCAAAGAACTTATGCTCAGTTATACGCTTCTTTTTCTTTCTTGGTATCGTTTGTGGCTTAAGAGTAAAAGACAACCCAACCCCCAAATAAAAAACTTGCTAGTATAGAATCATGAGGACACTATAGTTCGTTACTGACTTAGAACTAAATGTGTCTCAGTTAGGATGATACACACTCCACTGGTGTGTGAAGACCACTTTCATTTGTCACTGTCAATAGAGCCACACAGGATTGCAGAGAATTCTAAGAATACATCTCAGCATGATTAAAACTGTCCTGATTTATCCTTTGTCTGTGGGCAATGAGACACTCTCAGTTGAAAGCTCAAAGTTATTTCTTATATTTAATAATCCAGTTCAGGGCAAGAATAAAGCTGTAATGCAACATTTGAAATACAAAATTCAATCAAGTAAGTAAGATCTTAAAAACCAGCCCTTCAAATCTTTTTAAGTACTTATATAATTCTAATCTCTCTCTCTCTCACTCACACAGACAGATTCACACACACCTTCATGCATAGCTTATTTGGTTAGTAAATACCTCAGATTGTTTATACAAAATAAATTAGGAGACAATTTCCAGGGACCCCACCTTGAGCTTCAGCAGTGTTCTCTTTAGATCTTAGGCATGCCTTGACCTCATCTAGACTTCTACAGGAGAGGGCTTGTTAGGGACCCACTTCTTGAATGTTGCTGAGGTCTCTTGGGAAAGCATACACCTGCTAGAGACTTAAAAGATTATAAAAAGAGCCAGATATCTGGATTGGAAGGCAGAGGTGATCTGATTACAACACAGGGTATCTCATGAAAATTGCTTTCCCACCCAGTAACGCCCCCTTCCAAGGGTTTGGATCCCAGTATTAGAGTGAGGGTGACTGAGTTTTTTTTAAAGCTATTTTATAATGATCTCAGCGAGTTATCAAGAGATCATGAACCCAAGACAGTATTACTTTGTAGCTTATGTTGAGAATTTAGCTCAAAGAAGAATTTATTAGTATGATATCTTCCTTTAAAAAAAATATTTTTGTAATCCTGTTTGGTACTGTTCATTTCACGAAAATAAAAGAGAAGATTTCAAATAGCTTAAAAGAATGAGAAACTGTTTTAGTAAAGTGCAAGTGCAGATATCTCTTCAAGACCGTGACTCAATTCTTTTGGATATATACATTCCATTGTCAGTGCATGGGTGAACCTAGCACATTATGCTAAGTTGACTAAACCAGACAAGAGAAAGACAAATACTCTATATGCTATGTGAAACAAAGAATTCCAATTTTATAGAAAAGAA
Organism: Bos indicus x Bos taurus; assembly: GCF_003369695.1. Taxonomy (NCBI): domain Eukaryota; kingdom Metazoa; phylum Chordata; class Mammalia; order Artiodactyla; family Bovidae; genus Bos; species Bos indicus x Bos taurus. The sequence goes on from NC_040095.1 coordinate 32,717,248, forward strand.
ATTAGAAAGATGGTTGTCAGAGACTGGGGAGAACAGGAAAGGGGGTGATGCAGGTCAAAGGACTACACTTAGACTTTCATATATAAGAAGAATAAGCACTGAGCAGCTAATGCGTGACATACTGACCATGGTTAAAATACACTCTCGTATTTGTGAGGGTAGATATTAAGCATTATCATCACATTTTTTCTCCTAAGAGATTACGTTTTCTATGGAAGAAAAACACACGATCTCACTTATACATGGAATCTAAAAAACAGAACTCAAAAAAGCAGTTTATACTTTGTTTATACTCCCCAAATGGGGAGATAATTGGTCAAAGAGTACAAAGTTCAGTTATGCAAATGAACAAGTTTTAAAGATCTGGTGTACAGCATGGTAACTATAATTAACAATACTGTATCATATACTTGCCAATGGCTAACAGAGTAGATCTATTTTCACTACACACAACACAAAAAAAGCTGGATATATTAGTTAGCTTCAGTGGGGTAATCATTTCACAATGTAAGTGTACATGAAATCACCATGTTTTACACCGTAAGCATACATCCAATTTTATTTGTCAACTGTACACCAAAAAAGATACAAAAAGTTCCAATTAGATTTAAAATTACATTGTTCACATTTTACTTTAATAAGAGAAAATTAATAAAGATGAACACCATTGAGTAACTAAAGTATCTGATATTTTGATCAAAGTTGTTCATCTAGCATTTCTGACATTACAAACATTTCATTGGCAAGCAAGTCTATTCAATCTCAGTAGTTCTCATTTTTTCTGCTGAGAACAGAACAAAGGGTAATGCCTTTAAAAAGGAAAATTTTGGTTGATAGTAATAGTATTAATTCATATCATAGAATTTTTTGAGATCCTGAAAATTTCTAAATTTAATGTTGCCTGGAGAAAGGGAAATGGGTAGATAGATACAGAAGGTGTGGTTTTCAAGTATGTAGTAAACAAAGTGAAGAAAATGTGATACAGTGGATATTTTGCCCTAGGTTCAAAAATATCTGGTTTGATTAATGAGGAGCAAAGTACAATATGAAATATAGGCAAAAAGTGTAAATTACTGCATGAATTTTGGGGTTCAAGAATTCAGCTGTGTAGGTATAACTTCTAGGAGAATTGAACATATGGTGATTTAGGTATGAGGCGTTCAAGGTTTTAAGTGACTTGCTTTCTAAAAAGATGAAACATGATCTGCAATAATAAAATTCTGGGATTCAAATGATAAGATGTGCTAGTCCCTCTTTCCTCTGTACAGTTCATGCCATGACTTCCTCTATTCCATTTGGGGTACTGAGTTCCTTTACTTCTCACCAGGAAAGTGAAACATGGTATGAGGGTTGGGCAAGCGTGTCCCACAAAAGCGATTTAGATAACTTGAGAATATTTCACCTGGAGAAGCAAATAGACTTAATAAAAACATAGTAATTACTTATCTCTTCTCACCCTGCATCTTATGCTTGCTGAATTGCCACACAAATTCTTTGTCCTTCTCTCTTTTTCATCTGTCCCAACTCCTCTGGTTATTTCATCTGGTCTTATGGCTTCAAATGCCATCTACATGCTGACAACTAACCATATGTATATCTTTAGTCTTGACCACTCCTGGGAACTCTCATCTCATATTGAGCTATCTATTTGACATCTCTACATAGATGAATAACTGACATTTCAAACATAACAAGGTCAAAGCTGAATTCCTACCCTGACTACTCTCACTTCCTTCCCCATCTAAATTAGTGACAACTGCCTCCTTCATTTGCCTAAGTCCAAACTATTGGAGTCATGCTTCTTTCTGATCATTGCAAAGGGCACACAGTGCCTGACAGACGTGTAGGAGGAAGATGAAGGGCACACATAGATCAAGCAGAAGCCAGTCTCGACTCAGCATGCCCAAAGGAGCCTTCAGAGGCATGCTGCGAGGAGGTGCTTGACGGTGAAGATTCAGCACTCAGCGTGCCTTTCCAGAAGAGTCCTGTAGTTTTGGACACCCGCTTCTCTAATCAGGTCTGTGGAAGAGGGAGAGAAAGGCATAATGAAAGTTATATTCTAAAATGGGTAGCCTCATCCAGGAGAGGTTGTTTCACAATGTCTGGGAGAGTCTGACTCTGAACACAAGCAAGTGTTGGAAACTGAGAGGCACAGTGATGCCTGTTTTTGGTGACATTGAGAACAAAGCTTTTAATGATGGTCTCACCCACAGGGTGCAATGCAAAACCCAACACCTGTGACTGTTCAGTCTTCTGTTATTGTGGAAGTAATTATACTATTCATGGAACACAATAATCCACAATATTTCTCAGAGGAAAAAGAACAAATTCTGCCTCTTTTGGTTCAATTTTCAGAGCAAATTTCAACAGCCTTCCTGTTCTACAGGAAAAAGAAAACTAAAAGCAAAACCCACTGACAACTCAGATGAACAGAAAATGGCTATGGATCTCACAGAATATATTTATTTAAAATTTCCCTCTCATTTGTTTTCTTATGTACAGATAATGTTTGTTTTAAAATATGGTATTTAACCCACTATAATCATTCATTGTTCAATGCATTTGATGATCATTCACTTGCCATGTACTGACTGTACCTTTGCAAGGATATACTATACTCAATAGAACAAAATTGGAGTATTCATTTGCTCTGAGATTTAGTTAGCTATGCTTCACTGGATTGTAGGATGTATCAGAGTTTAACTAATCTACATGTGATTATGACTAAACATCAAGCAAAAGAAGAAAAGTGTCAATGTGTGCGGTTACTTAGTATATTAAGACAGCCAAGCTCTTTAAATATATTATTTCACTAAATGTCAAAAATAACCTTAAGGAAGTACTGCTGTTCCTATTTTGTAGATGAGGACATAGGTTTCGTGAAAGTTTAAATAATTTTCTTGAGGACAACAAATAAGTGACAAAGCCTTAATTTTTAAATTAAATTTATTTATTTTTAAATGAAAAAAGATGAATATTTTTAATGATAAAAGGTACAATTTACAAAGAAGACAGACATCATAAACCATTAGACACTTAACAGCAAAGAAACAAAGATACATAAAGCTAAAATCAGAAGAAATAAAAGGGAAAGGAACAAAATATATACTCATTATGAGACATATTAACATTTACCTGAGAATATTTTATCAAGTATAGAAAAAATAAGAATAGGAGCATCTTGAATGATGTCATTAATAATTTAAATATAATGGATTTCTATTTCTACTAATTTATATTAATCTTAAAACCCAAATATGTTTGCAATGTCATGTCGCATACGTTGTTATTAGATGTCCATAAGACATTTAGAAAAACTGCAAAGCCAGAATTTGAATCCAAGTCTTTTCATTTTTACTTCAAAGCCTTTGTGCTTAGTTACTATACTGTGGTACTTCTCCATCACAAAAATAGAAAGAATAAAAAGATGTAAAGAAACATAAAGAAAGATGAGCAGCCTTCCTCTGTGGGGAGCTTCAATACAAAGTACTGAAACACCTTTAACTTTTCCTTGAATGTTTTGGCAAATTTTAACCATTGCCTTAATGAAAATGATAAAGAGAATACGGGAAGAAATACAGCTATTTAAAAAGAAAGTTGTTCCTAGGATGTTTCCCAGGACAAAGGGGATTTGTCATGGTCTTCCTGTGCAGTGAGGTTAGTCTGCTGTTCTGGCAGCTTTGTCTGTAGATCTAATGCCAGAGCAAACGCAGTGATGCTTCAGTAGTTCAGCTCATAACAAGGGCTCAAAACCAGAGTCCATGGAACTGCAGCTGGGAAAAAGCTGGCCTGTGTTGGGGGTGGTGACCTCCGAATGGACTCAGCATCTTGAGTGGAATACGTTTTTGTCCTTGTGTAACTGAAGATCTGATTGCAATCATTGACTTTTAGTTATTTGAAGGTCAACTGAAATGGAAGAAAATTCCAGTTCTCATTTGCCATTAATTAGCAATGGCAAATTATTTGGGGAGCATGTTTGTCTCTGACATTTAAGGTCAAATTCTTCTTGTCTTATTATTGCCAAAAGGGTCCATTATGTAAGGAAGAGTAACAAATTATTTATTTTTGTTTTTTATTGAAGTATAATTGCTGTACAATGTTGTGTTAGTTTCTGCTATGTGATGAAGTGAAATCAGCTATAGTATACCTATATCCCCTCCCTCTAGAACCTCCCTCCTACCCCAACCCCATCTCTCTCCTCTAGGTCATCACAAAGCACTGAGCTGAGCTCCCTGTGCTATACAACAGCTTCCCACTAGCTGTCAATACATGGAAGTTTACATCCCTCAATCCTGATCTCCCAGTTCGTCCCACCCTCCCCTTCCCTCACTGTGTCCACATGTTCCTTCTGTATGTCTGCAACTCTGTTCCTGCCTTGCAAACAGGTTCACCTGTACTGTTTTTATAAATTACATACATATGCATTTAGATATGATATTTATTTTTCTCTTTATGAATTACTTTGGAAAAGTAACAATTTAACAGGAGGACATTGACATATTGATTATGATTTTCTAAGAAGCCATTAAAAAAGAAATATAAGTAATTGGCAAAGTCTAAAAATGGCTTATTTGTGACTGCCTGTGTATGTAAAACATTGTATTGTCCTTTTGACCAGTAAATAGAGAAATACTAGTTAAGTGCAGTTTTAGTATTTACAGTTAAGGAATTATCTAAAAATCTGATGCCAGGACACCAGTTTTGGCCTAAAAAGCTTAGGCCAAAAGGGCTATATTTAAGTTTAATAATTATTAGGAACCATTCATTTAGAACCAGGAGAGAGGCAGAAGTTAATATTAGTTTCACTGTTGTTTCTGTTTAAGTGAAAATTGTTTCTTAAAGAGAGGGCTTATTAGCATAGATATGTTGAAACCACATACATAAATATGAAATAAATGATTTAGTGCTTTAAAAAATTGTATTAGTTTTCTAGAGCTGATGTAACAAATTACGACAAAACTGACAGCTTACAAATAGCAGAAATGCATACTTTCACAGTTCTGAAAGCCAGAAGTCTGCCAGGCAGTGTGCTTTCTGAAGGCTCAAAGGGAGAACTCTTTGTTGCCTCTTTCCTAGTTTTTGGTGAGTACTGGCACTTCCTTGCATTCCTTGGCTTGTAGACTCATCATTCCAGTTTCTGCTTTGGTTGTCACATGGCCATTTCTACATGTGTCTGCCTCTTGTCATAATGATACATCATTATACTAGGGAGTATGCCATCAATATTAACTTGATCAAATCTGCATAGACTCTATTTACAAGTTATGTCACATTCACAGGTACTGACAGGGGTGGGGAGGGGGGCTTTTGCACATAATTCTGTGATCTTGATCTCAAAGTATGATCCTATTCCTTTGCTGAATGTTTCCCTCTCAGAAGCTTTCTCTCTGAAGTACTCTGAAGGCAGGTTTCTCATCTTTTCCCATTTTTTAAAAGTGTCTTTTTATTTTTGGCTGCATGGGCTTTTTGTTTCAGTGTGAGGAGGCTCCAGAGGTCTCGGGCTCAGTACTTGTGGTTCGTGGGCTTAGTTGCTCTATGGCATGAGGGATATTAGCTCCTTGACCAGGGATTGAACCCATGTCCCCTGCATTGCAAGGTAGATTCTTAATCACTGGGCCAGCATGGAAGTCCCTTCCCCAGCTTTAATAAAGTAAAAATAAATAATCAGAGAAGTGATAGGCAAAAGGCAACATATTAAGATTTGAAAAACAGAGTCTAATCAGGAAAACAGAAATTACTCCAATTATTTTAATACAGAGGATTCAATATAAAGAATTGGAGAACTGAAAAGTCAAGAAGAAAGCACTGAGGTGACATAGATCTAGTCAAGGAAAGTTTTCCAGTAGTCATATATGGATGTGAACATTGGACCATAAAGAAGGCAGAGTGCCAAAGAATTGATGCATTTGAGCTGTGGTGCTGGAGAAGACGAGAGTCCCTTGGACTGCAGGATCAAACCAGTCAATCCTAAAGGAGATCATTCCTGAATATTCATTGGATATTGATGCTGAAGCTCCAATACTTTGGCCATCTGATGCAAAGAACTGACTCATTGGAAAAGACCCTCATGCTGGGAAAGATTGAGGGCAAGAGGAGAAGGGGGCAATGGAGGATGAAATGGTTGGATGGCATCACAGATTCAAAGGACATGAGTTTGAGCAAACTCTGGGTGATAGTGGAGGACAGAGGAGCTGCTGTGCTTCAGTTCATAGGGTCACAAAGAGTCAGACATGACAGCAACTGAACGCAACAACACAGGAGGAACACAAGGAAGTGGTTGGAACCTGTATTTGGCAAAGAAGTGTCACAGAGCTGGGACCCACACTGCTGTGGAAATGGTGCTGGGCAGTCTTCTGGTATCTCTGAAGGGCACAATGAGGCCAGTTTTGTGAGTGTGAAAAATACAGGAAACTAGAATCCCACTTACCACTGCCTAAGTGATGGGCTGTTGCTGAGTGGAGAGTGACAGGGTGGCTAGTACTCAGGAAAGGGCATGTCTCCCTCTGCCTTCCTCCCTCTGCCTGTTACCAGTAGTCCTTTTGGTAGTGGAGCCCCTTTTGCCAGAACCAAACTGGGAGCCTTCTAACAAAGGTGAGATGAGGTTCAGAGCCCAGTGGCGGCATCTTAAGGTGGAGGGCAGAAAGGTGGATTTGGAGTTGGGAGAAGTCTTAGCTTAATAACCAGCAAATGCAAGTTTGCAGGGCCAGTTTTCATATTTGAAAGACTAGTTGACACTGTACATTTGTTTGTATACTGTGGCCCTTTTGAGAGACATAAGCCATTGTAATGACTAAGATTTCCCCTCCCCATGACCTCCATAGCCTCCATAAAGAAGGCTGAGCTTCAAAGAATTGATGCTTTTGAACTGTGGTGTTGGAGAAGAATCTTGAGAGCCCCTTGGACAGCAAGATCAAACCAGTCAGTCCTAAATGAAACCAACCTTGAATATCTGTTGGAAGGACTGATGCCAAAGCTGAAGCTCCAGTACTTTGGCCACTTGATGTGAAGAGCTGACTCATTGGAAAAGACTGATGCTGGGAAAGATTGAGGGCAAGAGGAGAAGGGGGCAACAGAGGATGAGATGGTTGGATGGTATCACTGACTCATGTATATGAGTTTATACAAACTCCTGGAGATACTGAAGGACAGGGAAGCCTGTCATGCTGCAGTCCATGGGGTCACAAAGAGTTAGACATGACCAAGTGACTGAACAAAAAACAACAAATACCCTCTAAGAACTAATATCACTCTTGAGGGAATATTGCCTCATGAACATGAGTGTCACTGATTCTCAGAGCCAGATGTTTGATAGCTTACCTCTCAGGCACAGATCTTAAAAGCTGAAATGTGTGATGTGGGTTTCAAACCCTTTGCTCCTCAGGGATAAGCTCTGGGCTTTGAGTTCCCTCCTGATTGTAAGTTGCAGTGCAGGGTTGGGGTTTATAGTGATACTGTATCTCTGTATCCAGCTTCTGGTAAACTGTAAACCAGCTTCTCCTACTCACCTGCATGTGGACCTTGTGTCATTTGACCGGTATGTAGACTCAGACAGTTTTTCTATATTTTTTTCAGTGGAAGTTGTTGCATATTTAGCAGTGGATTCTGTGCATCCATGCGAAGAGATGAACCCAGAATCCTACTATACTTCCGTCTTGAATGGGAACCTCAAGAAGCTCCATCTTAAGGAAAGAGCACAGGGACTTCCCTGGAAGTACAGTGGTTAAGCCTTCACCTTCCGATGCAGGCTTCCATCCCTGGTCGAGGAGCTCAGATTCCCAAGTGCCTCATGGCCAAAAAATCAGAATATAAACAGAAGCAATATTGTAGCAAATTCAACAATGGTCTACCTTAAAAAATATTTATAACAGAAAGAGTAAAAACCAGGTGAATAAGCAGGAGTGAATGAAGAATGATTGTGGGCATCAAAATGAACAAAATATGTAAGGTTTTTGCAGATGGGGAAGAGGCTGGATATTCAAATTAAAGAGTAAATCCAAGTGGGCTCTTGGGTAGCTATTTCAGAGAATGGCTATCCTATCTATTGCAGGGAGGTTAGGTAATTGGAAAGTGTTCAGAAGGAAAGTGTTCTGAAGAAGTCTTCCCTGGTGGCTCAGTCAGTAAAGAGTCTGCCTGCAGTGTGGGAGATCCAAGTTCAATTCCTGGTTGGGAAGATCCCCTGGAGAAGGAAATGGCAACTCTCTGTAGTATTCTTACCTGGAGAACTCTATTGTCAGAGGAGCCTGTATGGCTACAGTCCATGGGGGTCACAAAGAGTCCATGGGGGTCACAAAGAGTCAGACACGACTGAGTGACTAACACATTTTCTGAAGAAAACAAAGCAATTCAATTTGTTAATTTCTAGGACTGACTGAGCTGGCTTGCTTTCTTAAACAATTGGAGTGAGGGCAGGGAGATGGCAGAAGTAGATAATGGCAGAGGTAGATACCTCTAGCAACCGATTAGATGGGAAGTTTAGATGGAGACACATAGGGAGTAGTTCAAGGACAATAGAGGGTAATTTAACAAAATGTGAGATTGTATGTATGGTGACTATAGAATTGTGGAGAGGAGTGATTGATGTGGTTGTTGATTATGCAGATCTTGAGTGATAAAGCAGAGCAAAATAAACAGAAAATATAGGATCTGGAATTTCAAGTTATTTATAGTTATAAATTGGAGAAGGAAATGGCAACCCACTCCAGTGTTCTTGCTTGGAGAATCCCAGGGACTGAGGAGCCTGGGGGGCTGCCGTCTATGGGGTCGCACAGAGTCGGACACAACTGACTTAGCAGCAGCAGCAGCATAGTTATAAAAAACATTACCTCATTTTAGGCTGCTGCACTATAGTGGAATTAGGAGTAGGTGAGAAGGAGATAGCTATTTGGAACAACATTTGAAAGAATTCTCTATCTTCAGAGATCTGACATTTCCAGTAAAAGCAAGGCCAGGGTTTGTCAGATGCTCTGCTTTTGGACAAATGAGCTGCCTGTTGAGTTTCATTATTCTTCTTCTTGGCAGAAAAATCATATTGCAGCTTATAAATTAAGAGAGAGCCAGTAAGGAAATTTCATTGAACATTGGTATGGTTAATGGCCCTGAGCATTTGAGGAAATGCATCCATAAAAAAAAAAAAAAGCAGAGTCCAAAAACAGACTGTTAGGAATAGGAACAATCAAAGTTCAGTCAGTCAGTTCAGTCGCTCAGTCGTGTCCGACTGTTTGTGACCTCATGAATCGCAGCACTCCAGGCCTCCCTGTCCATCACCAACTCCCGAGTTCACTCAAACTCATGTCCATCGAGTCAGTGATGCCATCCAGCCATCTCATCCTCTATCATCCCCTTCTCCTCCTGCCCCCAACCCCTCCCAGCATCAGGGTCTTTTCCAATGAGTCAATTCTTCACATGAGGTGGCCAAAGTATTGGAGTTTCAGCCTCATTATCAGTCCTTCCAATGAACATCCAGGACAGGTCTCCTTTAGAATGGACTGGTTGGATCTCCTTGCAGTCCAAGGGACTTGCAAGAGTCTTCTCCAGCACCACAGTTCAAAAGCATTAATTCTTTGGCACTCAGCTTTCTTCACAGTCCAACTCTCACATCAATACATGACCACTGGAAAAACCATAGCCTTGACTAGACAAGCCTTTGTTAGCAAAGTAATGTCTATGCTTTTGAATATGCTATCTAGGTTGGTCATAACTTTCCTTCCAAGGAGTAAGCGTCTTTTAGCTTCATGGCTGCAATCACCATCTGCAGTGATTTTGGAGCCCAAAAAATTAAGTCTGACAGTTTCCCCATCTATTTCCCATGAAGTGATGGGACCAGATGCCATGATCTTAGTTTTCTGAATGTTGAGCTTTAAGCCAACTTTTTCACTCTCCTCTTTCACTTTCATCAAGAGGCTTTTTAGTTCCTCTTCACTTTCTGCCATAGGGGTGGTGTCATCTGCATATCTGAGGTTATTGATATTTCTCCCGGCAATCTTGATTCCAGCTTGTGCTTCTTCCAGCCCAGCGTTTCTCATGATGTACCCTGCATATAAGTTAAATAAGCAGGGTGACAATATACAGCCTTGACGTACTCTTTTTCCTATTTGGAACCAGCCTGTTGTTCCATGTCCAGTTCTAACTGTTGCTTCTTGACCTGCATATAGGTTTCTCAAGAGGCAGGTCAGGTGGTCTGGTATTCCCATCTCTTTCAGAATTTTCCACAGTTTATTGTGATCCACACAGTCAAAGGCTTTGGCATAGTCAATAAAGCAGAAATAGATGTTTTTCTGGAACTCTCTTGTTTTTTCAGGACTATAGGCATCTAGAAAAGATGGAGTGAGGGGAGTACAGGATTCAAGAGATAGATGATTACAGATGGTGCAGATTCTGCAGTTCTTGCTGATTTTTTAAAAATTTGTTTTAAATTTATTTTTGGCTGTGCTGGTTCTGTGGTGCTTTGAGGGCTTTTCTCTAGTTTTGGAGAGCAAGGGCTACATTCTAGTTGTGGTGCGTGAGCTTCTTATTGCTCTTTTTGCTGAGCACAGGCTCTAGGGAACTTGGGCTTCAGTAGTTATACCTGTGCTGTAAAGCATGGGCTCAATCGTTGTGGTGCAAGGGCTTAGTTGCTTCGAGGCCTGTGGGATCCTCCCAGATCGGAGATGGAACCCATGTCTTCTGCATTGGCAGGTGGTTCTTTACCATTGAGCTACCAGGGAAGCCTGTTGTTGATTCTTTTTACTATTTCTTAGATTTTTCTCCATTTCTCCTTACTCTTTGCCACCACCCCTCTTCAGATCACAGCCATCACTCACCTGGGCTATTAGAACATGTGCCCAGCTTGGCTCTATGTTTCATGCCTTGCCACCCTCAAACCTACCCCAGTTTATTTTCTTCATTTCTGTCAATGATCTTTCTAAAATATTCATCCATTCACTCCACAGATATCTGTGAAACACCAAGTATGCATGAGGCATTCTACTGGGTGGTGGTAAGACAGTGATCAGCTAAGCATATATGGCCGCTGATTTCAGTGAGCTTGAAGCCCTTAATTGTTTTTCATTCTTCAGTCGCCCAATTGTGTCTGACTCTTTGCAACCCCGTGAACTTCAGCATGCCAGGCCTCCCCGTCCCTTACCATCTCCCGAAGTTTGCCCAAGTTCATGTCTGTTGCATTGAAGTCCTTAATGAACAGTGACAACAATGATTAGAGCTTTCAAGACCAGATATGGGAAGGATGATGGTGTGGTTGGAAGGAGAGAAGGGGCAGAGCTCTGAAAGAAAGATCCTAGAGGGAGTGATGTCTGTTATGTCAGAGTTTGGTTTTTAGCTGAAAATATTTGAAAGGTTAGCCAGGGGAAGGTTGTTGACCAGAGGAGGCCTGAGTTTTGTAAAGGCCATTCTGACAGCTGAACAGAGAAAAGTTGGGAGGGTAATTACTAATTAAATTTCTTCCTTATCTCCTTTCAAAGGATCTCCCAGTGTTCAGATTTAAACACTGATTCCTTATGCTAGTATTCAAAGGCTTTTTGTAAACAACCCTTCCCTCTGCAACTAGTTGCATCAGTTGCTGGACCTTTTCTTACAGTTTACACCTCTGGTTCTTTAAGCAGAATTACCTGGGGATACAGTAGAGATTCAGATTCTCAGGCCCCATCCCCAGGGATTTCATTTTATTAATTTTAGGGTTTGATTTCAAAATCTACACTTCCAAACAGTACCCCATGCTATCAGTCAGGACTAGTTGTTGTCCAAATATTGGACTGGCGGAAAAATTCCTTTGTGCTTTTCTGTAACATCTTAGGGAAAAATCTATACAAACTTTTTGGCCAACTAGTAGAACTTTCAGTTTTTCTCTATCTGCATGATCCAATATGGTAACTGTTGAACACTTGAAATATGGCTGGTGCAACTAACTAAATTTTAATTGTAAAGAATTGAAATAAATTTAATTTAAAGAGCCACTGGTGGTAAATTGGCCAGTTCAGTCTGGATTCCAGTCTGAGACACTTTCTTTATGAGGGTTGTACTCAATGTGTAGCTTCTTGCCTCGTGATCTAGGGACAAGCTTCCCACTCTAGGAGCCTGCTCTCCACTAGTCACCACCTCCTCCCTGCATGGTCAGTTTCCATGGAGTCTATAGGTTTCTCTTACAATAGCTTCCTTTTGACCCCTTCAGATATGGAGTAGGTACCCCTCCTTCCATATCACAGACATATACTTCTTTTTATCCCCGACACCTTGAGAGCTTCCTGGATACAATACTCTCTGTACATGTTTGTTGTAGAAATAAACAAATAAATGAAACAACTGAGACACAGAAGAATAGGTGTTAGAATCATTTAACTAAGGCATTAGGTAGACACTGATCATTAGAAGATGAGGGTTATTGTTTGTTTGCTGCAACTTTGTTATTGGAAATGCCACAAAGCTGGACCCAAGAGAATTAAACTGTTCATGATCTTTAGTTGATAATGAATTCAATGTATTGTCTATGATATCTTTGTGGATTAGTTTTGCAAAGTTTGGGTGGCAGCATGTTCTGGGGAGAAATATTTTGGAGCCGTACTACTGCCTGGATTGAAACACTGGTTCTGTTGCTTACCCAGCAACTGATTCTGTTGTTTAACCTCAGGGAAGATGTTAAGTTACTTAACATTTCTTATATTCAGTTTCATCACCTACAAAATGTGTTAATTATAGTACTTACTTCTCAATGTTGTTAACAAAGTAATATTTGCAAAGGTCTTAAGAAAATATCTGGCACATATTAAGGAATTGAGTGTTTGCTTAATGAATTAAAAACAAACTTGGCTGTTGGCTCCAGTAATATCCCAAGCTTGTGATCTTTTATCTTGGGCAAAAGAAGAATTAGGAGGAAAATGTAGGCAGTGAATACACGTTATCAGTACTCAGCAACCACACATGCCCTCTAGGATTCAGTTGGGATGAAGAGATGGGATAATGTTATGAACACAGAGGCAGGCTCATGGTACCGCGCCTGTGTATGCTCAGTCGCTTCAGTCGTGTCCAACTTTTTGCGACCCCATGGATATAGCCTGCCAGGCTCCACTGTCCATGGAATTTTCTGGGCAAGAATACTGGGGTGGGTTGCCATTTCCTCTGCCAGGGGATCTTCCTGATCCAGGGATCAAACCCGTATCTCTTTTGTCTCCTGGATTGCAAGCCGGTTCTTTATTGCCACTCGATCTGAGTCAATCTGTCAACTGGAGATTACAAGAAGTAAGGTGAGAAGAAATTCTGGAAAGGTAGAAATGAAACAGCCAATATTTAAATGAAATCTGGCATGATTTTGATGTAAAATGTAAATTTCTCGAAAAATGCCTCATTTCAGATCTCTTACCACCTTTTCAATCTAAGCCTAAAGTAGATTTTGAAAGCAGAATTTGAGCTCCCACTTCCTTTCTCAAAGAACACATGTTGGGCATTTGATATTTGCTTGTCTACTTAAATTATAACCTTTTCTTAATGGAACTCTGCATTCTCTTCAGGAAAATTTCCTCTTTGCCATCACAGGCACTCTTGATTGGGAGGAATTGAAGGTGAGCTGTCTATGGAGATGGAAATGAATACAATATAAGTTGATCTGACACTTTCCTCTAGGAATTACATTTTGAGGGGAATGATACATGGCAGGATATACCAATCCAGCCATTCATTACCTTGATACCTGGACCCCATAGTTAAGAAATTCCTATAGCTTAAGGAAGAGTTTGCCCTGTTCCTGACTTAATTCTCTGGAATTCTGGCTTATTCAGGATTTTAGCTACTGGAGGCCTGGCATGCTGCAATTCATGGGGTCGCAAAGAGTAGGACATGACTGAGCGACTGAACTGACTGATACCTCTAACAGATTCCATGTTCTGTTTACATGAGCCAAAGTTAATCCATGATGTAAAGAATTCAAACTGATAAAATTCCATATTTACTTAAGTCATGATCTGGTGAAATAAATAGTGAACTCTGAAATTTTCCCTCAAAACACTGTTTTTTAATGTACTTTCTTACTGACTATGAAGTAGAATAGGAAATTTCAGAGGTTGCACTATTGAGACTTCTTGACATGAAGGGGAAATGCCAGATGTTTAGGAACATCAAGTAAGAAATAATGGACGACTAAGGAAAGTCATAGGTAAAAACCCATCTCTAGAACAGTCAGCAAACTTTTTCTAAAAAGGCCAGAGAGTAAATAATTTAAGCCTTGAGAGTAATAAAATCTTTGTTAAAACTCTTCAATTCTGATCATTTCAGTTTAGTTGCTCGGTCGTGTTTGACTCTTTGCGACCCCGTGGACTGTAGCAGCCAGGCTTCCCTGTCCATCACCAACTCCTGGAGCTTGCTCAAACTCATGTCCATCGCGTTGGTAATGCCATCCAACCATCTCATCCTTTGTCGTCCTCTTCTCCTCCTACCTTCAATCTTTCCCAGCATCAGGGTCTTTTCAAATGAGTCAGTTCTTTGCATCAGGTGGCCAAAGTATTGGAGCTTCAGCTTCAGCATCAGTCCTTCCAATGAATATTCAGGACTGATTTCCTTTAGGATGGACTGGTTGGATCTCCTTGCAGTCCAAGGGACTCTAAAGAGTTTTCTCTAACACTGTGGTTCAGAAGCATCAGTTCTTCAGTGCTCATCTTTCTTTGCAATCCAACTCTCACATCCATACATGACTACTGGAAAAACCATGGCTTTAAGTAGATTGACCTTAGTCAGCAAAGTAATGTCTCTGCTTTTTAATATGCTGTCTAGGTTGGTCATAACTTTTCTTCCAAGGAGCAAGCGTCTTTTAATTTCATGGCTGCAGTCACCGTCTGCAGTGATTTTGGAGACCCCCAAAATAAAGTCTGTCACTGTTTCCATTCAACTCTGCTATTAAAGCACAAAAGCAGCTCTAGATAATGTGTAAACAAATGAACATGACCATGTTCCAATAAAACTTTATTTACAAATATAGGCAGCAGATGAGATTTGGCTCACTAGCCACAGTTTGCTGACAGCTTCCTTAGAATTGTGCCTGGTGTATATAAGGCTTTCAATAAATATTCATTGACTGGATGAATGAAAAAGGGGTCAGTTTGTAGGCTGGATACAGTTCCCATCTGATGATTTCTGTTTTCTCAGACTATTAGCAGTGTGAGATTTTTTTACTGACAGCAGAGTAGAGTTGAGGCTTTGAGACCATTAGCAAATTTCTGAAATAACTGCTGGTTGGGGACAATGTCTGATTCCAAAATTCAAATCTTATATATTGCTAGGAATAGTTTACTGGAATGGAAAGAAAGGAACTAGCATCTATTAAAAGAGTCTAATATCATTTGCATGTAATAACGATCTTACCTCTTCCTTTCCAATTTGGATATCTTTTGATTTTTTGTCTTATCTGGTTTCTGTGGCTAGGACTTCCAATACTGCTGAATAGAAGTGGTAGAGTGGGCATCCTTGTCTTGTTCCAGATTTTAGTGGCAAGTCTTTTATTAATAGCTTTTCACCATTAGGGATTATGTTGGCTGTGGGTTTGCCATAAATAACTTTTATTATGTTGAGATATGTTCCCTCTGTACACACTTTGATGAGAGCCGTTACCATGAATGGATTTTGAATTTTATCAGCTGCTTCCTTTGCATCTATTGAGATGATGTGGTTTTTGTCTTTTCTTTTGTTGATATGGTATATCACATTGGACCATCCTTTTTACCATGGGATGAGTCCAGGCTGATCGTGATATATGATCTTTTTTGTGTTTAGTTAAGTCTGCTAATATTTCTGTTAAGAATTTTTGCAACTACATTCTGTACACCTGAATCTAACTCAACATTAAATCAACTGTAGTAGTAGTAGTGTTAGTTACTAGTCACGTCCAACTCTTTGTGACCCCACAGACTGTAGCCTGCCAGGGTCCTCTGTCCATGGGATTCTCCAGGCAAGAATACTGGAGTGGGTTGCCATTCCCTTCTCCAGGGGATCTTCCTGACCCAGGGATCGAACCAGGGTCTCCTGTGTTGCAGCAGATTCTTTAGCATCTGGGCTACAAGGAACTTTAATTAAAAAAAAAAAAAAACAGTTTAATATAGTGCTTTTCAAGGAATGCTCTTTGGAAATTTGAAACAATCAGCTGAGATGTTTGTTAATAGATGTGGGTTCTCAGACCTCTCACCAGACCTCTTGAATCAGAGACACTGAATGGACTACTAATTTTCTCAAGATCCTAAAATGATTCTCATGCAAAATTTAGTTTGAGAACTACTGCTTTAGTTGATATCAGCAACTTAAAATACATTATGTTTTCTTCACAACAGTCTTTGAAAGAGATATTATTAACCCCCATTTACAGAGATACTGGAGCTTAGATAGGCAGAGAACTGCCCAAAGTCACATAGATCCTAAATGAAACCATGATGTTTCACACCCCCATTTGTCTGTCTTAAAGCCCACACTTCCTCACTATGCCATTCTGCCTCAAGCATCAACAGCAAAACAGAAGTATAGATTAAATTATTCTAGTTCATTATCTGATTGGCATTATCTGTTGAAAGATCTAAAATACTACTGAGGTTCAATAGGAAAATGAAGGATCTTAAAATTGAATGTTTTGCCCTGAAACTTAAGGACTATGAGTTAAGGAGAAATAATCTTACTATACTGCTGGAGTTACAGGAATCTATGAATTAAGGAGGAGCTTCTCTGAACTGTATCATGTTTTTCTTTTCAGTTCAGTTCAGTTCAGTTCAGTTGCTCAGTCATGTCCGACTCTTTGCGACCCCATGAATTGCAGCACGCCAGGCCTCCCTGTCCATCACCAACTCCCTGAGTTCACCCAAGCTCATGTGCATCCCTCCCAGCATCAGGGTCTTTTCCAATGAGTCAATTCTTCGCATGAGGTGGCCAAAGTATTGGAGTTTCAGCCTCAGTATCAGTCCTTTCAATGAACATCCAAGACAGGTCTCCTTTAGGATGGACTGACTGGTTGGATCTCCTTGCAGTCCAAGGGACTTGCAAGAGTCTTCTCCAGCACCACAGTTCAAAAGCATCAATTATTCAGCACTCAGATTTCTTCACAGTCCAACTCTCACATCCATACGTGACCACAGGAAAAACCATAGCCTTGACTAGACAGACCTTTGTTGGCAAAGTAATATCTCTGCTTTTGAATATGCTATCTAGGTTGGTCATAATTTTCCTTCAAAGGATTAAGCGTCTTTTAATTTCATGGCTGTAATCACCATCTGCAGTGATTTTGGAGCCCAGAAAAATAAAGTCTGACACTGTTTCCCCATCTATTTGCCATGAAGTGATGGGACCAGATGCCGTGATTTTAGTTTTCTGAATGTTGAGCTTTAAGCCAACTTTTTCACTCTCCTCTTTCACTTTCATCAAGAGGCTCTTTAGTTCCTCTTCACTTTCTGCCATAAGGGTGGTGTCATCTGCATATCTGAGGTTATTGATATTTCTCCCAGCAATCTTGATTCCAGCTTGTGCTTCTTCCAGCCCAGCGTTTCTCATGATGTCCTCTGCATAGAAGTTAAATAAGCAGGGTGACGATAAACAGCCTTGATGTACTCCTTTTTCTGTTTGGAACCAGTCTGTTATTCCATGTCCAGTTCTAACTGTTGCTTCCTGACCTGCATATAGGTTTCTCAAGAGGCAGGTCAGGTGGTCTGGTATTCCCATCTTTTTCAGAATTTTCCACAGTTTATTGTGATCCACACAGTCAAAGGCTTTGGCATAGTCAATAAAGCAGAAATAGATGTTTTTCTGGATCTCTTGCTTTTTCAATGATCCAGCAGATGTTGGCAATTTGATCTCTGGTTCCTCGGCCTTTTCTAAAACCAGCTTGAATATCAGGAAGTTCACGGTTCACATATTGCTGAAGCCTGCCTTGGATAATTTTGAGCATTACTTTACTAGTGTGTGAGATGAGTGCAATTGTGTGGTAGTTTGAGCATTCTTTGGCATTGCCTTTCTTTGGGATTGGAATGAAAACTGACCTTTTCCAGTCCTGTGGCCACTGCTGAGTTTTCCAAATTTGCTGGCATATTGAGTATAGCACTTTCACAGCATCATCTTCCAGGATTTGAAATAGCTCAATTAGAATTCTATCACCTCCACTAGCTTTGTTCGTAGTGATGCTTTCTAAGGCCTACTTGAATTCACATTCCGGGATGTCTGGCTCTAAGTGAGTGATCACACCATTATGATTATCTGGGTCATGAAGATCTTTTTTGTACACATCTTCTGTGTATTCTTGCCACCTCTTCTTAATATCTTCTGCTTCTGTTAGGTCAATACCATTTCTGTCCTCTTTCGAGCCCATCTTTGCATGAAATGTTCCCTTGGTATCTCTAATTTTCTTGAAGAGATCTCTAGTCTTCCCATTCTGTTGTTTTCCTCTGTTTCCTTGCATTGATTGGTGAGGAAGACTTTCTTATCTTTCCTTGCTATTCTTTGGAACTCTGCATTCAGATGCTTATATCATTCCTTTTCTCCTTTGCTTTTCACTTCTCTTCTTTTCACAGTTATTTGTAAGGCCTCCTCAGATAGCCATTTTGCTTTTTTGCATTTCTTTTCCATGGGGATGGTCTTGATCCCTGTCTCCTGTACAATGTCACGAACCTCCATCCATAGTTCATCAGGCACTCTGTCTATCATATCTAGTCCCTTAAATCTATTTCTCACTTCCACTTTCTTTTCAATGACCTACCACAAAAGAGATATATCAGAGATATTTTCTGTGGCTCTTGTTCACATCAATTTGAAGCAAACTCCTTTCACTTTATAAGTTGATAAACCAAAATTCAGTCAAGCTGTGAAGGAGATCTAGATTGGCTCCTTGGATGGAAATCCACTCCAGTATCTTGCCTGGAAAAACCCATGGACAGAGGGGCCTGGCAGACTATAGTCCATGATGGGATTGCAAAGAGTCAGACATGACTGAGCACACAAACATGGTCTATCTTACTGGAATGGGACATATTTAGTGAAACTGTACAGGCCATTCCATTATGTTACAAAGGGCTTCTTAGGTGGTAAAGAATCCACCTGCTAATGCAGCAGCTGCAAAAGATGTGGGTTTGATCCCTGGGTTGGGAAAATCCCTTGGTGTAGGAAATGGCAACTTTCTCTAGTATTCTTGCCTGGAAAATCCCATGGACAGAGAAACCTGGTGGGCTGCAATCCATGGGGCTGAAAAAGAGTCAGACATGACTGAGCAAGCATGCACATCATTTACAAAATTATGCATATTATATAGACCATTGTGCTCCTACTCAGTGGTGTCCAATTCTTTGTAACTCCATGGACTGTAGCTCGCCATGCTCCTCTTCCCATGGGGTTTTCTGGGCAAGAATACTGGAACAGGTTGCTATTTCCTCCTCCAGGGGATCTTCCCAACCCAGAGATAGAACCCGTGTCTCACACGTCTCCCGCATTAGCAGGTGGATTCTTTACCACTGAGCCACTGAGGAACCCTGTGTAGATCATGAAGAAAAGAAGTAAAGAAAGCCTTAGGTGCTCAGTTATGTTGGACTCTTTGCAACTGCATGG
This sequence comes from Bos indicus x Bos taurus, assembly GCF_003369695.1. Taxonomy (NCBI): domain Eukaryota; kingdom Metazoa; phylum Chordata; class Mammalia; order Artiodactyla; family Bovidae; genus Bos; species Bos indicus x Bos taurus. The sequence goes on from NC_040095.1 coordinate 32,736,790, forward strand.
ACTGTGGCTTACCAGGCTTCTCTGTCCATGGGAGTCTCCAGGCAAGAATACTGGAGTGAGTAGCCATTTCCTTCTCCAGGAGATCTTCTCAACCCAGGGATTGAACCTGAATCTCCTTCATTGCAGGCAGATTCTTTACTGTCTGAGCCACTGTGTAGACCATACTTCAGTTCAAATCAGGTTCACTTAACTGACAATTGTTTCCAATTATGTAGTACCAGCATTTTGAACTGAGGCTTCTGTGCTAACTCCCTGATACAGGGCATTCCTTGACCAGCAAGCCAGATGGAAGCAGCATAAGCATAACTTACGATTATTCCTCCATCAGTGATAAATGCTAGGACAGGACTTGGTGAGATCCTTGAACTATGTTCTTGGGGTAGAGGAAACTTGTGTATGTCTTCTGGAAAGGGAGCATATTTGGAGTCCTCCTGCCCTCCCACTGAGTATTAGGTTATGTGTATCTCAAGTTGTACAGATTTGTTGCCTGGCTAATTTTATTCTAAGATTTAAATCTTAAGAAAAAGTTCTACTTTTTTAAAAAATTTATTTTTTAATTGGAGGAAAATTGCTTTAAAATGTTGTATTGGTTTTTGCCACACAACAATACAAATCAGCCATAATTATACATATATTCCCTCCCTCTGGGGAATCCTTCCCTTGCCCCGATCCCATTCCCTCTAGGTCATCACAGAGTGCTAGGTTCGGCTCCTTGTGTTATTAATATATAGCAATTTCTCTCCAGCTATCTATTTTACACATAATAGTGTGTATATGTTGATGCTGTTTTCTCCATTTATCCCACTTTCTCTTTCCCCCACTGTGTCCACAAGTCTGTTTTCTACAACTGTATCTCCAGTCCTTCCCTCCAAATAGGTTCATCAGTACTATTTTTCTAGATTCCATATATACGCATTAGCATATGATATTGGTTTTTCTCTTTCTGATTTATTTCACTCTGTATAACAGACTCTACATTCATCCACCTCACTAGATCTGACTCAAATTCATTCTTTTTTATGGCTGAGTAATATGTCATTGTACATATGTACCACATCTTCTTTGGGGCTTCCCTCACAGGCTCAGCAGTTAAGAATCTGCCCAAAATGCAGGAGATGCAGGTTCGATCCCTGGGTTTGGGATATCCCCTGGAAGAGGGCATGGCAACACACTCCAGTATTCTTGCCTGGAGGATCCCATGGGCAGAGAAGCCTGGTGGGCTACAGTCACGAAGAGTTGGACATGACTGGAGTGACTTAGCACCCACACACGCACCATAACTTCTTTCTCCTTTCATTTGTAGATGGACATCTAGGTTCCTTCCATATGCTGACTATTGTAAATAGTGCTGCAATGAACACTGAGGTGCACATGTCTTTCGGAATTGTGGCTTTCTTAGCTTTCTCAGGTAGTGGCATTGTTGGGTCATACAGTAGATTTATTCTTAGTTTTTTAAGGAAGAAAAGATTCTACTTTCGTTCAATATCTGGAAATTCAAGCTAACTATGAGAATTCAAGTGCTGGAATATAGTTTAGATTACCAGAGGAATACTAATATATAATAACTCTACAAAAAAAAGTACCTGTTCTGAATTTATTAAACACACATTCAAATCAAATGTGTGAAATACTGCTAAGATTAAAAAATTTTAATAATGCTTTTAAATTTTTTATTGGGGTATAATTGCTTTGCAGTGTTGTGTTAGTTTCTGCTATACAGCAAAATGAATCAGCTATATGTGTACATGTATCTCCTTTGTTTTGGATTTCCTTCCCATTTAAGTCACCACAGAGCATTGAGGAGAGTTCCCTGTGCTCTACAGTAGACTCTCATTAGTTATCTATTTTATATATAGTATCAATAGAGTATATACGTCAATCCCAGTCTCCCAGTTTATCCCATACTCCTCCCTTTCCCCCCTTGGTATCCATATATTTATTCTCTATGTCTGTGTCCTTATTTCTGCTTTGCAAATAGGTTCATCTGTACCACTTTCTAGATTCCACATATTTGTGTTAATATATAATATTTGCTTTTCTCTTTCTGACTTACTTCATTCTGAATGACAGTCTCTAGGTCCATCCATGTCTCTGCAAATAAATAATTCTGACTATATGCAAATTTGGGTTTATAGGCTACTGCTTTGAAGGTCACCTTCCTGTATGATATGACTCTACTCTTCTGAAACATTTGATGTATATTGAATTGCACTTTAATTCCCTAGGCATTATTGGGTTAAATGCACAATCAGCACTTTATAAACTACATGTGAATTTTTCACCACACGTTAAAAAACCATAGCCCAGCTTTTGTTCAGTGCCCTCTCCTCTCCCCATAAAACTGCCAGCAGTGGCTGTGTGCCCATGTCATACCAGTCCAGGCAAAGCAGAGATGAAAAAAATTACATCTATTACAAAAAATCATCCATTATAATATGCTCCCAATTATTATCCAAGTAGTATATTGTGCATTATCTATGCTAAGGCTCAGCTCCTTTTAGCATGGAAAATTGAGAAAGAACTAGAGAGCCAAAATTATAGTGTTTACACAGGACAACTTTATGAGCCAGAAAGAAGCTGCCCTAAATTCCTGCCAATGGCAGGAGAGAATACTTTCCTCCAAAGCTCAGCCATAAGGTTCCATCTGCCAGGTGATATTGCAGTACCAAGGAACAGATGATTCCACGGTCTGCCCTGATTTACCCACCCTATGGGGAGTCTAACATATAGCATATAACAGAAGGAGAGGCCAAAAACTCCAGTATCAAATAAAATCTGCCTTTCCAATGATACTTCAGGGTCAATCAGTTCAGTTCAGTTCAGTTGCTCAGTCGTGTCCGACTCTTTGCAACCCAACGAATTGCAGCACGCCAGGCCTCCCTGTCCATCACCAACTCCTGGAGTTCACTCAGACTCACATCCATCGAGTCAGTGATGCCATCCAGCCATCTCATCCTCTGTTGTCCCCTTCTCCTCCTGCCCCCAATCCCTCCCAGCATCAGAGTCTTTTCCAATGAGTCAACTCTTCGCATGAGGTGACCCAAGTATTGGAGTTTCAGCTTTAGCATCATTCCTTCCAAAGAACACCCAGGGCTGATCTCCTTCAGAATGGACTGGTTGGATCTCCTTGCAGTCCAAGGGACTCTCAAGAGTCTTCTCCAACACCACAGTTCAAAAGCATCAATTCTTCAGCACTCAGCTTAATACCCTGTTGATAAATGTTCTCTGAAAAAAGTAGACATCTCACAGTACCCTTAAAGGAACACACAAAAAAACTGCCAGAGTTACAGGGAAGAGAAAACTGTTGGCTGAAAACAAGTCTTGAGACTCCTCTTGGACTCTTATCGTTTAGAATACAGATCACCTACGACTTATGAACATTGATTTTGGGGTCATTCCATGTATGTATTAGAACAAGCGGTTCATGCTGGGTTGGGGGAACAAAAAGGGGGAGTTGATCTTGGCATTCAGAAACAAAATGAACCAAATCATAACAAGGGCATGGAAACCACAGACTCTGACCAAGTAGGGAAAGAAATATAGAAAAATTTTTAGCAATGGGGAGTCAACTACCACATTGATAATATTTTGTAAGAAGTATCAAGTACTCTTGCCTGGAAAATCCCATGGACAGAGGAGCCTGGTAGGCTGCAGTCCATGGGGTCGCTAAGAGTTGGACACGACCGAGCGACTTCACTTTCACTTTTCACTTTCATGCATTGGAGAAGGAAATGGCAACCCACTCCAGTGTTCTTGCCTGGAGAATCCCAGGGATGGGGGAGCCTGGTGGGCTGCCGTCTGTGGGGTTGCACAGAATCGGACACGACTGAAGTGACTTAGCAGCAGCAGCAGCAGCAGCAGCAGTAAGTTAGCATGACTAGGTATTATGCTATACAAACTGGGATTTGGACCCAGGACTCCAGATTCCAGAAGAACTGTGGACAAGAAGATAAAAATCTCAGTACCAAGGGAGCCAAGGTAGGGATTAGACATAAGGAAATAACACAATAGTGTTTCCAAGGACAGGAAGACCATCTTAGTCATTTTGGGGTTCCATATTCTAACTCAGTGCCTGGTGCATGGAGATTGCATTTGAATCTACTGACCATTCCACTCACTCTTTCTTGAACATTGACTCTTGTCCACTTCTGTGTCATGACCCTTTTCTTTAACTCTGGCCATGCCCTTTTAGCCTCCTTTGAAGGATTTCTTCTCAGCATATATAGTGCATCTCTATATGGATGTCTCATTGATGTCATTTAGTTGCTAAGTGACCCCATGGACTGAAGACCACCAGGCTCCTCTGTCCACAGGATTTCCTAGGCAAGAATACTGGAGTGGGTTGCCATTTCCTTTTCCAGGGGATCTTCCTGACTCAGAGATCAAACCTGGGTCTCCTGCTTTGGCAGGCAGATTCTCCATTGCTGAGCCACTTGGGTGGCTACCAGATGTCTCATTGGTACCTCAAATTCAATGCATTTAAAATACATTCACTCTTGTGTCCGAACCCGAGCCTTTCCTGTGTTCTCTGCCTTGCTGCATTGACATCATCAGTCTTTACCAGAACTTTAATCATTGGTTGAGTGGCAGCCTTTCCTCTTTCATCTCCCTCACCATCTACATCCAGTCACAAAGTCCAGTTGATTTGACCTGAATTGCTTTTAAAATCCCTGCCCACATTTTTCTGTAGTGACTGCCACTTCCCTATTCAGGCCACCATGACCTTTTACTAACATCACTGCACAGTTTGCTTAATACTCTCCTTGCCTCCTGCTTTACAATCATCCAATGCCTTCCTCTTACTGCAGCCAGGTAATCTACTAGAAGCACAAATCTAATTAGGTCTTTTCTCTTCTTGTGTCCTTCAGTTCTCCATCAGACTTGGGTTCCCACATTAAGAATAAAAACCTGATTTCTTGAAGTGATTATAAGACTTTTCTTGATTTGACTCCTGATTACTTCTCCAGCCTTCTCTTTCCACTACGTCTTTCTTTATATACTCTCCACCCCTTTTCAACTTTATTCTAGAAAGAGACTGCTGTCTATAAAATCTTCAGTGCTTTGCAAATTTTTCTGTCTACTTTGAATACTCTTCCCCTCTTGGTCTGGCTAGCTCTTATTTATGCTCAAATGTTTTATCATAGAAATTATAAGGAAGTATAATTGCCTTTTACTTTCTTATATTGTCTCTCAGAAGTTAATCTGCATAAGGGCAGAAATGATCAATCTGCCTTGCTTGTCGTATCTCCAAGTCAGGGCATTTCTCCTGGCATTTTATTCTCTCCCAGTGAGTAATGCATAATTAAAGGTTTATTGAACTCACCTGAAGAAATTTGTAGCAGTGGATTTTAAAAGTTGTTTGAACATGAAAACAAGGAAAGACCTCAAAGTTGACAGTGTAGCCATGTTAAGAGTCCTAGAAGAACCCTGTAATGGATTAAAAATGGCTGAAAAGTTTTGACATTCTTCCCTTGGAAAGGTGAGGAGCTGTTCCTTCTCCCTTTGAATCTGGGCTGGCCTGTGCCAATTTGGCAAATAGAATATGATAGAAGAGATTCTCTGCCAGTTTGGGCTCGGCATTTGAAAGGATAGGCAGCTTCTACTTTATTCTCTTGGAGTCCTGAGGTGCCACATGAGAAGTCCAGCTACCCTACTGGAACCCTATAGCTAGGACCTTGGCAACTCCATGGGGACAGAGGGGGTCCCCTGCTGAGTGCGGCCTTGGAGTTATTCTTGCTAAGGTTTCAGGCATGTGAGGGAAGCCCTCGGGGTTTTTCAGAATGTAGGGAACCAAGCTACCAGACACAAGTGATCCCAGTAGACTTCAAGTGAGCGGAAGAATTGCTCAGTAGAAAATTACCCTAACTCCTGACCCCCAGAATCACGAGATATAGTAGAGTGGTTTTTGTGTTCAATTTATGTACGGTCTCTAATTTGGACCGTGGCTTGTTATAGAACAGTAGATAACCAGAGCAGTCAGTTCTTCCTTTCATTAGCTGTGAGAGATTCAAAGTAGGGAAGGGGTCATTTGAACCCTGCCATGTCCTCTCTGCAGTAGCTGTGGCTTTAGGCGTGAAGCTGGGGTGGGGAAATGCATGCTGAGAGTCTTGAGTCTTATTAGCTCAGGGTCCATTTCCCCATAGCGTCAACTTTCTTTGTGGTTGGGTTTCAGCCCTCAAAAACCTACAAAAGCTCATGTACATTTTGAAGGATTACTTTCCCAGCTCACACACATAAATATTTGGAAGCAGACCTATTTGGAAACTGGGAATTGAGTGGAGAGAAAGAGTCTCATATCTGTTAAGAAGTGGCAAAAACACGCATGGGGTTTGACTTAAAATGAAGCCGGCAAAAAGGGATTGACAATTGAAGTGGTTGTGGGGAGGAAAGTGGTGGAGGCTATACATACCTGTTCTTGCATTTTGCTTTGTTCCAGCCCAGGTTCTGAGGACAATCAAACTGCTGGGTAGAGTGAATATAATGGCTAAAGGAAACTGTATCTGTTGCTATTTTGTCTGAACCTACAACTCAACTTCAATTAGTTGACTTGTACATTTTGAAAGATTACTATACCAATTACTAATGACTCATTTTCCTGTGCCAAGTCATTACCTGGCAGCCCAGTTCCCAAAGATCAAATCCAAAATGCCTGCTTGCCTCCTGTCTCTTACCTGTCTCAGGCCTCTGCAGTTCCTCTGATTTGGAGACTGCTTGACCTACTTTTACTTAACAACATCCCGAGTATTGGACTTGCCCTCTCTCATCCTTGCGCTCGTTCCCTCTCCAGTTATTACCACCACCTCTCCAATCCTCCAAAAGGGTCAATCTCCAGTTGGCCCCACTTGACAGTGTGCCTGAGTCTTATGCTTAACTTTGCTCCCAGAATCTCACCCTTTTTATATTAGTTAAGATTGATTAAGTTGTAAGAGTTACGTGTCCAATTAAATCCTGTTTAAACTAAAAGGGGGGGTATTAATTTTTTTTTTTACCCAACATAAGGAAGGAATCCTCTAAGGGATTTGAATTATAGGGGTGATCCACAAGATTATTTTATGATCTCTGACATCTTTTTTTCTCATTTTCTTTTGCTATAAATGTGTCAGGAAACAAAGCTACAGAGCTCAGAGCTTATATCCTTTTAGCAGCAAACCAGAGAAGGAAGAAGGGTTTCCTTGCTAGTGTCAATGCATGTGCCCAACTGGAGCAGTCATTGAAGGGTGAAGGACTATGGCTGCTTCAGACTGGGCTCTTTGCCCAGCCCTGTGATGAGACAGGGGCCTGTTACCAAGCAGAGCCTAGACAAGTGTAAGGTCTCCAAGGCAACAGGTTTGAGCTAAGGAGAGGACCCAAGTTGCATCTGCAACTCTTGTCTGATTCTCTGAGTCAATGGAGATTGTCCATTTATGAGTGACCTTGAGGAGGGACGGGTTAGAGGGACTGTGGAGTGCTGAGGAGTGAACATGGGAGATTGGGAATGGAGCAAGGCAGGAGGCTGCCCATCCTGTCACATGCCCAAGTTCACAGAAAATGGGGCAAATGGGAAGAGCAATATGGATTTTTCTCAAAGGTGCCCAGACTGTGACCATATGGCTATGTACAAAGATCTGTTAAGAACAAAATATCAAAAAACAAGCATTTTAGGACTGGACAAACTTGAAATTGAGTGCCTTATGGCTTGTGTTAGCACAGTTGTTTTCTTCAGGTAATTCTGTTTTATTTGAATTGTGCTTGTTTACTGATATTGTACCCCGAGGATAATAGCTGGACATCATTTGAGCTGTTAGCAGACTCAGAAAGGAGAGCTCTGACTTGAAATAGGGTATGAATGAAGATGAATATGATTTCTTTTTTTTTAATGCCAAAAGTAGTTAAAGAGATAAGTTGTTTTAAAATAACTGTGAAACAATGAAAATATTTTTTTTAATTTCTATTTACCAGAAGGAAATGAAATATTTTGAGCTGACAGCCTAATTACTTTAAGAATATCATTTTTACTAAGAAAATAAAATGAACATGTTTAAATGAATTAGGAGTTGAGAAATTGCAAAATAGTTTAGGAAAACAAAAAAAAATTTAATTTTGCAATGAATTAGAATACTTCTATTTACTCTGATGGATAATATTGCATTTACTACACTAGCTGTTTACAATATCCTTACCACTAAAGCTTAAGAATTATATAGGCCTTCACTGGTAAGGTGATTGATTTTGGAACTCATGTGTAGATTCTCAGAATAGTGCTAGTTTACACATATTAAGACAGATACTTAGTTTGCAACTAATCAGACAAATCTTTGTTTTGCTGACAGATCATTCTAAAACTTAAGTACCTTTTCAATTTCCTATCTTAATTTTGATTCTGAATCAGGTAAACGAAGTTTGAGATTTGATCGGAGAAAATGTTCTTTTTGTGGAAGTATTTTTATCTTCACAGAAGGCAAAGGCACTGTCATAGGATGTTTTTCACACAACCTGGCTAAGTATTCATTGAGCTCTCCTCTATTTATGACAAATTGACTTTCCAGAGAAGTTTGGGTTTCAAATCTGTAGTTCCAGTGAGTGCACTCCTGTAAGTTAGACCACATGTCTGGCTCAGTGTTGAGAAAACACAGACATTACATTCAGACAGCAAGAGTGGTGGAGATTTTACCAATTTTCCAATTTTCACTTGGAAAGCTTAGTTGAAATTGGCCAGAATGGGAAAACTGTCACACAGTGAAAAGTGACTTAAAGAACACCAGGAACGTGTTTAAAATGGATATAATGCTAGTACTCTAGCCACATCTAGAATTCAGTTGATTAAAATGCAGATTGGACTAGAGAGAAATAATTATAAACAGCAATTCTCAATGGGTGAGAAACTCACAAATTGGTCATCCTGAAAGGGGCACAAGTGGAAAGATAATTTAAAACATCTCTGAGTGTGCTGGACATCTCAAAAACAGACTCAGGGAAACCGGTGATGAAAGGCAATAAGAAGGCAAAGTGTTTGGGCTACATGGAAGGAAGCAGATTCTTCTTGTGCTGTCAAGGCATAACAAGAAGGGGAGAGAGAACTGCTGTGATGCAAAGTCACCTCCTGAGATAGGTCGATGAAAAAATGAGAAGCAGAGCCCCTAGAGGGTCAAGGAAGCATTTGCTTTCCTTTGTATTTCCTTCTCCCTCACTTTGACCATATAAAAGAATGCAGTGGGCTGAATACGGTCCCCTTTCCAGTCCCAATTCCTATCCAACCGGAACCTCAGAAAGTGGCCTTATTTATAAATATGATCTTTGCTGATGTAATTAGCTCAGCGTGTTGAGATAAAATCATCCTCGATTTGGGGGTTCGAGGGCTAGTGTCCTTATGAGAAGAGAGGACACACAGAAACCCAGGTGAGAAAGCCATGTGAAGACAAGGACAGAGGCTCTAGTCATGTTGGCATATGCCAGGGGATGCCAGGAGCCATCAAAGCCAGAAAAAGCAAGGCAGGATCTTCCCCTAGAGCTTTTAGCAAGTGTGCACCCTTGATTTCAGACTTCTGGCCTCCAGAACTGGGAGAAAATAAAATTTTGTTAGGTTTGTACTAGTTTGTATAGCAGCTCTAGGAAACTAACACTGAGAGTGAATAACTCTGTAAAACTTCCTGAGACAGCCGGAAATCCCCATGAGGCCTTTGTATCTGACTACATACAGGTGGACTGGATCAGTCACTAAACACCTCATTTGTTCCTAGAGAGGGACCAACAGCAGATAACTACTGTGTGGGTGGGGTGAACCTAGCCAAGTGAAAATCTCATTATATGCAGCCACATTAAGAAACATTGCACATGTGTGGGAGTAGTATATGGTAAAACATTAATAAACGAACTGTGTATCACTTCTCTGGCTGGGAACTGACATGCAGGCAAATTCTGATGGAGATTAAAAGAAAATACAATGTGTCTGATGGCCTGAGTGTTGAGTGGAGAAGTAAACCTGGCTTTGGGAGTCTCCCTTTATAAACCTGGTGCAGCACACACAGCTAATAGCAGCTCGAGGCTCCCAAGAGTAGGCACTTTTGAAAGAAAGGTGAAGAAACCCAGAATGAGTATTGAGAAACTTATGTAAAATGTTTTTTAAAAAATGTCTGAAACAAGATAAATGTGACAGGTGTTTAATAAACATAAATTCCCATCCTGGTCCCCTCCCTATATTACTAAACAGAGATCAACCCTACAGAATTATATATAGGTAGCTCAGCTGGTAAAAAATCTACCTGCAAGTCAGGCAACCCAGTTTGATTCCTGGGTTGGGAAGATTCAACTGGAGAAGAGATAGGCTACCCACTCCAGTATTCTTGGGCTTCCCTGGTGGCTCTGATGGTAAAGAATTCACCTGCAATGCTAGAGACCTGAGTTCAATCTCTGAGTTTGGAAGATCCCCTGGAGGAGATCAAGGCAATCCACTCCAGTATTCTTGCCTGGAGAATCCCCAGGGACAGAGAAGCCTGGCAGGCTACAATCCATGGGCTCGCAAAGAGTTGGACATGACTGAGGGACTAAGTACATATGAAATACTTTTGGAGCTATGCATCATTTATTTCAAGGTCAGAGCAGGGTCATATCTGAACAAGTAAAGGCCAAACAACTGCTTTAAATTCTCTCATCTGCTTCTGTTCCCCTCTACTATAAAATTAGGAGTCTCTTACTCTTTGACCCCAAGAAGGTGAAGGTGAAGTCGCACAGTCGTGTCCGACTCTTTGCAACCCCATGGACTGTAGCCTACCAGGCTTCTCCGTCCATGGGATTCTCCAGGCAAGAATACTGGAGTGGGTTACCATTGCCTTCTCCAGGGGATTTTCCCAATCCAAGGATCGAACCCGGGTCTCCTGCATTGGAGGCAGACGCTTTAACCTCTGAGCCACCAGGGAAGCCCAAAAAAGAACCCTGCCATCCACACTGCTGCTGCTGTTTAGCCGCTAAGTTGTATCCAACTCTTTGTGACCCCATGGACTACAGTCCACCAGGCTCCTTGTCCTTATGGAATTCTCCAGGAAAGAATCCCGGAGTGTGTAACCATTCTCTTCTCATCCAGTCCCTGTCATCTTAGTTCAAAGACCAGCTGTGGCCCCAAGACATGTTCCTTATACTTCAATTCCCCGGATATCATCAGGTATCTGGGAATATAGAAATCTTCCTTCTGCACCATGTTCTCAATAAACGATCTATGGGGGAAATTTCACCCTTTCTCTCCTTGAAGAAGGGGAAAAGAAGAGATAAATAAACAGGCAAAAGTAGTCAGGAAGATACCACAAGCCTCACCATAATAAATTATTGTATGTGGTTTCTCTGGTGGCTCAGCAGTAAAGAATCCACTGCACTGGTGGCAGTGCACGAGACATGGGTTCAATCCCTGGGTTGGGAAGATCCCCTGGTGGAGGGCATGGCAACCCATTCCAGTATTCTTGCCTGGAGAATCCCATGGACAGAGGAGACTGGCGGGGTTACAGTCCTTGGGGGCACACAGATTTGGACAAGACTGAGCGACTGAGAAGGAGCACAATATGCGATCTAGTTAAACTACTTGTATTTGGCCTTCCTGAGCAGCACCCTTCTCTCTCCACTTCATGTCATTTCAATGAATATGGAACCTTCATTATCAACCATGGGAAATAGATGGGGAAACAGTGTCAAACTTTATTTTTCTGGGCTCCAAAATCACTGCAGATGGTGACTGCAGCCATGAAATTAAAAGACGCTTACTCCTTGGAAGGAAAGTTATGACCAACCTAGATAGCATATTCAAAAGCAGAGACATTACTTTGCCAACAAAGGTTCGTCCAGTCAGGGCTATGGTTTTTCCTGTGGTCATGTATGGATGTGAGAGTTGGACTGTGAAGAAGGCTGAGCGCCGAAGAATTGATGCTTTTGAACTGTGGTGTTGGAGAAGACTTTTGAGAGTCCCTTGGACTGCAAGGAGATCCAACCAGTCCATTCTGAAGGAGATCAGCCCTGGGATTTCTTTGGAAGGAATGATGCTAAAGCTGAAACTCCAGTACTTTGGCCACCTCATGTGAGGAGTTGACTCATTGGAAAAGACTCTGATGCTGGGAGGGATTGGGGGCAGGAGGAGAAGAGGACGACAGAGGATGAGATGGCTGGATGGCATCACTGACTCGATGGACGTGAGTCTGAGTGAACTCCAGGAGTTGGTGATGGACAGGGAGGCCTGGTGTGCTGCGATTCATGGGGTCTCAAAGAGTTGGACACGACTGAGTGACTGATCTGGTCTGATCTGATCCCAAATTACCTGATATGTGTAGCTGACATACGCTGTGGTTGGAGAAAAAAGATTGAAATGAAAAATTTGCCTAGAAAAGTATTGCCAAGAGATAAGTGGATGTGTTGTGAGATTTCCCTCTTCCCTAAAACACTGAGAGTCAATTCCTAGGCAGGTTGATAGGAAGTCTGGGGGTCCCCAAGGAGATAGGGGTCTGGAATTCTCAAGGAGGAGGAAAGGACAAATTTTTTTTGTTTTCCTCTACATCCCTCAGTCTTAGTCATATAAAACGTTTTTATCTTTAAGCCTCAAACTGATGGTTACACAGCAAACAACTCAGTTTAAACTCTGTCAGACCAGATCAGTTGCTCAGTCGTGTCCAACTCTTTGCGACCCCACGAATGCCAGCATGCCAGGTCTCCCTGTCCATCACCAACTCCCGGAGTTCACTCAGACTCACGTCCATCGAGTCAGTGATGGCATCCAGCCATCTCATCCTCTTTCGTCCCCTTCTCCTCTTGCCCCCAATCCCTCCCAGCATCAGAGTCTTTTCCAATGAGTCAATTCTTCACATAAGGTGGCCAAAGTACTGGAGTTTCAGCTTTAGCATCATGCCTTCCAAAGAAATCCCAGGGCTGATCTCCTTCAGAATGGACTGGTTGGATCTCCTTGCAGTCCAAGGGACTCTCAAGAGTCTTCTCCAACACCACAGTTCAAAAGCATCAATTCTTCGGCGCTCAGCCTTCTTCACAGTCCAATTCTCACATCCATACATGACCACAGGAAAAACCATAGCCTTGACTGGACGAACCTTTGTTGGCAAAGTAATGTCTCTGCTTTTGAATATGCTATCTAGGTTGGTCATAACTTTCCTTCCAAGGAGTAAGCGTCTTTTAATTTCACGGCTGCAGTCACCATCTGCAGTGATTTTGGAGCCCAGAAAAATAAAGTCTGATACTGTTTCCATTGTTTCCCCATCTATTTCCCATGAAGTGATGGGACCAGATGCCATGATCTTCGTTTTCTGAATGTTGAGCTTTAAGCCAACTTTTTCACTCTCCACTTTTAGTTTCATCAAGAGGCTCTTTAGTTCCTCTTCACTTTCTGCCATAAGAGTGGTGTCATCTGCATATCTGAGGTTATTGATATTTCTCCTGGCAATCTTGATTCCAGCTTGTGTTTCTTCCAGTCCAGCGTTTCTCATGGTGTACTCTGCATATAATTTAAATAAGCAGGGTGACAACATACAGCCTTGATGTACTCCTTTTCCTATTTGGAACCAGTCTGTTGTTCCATGTCCAGTTCTAACTGTTGCTTCCTCACCTGCATACAAATTTCTTAAGAGGCAGATCGGGTGTTCTGGTATTCCCATCTCTTTCAGAATTTTCCACAGTTTATTGTGATCCACACAGTCAAAGGCTTTGGCATAGTCAATAAAGCAGAAATAGATGTTTTTCTGGAACTCTCTTGCTTTTTCAATGATCCAGCAGATGTTGGCAATTTGATCTCTGGTTCCTCGGCCTTTTCTAAAACCAGCTTGAATATCAGGAAGTTCACGGTTCACATATTGCTGAAACCTTTGAAATTTTGAGCATTACTTTACTAGCGTGTGAGATGAGTGCAATTGTGTGGTAGTTTGAGCATTCTTTGGCATTGCCTTTCTTTGGGATTGGAATGAAAACTGACCTTTTCCAGTTCTGTGGCCACTGCTGAGTTTTCCAAATTTGCTGGTATATTGAGTGCAGCACTTTCACAGCATCATCTTTCAGAATTTGGAATAGCTCAACTGGAATTCTATCGCCTCCACTAGCTTTGTTCATTGTGATGCTTTCTAAGGCCCACTTGACTTCACATTCCAGGATGTCTGGCTCTAGGTCAGTGATCACACCATCATGATTATCTGGGTTGTGAAGATCTTGTTCTGATATCTATGTCAGAGATTTCTCTATCTCTTTTATACTTTAATAAAACTTTATCACACAAAAGCTCTGAGTGATCAAGCCTCCTCTCTGGCCCCGGATTGAATTCTTCTCCTCTGGAGGCCAAGAATCCCAGCATCTTTCATGGTTCAGCAACCTTTTAATGCCATTGCTTTTGTTATACTTAATCAACTCCAAGTGATTCTTTGAGGCCCCCTTTGCCATTGTACTTCTGCTGTGGACCCTTCTGGTTCCCTCAGAAATAATCTCTTTAGCACTGTGACTCTATGTCAGTTATTACACAGGGGTTTCTGTATTAATACTTGGTAAATTGTTGATGTAACTGAGTCCCCACAAGACTGTTGTCCTTTATGAAAGAGATGTTTATCCTTAGAGTCAAGCACACACTTAGTAGGTATTCTCTAAGCATTAAATTAAATTCTCTAAGCATTTAAATAGTTAAATTATTTTTGTATTCAGTTATTATACTTCCCTGTACACTTTCAATCTTTTATATGGAAGGCAACTGGGCCGACCTGGTAACAATGAGGGTAATATCTTAACTCACTGGTTATAGGTTTTATTTTCAGTGGTTTTGACATGTGGCCTTCGATTAAGTAGTATGATGAAGGAAGTGTCCTTTGCATGGCTGTTTGATTTCATGGTCCAAATGACAAGACCTATATTATTTTAGTGGGGATATCCTAGAACGTGCCATCTACAAATGAGTGACTTCTGCTAGAGAGGCTCAGAGGAGATGTGAGGCTGAAGGGAGCACAAATTCAACAAGAGGCAATGACAGTAAACTTGAAATGAGGCCACTAGAAGAAGCCAGCGGCCCCTGGCCCCATTTTCCTCAGGACTCTACCTTTTTTCTTCTCCAGAATCAACCACTCTCATCTAGATGGACACCAAGTCGTTTTGGATCAAGAGCTTATTTCAGTTGGCCTTCTCAAGTTCTTTTTTACCCCAGAGGCTGGCATTGTGTGAAGTACGTGATTAAAATTGGCTGAGATTTTTGCCCTGGAAGTCCATGAGGCGCAGAAGGGCAATACTGAAGAGAAGTGCCAAGAATTGAGAAAGTCTTTTTTGTGAACCAAATAGGGTGAAAGATAAGCAAACTTTGGAGCTGGAAAACCACCCTCAGAACATATAGGAACCTGGAAAAAAATGAGAACTC
Organism: Bos indicus x Bos taurus; assembly: GCF_003369695.1. Taxonomy (NCBI): domain Eukaryota; kingdom Metazoa; phylum Chordata; class Mammalia; order Artiodactyla; family Bovidae; genus Bos; species Bos indicus x Bos taurus. The sequence continues at coordinate 32,752,130 of NC_040095.1, forward strand.
TGTAGAAGAATGTCCTGCTTATTCCTGACCAAAATGTTGATTGTTGTTAAGGTACACTATATAGGCATGGTCTCCTAGTTTAAAAGTTGTAAGTTTGCTTCAAACTTTACTCTCTTCTTTAACAAATAGTTTCTAGGTTGCCTGCTATTCTGTTATTAACACAGATAGAGGCTACCCATTGGCATGCAGGACTGAGTGATCCAAAGGACTGACCTCAGAAGGACACACGCTGACTATTGTCAGAAGAGTTAGTTGATCTCTCACCTAAAAAGATCATCATGGGTTATTTAAGTTTTGATGTCCTCCAGATGGCAGAATAAAAGTACAGATGCTAGATTACAGTCATAATAATAATAGCAATCATTGTTTCTGTTAACAGCAATGACCTCAGAAAGCTAAAGAACATGAAAAGTGAAATTTAGTGGAAGCTGAAATTGCTGCAAGAAAAATTAAGCTCATTATCATTTGTCTACGCTTTAATCCTCCTCTGGAGGAAATGGAGGGAGGGGCAGAAATTTCAGGCCAAATCTTTTTGTCAACAGTAGTTACACAGAAAGTGCATCAGATGTCTTCTCTTCCTTTCCCTTAAGCTAAAAATCAGGGTGAAACTGTTTTGGACATTTTATCCCTTCAAAGAAGCAGACCCTCTATTGCCTGCTAAGAGCCTTGCGAAGCCACAGCTTTGCAAAAGAGATTAGCTTAAAAGAAAACATTATTATCTCGCTTCACAGAGACTTTCAGCTTTGCTTCAAGTCATATGTTTTTTCCTCCTAAAAAATAAACACAAAGGGCAGAAAAGCAGATTTTTTAGAAGGTCAAATGCATCGCTAAAGGCAGAATATGTGAACTTCCAGTATAACTTGCATATTTCCAATAGAAAACCAATTTGGTTAGAATGTGTAGAGTGAAGAGGAGAGAAACGAGAGAACAGTTTGGAGGGATAAGCAGACCTCAAAGGGACTTGGAAGGCATTCTAAGTGTTTTGGACTTTATTAGGTAGTTATAGAAAATGACTGAAGAGAAATGTTGATTAGATTTACATTTTGAAAAAATCACCCAACTTAGTAATTGATTGGAGAAGGAAATAGCAACCCACTCCAGTATTCTTGCCTGAAAAATCCCACAGATGGAAGAGTCTGGTAGGCTACAGTCCATGGGGGTCGCAAAGAGTTGGACACGACTGAGTGATTTTCTCTTTTTTTTTTTTTAGTAACTGATGCAGCCAGTGATCATGAATGGATGCTAAAACACGGTGAAAGCTTGGTGGAGAACAGGGTATTAATGGTGCCAGAGGGTCACCTGACAAATCACTTTCTAGCTGAAAATGGAAAAATATATTGTTGTGATGAAGAGAAGAACAGACAGCTATTAGCACCCTGACCAAATATTAAAATGTAACATGCCTAAAAACATTATCCAAAATGATACATGAACCCTGTTTACATACATACGGCACTGTTTACAATGGCCAAGATGTGGAAGTAACCTAAATGTCCATTGACAGAGGAATGGATAAAGACGATGTGGTGCATATATACAATGGAATATTACTCAGCCATAAAAAGATGAAACAGTACAATTGCAGCAACATGGCCGGACCTAGAGAATGTCATACAGAGTGAAGTAAGTCAGACAGAGTAGGAGAAATATCACATGACATCCATTAAACGTGGAATCTAAAAAGAAATGATACAAATCAACTCACACCCAAAACAGAAACAGACTCACAGACTTCCAGAATAAGCTTATGCTTGCCAGGGGGAAGTATGGGGGGATGGGGTGGTTAAGGAGTTTGGGATGGACATATACGCACTGCTATATTCGAAACAGATAACCAACTAGGACCTACTATATAGCACATGGAACTCTTCTTAATGTTATGTGGGAGCCTGGATGGGAGGGGTGTTTGGGGAAAAATGGATACATGTATATGTATGGCTGAGTTTATTTGCTGTTCATCTGAAACTATCACAAAATTTTTTGTTAATTGGCTATACCCAGATACAAAATAGAAAGTTTAAAAAACAACTAAAATGTAGCATCTCTAAACAATGAGGAAATAGACCAACATACTCAGAAAATGTAACATTCTACAATGCAACTATCTTGAACTTAACTTTTTCAAAGTTCACGTCATTGAAAAAAATGATTGGGGACAATTCTAAACTTAAATGTAAAACAGATATATAACAATCAAATGCAATGAATTAATCCAAAGAGATTTTTGATTGAGGATACAAGGAGCAACAAGAGAAGAGATTTCTGGGGCAATTGAGAAATTGAGAATATGGACTGGATATTATGGAATATTATTGTTATTCTAGGGTGAACTGTCATGTTATTTATAACTTATTTTCAAATAGTGTAGATAAAATATGAACACTTATGGTCACAAACATTTAATGTTGAAAGAATAAAATCAAACAAACATAGTACAATGTCAACAATTGTGGAATATAAGAAGAGAGTAATACATGCATGTTTGTTATTCATTGTAAAACTTTTTGAAGATTTTCATAATTAAAAGTGGTGCTAGAGAGGATTAAATATTATAGCATAGAGATAAATGAAGAAAACAAGAGTGAATATGGGGCAGTTAGAAGGTCATTGCAGTAGTTCAGGTACTGCTGCTACTGCTGCTAAGTCGCTTCAGTCGTGTCCGACTCTGTGTGACCCCATAGAGGAGCCCACCAGGCTCCTCCGTCCATGGGATTTTCCAGGCAAGAGTACTGGAGTGGGGTGCCATTGCTTTCTCCAATCGTTCAGGTAAGACCTGGATTATAAACTAAGGGGTTGGTGGAGAATAAAATTAGGCAAATTAGATCACTATTTATGTAACAGTGAATTAAACAGAGTGGATTAGAGATGACTAAAATAGAGCCTGGTACCTGGTAAGGAGTTATTTGTCTCAATGCATAAAAAAATTAATGTATAAAATGGGAATAAAGAAGAGGAAGGAATATGATGCCTTCTAGATTTTTTTCGTTAGCCACTGGGTGCATAATAAGACCACTAATTAGAATAAAAAATGATAGAAAGAGCACATTTTGAAAGGAAAATGACATGAGCAAGTTGAATTTGAGCTTTCTTAAAGATCATCAAAATGGGGCATTGGGTTGGCACTCATATAGAGCTCAGAAGAAAATGATTTCAGAACTATTGGCCAGTAAAGTAACAGAAGCAGAAAAATTGCTCAGGAAGAATTTATGAAGTGAAAGTTAAAGAGAAAGACCCAGGATAAAGCCCTGAGGCACTTTAACATTGAAGGTATGGGCAGAGATGGGCAGGTAGCCAAAAATACTGAGATGGAGTGACTACAGAATTTGCAGCAAAACTAAGAGAGAGTGACAGCAAGGAAGTCAGGGAAGGGTATTTTAAAAGGGAACTACTTGAAAAGTGTCAAATGCTATTGAAGGATCAGGCAAGATGTTTGAAAGGTGAACATAAAGACCTAGAAGAATTCAGTTCTTAGCTGGAGAGAGCAGCTTTGAAAGTGTAGTAAGGGTAGATGCCAGATGACACTGGGGTGCGAAGTTGTGTGAGAGGTGAGCAAATGAGAAGAATGGGTGCAACTTGTGCCTCTGAGAACTGGACTCTGAAAGAAGAGATGTAGACTGAGAACTGGAAGGAAGTAGGGAGAAGGGGAGAAGAGCAAGTTGTGAGGCAAGACGGCAGTTACAGAAGAGGGGGAATCCTTAATAGCACAAGGTATCTAAAAGGCTGAAGACAGTGGGATCCAAAGCAGAGATGTGTAAAGTGCATCTCATTATCTAGCCAGGCTGGGCTTCATGCTTTTATTGGTAAGATGAAGAGCATTGACTGAAAGATTTCCAAGGCTCTTTCTATCTCTATTTGTTTTGAAGTGTTTGGAGAAAGAGAAAGAACTTGGAGGATAGATCCTATTAGGCATCACAGTGTATAAAGGTTGCAGGACAGCATCCAATTGTAGGATCAAGAGTGATAGTCTTGGGGTGACTGTGTTCCTGGGGTGTCACCTGGAGAGGGTGGACTGAATGAATGGACATCTGTGAAACTCACTCAAAACCTAGAAGTGCTGCTCATTGGCTCTATTCTCATCTAAGAAGGAATAGGAGGATACAGAAACCAAGCTGGTTTTGTAGCTTTATCCTTGGCTAGTCTCGCAACTGTTAAAGCTTTCAAGTCACTTTGAAGATCATTTTGTTGGCTGAAAGAGGAATTTAATTTCTTTTAAGGATTGTTTTTATATGCAACTTAAGCAGAAGGGCTTGAATCTACCAAACATTTTTTGGATTTCTGCGATGACTGGGCTTGATAATTTAAGGAGGTTGGAAAGAATGCAGATCTGGAAAAGGGAAACAGTGAAGAGAAGGGTAGGGATGTGAAGGTGCAGTGTGGTGGGGAGGAGAAAGGTGATGAGACCGACAATGATAAGCATTGATACTGGTTGTGACTCTGCAGGAGTTCAAGCCAATTTTGATTATTACTATGAATCACAACACTAATAATGACCATTTACTGAGTACTTGCTATGTGCTAGGCACCACACACACTGTTTATTATCTCTGTAGACTTCAAAACAATCTCATGGGGTACTTTTATTATTCCTGTTTTTTTTAATTGTGGTAAAATACATATAGGATAAAATTTGCAATTTAAGCATTTTAAGTGCCATTAAGTACATTAACAAAGTTGTATAACCATTACCCCCCAACCATCTCTAGATCTTTTTAATTTTCCAAAACTGAAACTCTGTACCCTTTACACAGTAACTCCCCATTCTCCCTTCCACTATTATTTCTGCTTTGAGGATGAGGTATCTAAGGCTTGAAGATGGTGAAAAATATTTCCCAAGGGCATAGAGCTGGCATGTGTCTTAGCATGTGTCTAGAAGAGCTTAATCTGAAGTGAATATGGATTTCCAGGCAAAACTGCCAGTTTATGCCATATGTTTCTGGATCCACTAAGGTAAGAAGGATTGTGCTAGGAATATAGTCTGTGTTCTGGAATACCAGACACCAGTAACATGCTAACATGTTATTACTCTTAGAGTCCTGGCTGGTGAGTTTCCTGCTCCACATTCTCTTGTGCATGATCAATGCTTTGGGCCTTTATGAGTCTCTTCTACTTGCCAAATAAGAAGGTATTTTGATGACCACCAAGAAACTTTTTTGAATTATTTTTCAGGCTAGAATAGCTAGCTATAGAAGAATCCAGTAAAGTGTATCATTTAGTGAGAAACTATGAATTCCTTCCAGACATTACAAACTTATTAAACAACAATAGCCAATTTAGAACACAATAATAGTATTTTTTGCAGATTTACCAGAGAAAATTTTTTAAAAAGGGAAAAAAACAGTATTATTTTCCTTTTGATTTTAATTTTGCTTTTGATGCCTTTTATTCTCTCTTAACCATTTTTCTGGAAAGTCAGGTGTACCTACCGACTATACATACATCAGTTGGCAGCACACTTTAATATGTTGCTTGGATACAGGTGTTTGGAAATATAGGAGCACAATTTATACCTGACTCTGTTAGCAGGGAAACCAGGGCTACTTTGGAATTTTCCTTTGGGAATCATGACCACAAACTGGAAAGAAGTCTTAAAGTTTTAGAAGAATGAAATTATGTAAGACATGGTTTAGTTGTATTTCTACACTGACAAACCATATTTATAAGTTTCTATAGCTTTTTTTTCTTCCTGTGGTATGAATATTGCTACAGAAGTCTTTTTCAGTTAAGTTTGATCACATTATATGGAATGTGGAGATGGTCAGAGTAAATATAAACACAAACCACACTTGGAAAACATTTCATAAAATAGGCTAAAAATGAAATCATTTGATGCTTCAGAGGACAGAACTTACAGGATTTTAGTTCTACAAACTTTCTTTCACAACCAGAGCATGGGATTTGCAGGAGAAATTCTTTACTTATATCAGCCCTCCTGGAAAAATCATCTCCAAGAAAAACAAACAGGAAGTTAATTTGTAGAATTTATTTTTATCTTCAAGTTACAAGTAAATGTTATGTCGGTCTGAGATTTCCTTCCATTCAGACCCTGACAAGCATCCTTAATACTACTGAGTCTGGCAATGTGAAAGGTAGGTTTAGGATAGCAGGGAAAATCCTGCCTGCCCAGACTAGTGGATAGAGCCTTTTAATGTGTATATGCAACTGTGTGCTGAAACACAGCTACTGGCGCCTAAGTGAGAATGTTCCCTTCCAGAGGAAGTCTTCAACAAAGCCCAGCGTTCTTCTTATAGCTCAAATCATCTTCTAAAAGCGGCTGCAGCACGACTATAGGAAGTACCTTGTCTTTTAACACAGAGGCCAAACAGTGCTAAAAAGGGAAATGGAACATATGGTAATAAAGTCTCGGAAGCTTTGATGCCGGGTTGTAATCAGCAAGCAGCCAGGGTGAGGGAGGCACTGGCAACCATGAACTCTCCCCCAAGGGCCTCATTAACAAGGCCAACTGTACCGCCGCGGAGGAAAACAGTGTCGCACACTTGAGGGAGACTGCAGCATTTTAGAGCAAACCCTAGATTTTCTGTGGCTGGAAGGAGCCTTAATTGGAAGGAAAGAAAACTTCCACAAGAGTCTGCAAGAAAAACCACTGGCCGAGTGGCCCCTTTACCGTAAATGTCTCTGTGTATTTTGAAATGGGCTTCCGGAAAGCTTATTTTCACTCAGTGTTCTGTGTAGAGCACTTACTGTAAAGGATCAGAGTTTTGCTATTTGGCTAGTCGTAGCTGTCAACATAATGGTGGTGGGACGTCACACTTCAGTTTCTCCATAGGTGGAATGAGATTGGGAGCCTCGAACATGGGGAGGCAGTGTGTCTGGCCTGAGTATTCTCCAGGCTTCTCCTACAATTCCCCTAAAATCCTCCTCTCTGAAACAGCACTGATGTTCAGGCTTTTTTTTTTTTTCCCTGCAAGGATAAGAAGATCACTGGGTGAATTCATGGACACTGCCAAGACAGCGCGTCTGTATTTCCTTTTCAATCACAAAAGACTTCCTTGTGTACAAGTAATTCTGAAGAGCACGTATATCCCTATATGTTGCTTGTCTTGCATCACATCACCTCCCATCCCATTCCTTTCTCTTCCTCGTCTTCAGCTGCTTCTTCTGGCTTATTCTTGTTAATGACGGATTTTCAAAATTCTTGGTACTATATGCTAAAGATACCCATGAAAATAAGATATAGAAAGGTTCCAGGCAGTGTCATATCACTGGTTCTGTCAAATGTTTTAATCACAGAAGCCTTTAGTTATCCATTCACTATCATATTTACTTACCTAATTGTGTATGCTTTTGTGTTTTTGTTTGTTTGTTTGTTTTGTTTTTACCTAGCACTTCTTAACTGTTTGTCAACTTGAATGCACTTTACTTTGCAGCTTCTTTAATAACAATAATTATTATTATTCAGCAGTTATTACTATTCTGTGCCTCTTTCAACCTTTAAATACAACATCAAAATTAATCATTAAAATAATTAATTTTTATTAATTATTAATGATTATTGATCATTAAAATAAGTCTTTGGCATAAATATCATTGTCTTCCTTGTATAATGAAACTGAAGCTCCTATAAGCTCTATGTTACAGAGTTAGTGAGCAACAGCCTGGGTTAATAGGCAGTTGCCTGAAATGTGTGGCTTTCTATTATACCAAACAACCTTTTCTCTCAGAGTGTCTGGAAAGATTTTAAGATCTCAAGAAGATTTGATTGTAATTTGCCTGGAGTGAGAGGACCATTGAAGAGCCTTGCAGAGATGTAAGTTGATGCTGTATGTCTACCAGATGTTAGAGATAGCAGCAGCCATACTATTTACTGTAAAATACTGAGTGGTGTATGAAAAGATGGTCAAGAAGTCAAGAGAGACTTGGGTTCTACTCTTATTTCCATGGGTAATGAAGACTTTGAGCAAGTCTCTACCCAGTTTGCATTCCAAGACCAAATTTGCCTGTTACTCCAGGTGTTTCTTGACTTCCTACTTTTGCATTCCAGTCCCATATAATGAAAGGGACATCACCAGATGGCCAACATCAAAAAGATTGATTGTACTCTTTGTAGCCAAAGATGGAGAAGTTCTATACAGTCAGCAAAAACAAGACTGGGAGCTGACTGCGGCTCAGATCATGAACTACTTATTGCCAAATTCAGACTTAAATTGAAGAAAGTGGGGAAAACCACTAGACCATTCAGGTATGACCTAAATCAAATCCCTTATGATTATACAGTAGAAGTGACAAATAGGTTTAAGGGACTAACTCTGATAGACAGAGTGCCTGATGAACTATGGATGGAGGTTCGTGACATTGTACAGGAGACAGGGATCAAGACCATTCCCAAGAAAAAGAAATGCAAAAAAGCAAAATGGCTATCTAAGGAGGCTTCACAAATAGCTTTGAAAAGAAGAGAAGCAAAAAGCAAAGGAGAAAAGGAAAGATATACCCATTTGAATTCAGAGTTCCAAAGAATAGCAAGGAGAGATAAGAAAGTCTTCCTCAGCGATCTATGCAAAGAAATAGAGGAAAACAACAGAATGGGAAAGACTATAGATCTCTTCAAGAAAATTAGAGATACCAAGGGAATATTTCATGCAACGATGAGCTCAATAAAAGACAGAAATGGTATGGACCTAACAGAAGCAGAAGATATTACGAAGAGATGGCAAGAATACACAGAAGAACTGTACAGAAAAGTTCTTTATGACCAAGATAATCACGATGGTGTGATCACTGACCTAGAACCAGACATCCTGGAATGTGAAGTCAAGTGGGCCTTAGAAAGCATCACTACGAACAAAGCTAGTGGAGGTGATGGAATTCCAGTTGACCTATTTCAAATCTTAAAAGATGATGCTGTGAAAGTGTTATACTCAATATGCCAGCAAATGTGGAAAACTCAGCAGTGGCCACAGGACTGGAAAAGGTCAGTTTTCATTCCAATCCCAAAGAAAGGCAATACCAAAGAATGCTCAAACTACCGCACAATTGCACTCATCTCACACACTAGTAAAGTAATGCTCAAAATTCTTCAAGCCAGGCTTCAGCAATAGGTGAACCGTGAACTTTCAAATGTTCAAGCTGGATTTAGAAAAGGCAGAGGAACTAGAGATCAAATTGCCAACATCCGTTGGATCATTGAAAAAGCAAGAGATCCAGAAAAACATCTATTTCTGCTTTATTGACTATGCCAAAGCCTTTGACTGTGTGGATCACAATAAACTGTGGAAAATTCTGGAAGAGATGGGAATACCAGACCACCTGATCTGCCTCTTGAGAAACCTATATGCAGGTCAGGAAGCAACAGTTAGAACTGGACATGGAACAAGACTGGTTCCAAATAGGAAAAGGAATATGTTAAGGCTATATATTGTCATCCTGCTTATTTAACTTCTATGCAGAGGACATCATGAGAAATGCTGGGCTGGAGGAAGCACAAGCTGGAATCAAGATTGCCAGGAGAAATATCAATAGCTTCAGATATTCAGATGACACCACTCTTATGGCAAAAAGTGAAGAAGAACTAAAGAGCCTCTTGATGAAAGTGAAAGAGGAGGGTGAAAAAGTTGGCTTAAAGCTCAACATTCAGGTAACTAAGATCATGGCATCCGGTCCCATCATTTCATGGCAAATAGATGGGGAAACAGTGGAAACAGTGGCTAACTTTATTTTTTGGGCTCCAAAATCACTGCAGATGGTGATTGTAGCCATGAAATTAAAAGACGCTTACTCCTTGGAAGGAAAGTTATGACCAACCTAGATAGCATATTCAAAAGCAGAGGCATTACTTTGCCAACAAAGGTCTATCTAGTTAAGGCTATGGTTTTTCCAGTAGTCATCCATGGATGTGAGAATTGGACTCTAAAGAAAGCTGAGCACAAAAGAATTGATGCTTTTGAAATGTGGTGTTGGAGAAGACTCTTGAGAGTCCCTTGGATTGCAAGGAGATCCAACCAGTCCATCCTAAAGGAGATCAGTCCTGCATGTTCATTGAAAGGATTGATGTTGAAGCTGAAACTCCAACATTTTGGCCACATGATGTGAAGAGCTGACTCATTTGAAAAGACCCTGATGCTGGGAAAGAGTGAGGGCAGGAGGAGAAGGGGACGACAGAGGATGAGATGGCTGGATGGCATCATCGACTTGATGGACATGAGTTTGAGTGAACTCTGGGAGTTGGTGATGGACAGGGAGGCCTGGCGTGCTGCGGTTCATGGGGTCACAAAGAGTTGGACATGACTGAGCAACTGAACTGACTGTCTAGCCAGTTTGCCCTCCTATTCCTCCTCTGTAAAGTGATTTGTAAATTTTTTACAGATAGATTCCATGACTGCTATAAAGGAGAAGTAAAAGCCTTCCATTAATCTGTGGCATTAATTAAGATTTGAATAACATTTTACATTTTCCTATGACACTTAGAGCTTCATAGCATTTCTTAATGACCCAGAATCTGTTCTAGAGGAGCTATGTGTCCATACTGAATGACTTGTCTATGTCTCTGGTGTTGGGCCAGAGGTTGAAAGGAGAGAAAAGGAACAGAGCCCATGGTTGAAACTACCTCTGACCCCAACTTTGGACTTCAAATTCATCATGCATTTCTATAATGGCATCTTGGCCTGGAAGAGAAAAAGATGAAAGTATGGAAGGAAATCTCCAATTTGAGCTTTTATTCCAGGATAAGTATTTGAATTTCAGCTCCACTTTAAAAACCTATAAACACCTGCTTCTAGCCTCATTTCCCAGGAGAATGAGGCATGTGATCATCATGGTGCCTGGAGAACTTTCTGGAGTTTCTGGAATGCATTTCCTGGAGAGCACGCATTGGTAGGTGTGTCTCCTTTTGTTAAGAGAGGTACTCCCCAGGCAAAGCTGGAAAGATGACTTGCACTCTGAGAACGGGCCCCTCATAAGCCTGAGTTGGGTGCTTTGTGAAGCCTTCTCTCCCAGAACCCTTGGCAGCCATCTTCTTTGGAAGGAATAAAGGTGAGCCTCCTGCCACCACCTAATGAAGAATCATTGCTGCTGCTGCTGCTAAGTCGCTTCAGTCGTGTCTGACTCTGTGCGACCCCATAGACGGCAGCCCACCAGGCTCCCCCGTCCCTGCGATTCTCCAGGCAAGAACACTGGAGTGGGTTGCCATTTCCTCCTCCAATGCATGAAAGTGAAAAGTGAAAGTGAAGTTGCTCAGTCGTGTCCAACTCTTCGAGACCCCACGGACTGCAGCCCATTAGGCTCCTCCGTCCGTGGGATTTTCCAAGCAAGAGCACTGGAGTGGGTTGCCATTGCCTTCTCCGAAAGAATCATTAGGCTCCTCCATAAATGTTTGGGCTGGTATTCCTCTATCTTCTGGCCAGATTGTCTCTCTTATCTAAGAGGTCTTTTTCTAATAAGATAGCAAGACATTTTGTATTAGATCTACCAATTTTGTCTCTCAGCCTTTAGAGTTCGTTATATATCGTGGACTGTAGCCCGCCACAAAATGCCCCTGGAATTTTCCAGGCAAGAATACTAGAGTGGGTTATCATTTCCTCCTCCAGGTGATCTGCCAGGCCCAAGGGTTGAACCCACATCTGTTGTGTTTTCTACATTGGCAGGCGGATTCGTTATCACTGAGCCACCTGGGAATCCCATAATGTATGTAGTAGTACTAAAAACTGCCAAACTATATAATGAATATCTGTTTATTCAATAAATAAATGAACTTTGAAGTTGTATCTTGAGAAAACACTGTAATCCCTTCACTTTTCCTCTTTGATATTTCCCCAAACCACAGAGCTTTCTGTTCAGGCTCCTGTTCACACTATAGAATCGGCTGGTTTTGCAGCAGCACCTCCAAGGTCAGATGTGGACAGGGAGGTTTTGCCCTCACATATTCAGACTCACGGTCAGCTCTCCACTGGGCATTTCCATTTGGGTATCTAAAAAAATTTTGAACCTTTGTATGTTCAACCATTTCTTGCTTTTTCTTCCAGTACCAGCTATTTTCTTATTCCGGATATCTAAGTTACTTACAACTGTCCTCTTTCAGTTACTCAAGCCAAAAATTTTGTGTTATTCTTGTCTCTTTTCTTTCTTTCATATCCCACAACCAACCTGTCAGCAAATTTTGTTAGCTCTACCTTCAAAAAATATTCAGAAACTGACCACTTCTCACATCTCCACTGTCAAATCACCATCATCCCTCACCAGGGTTATTTCGATTGCCTTTGAAACTGGATTCCTGCTCTACCTGCTCCCCTAGAGTCTACTTTGAACTGTGGTCAGAAAGGTCCTGTTAAAGTACAAGTCAAATTATGTTAACTTTTGACCAAAATCTTTCAAGAACTTCCCATCTCACTTGGAATAAAAGCCGAAGTCTTTACACTCTGGCTCCTCTGTTACTTTCCAGAACTCATCTCCTATTACTTCACCCCATGTTCACTCTGCTTCAGCCATGCTGTTCTCCTTGCTGTTTTTGCAGATGTATGGTACATTCTGTGAAGCCTTTGTATGTGTTCTTGTTCAATCATCCACTATCTGGCTCCCCTGTCTTCAGATCTTTATGCAAATATCTCCTTTTCAGTGAGACTTCTTTTGACTACTCTGTTTAATAATGCATCCTATCCATATTTCCTATGTGTACACATGTTGCCTTGATTTTTCTCTGATTAATTTTCCTCATAGCATCTGTTATGGGTTGAATTGTGTCCCTAGAAGGTTGTATTAAAAGTCCTCACCTACAGTACCTATGGATGTGATTTTATTTGGAAATAATGTCTGTAGATTTACTCAGACTAAGATAAGGTCATTAGAATGGGCCATAACCCAATCAGACGTGTGTTTTTTATGAGAAGAAGACACCATAGGAAGACAGAGACATTCAGGAAGAACGTTTTGTGATGACAGAAGCAGAGACTGGAGTGATGTACCTGTAAACTAAGCAATGTCTTGATTTTCAACTCCTAACCTCCAGACTGGGAGAAAATACATTTTCATTGCTTGAGGATACCCAGTTTGTGGCACACTATTATGGAAGCCCTGGTGAATGAATACAGAATATATAACACCAGCTCATATACTATATATTCTACATGGTTTTTGTGTTTATTGCTCGTCTCCCTGATGCTGGGACTTACCTGATAAGTTCATCAGTTGGTGAAGAATCTGCCTGCAATGCCGGAGACCCCGGTTCAATTCCTGGGTTGGGAAGATACGCTGGAGAAGGGATAGGCTACCCACTCCAGTATTCTTGGGCTTCCCTTGTGGCTCAGCTGGTGAAGAACCCGCCCGCAATGCAGGAGACCTGGGTTTGATCCCTGGGTTGGAAAGATCCCCTGGAGAAGGGAAAGGCTACCCACTCCAGTGTTCTGGCCTAGAGAATTCCATTGACTGTATAGTCCATGGAGTCGCAAAGAGTGGGACACGACTGAGTGACTTTCACTTTCACTTCTCTAACGCTGTAATGTAAACTCCAGGGAGGACATACCAATTCTAACTCCTTGTTCCACACTGCTGTGATCTCTGCTGGGTTCTACCTAATTTGACTTTCTGAAGATTGATTGATCCTAATGCTTCCTGGGGGAACCTGCAAAGTAATCTCATGAAAATAAGAACTGAACTCAAAACAAGAACTGGAAACTGTAGCTCCCATATAAAGATAGTAGGGTGGAGGAGGATGGTCAGAGGGAGGTTCATCAGGGAGGGGATATTTGTATACATATGGCTGATTCACACTGTTGTACAGCAGAAACTAAAACAACATTGTAAAGCAATTACACTCAAATTTAAAATAAATCGGGACATGACAGTTGTTCAGTCATGTCCAACTCTTTGAGACCCCATGGACTGCAGCATGCCAGACTTCCCTGTCCATCACCAACTGCCAGAGCTTGCTCAAACTCATGTCTATTGAGTCAGTGATAACATCCAACCATCTTATCCTCTGTCATCCCCTTCTCCTCCTGCCTTCAATCTTTCCCAGCATCAGGGTCTTCTCCAATGAGTCAGTTCTTCACATTAGGTGGCCAAAGTCTTAGAGCCTCAGCTTCAGCATCAGTCCTGACAATGAATATACAAGACTGAATTCCTTTAGGATTGACTGGTTTGATCTCTTTGCAGTCCAAGGGACTCTCAAGAATCTTCTCCAACACCACAGTTCAAAAGCATCAATTCTTCAGCACTCAGCTTTCTTTATAGTCCAACTCTCACATCCATACATGACTACTGGAAAAACCATAGCTTTGACTTAGATGGACCTTTGTAGGCAAAGTAATGTCTCTGTTTTTCAATATGCTGTCTAGGTTTGTCATAGCTTTTCTTCCAAGGAGAAAGTGTCTTTTAATTTCATAGCTGTAGTCACCATCTTCAGTGATTTTGGAACCCAAGAAAATAAAGTCTGTCACTATTTCCTTTGTTTCCCCATCTACTTGCCATGAAGTGGTGGGACCAGGTGCCATGATCTTAGTTTTTTGAATGTTGAGTTTCAAGCCAGCTTTTTCACTCTCCTCTTTCACTTTCATCAAGAGAATCTTTAGTTCCTCTTTGCTTTCTGCCATAAGGGTGGTGACATCTGAATATCTGAGGTAATTGAAAATAAAGATAGTAAAAGGGTAATTTGGAGACTATATGAATGTTGAGACTGTAGGAACTGTGATGCTACCATATAGGAACTCATCCATTGGGACTCACATCTATTACTGACCATGTTCTCAGACTGAGTGGTAAAAGGAGTTACATAAGTACCTGCATACTTGGTGAAGAAAATCCCGATGAACTGGTTGAACATAGAAGGACACATATCACAGAGAATGCCTGATAGTTATAAAAATATCTTGCCAAAAATGCACTTGCCTTTATTTTCTCCTCATGTTGTTAGCTGTAATAGCTTTTAATTTTTTTCACAGCAAAGTGTCTCAATAACACTATGCCCCAAAGGAAAATGTGTTATCTTTGTAACACAATATTATATGCATTATTGAATTCTGAAACTAATATGTTAGAAAAGCAATGCACAATGTACAAAGTATTCTCTAGAATGTTTTGGAGCATTTAGAATAACACCAAAGAGAAGTGGTGTCCATCACCCTGGAGATGGCCTATATCTTGTCTCTGGTCTATAAACATGAATAGAAAATGTTATGGGGACAAAAAGCAAGGAACTGAAAAAGAAAATGAGGACTCTTATGGCAATATAGTGCAGTGTTTGGAGGAATAGACTATAGAGTTGGAGATGGATTTAAACCCTGTTCCTAAGACTCAATAGCTATGGATGGACACTACAATTTCCCGGAGTAAAACCTGCCTTAAGAGTTTTATGGTGGGTTGTAAATGAAATGCATGCAGAAACTTTTTATTTCAGTTCTCAGCAAGTGGTACCAATTATTGTTATGTTTCCCAATGCAATTACTACCTGTAGGTGGGATTTACTTTAACATATTATGAAGGAACATCTATTGAGAGAGAGACTCACCTTGCTGTGGAGCTCCTCAGAACCTCCTTTGAGGAAATGATCTGAATGTGCTTGTTGAAAGTAACTATTACTTTGGAAAAGAAACCATTCACAGCCTTCCTGATTATTGTATCTCTTCCCATCATTATCCTTTTCATCTTACTTGACCATAAATATATAATCTAATGATCCTTTCACTTAAATCAGTCCTTTGATGATGGGATTTCAAAGTGCTTTTTAGCCACTCATTAATTAGGCAAATCCACCCATTTTTGTACAGCCTCTCACTGAGACACTTGAAGAAGTTTGGGAAATAGAAAATTCCCCCTGATTCTTCCAGAGAAGATAGAGAGACAGACTCACAAATTTTAAAGCATCATATAGAGGAGGAGAAAGGTCCTTCCATGAGTTAACTTTATTACTGTTGCCTTACTAGTGTTTCTCTGAAAGTTCTTAAAATCTTTTATCAAATGCATAAATTGACCACAGTCTGTGACAAGACAATTTGACACTCTTGGAAACTTTGCCTCTCTATTTTAATTATTTTTCTCTTTAAGGCCTGGTATCATGAATTCTGATTCCATAGCATTACCTTCATCTTTCTTCAGTTCAGTTCAGTTCAGTTCAATCACTCAGTTGTGTCCAACTCTTTGTAACCCCATGGACTGCAGCATGCCAGGCTTCCCTGTCCATCACCAACTCCCAGAGCTTGCTCAAACTCATGTCCATCAAGTCAGTGATGCCATCCAACCATTTCATTCTCTGTCATTCCCTCTCCTGACTTCAATCTTTCCCAGCATCAGGGTCTTTTCCAATGAGACAGTTCTTTGCATCAGGTGGCCAAAGTATTGGAGTTTCAGCTTCGGCATCAGTCCTTCCAGTGAATATTCAGGACTGATTTCCTTTAGGATTGACTGTTTTGATGTCTTTGCAGTCGACTCTCAAAAGTCTTCTCCAACACCACAGTTCAAAAGCATCAAATCTTGAGCACTCAGCTTTCTTTATAGTTCAACTCTCACATCCATACATGACTACTGGAAAAACTATAGCTTTGACTAGACAGACTTTGTCAGCAAAGTAATAGTTCTGCTTTTTAATATACTGTCTAGGTTGGTCAAGCTTTTCTTCCAAGGAGCAAGCATCTTTTAATTTCATGGCTGCAGTCACCATCTGCAGTGATTTTGGAGCCCGAGAAAATAAAGCCTGTCACTGTTTCCTTTGTTTCCCCATCTATTTTCCATGAAGTGATGGGACTGGTTGCTGTGATCTTCATTTCTTGAATGTTGAGTTTTAAGCCAACTTTTTCACTCTCCTCTTTCACTTTCATCAGGAGGCTCTTTAGTTCTTCTTCACTTTCTGCCATAAGGGTGGTGTCATCTGCATATCTGAGGTTATTGATATTTCTTCTGGCAATCTTGATTCCAACTTGTGGCTTGTTCAGCCCGACATTTTGCATGATGTACTCTTCATATAATTTAAATAAGCACGGTGACAATATACAGCCTTGACATACTCCTTTCCCAATTTGGAACCAGTCTGTTGTTCCATGTCCAGTTTTAACTGTTGCTTCTTGACCTGAATCTTGACCAGGAGCCAAGTAAGGGGGTCTGGTATTCCCATCTCTTAAAGAATTTTCCAGTTTGTTGTGATCCACACATTCAAAAGGCTTCGGCATAGTCAATAAAGCAGAAGTAGATGTTTTTCTGGAATTCTCGTGCTTTTTCAGTGATCCAACAGATATTGGCAATTTGATCTCTGGTTCCTCTGCCTTTTCTAAATCCAGCTTGAACATCTGTAAGTTCTCAGTGAACGTATTGTTGAAGCCTAGCTTGGAGATTTTGAGCATTACTTTGCTTGTGAGTGAGATGAGTGCAATTGTGAGGTAGTTTGAACATTCTTTGGCATTGCTTTTCTTTGGGATTGAAATGAAAACTGACATTTTCTAGTTCTGTGGCCACTGCTGAGTTTTACAAATTTGCTGGCATATTGAGTGCAACACTTTAACCATATCATCTTTTAGGATTTGAAATAGCTCAACTGGAATTCCATCACATCCACTAGTTTTGTTCATAGTGATGCTTACTAAGGCCCACTTGACTTTGCATTCTAGGATGTCTGGCTCTAGGTGAGTGATACACCATCATGGTTATCTGGGTCATGAAGATCTTTTTTGTATAGTTCTTCTGTGTATTCTTGCCACCTCTTCTTAATATCTTCTGCTTCTATTAAGTCCATACTGTTCTGTCCTTTATTGTGCCCATTTTTGCATGAAATGTTCCCTTGGTATCTCTAATTTTATTGAAGAGATCTATAGTCTTTCCCATTCTATTTTTTTCCCCCCACTATTTCTTTGCACTGATCACTGAGGAAGGCTTTCTTATCTCTCCGTGGTATTCTTTGGAACTCTGCGTTCAGATGGATATATCTTTCCTTTTCTCCTTTTCACCTTTCTTATTTTGTGGAAATAGTTACCTAGCTGAGTATTCCATTTTCCTCTTAACCAGGTGGAAGTGGCTGTTAGATAACTGAATTTAAAACTACCAGGCTAAAGGAAAGCATCAGTTTGAAAGTGAACCAGGAACTTGATTGGAGCTGAACTTTGGCTGGCAATCTGAGCAGGGTACTTGGCTGTCAACAAATGAGGCATTTTAATTAAAAACTTTTGTTGCATCATCACAGAGAGTAAAGGCACTATGATTCCAAAGGTCATATGTTAGATGGTTAAGGAGGCTCTCCTGCTATGAGACTCTCATCAGAATCTGACCTTTAGGATTATGG
Organism: Bos indicus x Bos taurus; assembly: GCF_003369695.1. NCBI lineage: Eukaryota > Metazoa > Chordata > Mammalia > Artiodactyla > Bovidae > Bos > Bos indicus x Bos taurus. The sequence continues at coordinate 32,770,335 of NC_040095.1, forward strand.
AAGATGATAAGAAAGAAAATGTGCTATCTTCCTTGGCTTGTACTGTGGTTGAGAAAATAACTAGATTGTTTGAAATTACAGAAAAATTGCCCCTCTTCAGAAATATTTCTAAAAAGAAGTGGGGGATCATTGCTGTGCCCTCTGCAGAGAATTCATACCACAAAGTGTGGCCTTATCCTCACTTTGCTTAGGCCTCTCTTCAAATACCTGCTCCTTTATCTTTTGCGTAGCATATATTCCAACCTTCTTGTTACATTTTATATTTTTTTAGGGTTACTTATAGTCTGCCTCCTCAAGTGAAACATGAATTCTATGAGAGCAAGAACTTGAGATGATTTATCACTGCTTCACCTCCAGTTAATAATGGCTGAATGAAGGTTGAATGACTTGAAAAGAAATGGTGGGAAAATGGAGTTAAAGACACACGGTGTAAAATAATGAGATGGACACAACTAGCTGGTCTGGGAGCTACTGGTCCTAATTTCAAAGAATTTTTATGAAAAACAAACTCTACTTATAGGAGTGTAGCTCATGTTACTGTGGCCATGTGGTCATGTTACATGTGCAGAAGGAAATGGCAACTCACTCCAGTATTCTTGCCTGGAGAATCCCATGGACAAAGGAGCCTGGTGGGCTACAGTCCATGGGGTCACAAAGAGTTGGACACGACTGAGCGACTAACACACACTGTGGTCACGAGAAGCAGAAATAATTACAATCTACAAATAATTCTAAGAAACCAAAAATTTTGGTCAGTAATTTAAGCCCTCTATCAGAATGGCCTCCTTCCTGTCTCTGCATCGTCTTTCCTGACCCTAGGCAGGAGAGAAAAAAGTTGAGCTAGGTGAGCATCCAAGAGTGAGGGAAGGATGTGCTGGGGCTGACAGGGGCGAAGTGTGAGTGGCAGTGTCTAGGCTTTCTGTCAAGTGGCTGGTGACAAGAGCTTTATGCATTAGCAACTGATTTGCTTCCCTGATCTCCATCACTCCTCCCTTCCTTTCTCCTTCCTAAACCTCCTTCCTCTTTTGCTTTTCTTCCCTCTGCCTTCCTGACTTGGATAGCAGATGACTCCCTCTGGTAGAAGTTAGGTATAAGATTTGGAGTTAAGGCTCTGGGACTTTAAAATATTGTCTGTTCTTCTAGTTACTGGTTGAGATGCCCAGACTCTTGTTGAAGGGCTGGTTATAAATGATTCTTTTTTTTTTTTTCTTCAGTTTGACTTTCCTCCAGGCAGTGTTAAGGATGGAAGAAGTTTCACATGGTGTAATGAACATGAAGAAAGTGAATTCATCAAACACAGAGTCAGGAAAATTTATAATTAAATCTATAATTAAAATTATAAAGTGTTGCTAAAAGGAATTAAGGAAGACCCAAGGAAATAGATATATCAAGTTTGCGGATTAGAAGATTTAGTATTTTTAAGATGTCATTTTCTGTAAATCGATCTATTAATTCCATGTAACCCCACTCAGGGTTCTAGCACATTTTTGTGTAGAAATTGACAAGCTGATTCTAAAATTATTATGGAAATGAAAGGACTTTAAAAAACTTAGGCAATATTGAAGAAGTTCAGAGCTGGAGGGCTCCACACTATCAGATTTCAAGACTTACTATAAATCTCTAGTAATTAAGACTGTAGGGTATTATGCAATGAGAGACAAATAGACCAATTAGATAGAATTAGAAGACCAGAAATAGACTTACATGTATAGAGTCTCTTGATTTATTATGAAAGTGCCACTGAAGTTCAGTGGGAGAAGGATAGTCTTCACATTAAATAATGCTATAGATTTAAATATTCACATGGAGAATGAACCTTGCCTCCTATATTGCAGTGTACAATAAAATTAATTTGAGTTGGAGTATAGGTCTATATGTGAAGGAAAGATGAAGCCTCCTGAAGAAAATAGAAGATATGTTTTTAACCTGAGAGTAGACATAGATTTCTTACAAGGTAAATAAAGCACTCATCAAAAATCCCAAACCAAGAAAAAACACCCCCAAATAAACAATCCAATTTAAAAATGGGCAGAGGAATTGAATAGACATTTCTCCTAAGAGAAAATGTAGATGGCCAATGGATACATGAAAAGATGCTTAGCCTCATTAATCATTGGGGAAATGCAAATCAAAACCACAATGAGATATCACCTCACACCTGTCAGAGTGGCTACTTCAAAAATAACACAAATAACAAATGTTGGTGAGAATGTGGAGAAAAGGGAACCCTTGTACACTGTTGGTGGGAATGTAAATTGGTATAGCCACTGTGGAAAAAATATACATAGGTTTTTCAAAAAACCAAAAAATTGAACTACCACATGACCCAGAAATTCTACTCCTGAGTATATAGCCAAAAAACCCAAAAACACTAATTTGAAAAGATATATGTACCTCAAATTTCATAGCATCACTGTTTATAATTGCCAAGATATAGAAGCAACTTGAGTCCATCAACAGATGAATGGTTAAAGAAGATGAGCTCCTAGCCACACGTAGCTATTGATTGTTTGAAATGTGGCCAGGATTAACTGAGATGCTGAAAGTGTAAAACACACACCAGATTTTGAAGACTTCAAATGAAAAAAAGAATATAAAATACACTATTAATAGTTATTTATGCTGATACATGTTGAAATACCATGTGTTATATGTAGGTTAAATAAAATGTATTATTAAAATTTAAAAAATAAGATATGTGGTATATATGTATATGTGTGTATGTATGTGTGTATGGTATATGTGTGTGTGTGTGTATATACATATATATGTGGTATGGTATTTATATGTATGTGTGTATATATATACCATACACACGTAACACACACAATGAAATACTACTCAGCCAGAAGAAAGGATGAAATTTTGCCATTTGCAGGGACATGAATGGACTTGGAAGGCATTATGCTAAGTGAAATAAGTCAGAGAAAGACAAACACTGTATAACATCACTTATATGTGAAACCTAAAAAATTCAGCAAACTAATGAATAGAACAAAAAAGAAGTGGACTCACAGATATAGAGAAAAAGTTAGCGGTTACCAGTGGGGAGAGGGAAGTGGGGAGGGACAATTTTTAAGGGTACGGGAGTAAAAGGGACAAATTATTAGGTATAAAATAAGCTACAAGCATATATTGTACAATGCGGAGAATATAGCTGATATTTATAACAGCTATAAATGGAATATAACCTTTAAAAGTTGTAAATCTCTCTATTGCATACCTATAACTTATCTAATATTGTACAGCAACTATACTGCAATAAAAACCCCTCAAGCCATGATACTCTGAACTTCAATAAAATCATAATTTTAGATTCATTGAAAGATATCAGTTGGTATGAGAATAAAAAGACAAGCCATATACTGAAGAGGATATCTGACAAAGGACTGGTATCCTGAATATATTGAGAGTTCATGCAAATTAATATTACATTAACAAACCATATATTTTTAAAAATTTCAAGCATATCATGAAATAGTATATCCAAATAACCAGCAAGTATATTAAAATCTAATTAATACTATTGTGCTGTGCTTAGGCACTCAGTCATGTCCGACTCTTTGTGACCCCATGGACTGTAGCCCGCCAGGCTCCTCTGTCCATGGGGGTTCTCCAGGCAAGAATACTGGAGTGGGTTGCCATGCCTTCCTCATTATTACTCACCAAAAAATATAAATTTTAAAACCACAATAGAATAACACTTTATAGCCACTAAAATGGTAAAAAGTCAAAGGACTTATAGTATGAAGTCTTATTGTCAAATACTTTTGGTGTGAGTATAAGCAAATATTTGGAAAACTTACAGTTTCTACTAAATCTGCATTCCTATAATTCAGGAATTTTGCTCTGAGTTATATAAGAAATAGAAACACATGTTTGCCAAAATCTGTACATAAATATTAATAGAATTACTATTCATAATTGCTAAAAATAAGAAACAACAAAACATCGATCAGAAGAATGGATGAAAAATCGTGGTGTGTTCATACAATGGAATAGATGCAGGCAAAAAAAAAAAAAAAATCAACCACTGGTGAACAACATGGATGAAAAGCAAAATAGTTATGCTTTAAGAAACCAGACCAAAAAATTGCATAGTTCTGATTTTATTTACATTTGGTTCAAAACAGGTAAAACCAGCATATTTGTAACAGATGTCAGAATAGCATTTATTTTGGGGGATTGTAATTACTGGGAGACCTTGACAGAACTTCCTCCAATGCTGGTACTATTCTATGTTTAATTTAGTGGTGTTTATCCACATATATGCATATGTAAAAACACTTCTAGCTGTACCATCAAGATGAGTACACTCTACATGTGTTACAGCATTGCAATTCAAAAGTAAGCAAAATTAAAACTTAGATTTTAGTGAAAGTAAAAGCATCAGTGAAAAGAACATAATCAAATAGGGTAAAATAATATAAGACAAAAGCTAGAACACAAGTCCCAAATTCTCTCATCTCTGGAGCAGACTGCCAGGTCTGTGCAGGGCTAGGTTCACTCATTTCAGTTCAGTCGCTCAGTCGTGTCCGACTCTTTGCGACCCCATGAATCGCAGCATGCCAGGCCTCCCTGTCCATCACCAACTCCTAGAGTTCACCCAAACTCATGTCCATAGAGTTGGTGATGCCATCCAGCCATCTCATCCTCTGTCATCCCCTTTTCCTCCTGCCCCCAATCCCTCCCAGCATCAGAGTCTTTTCCAATGAGTCAACTCTTTGCATGAAGTGGCCAAAGTACTGGAGTTTCAGCTTTAGCATCATTCCTTCCAAAGAAATCCCAGGGCTGATCTCCTTCAGAATGGACTGGTTGGATCTCCTTGCAGTCAAAGGGACTCTCAAAAGTCTTCTCCAGCACCACAGTTCAAAAGCATCAATTCTTTGGCGCTCAGCTTTCTTCACAGTCCAACTCTCACATCCATACATGACCACTCGAAAAACCATAGCCTTGACTAGACGGACCTTTGTTGGCAAAGTAATGTCTCTGCTTTTGAATATGCTATCTAGGTTGGTCATAACTTTCCTTCCAAGGAGTAAGCGCCTTTTAATTTCATGGCTGCAGTCACCATCTGTAGTGATTTTGGAGCCCCCCAAAATAAAGTCTGACATTGTTTCCACTGTTTCCCCATCTATTTCCCATGAAGTGATGGGACTGGATGCCATGATCTTCGTTTTCTGAATGTTGAGCTTTAAGCCAACTTTTTCAGTCTCCTCTTTCACCTTCATCAAGAGGCTTTTTAGTTCCTCTTCACTTTCTGCCATAAGGGTGGTATCATCTGCATATCTGAGGTTATTGATATTTCTCCCGCCAATCTTGATTCCAGCTTGTGTTTCTTCCATCCCATTGTTTCTCATGATGTACTCAGCATAGAAGTTAAATAAGCAGGGTGACAGTATACAGCCTTGACGTACTCCTTTTCCTATTTGGAACCAGTCTGTTGTTCCATGTCCAGTTCTAACTGTTGCTTCCTGACCTGCATACAGGTTTCTCAAGAGGCAGGTCAGGTGGTCTGATATTCCCATCTCTTTCAGAATTTTCCACAGTTTATTGTGATCCACACAGTCAAAGGCTTTGGCATAGTCAATAAAATAGAAATAGATGTTTTTCTGGAACTCTCTTGCTTTTTCCATGATCCAGCGGATGTTGGCAATTTGATCTCTGGTTCCTCTGCCTTTTCTAAAACCAGCTTGAACATCTGGAAGTTCACGGTTCACATATTGCTGAAGCCTGGCTTGGAGAATTTTAAGCATTACTTTACTAGTGTGTGAGATGAGTGCAATTGTGCGATAGTTTGAACATTCTTTGGCACTGCCTTTCTTAAGGATTGGAATGAAAACTGACCTTTTCCAGTCCTGTGGGCACTGCTGAGTTTTCCAAATTTGCTGGCATATTGAGTGCAGCGCTTTCACAGCATCATCTTTCAGGATTTGGAATAGCTCAACTGGAATTCCATCACCTCCACTAGCTTTGTTCGTAGTGATGCTTTCTAAGGCCCACTTGACTTCACATTCCAGGATGTCTGGCTCTAGGTGAGTGAGCACACCATCTAGGTTCACTAGAGGTCAGCTAACACTGAGCATCAGGCTTCAGAGGTAGCAGCCCTTAGGCTCCTGTGGATGGCTCAACTGATACCAAACATGCATTAACACCTTAAAGACAGCAGAACTCTAAGCAGCCTCAGGCACCCAGCTGAACTTTCTATAGTTCAGTCGCCTGTAGCAACCAGAATAAAACTTTTGGCAGTTAGCCTTTCCTTTTCTCACCAGCAGATTCCTGGAGGATGCCTCTGGCATGGACTGACAAAACCACTGCCCTTTGCCCTTTGTCCATTATTCACAAAAAAGCAGTTCCATCCTTCTTATGATAGGTTTTTAGGTATTGTCAATAGATTACCACTGTGTGTGCATGTGTGTGTGTGTGTGTGTGTGTTAAGTCGCTCAGTCCTGTCCAGTTCTTTGTGACTGTAGCTATAACTGGACTACGGTTCATGGACTGTAGTCATGGATTGACTGACTGACATGGACTGTAGCCCATCAGGTTCCTCTGTCTGTGGGATTCTCCAGGCAAGAATACTGGAGTGGGTTGCCATTTCCTTCTGCAGGGGATCTTCCCAATCCAGGGATAGAAAACTTGTGTCTCCTGTGGCTCCTGCTTTGGCAGGCAGAGTCTTTACCCCTGAGCCACCTGGGAAGTTCAAGTAATCTATTTTAGGACATTAGAAAATTACTTGTAATCCATTAAGATAGAAAAATTTGTTCAATAACTGAAAGACTATTTCAACCCTGGTGTTTGAAATTTTTATCACATTCTCAAACTTTGTTATGTAAAATGCATGAGATTAATGGCCAAAGAGCTCTATCTTTGCTTTCTGTTGCCTAAAGCTTTCTTCATGTAGATGTTGGCTCAGATGTTGAGCTGAACAAAGAAATCATCATAAACTTCTGGTCTTTGGTGTCATAACCTATAATGATTAAAATAAGAACTCTGTTTGATCGTGCCTGTCTCAGCCTCTTATTCATCTCAAGTTGTAAAGGGAGGCACATTAGTATTTGTGATCATATGTTGACCAATTGAAATCTCACAGATTGCTTTCAAAAGCAAGTAAAAAAGTGATGTTTAGGGATGAGTTATTACAAAAAGCAATATAGCATTGTACATTCATACTTAATGTTATCTTCATATTTATATAAGATGTTAAAATTCAGCATGTTTCTATGCACATTGTCTCATTTGATCCTCATGAATTTCCATTTATTTGTTTATTTTGTGGTTGCAGAAGGTCTTCGTTATTGAACATGGGCTTTCTCTAGCTGAGAGTGGGGGCTTCTCTTCATCGAGGTGTGCAGGCTTCTTACTGTGGTGGCCTCTCTCGTGGAGCACAGGCTGTAGGTGCATGGGCTTCAGTAGGTGCAGCAGGCAGGCTCAGTGGTTGTGGCACATGGGCTTAGTTGCTCTTTGGCACGTGGAATCTTCCCAGCCCAGGGATCAAACCCATGGCCCCTGCATTGGCAGGTGGATTTCTTCCCATTACGCCCCAGGGAAGTCCATATATGTCTGTAAAGCAGGCACCATATCCACTGGGGATCCACTCAAGGTCACCAAGTAAGTGGAGGAATTGGGATTAGAACACATATGCTTTAGTCTCTCTACTGCAATTTCTATGGTTGGTATGACTGTTGCTAAGTCATTTCAGTCGTGTCCGACTCTGTGCGACCCCATAGACGGCAACCCACCGGGCTCCCCTGTCCCTGGGATTCTCCAGGCAAGAACACTGGAGTGGGTTGCCAATGGGTTTCCTTCTCCAATGCATGAAAGTGAAAAGTGAAAGTGAAGTCGCTCAGTTGTGTCCGACTCTTAGCGATCCCACGGACTGCAGCCTACCAGGCTACTCCATCAATGGGATTTTCCAGGCAAGAGTACTGGAGTGAGTTGTCATTGCCTTCTCTGTAAGGTAAGGTTGGACTTTCACAATCTTTTGCTTTTGAACTCTCAAATTTGAGAGTTTGAGCCAGAGGTGTCCTTTCCCCTCCCTTCCCCCCTCCATTCATATTTGCCCAAAACTTTGCAATTCTTGACATTTATACAGGAGATATTCAACACACCATTTTGCTGGCCATGCAAGGGGCAAGGATAACATGGAGATTTTGTTATACTTCCCCCAAATAATAGATCCCTGTGATGAAAGTAGGGAGATTATGAAAAAAAAGATAGACACAATTTGCTTTAGGTTTAGACAATGTCAGAAAAACTTATTAAATCATCAGAGAAGGGAGACAAATGCATAACCGCCATCTCAAATACCTGAAAAGTGTCCCTAAAGAAGTGTAACATATAGGACTTAACTCTAAGAAGGAGGCTTATTAGAAAAATTCAGTTCTCTGTAAGTTCCCTCAGCATTTGAAATGACTAAAAATACAACTCATGAACTGTCATTATTTCCTACACTATTCACATTATTTTTCTCCATTGTTTTAGTAAGGTATAATTTTATATTTAATAAAATTCCTCTTTTTTTTAAGTGCTCAGTTCTGCAAATTTTGGCTAACACATGCAGTTGTGTATAACCACCACCCAATCAAGATAAAGAATAATTCTATCATTCCCCTCAAATCCTATATCATATATGTTTTCTGATTTTCTACAATTACCTAAAATGTGTTGACAAATCATGAAATCCAGAAGCATAGAAGTTAAGCTATGTATGTATACACAAAATACGTAGATAATTTTCCTAACTGGTAGAGCTATATGTCTGACAGATTCTGCAACTCTTATTAGTATTCTGGGGCACACACGCTTGAGATCTGGAGCTATAAAGCTAAGGAATACCCTAACTTACATAAAGAAGTCTAAGAAAGATCCTTTGTCAGGAAAGTGGGACCTGTTAGAGGTGGACCTCAGCTCTCTGGTTGTAAAAAAATAGATTATTCTTCTTTTCATTCAACACAAACTCTCCCTCATCGTCAATAATTTTTGACTTAGCCCAGTGTGAGATTTTTCTCCCTTGTATAAACACCGGTCTGATTTTACAGGAGAAATCTATTAAAGAAGGTAATTTACAGAACTGTGCTATACTTGTAGAAATGCTTAATTCTACCATTCTGTGAATCTAGCTGCAACTTAATCATAAAGTAAGGATGTGAGTTTTATCAATGAGCCCAGCTATTCTGGACTGAAACCTCACAGAGGAAGAAGGGATGATTAATTGGGCAAGTAAAAATTTCCTGCTCATGGCATCCTCCAACTGTGTGTATAGCAATCATTATATTTTAACATGCTGGGAATACTCGACTTGATTGAGTGTTAATCAATAAAAATTCCCTTTAAAAGGATTGCTGCTGTGGGGTCTGCTCTTGTTTCCTGGAGCTGCAGAGACATACTGAGAATTCAAAGTAAAGCATACTGCACAATATTTAATAAAGTGCTAATAAAGTACTCAAGGGGCACCGTCCCTTGTTTGCTAAAAATACAGTAAATTTTCCTGAAAGTCATGTTATTGTTTCCTCTTTGAATATTTCCATTAGATCCAAGGTAGACTGACATGATAGAAATGATGAAGTGAAAATTATAGTTATCCATTGGATATCAGAAGAGAAAGAAGATAAGAGATTTACAATAAAAATAAAACTCGAATTCAAACTCATTCCATTTTCAATTAAAGCACACATTTAAGCATGAGGTTATGCAGCCTTAGCAGATGAGTTGAGCTAACTTATAGGTATTTAATCAATTCCACAAGGTAGAGTCCCCTGTTGTTGTTTTGTGAATGTAATTTACATTGATATGTAATGTAATATAATTTACATTGATAATCATAAGGCTAATTTAAAATAATAAAGGAGACCTACATGAATACAGTAAAGCCAATTCTCTCTCAGACTCCAAATGGTCCGTATCAGATTGTGAAAACTGACCCTAGTATTCATCAACAACTTTACCTGGGACTTCAGGTGGTAGGTGAACAGGACAAAAAGAGAGGAAAGAAAAATGTAGCAAAATGTATTTTTTTTGTTTTCTTTGGGTGAAGAAATCTAGAATGTCCTATTTCCTTTTTATCATCCTGGCTGAAAGCAACATAGAGCCAACTCAAAACAGCATCTCGTCTAAAAGACATAGACTGCTGACCAAGCAGTGAATTCCTCAATTCATATTAAGCGATGAGGGTGAAAGAGGAGACTGAAAAAAGCTGCCTTGAAATTCAACATGAAAAAAACTTAGATCATGGCATCTGGTCCCATTATTTTATGGCAAATAGAAGGGGAAAAAGTGGAAGTAGTGACAGATTTTATTTTCTTGGTCTCCTAAATCACTGTGGATGGTGACCGCAGCCTGAAATTAAAAGACGCTTGCTCCTTGGAAAAAAAGTTGTGACCAACCTAGACAGTGTATTAAAAACCAGAGACATCAGGTTGACAAAGGCCCATATAGTCTTTGCTTTGCATAGAAAAGCTATGGTTTTTCCAGTAGTCATGTATGGATGTGAGAGTTGGACCATAAAGAAGGCTAAGCACTGAAGAATTAATGCTTTTGAACTATGGTGCTGGAAAAGATTCTTGAGAGTTTCTTGGACTGCAGGAGATCAAACCAGTTAATCCTAAAGGAAATCAACCCTGAGTATTCATCAGAAGCACTGATGCTGAAGTTAAAGCTCCAATATCTTGGCCACCTGATGAGAAGAGTTGACTCATTGGAAAATACCCTGATGCTGGGAAAGATTGGAGGCAAAAGGAGAAGGAAATGGCAGAGGATGAAATGATTAGATACTATCACTGACTAAATGGACATGAATCTGAGCAAACTCCAGGAGATAGTGGAGGACAGAGGAGGCTGGTGTGTTGCAGCTCATGGGGTCACCAGGAGTCAGACAAAACTTAGGGACTGAACAACAACAAAATTTTTTTCAGTTCTCATGCATTTCTCCCACCCCCAGCACAGACACATATTTTTTTTTCAAAGTTAAAGGCCATCACATAACTGTTTTTCCTCTCTTTAAGAGCTGACTATAGAGTTTGCTCAAGGATCAGCCCACACAAGTGACAGAACTGAAGGATTATGGACATGTTTCTGATCTCCCAACAGCAGGGAACAACTTTATTGAGTTCAGTGAGCACTTTTCTCCTGGAAAAAAAAAATCTATTAAACTCAAACTTCTTAGAGGAAGTGATGACCGCGTAAAAAGAGATATTTGTTAGCTAACAATATTTACTGAGCACCTAATTGACAGTGTCTGTACAATTTTCTCTAAGCTCTATCCTGCCTGTCTTTGAAGAGGGAAATAGAAAGTATCATTTTCTTAATTGTCATGAGTTAAAATTCTGATTATGAAATATAAGAGAAATGTTTGGTAGATTAAATACATTTTGAAAAGAATGAAAACTTCATTCACTACTCAGCAGTGTATACTTAAAATCCAGCACCTTATTTACTGCTGTTCAACATCTTTAAATATTTCTCTCAGTCTTCTACTTCTTTCTGTCTCCTCTTCTGACTCTGATGCTCCTGTACTCCTCCTGGACCCAGCCAGATAACTCAAGATAATCCCCTCATCTCATCCCCTTAACAATGCATACATCTGCAAGGTCCCTTTTGCCATGTAAAATAATATATATACAGGTTTCAAGGATTAGGATGTTGATAATTTTGGAGGAGCCATTATTCTGTCAACCGCATATGCTAGTTGCTAAGCTGTTTTTCTTTGGTGACAAACCCACTTTTCCATTTCTTTGATTAGAGATAATGGAACTTTGCAAACTGTGTTTTTGCTTTAGTAACTGGTTCTATGTTAGGTTATGCCAATAGGGGGCATTAAAGGATATTGGAAGACCAGAAGAAGGGACTGAATTCTTTCTGTGCATCTTGATGCTGTCACTGGCATTGCGCCAGCAATGGTCCTCACTGGCAATAGCAGATGATACAGAGCCCAGCCTTTCTCCAGATTCCCAGAATGGCCACACTTTCACAGTCAGTCTCATTACCTCAGACTACCCACAGAAGTTGGGCAATGACCTCTTGAGCGATTGAAATCTCCACTCATTACAGCCACTGCTCCAAACATCTGCGTTCTCTGATAACCTCAAATTACTTTATTTGTTTCTCCAACCCTAAAGATGACAGCAGTTTCTTGCAATAATTACCATAGCATTCATTTTTAGACTTTTCAGTTCTCCAACATCTGTTTAATCATTTCCCTACATTAAAATCTCTTGGTTGGAATACCCAATATACTTTTGATTCCCTGATACATTTGCAGTATAATCAGATTTTCAAACCTCCTAACAAATGGGTACAAAATTTAAGAGTGATAATAGCCTTAAAAGAAATGAATAAGAATAGCTGTGAGGGAAGACAAATGTTCTCAAGTTTGACTGATGCTGATTGTTTTGTAGGATACATTATAGTAAAGAAAGAAAAGTCTATCTTCCCAACAAAATCATTTCACAACATTATAAGGTTAACATTTTCTTTTTAATATGAAGCAACCAAAATCCAAAAGTCATTCACACTGGTTTAGATTTATTTGAAAGTGAAAAATCATTTAAAGAAATACAATACAGGATTTATAGAAAGTCTTGATCCATCTTAAAGCTTAAAATATGCAAAAAAAATGGTTTAGTTTGGCAAGATTTAATTCAATACTTATGTGATTTTTAATACCAGTAGTTTAATGATTCTTCTCAGTGAAGTTACTAATAAAATTTCACAGGCACACATATATTTGTGCACACAGGCATGAAAAAGAGAGAGATTTATAAATTATAATGTCTTATAGTCTTGAAACAAGCTGCCAAAAGAAACAATCCATTTGAATTTCTAGATTGTATTATAGTAAAACCACACTCACAATTTATGACCTCATTTACATTATCATATGTTTGAACATCCTTTAGATTACACTCTTGCCAGAGATAAATGCACTTGACATAAAATAGTAATGTTTCAATCATGGAAATGTGATCTTAATCCTGTTTAAATCTGCTTTTTATACTCTGACATTAATTAGCAATCCAGAGCCCCTTCTAAGCCTCCACACCCAGTCTTTGAAGCGGTTATTTATCAGATAGGAATGATGTTTGTCTAAGAGTGCACTTCTCTTAATGGACCTAATATCATTATTTTTAAAATATCCAGATCCTGGCCATTTCCCCTCTCTCCCCCACCCTCTGCTCACCTCAATGGCCTGTTTAGCTCTTTGAAGTCATTGAGACACTGGGAGGAGATGAGGTGATATCAATCTAACAGAAGTCAAAACAATCCAGTGCATATGCAATAAAAAGACAATACTCTGGGGGCTGGGTGGAAGGAGTTTGGAACCTAGAGCCAGTTCCGTGGAGGGCTACCATATATAAAGATGGGTTACATGAACAATGGAGTTTAAGGGAAAAAGTATTTCCCAGAAGGAAAAACTGAAGTGGCGTGTGTATGTATGCATGTTTATGTGTGTGTATAGACCAGACCTTTTAGAACTAACACCCAAAAAAGATGTCCTTTTCATTATAGGGGACTGGAATGCAAAAGTAGGAAGTCAAGAAACACCTGGAGTAACAGGCAAATTTGGCCTTGGAATACGGAATGAAGCAGGGCAAAGACTAATAGAGTTTTGCCAAGAAAATGCACTGGTCATAACAAACACCTTCTTCCAACAACACAAGACAAGACTCTATACATGGACATCACCAGATCGTCAACACAGAAATCAGACTGATTATATTCTTTGCAGCCAAAGATGGAGAAGCTCTATACAGTCAGCAAAAACAAGACCAGGAGCTGACTGTGGCTCAGACCATGAACTTCTTATTGCCAAATTCAGACTTAAATTGAAGAAAGTAGGGAAAACCACTAGACCATTCAGTATGACCTAAATCAAATCCCTTATGATTATACAGTGGAAGTGAGAAATAGATTTAAGGGCCTAGATCTGGTAGATAGAGTGCCTGATGAACTATGGAATGAGGTTCGTGACATTGTACAGGAGACACGGATTAAGACCATTCCCATAGAAAAGAAATGCAAAAAAGCAAAACGGCTGTCTGGGGAGGCCTTACAAATAGCTGTGAAAAGAAGAGAAGCGAAAAGCAAAGGAGAAAAGGAAAGATATAAACATCTGAATGCAGAGTTCCAAAGAACAGCAAGAAGAGATAAGAAAGCCTTCTTCAGCGATCAATGCAAAGAAATAGAGGAAAACAACAGAATGGGAAAGACTAGGGATCTCTTCAAGAAAATCAGAGATACCAAAGGAACATTTCATGCAAAGATGAGCTCGACAAAGGATAGAAATGGTATGGACCTAACAGAAGCAGAAGATATTAAGAAGAGATGGCAAGAATACACAGAAGAACTGTACAAAAAAGATCTTCACGACCCAGATACTCACAGTGGTGTGATCACTGACCTAGAGCCAGACATCCTGGAATGTGAAGTCAAGTGGGCCTTAGAAAGCATCACTACAAACAAAGCTAGTGGAGGTGATGGAATTCCAGTTGAGCTATTCCAAATCCTGAAAGATGATGCTGTGAAAGTGCTGCACTCAATATGCCAGCAAATTTGGAAAACTCAGCAGTGGCCACAGGACTGGAAAAGGTCAGTTTTCATTCCAATCCCAAAGAAAGGCAATGCCAAAGAATGCTCAAACTACCACACAATTGCACTCATCTCACACGCTAGTTAAGTAATGCTCAAAATTCTCCAAACCAGGCTTCAGCAATATGTGAACCGTGAACTTCCTGATGTTCAAGCTGGTTTTAGAAAAGGCAGAGGAACCAGAGATCAAATTGCCAACATCCGCTGGATCATGGAAAAGGCAAGAGAGTTCCAGAAAAACATCTATTTCTGCTTTATTGACTATGCCAAAGCCTTTGACTGTGTGGATCACAATAAACTGTGGAAAATTCTGAAAGAGATGGGAATACCAGAACACCTGATCTGCCTCTTAAGAAATTTGTATGCAGGTCAGGAAGCAACAGTTAGAACTGGACATGGAACAACAGACTGGATCCAAATAGGAAAAGGAGTTCGTCAAGGCTGTATATTGTCACCCTGTTTATTTAACTTCTATGCAGAGTACATCATGAGAAACGCTGGACTGGAAGAAACACAAGCTGGAATCAAGATTGCCGGGAGAAATATCAATAACCTCAGATATGCAGATGACACCACCCTTATGGCAGAAAGTGAAGAGGAACTAAAAAGCCTCTTGATGAAAGCGAAAGAGGAGAGTGAAAAAGTTGGCTTAAAGCTCAACATTCAGAAAATGAAGATCATGGCATCTGGTTCCATCACTTCCTGGGAAATAGATGGGGAAAGAGTGGATATCATGTCAGACTTTATTTTTTTGGGCTCCAAAATCACTGTAGATGGTGACTGCAGCCATGAAATTAAAAGGCGCTTACTCCTTGGAAGGAAAGTTATGACCAACCTAGATAGCATATTCAAAAGCAGAGACATTACTTTGCCAACAAAGGTTCGTGTAGTCAAGGCTATGGTTTTTCGAGTGGTCATGTATGGATGTGAGAGTTGGACTGTGAAGAAGGCTGAGCGCCGAAGAATTGATGCTTTTGAACTGTGGTGCTGGAGAAGACTCTTGAGAGTCCCTTTGACTGCAAGGAGATCCAACCAGTCCATTCTGAAGGAGATCGGCCCTGGGATTTCTTTGGAAGGAATGATGCTAAAGCTGAGACTCCAGTACTTTGGCCACCTCAGGCGAAGAGTTGACTCATTGGAAAAGACTCTGATGCTGGGAGGGATTGGGGGCAGGAGGAGAAGGGGATGACAGAGGATGAGATGGCTGGATGGCATCACTGACTCGATGGACTGAGTCTGAGTGAACTCCGGGAGTTGGTGATGGACAGGGAGGCATGGCGTGCTGCGATTCATGGGGTCGCAAAGAGTCAGACACGATTGACTGGTCTGGTCTGACCTGATAGATTAGAAGGTGGATATATCTTCCCTAGAGCTCAGTCAGTAAAGAAACTGCCTGCAATGCAGGATACCTGGGTTCAGGTATTCTGCATTGGGTTTGGGAAGATTCCTGGGTTGGGAAGATTCCCTGGAGAAGGAAATGACAACCCATTCCAGTCTTCTTGCCTGGAGAATCACATGGACAGAGAAGCCTAGCAGGCTAGTCCATGGGGTCACAAGCGTCGGACATGACTTAGTGATTAAACCAAACCACCACCAATATTCTTGCATTCCAGTCTGAGGTCTAGTGCTAGTCGTAAGAGACCCGGGGACTGTAACAGAGGTTCAGCTGTATAGATTATTTCCCACTGGCTGCTGCTTGAGGCACTGCCCAACCTTGAACTGCACCCTCCTCCTTAAAGCTCAGAGCCTCACGGTTAACAGAGTTTTCCTTACCAATAAGAGAGGCTTGTTTACTGAGAATATAATTGGGCTTCCCTGGTGGCTCAGAAGACAAAGAATCTGCCTGCAGTGTGGGAGACCTGGGTTTGATCCCTAGGTTGGGAAGATCCCCTGGAGGAGGGCATGGCAGCTGTCTCCAGTATTATTGCCTGGAGAGTCCGCATGGACAGAAGAACTGGGGGCTATAGTCCATGGGTTCACAAAGAGTGGGACAGGACTGAGAGACTAAGCACAACATGATAAGAGAAGTTATTCCATCGCCTAAAATATTGACCCACCATAGAAATGACTTGACAGTCTGATACTATGCAATGTAAGGGATTCATAATGTATACTAGTTAGAAAAGAAAGGAGAAGTTGTATGGATAAATATTAATTTTAGTTTGAAAATATAAAAGTAAGAAAAAAGACTGTCCTTGGAGTTTAAACTCTGGAGGAATAGTTTCAAACTTGAAAATATCTGGATTCAAAGGATGAATCAAAAGACTGAAGAGCAAAACCCATTACAAATTAATTTTAAGTTTATAAACCAGAGCCACGATTCAAAGCTATAGGTAAAGGTCTAACTGCCAAGCTTGGTGCTGGGCCCAGATTCCAATAACTCCTTCACCTTAATATTATAAGACAGTGAGCATGGGAAAAATGAAATTATTGGAATAATATTTATTAAGGGATATAAAAAGGCTATGGTTGTGGAAAGAAGATTTGAGGATAATTATAGCCAAATGAAAAGTCATTTTGAATGGTTATTAATTTATTCATTGAAATTTTTGCATTTCTCTGATGACTCAATTGAAAGTTCAGGCCTACAGAGGGGTCCTTGGGCACTGATGGGTTAATGCATTTTAATCTTCATGTGAGAATCTAACAGAATCACATACATAATGTGTCACTTAGCCTGGTGCCTACAGTATGTACTAAGGACTCAGCATGGGTGCGTGCTAAGTTGCTTCAGTAATGTCCGACTTTTTGCAACTCTATGGACTGTAGCCCACCAGGCTCCTCTGTCCATGAGAGTAACTGTACATAACATTAGTGTGTCTGTAGTAAATAGCAACCCACTCCAGTATTCTTGCCTGGAGAATCCCAGGGACGGGGAAGCCTGGTGGGCTGCTGTCTATGAAGTCACACAGAGTCGGACACGACTGACGTGACTTAGCAGCAGCAGCAGTCTTCTCCGGGAGTGATTTTCAGAGAGTAAATGATAGGGAGCCTGAAACACTGAGTGAAATGTAGTTGATGAAGTTCTCTTAACTATTGCCAGATGAAGGTATATTTTCCAACACTATTTTTAAAAAATTTTTATTATTTTTAAATATTATCTTTCATTCTCTCTTGCCCTTGTATGTGTCTTTGGAGATTAAACAAAAATTTACCTCTTGTGTGTGATTTCTGTTCCATATATATACTGCCAGAATACCTTAATGAAAAAAGAAAAAAAAATTAAACCTTACTAACAGAGGCAAAACATCTGAATAATTGAAGGAATCACCCCATTTTCATCTGGGTGTTGTATTATATGGTAGTTTTAGGCACAGCTACACAATAGAAAGTGAAGAGGAACAAGCTAATTTGTGTTGTCAAATAAACAGAAATCTAGAGGTGCCAAATTTGGTATCTTCATCCAAATAATCAGTCAGGGTTTTTACAGTCATTGTATTAACTGATAATTTTCAAATTTCATCTAACTTTTGTTTGTCTCTTCTTTGCTTTCCCTACTTTTAGCACATAATAGTTTCTGCTTTTCTTCTTCTCTGCTCATTGCTTGCAGTATAGATTATACAGACTTGTCTATAGCCTAGACTTCAAATGGTTAATATTTATCAGTGACAAATACTTAAAATTATCCTATGTTAGTCTGAAACCATTGTGCCATATTACTAATAAGCTGTCCTGACAATATTTACTTCACATTAAAGCTATCTGCATAATTTCTAAATCATTTATATTTCAATTACCCCTATAACTATTAACTCCAGCAAATATCCTACCATCAAATCAAACCACTAAATAACTGGAAGTGGAAATGTGCTTATTTCATATTGCCTTACTATCATTTCCAACAGATATTTTGTATAGTTTAATTTAAAATCATTTTTAACTAGGTTAAGGATTCCCAATCTCCTTTAGAGCAATTGTAATAAACTGTAGACCATTCAAATGCAGTCTTTTAAAATGCTGAATTTTCCAAACTCTGTGTCTCTTAGGTATAAACTAGGAGCTGTATCTCAGGGTTTTGTTTTGTTTTTTAATATTGGTCAAATAAAATAAGAATGGCATGAATAATCATAATAGATGTATTCTTTTAAATCTTAGTAATAAAATTTAATAGTGAGGAATAATGAGTAATATCTTTTGGGAAATTATACCAACAATTGCCATGTGTGAAGAATTTAAGTTTTGTAACTACACAGAGTATATGATAATGCTGGGTTATAATTTCCTTGCTATAAATTCTTTTAAGTAGAAAGTAACTTACTTCCCTATTGCTAGCCCATGCACACTGGGACATTCTTTCTTAACAGCCTGCAGGTGTCCACATTACTTAGTCATAACTTTATTCATTTTATTGAAGTATACTTGATTGATAACATTGTGTTAGCTTCTGGTATATAGCCAAGTGATTCAGTTATACATGCTACTGCTCAGTCGCTTCAGTTGTGTTCGACTCTTTTGCGATCCTAGGAACTGTAACGCACCAGTCTCCTCTGTTCGTGGGATTCTCTGGGCAAGACTACTAGAGTGGTTAGCTATTCCCTTCTCCAGGGGATCTTCCCAACCCAGGAATCAAACCCAGGTCTCCCGCATTGCGGGCAGATTCTTTACCAGCTGGGTCACAAGGGAAGCAGTAGCAGATGAGATGGTTAGATAGTGACACTGACTCAATGAATTTGATCAAACTCCAGGAGATAGTGACCAACAGGGAAGCCTAACACGTGGCAGTTCATGGGGTTGCAAAGAGTCGGACACGACTTAGTGACTGAACAACAACAGTTTATATCTGCTAATCCCAAACTTTGGAGAAGGAAATGGCAACCCACTCCAGTGTTCTTGCCTGGAGAATCCCAGGGACGGGGGAGCCTGGTGGGCTGCCCCGTCTATGGGGTCACGCAGAGTCGGACACCACTGAAGTGACTCAGCAGCAGCAATCCCAAACTATTAATTTATCCTTACCCCATCTTCCCTCTTTGGTGACCATAATCTTGCTTTCTATGTCTATGAGTCTGTTTCCATTTTGTAAAGTTCATTTGTATCTGTTTCCTTAGATTCCACATATAAGTGATATCACATGGTAATTTGTCTTTCTCTGTATGATTTGCTTTACTTAATATGATCATCTCTAGGTCCATTCGTGTTGCTACAAGTGGCATTATTTCTGTTTTTTTAAATGAAGAAGTGATATTCCTTTGCATATAAGAATCACATCTTCATTATACATTCATCTATTGATGGACATTTAGGTTGCTTCCACACCTTGGCTATTGTAAATAGTGCTGCTATGAACATATAAGTGCATAAATCTCTTTGAATTAGAGATTTTTTCAGATATATGCCCAAGGGTGGGGTTGCTAGATCATATGGTAATTCTATTTTTAGGTTTTAAAGAAATTTCCATACTGTTTTCCATGGTGGCAGCACCAATTTATATCCCCGCCAACAGTATAGGAGGGTTCCCTTTTCTCCACTCCTTCTCCAGCATTTATTATTTGTAGACGTTTTGAAGATGGTCATTCTGACCAGTGTGATGTGATACCTCACTGTAGTTTTGATGTGCATTTCTCTAATAATTAGCTGTGTTAAGTATCTTTTCATGTGTCTTTTGATAATATGTATGTCTTCTTTGGAGAAATGTCTATTTAGGTCTTTTGCCCATTTTTAAAATTGGGTTATTTATTTATTTTGTTATTGAGTTATATAAACTCTTTGTATATTTTGGAAATTAATCTCTTGTTCGTCACTTTGTTTGCAAATATTTTTTCCCAGTCTGTGTGTTGTCTTTTGTTTCATTTATGATTTCCTTTGCTGTGCAAAAGCTTAATAGTCTGATTATGTCCCATTGTTTATTTTCAATTTTACTTTTATTGGCTTGGGAGGCTGTCCTAAGAAAACATTGTTACTATTCAGAGAACGTTTTGCCTGTGTTCTCTCCTGGGCATTTTACGGTGCCATGTTTTATATTTAAGTCTTTAAGTAATTTTGAATGTATTTTTGGGTATGGTGTGAGGGAATGTTGTAATTTCATTGATTTAAATACAGCTGTTAAGTTTTCCTAACACAACTTGCTGAGACTGTCTTTTCTCCATTGTATATTCATTATATTTTCAGTCATAAGTGTGTTCCCTTCGGTAGCTCAGCTGGTAGAGCGGAGGACTGTAGATGCCTGTCTGTGGCCATCCTTAGGTCGCTGGTTCGATTCCGGCTCGAAGGACAAAGGTTTTATATTTATCAATGGAACAGAATAGATAGCCCAGAAATAAACCCACATACCTCTAGTCAATTAATCTTTGACAAAGGAGACAAGAATGTACAATGGAGCCACAACTTTAAATACTGCATTTTTGAATTTCCATGCATGATTAGTCTTATGACTCTTTGTGTCTGCAACCCAGCATTATTTACTTTGAGAACTGTGCCATTTTTCAGTGTTCTGATTCCATGGGTTTTCTGCCAAACCCATTAATTTGGAGGTTGCATGCTTATTAATTTTTCTATTTTAGGAAGGTAGCTCCATAATTTCCTCATCCCCCAGTGATATTTATGTGGGGTGTTCATTTGGATTGTATTTCTTAGCTCCTATTCTCTTCTTTGTACTTTACAAATTTGTACTTTACAAATTAATCACTCAACCTGGGAAATAAGGAATCCAGGTATTTGTAGTGTCCTTTCAGAATTTTTTGTCAGTTGCTATGTGATTTATTATAGATTTTGGCGTTCATCTCTTCTTGGTCCACAATTGTCTTTGTTGGGCCAGGAAAGACATTTTGTGTTTGGCTCCTTAGCCATTTTGTGTTAATTATAAGTTTGTTTGTATTTGATATAGTATACATTTTGTAACACTTTCTGTAGGGCATGTAAAGGCAAGTTTATATGCATGTTTTTCATACAAGCTATCAAAGATACTCTGACTCCATATATAGCCATTTAGTGCTCAGTACAAATATTATATAATTATTAAATAGCATGCATTCTTATATCTTAGAACTATGCTATTTATCTATAGTAACTAAAAAAGTCCTTATATGTATTTTCAGAGATATCTGAAAATGTTCTTAGTATTTTGGTCAAATGACATTTCCAAACTATATGTAATAATGAAATGAAATTTTATTATTGTCTATATGGGAAGGTAAAAAATATGTCTTGTACAAGTGTGATACATAATAAAGTAATTAGTCATCATTTGGTTTTACTTAGTGTATAGTAGCAGAGAAGGCGATGGCACCCCACTCCTGTACTCTTGCCTGGAAAATCCCATGGATGGAGGAGCCTGGTAGGTTGCAGTCCATGGGTTCGCTAAGAGTCGGACATGACTGAGAGACTTCCTTTTCACTTTTCACTTTCATGCATTGGAGAAGGAAATAGCAACCCAGTCCAGTATTCTTGCCTGGAGAATCCTAGGGACGGGGGAGCCTGGTGGGCTGCCATCTATGGGGTCGCACAGAGTCGGACATGAATGAAGTGACTTAGCAGCAGCAGCAGTGTATAGTAGATAAAATGAGGCCTAGGTCTTAGGCTTGACTTTTTAAATCAAAGAAGTATGCATTTTCATTTGCTTTTTCCAAAAAGACTAATGTTTTGATCAAAAAAAAAAAAAGAACACAAGCTTCAATCCTTTTAAAATATCTTTAGGCTATAAAGAATAAATTCAGTGATTATAATATATATATAGATTCAAGGAAATCAATTTTATCTTCAACATTGTATTCACATAGTAATTGCAGAACCAGAGGGTGTGGTTACCTTTAACTTAGGACAGTATATGTTTGTGAAGTTTTAATTTCATTTTTTACAATTTCCTTACAAGTTGTATAAATAAGTGCATATATATTTCCCTACATACAACTTGAGTTAAGAAACAGAATTTAAAGTATTCCATTTATGCTGTATCTAGGATACTAATCAGTAAGTTGAGAAAATCTCAGTTCATTCATTAATTGGTGATTTTTAAAATCTGAATTGATTGATTGACTATATTAGATATTAACTTAATATATCAAAATATTTTGTATTAAATATTATCATACATGGAATTTGCTCTAAAATCATTCAATTTGAAATAGCAGTGTGTAAAAAACAAAAGTTTCCCTTGAACTGATAGTTTTTGAGTCTGAATGATGATTATGTGAAGGTTTATTTACTGTTCTCTACACTTTTGCAAGTGTGTGAAATTTTTCTTGATAAAATATATTAAAAGACATCAAGTAATAAGATAGCTGTGACTGCAAATTACCAAAATATTTGTTGTTTACCACCTGAGAAGTATAGGTTTACAAAAGCTGGCCATCATAAACATACACTCAGGGCAAATTATGAATCTGTTCACGTTCAGCACTAGAGTTGTGGACAGCTACTCTGAATGTAGTTTATAGCTTAGATACAGGATCTTGTAAGTTTATGCATTTAATATGCAGGTCAGGAAGCAAGAGTTAGAACTGGACATGGAACAACAGGTTGGTTCCAAATGGGAAAAGGAGTACATCAAGGCTTTATATTGTCACCCTGCTTATTTAACTTATATACAGAGTACATCATGAGAAACGCTGGGCTGGAAGAAGCACAAGCTGGAATCAAGATTGCTGGGAGAAATATCAATAACCTCAGATATGCAGATGACACCACCCTTATGGCAGAAAGTGAAGAGGAACTAAAAAGCCTCTTGATGAAAGTGAAAGAGGAGAGTGAAAAAGTTGGCTTAAAGCTCAACATTTAGAAAACGAAGATCATGGCATCTGGTCCCATCACTTCCTGGGAAATAGATGGGGAAAGAGTGGAAATCATGTCAGACTTTATTTTTTGGGGCTCCAAAATCACTACAGATGGTGACTGCAGCCATGAAATTAAAAGACGCTTACTCCTTGGAAGGAAAGTTATGACCAACCTAGATAGCATATTCAAAAGCAGAGACATTACATTGCTTACAAAGGTCCGTGTAGTCAAGGCTATGGTTTTTCCAGTGGTCATGTATGGATGTGAGAGTTGGACTGTGAAGAAAGCTGAGTGCTGAAGAATTGATGCTTTTGAACTGTGGTGTTGGAGAAGACTCTTGAGAGTCCCTTGGACTGCAAGGAGATCCAACCAGTCCATCCTAAAGGACATTAGCCCTGGGATTTCTTTGGAAGGAATGATGCTAAAGCTGAAACTCCAGTACTTTGGCCACCTCATGCCAAGAGTTGACTCATTGGAAAAGCCTCTGATGCTGGGAGGGATTGGGGGCAGGAGGAGAAGGGGACGACAGAGGATGAGATGGCTGGATGGCATCACTGACTCGATGGACGTGAGTCTCAGTGAACTCTGGGAGATTGTGATGAACAGGGAGGCCTGGTGTGCTGCAATTCATGAGGTCGCAAAGAGTCGGACACAACTGAGAGACTGAACTGAACTGAACTGAACTGAAGACAAATACAGGATTTAGCCAAAGGTGTAGTCTTAAATGATGCTAGAATGGTAGTCAGGAAAGTGAACAAAAGCACAAATAGTCATTGAGTCTAATTCTTTGTTTTTCTGTGCTGAGCATTTTTCAGAACTCCTAGAACAGCTAGATACTTGTCCTGCCTGTGTCTCACACTGTGTCCAAATTTCTGACACTATCTCCCATTGCTGATCTGTAGTTTTAGGGCTGAGGCTAGACTGAGAGCTCATTATCTGACTTTTCTTCTCAGAATCTCTTTCTCTAAGGTGTTACTGGTGTCCCACAGCATTACCTTTGCCTGTCAGACAGCCCTAGATATAGATGATTGCCTTTGGGGTTTGCAAGAAGAAACTGAAAAGAAATGCAAATTGAGTGAGTTATTCTGCAGCAGGGATTATCATTACTTCTGTGTACCTTGAGAACTATTCAAGAATAGCAGGATAGAAAAGGTTTTGCAAGGCATACATGTGCACGAACACTCATGAGCTTGTGCATGCAGGCATAAAAATTGCTTTATTGCATCAATCTGTTCATGCCATAAAATGTAAGTGAAAATTTTACTGATGAAGAGTACATATCAAAGTTGTCAATGTCGTTAATCATTTGCAAAGGTCTACTAGACTAGTACTCTTAGAGCTCCAAATAAATTAAGTTGGGCTGTGTCCTTCTACTTATTGGTGGGAAAGAAAAATAGTCCCTGACATGTAGGATTTCTGGTAGTATCAGCCATGCCTTGGTGTTCACCTGTTAAACATAAACACACTCATGGAACATTGACACTGGACAAGGCCACTCCAAGACCTTGAGCAACCGCAACAAATAAGAACATGAACCCTCTGTAATCATGTCTGAAAACAGATAAAACATTATTAGTGCATATGTCACAAAAATGATCTGATATACCCTATTCTAATGAGTTACTCTTGCTTCTTTATTTCTTATAGCTCTAGCCTTAGTCTAGTATCTCCTCCTTATAGATAGGATTTATGAAGATACTCATTGAATTACTCCCTACACCTCTTCCTGACAGAATCCAAATCAAAGCAAAGCCCAGCTTCCTTAAATCTTTCCCAAATCTCCAAATATAAGAGAAAGTCCTATAATATGTACTTTCTAACACCCTCTTACTTATATGGCCCAGGGTTCCCGTGATGTGGATTCTTCCTTACTACAAAAAGCTATAAATCCAACTTGTATAATTTCAGGTATGTTCTTGGCAATCATTGGCTAGAGGATAAACTATTATTAAGGGGTTACAATGGGAACCTTATAATTGGTGAAGCAAGCATGGTTCTTCTGTCCAACCATCATTTGTCATTAGCTTTTAAAATTGTGACAAAATATACATAACATAAAATTTACCATCTTAATTATTTTTAAGTGTAAAATTCAGTGGCATTAAGTGCTTTCACATCTTAATGGTAGCAGTTGTGCAACTGCTACCATTATCCATCCATCCAACTTTTTAATGATCCTAAACTGAAACTCTGTATCAGTTAAACAGTCCTCATTCTCCACTCTTCCAGCCCTTCATAGAACAGTTCTACTTTCTGTCTCTATGACTTTGATTATTTCAGGTACTTTACATAAGTGAAATCATAGAATATTTGCCCTTTTATGTCTGG
The DNA here is from genome assembly GCF_003369695.1 of Bos indicus x Bos taurus. Taxonomy (NCBI): domain Eukaryota; kingdom Metazoa; phylum Chordata; class Mammalia; order Artiodactyla; family Bovidae; genus Bos; species Bos indicus x Bos taurus. The sequence continues at coordinate 32,795,952 of NC_040095.1, forward strand.
CTTGTTTCATTTAGTATAGTGTCTTCAGAGTTCATCTGTGTTGTCGCAGGTATCAGAAGTTCCTTCCTTTTCCAGGATGGGGACTTCCCTGATAGTCCAGTGGCTCAGAATCTGCCTGCCAATACAGGAGACATGGGTTTGATCCTTGATCCATAAGATCCCACATGCCTTGGAGTCACTAAGTCCATGCTCTACAACTACAGAAGCCTAGAGCCTAGAGCTGAAACAAGAGAAGCCACTATAATGAGGAACCTGGGCACCACAATGAAGAGAAGTCCTTGCTTCCTGCAACTGGAGAAAGCCTTCACACAGCAGTGAAGATGCAAGGCAGCCAAAAATATATAAATTAAAAATAAAGGCTGAATAATATTTCATTATATGATTATACTACATTATATTTATCCATTCATCTGTAGATGGATATTTGAGTTGTTTCAACCTTTTACAATTGTGTATAATGTTCCTATGAACACTGGTATAATTATGGTCATATATATATGTATATATATATTTTAGTAATAAAAAGTAGAATAGTTTCAGGATTTTTTTCTGACTCTACATGTAAACCTAAAGCATTCTCCCTCTTCCTTCTCAGGCTAACCTCTACCCTCAGCAATTTGCATGCTCTGGGAAATCAAACATTTTGAGTGATGACCCTTGGAAATCTAGAAGTGTACATCATGTTGTTTTCAAGTGTGACCACTGACTTTACCAAGATAGAGATAAGGATGGAAAAAATTAGAGGAAAAGAGTTTAGAGAGGCAAAACAATTTTTATTTCAAAATATATTTCAAAACTAAGTTATGATGGAAGATGGCAGATGAGTAAGATGGGGAGATTGCTTTCCTCCCCACAAATACATCAAAAATTCATTTGAATATGGGACAATTCCTACAGAACAACTTCTGAACAACAGCAGAAGACCCTAAACTTCCAAAAAGGCAAGACAATCTCCTTAGAATGAGGCAGGGCAAAAGATAAAGACATAGAAAGAGACAAAGGATTTCAGGATGGGGACTTGTTCCCCAAGGGAGAGAGTTGTGAAAGAGGCAAATTTTCTGCGTATTCATAAACCCCCTTATGGGTGGGGATGGGGAGAACTTTGGAACCTCAGAGTTAAGTGAAACAGTGGGGGCTCAAGGGCAAAACAGAAAATGCATCACAGAAATCGCTGCTGAACAGCACTTCTTAGCAGAGAAGTGGCTTGCGAGTCTCAACCTGCTGCAGAGGCTGGGGGTGGGGTGCTGAGGCTCAGGCACAGGTGTCAGATCCCAGGGAGAAGTTTGGGGTTAGCTGCCATGAGGATACTCTGTGCGGGTTGCTTTGATGCAGTGGAGGGAGTCCAAAGAAAAGACTGAGTGTCTCAGAGTGGCAAGAAGTCATTGTCGCCAGGATACTAATGCCACACTTGCAGACAGTGGCTGAGTGCCCACCGGCAGCCACCAAAACCCAAAATCAAAACTGGTCAGAGCACCAGTTGCAAAATTAGATGTAACTGCCACTTCTAAAGCCGATGCAATCCTGACCCCAGAGGTGGCAGATACCACCAAGCTGTGAGCAGGCACAGGTTACTGCCCACACCTTCCTGGGAGCTTAAACAGCTAGATTCTTACTAGGGTTCCACAGCCCAAGGCCAGTTCCTCTGGGAGAGCACAGGACCTGCCTCAGATTGTCACAGCATCCAGCAGTTCTCTAATGCTGCAGGTACATCCCAATTGTGCCACAGGTACATCCCAATTGTGCCACAGGTACATCCCAATTGTAGCTACCATATTCTCCCTTTTCCCCAGCTCAAGTGAAGAAGTGAAGCTTAGTAAGTCTTCGCCTTAGCCCCCTTGTATCAGGGTGGGGAACAGACTGTGGACTTTAGGGGCAACTGTGAATTTTAGGAGCAAGTACAAGCTGGAATAAGGCCAGATCTGAGACTGAGCTGACCCCGGCCTGCCCACAACAGGTCCGGAGACCTTCCTAGAAATATTGGAGGATGTTGGTGTGAATCTCGCTAGTGTTCTGGACTGTTGAGTATTGCCTTCACCAAGAGTCTTGGGGTTTTGTCTTCTGTGCTGCGTGGTTTGAGAGGTCTTGGAGCCACAGTAGAGGTCAGGCATTAACGCCTGAGGTGGGAGGCCTGAGCTCAAGACTGATCCACCAGAGAACCCCTGACTCCAGGGAACATTAATAGGTGAGATCCCTCCCACAGGCCTTCATCTCAACTCTAAAACCTAGCCCCACCCAAAGGCCAGCAAATTCCAGTGCTGGATGCCCCATGCCAATTCTTCAGCAAAACAGGGACACAACCTTGCACATTAGCAGACAGGCTGCCCAAAGCCATACCAAACCCACAGACACCACAAAACACACTACTGGACATGGCACTGTCCTTCAGAGAGATACGATCCGGCCCCAGTCACCAGAACACAGGCACAAGTATCCCCAACCAGGAAACCTTCACAAAGCGCTGGTCCAACCCCACCCATGGAGGGCAGATTCCACAATCAAGAGGAACTACGACCTGCCAGCCTACAGAAAGGAGACCTCAAATACAGTAAACTGAACAAAATGAAAAGACAGAAACATGCAGTAGATGAAGGGACATGGTAAAAACCCAGCAGACCAAACAAATGAAGAGGAAATAGGCATTCTCCTGAAAAAGAATTCGGAGTAGTGATATTAAAGATGATCCAAAATCTTGAAAATAAAATGGAGACATGGATAAATAGACTGGAAGCATGGGTCGAGAAAGAAATGTTTAACAAGGATCTAGAAGGATTAAAGGATAAACAATCAATAATGAACAACATAATGTCTGAGATAAGAAATATACTAATACTAATATATAATACTAATACTAATATATAATACTAATATACTATACTAATACTAATACTGTTGGAGAGAACCAACAGTAGAGTAACTGAGACAGAACAGGTAAAGGAGTCAGAAGATAAAATGGTAGAAATAACTGAAGCAGAACATAATAAAGAAAAAAGAATAAAAAGTAATGAGGATTGTCTCAGAGACCTCTGGGACAACATTAAGTGTAACCACATTGACTCATAGTGATCCCAGAAGAAGACAAAAGGAAAGGGCATGAGAAAATATTTGAGGAGACTATAGCAAAAAAGTACCTAAAATGGGAAAGGAAATAGTGACCCAGATCCAGGAAGCCCAGAGAGTTTCATACAAGATAAACCCAAGGAGAAGCACACCAAAACAAGTTTGATATTAATCAAACTAACAAAAATTAAACACAAAGAATAAATATTAAAAAGCAGCAAGGAAAAAGCAACAGATAACATACTAGGGGGTCCCCGTAAGGCTAATAGCTGATCTTCAACAGAAACTCTGTATGACAGAAGGGAATGAAAGGATACACTTAAAGTAATGAAACAGGAAGATTTACAACCAAGACTACTCTACCCAGCAAGGATCTCTTTCAGATTTGAACAGGAAATCAAAAATTTACAGATAAGAAAACTTAAGAGAATTCTGCACCACCAAACCAGCTCTACAACAAATACTGAAGGAGCTTCTCTGGACAAGGAACACAAAAAGGAAAGGCATACAAAACAAATCCCAAAGAACTGGTCAACCACTTGTAAAAGAATGAAACTAGAACACTTTCTAACACCATACACAAAAATAAACTCAAAATGGATTAAAGATCTCAACCTAAGACCAGAAACTATAAAACTCCTAGAGGAGAACATAGGCAAAACACTCTCCGACATACATCACAGCAGGATCCTCTATGACCCACCTCCCAGAATATTGGAAATAAAAGCAAAAATAAACAAATGGGACCTAATTAAACTTAAAAGCTTCTGCACATCAAAGGAAACTATTAGCAAGGTGAAAAGGCAGCCTTCAGAATGGGAGAAGATAATAGCAAATGAAGCAACTGACAAACAACTAATCTCAAAAATATACAAGCAACTCCTACAGCTCAACTCCAGAAAAATAAATGACCCAATCAAAAAATGGGCCAAAGAACTAAATAGACATTTCTCCAAAGAAGACATACAGATGGCTAACAAACACATGAAAAGATGCTCAACATCACTCATTATCAGAGAAATGCAAATCAAAACCACTATGAGGTACCATTTCACGCCAGTCAGAATGGCTGCGATCCAAAAGTCTACAAGCAATAAATGCTGGAGAGGGTGTGGAGAAAAGGGAACCCTCTTACACTGTTGGTGGGAATGCAAACTAGTACAGCCACTATGGAGAACAGTGTGGAGATCCCTTAAAAAACTGGAAATAGAACTGCCTTATGATCCAGCAATCCCACTGCTGGGCATACACACTGAAGAAACCAGAAGGGAAAGAGACACGTGTACCCCAATGTTCATCGCAGCACTGTTTATAATAGCCAGGACGTGGAAGCAACCTAGATGTCCATCAGCAGATGAATGGCTAAGAAAGCTGTGGTACATATACACAATGGAGTATTACTCAGCCATTAAAAAGAATACATTTGAATCAGTTCTAATGAGGTGGATGAAACTGGAACCTATTATACAGAGTGAAGTAAGCCAGAAAGAAAAACACCAATATAGTATACTAACGCATATATATGGAATTTAGAAAGATGGTAACAATAACCCTGTGTACGAGACAGCAAAAGAGACACTGATGTATAGATCAGTCTTGTGGACTCTGTGGGAGAGGGAGAGGATGGGGAGATTTGGGAGAATGGCATTGAAACATGTGTAATATCATGTATGAGATGAGTCGCCAGTCCAGGTTCGATGCATGATGCTGGATGCTTGGGGCTGGTGCACTGGGACGACCCAGAGGGAGGGTATGGGGAGGGAGGAGGGAGGAGGGTTCAGGATGGGGAGCACGGGTATACCTGTGGTGGATTCATTTCGATGTTGGGCAAAACTAACACAATATTGTAAAGTTTAAAAATAAAATAAAATTTAAAAAAAGAATAAAATAAATCATAACAAGATCATACATATTGATAACTACCTTAAATGTAAATGAGTTAGGTGCTCCAACCAAAAGACAGAGATTGGCTGAATGGATACAACAGTAAGCACCCTATATATGCTGTGTATAAGAGATCCACATCAAAACTAGGGACATACACATACTGAAAGTGAGGGGCTAGAAAAAGATATTCCATGTTAATGGAAATCAAAAGAAAGCAGGAGTTGCAGCACACATATCAGATAAAATAGATTTCAAACTAAAGATGGTTACAAGAGACAAAGAAAGACACTACATAATAAACAAGGAATTAATCCAAGAAGAAGATATAACAATTATAAATATATATGCAACCAACTTAGGAGCACCTCAGTACATAAGCCAAATTATTGAAGGGTAAATCAACAGTAACACAATAACAGTGAGGGACTTTAATACCCTACTCACGTCAATGGACAGATCATCCAAAGAGAAAATTAATAAGGAAACACAAGCTTTAAGTGATATACTGCACAAATTAGATCTGCTGCTGCTAAGTCGCTTCAGTCGTGTCCAACTCTGTGCGACCCCATACACAGCAGCCCACCAGGCTCCCCTGTCCCTGGGATTCTCCAGGCAAGAACACTGGAGTGGGTTGCCATTTCCTTCTTCAATGCATGAAAGTGAAAAGTGAAAGTGAAGTCGCTCAGTTGTGTCCAACTCTTAGCGACCCCGTGGACTGCAGCCTACCAGACTCCTCCATCAATGGGATTTTCCAGGCAAGAGTACTGGAGTGGGGTGCCATCGCCTTCTCCGAAGTTAGACCTAATTGAGATCTACAGGCATTTCATCCAAAAATAATAGCTTTCACTTTTTTTTTTTTTTTTGCAAATGGAATATTCTCCAGGAGAGATTACATCCTGGGCCACAAATCAAGCCTTGGTAAATTTTTTAAAAGTGAATAATTCAAGCATCTTTTCTGACCACAATGCTGTAAGGTTAGATATCAACTATAGGGAAAAAAACTATTGAAAAACACAGACACTTGGAGGCTAGACAATACACTTCTGAATAACCAGCAGATCACTGAAGAAATCAAAGAGGAAATAAAAATATTCCTAGAAACAAATAACAATGGAAACTTGACAATTCAAAACCTATGGGATGCAGTAAAAACAGTGTTAAGAGGGAGGTTTCTAGCAATATAAGCCTACTTCAAGAAACAAGAGAGCCATCAAATAACCTAATCTTACACCTAAAGCAAGCAGAAAAGAACAAAAATCCCCCCAAAGGAGAAAGGAAGAAATCATAAAGATCATAGCAGAAATAAATGGAAAGAAATGAAGGAGACAATAGCAAAGATCAATAAAACTAAAAGCTGGTTCTTTGAGAAGATAAACAAAATTGACAAACTGTAAATCAGACTCGTTAAAAAAAAAAAACTCAAATGAATAAAATTAGAAATGAAAAAAGAAAAGTTACAACAGATAACACAGAAATACAAAGGATTATAAAAGACTGCTATGAGCAACTATATCAATAAAAATGGACACCATGGAAGAAATGAACAAATTCTTAGAAAAGTATAACCTTTCAATACTGAACTAGGAAGAAATAGAAATTATGAACAGACCAATCACAAGCATGGAAATCAAAACTGTAAAAAAAATCTTCCAACAAACAAAAGCCCAGGGCCAGATGGCTTCACAGGAGAATTCTGCCAGAAGTTTAGAGAAGAACTAACATCTATGCTGCTCAACTCTTCCAAATAATTTCAGAGGAAGATAACTCCCAAACCCATTCTGTAAGGCCACCATCACCCTGATACCAAAACCAGACAAAGATACCACAAAAAAAAAAAAAAAAATTTACAGGCCAATCAGTGATGAACATAGATGCAAAAATCCTCAACAAAATTCTAGCAAACAGAATCTAACAGCACATTAAAAAAGATCATACATAATGATCAAGTACGCTTTATCCCAGGGATACAAGGATTATTCAATATATGCAAGTCAATCAGTGTGGTACACCATATCAGCAAATTGAAAGATAAAAAACATATGATCATCTCAATAGATGCAGAGAAAGCCTTTGACAAAATTCAATACCCTTTTATGATAAAAACTCTCCAGAAAGTAGGCATAGAAGGAACATATCTCAGCATAATAAAGGCCATATATGACAAACCTACAGTAAACATTATCCTCAGTGGTGAAAAACTGGAAGCATTTCCTCTAAAATCAGGAACAAGACAAGGGTGCACCCTCTCACTACTATTATTCAACATAGTTTTGGAAGTCCTAGCCACAGAAATCAGAGAAGCAAAGGAAATAAAAGGAATCCAGATTGGAAAAGAAGAAGTAAAACTCTCACTGTTTGCAGATGAAATGATTCTCTATATAGAAAACCCTAAAGATGTCACCATAATATTACTAAAGGTAATCAATGAATATAGTAAAGTTGCAGGATATAAAATTAATAAACAGAAATTCCTTGCATTCCTATGCACTAACAATGAAAAATCAGAAAGAGAAATTAAGGAAACAATCCCATTCACCATTGCAACAAAAAGAATAAAGTACTTAGGAATAAATTTACCTAAAGAGACAAAAAGACCTATATGCAGAAAACTATGACACTGATGAAAGATATCAAAATGACACAAACAGATGGAGAAATATATCATGTTCTTGAACTGGAAGAATCAATATAGTGAAAATGACTATACTACACAAAGCTATCGATCTATAGATTCAGTGCAATCCCTATCAAACTACCAATGGTATTTTTCACAGGACTAGAACAAATAATTTCACAATTTGTATGAAAACATAAAAGACCCCAAATAACCAAAGCAGTCTTGAGGAAGAAGAATGGAGCTGGAGAAATCAAACTTCCTAACTTCAAACTGTACTACAAAGCTACAGTCATCAAGATGGCACGGGTACTGGCACAAAAACAAATATAGACCAATGGAACAATGTAGAAAACCTGGCGATAAGTCCATCCATGCACCTACTGGCACCTTATTTTTGAAAAGGGAGGCAGAAATATACAATGGAGAAAAGACAGTCTCTTCATTAAGTAGTGCCAGGAAACCTGGTCAGTTACATGTTAAAGAAGGATATTAGAACATTTCTTAACACCATGCTGCTGCTGCTGCTAAGTCGCTTCAGTCGTGTCCGACTCTGTGCGACCCCATAGACGGCAGCCCACCAGGCTCCCCCGTCCCTGGGATTCTCTAGGCAAGAAGACAGGAGTGGGTTGCCATTTCCTTCCACAATAATAAACACATAATATATTAAAGACCTAAACATAAGGCCAGAAACTACAAAATTTTTAGAGGTAAACATAGGCAGAACACTCTCTAACACAAATCACAACAAGATCCTCTATGACCCACCTGCTAGAGTAGTGGAAATAAAAACAAAAATAAACAAATGAGGCCTAATTAAACTACAAAGCTTTTGCACAGTAAAGGAAACTATAAACAAGGCAAAAAGACAACCCTCAGAATAGGAGAAAATAATAGCAAATGAAACAACCGACAAGGGATTAATTTCCAAAACATACCAGCAGCTCATGCTGCTCAATACAAGAAAAACAATATCAAAAAAAAAAAAGAAAAGAAAGAAAGAAAGAAAGAAAAACAATCAATCCAATCACAAAGTGGGCAGAAGACCTAAACAGACATTTCTCCAAAGAAGACATATAGATGGATAATAAGCACATGAAAAGATGCTCAGCATCGTGCATTATTCAGATCAGATCAGATCAGATCAGTTGCTCAGTCATGTCCGACTCTTTGTGACCCCATGAATCGCAGCACGCTATGCCTCCCTGTCCATCACCAACTCCCGGAGTTCACTCAGACTCACGTCCATCGAGTCAGTGATGCCATCCAGCCATCTCATCCTCTGTCGTCCCCTTCTCCTCTTGCCCCCAATCCAGAGAAATGCAAATCAAAACTAGGATGAGCTATCATCTCACACCTGTCTGAATGGCCATCATCAAAATGCCTACATGTAGTAAATGCTGGAGAGTGTGTGGAGAAAAAGAAACCTTCTTGCACTATTTATGGGGATGAAAATTGATACAACCACTATGGAGAACAGTATGGAGATTCCTTTTAAAAAAACTAGGAATAAAACTATCATATAACTCAGCAATCCCACTACTGGGCATATACCCTGAGGAAACCATAATTGAAAAAGACACATGTACCCCAATGTTCATTGCAGCACTGTTTATAATAGAACATGGAAGCAACCTAGATGTCCATTGACAGATGAATGGATAAGTAAGTTGTGGTACATATATATAATGGAATGTTGCTGCTGCTGCTGCTGCTGCTAAGTCGCTTCAGTCGTGCCCAACTCTGTGCGACCCCATAGACGGCAGCCCACTAGGCTCCCCCATCCCTGGGATTCTCCAGGCAAGAACACTGGAGTGGGTTGCCATTTTCTTCTCCAATGCATGAAAGTGAAAAGTGTAAGTGAAGTCTCTCAGTTGTGTCTGACTCCTAGTGACCCCATCGACTGCAGCTTACCAGGCTCCTCCATCCATGGGATTTTCCAGGCAAGAGTATTGGAGTGGGTTGCATGTTATTCAACTATAAAAAGGAATGCATTTGAGTCAATTCTAATGAGGGGGATGAATGTAGGGCCTATTACACAGAGTGAAGTAAATCAGAAAGAGAAAAAAAATTGTATATTAACACACACACACACATATATATATATGGAATCTAGAAAGATAGTACTGATGATCCTATTTGAAAGGCAACAAAGGGCATGCAAACATAAAGAGCAGACTTTTTGACACAGTGGGGGAAGGAGAGGGTGGGATGTTTTGGGAGAATAGCACTGAAACATATACATTACCGTATGTAAAATAGATAGCCTTTGGAAGTTTGCTGTATGATGCAGAGAACCCAAAGTTGGTGCTCTGTGACAACCTATAGGAGTGGGATGGGAAAGGAGGTTTGAGAGGGGTTCAAGAGGGAGGGGACTTATGGCCGATTCATGTTGATAGATGGCAGAAACCAACACAATATTGTAATTATCCTCTCAGTAAAAATAAAAATGAAAAAGAAAAGATTTAATGAGATCCTCCATCATAAAATTGTCCCAGCATTTTGACAGCATCCAATTTATAAGAAATTCCTGCTTCCTTAGACCTTACCCCTAAATCTCTCAATTAGATCCTGAATCTTTTATTAAGTCCTTTCTAGCATCTTATTATTGAGACACTCTGCCATTCCCTTTTCCTGCTCTCTTGGGTTCTTCCTCTAGGTAACTTTAATAAATTCCACTTGTTCAAAACAAAAAACAACTAAGTTATAACTTGTTTGCTACATTGTGAAGTACAGAAAAACAGGGATGCTAGAGGAGGGCTTTTGACATTGAGGCCAGAGATCCAGCCAAGTAATTTATTTATTCAGTCATTAAGATATCATTTGCCCCTTTCTGCCTGGAACATAAACTCAGTGAGTTCTGTCTTCTCTAAGACAAAGCACTTAATAGACACTCAATAAATATTTATGAAATAAGTAAGTGAATGATTATAATGAGTCCTTATTGTGTCTTCAGTTCAGTTCAGTTGTTCAGTCGTGTCCGACTCTTTGCAACCCCAAGAATCGCAGCACGCCAGGCCTCCCTGTCCATCACCAACTCCCGGAGTTCACCCAGACTCACGTCCATCGAGTCAGTGATACCATCCAGCTATCTCATCCTCTGTCATCCCCTTCTCCTCCTGCCCCCAATCCCTCCCAGCATCAGAGTCTTTTCCAATGAGTCAACTCTTGGCATGAGGTGGCCAAAGTACTGGAGTTTCAGCTTTAGCATCATTCCTTCCAAAGAAATCCCAGAGCTGATCTCCTTCAGAATGGACTGGTTGGATCTCCTTGCAGTCCAAGGGACTCTCAAGAGTCTTCTCCAACACCACAGTTCAAAAGCATCAATTCTTCGGTGCTCAGCCTTCTTCACAGTCCAACTCTCACATCCATACATGACCACAGGAAAAACCATAGCCTTGACTACACGAACCTTTGTTGGCAAAGTGATGTCTCTGCTTTTGAATATGCTATCTAGGTTGGTCATAACTTTCCTTCCAAGGAGTAAGCGCCTTTTAATTTCATGGCTGCAGTCACCATCTGCAGTGATTTTGGAGCCCCCCAAAATAGTCTGACACTGCTTCCACTGTTTCCCCATCTATTTCCCATGAAGTGGTGGGACTGGATGCCATGATCTTCATTTTCTGAATGTTGAGCTTTAAACCAACTTTTCCACTCTCCTCTTTCACTTTCATCAAGAGGCTTTTTAGTTCCTCTTCACTTTCTGCCATAAGGGTGGTGCCATCTGCACATCTGAGGTTATTGTGTCTTAGGCACTGTGAGAGGCATCATAGGGTATCAAGTATCACTATTCTCTCCACTTAATGCTTGAAGGTGAGCTAGGGAATTAGAATCACACTCCAGGATAGCTATAAGCAAACTGTAATGGGTGTGTAGGAAAAGGAGAAGCTACTTCTACTTACAAATAACAGAATTTCTGAAGATGAATTAGAATGGAAAGGATTTTTTCAGGTGAAAACATGGAAGTGTATTCCATGTGGAGTTAATAGCATGAGCTAAGGCATGGTGGTTGCAAGAAGCATAAACTATATTTTATTGAGCTTCCATTCTGTTCAATACACTTTAGATTCTTCACTTAATTTAAGTTTCATAGCACCTTCCATTTCCCACCTCCAGGAGGGAATAATCATTATCCATACTCAATTAAGGAAACTGAGAAACACATAGTAAGTAAATAGGGAAACCTGAATTTGAATCCAGGCTTTCAGATCCCAAATACCAGATGGTATTTAGTGAGCATTAATCAGCTTATTTTGGACTGGCATATAAGATGTAGATATAGGGGAAGAGAGTGGGGTACAACTGAAAACTCTAAAGGGTTAAAATGTAGTGAAAGTTATCACTCTTTTTTCTATTTTGAATTTAAGTGTAAAAAGTAAGTATTTTTATATACTTTAAATACAGCTAATTTCTGCTGAAATATCGGTATTTCATGATGTAGAGAATGATTGAGAAGCATTGATTATTAGTAGTTTTTACAAAGATTCTTTATTCCCCTTTTGTATGTTTCTTTAACTGTAACTCTATAAATACATATTTCTGAACACCATGTTTTTTAATGATTTGACTGAGTTATTTCAAACAGAGCCCCTCTTTTTAAACATTATTCATCTGAAAAGTGTTCTAAAATTTTCTGATCTATAAGAATTCTTCTTTTGAGGAACATAATTCAACATAAAACTATATATCACCAACAATTGAGAAATATGAACTAATGAAATAAATACATAGTAAGAGCCATGTATTTTTAAGGATAGAGGAGGATATGAAATTAAAAAAAAAATGTTCCAAATGAGTAGCATGTTTATAAACTGCATAGTGTGGTTTTGATGGACAGCTGAGGATTACATAAATAAGTTTTAATAGGGTCAAGAAACCACAGCAATGTCATTCTCCTCTTTCCATTTATGCTTAAAAATGCTTAAGGTTGTCTACTCTCAATACTACAATTAAAAATGATTAGCATTTTTTCATCTCTGTTGTAATGGTAAAAATGTTGATCCATACCTTGAATACTCTGAGTTAAAAAAAAAAACTAAATATTTTCGTTCCTCCTTTTGCTATTACCAGCAACTATATGCACGAGAAATAATCATAAAAGAAGTAGAATGGTGGAATAATAGAGACAAAAGAGAAGATCAGTACAATTTCTAGTTTAGTTTGTCACTGGGTGTGATGGTTAATTTCCTGTGTCAACTTGGCTAGGCTATGACCCTCACTAGTTTTGTCAAACACTAGTCTAGATGTTGCTGCAAAGGTATTTGTGGATGGAATTATTTGCATGTGCAATTATTTGACTTTGAAAAAAGCAACTTACTTTTTATAATGTGGGTGGGCCTCATCTAATCAGTTGAAGGTAGTAAGCGCAGACAGGTTTCCCAAAGAATTTTGTTTCAAGGCTGAAACACAGAAATTCTACCTGGGCTCCCAGCCTGCTGACCTGCCTTTCAGATTTGCCAGCTCTCACAATTATATGAGTCAAGTGCTTAAAATAAATCTTTCTATACATCCTTATGTTAGTTGGCCAGTTAAGGCCAACTCTTTGTGACCCCATGGACTGTAGACCTCCAGGCTCCCCTGTCCATGGAATTCTCCAGGCAAGAATACTGGAGCGGGTTGCCACTCCCTTCCCAGGGGATCTTCCTGACCCAGGGATTGAACCTGGGTCTCCTGTATTGCAGGCAGATTCTCTACCATCTGAGCTATACATCTGTATCTATATTTATATCCATATTTCTGTGTCTCTTGGAAACCCTGACTAATACAGTGGGCAAACTAGAGAACAGAGAAATTATATGATATTCCTAATATCATTTAGTAAATAATGACAGAGGTATAACAGAGAGATGGGGAAACTGGGTCATAAAATTGCCTAAAATACTGACTGTAAGTCTGGGAAAGAAATTCATAAGCTATCCACTTTCATCACTGTTTTTTCTAGTGGATTGCATGCAGTGAAATGTGGAGTTTCATGGAAAACCAATACATTAGAAAAAATCTGAAGTTTGAAGCAGATGAAATAGAGGAGGGATTGCTTATTTGCTTTACAAAAGATAAAGTGTACTTTTATAAATTTATTTTTTAATTGGAGGAAAATTGCTTTACAGTGTTGTGTTAGTTTCTGCCATACAACAATGCAAATCAGCCATAATTTTACATATATCACCTCCCTCCCCTCCCCCACCCCACCCCTCTGCATCATCTCAGAGCCCAAGGCTGGACTTGCTGTGTTATATAGCAACTTCTCACCAGCTATCTATTTTACCATTCTTGAGAGAGGCAACTTTTCTCAACATTTAAGGTGGTTTCATGTTTTTTTTTTTTTTTTTTTAATGCCAGGTTCCTCTGTCCATGGGTTTCTCAAGAATACTGGAGTGGGTTGCCATTCCCTTCACCAGGAAATCTTCACAACCCAGAGATCAAATCTGGGTCTCCTGCATTGCAGACAGATTCTTTACCATCTGTGCCACCAGGGAAACTGTAATAAACATAGATCACACATTTTACATGACGCTTTGCTGGTAACAAAGCTCTTTCATATGTACTCTTTTCTGGAAGCTTCACTGCAAATCTCTGAGTTACTGTCATCAGTTTATGATGGAGACAAGCAAGGCTGACAGAAACTAGGGGACTTGCCTAAATGACTCAGAGCAGCTGATTCCCAGATCTGAGCTCACCTCCTTGTCCGGCAATGATGCCTATGGAGCATCAGCATTAACCTGAAGGGTGATGTTTGTAGGTCTCTTGACCAGGAATTCCATAGTGAGCTGAATTCTTACACTAATCAAAAGGATATGTGAGTTCTACTGCGCTAACAGGAACATTAAGATTTACTTTGGAAGAAAAAAAATCCCAATATATCTTCCTCATTCTTAAAGATATCCCTATCACATCCTTTCTCAACTGTGAATTGATTCTAAGGCAGAATAGAAAATCTGATTTTTTTTCTTTTTAATGCTATCTAGTTTACTGAAACTGTTTATTCTCATGTTTTATAGCTCTTTCTCCTACCTGGGTTTTCATTTTCCCAACTTAACAGAATGTACTTTAAGAAAAGGACTTTGCATCACTGGATCAAAGAACAGAGGCATCTGTATTACATCTACATTTACTGGGCTGCTAAGACCCCACACATTTTCAGTCTGTTGCTTATCATACCTACCCAGGCCACCCCTGGATTCATCACATTTGTAAGATTTGATTTCTCTCCTGTTTCACATCTGAGAGCAGGTGGACCAAGACAGTTCTTTGGAGGCTCGACAAGTGATTTCTCTTGAGAGAGGTGCCTCTCTCTAATCTGCCAAGGAATAAAAATTCAGACAATCACATAGATCATTTTGAATGGTGCCAAATAAATTCCACCAAACGCAGTAGTATTGCCAGTAGGCAATAATTACAACATGTCACTGGGAAATGTGGTGATTTTCTTCTAACATCAGGCTTTAGTCTTATCCTCAGTGTCACAAAAATGACAGAGAGAGGACATAAACAGTTTTCTCCATAGATATAGCACGCATTTCTCATATTCAGGGAAATGGGGGTGAAGTGCTTCTTTACCTTGAAATGACTGGAACAGGATGCCAGGGATTGAATAGGTACCACCTAGAACTTAACTGATCTCTTCTGACAGCACACTTGTCAACTACTCCAAAAATTAAGCAAAGTGGTGAAGAAAGACCACCATTTTGTTGTCAGCAAGGCTCTCGGCCCCGGCTGAGGAAAGAAATAACCTGTTGTAGCTTACGAAAGGAAAAGCTCTTCAGTAAGAATGGAAAGTCCTGAAAGCAAGTATGAGAGTCTGCTCGGGGGAGGTAATAGCATCCCAAAGTCTTCTAGGATTTTAGCTTCAACCAGAAGATTGTCTTTCAAACATAAGCAAGACCAGGAAGTCACATTAAAGGGCCGAACAAGATCGTGGGCGAAACAGCTGTGTGAACCAAGTTTAAAAAAAAAACAACACATAATAAATAATAAGAAGCCAAGGAATGCTGTAGAAATGGCGAGAAAAGACAGAGACGCATAGGAGGGATAAGAAGGGAGGAGGGAGTCGGGGAGGGAGCGGAGAGAGGAGAAAGCTGAGCGCGGACGTCAGGAACAAAAGCTCCAGCGGAGTCTGGCGGAGGCACTAAGGGAGCATGGGGTGTTTTGAATAATTATTAAAATTAGCATGTGTCTGCGCCATCCTGTGGGTGTGGCGCACAGCGGAGTGTAAACTCTAGCGGGGCTGGGAGCAAACACTGGATTAGCGGCAGCAGCCTGCCAGCCTGCCCGAGGAGTGTGAGGACCAGCGCGCGGCACACCGACCGCACGATGGCCTCGTCTCAAGGGAAGAACGAGCTGAAATTCGCCGACTGGATGGCAACTCTGCCGGAGAGCATCCACAGCATACCCCTCACCAATTTAGCCATCCCAGGTAGGCGCTCAGAGGCTGCCGCCGGGGCGCTCGGCGTCCGCTCCACCTGCCCCGCCCTGCTTTATCTGCCACTAAGTGGTAACTTGCCAAGATGCCCACTGGAGGCAAACTCGTCTCCACGGGTGGGTCTCGGACCAGGCGAGCGCGTGCCCGGGCGCCTCCGGCCTCCCAGCGCTTTCCCAAACCTCTGGGGACCGTGGCGCGGGGAGTCAAGGTGACTGCTTTTCCATGGGTTTTTGAAGCAGGTTGTGTTGAGAGGGCTGGAGCAGGGGAAAGGCTTGGCTCTACGATGGCCCCTCGTACCCCAGCGCCCCGCCTCCACAGTGTTCCCCCCGGAGACGGGTCTGGGGACGATTTCTGGGGCTGTGGGATGATGGTGGTCTGCGAGCGCGAGCCGCTGTCCTAAGGGCTCGGCTCTAGCCCGTGGACCTCCGACTCCATCTCTGTCACGGGATCAAGAGAATTTGGTGGATTTCTCGGTTAGAAGCTACCCGAGTCATTAATATTCGTCCCTAGTCTCCTTTGAAGAGACAAAGCGCTTCCCGAAGAGTGATGAAAGTTCAGGGACCGCAGGCTTGATCGATGCCCTTGACCTGGAGCTGAAGGGGGGAGAGGAATGTAGGGAGCCGTTTCCTGATCTGCGTGGACCTAGAGGGCCTGGCCGGGTGGTCACCATCTGGACT
This sequence comes from Bos indicus x Bos taurus, assembly GCF_003369695.1. Classification (NCBI taxonomy): domain Eukaryota; kingdom Metazoa; phylum Chordata; class Mammalia; order Artiodactyla; family Bovidae; genus Bos; species Bos indicus x Bos taurus. Next base: position 32,812,606 of record NC_040095.1, read on the forward strand.
CTGGTCCAAGGGCAGTGAGCAGCGTCCAGCGCGCGGGTCAGGAAAGCAAACCCGCGTGGACCGTGCATTTGTTGCTCGGGACAGAAACCAGGCAGGGGAACCTGCGTGAACTGCGGCGGAGGGGTGGGCTTCACCGGCAAATCTTAGGAAAAAGATGATTGCGCTGGTGTCCAGAGAGGCTAGAAAGAAGGAAGCCTCGGCAAAGCGAGGAAGAGACTGGAGGGGTCGGACGCTTCAACGTGAAGCGCGCGACTTGGACCAGAGGACTGGGCAGGTTTCTGGGGGACGGGGCCGCAGCAGACCCTAGTTCGGATGTGCAGGGGCAGGGTGGTTTCAGGACGGTATACCACGGTGACAGCTGGGTTCACAGCCATACTTCGTTGACTTTTCGCTTGGGCTGAGAGTGCAGAGTATCTCCCTGACCCGCCTGACCCTTCCAGGATTCGGCTAGAGGGCAAAAGACCGACAGGTAGTTCATCCCTCGCCTTGAGCTATGCCTGGTTATCAAGTTCAACCTTCTGGTCTACCTTCTCTAGCTCTTACCCATCCGGCGCCCTCTCTCAGCCACTGGGGGAAATCATGCTTAAAAATTTTTTTTTTTTTTTTTTTTAAGGGGAAGATGGGTTTTCTTGAAAATCTCTAACCAGTAGCACTGGAATTGATCAGTAACTGAAATCAATGGTCTTTAGTCAAATGGATGTTTGGCGGTTATGACAGACACAGGCTCTGAGTGCCAGCCCTGGAAGGGAAGGGTTTGTCCCCTCTTGCCCTTCTTCAGGAGGGAATTTCCCAAGAGCCCAGGTGTCTCTAAGGAAGAGAACAAGCCAGCTTCTCCGTTCTGCATTTACCCTCCTCCCGGGTGAGCCTAGGGATTGCTCTTTTGAAGGAGACAGTAGAAACTACAGAACTTTGTTGGCAAAATTCCACTCTCACTTCCACAGGCATTGCTATCCACTTTTCTTCCTTTTTATTTGGTCTTTAGACGGGTACTTTCACATGGTTTTACCTGAGCATTTATGGAGGCCTAAAAGGTAAGAAGGGCAAGGAGTCTGATGCCAGCTTCCTGACAGGTGACTCTCCAGAGACACAGGGAGGTTAAAAGCTCAAGCTCACATTGCAGGTTCTGAGGGATGGCATGATATCATGTCTGAATCTAACATACATTTTTATAATACTTCACTTTTCAAAGCCCTAACATATAACCCAGATAACAGAATCCTTCCCCAAACCTTGTGAAGCAAGTGATGCTGATAAGTATTAACTCCATTTCACAGATACGAAAGTTGCATTTCAGTGAAGGGAAATGACCTGCTATCAGTTCAGTGATATGATCTTTAAATATGGTCCTTAGAAAAAGTATCTAGGAATTTTGGAGAGAAATGCTTTGCGGTTTGGATCTGGGTGATTCCGCAGCAACAAGTACTAATCAGGCTGAAAGGACAAGGAATTAAGGCATTGGCAGGAGTGAGAGGAATTTTCTTTTCTTCCCACAGGACAAGGTGGAAACCTGTGTTCAGAGGCTTCGATATTCTGATAGTTCTACAGTAGAGACACAATGATAATAGCACTCGACACAGTGGGAATTTCCACTGCTTGCCTAATTCCTCTTAGTTTTATACTCAAAGTGGATCCCCTGCAAAGCTTTCCATTCTCATCCGCAATAATTCTGAGATAAAAACCCTATTTTGCCCCTCTCCATCCCTCAATTCCCCTGTGATTTTGTAATGTAGGTTTGGCAGATCTACACATGTAAATCCAGGTTTAAAAATGGCTTTGGTACCTTACTGTATTACTCAAACTGTGAGAATTTTTGGAGGAAAAAAAAAAGATGTTCAAACTTCTATAGTCAGGGAACACTAATTGGAGACTATTAAACGCTAATGGAATAATTGCCTTAAAATCATGCTAATAGCTTCCTGGCTGCTACATGTTTACTTGGCCAGTTGCTACAGCTTGAATTAAGTAATTATCTCCACCATTTAAAACCACTTCTGATGTACCACACAAGGGTTTCTGTAGAAGGGAAGGGCTGCTCAGTCATCCTCTAAGCTTCAGGTTTTCTTAGGTGGAGCAACTGGAGAGTGAAGAGCTGTCTAATTATGAAGCCATCTTCTTGGGTCAGCTGACCTGCATTACCCAGAGCTAGTGCAAAGAACCGTCTGCAGGTGTGTGATATTCCCCCAGGTGTGCAGTTCTGGCATCTTTAAACTGTTTCTCAAGATGTCTGCATATTGAATACTTTCATAACCGAATTTCTGTGTCTGTTTTGCATTTAAATGGCATCATGATTTGGTATTGACTGGCCTAAAGAATTCAGTTAGTAATCGGTATTAGTAGTTTTACTTTGATTTTATTTTTCAGAGGAATGGTACTGTCAGAACGCCCTGACAGTTACTCAGATTTCAGTCTCATTTGTCTTTTCTTCCTATCTCTGATGACTCCAAGCTGAGTTTTCATTCGTACATGCTTGCTTAACAGTATTCTGGCATTTTGGACTATGAATGATGCATCCTCTTACCATAAACAGGTTAGAGAGGGTAAACAGGGATGGAAGCTGGGAGACAAAGTGTCAAGTTCAGGTGAAGGTGAGTCTGATGAATTTCTGGCATCTTCAAAGCCGAGTTTAACTTTTATAATCACGGTGCTGCCAGAACCATTGTAAAAGATCCATCATGGGAGCAAGCAAGCTGTTGCTTAATCTGGGTAAGTTGTTGCTGATCTGGATCTATGACAAGGAGTCATTCTGTCTGAAATCTAAAAAATCAGGAAGGGTTTTTATTTTAATGGGAAGGGTCTGTTATGCATTTGCTTATATGTGATGAAAGTCTTCTTCACATAATACAGTAAGTTGACCATGTAATACTGAAAGACTGGCTAGTGTTATGGGACTAGAACCTCAGAAGGAGTGTATGTTTCCTTGGTGTCAGAGTTGTTTACTGAGTTGACCACCAGTTGGCCTGTGAGCAGGACCTGGGCAGTCAGTTTGCTTACCCTCTCCCCTGTCCTTGAAATGCACTTTTGGCCCATCATTTCCACAGTGGGAGCCATTTTCAAGGAAGCAGCCTTGAGAGAGCAATGTGTTATTGAGACCATCTGGCCAGTGTATGTGGCTGAACCTTGTTAAGGCCTCCGTATAAACTTTTAAATAGGCACAGAGATCCACTTATCTTGCAGCTGCTTCCAAACAAGCTTCCTATGTAAACTCCCTGATTATGAAACTTACCTACCAATCTGGAAGTCATCTGCCTGCCTTTGGTGTCTCCTTGCCAGTTTTCAAACCAAAACTTGAACAGCAATTGTTGACTATACTTTAGATAAGGAACACAGAAACGCTTCAGAAATCAATGTTCTTGCAGATTTTGTACACTCTTTCAGGAAATGCTAACACCAATGAAAAAGGGCAGTGTTACTTAGGGAAACAAGATGTGTTTAAAATAGCTCTGACTTCTGTGATCCTGTGTTGGCTTTTATTAGTTTTTAATTTCTTTCCTCACAGTGATCTCTTCTTGTTGTTCCTGGAGCCAACTGTTTTCCTTTTCCTTGTCATTTACTATTTCTATTTTGATTAGGACGGGATAAGATTGTCAGGGTAAATCTGGAACTGGGTCTAATTGTACAAGTTTCTTTTAGGAAGCAAGGCATTTCCCCCCATCATTTTAGTCCTTATAGTGATATGGAAATTAATCTTATTCAAAGCAACAAAATTGTTTAAAATGACTAGCTTTCTTGTGCTGCCTGTTCAATTCCCAGTTTTGTTTTTGATTTTGCTAAAAAGAAAAAACTTAAATATCTGGAACATAAGTTTTACACTTTTGAAAATTTTTAATTGGAGCATAATTGCTTTACAATATTGTGTTAGTTTCTGCCACACCTCAACATGAATCAGGCATCAGATCAGATCAGTCACTCAGTCATGTCCGACTCTTTGTGACCCCATGAACCACAGCACGCCAGGCCTCCCTGTCCATCACCAACTCCCGGAGTTCACCCAGACTCATGTCCATCAAGTCAGTGATGCCATCCAGCCATCTCATCCTCTGTCGTCCCCTTCTCCTCCTGCCCCCAATCCCTCCCAGCAGCATCAGAGTCTTTTCCAATGAGTCAACTCTTCGCATGAGGTGGCCAAAGTACTGGAGTTTCAGCTTTAGCATCATTCCCCCCAAAGAAATCCCAGGGCCGATCTCCTTCAGAATGGACTGGTTGGATCTCCTTGCAGTCCAAGGGACTCTCAAGAGTCTTCTCCAACACCACAGTTCGAAAGCATCAATTCTTCGGCGCTCACCCTTCTTCACAGTCCAACTCTCACATCCATACATGACTACAGGAAAAACCATAGCCTTGACTAGACGAACCTTTGTTGGCAAAGTAATGTCTCTGCTTTTGAATATGCTATCTAGGTTGATCATAACTTTCCTTCCAAGGAGTAAGCGTCTTTTTTACATATGTCCTCCTCTTCTTGAACCTCCCTCCCATCTCACCTCTCCTAGATTGTCACAGAGTATCAGGTTTGAGCTCCCTGTATCATACAGCAAATTCCCATTGGCTATAAATTTTATACATGGTAATGTATATGTTTCAGTGTTGCTCTTTCAATTCATCCTTCCCTCTCCTTCTTCCATTGTGTCAACAGTCTGTTCTCTATGTTTACATCTCCACTGATGCCCTGGAAAAAGGTTCATCTGTACTATCTTTCTAGATTCCATATATATGTGTTAATATATGTTTGTTTTTCTGACTTGCTTCACTCTGTATAATAGGCTCTAGGTTCATCCACCTTATTAGAACTAACTCAAATGCACTGCTTAATTTATCCTATTGGGGCTCTTCTTGTTGAATTGAACTGAATCATCACCTATTACTAACTAATATAAAGTGATACTTGTGACATTTTTGAGTTTGCAAAGTGTTTTCTCATGAACACACATGCTTTTCACATGTTCTATCAATAATCTCCTTGCTACTCAAGGCCTGAGGAGATTATTGATCCAGGGGCCAGCAGCATCAGCGAACATGGGTAGAAATACAGCATCTCAGACCCCAGCCCTCAGACTGATTTAATCCCAAGCTGTATGTTAACAAGATCCCCAGGTGACTGCATACACATTTAAAGTTTGAGAAACACTGCTTACCGTATCTCTAAGGGAAACCTTTATGTAAGTGGCAGAACCAAATTTAAATATGCTTCTTTGATTGAGCTCTTTCTAATGGACCATGAAGTCTATCTGTGAATGTTCAAATTTACATTTAGGCTTAGAGCCAGAGCCCCATATCTGACTCAAGGCTAATGGCCCAGGTTGGGAACATTTCTGATAACTGACATTACAGTTCATCATGCACCTTGAACAATAAAAATGAGTTAATTGCTATTTAAGTGTTCAAATTGGGTCACTGTGATAAATGTAAAACCTTCCTCCCCATTTCCTTAAAGTCCTGATGCTCTTTGATACCAGCCATCAACAGCACTTAAATTCAGCCCATCTGGCAATGCTAGTGGTCACTAATGACAATTTAGGAGACACTCTGTATTGGTTCTTTGTCCATTTGGTATCATTTTTGTTGTGTCATAGGACCAGCTACTTTTGTTGTATTTATAGGCCGCAGGTTTGTTCACCTTATCTATAAGCTTCCGTGGTGGCTCAGACAGTAAAGAATCTGCCTACAAAGTGGGAGACCTGGGTTTGATCCCTGGGTTGGGAAGATCTCCTGGAGGAAGGCATAGCAACCCACTCCAGTATTCTTGCCTGGAGAATCCCTTGGACAGAGGAGCCTGGTGGGCTACAGTCCATGGGGTCGCAAAGAGTTGGACATGACTGAGAGACTAAGCACAGCACAACACAAATTTCAAGCCCCTTTGAAGTAATAGTGGCATCATAAATGCAAACTGTAGTAATAATCAGCACCAGACAGCCATCAAACACAAAGGTAAATGGTGAATTGTTTTTTAATAGGAAGAAAATGATCAGTCTTTGTATTTGTAAACCATACCTCATTTATTTAAATCATGATTTACGTGGATTTGAAACATGCATAACTGTGGTTGTAACTCACTTGATTTTAATTATTTAGCATAATCCAGGCTCTGAAAGAGTTAAATTTTAAAAAAGAAACTTCAGCTTGCTAAAATAGATACATTTATATGTTACAGCTCACACACTTTACTCATATGAAGATTTCTCATATCCTTATGTAGAGTTTATTTTCTCCTGTGTAATTCTAACCCTGCCTAATCAAAATAGAAAGAGTAAGTTACAAAGAGGAAGAGTAAAGCTGTTGAGTGACATATATTGGCTATAAAAATAGGCAATATTTTTGAAGGAAGACTAATAAATAAGGATATAGGTATCCTTACATAAAAGGTAATGTTCCCTAAATTCTAAAATTTCCAAAGTAAAATCAGAGTCATGTTAATTGTCAGTTTTGATCCCTTCCAAGTACCTCCTTCATGGACTTCTGAATAGTTCTAGAAATCTCTGGACAAATTCTTAAATTGTTTTTTTAAACCAGTTTCGTGGGCTATTGCACACTGCAATTTTCCTTCTTTCCTGTTTTGGGGAGGTTACGGGGAGTTGTCATTTTTGCTGCTCTGACATGTAGAGGAACTGTACTTCTGTAGTTTTACACTCAGAACTCCACTGCTGTTGGCAGTCCCACCAGAGCCTGTGCTGTGTCTGCAAAGGCCCAGCGTTGAGGATGTTAATGTGTAAAAAGGGCCTTGGATAGGATTGCACTGTGGTCAAAGGCTCCCAGAGCTGGGTCCCCTGCTGTGGAACATGTAGGTGCCAATCCTACGGCTGACTCTGGCTGCCATCTCCACTGAAACCATGAGTGCCAACACTGCCGGATCCTATCAGTCCTTTTGCTTTGTATGGATGCCAGCAAAAGAGTTCTTTGATTTATGTTGATTCTTTTGGTGCTGCCACCTTGCCCTAGGACTTAGAAATGAGTTTATGAGAGCCAGGCAGAGGACAATATGTAGGATACATTTTATTCTGTACTGTACATCACTCTCAGTGTTAATTCACTCTCTGCATGCACATATACATATGCATGTATGTGTGTGTGCACGCCCATAGGTGTATCAACTTTCTGTTAAGATAACTTCTTTTCTGAGAACCTTCTGAATAGATCCTGTAAGTGGGCCTCTGGGCCTACCTAATTAATCATTCCTCCAGGCAGATCCAGGGTAACAACACAGCTGGATCCATACTGTCCCCAGTGAGCAGCCTGGGACAGTGTAAATAGAGCCAAATCATCTGATAGACCTAAAGTAATTACTAACACCTCCATTGCTTTAAAGCACATAAATAAGTAATCGATGCACTCTGAACCTTCAAGAGAAGGTTAAGTCTCATACACACATAGGCATGCATTTTAATTATCAATGGTTAAAGGGATCAGCTCCGTTAATATGGATATTTCACCTATTAATGTTACCACCAATGAGACTTATCCATTACTATTGCCCATGTACACTCAAGGAACTTCTGGGTACAATCATGTAATTTATTATCCTCAAGAAGCTTATAGATTCTATTACCTGTCTCTCAAGGGTTAGGATCAGTCTCAGAAGATTGAGGACCGGGAAAATATGTAAATCATATACTCTAAAAGGCAAGAAAATGTGAAAGAGAAATTTACCCTGGTTCAGATGATATCCGGCAACCAGACACTTTCTACAGTATCATATGCTTTTATTATGCTCTGTTAAGAGAGGAAAATGGGTCAGGAAGACAGGCAGGAGGAGATAGTTAAACGTCCTTGAGAAACTGCCAGGATTAGTCACCTCCGGAGATCAGGTACTGAAACAGATGGCCCACTGCTTTGTTAGATGTGCTCTTGTTTTGTGTCTATTTTTCATTATGGATCCTGGGAGTGGACAACTCTTAGACCACTCCATCTTTAACGTCAGCTAATTTTATGTTTTACATAGAAGAATTCTTCTTTTGAATTAATTTTTATGAAGCAGTCATGTTTATCCTTGGTCAACATTGTAAATGATGGTTGTGTTCCTTGATTCACTTGGAGAATTTTTATTTCATGAAAGAAAGTGGACTCCAGTGAATGAATGACAGTCTTAGTTGCCTGGGAGGCTTTCCTGTAGGTCTCCTTTGACTTCTTGGCTGGTGCAGAGGAAGATGTACTTGAAGGAGTCCTCATGGGCAAATGGGAACCTATCTCAATGCACATCTCTGACTATACTTCTCTGTTACCATGTGGAGGAGGAGGAGGAAGGAGGAACTAGGCTGCCTTAGTACAGAATTAATCCAAGCACCCTCCTGCTATGACCTGCCCTGGGCTTTTCTGAAAGAAAAAAAACTGGTCGAGGGGTTGTAAAGATTCTACTTTGAGAGTTGCTAGAAGGGTAGGCTACATAACTGTCACCCCTCGTGTTCTCATTTCCCAGCATTAGAGTTTCACTCTTGAAAATGTCCTTAATTCTCTTGTCTTACTCTTTTCTGTTCTGCTTCCTTGGAAAAAAGTCCAACTTAGTCAAACTTTTTTTTTTTTTTTTAAATCTATTCCAATCCTAGAAAACTTCAATGGTTAAATATTACTGAAGTACACAGCCTGGATGGTTCCACTAACTAGAAATTTCTCACCATGAATCTTACACATCAATAGTAAATTCAGATTTTTACTCTCTGAGATAATAACTTCATACTTCTTCTTACTTCTCAAATCAGTATCTCCTTCCCACCCCACTTTAAACTTATGACTTCACCTCTTATTTTACAGGAAAAGAAATAGATTCAAACAGACATGAACTTTCTCAGTTTCCCACCATTAACCCACCAACCTACTTGCATCTATTTCTGCATATTCTGCATTTTCTTTAGGTAAGAAGTCATGGATCTTTTTCTGCCTGAATCCATCTTTTCTACTTGTGGTCTGGATCCCCTTCACTCAGATCTCCTAAGTTTTACCCCCAGTTTATTCCCTCCCCTCCATAATTATTTTTCTCTACCACTTCTGGATCATTCCAGTCACCACACAATCATACTTTATTACCCTTCTTAATGAAAAAAAAATCTCTCTTGACTCCACATCTGTGCCTCTATCCACTGCGCTATTTCTCTAGTATTTGTGAAAGCATTACCTCTGTCTTCAGGTTGTTATTTCCTTTCCTTGCCTACCCCATATTAATGTTATTTCACTACCACTGCACTAAAATTGTTTTTTATCAAGGTTGCCAGTGATTTTTTTTTTTTTTTTTGGATAAAGCTAAGGAAAGTTATGACCAACCTAGATAGCATATTCAAAAGCAGACACATTACTTTGCCAACAAAGGTTCGTCTAGTCAAGGCTATGGTTTTTCCTGTGATCATGTATGGATGTGAGAGTTGGACTGTGAAGAAGGCTGAGCGCCGAAGAATTGATGCTTTCGAACTGTGGTGTTGGAGAAGACTCTTGAGAGTCCCTTGGACTGCAAGGAGAGCCAATCAGTCTATTCTATCCTGGGTGTTCTTTGGAAGGACTGATGCTAAAGCTGAAACTCCAGTACTTTGGCCACCTCATGTGAAGAGTTGACTCATTGGAAAAGACCCTGATGCTGGGAGGGATTGGGGGCAGGAGGAGAAGGAGTCAACAGAGGATGAGATGGCTGGACGGTATCACTGACTTGATGGACGTGAGTTTGAGTGAACTCCGGGAGTTGGTGATGGACAGGGAGGCCTGGTGTGCTGCGATTCATGGGGTCGCAAAGAGTCGGACACGACTGAGCAACTGAACTGAACTGAACTGAGTGAGTAATTAATTCTTTATCATTTTATTTGACTTTTCAACATCATTTGATATGACTGACTGCACTCTTCTTGAAACGTTTTCCTCTTTCGGCTTCTTAAGACACGTGTGTATGAGTGTGTGTGTGGTTAAAAAACACATGACATAAGATTTACCCTCTTAATGATTTTTTAAATGTTTAGTATTCTTAGTTCTAAGCACAAAGGTATATAGAAAATCTCTATAACATTTCATCTTGCATGACTGAAATGTTATACCCATTAAACAGCAACTCATCATTCCTCTTCTACTTTTTACTTTGATGAAATAGCTACCTACGTCATATAAGCAGAATAATGTAGTATTTATCCTTTTGTGACTGGATATTTCACTTAACACGGTGTACTCAAGGTGCATTCATGTCGTAATATATAGCAGAAATTCCTTTCCTTCTTCACAGATGGGTAAGGTCCCATTGCACATATACACCGATTTTGTTTATTCATCTTTCAGCGCACTTTGAGGTTGTTTCTGTATCTTGACTATTGTGAATAATGGTGCAATGAACTTGGGGGTGCTAACATCTCTTTAATAGCCTCTTAAAATTCTTTTGGTTAAATACCCAGAAGTAGGATTGCTGGGTCACATAGTAGTTCTATTTTTAACTTTTTGAGGACACTGCATTATTTTTTTCTGTAGCAGCTACATCATTTTACATTCCTACCAATAGCGAAAAGTTTCCAATTTCTCCATATCTTCACCAATACTTATTTCTGTTTTTTTTTTTATAATTACCATCCTAATAAGTGTGGATTTATATCTCAGTGTAGTTTTGATTTTTATTTCCTTGATGATTCGTGACTTTGAACAGCTGTTGATGTACCTGTATTTGTTATCTTGCTACTTGGTGGTAAGACTTAATGATGTATTTTGAAAATTAATCCCTTATAGATATATGATTTGTAAATATTTTCTCCCATTTTATAGGTTGCTTTTTTACTCTATTGATTGCTGCTTCCTTTGCTCTGCAGAAGTTCTTTAGTTTCATATAGTCCTACTTGTCTATCTTCTATTTTATTTCTATGCTTTTTATATCATATTCAAGAACACAACATCAATGTCAGAAGCTTTTCCCTCATGTTTTCTTCTAGAAATTTTACAGTTTTAGGTCTTACATTTAGATCTTTAGTTCATTTTGAAATTATTAGTGTATGGTCCAGTTTCATTTTTCTGCATGCAGTTACTCATTTTCCCCAACACATTTGTTGAAGAGATGAACCATTCATCATTGTGTGTTCTTGACACTTTTCTCAAAGATCAGCTGACTGTGTTTGTGTGAGTCTACTTCTGTGTACATTTTGCTCTGTTGGTCTATATGTTTGGCTTTGTGCTAGCATCATACTTCTTTGATTGCTTTATCTTTGTAATATGCTTTGAAATGCGAAATGTGATGCCTCCAGCTTTGTTCTGTCTCAAGACTGTTTTGTTTATTTGGAGTCCTTTGTGGTTCCACAGTAATTTTAGCATTGTTTTTTTTCTATTTCTGTAAAAATAAAATGCCATTGGGATTTTGATAGGAATTGCTTTAAATCTATTAGATTACCTTAGATAATTCGGGCACTTTAACAAAACTAAGTCCTCCATCCACCAACAAGGGGTTTCCTTTTATTTGAGTCTTGTTTAAATTCTTTCATACATGTTTTCTGAGAACAAGTCTTTCACATCCTTGGTTAAGTTTATTTTTAAATATTTTATTCTTTTTGATGCTACTATATCTAAGATTGTTTTCTTAATTTCCTTTTGGAGTGCTGATTTTTAGTGTATAGAATAAAGGTGATCTTCATATGTTGATTTTGATCCTGCAACTTTACTAAATGCATTTATTATAACAGGTTTTCATTGTTGTTGTGTGTTAGTGTACAGCGTGAAACGAACAAATGATAAAGTGAAATAAGAACAGTGAATTTAGGCAGAGGAGATCCTTTAAAAATGCAGGCTCTGGTTTCAAATACCTGAGGTTTGTAGCCTAGCTTTGACATTTACTAGCTATGTGCCTCAGTATTCTCAGCTAAAACATGAGGATAATAACAGTACTTCATAAGCTATTATGAGTACTTCATGGGTATAATACTTCTTAAGTTGTTGTAAGGATTAAATGAGGATATGTATAAAGTATCTAAGAAGGGCTGGCATACATGATGTTACCTACTCATGTTTCACTTGTGATTTTCAATCCCAATGAATAATCTTCAGAGCAAAATAGAAAGTGAACATGAAAGTCACTCAGTCCTGTCCAACTCTTTGTGACCCCATGGACTTAGTCCATGGAATTCTCCAGGCCAGAATACTGGAGTGGGTAATGTTTCCCTTCTCCAGGGGATCTTCCCAACCCAGGGATCGAACCCAGGTCTCCCACATTGCAGGTGGATCCTTTACCAGCTGAGACACAAGGGAAGCAGAAGAAAATAAAGAAGATTGTAATAAAAAATGTTGTCAAATGTGTGTTCAAGCTTTTGTGCCAAGGCAATGTATATCTCTAGGTACTAAAGAGGGGAGATGATAAAATATTACAGAACTGAGCAATCATTTCTAGAGATTGTGAAAATGGAGATATAAAAATAATGCAAATGTCACAGTGTCCAAAAGAGGAAAAATAGACCCCAAGAAATTCATATGGTAATATCCAAATGATGTGTAAGTGAATAAAAAAGGAAGTGATGATAAGGGCTCACCCTTCCTGTGAAAAGTGAATCAGTTGGGAGGCATGGGACCCTGACTGCCGTCCTGGATCCGCGACCAAGTGCTGGACAAGTCAGTTAACTCTGCTGGTCCTGTGGTGTTAACATCTGTAAAACTGCTCAGCAGTTAATGTTGTGGACAAACTTGCCTCAAACCATGGCTCTGCTGTTTACCAGCTGACTCAGGGGAGCCACTGAAAACCCTCTGAGTTACAATTTCCTCAGTTCCAAAATAGAGATGATAGTACCAACCTCACATCCTCTGTTGTGAGGAATCAATAAAATATATAGTATACTTGTCACCGGAGAAGGTGATGGCACCCCACTCCAGTACTCTTGCCTGGGAAATCCCATGGACGGAGGACCCTGGAAGGCTGCAGGCCATGGGGTCGCTAAGAGTCGGACACGACTGAGCGACTTTCACTTTTCACTTTCATGCATTGGAGAAGGAAATGACCACCCACTCCAGTGTTCTTGCCTGGAGAATCCCAGGGATGGGGGAGCCTGTTGGGCTGCCATCTATGGGGTCGCAGAGTCAGACACAACTGAAGCAACTTAGCAGCAGCAGCATACTTATCACAGAATAAATGGTCAATAAATATAACTCTTTTTTTTTTGTTGTTATCATTCCATCATGTATAATTCACTTCATTTATTTGCTAACAAGGTGGTTCTTGTCTTTGTAAGATCCTTTTCCCTCACCTCCCTTTAGTCACAGCTTGTTGACTTTTTCCTTTGTAGGCTCAGCCCTGCCTTAGGCTCCAGACCCAGTCCAACCCTTGGATAAGGGAATGTGAAGAGGACTGTTTCATTTCACCAGTTTTCTTCTTGCATCTAGAACTCAGCTTCTGATACAGCTGGATACTGAAAAATCAACTGTCATGGGAGGGGCACACATGAGCAGCCCAGAGCAAGGAATGGAACTTCCCACAGGTGGAGATGTTGGCCAGGTAGACTCAGTGGCAAGTTATTGGGAGAATATCCATATCCAGAGAGGACAGTGATCAGCAATACTTTTGATCCCGCACAGGGAAAAGGGTCTAATATATGGACAGAGACCCTTAAGAAACCTACAAGCAGATATCTCAGAAACACAGGGAAACCTCAGACACACTGAACTTCCTCATATGAAGTTTACTTATCCAAGTCAGAGCTTTGGACACCATCTTAGACTTTCGCTCTAAGATTAAGTTCTTAGTCCCAGGCTATACCCAGATCCTAGGAGAAAAATTCTGTATGATTCTTCCCAGTCCCACCTGGTCCCTGAACACCTTGTGCCTGACTGAGCTCTCTTTCACTATGATTGATGAGAAAACTCCCGGTTGTTACAAGTTGATACATTATTAGGCAACAGAGCCTAAATTTTAAATTGATTTTTAAACATGAAGATTAATTAGAGCTATTTTGACAAGCTTTAACAAGAGTGAAACTAAAAAAGTTTTGAAATATAAAATATGTAAGAGCAGGTCCATAGAAACTTGACTTAACTGTGGTCTGTGAGAAAAAGACCTAGGGCATGTAGTCAACAGGGAGCTGTCAATCAGTGGCAGAGCACACAATAACGTGTGTGCACAATTGGGCTGCTGTGCCAGATGTAGTTCACAGAGCAAGGGGTGTAATAGCCTGGCTGACCCTATACTGGGCAGAGCCATCTGCAACATGGAGCTCTGTTCTGGGCTTCAAACTTTCATGGATACTGTGGAAAGTTGCAGAGTTTTGGGGGAGCAAGGGGTTGGGATTGTGGGGAGGGTTTTACCAAGCCATTGACTTTGAAGTTTCTGGAAGCCACCTTACATGGGAAATATAGCCAGCTCTCTTCAGGCACACGGAGAGGTCTATGAAGTTCTAAATTAAAGCAACCACAAAATAGAATTTAAAGGGATGACGCTTTTGGAAAGCTAAAAGATAAGGAGAAACCTTTTATCAATGTGATTTTTAAGCAGTGAACTTAGCCTCTCTAGGAGAGGTGTGTAAAAAGAGGCTGATTGGTTATCTTCCAAACATCTGCTTTTATTAATACAAAGCATTTGATCCGGATGACCTCTAAGGCCTTTTCTGCTTCTATGACACTGTGATAATGGATAGGTTGTTGTTGTTTAATTGCTAAGTCATGTCTGACTCTTTTGAGACCCTGTGGTCTGTAACCCTCTAGGCTCCTCTGTCCATGGGATTTCCCAAGCAAGAATACTGGAGTGGGTTGCCATGCCCTCCTCCAGGGGATCTTACTAACTCAGGATTGAACCCACATCTCCTGCATTGCAGGCAGATTTTTTACCCCTGAGCCACCAGGGATGCCCCACGGATAGGTTACTTAGTGTCTCATAACATCAGTTTCTTATATGAAAACAGCAGTAAGAATTGTATTCATTTTTATGATTGTATGAATCAAGTCACTGATCACTATTTCTCCCTTAACCCATTTTCCACATGTAGCATGTTTCTGGTCTTTTCCCTTCATTTTTCATAAAAATTTACTTATTGTTTTAGTTGCCTAGTAGAATTTAGCACTCTCTCCTAGCAGACAGGATATAAACTGAAAATTGAATATAGCATGAAGAAAGCCCTATTTAACACCTGACTGTTATTTCCAGGGCCATTAGATTAAGAATAATATTTTGGCATATCAGTAG
Source organism: Bos indicus x Bos taurus (assembly GCF_003369695.1). Classification (NCBI taxonomy): domain Eukaryota; kingdom Metazoa; phylum Chordata; class Mammalia; order Artiodactyla; family Bovidae; genus Bos; species Bos indicus x Bos taurus. Next base: position 32,827,694 of record NC_040095.1, read on the forward strand.
ATAGAACTGATTTTTCTCTAGTGTCAGTGTAATTACTTAAACTGACCGCCTTTGACAGAGAGGTGCAGACTCCCAGCTGCAACCATTCCATTACCCTTACATAGATTGGGATCCCCCAGGCCTTTCCTGAAGTCAAGATGCCAGAATGACCCTAAGGACCTGACTTCCATCAAAGCTCTTGAAGGCGAAAACAACAAGCTTGAGATACAAAAAGGTTTTAAAGAATATTTTTTTCCTTAAAGCTAGCTCACTCTCCGGGCATTTCATTATGTTAACGGACTGTTCATCTAAGGACTGTTTCAACGATGCAGTGGGGCGCACTATAGAATATGGCAACGGTAAATATCAAAGAGTAGAATAATGGTTGCCAGGAGCTAGTTGAGAGGAGGGAACACTGGAGAGTTGTTTAGTGTAAATAGAGTTTTAGTTTTTCAAGATGAAAAAGTTCTGGAGACCTTTTGCACAGCAGTGTGAATATGCTTGACTGTATTGAAATGTACAGTTAAAAGTGGTTAAGACTGTAAGTTTATGTTTGCTTGTTTTTTTTTTTTTTTAACTACAATTGAGAAAAAAATTTGCACAGTCAGATCAAGTTTTATAGTTTTTGACATAAGTGCCTGGAGGCTTGCTATACAGTTTTCTGCAGTGTTTGTAATTCTTTAAGGCTCTAACATCAAGAAAAAGCATTGCTCCTGGCTATGAGGCTAATAATCTTGTTTTTCCCTCTTTGTATTTCATTCATGATTTCACTGATTGAAGATGGCCAAATCATATTAACTTCTTAGGTCTCTGTTTCTTTAGTGTGATATTAGACTAATGCACTTTGTCCTCTCAGGTACCCTGCTGGTGAGGGTTAATGAAATAATATATGGATGCTTTCAAATTCCTTATATTGGAAACATCTTCCTGGGTTTGTGAAAATTTAGGATTCACATGGCCCAGAGTTACCTGCCAAGGTCAGTTTCTCTTCTTGGATGGAATCGGTGGTACCATATTTTAACTTGGACAAGATTAGGATTCATTCATTCAGAAATTCATACTAAACACGGAATATGTTCCAGGCTGTTCCGTTGTTTTTCATTGTCCAGTTGCTAAGTCCTGTCTAGTTCTTTGTGACCCCATGGACTGCTGCATGCCAGGCTTCCCTGTTTCCCAGAGTTTGCACAAAGTCGTGTCTGTTGAGTTGGTGATACCATCCAACCATCTCATTCTCTGTTTCCCCCTTTGTCCATAGAATTCTCTAGGCGAGAATACTGGAGTGGGTAGCCATTTGCTCCTCCAGGGGACCTTCTCAACCCAGGGATCGAGTCCAGGTCTCCTGCATTGCAGGTAGATTCTTTACCATCTGAGCCATGAAGAGGGACACCAGTGGTTTGTTATTGTTGCTTAGTCACTTGGGCATGTCCAACTTCTTGTGACCCCATGGATTTTAGCCCTCCAGGCTCCTCTGTCTGTGGGATTTCCAAGGCAAGAATACTGGAGTGGGCTGCCATTTTCTTCTCCAGGGAATCTTCCCTGAGCTAGGGATCAAACCTGCATCTCCTGCACTGGCAGGCAAATTCTTTACCACTGAGCCATCAGAGAAGCCTTTCCAGGCTGTTCTAGGGGCTGGAAATAGAGGTAGGACAAGCTTGACTGGGCAATTACATTCTAGTAGTAGACAGGAGATTGTAAGCAGCCCCAGAGAAAATGACCCTTTTGTAGGATTTACCTAAACCAGAGGAATCATATTGATTTTTGTTAAAACATCTGGGATCTAGGTTGTAATAAGTTCCCTTGGAGGACTCCATTTTTTGTTTTCACATTAAAATGTGGATAACGAGCACAATCGTGGGGACCCATCCTATACTCCCGAAGTACTCTTAGGCTATTGTTCACATGGAGTGAGAGCCAATTAAATGGTGTAGATTTCAGGGTTTATTCTAGAGAGTCTCTGTAGCAGATGAAGGCCTGACCTTACCATCTTCCACAGGGATGTTTTTGTAGACTTATTCCCTTCTCTCCATGCCAGAACATAGGAGAAGGGAGGTGGGCTGTGGCTGAGGAGCTCATCGTAGAAGTATTTCTCTCTTCCTTTAACCTTGTTCCACGTGCCTCGTTTCTTATACCACCTCCTTCCAGGCCTCCTGAATTTGCTTGCAATCATATTACACTCTTGACTTCCTTTCAGGCTCAGTTTCAGGCACTGACCGAGGTAATAAAATAGTATTTATCCTTTTTCCTGGCCCTTTGAGAAGCTGTTGATCTAGTTGGGGAGCATTTGCTGAATTTTAAGGTCACTCTGCATCATGGAGGAAGTGAGAAAGTTCTTTAAGAGGTAAAAGATAGTTGTTGGTTTTGCTTTTTACCTGTGAATCCAGAAGTATAATCCAATTCATTTTCAGTAGGCTGAAAAGCTCTCCCACAGGCAGAACTACAGTTTCAGGAGATGCAGCTGAAAGTACTATTCAGTAATATCATAGGAAAAGATCATAAGAATAACTACCATTTATCAAAGGCCTGTCTTCTGACAATAACTTACACATATTAACTCTAACTCTTATGATAACCCTGTGCAGTCAATACTGTTCCCATTTTACAGACATGTGAACAGAGAGATTAAGTACTTGTGTTCAAAGATGTATTAGGTGATGAATACAGAGAGCTGTCAGGTTTTAAAGCCTAAGAATTTTTTTTTTAATTAGGTCTTATATCCAGAATAAAACTCCTAGGTCTTGAGTAGCAGTCTTCATTTTTCCAAGATTCTCTTCACTGACAATTATAAATGATCTTTTTCTCTGTTCTTTTTATTTAAGCACAAATTTATTTGAGCCCTTTCAAAAACAATTGGTATTTGTGGATTTAAATGTTTTAACTTACCTTTCCATTAGGCAATAAACTTTAAAAATGTACTCAGATATTTTCTTAAACACTTAAACAAGTGTTAATGTACCCAGATATTTTCTCAAACACTTAAACAAATAAAATACCAAGACTAATGGAATTCATTCACTCATTCAGCAAGGTGAGATTAAATATTTGCTTTATGCTTAAACCCCAAGTTGTGTTTTCCCTTCACACCTTACCCCTGTAAAATGTCATCATACATTTTCCTACAATGAGAAAAAAGCAAATCCTGTAAGTGGAAAAAAAAAAAAAAAGTTCAATGAGCCACAACAGACTCTTAAAGGCCTAAGTGGGGCTTCAAACCCCAACGTTGTATTCGAAAGGACACTGCTGAAGGCCTCCCAATGGGTGAGACACAGGGCCTTGACCCTGGGAGATGGCATTTTGATTTTGATTGCTTTTCTATTGAGAGTTTAAAGACATTCTCAGCATATTGTTTTCAAGGGATTTTTCTTGGCTCATGTTTGGGTAAAAATTATTTTTGTTCCTGCTGAAAGGCCTCTTTTCTACCAGAATTCAGAATAGAATATGACAAAGCTTTGGCTCCTGTCTGTTTGTGACATTGCTGACCGTCATAACAAATACACTTTCCCAAACTTTATGGCATTTTAATAGGAAGTTAAATGAAAGAAATCCATTTTACTAGATTTTTTTCTTCATTAAAAAGGATAACTTGTGGAGACAACAGTTAACAATTGGTTTCTATAATTCTAGGGAGGGTGTTAGATGTTTTAGCAAATATTGGCTAACATTTATATTAATGCACTCATGGCGTCACTTTTTTAAGTTATAGAATTTGTCCCTCTAAAGATAATGCCATGATTAATTTCAAATATTTTGAACAGTTGTTTAAGGACCGTATTTTTTCTCTCTCTCTCTTTTTTAGCAGAGTACTAAGGACCTGTATAATTTATCCAACTTATGATACAGGATTATGATTATCATTAGCATCGTTTATTAAACTACATACCATACAGAGATATTTAGAAGAAGCCATTGGTATGTTCACAGCTGTTGGTGCATATCCCTGCTGGACCGGACATCTATATTTTTAAGTTTTTGTGTTTGATTTTTAGGGTTTTTTTTGATTTTTAATCTTTTAACACGACATTAAAGTTACCATTTTAACCATTTTTAAGTGTATAGTCTGTAGCATTAAGTAAACTCACATTACTCTGCAAACTATCACTACCATTCATCTACAGAGCTCTTTCCTCTTCCTAAACTGAAGCCCATTAAACACTGACCTCCCCCTTCCCCTCTCTTCCCATTCCCTGGCTATCGCGTTCATCCTACTGTGTCTATGCATCTGACTACTCTAGGGACTTCATATAGGTGGACTCGTATAATATGGTCCTCTTTTGAATGGCTTATTTCACCTAACACAATGTTTTGAAGGTTCGTCTATGTTACAACATGTGTCAGAATTTCTTTGCTTTAGAAGGCCGAATCGTAATGCTTTAGATTTATATACCACATTTTGTTTATTCATTCATTTGTTGGTGAATACCTGTGTTGCTTCCACCTTTCAGCTATTGTGAATAATGTTGCTATGAATATTGTTGCACAAATATCAGTTCATGGCCCTGCTTTTGCTTCTTTTGAATATATTCACAGAAGTGAATTGCTAGTTTCTATGGCTAGTTCTATGTTTAATTTTTTTGAGGTATCTTATTCTTATAGTTTTGATCTCTCACAGCCTTTTTATTATTCTTATTTTCAAGAAACTTTACCTAAGTAGTTACACCTCTTTCTAGTTTGCTGTTTATTTTCTTTTAGCTGAAGAGGGATTTAGCTAATTTGATTACAGTTGTGCTAGAACAGAAGTAAATAGACTCTGAGGGACATTGAATTCAAGTTTATCAGCTTTAGTATATAAATTTTATCATATATACTTTATCACTGAAAAGTTTTATATACATTCAAAGTATATAATTGAGAGTGTTACCAATGGCATTTTAGATAATTAAAATAGTAGAAGTGGTGATTTCTAGATAAGTAAGATGCTATAGTCACTTGAATTAAGATGTCTTAATGAAATTAAAAGATGCTTACTCCTTGGAAGGAAAGTTATGATCAACCTAGATAGCATATTAAAAAACAGAGATATTACTTTGCCAACAAAGGTCCGTCTAGTCAAGGCTATGGTTTTTCCAGTGGTCCTGTATGGATGTGAGAGTTGGACTGTGAAGAAAGCTGAGTGCCGAAGAATTGATGCTTTTGAACTGTGGTGTTGGAGAAGACTCTTGAGAGTCCCTTGGACTGCAAGGGGATCCAACCAGTCCATCCTAAAGGAGATCAGTCCTGGATATTCACTGGAAGGACTGATGCTAAAGCTTAAACTCCAATACTTTGGCCACCTTATGTGAAGAATTGACTCATTGGAAAAGACCCTGATGCTGGGAGGGATTGAGGACAGGAGGAGAAGGGGACGACAGAGGATGAGATGGCTGGATGGCATCACTGACTCAATGGATGTGAGTTTGAGTGAACTCTGGGAGTTGGTGATGGACAGGGAGGCCTGGCGTGCTGCCATTCATGGGGTTGCAAAGAGTTGGACATGACTGAGCGACTGAACTGAACTGAATCTAGATATTTGGCTTTCCTGGTGGCTCAGTGGTAAAGAATCCACCTGCCAATGCAGGAGACTCAGGTTGGATCCCTAGGTCAGGAAGATTCCCTGAAGAAGGAAATAGCAACCCACTCCAGTATTCTTGCCTGGAAAAATCCCACGGAGAGAGAAGCCTGGTGGGCTACAGTCCATGGGGTCACAGAAGAGTCATGACTTAGCTAAGACATGACTTACCAACTAAATAACAACAAATTTAGATACTGTGTGTGGTTATATGTTCCAGTAATGAACCAAACATTGGATGATATTCATAGCAGAACTTCCTTGGAAATTCATGAATTATTACTAGTTATAGATGCTTATTATCTATCTGTGTGAGTCCCTAAGCACAGGTCTGGATTAACATGTGGGAATACTGAGTGAGTCTAGATATTGAGTATAAAATGGAAATATAAGCCTTTGTGCATCTGTCAAAACCCAAACAAAGCATAATTTACTGGTAGTACAAATGGCCTTAATAATAGCCAGTGATTTCACTCAAAATAAATAAATATTGATAAATACCATGGCCACATGGAAACGGAATATAATCATCAGTTTGTCATGATTATCAAACATCATTTTTAGCCATGATATATGTAAGCCATGATATATAAGAAATTAGAGAATTTCTCAATGGTGTGGTCTTCATCCTCAGACTTTTGAGAAATTACCATTACTAATCACTGCAGCATTTCAGCAAATGGTCTTCCCTGAGTCCTTGACTTTTCTAGGGAAGCCAGACCCACCCAGCCATTTCCTTCATACTCCAGCTCAGATCAGGACATTTATCTTGGCTCCTGGTTATTTTCCTTCACTCTCACACTCCCACTCATGTTCTGGGTCCATTTTTCCATCCAGAGTCTACTTGGATTCTAACCCATTTGGCTTTATCTCTCATTTCCACTTGCCTCTCATACTTGATGACAGAGAAAAACAGATCTCTGCAAAATAATACAGGAAGAATTATCATTATCTTCATTAGAAACTTCATAGAAAGCAAAACCAAAATAAAAAAGGTCTTCCTTCTCTTGAAATAGAGAAGCTACTTTTTTGAGGAGTAATCACAGAAAATCAGTATGTCCCTTCTCCCTTTACTCATTCAATGACCACTTATTTACCTTAAAGAGCTTTATTAGACACTGCTAGGTTCTGTGCCCACAAAAAATAAGATCACATCTATTCCTAAGTAGTTCATAGTTTCTTGGCAAAAGCACACATATTTAAAATAATGGTAATACAGTATGAACAACACGAAAGTAGAGATACACTTAGCTTCTCTGAAATGTATTAATGTAAGTAGTGAGGAGAGTAGACAGAGAAGATTGAACCATAAGAAGCAATACTGAAATTGAGTCTCAAATAATTTGTTTTCTTGGTACAAAAGGAAGTTCGGGGCAATTCCAGGCAGGAAGGGTCAATATGTGCAAAAAGCATCAAGTTGTCAAGTAATATGGCACAGTCAAGGAATCATTAGTTGTTTGACGAAAGGTAATTTGGAGATGAAATAAAGCTGTTAACAAAAGCTCAAGGAGAATGAGAGCTTCAGCTGGAGGTGAGAAAGAAGCATCTCTGCATTTATGCCCAGTTAACAATTAAAAGGTAATATGAAAATATCACAGGGTGCAAAGAGCTGCCATAGAAGACTTCATATTAGAATAGTACATTACCATGTGTAAAGTAGAGCTACTGGGAACCTCTTATAAGCACAGGAAGCTGAGCTCAGTGCTCTGTGATGACCTAGAGAGTGGGATGGGGGAACGTGGGAGGGAGGTCCAAGAGGGACGGGATATATGAATACATATAACTGATTCACTTCACTCTACAGCAGAAACTAACACAACATTGTAAAGCAATTATACTCCAACAACAAACAAATAGAATGGCTGGAAGTCTTGGGAGTCCCATATCACTGTGTCCTTTGATCTTTGTTGTGGCATGCAGGATCTAGTTCCCTGAGCAGGAATCGAACCTGGGCCTTCTGCATTGGGAGCTCCACGTCTTAAACACAGGACCACCAGGGAAGTCCCTTGCATTCTTTGATCTTTGGAACTGGGACCTCTAAGGCTCCCCTTTATAGTATGCCCAGCTCCAGGTACTTCATCCAGTGCTGACTCTGAGCAATAAGCTATTGCTTAGTTACTTATTTTTAATTTAGCTTCATTTTCTTGTGTACTGATTTTTTCAGTGTAAGAGTGGCTTTGGATAAGTTTCACAGTCCAATTGGTGACCTCACTCCAACTTTTTATATGAGGTATAAAAAGTCTTCTTAATACAGAATCCCAGAGTTAAACTGGCTTACCCTCAGGAACTCCAAATGCCATCCCCTGGTAGAAAGGGATGCATTAATACGTTCTCTGGTAGGCTGGGGTGTCCACTGGGAATTCTAAATGTGATCATCATTCCTGCACCCATCATGGGAAGGACTGCAGAAGTACATGGAAACAGGCCCAGAGCCTCAGAAGTGAGGGAGGAAGTTTTCTCCTCCCAACACTCCCTACTCAACTTACAGCTTCATGTTTCCCCCTAATCTTCCAAAGGACTTGCTATGCCTTGAATCATAGTTCTCATGATCCATCCTGCTATCCAGTTAGACACCAGAATACTACATCTATCTCAGCTTTCTTTTCTTGTTTTCTATTTAAACTTCCCCCTATTACCTTCTGGTTTGTCTCAGCTTCATAACTTGTCAACAAAGCCTAACAGTCAAATATTGTTTATGATGGGTGATTTCATTCAATCTAAGCTCTTATTCATTTAGAGGGAAGATCATGGTATGCATGATTCATCAGGATACCAAAACATGGTTTCCTTGGGCTAGCTGCTATTTAACTTGTCTGATATTCAAATTCATGTCTTTGAAATTTCAGAGTTGGACTAGATGATGCCTAGGATCTGGGAGACTGTTTTATCCTATGACTCTGTAGTAGCTTGAAATGTTGGTCCTGGATCTTCACCCCCTCCTATATCCACTTGGCATAGTTTCATATGAATAGAGAATACTTTCTTACCCCTTGATTTCAGAATTGGCCATATGACTTCCTGAGAAAAGGAACAGAAGGTACAGTATTCCAGTTCTGCGTCTTGAAGAAGCCTCCTTTTTCAAATTGGCCAAAATTTTGTTCAAGTTTTTCCTTCAACAGCTTATGGAAAAACCCAAAGAAACTTTTTGGCCAACCCAATATTTCTGCCATTGTTGTGATAATAGTTTTCCCTGGGTAACCTGCCGGTCCCAAGAGGAAGCAGAGAGATATGTGGGGTATAACCACACAAGCCACTGCTGTCTGAAGTTGAGGCTTCTCAGCCACTTGACATTTGTGAACAAGAAGTCAATGCTTATTGTTGTGTGTCACTGAGATTTTGAAGTTGTTATGAAGTATTATTATGGGAATACCTAACAACTTCAGCCTCCATGGTAGGAATGTTTTGCATGTAGTAGACTTGATAAAGGCAATAGCACCCCACTCCAGTACTCTTGCCTGGAAAATCCCATGGATGGAGGAGCCTGGAAGGCTGCAGTCCATGGGGTCACTGAGGGTCAGACATGACTGAGCGACCGACTTCACTTTCACTTTTCACTTTCATGCATTGGAGGAGGAAATGGCCACCCACTCTAGTGTTCTTGCCTGGAGAATCCCAGGGAGGGGGGAGCCTGGTGGGCTGCCATCTATGGGGTCGCACAGAGTTGGACACGACTGAAGTGATGCAGCAGCAGCAGCAGCAGCAGACTTGATAAGTACTGATTGAATGATATTGTTACTGAGAATTGTTTCATTGTATCTGTTTCACATGAAACATAAAGGTCAAAGTAAAATGTCTTCTGGATTACAAATATTATCTATCTAAAGTGCAGTGGCCAGGGATTCTTAAAGCTTTTCTGTAAGGGAAAGTGGAGTAGTAAAAATATATTTTGCCAGACGTTTCCTAAAGTACTGTTATTCCTGCAACCACACCCAACCCCATGCCTAGCCAGCACATGTCTGTCACCAATTCTTAGAGACTCCACTCCATGCAAGTCCCTTCAGAAGTTTTTCAAGTGACTTTGTAATTTTCCCAGCTGGTTGTATTGGGCCATTCTGACCTAGCTCATTTGTGGGAGAAAAGAGAGGCTACTAAAGAGATGAGGCTTTTAATGAGACTCTTTCACTGGAGTCTTCACAAATTAGGTCAGTTACAATCTGATAAAAGCAAAAGTTAGTCTGTAGTGGATAATTAGGAAATTGCACTGAGATATAGTACAGCCTCTTCAAATTGACTTCTAATACCTACACAAGTTTTTTTTTTTTTTTTTTTGAGCAAATGACAATGTTGAATAACCCAGAGTTTAGAAGCTGTTGTGGTACAAGGAGGCTGGGTATTAGGGATCATGGAAGAGACATCTTGATTGTGAGTTCCATTTCAGACCAAGGATCTGAGAAAGGATGTACCTGATTCTTTGAAGTGCCCTTCAAGGAGAAATGGGTAATGTCACAGGTGTGTTTAGCAATAAGGATGCTGAAACTCAGAAAAGAGAAGAAATTGGCAGAAATTCTCCCTATACCAATCAGTAACATGCTGGCTACTTTCTATATTACAGTGCGAAGAAAGTATTTTTTTAATTGATCAGCTATAACAAGATCTGTACTATACTAAAAGATTAAAGGATGGTTGAATATTATAGAAACTACTACTAGTAGCAAGTATGATTTCATGAGTTCTTATCATTTTCAATCTATAGTATTTCATTTAATTTTCATAATTTTACTATGATTATAATATTTTTTCCATTTTTCAGATAAGGAAACTGAAGTCCAGGAGGAAAAAAGTGATTTTCTTTCACATTCACAGGAACAGAGACATCAAACATGTCTCTGTTTCTAAAGCGCTAGCTTTTAGAAAAGGGAGTTTTCTCAGGATAGCTGATTGGAAAAATGATATGTGGGAGATGAGAACAATATAAGTGGCATAAGGTCAGCTAGGAGAGGGAAGACTTGACCTTGAAGGGTCTAGAGGGGGAGTCTCAAACTTTTTCTATAGAGGGTTTCAAGGACTATATAATCTCTGATGTAACTACTCAACTCTGCCATGCAGTATGAAAGCAATCACAAAAATGGACATGGATGGTTGCAATGAAACATCATGTGCTCAGACTCTCAGTCATGTCTAACTCTTTGTGACCCTATGAACTATAAACCACCAGACTCCTCTGTCCATGGGATCCTCCAGGTAAGAATACTGGAGTGGGTTGCCATACCCTCCTCCAGGGGATCTTCCTGACCCAGGGATTGAACCTGTGTCTCCTGTGACTCCTGCATTGCAGGCAGATTATTTACCACTGAGCTACTGGGGAAGCCCAAAGCATCATATGTGGACACCTAAATTTGAATTCATCAGAATTTTAATATCTCAGAGTATTATTATTATTTTTCCTTTTTAAAACTAAAAATATAAAGCCATTTTTAGGATGCAGGATGCACAGAAACAGGTGGCGGGCTCAATTTGTCTTGTGATTTGCAGTTTTCTGACTCCTGGTCTAGTGTCTAGCAGTACATTAGTGTACATATGTATATATTTAATGAGTGAATTAATTAAATTTCTCTAGTAAGAAGTGGAAAGTACATTGTCACTGAATACTAGTTAAACAGGGAAAATCAATGGAAACTATATTTTGTATCTGTGTCAGAATCAGTAGAAGATAAGGGTATGATGCACTGTCATATCCTACAGAATAATTTTTGATCTTTACTAAAAGCCTTGATGAAAACTTTGAGATCTCCATAATCTTTTTTTAATATATTTTATTTTTATAAATATTGTTTGATGTGGACCATTTAAAAAGTCTTTTCTGAATTTGTTCCAATATTGCTTCTGTTGTTTATATTCTGTTTTTTTTCTCTGCAAGCCATGTGGGATCTCAGCTCCCCAACCAGGGATCTAGCCTGCAGCCCCCCTGCCTTGGAAGATAAAGTCTTAATCGCTGGACCACCAGGGAAGCCCCTGAGATTTCCTAAATCTTTGTGTTCTTTAGTTTTCTCCTGATGTAATGTGGATAATGAGAATACTTACTCTCTGTGTCAGGTTCCCTGAGACTAGTGTGTTAGTTGCTCATTCGTGTCTGACTCTTTATGGCCCCATAGACTTCCTCTTCCATGGAATTCTCCAGACAAGAATACTGGAGTGGGTAGCCATTCCCTTTTTCAGGGGATCTTCTTGACCCAGGAATCAAACCTGGGTCTCCTGCAGTGCAGACAGATTCTTTACTGTCTGAGCCACCAGGAAATGACAGGACTCAGGATATGCTCATCCTCACAGCTATAATTTACTCTGGTAAAAAGACACAAAGTAAAATCCTAAAGGGAAAAGGTGCATGGCACAAAGTCTAGGAAAACCAGGCACGAGCTTCCATTTCTCTCTCCTAATGGAGTCACACAGGACGTGCTTAATTCTCTCAGCAGTGAGTTATGACAACACATGTGAGAAGTTGCCCACTGGGGAAGTGAATAAGAGCCTCAGTACCTAGGCTTTTAATTCGAGGTTAACATAACATGTAGATGTCCTCAGCCTGGCATGCATCAAGCTCCAGACACCCAGAAGGAAAGCAGATATTCCACATAAACAGTATTGCATAAGCAATTCAGGCACAGTGAGCTACTCTTACCAATTCTGGAAATAGTGGGAACCCTCCTAAAATCCAAGTTCCTAGGTGCCAGTCAAGAGTGAAACTTATAGGTAGACCTTTCAGAGAATAACAGTCAAGAAGATGCCTAGTAAACTCTTCCACATACTCTCCCAAAGTGGGGAGGATTATGTGAAATAATGTATTCTGCTTAAATTATGCTTGGCGGAGAATGAACCCACAAAACAGCGTATTTTACTCTCAGCAGATTGACAAGGAGGTAAAGAGGGGGATAAAGAGAAAGTTTCACAGAATTGCAGACATGGCAGGATCTTTTGTGGATATATTTGTGTATTATGAATTATTACACACCCATATAACCACATGGGAAAATGTCATTAATTCCACCTGTCAAGCTGTAGCAATTAAGATATGACCTCCCTAGGAATCTCTTGAGCATTATGCTTTATTGCCCAGATACTTAGGTTTACACACAAGAGACAATGTCATCCTGATGTACAGAATTCCCGTGACAGTAGAGGATACTCATGCCCCATGGACTTCTATAAATTTGAAGATTTGTTTGAAATTAATGAAGAAGAAGGAGCCTCTTGCTCTAAATTTCCACTGAAGGGAGCATCCAAATCACTGTACAAAAGTGATTGACAAGTTTACTTCTGTGGGCTCTTTCTGACTATGTACCTTTCTCTCTACCAAGGAAGGCTGAATATGGAATGGCTGTACTACTGGCTCAGTCATTGTATTGCTCATACCTGGCACCAAGAAAGGATACAGATGTACTATTACACACTTATTGTGCTTTGTATGAGGGACTAAGCCAGTACATTGTTTTGTGCTATAGAAAGTCCATTGATTCTAAATTGATTCATTAAAGGCCCAAGATATCAAAGTTCCTCCTTTATTCTGTTGTGATATTGCTAATCCTCAATTACCCGCCAAGGCATTTTTCAATTTATGGCTACATTAGATGCTAATTTTTGATATCAGGCAGATTTTCTCCTGCCATCAGAATATTTTCCGTCATGTTCAAATTTTTTTAGACAATAGAAAATGCTTTAGAAAGTAAAATATTTAAAAATAAAGATTTGGCATAAAATATCATGCAAATCATTAACAAGATAGACAGAAGAGGCTTATAGTTTTATTTATTTATTTTGATTATCCACCGTCTTGATGCTGATTTTTGAGTCAACCATGAGTTTTTTCTAAAAACAGGCATTCTTAAAGGAAAACAAAAAAATTCTGTTCTTTACACTTAATAAACCAATTATCCTTTAATAACAGAGATGTAACTTAAGATTACATTAGTATTTGCAATGAACAGTTTTTCCTTCTTTGGTCAGCTAACGAATCTCCTAAATGTTGAGAAATTGATACCAAACTAAAGATCATCAGCTCTCTAATAATCCAGTGCATTTCTGACAAAACTGTTAATTTCCACACCTTCACTGCTTCTTAGAAGGCAGAGCTTTAAGCCACTGCACTGTTACCTGTCAGAAAGATAGCAATATGGTCCTCCTGTCCTGGATGAGATTTTGTGTTGTTTTATTAAATAACAATTATGTTCTAGATTGCTAATTATTTTCTTTTTAAGAGCCTGCTTTAATTATTTATGGACTTTAAAAAAATCCACTTGAGTGAAGACTCAATAACATAGCCATTTCTAATGCTATGATGTACAATTTAATGTAGTTTACATGCTTCTTCATCATCTTAAATCTCTTACTGAATTGTAGGCAAGGAGATCTAATCATCAGAAAAATAATATTTGATTAGACAATGAAGAGAATAAATTATTTATCCAATTCTTAGACTATACTCTACTTACCAGATGGTTCAAAAACCAGTCAGGGCAGCTTGGATACAGCCAATAATGCTTATAGAAATAACTACTTGTTCCTGACATGTACAGAATGACAGAAGCAATGCAATTTGAAAAATTAAGAAGCAATAAACAATAAATCTTTTGTAACCAGATAGGGCATCCTTTAAGCAGAGGCCTGCATATGCATATCATTTAACTTGAAAATTTCAGTTATGAACTCATTATATTTAGCAACTTACATTTTAAGTGGGAAGTAGATCCAGATTTTAACCTTGTGACATTGTTCTGAGATTGGTCTAGGGACTTGGAGTCTTGCTTGTCAAGGGAGTAGTGAAGGAGATGTGATAATCATTCAAACCCAGCTGTATAGAGAGGGCAATAGGAAGTAAAGCAATGTGAAATGGATGTGCCCTTGGGTGTAAGAAAATAAATTATATTTTAGCTTTACTGACAAATATTTCTATATGTAATAATAGGAAAGGTCATTTTGGGGTTTGACAAATGATCATATCAGTATTTAACCTGGGTTATAACTGACAGATTAAATCCCATAGGCAAATTGAAGGTCAATTTCAATACCAAAACCTTGGTTAGTGAAGTAGAGAGTGGTTTCATTTATCTTCAAAGATGTACTTAATGAAGTGTTCCTAGCTTATTGATTTAACTAGATTCAAGATCAAACTCATTTTATTAAAGTCCATGTAGGTTTGTTGCAAATGTTCACTTAGTTATCCAATTAAAATCTGACATTAGGTTATCTGTCACTCTCAGCATGAACACTCAAGACTTGCTTTTACTAGAAAGTCCACTTTTCGGAACATATCCTGATATGCTTGCACATTTGCGAAGTGGTATATGTAGTAAGATGTTTCAGTGTTTGCAGTAGTAAATGACCGAAACGTGTGGCAGGAGAGGTCTGTTTAAATAGTTCATGGTGCAATGAAATACTCTTCCAGCATTAAAAAATACTTAGACAGCTCTATATGTCCAACATGGAATGATTTTCATAATATTTTAAGTGAAAACTATTATGCAGAAATCTGCCTTACATTCAGCCATTTGTGTTCAAGTCTATTTTAACACTTATGTATGAATATATACATGCTCAGAATGCATAGAATATCTTTAGAAAAATACACAGTTATTGGTAACAATTATTAGCCCTTGGGAGGTGAAAAGTTGTTGAAGACCAAGGAAGACAGGGAGATTGAAATTTCACCATATATGTTATTTTAGCTCTTTTGACTTTTGTAATGTGTATGTATTATCTATTTAAAACATTGTTTTAAGAAAATTTACCTGCCTGGGAAGAGCAAATGGACTTGTCACCTGTTCTCCAGAATACTTTCTTCATATTTGTATCACCACATTTACCAAACTGTCTCCTGTTAAGGATTTTCTGTTGAATCCCATTGCTAGTGTGTGAGCCTCTTAAGCCTAGAATTGTTTTATGCATTTTAGCACACTCAGGATCTACACCATCTGGCATGTGGTAGGGGTTCAATAGTGTCTGAATGAAGGTATGAATTTTTATATGCCTTGGTTCTCTTCAGTTACTGTTTTTAATTTTTATTTTATTGTTTTATGATAATTTATAAACAAAGTTAGAGGAGGAAAGGACAACCCACTCCAGTATTCTTGCCTGGGAAATCCAATGGACAGAGGAACCTGGCAGGCTATAGTCCATGGGGTGGCAAAAGACATGAGCAGACATGAGCAGCTAAATAACAACATAAAGTAATAGCTTTAACTTATATAGTACGAAAGCATATACCGAAAAGCAGAAGTCTTTTATGGCCATTCTGTCCCTTCTTGTAGAGAAAACCACTCTTCCTTTTAGCTATATATTCTGATATTTACCTCCATATCTCTAAATAGTAACCTTATACTGATGCTTACTGATTTGCGAGTTTCAGTCACCATCTGTTGACTTCTTGGTATAGTACTTGAGGACTACTTACTCACTGACTCCTACTGATTCCCATCTCCACCCCTTTTTCTCATTATAATTATATTACTGTCTTCAGTTAAATCAATTAGTTGCTATTTACATTCCTATGACTGCTGCTGCTGCTGCTGCTAAGTAGCCTCAGTCGTGTCTGACTCCCTGTGACCCCATAGACAGCAGCCCACCAGACTCCCCTGTCCCTGGGATTCTCCACGCAAGAATACTGGAGTGGGTTGCCATTTCCTTCTCCAATGCATGAAAGTGAAAAGTGAAAGTGAAGTCGCTCAGTTATGTCCGACTCTTAGCGACCCCATGGACTGAAGCCTACGAGGCTCCTCCATCCATGGGATTCTTATGACTACGTAGCTATTTTTTACTATGGAGTTAAGTAATGATATGATTATATTTTACACAGTTTTTATTTTTTACTAAAGTTAAATTATTTTAGTTTGCAGTTTTAAAAGTTGTTTTTCTTTATGCTTATGGATATTATATTCCAAATGCAAAGATTTTGTCATCTTCTTATAATAATTTTTCTAAATTTTCACAGTTCCAAATAGTGCATCAGATCTATTTCCCCCTGGACACCTCAATCCTGAGCCTTCCAACCTCCTGCCCTAGTATGGATTACTCTCTAGATTTGATGTGCAGCTGTCATCTGAATTTATGCTTTCTGACCCTGTGTAGAATTTCCTATATCCTGGATAATAAGCCCATATCTTCCATGATATTCCATGATGATAATGATATTCGGCACTGTTTACATGCATGGACTCACTGAATGCTTGTGAGGTAGGTACTATTATTATCTCCATTTTACAGATGAGGAAATTAAGGTATATAACAGTTAACAATTTTCATGACACACAGCTAGAAAGTGGAAGAGTCAATATTCAAATGCAGGATTCTGATTCCAGGATCTATGCCTTGTATCATTTTAACACGCTGGCTCTCATTCTCAAGATATGTCTTAACTACATATTAAAGAGCATTTAGAGGGTGTATGTCACCTCTAAATACTTTTTGAATCCCTGCATGTCATAAAATGTCATTATATTATGCACATGATTGATTGATATATTAACTGAGTATAGAATTTTGTTTTGACTCAGAATTTTGGAAGTATTATCATTTAGCATCAATGTTTCTTTTAAGAAATAAAATGCCACTGACTCCATGTGTATGACCTGTTTGTAAATAATCTTTGTAACCTCTTAGAAACTCCTGTTTATCTCTTGAGTTTTGAATTCTGATGATGATTTCCCTTCATTCATTCATTTTTTTGGGTAATTAGTGGCGCTTTCAATCTATAAACTTTATGTTTTGGGGCCTCTGAATTTTTCCTGTATTTATTTATTTATTCTATTTACTATTTTCTTCCCTGTTCTTTTAATTTAACTCTTTCTTCATAAAAAGTTTTGTTAGTCTATGTCCTTAGAGATTCCTTTTCTTATTTGTTTGAGTCCTTCTCTTTCATGCTGGAGGCTTTGTTCAAATGTCTGATGATCTTGGATGTCCATTCATATTTAAGGGTGAAGGAACAGATAGAGGTTTATTGGAAGTTCAATGATGATGATGATCATGATGCTGATATGTACTGAAGGGGGCTTAGGGATGAAGCTTATCAACCCTTAGAATTTACTCCAAGGTGCTCAGTCTATTCACTAAGGTAGATGCCTCCCATGGTGCTTTTGTGGAAGAATTTTTTCCTTTTTTTTTTTTCAGAAGCTCTGCAGGTTATCTGGAGAATATTCTAGTCTTTTGTCTGTTTAGACTCCTAACACTAAGGGGATGGGCTCAGTAAGGGAGCTGGGATTTCCACTGTTGAGTGACATTTACCCACCTTCAGTTTCTACCATATACATGCCCTTTCCTGAATAAATTTCTCCAGAGAGTAAATCTTTCTTATTCTTCCACTGAGGGAAGGAATCCTTGCCCAGTTGTATGAGAGAGGAAGAGACCTAACTACTCTGATTCATAGACTTTTGACTAATGCTCCCCTCATATCCAACTTGTCTCCTCATTGCATCTTCCATGATTCTTGCACTTCTAAATCTTATACTTTTTTCAGAGTTCTGTGGAATGATTGTCTTTTTTTCATCAGTATCCTCTCTTCAGGACCTTGGGTTTCAGCTCCCTCTGCTCTTTTAAGTTATCTATAATTAATTAATTCATTTACTTTTAGTCTTCCAGATACATATTGATATCTCAGTTTCCTTTCATATTCTCGTCATTATTATAGTTTAAATCTCTCATACTTTAGGTTGGGATGGGGATAGAGATCAGCACATATATTTAATATAAATCATTTCACATCATGTATTTTTAAATGATGTCTTGGCTAGCAGAGTCATTAGAGCTACTGGTATGGATCACACGAAAGAGGCCATTGTTGAACTCTTTCCAAACTAGCTCTTATCCGCCCATTATCACTTTTGGCCCCATTATTCTCATTCTTCATCTTACTCAAGAGAAGCAAAGTGTTTAAGAAGATAGAAACTGTGGATAAACTCTGCTGGTGTCTAAGACCTTTCAGTTAAGTAAAAGAATATGGTAGGTGAATTTATGACTCACATCACTGAGAAAAGTAATGAAAACAACATATGTTCTAATACAAAAAGAACATCTTCCTACCAAAATGATAAATTAGTATGGCACAGATAAAAATACACCCTAATTTCTTCTCACTTGCTATTTCATCGATGGTACATTTTTTTTAATGATCATAGTTTCATAAAAATGAAACTATAGTAAAAATTTTATGGTACCTATGGTTTTTCTTCCCATGTTGCTAGATTCAATTATGAAATTTGTAAGTATTTTTAGTTGTGCTATTTCTGTCCAGTGATCAAATTTCTTATATATTTGAAAATACTTTTATATGAAATCTTTAAAAACAATTTTGTGATCCTTAAAACATTTACATAGTATTTTAAGATCAAATTCTTATTAAAGTTTTCATTCAATGTGGGGATTACAACACTTTAGAAGATTAGAAAAAGTGAGCATGAAAGAGAGCAGTATTTAAGTGTTGGCTAATGAGATTGAAGAAAGATGAAAGAAATTAGTTCCTTTTTGTGTCTATAGAAGGATGAGGGGAGAAAAGGAAGGAAAATCTTAATTTGTTAGTTTTTTTTTTTTTAATTCAAGGTCTTGATTTTGTGGGATAGGAAAATTTGGGGCTTAAAAACTCTTAGCCAATTTCATAGCAGATATATTTTCAAATTGAATTGAGGGGAAAGGTCTTCTGAGGTTAGTAAGAAGCATCCATAAGTGAGCTGAGACAGCAGCTTTTACCCCAGGCTATTTCAAAAATCAAGAGCAGAGCTAAGAATAGAGGTTCGTAATGGCCAGTCCAGTTTTCCGACCACAGGCACATGCCCTCTGGTCCCCAAGTCTGCTTAGAGCATCATTTTAGAATATGCAGTGGTTGAATATCTCTAAAGAGACTGTGAGTCATTTCCATACTCAACCACAATTTTTTTTTTTAATTCCCCTGGTTGATTATTAGATTGAAAGCAAAGCTGAGGCAAAGACCAAGGACAAGGTTTCTGATTCAAGGTGAATAGAGAATTGAGTACATGTCAAATCCTCTCCCATCTGGTCCAAACTCATTAAAAAATACTGGATACTTATAAAAATTTAGAAAACACATAAATATTTCAAACTCTGGGAAAGGGAAATCTCCAGAGACCACAGGTAGAAATGTTGTTTTAAAAAGAGAGCAATCTATGGGAATAAGTAGGAACTGAACTTTAGAAACATTAAATAGCCTGAGTTTCCCTAACAGAGCCTGAATACTGGGTGCCACACCACCGATGCTGGGGCCTCCACGAAACTACTTCGGATTTACACAGATGATGATCTCTTGGGTTCCTAAGAAGACTTAGGAATCTACACTTCCCAACACAGGAATCATTGACCAATCTGAAAAAAATTAAAGCAAATACTTTTCATATCTTTTAAAACATAAAGAATTGAATGGGAACACCAGAAAAGTACAGGGGATAATAAAACAAGAAATAGTGAAACAAAAAGCAGGTGTATTGAAAATTGCCATTAAAGTTCTTAGAGCTTAGTAAAACAGTTATTGAAATAAAAAGGAATGCAGTTATATGCATTGAATAGTAGACTGGAAACAGTTGTGAGAAGAGGCTAATGAACTAGAAGAACGTAGTCCAAAGATATAGAAAAGAAAATGTGAAAGGAGACACAGATTTAGAAAGTCCACCATACATGTGCTGCAAATTCGGAAAGGAGGAAATATAGAGAATGAAAGAGAATAGTACTTTAAAAGATTATGGTTGAAAATTCCCCAAAATATAATATATAAATCTAAAACTGGAAGCAACTTCTGGGTACTGAGCTAGAAAAATGGCCAGCAAGGCTAAAGGAAAAATTTTTGAAAGTAGAGACTAGAAATAAATATGATTTTACCCATGCTTTTTAAAAAATTTCATGGTTTTACCTCTATTTTTAGCATGTTGTTTAGAGCAAAGCCTATAGCATAATTGCTAATAAGACATTTATATTAAAGTGTTGTCACTGATTTTGTTGAGTTCCCAAGGATTTAGGAAGTCTAATTCTCTTTGACAGGACAAGTATCCAAAGAGGAAGGTTACTCTGAAAGTGAATGCTATGATGGGTGAAAAGAAGGAAGCCCAGGGAAAACCATACCTGAGAGTGGTTAATGCCAATGCACAATTCAGAGAAGCTTGGCACCAATAGTGCAGCAGCAGTAGAGACACCTGTCATAGTCAGGAATATAAGCCTTGAGTTATGGTACTTTAATTCGGGGGAAAATATGGAGTCTGCATCCAGATAGCAAGCTCTGGAAAGAAGCATAAAATGCTGCAAATATATATTTGAGATAGAAAGCTAGCTAGAACAAAGACCAGAAATGTGAATCTCCTAGTAGCAGCAGAATCAAGTACAATATCACAAATTTTTTTTTTTGAGGTGGGATTGGTGTTTAAGTGAAACCACAGTTGTTTTGAACAATTGGTTTTAAGACGCACAATATATAAACTTTCCTCAAAGACAGCTTAGCTCAGAGTTCTACGCACATGCTGTTTCCTGACTTTGACTCTCTGTTCTTTTTCTTACTCAAATCAGTCTGGCTGATGTCCTCACCATTCTAATTCACCAATAACTTTTAAAATCAGCATCTCAACATCACTTCACAAAGTTGAGCACATCGTGTTTATTTAAGAGGACCCTTTATTCTATAGGCTTCTGCTACATGGACCTTTCATCGATTTTCCTCCTACTTATTGAGCCATTATTCCTCAGCCCTCCTCTACCATCTGATTTTATTTGGCAAGTATATGTATATACTACTAAACTATAGATAGATATATAATTATGTATATAAAACTCTTATAGATATGGCACATAAATGCAATGTCAAATTCAGGAAATGTATACTGTCTAAAGAATGTGTTTGGTATATAAGTTCTTTCTTGAGATGTTAGGATAGCAGCTGAAAACTCTACAAAAGGAAAAATGATAGGGATATACAATCTATGAATTTTAGAAAATACGGGGAAAAACCCTTAACATTTTATTCAGGAAATGTTACTTTTAAATATTCTTACTTTAATCAATAAATATTAAATCCAAGCTGAAAACTCATGTCATATAAGGTTTTGCTAACATATTCAAAGGGCTTCCCTGGTGGCTTAGTGGTAAAGGATCCTCCTGTCAATGCAGGAGACACAGGTTCAATCCCTGGGTTGGGAAGATTCCCTGGAGGAGGAGATGGCTACCCACTCCAGTATTCTTGCTGAGAAATCCCAAGGACAGAGAACCATGATGGGCTATAGGTCATGGGGTTGCAAAGAGTTGGACACAACTTAGCAACTAAACAACAATAGCATATTCAATGTCACAACCTTTCCTAAGTATTAGATTTGGGCTTTGTCCTGGATCCCTCTTCTCTCCTCACTCTGTATTCTCATTCTAGATGAGACTGTTGAACATTACCTATATATAAGTAGCTCCCCAATGTATATTTCCAGTCAAGAGCTTTCATCTGAGTTCCAGGACTGGCCAGCTACCAACATGCCATCACCATTGAATTGTCTCACAGGTGTTGCAAATATGTTCAAAACTGCATTACTGCAGTTAACTCACTTCCCTTGCTGTGTCAGGATCTGACCTGTGGTTAACTTGCTAGCTTTGTTCCACTGGTAACCTGATCAGGGTAAAATGTCAACCAGATTTTTAGGCAGAATTGCTTATGATAAAAAGACCCTGGCCTCATGAGCTGGCTCTTGCTAGGGGCAACTCTACATACATACATGATGTGGACATCAAAGCTTTGGGTGATCCTATTATGAGGATTCCTGTAACTGGACATGTCCCCTGCAGGACTGTGGCATCTACTGCCTGGAGTTACCACATGTGACCCTGAAGCTCACAGGCTTCTGGGAGTTTCTAAGGACTGCAAATACAACAAAATTATCAAATATGAAGCACTTACTTCTTCAGTGGATTTAGTACCTAACTTAATATTGATTCTGTTAACAGAAAACAGAAATATGGGAGATTAAATTATCACAATTCATTTTCTCACGAGTTGTCCCTCTGATGGGAATAGGATGCAGACATGTTGGTGTCAGCCTAACTGGGTGTTGATGTGAACCCCGCTGGGTTCTGACCACAACCCTGAGTTGGTCAGCTGCCATCCTTTGGGTACAGAAGACGCTGCTTCATTCTCTCACATGTAAGCAACTGCTGTGACTGGTGTCACCATCCCTTTTTCTCTCTCGATTGTCTTATCACTTAATCATTTGAAAGGTGATCAGATACCTCTGAAATACTGTAAAAAAAAAAAAACACAGGATCAAAATATAAATATCTGTGTAGGTTAGCAAGTAAGGCAGTCATGAAAAATGCTTCTGTAGTCTAGTGCCTTTTTTGTTGTTTAGTCACTAAGTCATATTCCACTCTTTTGTGACCCCATGGACTGTAGCCCACTAGGCTTCTCTGTCTATGGGATTTCCCAAGCAAGAATACTGGAGTGGGTTGCCATTTTCTTCTCCAGGGAATCTTCCTGACCCAGGGATCAAACCTGCAGGCAGATTCTTTATTGCTGAGTCACCTGGGAAGCCCCAATGTAGTGTCTTAGAAAGAAAGAAACCACCATGGTTTTTTTGTACATTTTATGGAGGAGAAAAAACTAAAATCCTCAAATATATGTGAAACAGATTTCAGTGATTTAGTGGAGAGTTATTACTTTAAGAAAATCACATTATTCCTCCTTCTCTTTTACAGATTTTTGAGGCAGGAGTGATAACTTCCTGATCTTTTGTAGGATATAGAAAAAAAAAGGAAATTATTTCAGTCATGTGTTACACTGTTCCTCCAGGCTTCTCTAACAGAATCCTAATCTCTTCATTCTCAATCCATAACACACTTATATATTCTTTCTGGTTTTGTCTGTTGAGTCAATTTATGGCAAAGTCTGTTTCAATATCTGGAAGAAATATTTTTCTTTAGTTTATTTACTAATAAACGAATATAGTATACATCAAACTTAATTAGATTATACATTTCAGTCTCAGATGTAGTCCAGATAACTTTTGGTCCTTTCAGAAAATAACAAGTCAGTTGTTAGAAGACAAAGAATTTATACTACTGAGAATATTTTGAATGTATTTGCTGATTAAAATATTTAAAAAATTAATCATATACCAAAAATGAAACCCAGAACTTATTATAATTATTTTGATCAAAGACAAAATATTTAGGCAATGACAACAGCAACAAGGGAAAAACTTGACAATACCTAAACAATCAAAGGACACACTCATAAATGAGTTGCAAATTACTTCCAGATACAGACTGTAAGCCGTGTGCTAATAATACATAAAATCTAATTATCAGAGATTTTTAAATGAAATATTACTTTATAAGTACATAAAATATATACTTTATAAATACATAAGCAATATAATTTTATAAATACATTATAAACATTTTATTTTATAAATTTTTCATAAATATAGCAATGAATCTTTCAATTCTTGCAGAGTCATGAGAACTCACTAGGTGGAATTATTTGTGTGGAAACACGTTTATTTTCTTGGTTACCCAGAGTAAATGGCACTAAGGTAGAAGAATGCGTCAGTTGCTTGTTTTTTTCCATGTGCCAGAAGGTACTTTGGTCCAGGTGTTGATGAGTTGAAATAAAGCCTGGAATTTCCATGCTGGGATTTCATAGCCCTCACTCCAAAGTTTCTTCAAGTTTAAAAGAAAAAAGTAATGATGAACCTGTCTTAGTCCATTAGGGATGCTATCATAAAATATGGTAGACTGGGTGACTCAGAGCAATTTAGTTCTGGAGGCTGAGAAGTCCATGATCAAGGTGTTGATCTGACAGACCTTTGTCAGCCAAGTGATGTGTCTGTGTTTTAGTATACTATCTAGGTTTGTCAGAGCTTTTCTTCCAAGGAGCAAGCATCTTTTAATTTCATGGCTGTAGTCACAGTCTGCAGTGATTTTGGAGTCCAAGAAAATAAAATCTACCACTGTTTCCACTTTTTCCGCTTCTGTTTGCCACGAAGTGATAGGACCAGATGCTATGATCTTAGTTTTCTGAATGTTGAGTTTTAAGCCAGCTTTTTCACTCTCCTCTTTCAGCTTCACCAAGAGACACTTTAGTTCCTCTTCATTTTTTGCCATTAGAGTGGTATCATCTACATATCTAGGAGAAGGTAATGGCACCCCACTCCAGTACTCTTGCCTGGAAAATCCCATAGACGGAGGAGCCTGGTGGACTTACAGTCCACGGGGTCGCTAAGAGTCGGACACGACTGAGTGACTTCATTTTCACTTTTCAGTTTCATGCATTGGAGAAGGAAATGGCAACCCACTCCAGTGTTCTTGCCTAGAGAATCCCAGGGATGGGGGAGCCCGGTGGGCTGCCATCTATGGGGTCACACAGAGTCAGACATGACTGAAACGACTTAGCAGCATCTACATATCTGAGGTTTTTGATATTTCTCCCAGCAATCTTGATTCCAGCTTGTGATTCATCCAGCCCAGCATTTCACATGATGTTCAGTTCAGTTCAGTCGCTCAATCGTGCCTGACTCTGTGACTCCATGGACTGCAGTATGCCAGGCTTTCCTGTCCATCACCAACTCCTGGAGCTTGCTCAAACTCATTTCCATCAAGTTGGTGACTCTTCATATAAATTAAATAAGCAGAGTGACAATATAAAGCCTTATCATACTCCTTTTCCAATTTGGAGCCAATCTGTTGTTCCATGTCTGGTTCTAACTGTTGCTTCTTGACCTGCATACAAGTTTCTCAGGAAACAGGTAAGGTGGTCTGGTATTCCCATCTCTTTAAGAATTTTCCTCAGTTTAGTGTGATCTACACAATCAAAGGCTTTAGCATAGTCAGTGAGGCAGAAATAGATGTTTTTCTGGAACTCCTTTGCTTTTTCCATGATCCATCCATCTTGGGTGTCCCTGCAAGCCCCTTCACCATTACAAGGCTGTGATCCATGAAGAGGTTATCTATACATATCTTTGTTGGGAAATAGAGGCTAATTAAGTCTTCTAAACTGTAGTTGCTTTTCTCTCTGCACTGCATAGTTAAGCTCTTTGTTATATGAGCTTGAACTGGGATTGTTTCTTAAAGCTACATCTTGACCTTTAACATTAGCACTTTGCAAAGATTTGTGTTGATGTATCTAATCATTCTTCCTTCCTTTCTTTTCCATGACACTGTAGCCTGATGATAGGCACAGAATAGATGCTCAGTCAATACTTGTCACTTACTTGATTGTATACTTGGAAGTAAGCCTTAAATTGGGCACAAAAGAAGTTGCTTGGTTATCTATTTTATACATAATACCAATAGTTTATCTTTTCACATGTTTATTGGCCATCTTCATGTCTTCCTTGAAGAAATGTATTTTTAGGTCTTCTGCCCATTTTTTGATTGGTCTGTTTGTTTTCCTAATATTGAGCTGAATGAGCTGCTTATATATTTTGAAGATTAATCCTTTGTCAATTGTTTCACTTGCAATTATTTTCTCCCATTCTGAGGGTTGTCTTTTAATCTTGTTTATTGTTTCCTTTGCTGTGAAAAAGATTTTAAGCTTAATTAGGTCACATTTGTTTATATTTATTTTTATTTCCAGTACTCCAGAAGGTGGATCAAAGAAGATCTTATTGTGATGTATGTCAAAGTGTATACTGCCTATGTTTTCCTCTAAGAGCTTTATAGTTTTCTGGCTGTACATTTAAGTCTTTAATCCATTTTGAGTGGTTTTGTGTGTGTGTGTGTGTGTGTGTGTGTGTGTGTGTGTGTGTGTGTGTATGGTGTTAGGAAGTGTCTTAGTTTTATTCTTTTGCATGTAGCTGTCCAGTTTTCCCAGCACCACTTATTGAACAGGCTGTCATTTCTCCATGGTATATTCTTGCCTCCTTTGTCAAAGATAAGGTGCCCACAGGTGCATGGGCATTATCTCTGGGCATTCTATCTTGTTCATTGGTTCATATTTCTGTTTTTGTGCCAGTTCCATACTGTATTGATGACTGTAGCTTTGTAGTATAGTCTGAAGTCAGGAAGGTTGATTCCTCCAGCTCTGTTTTTCTTTCTCAAGATCGCTTTGGCTTTTTACAGTCTTTTGTGTTTCCATGCATACTGAAATTTTTTGTTCTAGAGGGGAAAAAATGGGATGAATGGAGAAAGTAGCATCAGTATATATATACACAATCAGGTGTAAGATGGATAGCTGGTGAAAAGTTGCTGCGTAGCACAGGGAGTCCAGTCTGGAGCTCTGTGATCACCCAGAGGGAAGGGATGAGGGGAGGGGAGGGGAGGAGGGGAGGGAGGGAGGAGATGTATGTATGCATGTATACTTGCATAAATGCATGTATAATTGTGGCTGATGTGCATTGCTGTATGGTGAAAACCAACACAACATGGTAGAAATTTGAAAAACAAACAGAAAGAATAAATATATAGCTGAGTCACTTTGCTGTACACAAGAAACTTGCATAGCATTGTAAATCAACCATACTTCAATAAAATAAAATTTTAAAAATAGTGTATATAAGATAAGTAATGAGAACATAATATATAGAGAACTCTACTTAATGTTCTGTGGTGACCTGAATGGTTAAGGAAATCCAAAAGGGAGAGGATATATGTACATGTTTGGCTGATTCATTTTGCTGTACAGGAGAAACTAACAATACTGTACAGCAACTATACTCTGCTGCTGCTGCTAAGTCACTTCAGTCGTGTCCGACTCTGTGCAACCCCATAGACGGCAGCCCACCAGGCTCCCGTCCCTGGGATTCTCCAGGCAAGAACACTGGAGTGGGTTGCCATTTCCTTCTCCAGTGCATGAGAGTGAAAAGTGAAAGTGAAGTTGCTCAGTCGTGTCCGACCCTCAGCGACCCCATGGACACAGCCTTCCAGGCTCCTCCATCCATGGGATTTTCCAGGCAAGAGTTCTGGAGTGGGGTGCCATTGCCTTCTCTGAACTATACTCTAATATAAGTTAATTTTAAAAAAGAAATTGTAAGGAAGAGATCAGGATCTGACAGGTAGACTGAGAGTGATGACTGAAGATTCCAGCAGAGAAAGAACTTAATGGTAGACTGAGAACTTGTACTGGGGAGTCTCTGATGGAATGCAGTGGAATGTGTTAGGAAGCAGTAAGAGATAAAGCCACCTAACCGATTGGCAGTCTTGAAGCCAGGGGCTATGAAATTTTGTTATTAACCTTACAGATGTGGTATTTTAGAAATATTAACTTGACATTTGTGTGCTAAAAGGACTTGAGTCATGTGATGCTAATTGGACATGCTCCATTCTTTCAAGAATTTACCATTCTTTGAAAATTATCATGATCAAGATGAACTTAACAGTATGTATTCATCATGGCATTATTATCTGGTCCCAGGTTGTGTTGATTGATTCCCCCCCCTCCATTTATAGCACTGGAATGTAATTGAAGGGCTTTTAAGCAAACTACTCTGCCATATTGATGTGGGTAAATTTTTATAGCATTTCTGAAATCCTGGAGACTATTTTTTCCCTTTTGTCTAGTCTGAATGTCATTTACATTTGGAAGAATCCAGACACAAAATCCTCCTAACCTATTCAAACATGAAAGTGGCTGCAAATGTATTTTTGTCATTTGTCTTCTTAAGGCATATTTTCTCCATAGCCTTGAACCTAAGTGAAGAGACTCAGAAAGAGAAGAGAACATTTAATCAATAACTTTACTATTTTTCTATTTAATCATTTGAAAAAGTACTTGGCCTTTAAGGGAAAAATTCTTCTTAAGAAAAATTAGTTAAGAAAGCAAGAAGAAAAATCAACCAATACTCTTTGGAAATGTCTACAAAAAAGATTTTTTTTAAATAAGGAAATAAGTTGTAGGACAGAAACTCTGAGCAAATATAAATATACCTTATGTGAATACTAAAATGTGGTCATACGTTGCATGTGTCTACATAATACCATTCAATGTTTCCATGTAAATTACCTTACAGGGTCAGATAAGGTACTTTCCCTGTTAAATGTGTGTATAGTTCTTGAAATAAGTGCAATTTATGTAGATGCCTTTGAACATTCTTCCTCAGAACCCTGGGTTTTCACTTTAGCCAATTCTTCCAGCTTTAGCTTTCTCTGGCCTCACAGTGCAGAGAAAAGCATACTGATTTCCAGGGGAGTTCAGTGTTACTCTGAAATGACCCAACCCTTGGCTCTGGCCATTTGCTTTATTGCTATAGAAGTAGGTAGGTAGATAGATAGATAGATAGATAACTAGGGGGTAATTACTTTACAATATTGTGATGGTTTTTGCCACACATCAACATGAATTGGCATTGGGTATAGGTATGTCCTCTCCCTCTTGAATCCCCCTCTCACCTCCCTCCCCATTCCACCCTTCTAGGTTGTCACAGAGCACTGGCTTTGGGTTCCCTGCATCATACATTGGGGGCTTCCCTGATAGCTCAGTTGGTAAAGAATCTGCCTGCAATGCCGGAGACCTCAGTTCGATTGCTAAGTCGGGAAGATCCATATCAAATATTGAATTTCCACTGTCTATCTATTTTGCATATTGTAATGGTAGCTCAAATGGTAAAGGATCTGCCTGCAATGCAGGAGACCCAGGTTCGAACCCTGGATGGGGAAGATCCCCGGAGAAGGGAATGTCCATTTGCTTTAAATCCACTGTTTTGACTGCCATTTCAGTTCAGTCGCTCAGTTGTGTCCAACTCTGCGATCCCATGGACTCCAGTATGCCAGGCTTCCCTGTCCATGATCAACTCCCGGAGCTTGCTCAAACTCATGTCCATCAAGTTGATGATGCCATCCAACCATCTCATCCTCTGTTGTCCCTTTCTCCTCCCACCTTCAATCTTTCCCAGCATTGGGGTCTTTTCCAATGAGTCAGCTCTTCGCATCAGATGGCCAAAGTATTAGAGTTTCAGCTTCAGCACCAGTCCTTCCAATGAATATTCAGGACTAATTTCCTTTAGGATGAACTTATTGGATCTCCTTGCAGTCCAAGGGACTCTCAAGAGTCTTCTCCAACACCACAGTTCAAAAGCATCAATTCTTTGGTGCTCAGCCTTCTTCACAGTCCAACTCTCACATCCATACATGACCACAGGAAAAACCATAGCCTTGACTAGACGAACCTTTGTTGGCAAAGTAATGTCTCTACTTTTTAATATGTTGTCTAGATTGGTCATAGCTTTTCTTCCAGGGAGCAAGCATCTTTTAATTTCATGGCTGCAGTCACCATATGCAGTGATTTTGGAGCCCAAGAAAATAAAGTCTGTCACTGTTTCCATTGTTTCCCCTTCTATTTGCCATGAAGTGATGGGACCAGATGCCATGATCTTAGTTTTTTGAATGTTGAAGTTTAAGCCAGCTTTTTCTGTTTCCTCTTTCACTTTCATCAAGAGGCTCTTTAGTTCCTCATCACTTTCTGCCATAAGAGTGGTGTCATCTGCATGTCTGTGGTTATTGGTATTTCTTCTGGCAATCTTGATTCCAGCTTGTGCTTCATCCAGCTGGCATTTCGCATGTACTCTGCATATAAGTCAAATAAGCAGGGTGACAATATACAGCCTTGACATACTCCTTTCCCAATTTGAAACTAGTGCATTGTTTCATATCCAGTTCTAACTGTTGCTTCTTAACCTGCATTTCCAGCAATTAGCTCAGTGCCTGGCACAAGACTGGCATTCAATTAACATTTCCTTCTCCAGGGGAAATTCCTGATCCAGGATTCAAACCCAGGTGTCCTGCATTGCAGGCAGATTCTTTACCATCTTAGCCACCGGGGAAACCCAGTTAGTTAATATTTACTGATTGAAAATTTTTAGAACTCTTTATATTTGGTCCAACTTTCTTTGTCACTGAAAAATTTTGCTCTTCAAGGTAAAATGACTATTTAAATGTATTATTCATCTTGGTCACATTTCGCCTTCTCTCTTAGTAACCAAATAGTGTTTTTATTACTTTTGGTTTTATTTTCAACTTTATAGTTTCAGTTTCTAACCTATAATTTTCATTTAAGCTTCTCGGGCCGTTCACCAAATCTTTTATCCTTCTATATTCAGTTCTTTAAATTAAATCCTTAAAGTTTCATCTACTTGGATCATATCTGAATCTGTTTTTAAAAATATGACACTCACCCCTCTACTCACTCACCTCTGACCAAACTCATCTTTACCACCATGAATGTTCTGTAGAACAGGGTGAGGGAGGAGAAGCAATATATGTGATTAAACATCATTCCAGTGACAATTCATATTTATTCTCTCCCTTTTAAAATTGTTGCTGTTTCTCAAACACATTGCATGTGTAATGATGACTGATTTTTTTCCCAAGTTAAATTTGCTGCTTCTGTTGGTTCTTTCCACTCATCTAGCTACACTGGCCTTTCTTTGCATCCATATACAAGGAGCCCTATATTTCTGTGGTTTATGAACTACTTTCTTTCTTAGAACTACAGAACATTATGGGCAGGTGGGAGAATGAGCTGAAACACAATGGTCCACAGAGGACGGGGAAGACACAGTCTTCTTGCATCTCCTTTCCCAACTTTGTCATGTCTCAGGGGGTAATCTGTTATATCATGAGTTTTCACGTGCCTCCTAAGAGACCTAGTCCCATGAGAGAGTTCTGAAACAAAGATAAGTAAAAGGAGTTTATGTGACTTGTTTTTTAAAGGGCACCATTTTGAAAATTTTCATACTTTTCTGGGACCAAAATTAACTTGAACATAGTCAGCTTGGGTTATCAATGTCCTGCCTATATTACACCCAGGGACAAATACAAATTCCCCAGGAATAAGCTATACCAGAGAAGGCACACTCCTGGGTTCCCGTTATCTGAGAGGAGACTGGGCACTCCCTTGACCAAGACTAAGCCCTAGTGTCGGCTTCTCTGAGTGACTTGCCATCTCCCAAGTGTGTGAGCTTCATGTAGATAGCTGATTACATCCACTACTGTCACTTATATGTACAAATATCTCCCTCTATTATTAGTAGGCTATTGTGATGTTGCATTTAATTTTCCTGTCATTTAAAAAAGCCTAATGTTCTCAGAGTGTCATACCATACAGTTTCTAATGACTGTCTGATGAGTAGACAAGGATAGATACCAGGCTATACAGGTGTCAGTAGGCCCTTAAGTTGGTTATCCAATGAAATTGAATTATATATTTCAAGTATTTATATGGGTTTTACTTACTTTTATGCTTCTGAAATGGCAAAAGCATTCCCCAAATTCATTTTTGCAGAAAGTTCTTGTGTCTTATTGATTTGTGTTGCTGGGTATGCACATTTTATCACTAATGCTAATGTGTTCTCGTAGTACACCATCCACTTTTCTCAGACAATAGAAAAGTAATCTTCCTTAATAAAATGTAAGCCACCTGGGCTTCCCAGGTGGTACAGTGGTGAAGAATCTGCCTGCCAATACAGGAGATGCAAGAGACATGGGTTGGATCTCTGGTTTGGGAAGATTCCCTGGAGGAGGAAATGGCAACCCACTCCAGTATTCTTGCCCAGGAAATCCCATAGACAGAGGAACCTTACAGGGTACAGTTCATGAGGTCACAAAGATTCAGACCGACTGAGTAACTGAGCACACAATATACCATCCACTTTTCCAAAACAATAGAAAAATGATCTTACTTAATAAGATGGATAACTGCCATTTTTGAGAACTCTTTTTTTTCAACATGAATGGCCATTTTATGTTTCATTTATCCTTAGAAGAATTTTTTCATCCTGAATTTCTTTCCTTTAGAAAAAAATCACTTATTGCATGAAAGTGAAAGTTGCTCAGTTGTGTCTGACTCTTTGAGACTCCGTGGATTATACAGTCCATGGAATTCTCCAGGCCAGAATGCTGGAGTAGGCTTTCCCTTCTCCAGGGGATCTTCCCAATCAAGGATAGAACCCAGGTCTCCCACATTTCAGACAGATTTTTTATCAGCTGAGCCACAAGGGAAGCCCAAGAATACTGGAGTGGGTAGCCTATCCCTTCTCCAGTGGATCTTTCCAACCCAGGAATTGAACGAGGGTGTCCTCCTTTGCAGGCACATTCTTTACCAACTGAGCTGTCAAGGAAGCCCATTATTGCATATCACTGTATTTAATACTGAGAAACACATCGCTTATTTTGGAACAATAGGTTTTAATGACTATCTAAATTTTTGTTTGCTAGGTAATTATGTACAGAGATCATAAAAAGAATCAGGCAGCTTCCACAAAACTAAACAGAACCTGGGATGCCAGGAGAATTCTAGGGTTATTGAGGACAATAAACAACTGTTTATTGTCTAACTACAGGGATAAATCCAGTACTTCTTTCAGATCTCTGCTCAAATATCACTTTCATTATGAAGCCTACCCTACCATTCCATACAAAATTGAGCCACTCTCCCTCAGCTCTTATCAATTCTATTTATGTCACGCTACATAGCTTAATAAGTGAACAGTAGGATTTGAGTCTCTATTTCCCTGACTCTAGACCACATGTACCTAGCTGCCTAGTTACCTAGGAGTAAAAGACTGGGCAAGTAGCAGTAGTAATATCTCATATTTTAAATCTTTTTACAGTTTGCAACACATCTTCACATGTATTATTTTTAAAATGATGATACAGAACAGTAACTTTATGTTTCTCTTTCTCTCAGGACCTGCACTGTTATATTTGAAACTGTAGTAGAGGCAATATAGTTCCTGAGATTCCCCTTGTGAGCTTATTATAAGATTGATAATGATTCAAAATGGTTTTTGAGAATCTGCTAGAAACAAATATTCTCAAAATATGAACAGATATTTTAAGACAGGCATTGTATCTTTTCAGAATGCATGAACTCTCGTATGGCAGGATTGTGCCCTTTTGTACTTAGATTTATTTTCTGGAGTCTGTATTCCTGCACTTTAATCCCTGCAGGTCTCCACCTAACTTTTCTCCTTCCGTTTCCTCTTCCCATCAGAGTTGTTTCTTTTCTCTTCTGATTTTGGACTCTCCAGTGCTGTTCAGCCATTGCCTTTATGGTTAAGGCGTGCCCCTTACCTTCTGCCTGACATTTGATTTCATTGTCCTTCTGGGAGAGCTGGACTAGGCTTCCTTATTTCATGTCACTTGTAGTTTTCAGTCTTGTTCAAACTGAGAAAATGGTGGTTTAGGCTGTTGATATTGGGAAAAGAGAGTCAAGTCATAGAGTAATAAGGAAAAAAGAAAGACTTCATGGATTAGATTCCTAGGGTTGCTGTAACAAATGACCACAAACTGGATGGCTTAAAGGGGGCTTCCCCCAGTGACTCAGAGGTGAAGAATCCACCTGAAATGCAGGAGATTCAGGTTCAACCCCTGGGTTGGGAAGATTCCCTGGAGGAGGGCATGGCAACCCACTCTAGTATGATTGCCTGGAGAATCCCATGGACAGAGGAGCCTGGTGGGTTACAGTCCATGGGGTTGCAAGGAGTTGGACACAACTGAAATGACTGAGCATGCACACATGAGTGGCTTAAAACAATAGAAATTTATTATTTTCTGTCCTGGAAGCTAGAAATCTGAAATCAAGTTGTATGCAGGAGTGGTTCCTTCTGAAGTTTCTGAGGGAGAATCTGTTCCATATCCTTCTCCTATATTCTGCTATTCCTTGGCTTGTAGATACATCACTCTAATCTCTGAGTCCATCATCGCATAAATGTCTTCCCTTTGTGTGTATCTCTGTGTCTTTACATGTGCTGTGCTTAGTTGCTCAGTTGTGCCCGACTCTGCGACCCCATGGACTGTAGCCTGCCAGGCTCCTCTGTCCATGGGGATTCTCCAGGCAAGAATACTGGAGTGAGTTGCCATGCCCTCCTGCAGGGCATTTTCCCAACCCAGGGATCGAAACCAGGTCTCTGCATTGCAGGCAGATTCTTTACCCTCTGAGCCACCAGGGTTGTCTTCACATGGTCTTCTTATAAGGACACCAGTCATGGTTTTAGGCTCACCCTAATCCAGTGTTTCCCCTGATTCTGGGAAAGATCAAGGGCAGAAGGAGAAGTAGATGTCAGAGGATGAGATGGCTGGACAGCATCACCAATGCAATGGACATGAACTTGGGCAAACTCTGGGAGATGGTGAGGGACAGGGAGGCCTGGCATGCCGCAGTCCATGGGGTTGCAAAGAGTTGGACACGACCGGGCAACTGAACAACAATCCAATGTGATGTCATCTTTATTTAATGATTTACATCTGCAAACACCCTATTTTTGAACCACTCAGAACCACATTCTGAGATTCGGAGTAGACATGAATCTGGGAGAGTAATTATCTAACCTAGTATACATGGTGATCTGTTTCTGGCTTTCAAAAGAGTGCTGGTATTATGAGGTGTTCCTATCTGTGATTGAGCAGATGCCTTGGAAGTCTATACCCATGCCAATAAAGATATTTTTCTCTTGTCAAATGGAAATAACATGTGCAGATTTAGGTATTTGGAATATGGAAACATAGAAGCCTAAAAGTCATGATCATTGTTTGGATAAAGCCTATGAAGGACGCATAATCAAACCAAGCCTTGTGTATTATAACTGAATTTTCTCATTGTCAACAGCAGCACATAGAGTGAATCAGGAAACATGATGAATCAGGAATCTAGGAACTAGAGACCAGCTGAATGACTCTGGGCAATTCAATGGATGTGCCTCTCTGAGTGACTGAGACAAACATTTCCTGCATATGAACTTATTCTCCTGTCCTTAGAGTCTGAGGTTATACAACTCTGTGCAGAAACAGCATTTGTGTTTCATTGAAGAAATATATCTAGCACCTGCTACATGCTGGGTCATATGATGGATTCTCTATTAAATGTAAGTAACTCGTTTATTTCTCAAAACAGAGGTGTATGATACTTATTACCCCCATTTTACAGATGAGGCAAAGATACTGAGAAAGTTTAAAAATATACCCAAGATAAATAGTCCTAATGAGCCACTGAGCCAGAATTTGAGCCCACATCTGTCTATGCTTATGTCATACAACAGAAGCAAAACCAAATGGATAAACTTTGGGTGAGTGGCTGGTTGAGGGGACATGCTTATGAAAGAAAAAAATTATCTAGCAGAATAGTTCCCACATGGTACAGAAAAGAAAATAGGAAATAGTCAGCAGAGTTGCAAAACATCCAGTCAAGAGTTGGTGACACTTGCATCAGTTCTTCGGCATAAGAATATTGATTGTCTTTGTTGTTTAGTTGCTAAGTCATGTCAAACTCTTTGTGACCCCATGAACTGTAGCCCATCAAGCTCCTTCTGTCCATGGGATTTCACAGGCAACAATAATGGAATGGGTTGCCATTTCCTTCTCCAGGGGAACTTCCTTCCCCCCGGACTGAACTTGTGTCTCCTGCATTGGCCAGCAGATACTTTACCACTGAGCCACCAGGGAAGCCTAAGAATATTGATAGGCTGTTTCAAAAAATGAAATAGCACATGGTTTTTGAGATCGGAGTTAGCTATGGGAGCATGAAAAGTGTGTGTGTTCCTTTACATGCAAATACTTTTACATTTCTGGTACTGGCTGGGCTGGCCAGCATTGTTCAAGAAAATCACTAATCGTTGTTTAAATAAATGTTTGTGCCCACAATGACCTTGAAGTAGACTATACATGGATGTCTGTGCGGGCAGCAGTTTGAATGTGTATCACTGCTTGTGTACGTGTATGTCTGCTAGCTTTTGAGAATTTTCATTTGGAGGTCATATTTGACACTATCTTTTGTTTGTTTGTTTGCTCTGCAGTCTATGGCATGTCTCCTTATCGGCAGTTACCCAGGGCTCTTGGACTTGGTTTCACCTGCTCTGGGAGATCACTGCCTACTTATTTTAGGTGCTGTCTTGGATGACAGCCTTAGAGCCTCTATTTATAAAGTTTAGAGCCTTTCAAGCATGTCGTCTAAATTTGGCAAAAATCTAACCAGCTTCATTTTATGTATGCAGATTATTTTTCTTAGATCATTTCTCCTTTGCTCTTCCTTAATACTTATGAAAATTCTGCACTTTGAAATCCTGATGGTACAGTGCTAAATAAAACCAAAGGAAGGTCGTCTTGTCCAAACTTGGACAAATGATTTAATAGGAGCCAACATCTGCGATATTAGAAAGAGAACACCAAGGGAAGGACAAATTTGAGAGACAAAACCAGGGCGGCTCAGTTTGATTTTCCCATCAGACTCCTCCTTTAGGAACGGATACCTAAGATATTGGTTGTATTTCAATAAGGATCATAATTCCCATGAGAAGAAAGGAAAATGTGGCTGACAATGTGACAATCAGGATATCACCTTTGTCCAACACAGCCACAAAAGTGTCTTCATCAGAAAGTTGGGTAGATATTCTACTCCAAGTGTCCAGAGTCAGGCAGGCATTGGGAAGCCTCCATAGCAACAAGAAGATGATATTTTATCTTACTGTTCAGTGAATCAGTTGATTACATTGTTTAAAGAAAATTGCCATCTGAAGGCTCTTGAATAAAGTGACAAATGTAAAAAAAGGAAGACCTCCCATGCGGAGTCAGCTTCTAGGGCACAGACTCCCTCCAATGTCTTTCATTAGGTGAGTTCATCTGGTCCTTTGCTGACAACAAGGATTTGGAGTTGATGCCCGGGGAAAAATAAGCAGAACCCAGGTCTACCTGACAAATAATCACTTTTCCTATTCTGAGGTGTTTCTCTCAAATGTCTTTGGCCAAGCAGTACTTTATTCCCCCCTGTATAAGCGTTTGGAGCATGTCACCTCTGTTATCTCAGTGGTCTGTACTCCCCTTTTCTGCCCGACTCTGTCCTTCATGGCATCAGTAATGATTTTGTGCTCACTTTTGCAAAAATAGGCACATGGATGTCTGTCAAATTGAGTTGTAAATACAATCCCACCATGTCCCCCCTCAAGCAGAGATCTTTATAACATTCCCTAAAGACCATCAGATGGCAAATATTCTGTGCATATGTTTTTTTCTATCTAGAAATTTCACTAACTTTCAAAATATTCTATGTGTATAGCTCAGGAGACAAAAAAAAAAAAACAAAAACAAATTTAGATTTACATTTCTGCCTTTAATTGAGATGTCTCAGGACACCTGAAGGTGTTTGGAACCCTTGCGCCTTCTGTATCTCCTATTTATCTGTTTAGCAGTGCTGGGTCTTGGTTGTGGCATGTGTAATCTTTAGTTGAGTCGTTTGAACTCTGAGTTGCAGCAGGTGTGGTCTAGTTACCCGATCAGGGATGAAACCCCTGCCCCCTGCACCGGAATCAGAGTTTAAGCCACTGGACCACCAGAGAAGTCCCCTTTCCTCAGTATCTTCTGAAGTCTCCCTTAGAGTAAAATTCTGTTCAATGTGTACTGAAAGAATGTTGCTTTTCCAGATTCCATTAATTTCATCTGAAATATATGTAAGGATAACTGCTCCTAATATGGAGATCTCCTCTAGACCAGAGATGAGGACACAGAGCTGACTCCAGGGTCCCAATAATTTGGCATAGAGGCAGCAGGAGACTCCAGCTCCAGCTTTCCTAATTGACCTCCTATTCCTTTTCATATATATATATATATTTTGTCTCTGTCCTCCCCACTGTTTGCTGCAGCTCATCTGTTTAACCCTCTTCTTATTGCCCCCATTCTCTCTGTTCATCTCCATCTGGGAGATCCCTTGAACAACAAAGAGAGATTCAGTTGCTGTCAGACCCTCTACATTACTCATGGAGCGGGATCTGTGTGTTGGTATCAGAGGTATCCTGCATGTAGAAAATGTGTCACTGATAAGGAAATTCTGTAGAAAGTCTTAACAAGTAAAGCATTCTTAGGAAGACAAGGGTTAAATGGGAAAACAGTAAATTAGCCTCTCTCTCTGTGCTGCTGGAGAGACCTGAAGTTAGGTATGTCTTTTCCAGAAACTTGCATCCTGCTTCAATCAGTGCTGTCAGTCTTGTGAGCTATGTGTAAACTACCAGTCCCTCTCTTGACAGCCACCTTTCCTAAGCACCACCCAGGGGAGCTTCATCTTTAAACTATTGATGAATAGAAGGTTAAATTTTAATTCTCTGTCATTTGCAACTTGCTAATTAAAATTCCATGTTCTTTTATCTCAGAGACCTTTGAAAAATGGAGTATAGAAGCTTGTCTAGAGATAACATAACTACCACCTGACTTGAAGCTTTTGTGCCTAAGATGCTATAAATGTTAATTTCCTATCAATTGAAACTTGCAAAGAAAATCAGCAGGTTTTCTGCTCTCCTGGCATCAATTATTTTTTATACGGCATCTTTCCAGGGCGTCCTTTGTCCCTGCTTCCATCAGCCTCCTCAACATTTTGATCCTGGGGAAATCAAGCTAAGACCAAAGGCAGATTTGAATTTGGAAGAAAGAATGAGGTGCCACAGGACAGAATCACTTTCTTTTCTTTCAGCTTGTTTTCAGGGTACCATTTCTATAAGTAGACACACTTACTATATTGTTGCTGTCTTGCATACTTCTCCAAAGAATGCCATTGACATATCCTTTAGGATTAAAATATAAAAGTATTTGGTTTCAACACCATTTCTCTGGTGAGGCTTGTAATTATGCTTTAAGATATACAGTAGAGCAGGCACTGTTGGTGTCCTTGGCACTCCCCATTCCCGTGCCTGCCAATGGCTGCTAAACACAAGGCAGAGGAACAAAAGGAAGTTGATAGATAAATATCCCAGCCTCCTAAACCCCTGGTGAAACAGCTCTGAGGCATATTCAGTATGATACCCTAGACATTCTCACTGGGAGAAAGCCCCAAGTCTCACAGTGATGTCCTGCTCATTAAGCCTTGCATAGGCTTCTCTCCCTTTCCTGGGTCACTTGCCCAATATCCTACTGGTGCTTCAGGGATCGCCTCTCAAAGAAACTACTTGCATTAAAATCTTAGGCTCAGCATCTACTTTTGGGCAAGCCAAACTAAGCCACAGACAGAAACAGTTTATTTTATTCCTTGAACATGAAAATGTATGGTGTCACTGATAAATACAAATATCTGCATACAGTTTAGAAAATTAGAAAGTTATTTCAAAATTAGACCAGGGCCTATGCTCTAAGATTTCTGTGTTATAATCTCAGCACAATCTTGATTAGTCATTCATTTTAAAACCAATTTCTGAGTTCTAATAGGAAGGGCATTAATGCAAATTGCTATGAGGATAACAGGAAATCTTTTAAAATAGAAGTCTTTTTCTATTTATAAAAATATTAGTTCATTTGAAGAGAATAGGGGAAAACATACAAAGATAAAGATAAAGATAATAGATAAAGTACTATGCAGGTTGCCAAGCAGGAAATGTCAAAATTTAACATGAAAATGGAGACAATATATACTGGAGAAGTTCAGAAAAGAAGGCATTTTTAGGAAAGGGTCCTGGAGAATGAGATAGAAAAGGCTCTCTGATGGCTAGAGGAGTTTTACAGGAATAGAGAGGACAAGGTGTGCACGTGTGGCATTCTGGGTCTGCCTGAAATGGAAGATTCTTTTAGGGAAGCATTAAAGTTAAAGACATGAGGTGATACTGTCCTTAGGTTAAAATCAATCTGAATGTCAGGCTAAGGAGTTTGGAAGGTAAATATAATTTTCTTTTTTTACCTTTTTTTTTTGTTGTTGTTGTTGTTGTTGGGAGGACAATTGCTCTACAACATTGTATTGGCCTCTGTCACTCAGCAACATGAATCATACGCAGGTATACGTATGTCCCCTCTTATTTTTTTCTTGT
The DNA here is from genome assembly GCF_003369695.1 of Bos indicus x Bos taurus. Taxonomy (NCBI): domain Eukaryota; kingdom Metazoa; phylum Chordata; class Mammalia; order Artiodactyla; family Bovidae; genus Bos; species Bos indicus x Bos taurus. The sequence goes on from NC_040095.1 coordinate 32,867,867, forward strand.
TTTTTAACAAAGTACTAGCATTCATTCATTCTCTCATTCATCTGTTTCATTGAACACATACTAAGATCCTGCTCTATTTAAAGGCAATATACTGGGTGTTGTTACCTGGTGAAAAAAAGACAAAGAAAAGGAAAAGATGATGACACAGAAGGGGGATGACTGAAAAGTTAGGGAAATTAAGGCAGAATTGATTTTGGTTTTAGAGAAATTATGTATTTATTTATTCAATTAACTTCCAGAAATATTTAAGGCAGGCCATGCAGAACCCATATATCAGCCCTGAATGGTTTTACCCAGTGAGACATCTTACAAAATTTTATCTGATTCTAACCATTTTCTCAGTTACTTAATTGGTACCAATTCTCAAAGCAGTATTTCAAAAGGATTACTGTATTGACTTGTGGCCAGTTTGTGAGGTGGGAAGTAAGAAAACTCCAGCCCAGCTGGTAAATGCACCCCAAGGTTGACCCCAGACCTCCTCTATTCAAGGATAGGTGGTCTTTTCATCCTTGGCTCCTAGAGGTCAAAAGGATTCCTGGTTTGGACCAGTTCTGCAGGCTCCAGGAGTGAGGGGAGAAATGGGCTCCAGGTGCCAGGCAAGTGCATTGATTTCATCAAGTCTTTGATGTCTGTTTTGGTCCTGAAGATCTGGAGAAATATGATCTTAGAGTTGATGTTCCAACTCTATATGGCATTTTAAGAACCATTTATGAGGCTTTCAGTTACAGCTGCACGAGTGTCTGAGTGTTTTAGAGTAGCCTTTTCTCTTTCCTCCTCCTTTCTGCCCTATCGTTTTGGTGTATGAATGATCGGTGGTGTTTGTACTGTTAAACTGCATATCAGCCAACAACAGCCAGAATGCTTCTGAAAACGAATTTAATTTATTCACAGCACAGTGTGCAGCCAGATGATGATGGCAAGTTAATGGGCTTTGCCTTAATGAGATAACTGTTTGCCGCCCAGGTTTAGAGGTTTATGGTAGTTTTATTTGTCAGTCTTTCCTGAGTGCAGAGAAGGAAAAAATTGTAGCTTTACGCTGATATATTGTCAGGACCATTTGCAGAGAGAGACAGATGTTATGACCTCCTTCTGCTGCTGTGTTCTTTGAGCCATTTCAAGTTTTCTTCTCTATTCTTGGCAATTAAATGCAACATCCCTTGTTGTTCACCCATGTGGCTTAGATGAGGAGGCTGTTCAAGCGGCATAATCCGTGGAGGTGCATCTTCATTCTAGTATGCTGTTATCAAACAGGGTCTGCCAGTGTACTGGCTCTGGCTCTTTGCTTCCTTTCTTCTTTGCTCCTGATTTCCCTCTCTCTTTTAATCCAGCAGGTTTTATGATCCTGGAAATAATATGGCATGAGAGCCTAAGCTTCCCAAAGAAAGAGAAATTAGCATGACACTTTGGCTTTTTCAAATATTTTGGCCTAGTCCTTTTCCTCTCAAATTCTTTTTCTCCATTCACTTCAATTACCACTGAATCTTTAACCCTGGCTAGCAACCACCTCTTTTCCAGTCTGCCTTTCTGGTAACTTATTAGTGTTTAGCAATGAGAAGAAAAGGGCAACGGTTCTATTAACACAACCAAATTGATTCATAATCAGTCATGAACCAGGAGCTGGGTAAGGCTTTTTTACAAGCACTAAAGGTTAATAGAACCATTCTCCAGCCCATTTTCCAAACCAACCTTCATGAAGTATTCTGACCTCCACCTCCAGACATATAGCCATTGCATAAGAGCTTTTGGCATGGGTGGCATTTGGTGGAAGTTATTTATGAACATTAATAGCTTTTTCAACTATTGAGCAATTATTAGAGCACCCCTACAGGTAGCCCTAGCTAAGTTCAGAATAAAGTAATTATATAGTTAATTTAGCATTTATCTGGAAGACGGACTTTCAAATTAAAAAGCTTGTTCAGTTGAAACTAGCATTTATTTATTCTATGGGGATTTTTACACAGGCTCTATTTGCCAGTATGAAACACCCATGTGAAGCTCGTTTTCAGAATTGACTAGTTGAGTCAGATCACAGTCCAATCAATTTGAGAATGAACAGCCAGCTGGATAGAAGCCATACTTTCCATTACTGGTTAATTGCTTTGGGGTGAATATGATTGGCTAATCCAGCCTCTAAAGCCAAGGAGACCTTAAAATAGCTCATGGCTGCTAACTCACTGGTAGGAAGGAGCTAGACAATAGCACTGCCCTCCCTGCCATACACTGTTCTCTGACTGTCCTAAAAAATAGTTTCACCTTTCTCCCTCTCCTCCCCAAATATAATTTATCTTTCATCTAAATTTTGGGGTAAATTATTTAATTGATCTTTTCCTCAGAGTTGTTGTTGTTCAGTTGCTAAGTCATGTCCAACTCTTTGCAATGCCATAAATTGCCACATGCCAGGCTTCCCTGTCCTCCAATATCTCCCAGAGTTTGTTCAAACTCATGTTCATTGAGTCAGTGATGCCATCCAACCATCTCATCTTCTGTTGCCCCCTTCTCCTCCTGCCTTCAATCTTTCCCTGCATCAGTGTCTTTTCCAATGAGTCGGCTCTTTGAATCAGGTGGCCGAAGTATTGCAGTTCAGCTTCAGCATCAGTCCTTCCAATGAATATTCAGGGTTGATTTCCTTTAGGATTGACTGGTTTGATCTCCTTGGAGTCCAAGGAACTCTCAAGAATCTTTTCCAGCACCACCATTCGAAATCATCAATTCTTTGGCAGTCAAAGAATTGACTACTGGCAATTCTGGCAATGACTACTGGCAAACCCATGGCTTTGATTATATGGACCTTTGTTCTGGCAAATACTGGCAATGACTACTGGCAAACCCATGGCTTTGATTATATGGACCTTTGTTCTGGCAAAGTGATGTCTCTGCTTTTTAACATACTATCCAAGTTTGTCAAAGCTTTTCTACCAAGGAGCAAGCGACTTTTAATTTCATGGTTGCAGTCACTATCTGCAGTGATTTTGAAGCCCAATAAAAGAAAATCTGATATATTTTGAAGCCCAACAAAAGAAAATCTGTCACTGTTTCCACTTTTTCCTCATATATTTGCCATGAAGTGATGGGACAGGATGCCATGATCTTAGTTTTTTGAATGTTGAGTTTTAAACCAGTTTTTTCACTCTCCTCTTTCACCCTCATCTTTAGAGGCTCTTTAGTTCCTCTGCTTTCTGCTTTTAGAGTGGTGTTATCTGCATAAATGAGGTTATTGATATTTCTCCCAGCAATCTTGATTCTTGGGATTCATCCAGCTTGGCATTTCCCATGATGTACCCTGCATATAAGTTGAACAAGCAGAGTGACAATATACAGCCTTAACGAACTCCTTCCACAATTTTGAACCAGTCTGTTGTTCCATATCCAGTTCTAAATGTTGCTTCTTGACCTGCGTACAGGTTTCTCAGGAGACAGGTAAGGTAGTCCAATATTCTCATCTCTTTCAGAATTTTCCACAGTTTGTTGTGATCCACAGAGAAGACCCTGCTAATCAGTTTCAGAGAGGGATTCAAGGAAGTCTTTCCTCTTTGAATTCAACCGTCCCTTCCTTGTGAGAATTGGCAGCATCATTGCCATATTCCCAAAGAAGGAGACCTGAGGATTTTCCCAATTCTTCCCTTCTGAATGACTTGCTTTTTGAAATCCTGTCATGCGCTTGAGGTATGATACTAGTTTTCCTTTGACTCACTGGGTAAAAGGTGGTATAGTAAGGATGTCCCGATTGGCATAATTCCTAGGTTGAGAAGCACTATGTGCCTTTCCTTAATGAGAGACCCTGGACACTGGATATGAATAAATTGCTACTTGAAAATAGTCTGTCACCAGGAATGACTCCCCACAATGCAATAAACCAGCCTTGTTGTGAATGCAGTTGGCAGGATCCTCAAAGTCACAAATCAAAATTGACCTTCCTCCTGTTGACTGTGCTCGGCACATTGAAGAAACAGGTTTCTTTTCAGGGCCACGTACTTAGAGTCTTAGCAGTGGAGAATTATTTTTGGAGCTACATTCAGGGAGAGCATATTGCATATTTACACATTATTACAAGCTGTCTATGTGACAAAAGCTTACTGGACAAGCTCTTTCTCATCCTTTCACTTCAAGAAGATGAACCAGTGTTTTACTTCCTTCTCTCCTTTTCTTTTTTAAAATATAATACGCCAAAGTACTCGACTCATTCTATTACTTAATTCATGCCAAAATTAATAGCCATCCTAACAACAAATCCTTACATAGAGCTTACTATATGCTCTCATAATCAGAAAGCCTACCAGGTGCTAATAAAATAAATTTGGCACAGCTTTACTATGATAAATTTGCGCGTGTCTGTTTGCTTTGATGCACAGTTAATGGGCTTCAGCCTACGATACCTATTTAAAATGGAACTGGCCATTTGATTATTCACTTTTATTAATATCATTATCTTCGGCTCTGAAATTGCTGCTTAAAATGTGTCATCTTTTATTAATTCATGTATTATTAACCTTCCAGCATGTATTACAGCTTAACTGCTATTATAGGACTTGAGTCATTTGTTTAAGTAATTAGGACAAAACAAGAATTGGGCTTATATTTTAGCAGGAGGAATTGAGTTCAATTATAGATAAACAGGCTAATCTTGGCAGACAAAGTTGATGCTACTGCTCAGGTGGAAGATGTTGCCTGATGTTTCCTGAGACACTCTGAATGAGCTCCTCTACCCCCAGCCAAAACTGCAACTCCAACTGTTTCTCTTGGCACCTGAAGTGCTGTCCCTAGGATTTCTCCCCTTTGACTCTAACTTTGCTATCCTCAGGCAGAATAGTTACCATATTGATACTCCTAAGGTTGAGGAATCCTGGAGACATATATGAATAAACCCTAAGCTGAGGGTGATATCTATGTGTAGACTTGGGATATAATGTTTAAAACAGCAGACAAATAACCACATGACTGTTATGTGAGAACTTTGGTTGTAATCACTGTTCAAATTAAGGCCGCTGATTATTTGCTGTGTAGTTGCTAAGTTGTGTTGGACTGTTTGAGACCCATGGACTATAGCTCGCCAGGCTCCTCTGTCCATGGGATTCTCCAGCCAAGAAATCTGGAGTGGGTTGCCATTTCCTCAGTCTTGTGTATCTCCTCCATTGGCAGGCAGATTCTTTACCACTGTGCCACCTGTGACGCCCCTAGAGATGAGTCATAAAACCCAAGAAAAAAATATATCTACAGACTGATTTGTACTTCATTGATCTTCTCATTTAAAAGAATGACTACAATAATTTAACTAGGGAAAAACAGAGGCAGATTCCAGCTTCTTACCAACAAAATAACTCAGAAAAAGTATCAAGACAGAGCCGAGTTTAAAAAAAAAAAAAACAAAGATGAGGAATAGTATACATGGATTCTCAGACAAATTTGTTACTCTTTGAGCACACTCACAGTTCTCCTAGTACTTACACTTAAGTCTGGTCTGTCTGTGTTTCATCCAGTCTGCCCTGAAAAGCTTGTCAAGAAAGGTAATCATTTTAACAATACATTCCAAGTTTCCTAAAGGGGAGACTCAGTTTAGATTTCTTCCCTTAGACAACTAGCCTTCTCAAGATTCTTGAAAATGTTATCAGCCCCATTCTTCTATACTCTAGGCTGTGTCTCTCACATCATTGTCATCATTATCATTATTATCAACATCATCATCATAATGACAATATGTTGCCTGTTTACTAAACCTTAGATCTTGTAATGACTGATTGTTTCTATCTACTTCAGTTCAGTTCAGTTCAGTTCAGTCACTCAGTCCTGTCCGACTCTTTGCGACCCCATGAATTGCAGCACACCAGGCCTCCCTGTCCATCACAAACTCCTGGAGTTCACTCAGACTCACAGCCATCGAGTCAGTGATGCCATCTAGCCATCTCATCCTCTGTCATCCCCTTCTCCTCCTGTCCCCAATCCCTCCCAGCATCAGAGTCTTTTCCAATGAGTCAACTCTTCACATGAGGTGGCCAAAGTACTGGAGTTTCAGCTTTAGCATCATTCCTTCCAAAGAACACCCAGGACTGATCTCCTTTAGAATGGACTGGTTGGATCTCCTTGCAGTCCAAGGGACTCTCAGGAGTCTTCTCCAACACCACAGTTCAAAAGCATCAATTCTTCGGTGCTCAGCTTTCTTCACAGTCCAACTCTCACATCCATAAATGACTACTGGAAAAACCATAGCCTTGACTAGACAGACCTTTGTTGGCAAAGTAATGTGTCTGCTTTTGAATATGCTATCTAGGTTGGTCATAACTTTCCTTCCAAGGAGTAAGCGTCTTTTAATTTCATGGCTGCAATCACCATCTGCAGTGATTTTGGAGCCCCCCAAAATAAAGTCTGACATTGTTTCCACTGTTTCCCCATCTATTTGCCATGAAGTGATGGGACCAGATGCCATGATCTTCATTTTCTGAATGTTGAGCTTTAAGCCAACTTTTTCACTCTCTTCTTTAAATTTCATCAAGAGGCTTTTGAGTTCCTCTTCACTTTCTGCCATAAGGGTGGTATCATCTGCATATCTGAGGTTATTGATATTTCTCCCAGCAATCTTGATTCCAGCTTGTGCTTCTTCCAGCCCAGCATTTCTCATGATGTACTCTGCATATGTTAAGCAGATAAGCAGGGTGACAATATACAGCCTTAATGTACTCCTTTTCCTATTTGGAACCAGTCTGTTGTTCCATGTCCAGTTCTAACTGTTGCTTCCTGACCTGCATATAGGTTTCTCAAGAGGCAGGTCAGGTGGTCTGATACTCCGATCTCTTTCAGAATTTTTCACAGTTTATTGTGATCCACACAGTCAAAGGCTTTGGCATAGTCAATAAAGCAGAAATAGATGTTTTTTTGGAACTCTCTTGCTTTTTCGATGATCCAGTGGATGTTGGCAATTGGGTCTCTGGTTCCTCTGCCTTTTCTAAAGCCAGCTTGAACATCTGGAAGTTCACAGTTCACGTATTGCTGAAGCCTGGCTTGGAGAATTTTGAGCATTACTTTACTAGTGTGTGAGATGAGTGCAATTGTGTGGTAGTTTGAGCATTCTTTGGCATTGCCTTTCTTTGGGATTGAAATGAAAACTGACCTTTTCCAGTCCTGTGGCCATTGCTGAGTTTTCCAAATTTGCTGGCATATTGAGTGCAGCACTTTCACAGCATCATCTTCCAGGATTTGAAATAGCTCAACTGGAATTCCATCACCTCCACTAGCTTTGTTCGTAGTGATGCTTTCTAAGGCCCACTTGACTTCACACTGCAGGATGTCTGGCTCTAGGTCAGTGATCACACCATCGTGATTATCTGGGTTGTGAAGATCTTTTTTGTACAGTTCTTCTGTGTATTCTTGCCACCTCTTCTTAATATCTTATGCTTCTGTTAGGTCCCTACCATTTCTGTCCTTTATTGAGCCCATCTTTGCATGAAATGTTTCCTTGGTATCTCTAATTTTCTTGAAGAGATCTCTAGTCTTTCCCATTCTATTGTTTTTGTCTATTTTTGCATTGATTGCTGAGGAAGGCTTTCTTATCTCTCCGTGCTAGTCTTTGGAACTCTGCATTCAGATACTTATATCTTTCCTTTTCTCCTTTGCTCTTTGCTTCTCTTCTTTTCACAGCTGTTTGTAAGGCCTCTCCAGACAGCCATTTTGCTTTTTTGCATTTCTTTTCCATGGGGATGGTCTTGATCCCTGTCTCCTGTACAATGTCACGAACCTCCATCCATAGTTCATCAGGCACTCTATCAGATCTAGGCCCTTAAATCTATTTCTCTCTTCCACTGTATAATCATAAGGGATTTGATTTATGTCATACCTGAATGATCTAGTGGTTTTCCCCTTTCTTCAATTTAAGTCTGAATTTGGCAATAAGTAGTTCATGATCTGAGCTGCAGTCAGCTCCCATTCTTGTTTTTGCTGACTGTATAGAGCTTCTCCATCTTTGGCTGCAAATAATATAATCAATCTGATTTTGGTGTTGACCATCTGGTGATGTCCATGTGTAGTCTTCTCTTGTGTTGTTGGAAGAGGGTGTTTTCTATGACCAGTGTGTTCTCTTCTCAAAACTCTATTAGCCTTTGCCCTGCTTCATTCTGTACTCCAAGGCCAAATTTGCCTGTTACTCCAGGTGTTTCTTGACTTCCTACTTTTGCATTCCAGTCCCCTATAATGAAAAGGACATCTTTTTGGGTCTTAGTTCTAAAAGGTCTATCTACTTATCTATCTTTGTATCCTCTCTCTGCTGGACAAATATTAGATCCCTGGCTCCACTCCTTCTCCTCCTCCTCACAATTAGGAGAATCTTGACTTTAGTGCCCTCATTTTCATAACTTGTGTGGGTTGGAGTAAAGAGTGAAGGAAAAGACTAAAACAAACCACAACAAGTTGACTGAGTCACTTTGGTAGATACCGACAGAGAAGAAGAGAGAAGAGACAAGGAAGATGAGAAGACGAGAGTCATCCAGTCAGGCTTGATTTCAGGTGTTTGTGCAAGGTAGTGGGGATTAGGGGTATCTAGGAGATGGGGAAAGCAGACTGTGAAGTTTCTCCTGTGTGGTGAGTGGAATTCTCCTCTGGCATTCTTTTGCCACTGCGGAACCATTTTTTAAAGATTGCTTAGTTTAATTATTTGGGGATATTGAAAAAGTGTCATTTCTCAATGTGCCTTGTGCTCAGGGAAACCATAAAATACCTCCATGATTTATTATGTATGGTTTAACACATTCATGATCACATTTAATCCTCACAATAGTGACTTTTGTTTTCCTACTTTATGGATGAGTAAACAGTGGCTTATAAACATAGTGATTTGGGTAAGATGGCAGTGGCCTAGTCCTCATATTTAGCATTATTTTAATGTGTATTTTGGAGAAGGCAATGGCATCCCACTGCAGTACTCTTGCCTGGAAAATCCCATGGATGGAGGAGCCTGGTAGGCTGCAGTCCATGGGGTCGCTAAGAGTCGGACACAACTGAGCAACTTCCTTTTCACTTTTCACTTTCACGCATTGGAGAAGGAAATGGCAACCCACTCCAGTATTCTTGCTTGGAGAATCCCAGGGACGGGGGAGCCTGGTGGGCTGCCATCTATGGGGTCGCACAGAGTCAGACACGACTCAAGTGAATTAGCAATGTGTATTTAATATGTAAAGGGTTGGGATGCACCAACATTCCAGAACATATTAAAGAATCTCTTTGGTGTTGGAAACTGTTCAGTGAACTTGGAAGAGTGTAGAATATTTTCAGCTAAATGATATAGCATGCTTACTTTGTGCACTCACTTAACTGTAAGTTAATACTTGAGTTGTTTGTTCATTATTACATACGGATTTAGAAATGAATTTTTTATTATCCTGGAATATGCAAAGTTTGCTCTTTTTAATATTAATAGTATTTCTGTCCATAGGATGGAATGATTTTTTTCCATGGAATGATCAAAATTTCAGTGTGATCATATTATAACACTCCAAATCTTTGCTGATCTACATAATATTTCTTAATGGACAGCAAAAATTGAGTCAACTTAGGGGAGAATCTATAGTGATCTGTTACTCAAATCTCAATTTTGCTTTTCAAATATGGTAATACTTTTCAAAAAACAGTAATTTAAATTTAGACGCTGAGACTCCCCCCAAAATTAGCCCTCATATAGATTTAAACTGTTTTCTGATTGTTTAGAGAAGATCAAAGCAAGGTTCTATGACCTATGTGTGGAGACACTCTAGGTATTTGCAGTTATAGTATGAACCATGTTTTATTTTCATCTACGGGCAGGAACTTGAAATATAGGGAGGCAAGATGATCCTTTAATGTTCATTTCACAATTTGTTGTTGTTCAGTTGCTCAGTTGTGTCCAGCTCTTTGCAGCCCCATGGACTGCAGCACACCAGGCTTTCCTGTCCTTCACCATCTTCTGGAGCTTGCTCAAACTCATGTTCATTCAGTCAGTGATGCCATCCAACCATCTCATCCTCTGTTATCCCCTTCTCTTCCCACCTTCAATCATTCCCAGCATCAGGGTCTTTTCCAAGGAGTCAGTTCTTTGCACACGTGGCCCAAGTATTGGAGTTTAAGCTTCAACATCAGTCCTTCCAATGAACACCCAGGACTGATCTCCTTTAGGATGGACTGGTTGGACCTCCTTGCAGTCCAAGGGACTCTCAAGAGTCTTCTCCAACACCACAGTTCAAAAGCATCAGTTCTTCGGCACTCAGCTTTCTTTATAATCCAACTCTCACATCCATACATGACTACTGGACAAACCATAGCTTTGACTATATGGGCCTTTGTTGGCAAAGTAATATCTCTGCTTTTTAATATGCTGTCTAGGTTGGTCATAGTTTTTCTTCCAAGGAGCAAGTGTCTTTTAATTTCATGGCTGTAGTCACCATCTGCTGTGATTTTGGAACCCAAGAAAATAAAGTCTGTCACTGTTTTCATTGTTTCCCCATCTATTTGCCATTAAGTGATGGGACTGGATTAGCCCTAAGACTTGCCCAGGACTTATCATCACCACAGGTGGTATGAGAGACACCCAGGGAGACAAAATAATCAAGAAACTACTTTAGAGTGCATGATGAGGTCCAGAACATGTAAATCCACCTAGAGAAGTGGTGTTGCATGTGGGCAAATTGGATGCTCTGGAGAAATCTCTTGTGATCCACTTTGCATTTCCTTCCTGGAGAGAGGTTTCCCTATGAGGGTGCTTAGGGACACTATCGCAGGTAAGAAAATTCTATTAGCCATCGGAAGAGAAATTGGCTTCTCGTGAGAATGCGAAGGGTGAAAATCAGGGCAATACTAATGAGTTTGGATATATTTGTACTCTTTCCTGTGAGAAGTAATGATCTTGTAAACAGTAGCAGAAGGGACGCCTTGTTTCTGCTAGAGTTACATTACCTTTAGTGAGTAATGACACTGACAGGGTATAAGTGAGTTTTTGAATCCAATTCTCCTCTGTGTCTTTGCTAGTGCTATTCCTTTTTACTCTCCTTTCATTGCCCTTATCTTTAAGACTTTAGTTTTGGGGTCTCTTTTTTTTTTCAGGTCCAAAAACCCAGCTCTAACTATTTTAAGCAAAAACTAAATAAATAAATGAATGAGGAGACAAATGGACAGAATTTAGTGGCAAGATGTTTGGGTAGATCACAAAATTAAAGGAAGTACTTTTTAACCAGATAGCTCTGAGTCTGTGGACCTGGAATATCATCAGAATTGTCTGTTTCTGTTTCTGCATCTCTCTGTATGTTGGCTTCCAGGGTCACCCCTAGGCATCCTGTTCTGACAGTCCAGTCTTCTGCTATCCTGTTACAGTACCACAGTGGGCAGAAGGAGCATAAAATAGGGCTTGGGCATAGGGCTTTGGGATGATCATATAGTCACAAATCCTGGAGTTTCTCAGAGCATCTGGTCACCCTATGTGCGGGACTAGTGGGCCTGGGAGAACAACAGAGGGATTGCAAAAACAAAAGAATCATTGCAACAACTCTATAAATTGGGTGTTATTTCCTCTACTTTATGAATCAGAAAACTAAGGCATGAGAGATTATATAATATGCTCAAGGCTACATAGTTCGTAGTGGAAATAGGATCTGAACTCAGATGGTCTGGCTCCTGAATCCATAGACTTAGTCACTGTCCTCTGCTGCTGCTGCTGCTAAGTCACTTCAGTCGTGTCTGACTCTGTGTGACCCCATAGATGGCAGCCCACCAGGCTCCCCCGTCCCTGGGATTCTCCAGGCAAGAACACTGCAGTGGGCTGCCATTTCCTTCTCCAATGCATGAAAGTGAAAAGTGAAAGTGAAGTTGCTCAGTCGTGTCTGACTCTTAGCAACCCCATGGACTGCAGCCTACCAGGCTCCTCTGTCCATGGGATTTTCCAGGCAAGAGTACTGGAGTGGGGTGCCATTACTATCCTCTACTATCCCATAAATGTCCATGATACAAACCAAGCCCACATCCCACCTGTCTGTGAATCCTTTCTCTTCTACACCTGCCCTGATTGACTTCTCCTTTCCATTTAAAAGTCACAGTCACTTCTATCTAATTTAGAAAAGTTATTATTGTTTTTACTCTTTATTCTCTAAATTTTGCCTGCTCAACTAGTCTGAGAAAATGTATAAAGGAGCCAATGTTATATGCTTCTTTTGTGTCTCTGGAGAACCTACTATTGATAAGGGGCCAATGTATAAGTCAATGGAAATGAGATATTGAAGGTTTTAGAATTTAGGTTTAAAATATATAAGACTGTCAATTTAGAAGTGAGTTTCATTGTATATTGCAGAATCCAAATAATAGTAGCTTAAACAAGATGATTTGTTTCCTCTTACCTGAAGGAAGTTTGGAAGAAGTTAATCCAGTGCTGAAATGGTAGTTTTATGACATATTGATCATAAAGATAAAGGTTCCTATCTTTGTACTCTGTCATCCTTAGTTCTCGGCATCCATCCAGGTCATCTCTGCTATCTAGCCATCTCATCCTCTGCCACACCTTTCTCCTTTTGCCTTCAATCTTCCCCATCATCAGGGTCCATTCCAGTGAGCCAGCTCTTCACATCAGATGGCCAAAGTATTGGGGCTTTAGCTTCAGCATCAGTCCTTCAAATGAATATTCGGGGTTGATTTCCTTTAAGATTGACTGATTTGATCTCCTTGCAGTCCAAGGGACTCTCAAGAGTCTTTTCCAGCACCACAATTCAAAAGCACATTCCCACTAGGGTGAATCTATTAAATGAAAGATAAAATGGAAAAATACAGAAGCTTTTTAAAGAGAGACTGGACCAGAGGGCTAACATTTCAATCAGAAGTTCAGATTGTACATCACTCCCCTTTCTAACATCATGAGATCCTGTGATGAGACTTGTTCATATGCTGCTTAAGTAAAAGAGCTTCCCAGAAGAATTAAGGTGACACACCAAGTTCACACTTTTTCCTTCACTATGCTAAATACCCCAAAGTACAGAATCCATGAAATAAAATAACAGAATTTTGGTTGAATTCTATAGATAAGTTATTTTGAATTTTAATGCACCAAGTTTGGTTTTAAGAAATCTATTCCGAGGTAGGTTTATATCTTTTGTCCATTACATCCCAGAGAAGTGTGAAGTAGCTTTCTTGTAGGCTCTGATTTGGCTCTCTCTACCCTCTTGGGGGGCACCTGCTAAGTAAGTGCTTAGTGAGAGGGGTTGGGTAGTTTAAATTGAAAGATTTCATGGTTTCTTGTCATGCTAGGTGGTATTGGAGGGTCACAACCTTCTACTTTGGGATTTATAAGTAGAATGCCTGCTGATGCTGTTACCAAAAAATGTCTAGTAACTTTTCAAGATAATTTGGCGATAGTAAGAGCTAGCATTTATTGAACATGTTAAGTAGAAAACTCTGTACTTGTGTATCTATTTTTTTTAACCAAGTTTTTGGTTGGAGATGAGTCAGTCAAGGCTTGGAGACATTAAGTAACTTGCAAATGATTTACAGCTGGTAAGAAACAAAGCCGGACTCTGAATCCAATTTAGTCATATAACAGATCCCATTCTCCTAAACAATACTGAAATGCTCATATTAGTGGGCATTACAGAGAAGGCAATGGCACCCCACCCCAGTACTCTTGCTTGGAAAATCCCATGGATGGAGGAGCCTGTTAGGCTGCAATCCATGGGGTCGCTAAGAGTCGGACACGACTGAACGACTTCACTTTGACTTTTCACTTTCATGCATTGGAGAAGGAAATGGCAGCCCACTCCAGTGTTCTTTCCTGGAGAATCCCAGGGATGGGGGAGCCTGGTGGGCTGCTGTCTATGGGGTCGCACAGAGTAGGACACGACTGAAGTGACTTAGCATAGCATAGCATAGTGGGCATTTACAGGGACATTGTTCAGTGACACATAGGAAATCCTATTCCAGATAATTGCTAAGGTAACTGTCAGTGTTGACATTTATGAGCCTAACCAGTCATAATATTCAAAATATCAAGCAACTGGTCAGAGTGGATAACTAACTAGTCTTAAAGGATGCCAGCACACTCTGGTTTCTCATAGGATATTTATCAGAAGGTGACTTACAATAGTCAAACTTGAAAAATAATCTCCATCAACGTGGGACTAGTCATATAAGTTGTGGTATAACCATTTAGTGACATCTACCATTTTTATAAGTAGAATGACAACGTTGTACACTTGTTGAATTGAAGATGCCCAGGAAATATCAAAAAGTGATAAAGGCAGCTTACAAAGTAATGTTCTCAATGTGACACCATATGTACCTTTGTGCGTGTAGATGCTGCTGTTGTTCAGTCACTAAGTCATGTCCAACTCTTTGTGATCTCATGGACTGCAGCACACCAGGCTTCCCTGTCCCCCTCTATCTCCTGGAGTTTGTTCAAATTCATGTCTATTGAGGTGGTAATGCTATCTAGCTATCTCATCCTCTTCTGTTCTCTTCTCCTTTGGCCTTCAGTCTTTCTCAGCATTAGGGTCTCTTCCAGTGAGTCAGCTCTTCACACCAGGTGGCCAAAGCATTGGAGCTTCAGCACCATGTAGACATATGTCTGTGTGTAAAAAAAATATCTAAGACCCTATATATCAAAATACTAACAGACAATTCTTTGAACGGTGGCATTGTATGTAGTTTCTGTTTTATTCATATACTTTTTATACTGCTGGAAACATTTTATACCATTAAAATAAAGAGGGAAAAGCTATGAAGCTACTTCCATTTAGGAAAACAAAACATTAGGCCTCTCCCCTCTTTTTCCCATTTACCAATTCTAATCCCACCCACTTTCTCCTAGTGAAATACCTGTAACACCAGCTGTAGGCATGACACCAGGGGCTCTCTCTGGAGAGTTCCTTCTGTCCCTTCAGGCTAATTTTCACCCAGGTCCTTGATAATAACTTTTCTGCTTTTCAGTGCAATGCCCACCTCTTCCCTTTTTACCTTATTACCTTTATCCACCAAAATTCTATCCATCTGTCAAGGTCCATTCCAAGATTCACTTTTGATAATTCAGATTTTGATACCTTTGAAATCATCCTATCAGTTGTGTTCTTTTTTCTGCTCTTACAAGACTTCCTATCACAGGGCAAGATAAGGACCTCTGGGCTTGTTGTACCCTGCATAAAGGGATGTGACTGCAGGACTGAAAGGAGAATAAAATCCAGGTTGATATCTGGTCACCAGGCTGGTCTTCCTGACCTCCTTAATGGGTTAAGTCATTGTTATTAACTGTTATTAGTCATTGTCCCAGTTCACAATCATACATCATCCATGCCCATCTCTTCATTACCCAATGAGGAGAGGGCTCAGGTCTGCTTTTGGCCACCACTGTACCCCCAGCCCCCATACAGTGTCTTGCACATAGAACGTGAAGTTGCTCAGTCGTGTCTGACTCTTTGTGATCGCAAGGACTGCAGCCTACCAGGCTTCTCTGTCCATGGAATTTTCCAGGAAAAAGTACTGGAGTGGGTAGCCATTTCCTTCTCCAGGGGATCTTCCCGACCCAGGGATCAAATCTGGGTCTCCCACATTGCAGGCAGACACTTTACCATCTGAGCCACCAGGGAATCCCACATACTGCTAAGTCACTTCAGTCGTGTCCGACTCTTAGCGACCCCATGCACTGGAGCCTACCAGGCTCCTCCGTCCATGGGATTTTCCAGGCAAGAGTACTGGAGTGGGGTGCTATTGCCTTCTCCAGAATCCCACATAGAAGGTACTCAATAAATGTTCATCAGATAAATTAATAAATGAATGAAAGGTTGAGTGACTTGGCCAAAATCATACACACACTGGAGGGGTGCTTTGTAATATAGCAGCATGGTTTGCAGCCACTAGGGCAAATGGAGGCAAGTAAAGATATGTGGAAGAACCACAGGGTTTACAAGCCTCAGGATCTTTCTGCAGTGGCTGTGAGAGCATCTCCTGCTGTTTCCCTTTGCAGAAGGAGAGAGGTGAATGGCTCAGGCGCTGCTGGTGAATGTGTTTGTCCTGCATGCGTGCATCACCTGTCCTGAAACCTTGCATCCCATTGGCTGCAGTCAGATCATATCACATGGCAGTTACTCGAGCGGTCCATTCATTTTTCCCTTCCCACCTCCAGGCTTTTGGGGGAAGGAGATTAGAGGAGGGGGGAGGGGGAATCGTATCACCTCAAGGGAGAGGAGTCGTATTCCCCGCCCCCCACCCCCGTGCATTAAGAATCAAGTCATGAGGTTTTAATGGATTACTTAATATTGCAGCAATTTTCTCTCCCTACTGTGAGGGTGCTGATTAGATCAACAGAGCTGAGCAAGGCTGTGTTTACACCACTTTAATCATTCTTAGGAGGAGCATTTTATTTGCTGTTTTTTACACTCATCTTTTCAAGTCAGTAATAGGAGAAACACTTTGACACCAAGAGCTCAGGTCTCATTTCTCCTGTGCCTGAGCAAACATGGAAAAATCTATAAAATTGCTCTCGGAAGTTACTGAGAAATTAACCTAGCTGCCTCCATCTTGAGACTGAAGAAAGGTGTGTTGGCAATGATTAAATGGGATTCTTTAAAATAGGGAGGATTGGGGGAGCCAACTTCAGGCCACTTTTCTGACTTTCTGTTTAGTATTCCTTAGTAGATAATGGGGCTTCCCTGGTAGCTCAGAAGATAAAGAATCCATCTGCAGTGCAGGAGACCTGGGTTCAGTCCTTGGGTTGGGAAGATCCCCTGGAGGAGGGCATGACAACCCACTCCAGTATTCTTGCCTGGAACATCCCCATGGACAGAGGAGCCTGGTGGGCTACAGTCCATGGGGTCACAAAGAGTTGGATATGACTGAGTGACTAAGCACAGGTACAAAATAGGTGGGAAGCAGGCAAAAAGTACAGATATAAGTATCACTTAAAGAATACTGGGCATTATAAGCATTAGGTACTTACTATCATATTATCTTCAAACAGGGCAATGAGATTGGTTTGATTATTTTTACTTATGGTATGGATTCTGAGGCTCAGAGGAGCAAAGAATTTGCCCAAAGTTACCTGGTTGTTAAGTAGTCCAAATTCTCATCCTGGTTTGGCTCCAACAGAGGAGCAGACACATAGGCAAACAACAGTCTGGTGCTGTGCAGATTACCTCTGAGTTCCTCTTTCATGCAATGATGAAAGCCCTGCTCTCAGGCTGACTGAATAGAACTTCAGGAGTGCAATGTTCTGACCTCACCATCACCACCAGCTTGCTGCTCCAAGACCTTCAAAATAAGGTCAAGTTCCTTGTAAAATAAGAAAATAGTTCTGGACCAAAAGAAAACTACAGATTGAGATGTGGACAGAGTAGGCAGCCCTTTCTGTCCTTTCACAGGAAAAGAAAAGATGCAGCAGTTCAACTTGTGAGCAGATCACTTCAACAAAAATGTTAAGAGAGCCACTGGAGCATGGCTATTTATTTGAGACACAACAACTGGTTGATTACATTTTTTTCATCTGTGAGTTGTGTTATTATATTAAAATAAGCAGCATCTTCTTGCTTCCATGTATTTGCTCAACAGATATCCTTCCTGCACTGACTGTGGTAGACTGTGCTGGGTGCTCAGGTATCACAGACAGCATCTCTTTCCTCTTAGAACTTGGTTCTCTCACTTGCTTTTTGCTGGCAAGTTGTGCTCTGGTGAACTGTGGTGTTGGAGAAGACTCTTGAGTGTCCCTTGGACTGCAAGGAGATCCAACCAGTCCATTCTGAAGGAGATCAGTCCTGAATATTCATTGGAAGGACTGATGCTGAAGCTGAAACTCCAATACTTTGGCCACCTGATGTTAAGAACCAACTCATTTGAAAAGACCCTAATGCTAGGAAAGATTGAAGGCAGGAGGAGAAGGGGACAACAGAGGATGAGATGGTTGGATGGCATCACCGAGTCAATGGATAAGAGTTTGAGGAAGCTCCAGGAGTTGGTGGTGGGTCGGGAGGCCTGGCGTGCTGTTCCGTGGGGTCGCAGAGTCAGACATGACTGAGTGACTGAATTGAACTAAACTGTACTCTGGAAAGGAGAGTTTTAAAGTAATTACTGGATAAGTAGGCATTTGAAAACACAACATGCAGCTTACCCCTGAAAATTTTAAGACTTTATTAGATAAATAAGGAATTAATTATTATAATAAGGAATTAATGATCTTGTTTCAATATATCTACTCTCTCGTCTTTACTTTATTCCTTTCCTCCCTTTCTCTTCCATTCTTACTCTCTCTTACCTTTTGAATAAACTCACACTGGCCACCAGAAACACAGTGGTAGCCAAAGAAATGGGAGTCTTTCAGCTTTGATAAATTTACCCAAATTTCACAATTGGAACATTTATAAAGGAACTCCTCTACTTTTAGTACCAATATGACAATTGCGCTTTATGCATAATTGTTTGTATTTTAAATTACAAAGTAAAAGGGGCTTGAAATATTCAGTCTGGATTATATTGAGCAGGTATTCATATCTACATGAGATTATAAAGAAATTTTAACAATTTCACAGCATTCGAGAGCAAGAAACCAGGGAGAGTTGGGTCATTTGTAAGTGGATACTAGGTAGTTGGAAGTCTCTCTCATGTTCCAGACAGAGGGATCTCTTACCTCTGCTTCGTCTTTCTTGCTCCATCTTTCTGGCTTTTCTCTCTTGCTCATCCCATGTGATTGCCCTGGGCTTTTCGCATACAAGTTTCATGGACCCTAGCACCCATCATGCACCATTTGTAAGAGAGTGACTTGAAATTGGAGATAATCACATTACTGTTCCCCTCCTAAATTTCTAAAAGCAAAGTGTTACCTGAAATCTGAAATTTTGTGCTCTTGCCTTCAAAAACCTTGTTTCTAGTAGAGATCTGTGAATAATGGCTCAGCAAGACAGCCAGGTCAATGAGACCTCCCTCTGTGGGATTTAATGTAAAATACTCCCATTTAGTCTGAAAACAATCAAACAAAAAGGATGATTAGACTTTGTTCTGCTAGTTTTCTTTTTAAGTGAAGAACAGAAGAATGAAATACACAGATAGGCAATCAGCCCTTTAATGTAAAATCTAGCATTTCCTTCCCTATTCACGTTGTATAATTTTTAGAACCTCTCTATAAAATTAGCTACCTTGACAAGACAATTTAGGATAAATTTTTACAAACGTGTATTACGAGAATAAACCTATAACCTAATACAAACGTCACCACCAAGTAATATGCAAGAACTTATAAGTTTAAATATCAAGAATTTTATGGTTATCTTTATGACACAGATTGTGGTGTTGGTTTCACAGATGTATACCAATCTCTAAACTTATCAATATGTAGATATTAAATATGTACAGCTTTTGTATATCAATCATATCCAGTAAAGTGATGTGAAAAAAAAGATCCTATAAAAAAGGTATATCTTATGTACTTGGTATGCTTTTGTTTTTCGCTTTTTAAAATGTTTGCTCATTGTATTTATTTGCCTGTGTCGGGTCTTTGTCGCTACACAGGCTATTTGTTGTAGTGTGTGGGGCTCTAGTTGCTCCAAGGCATATGGGATCCTACTTCCCTAACCAGGAGTCAAACCTGTGTCCCCTGCATTAGAAGGTAGATTCTTAACCACCAGATGACCAAGAAGTCCCTATACTTGGTGTGCTTTTTACCTTTACAAACTCTTAGCACAATCTCTTGTATATTGAGAAGAATATACTGAAATAACTATTTTTTCTCATTCCTGTTCAAACCAGAGAATAGGCCAGGAGTTCTATCAAGGACCATTCTTTAATTAAATAAGGTTTTGGGTCATAACCCCAAATCTAGGGCTTGGAATTCAGGACATCAGTGAGAGGTTAAATCCCTACATGGAAATAGACTGATGATTTCCAGTCGAGGGTATCAGCATGGATCTCCTCTAGTTCTGATGTTTTGTGCATCTGTTCTGTGACTCTTGCCCACAGAGCTCCTCACTAGAGAGTTCCTCTTTCACATATTTCCAAGTGAAGGCAATTTGGTCAAATACCCATTAGAGGACAACCAATTGGTCAGCCAAAGCTGAGAGAAAACAGTCGTTCCTAGAGCCAGTTTGGATGAGCAGCATATGGAAACACTGTAATGGGCTGAGGGGACAGACTTCTGATGAGCCCAAATTTTCCTCTGTCTTTCACTGGAACATTTCTATTTTCTTTACATTTAGTATATTTTTTAAGGATGATTTTATAATTTAAATATTTCATTCCCCTTCCCAAAGATTTTGGATAATCTATATCTTCAAATGATGAGAGCCTCAAGGATGACTCTGGCCCCCTTGAAGGTATCCTGGAGAGAAACTAGGGAAGTCATTGAATAAGTGAGTGCTCCCCGCACCACCCAGCACATAGGACACACAGCAGGCAAGTCAGAGAATCCTCCTGTAGGCTTACCGAATTAAATTTACTGTAATTGTGTGTGTGCTCAGTTGCTCAGTCGTGTCCGACTCTTTGTGACCCCATGGAGTGGAGCCCGCCAGGCTCCTCTGTCCATGGGATTCTCCAGGCAAGAATACTGGAGTGGGTTGCCATGCTCTCCTCTAGGGGATCTTCCCAACCCAGGATCAAACCCACATCTTGCGCATTGCAGATGGATTCTTTACTGTCTGAGCCTCCAGGGAAGCCAAAGAATACTGGAGTGGATAGTCTATCCCTTCTCCAGGGGATCTTCCTGACCCAGGAATCAAACTGGGGTCTCCTACATTTCAGGCAGATTCTTTACCAACCATGTAACCACCACCCAAATCAATAAACAAGCACTTCAAATTTTCCTTTATCTAGTCACTCAAACCTCATGGGTAAGACTATCCTGATATCTATAAATTAATGGTGCTCATTTTTGTATTTTATAAATGAAATTGTACATTCAAAATTTACATTAAAATACTTCATATATACTCTACATGACATGATTAAATTATAAAGAAATTTGTATATTCTAATCCACTATAATTTATTCATTTCATTTGCAATGATTTTAAATTTATTAAAGTGAAGAAAAAAGGGAAAAAATTGGCGCAGGTAAAGGCTGAGCAGAGAGGAAAGTGAAAACCCAACCATGTTTGTGAAGCATTTTGTGTCTTTCTTATATTTCTTGCCTCATGAAACCCTATTATTGAAGGAAGATGTAGAAATTTTTGCTGCTTCAGGATAAGACATTTTCCACAAATTGAATTCCTGCTGTTCCCATATTTAGCCTTGTAAAATTATAGACAGTCCAATTTCTTTATAAGTTCACTATTTTGTTTCTGTAATCTAATATTGGACTCATTTCAATTTAGCAAATCTGTTTTTGGTTCATTGTTTTCTCATGGAAAACAGATTAATTAAATATGTGTATTTACTTTATTGACAAACATTTCTATAGCATTTGCTGTAGTCTAGGAAAAGTTAAAGTGTTTTATAAAGATTAACTCATTTAATCTATAACTCACCTTATGAGTGAGTAAAAGTTGCTCAGTTGTGTCCAATTCTTTGTGACCCAATTGACTATATACTCCATGGATTCTCCAGGCCACAATACTGGAGTGGGTATCCTCTCCCTTCTCCAGCAGATCTTCCCAACCCAGGGATCAAATGAGGTCTCCCACTTTGCAAACAGATTCTTTACCAGCTGATCTACAAGGGAAGACCCAGAATACTGGAGGGGTAGCCTATTCCTTCTTCAATGGATCTTCTCGACCCAGGAATGAACTGGGGCCTCCTGCATTGCAGGAGGATTCTTTACCAACTGAGCTATCAGGGAAGCCCCATTATTATGTCCATAATAATATAAAAGCTATTATTATTCATATGATAGAAGAGAAGCAACTAAGGTGCAGAAGTTAAGTAACTTGCTCAAAGCTGCACGGTGGGAAACTAGCATTCAAACTCTGACAGTCTTGCTCCAGAGTATTCTCTCTTGATTTAGATCACTGGAGATCCCTTACCAACTTGGCATTGGCCCCATCTTTGACATTTGCTTTCCTCTGATATAGACATCAAAGTTGATGAGAGACTGCTTATTTTTCTAATATTATGATACTTGTAATTAATTGGTAATTAATTGTAATTAATTGATAAGAGCATCAAACATAAGTTAAAACTTTAACTTATCTGACTCCTCAAATGACTTTTGGATCCTTTTGGATGTGAATAGATGTTAACTTTTATGGAAAAGTCTATGTGACTTCCTTCCTCATTCCTATTTGTCTCCTTTTTTTGTTGTTTTTTTCTTATCATCCTTCCTCATCATATTTTCTTGTTCCTCTTTTTCATAGGCATTTATTTCCCAAAGCACCCACATAGTCACAGCATCCAATAAACTTGACTGTGGCTTTTTTTTATTATTTGAAATCATATTAACACATTCATGTCCAAGATGATTGGGAACTCAAGTTCTGTGACATTAGAAATCCCAGTCTTGTAAGACCCTGCTTATTTAATTTATATGCAGAGTACATTATGAGAAAAGCTGGACTGGAAGAAACACAAGCTGGAATCAAGATTGTCGGGAGAAATATCAATAACCTCAGATATGCAGATGATACCATCCTTATTGCCGAAAGTGAAGAGGAACTAAAAAGCCTCTTGATGAAAGTGAAAGTGGAGAGTGAAAAAGTTGGCTTAAAGCTCAACATTCAGAAAACAAAGATCATGGCATCCGGTCCCATCACTTCATTGGAAATAGATGGGGAAACAGTGGAAATAGTGTCAGACTTTAGTTTTTTGGGCTCCAAAATCACTGCAGATGGTGATTGCAGCCATGAAATTAAAAGATGCTTACTCCTTGGAAAGAAAGTTATGACCAACCTAGATAGCATATTCAAAAGCAGAGACATTACTTTGCCAACAAAGGTTCGTCTAGTCAAGGCTATGGTTTTTCTGTGGTCATATATGGATGTGAGAGTTGGACTGTGAAGAAGGCTGAGCGCCGAAGAATTGATGCTTTTGAACTGTGGTGTTGGAGAAGACTGTTGAGAGTCCCTTGGACTGCAAGGAGATCCAACCAGTCCATTCTGAAGGAGATCAGCCCTGGGATTTCTTTGGAAGGAATGATGCTAAAGCTGAAACTCCGGTACTTTGGCCACCTCATGCAAAGAGTTGACTCATTGGAAAAGACTCTGATGCTGGGAGGGATTGGGGGCAGGAGGAGAAGGGGACGATAGAGGATGAGATGGCTGGATGGCATCACTGACTCAATGGACGTGAGTCTGAGTGAACTCCGGGAGTTGGTGATGGACAGGGAGGCCTGGCGTGCTGCGATTCATGGGGTCGCGAAGAGTCGGACACGACTGAGAGACTGAACTGAACTGAAGACACAAATCCACAAAATTTTCCTTAAATCATTCGGCATATACTCCTGTTTAATCAATTCAGTTTGACCAGGTAGTTGTTAAGGTAACAAGAGATAACACCATTAGTATTTTCTCTCTTCTCCTCCCTTCCTCCTTTCTTCCCTCCATCCCTCCATGCTTCATTCACCACAACCCCCTGAAGTAGATTATCTCCAGATATGAAGCCCACCCCCAGTGTCCATCTTCCCACCCCCAGTAGTGGGATCATGTTTGTCTTATTTCTTTTAGTTTTCAGTCTCATCCGTTCCTAACTCCATTGGACAGTCGCTTGGTCTTTCCTAACCAAGCCCTAGTGGAAAACACATCATGAGTCCAGTGGCTTCTCTGAGTGGTGAAAGTTTTCACTAGGTAATATTGTGTAACTGTTTTGGTGATTGGCAGTATGCCTAACACGATAGACTCAATGAGTCATTTTCCTTTTGAATGAAATCCCAAAGTTTGTATTGCTTGGATAGCCTGAGTAATATAGACATAGAGAAATTTTCTAGAAAGCTGGAATAATTCTGTACTTCTCTAAGGAAGAAACACTGTCTTCCAGATCTCCCAAGTCTGTCTACAGTCTGACTATTCCAGTTTCTGGAAATGGCCTGAACTTAGGAAGTCTTTGAAATACTATATGACTAAAACCAGCATTTGTTTTACCTCATCCCATTTATCTTACTGTGACATCAATTTTTTAAAACTACCTTTCCTAATCAACTGTTTGGTTTTAAATAACACATGAGGCTTCTATAAAGTATTTTCTTTGTGTAGAAAAATGCAGTAACTCTTATGCAGTGGTAGCAGGGAAGATGATGGTATTGATTTTAAAATATAAATAATTTCTGAAAAATATCAGAGTAGACTAGGATGAATGAAGATTCTTATGCTAAAGCACTACATTAGTTTGCTAGCTGTCATGACAAAATGCCTCAGACTGAATGGCTTAAAAAACAGAAATTTATTTTTTCACAATTCTGAAGACTAGAAGTGCAATGATCAGGGTGCCATCAGATTATGGTTTCTTCTGAGGCCTCTCTCCTTGGCTTACAGATGGTCACCTTCTCTTGATGTCCTCATATGATCTTTTCTCTGTGTGTTCACACCCCTTGTATCTCTTTTATGTGTCCAAATTTCCCCTTCTTATAAGGACACTGGTCAGATTGAGTTCATGGCTCTAACAGCCTCATTTTAACTTAACAACCTCTTTAAGTGCTTTGTCTCCAAATGGTCATTCTGAGCTTAAAGTTTAGAGGTTAGAGCTTCAACAGATATATTTTGTAGGGGACACAATTCATTCCATAACAAACACTGAGGAATGCTGGTTGAAATATAATTTTTTAAATATATGTCTAAACTTAGAAGACACATTTTAAAATATATATTTTATTCTTTTTAAATTTTTAAAATATATGTATAAACTTAGAAGAAAGACACAGAAATTCCTGTGAGCCAGAGATGGAGACAGAGCTAAAAGCTAAAGGAACTATCTTCCGTTTAAGCCATGACAAATTGGGATACAGGTGTTGAGGAAGGGATGAGGCTTAGACTTGAACATCTTCCTGGAGATAGAAGACAAAATATCTGACCCAAAGAGATCACATAGAAGGTGAAAATATCAATAGATACTGAGACTTCTGATGAGAGATCAAAAGGTTCAAAGATTACTATCCCAAGAAAAGGGGACTGAAAAGATTCACAACTTGGCTTGGGAAAAGTGCAAGATGTTTGTTTCTTTTACTGTTTTGAGTGGATTAAAAAAAAATGTGTCCCTTATTCCCTTAGTGAGATTAGAGCCCAAATTTATCCTACCTAAGTGTTACTTCAAACCCTAGGCTAAGGACATGGGCATAAAAGTTGTTTCCATGAGAATTGTATTTATGGGGTGAAAGGAGGATGAAAACACCAAATTGTTTGAGAGCAACAGTTCAACAAGCCAGACACCTGGAGGAAACGGAGTCAAGGTTCCCTTAGGAAAAATAGTGCTTGCTTAAAATGATTCCCCACTGAAAAGTTCCTAAACATACCTGGACATTACCATAAACAACAGGCAGCAGATAATTAATTTGTAAGGCTGGCTAGAGGATTAGCAACCACTTGAGATAATAGACAAATCATCTGAAAGAGACATTCATGTAAGTATAGCTAAAATTTTTAAAGATTAAAATAAAATTTGGAAGCCAAAAGAAAAGAGTTTGGTATTATTTATAAGAATAAGAAATATATGAAAAATAAAAACAAAGTAAAGCTAACAGAATTTCTGAAAGAAGTAAAGAGACTAGAGACTGGGCAATATTCAAAGAAATCAGGACTAAGAATTTTTCAATTTGATTAGCAACATGAATCCTCATATTAAAAAAAAATCATAGATCCTGAATAGGAAAACAAAAAATAAATCTACATGTAAGCATATTGTGCTGTAATTGCAAAACAACAAAAGTCTTAATAGCAACAATAGAGGAAAGATTAATATGTTATAAAAAATAAAACCAACTACCAGAATTCTCAGTAAAATCATTAGTGATCAGAAAAGAGTGAAGTAGTACCTTCAAAATACTGGTAGCAAAATAATCATACTAGAATTGTCTATTCAGATAAGTTATTTAAATGAGAGCAAAATTAAAGACATTTTTAGAAAAGCAAAAACTCTCACAAAACACATCTCACTAAAGGCTCCAGGTAGCCCAATGTTGAGGAAAGAACCAGTTCAGGGACTTCTGACTGTGAGAGGCCCTAGAACACTGAGACGTCTGGCTCTGGAGTCCTGCCCTCTATTTGCACGTAGAGCTGTGGAGCCCCCACCTGAAAGTGGCTGTGGTTCTGAGCTGTCCAGCTCACTGTCCCCTGGCTCACTTGCTCTTTCCCATTCATGCCCGATTACTCAAAGACCCTCATTTAAGTGAACTACTTTAAAAAGGAAAGGGATGAAATTATAAGGACAAAGATGCCAGAAGTAAATCTGAATAAACATTAAATGCAAAACTATTAACAGTGATTATTAATTTGGACAGAAGATTGAAATCAAGGTAGAAATAAGATTTTGAAAATAATGACTTATAAAGTGGGAAGAATATTCAGTTTTCTAATTTTATTATGTTTTTCAAGAGAAGGATAGAAACATTGATGCTAGACTGTAGAGTAAGTATGTTTGTTTAAATCTTAAGGATAAGGAATAAAATATAAGTATTAATAGAATGCGTAACTTCCAAACCACTAGAAGAAAAAGAGATTAAAGCAAACTTGATAACACAAAAGAAAGCAAAAAATAAAATAAGACAGAAAGAAAAAGTTTAGCAAACTGAATGTGCAAATAAGATGGTGAGAGCAAATCCAAATTCATTAATAACAACAAATAGAAATAAAAGACAATTAAGAAACAACACTGTGGCTTAGACAGTAAAAGAATCTACCTGCAATGTGGGAGACCCAGTTTCGATCCCTGGGTCAGGAAGATCCCCTGGAGAAGGAAATGACAGCACACTCTAGTATTCTTGCCTAGAGTATTCCATGCACAGAGGAGCCTGGTGGGCTACAGTTCATGGGGTCCCAAAGAGTCAGATATGACTGAGCAACTACACTTTCACTTTTTTTTTTAAGAAACAACTCTATTAAAAAGTGCATCATTGGAAATCCTAGCTACAGCAATCAGAGAAGAAAAAGAAATATAAGAAATTCAGATCAGAAAAGAAGTAAAGCTCTCACTGTTTGCAGATGACATGATACTATACATAGAAAACTCTAAAGATACTATCAGAAAATTACTAGAGCTAATTAGTGAATTTAGCAAAGTTGCAGGATACAAAATCAATACACAGAAGTCACTTGCATTCCTATACACTAACAATGAAAAATCAGAAACAGAAATTAAGTAATTAATCCTATTCACCATTGCAACAAAAAGATTAAAATATCTAGGAATAAACTTACCTAAGGAGACAAAAGAACTGTACAAAAAAAATTATAAAACACTGATGAAAGAAATCAAAGATGACATAAGCAGATGGAGAGATATTCCATGTTCCTGGGTAGGAAGAATCAATATTGTGAAAATGACTATACTACAAAATGCAATATACAGATTCAATGTGATCAAATTACCAATGGCATTTTTCACAGAACTAGAACAAAAAATTTCACAGTTCATATAGAAACACAAAAGACCCCAAATAGCTGAAGCAGTCTTGAGAAAGAAGAATGGAGCTGAAGGAATCAACCTTTCTGACTTTATATTACACTACAAAGTCATCAAGACAGTGTGGAACTGGCACAAAAAAACAGAAATATAGACCAATAGAACAAGATAGAAAGCCCAGAAATAAACCCATGCACCTATGGGTACCTTATTTTTGACAAAGGAGGCAAGAATATACAATGGGGCAAAGACAGCCTCTTCAATAAGTGGTGCTGGGAAAACTGGACAGCTTCATGAGAATGAAATTAGAACACTTCCTAACAACATACACAAAGATAAACTCAAAATGGATTAAAAACCTAAATGTAAGACCAGAAACTATAAAACTCTTAGAGGAAAACAAGCAGAACACTTGATGACATAAATCAAAGCAGGATCCTCTATGACCCACCTCCTAGAGTAATGGAAATAAAAACAAAAGTAAACAAGTGGGACCTGACTAAACTTAAAAGCTTTTGCACAGCAAAGGAAATTATAAGCAAGGTGAAAAGACAGTCCTCAGAATGGGAGAAAATAATAGCAAATGAAACAAATGGCAAAGGATTAATTTCCAAATATACAACAACTCATACAACTCAATACCAGAAAAACAAACAACCTAATCAAAAAGACCTAAATAGACATTTCTCCAAAGAAGACATACAGATGGCTAACAAATACATGAAAAGATGCTCAACATTGCTCATTATTAGAGAAATGCAAATAAAAACTACAACAAAATATCACTTCACACTAGTCAGAATGGCCATCATCAAAAAGTCTACAAACAATAAATGCTGGAGAGGGTGTGGAGAAAAGGGAACCCTCTTGCACTGTTGGTGGGAATGTAAATTGATACAGCCACTATGGAAGACAGTATGGAGATTCCTTTAAAAATTAGGAATAAAACCACCATATGACTCAGCAATCCCACTCCTAGGCATATACCCTGAGGAAATCAAAATCAAAAAAGACACATGCATCCCATGTTCATTGCAGGACTATTTACAATAACTAGAAAATAGAAGCAACCTAGATGTCCATTGACAGATGAATGGATAACAATAACCCTGTGTACGAGACAGCAAAAGTGACGCTGATGTATGGAACAGTCTTATGGACTCTGTGGGAGAGGGAGAGGGTGGGAAGACTTGGGAGAATGGCATTGAAACATGTAAAATATCATGTATGAAACGAGATGCCAGTCCAGGTTCAATGCACGATACTGGATGCTTGGGGCTAGTGCACTGGGACGACCCAGAGGGATGGTATGGGGAGGGAGGAGGGAGGAGGGCTCAGGATGGGGAGCACATGTATACCTGTGATGGATTCATTTTGATATTTGGCAAAACTAATACAATTATGTAAAGTTTAAAAATAAAATAAAATAAAAAAAGAAATTGTGGTACATATACACAATGGAATATTACACAACCATAAAAAGGAAGACATTTGAGTTAGTTCCAATCAGGTGGATGAACCTAGAGCATATTATACTAAGTGAGGTGAGTTAGAAAGAGAAAGATAAATATTGTATGCTGCTGCTACAACACACATATACAGAATCTAGAAAGAAGGTCCTGAAGAATTTGTTTGCAGGGCAGCAGTGGAGAAACAGACATAGACAATGGACTTATGGACATGGGGAGAGGGGAGGAGAGGGTGAGATGTGTGGAAACAGTAACATGGAAACTTACATTACCATATGTAAAATAGATAGCCAGCAGGGATTTGCTGTATGTCTCAGGAAACTCAAACATGGGCTTTGTATCAACCTAGAGGGGCGGGATGGGGAGGGAGATGGGAGGGAGGTTCAAAAGGGAGGGGATATATGTATACTTAAAGCTGAACATTCAGAAAACGAAGATCATGGCATCTGGTCCCATCACTTCATGGGAAATAGATGGGGAAACAGTGGAAACAGTGTCAGACTTTATTTTTCTGGGCTCCAAAATCACTGCAGATGGTGATTGCAGCCATGAAATTAAAAGACGCTTACTCCTTGGAAGGAAAGTTATGACCAACCTAGATAGCATATTCAAAAGCAGAGACATTACTTTGCCAACAGAGGTCCGTCTAGTCAAGGCTGTGTTTTTTCCTGTGGTCATGTATGGATGTGAGAGTTGGACTGTAAAGAAAGCTGAGCCCCGAAGAACTGATGCTTTTGAAGTGTGGTGTTGGAGAAGACTCTTTTTTTTTATTTTTTTTTTTATTTTTAAACTTTACATAATTGTATTAGTTTTGCCAAATATCAAAATGAATCCGCCACAGGTATACATGTGTTCCCCATCCTGAACCCTCCTCCCTCCTCCCTCCCCATACCATCCCTCTGGGTCGTCCCAGTGCACTAGCCCCAAGCATCCAGTATCGTGCATCGAACCTGGACTGGCATCTCATTTCATACATGATATTTTACATGTTTCAATGCCATTCTCCCAAATCTTCCCACCCTCTCCCTCTCCCATAGAGTCCATAAGACTGTTCTACACATCAGTGTCTCTTTTGCTGTCTCGTACACAGGGTTATTGTTACCTTGAGAGTCCCTTGGACTGCAAGAAGATCCAATCAATCCATCCTAAAGGAAATCAGTCCTGGGTGTTCATTGGAGGGACTGATGCTGAAGCTGAAACTCTAGTACTTTGGCCACCTCATGCGAAGAGTTGACTCATTGGAAAAGACCCTGATGCTGGGAGGGATTGGGGGCAGAAGGGGACGACAGAGGATGAGATGACAGGGATGGCATCACCAACTCGATGGACATGGGTTTGGGTGAACTCCAGGAGTTGGTGATGGACAGGGAGGCCTGGTGTGTTGTGATTCATGGGGTTGCAAGTAGTCGGACACAACTGAGCGACTGAACTGAACTGAACTGAACTGATGGCTGATTCATGTTGAGGTTTGACGAAAACAACAAAATTCTGTAAAGCAATTATCCTTCAATTAAAAAATAAATGAAGTTTTTTAAAAAGTACATCAAAGACATTAACAGACACCTCAGTAAAGAAGATGTACACAAAACAAGTAAGCATTTGAAAAGATGCTCCACATGATATGTCATTCAGTTCAGTTCAGTTGCTCAGTCGTGTCCGACTCGTTGTAACCTCATGAACTGCAGCACGCCAGGCCTCCCTGTCCATCACCAACTCCCAGAGTTCACTCAGACTCACATCCATCGAGTCAGTGATGCCATCCAGCCATCTCATCCTCTGTCGTCCCCTTCTCCTCCTGCCCCCAATCCCTCCCAGCATCAGAGTCTTTTCCAATGAGTCAACTCTTCACATGAGGTAGCCAAAGTACTGGAGTTTCAGCTTTAGCATCATTCCTTCCAAAGAAATCCCAGGGCCGATCTCCTTCAGAATGGACTGGTTGGATCTCCTTGCAGTCCAAGGGACTCTCAAGAGTCTTCTCCAACACCACACTTCAAAAGCATCAATTCTTCGGCGCTCAGCCTTCTTCACAGTCCAACTCTCACATCCATACATGACCACAGGAAAAACCATAGCCTTGACTAGACGAACCTTTGTTGGCAAAGTAATGTCTCTGCTTTTGAATATGCTATCTAGGTTGGTCATAACTTTCCTTCCAAGGAGTAAGCGTCTTTTAATTTCATGGCTGCAGTCACCAACTGCAGTGATTTTGGAGCCCCCCAAAATAAAGTCTGACACTGTTTCCACTGTTTCCCCATCTATTTCCCATGAAGTGATGGGACCAGATGCCATGATCTTCGTTTTCTGAATGTTGAGCTTTAAGCCAACTTTTTCACTCTCCACTTTCACTTTCATCAAGAGGCTTTTGAGTTCCTCTTCACTTTCTGCCATAAGGGTGGTGTCATCTGCATATCTGAGGTTATTGATATTTCTCCCAGCAATCTTGATTCCAGCTTGTGTTTCTTCCAGTCCAGCGTTTCTCATGATGAACTCTGCATAGAAGTTAAATAAGCAGGGTGACAATATACAGCCTTGACGTACTCCTTTTCCTATTTGGAACCAGTCTGGTGTTCCATGTCCAGTTCTAACTGTTGCTTCCTAACCTGCATATGGATTTCTCAAGAGGCAGGTCAGGTGGTCTGGTATTCCCATCTCTGTCAGAATTTTCCATAGTTTATTGTGATCCACACAGTCAAAGGCTTTGGCATGGTCAATAAAGCAGAAATAGATGTTTTTCTGGAACTCTCTTGCTTTTTGGATGATCCAGCGGATGTTGGCAATTTGATCTCTGGTTCCTCTGCCTTTTCTAAATCCAGCTTGACCATCTGGAAGTTCATGGTTCACGTATTGCTAAAGCCTGGCTTGGAGAATTTTGAGCATTACCTTACTAGGGAAATGTAATTAAAACACCAAGATATCTATCAGGTTGGCCAAAATCCTGAACTATGGTGAGACTGTGGAGCAACAGGAACTCTCATCCATTGGTGGGAGAAATGCAAGATGGTACATCCACTTTGGAAAACAGTTTGGCAGTTTCTTATAAAACTAAATATACTCTTAAACCACCACCCAGAAACTGTGCTCCTCAGTATTTACTCAAAGGAATTTAAACTCAAGTCCATACAAAAACCTGTACTTGGATGTTTATAGCAGCTTTACTTATAATTACCCAAACTTGGAGACAACTAACATGTTACCTTCAGGTGAACAGATAAATAAACTGTGATATATCCAGACAGTCAAATAGTATTCAGTACCATAAAGAAATGATCTATCAAGCTCTAAAGAGGCTTGAAGGAAACTTAGATGTGTATTACTGATAGAAGTCAACCTGAAAATGCTTCATACTGTGTGATTCCAACTATGTGACATTCTGGAAAAGGCAAAACTGTGGAGATCAGTGGCTTCCAGGAGTTAGAAAGAGGTCGAGTCAATAAGTAGAACATGGAGAATGTTTAGGGCAGTGGAATTGTTTCTTTTGATAATTATGCATAACAAGAATATGCTGTAAAATGTACACACCACTCTGGCGGGGGAGGTTGACAATGAGGGAAGCTCTGCATGTGTGTAATGGCAGGGGATGTGTGGGAAATCACTGTACCTTCCACTCAATTGTGCTGTGAACTTAAAACTGCTCTAAAAAATAAGATCTAATTTTTAAAAAGACAGGAGACATTTTCAAAAAAATTCTGCTTTTATGATCTTCATGAGATAAATGAGGACAGCTGAGACATAAGGAAATGCCAAAATGAGGCAAAAGGACACAGAAAAGTTGAAAGTGAAAGGGTAGAAAATGTATATGAGGTAAATATGAATAAAAGAAGTTGATTTAGCTATGATAATATCACACAAATCAGACTGTAAGGCAGCAAGCATTGTTATGAAAGGAAGACAGTTACTATACAATGATTAAAAGAACAGTTCACCAAGAAGCCTGACTAGCCCTAAAACTGCATATACCTCACAAAATGGCCTCAAAATATACAAAGTAAAAGTTTATTGCACTTTGATAACAAAATTCACAATATTAATTGAGGGCATTTTTTAGCATGGGCTTCCCTGGTGGCTTAGGCTGTAAAGAATATGCCTGCAATGAAGGATACCTGGGTTCGATCCCTGGGTCGGAAAGATCCCCTGAAGAAGGGAATGGCTACTCACTCTAATATTCTCGCCTGGGGAATTCCATGGACAGAGGAGCCTGGCAGGCTACAGTCCATGGCGTTGCAGAGTCGGATATGACTGAGTGACTAACACTTTCACTTTTAGCATAATTCTCATATTGTGGGCTAGACCACAATAAAATGGTAATTAATAAAATGGTAAAATTATACATAATTTGACAAGAAAATTGGGACTGCCCTGGTGGTCCAGAGGGTAAGACTCCACACTGCCAAACAAGGGAACTAGATCCCACATGCCACAGCTGAGTTCTCATGCCAAGACAAAGACCCAGCACAGCTAAATACATAAATCATAGTGTGTATTAGAGTTTATTGCACTTTGATAAAAAAACTACAGTTTTAGCTGAGGAATATTTTTAGCATAATTTTCATATTGTGTGCTAGATCACAGTTAAAAAATGGTAAAATTATGTGTGATTTGACAAGAAAATAAACAAGCTTGATATAATAGGTACATAAAATTGTGTTCTCTCCAAATTAGAGTACTTATTTTTTAAGCACATTTGGGATATGTTTGAATGTTAGCTCCATATTAAGCACATAGGTAGATCACAACAAATACTAAGATTAAATATCAAATTTGTATACACCAGGTTATTTACAATGCAAAAAATAGAAATAAATTAAGAAAAAGAAAAATAATTTAAAGAAGTATTAAGGAATTAAAAATTAAAATATTTTCTAGGTTGAAGAAAAAGTAATGGACAGTAAAAGTTAAGTAGGTATTAAAACTTGCAAAATGAAGTTAAATTGATTCTTTCTGTGAAATTCAGAGCCTTTTATGCATACATTAGAGAAGAAAAAAGTGTAAATAAACTAATCAGTTGATTTAAGAAGTGAACAAAGTAAAAAAGAAATTAAGCTGAAATAAAGAAGGAAAAAGTAATAAGAGACAAATAGGTTAAATAAAATCAGAAAATATAAAGACAACAATATAGTAATAAAAATGTTTCTTCTAATGACATAGACTAACCTCTAGAAAAATTTATCAAAGAAAATATAGAATATAAAAATAAATAATGCTATAAATGAAGTCATAACTATTGGTGCAGTAGAATTTTAAGAGACATCCACTTTATGCCAATACACTTGAAAAAGTTAATGTTTTAGAAAGTAGAGCTTACTAAATATAATTTAATCAGAAATAGAAAACCAAAAAGCCTATATGATTAAGCATAAAAAAAACTTTAAAAATCTATTCTAACTGACACACGTAACATTTCAGTTCAGTTCAGCTCAGTTCAGTCGTTCAGTCATGTCCGACTCTTTGCAACCCCATGAATTTGGACCAGAATATATTCCAAGCATAATCTTCCAAGCCATCAAAAAACATGTAACTCCTATTTCATATAAATTGTTCTGGAGCAGAACCTAAGTCAAAGTCAAATAGGACTTATGCCAAGAATGCAAGGATATTTTGAAATTAGAAAATCTAAATGTTAGGGAGGCCTGGTGTGCTATGATTCATGGGGTCCCAAAGAGTCAGACAGGACTGAGCGACTGAACTGACTAACTGAAATGTTATTTACCACATCAAGAGATGAAAAAAGAAAAAAAAAAAAATGACCATCTCAAAAATATACAGAAGGCATTTGATAAAATTCAACACCAATTCATAATTTTTTGAAAACACACTTTTTAGCAAACTAAGAATAGAAAAGAGATTCCTTACTCTGATAAAGTGCATCTACCAAATATATAAATTTAGCATTCTATTGAACAATAAAAGTGACTATTTCTCTTTAAATTTAGAAACAAGGCAAAGATGGCTGCCGTCTATGGGGTCACACAGAGTCGGACATGACTGAAGCGACTTAGCAGCAGCAGCCCAGCAAAGATGCCTACTATCCTTATTGCCAACTAAGACTATGTTGGAAGACTAGCTAGTATGAAGAATGAATTGATTAAGTTAAGAATTGATTAAATTAAGAAATAATTGATAAAAACACATATTGGAATGAAAGAAAGGAAACTGCTACTTTTGTGGCCAACCATACTATGAGATGCCTGAAAATGAGTCTAACAAAGGGGGTATAGTCACTTCATGAACAAATTATAACGCCTCATTGAGTAAATAAAGAGAGAATAATGTTGGAAGGTGGGAAGAGTTCAAAATAATAAAAATTACAATTATCCCCAAATTGTCTGATCAATTAATGCCATCCCAATCAAAATCTCAATAAGTTTTTTCAATAGATCCAACTAATATATTCTGGAATTCATATGGAAGTATGAAATGCCAATATTAGCCAAATCAATTTTGACTATGAAAGGGAAGAGAAAGGGTGAAACTCTTTCTACCCAGATCACCAAAGACAATGGATGATAAATTTCTCAAGACTGCAGAATTTAGTAAAAAGGCAGAGTGAAGGTTAAACCATGGCTCATGTTGCTGCCAAGTCCACACTCTTACACACAATGTCCTCCAAGGACATTTAAGTTATAACTTAAGGTCATTTCTGGAACTGATAAAATGGGGAGTGTGCATGTGAAAGAATCATGAGGAATAACAGATTTATTTATAAGAAAGACCAAGCTGATTAATTTGGCTCCAGACCACACTGAATATACATTATGAATAATTATCAAGAGTGTAGAATTCTAAAAGCCTTTAAATAGTAATATATACTTTCTATTGTCTATAAAGACAAATATGGATAAAAATAAGCATGTTAAAAATACATATATAAGTAACTCTTAAAAGCAAAGTTGATAGCTTTTTATATGCATTAGAAAATACGTATATTTGGAAGAACCTAGGTCGTTTATCATTTTACGAGTGACATTGAGAATTATGGTAAATATGTGAAGAAAAGCATGTGATTACATCCAATTTGGTTTTTTAATGGGTATATAGGATATGAGATCTCACTGCTCAGGACACCTGAGTAGACATGAATCTGAATTTTTCTTAAAGTCAGCTGAAATTAGAATGTGCATATATTTAAGCTTTGCATTCATCTTGTTTCTGCCAACTAGTATTTTTTTTTAAGATCTGTTAAACATCCAACACTATAATACTCTGTAGACTATTAAAAGAAATATAATTCATGGACCCTCCCTACCCTCATATTCTTTGTATTTCAATTAGAGAGATATGGTGCAGAACCCAATTAAAAAGGTATCAAGGGTTGAGAAATGTGAATCTGATGAAATTTTATGAAAGAGATGCACAACAGAAATATAAGCAAGGAAGAATTTATACATACTGTTTGGGGTTGATATTAAGCATATTTTCTCCCATCTTTAATATTACCTAAAAAAACTTCCTTAGGACTCCAGAGATCAGATTTGTTACTGGCAGGGTCTTCTGTTCACCTTGGGAGAGCAGAAGGGGATCAGGTTTCTATTTGGAGATGAGGATTCAACAGAAAAAACATAGAATGCAGCAGGGAGAGATGTCCTAATTTATGAGCTTAATGAATGGTTGCATTTGATTACCTGTAGTTTTACATAATGGAGTTAACTGACCACATGATTGCAGAGAGAAGCTGCTTGAAAGAGTACAGTGAAAACAACTAATAGCTTACAGATAATACAGAGGTGATGTGACAAAATTAAGGGGTGGGGGAAAGACTAAAAATGCAGAAATAATGTTCCATGGCCTGGCCTATTGTCTATGATTATCCTGCTGTGCAAAGATAAATTCTTTACTGAGCATTGGTAGGGTCACTTGCCACAGAAGAGCAGGAGAAACTGGATTGCTAAACCTGGCGGTTTTGGCAGAAATCCAGCCTGAGAGATATAACCCACTTGCAGCTAGCAGGAAAAGGAGTTTGGTAGGTAGGCACACTTAATTCCTTTGCATCTTGTTACCCTTTGCTTTTTCTTAAAAAAAAAAAAAAAAAAGTAATTATCATAATCTTGTTTCATGTGGCATCTGAAGTTGGATGTTTCCGAGGATGAGAAACATTTCAGTTCAGTTCAGCCGTTCAGTTGTGTCTGACTCTTTGCGACCCCATGGACCATAGCACACCAGGCCTCCCTGTCCATCACCAACTCCCTGAGTTTATCCAAACCCATGTCCATTGAGTCAGTGATGCCATCCAACCATCTCATCCTTTGTTGTCCCCTTCAATCTTTCCCAGCATCATAGTTTTTTCAAATGAGTTAGGTCTTTGCATCAGGTGGCCAAAATATTGGAGTTTCAGCTTTAGCATCATTCCTTCCAAAGAAATCCCAGGGCTGATTCCTTCAGAATGGACTGGTTGGATCTCCTTGCAGTCCAAGGGACTCTCAAGAGTCTTCTCCAACACCACAGTTCAAAAGCATCAATTCTTCGGGTCTCAGCTTTCCTTATAGTCCAACTCTCACATCCATACATGACTATTGGAAAACCATAGCCTTGACGAGACAGACCTTTGTTGGCAAAGTAATGTCTCTGCTTTTGAATATGCTATCTAGGTTGGTCATAACTTTCCTTCCAAGGAATAAGCATCTTTTAATTTTATGGCTGCAATCACCATCTGCAGCGATTTTGGAACCTAAGAAAATAAAGTCTGACACTGTTTCCACTATTTCCCCATCTATTTGCCATGGAGTCATGGAACCGGATGCCATGATCTTAGTTTTCTGAATGTTGAGCTTTAAGCCAACTTTTTCACTCTCCTCTTTCACTTTCATCAAGAGGCTCTTTAGTTCTTCTTCGCTTTGTGCCATTATGGTGGTGTCATCTGCATATCTGAGATTATTGATATTTCTCCTGGCAATCTTGATTCCAGCTTGTGCTTCATCCATCCCAGTGTTTCTCATGATGTATTCTGCATATAAGTCAAATAAGCAGGTTGACAATATATAGCCTTGACGTAATCCTTTTCCTATTTGGAACCAGTCTGTTCTTCCATGTCCAGTTCTAACTGTTCCTTCCTGACCTGCATACAAATTTCTCAAGAGGCAGATCAGGTGGTCTGGTATTCCCATCTCTTTCAGAATTTTCCACTGTTTATTGTGATCCACACAGTCAAAGGCTTTGGAATAGTCAATAAAGCAGAAATAGTTGTTTTTCTGGATCTCTTGCTTTTTCGATGATCCAGCAGATGCTGGCAATTTGATCTCTGGTTCCTCTGCCTTTTCCAAAACCAGCTTGAACATCTGGAAGTTCACAGTTCATGTATTGCTGAAGCCCGCTTTGGAGAATTTGGGGCATTACTTTACTAGCATGTGAGATGAGTGCAATTGTGCGGTAGTTTGAGCATTCTTTGGCATTGCCTTTCTTTGGGATTGGAATGAAAACTGACCTTTTCCAGTCCTGTGGCCACTGCTGAGTGTTCCAAATTTGCTGGCATATTGAGTGTAGCACTTTCACAGCATCATCTTTTAGGATTTGAAATAGCTCACTTGAATTCCACACCTCCACTAGCTTTGTTTGTAGTGATGCTTCCTAAGGCCCACTTGACTTCACATTCCAGGATATCTAGTTCTAGGTGAGTGATCACACCATCATGATTATCTGTGTCGTGAAGATATTTTCTGCACTGTTCTGTGTATTCTTGCCACCTCTTAATATCGTCTGCTTCTGTTTGGTCCATACCATTTCTGTCCTTTTTTTTTTTTTTTTTTTTTTGAGGTGATAAATTTTTATTTTATTTTATTTTTTTCTCTAATTTTATTTTATTTTTAAACTTTACATAATTGTATTAGTTTTGCCAAATATCAAAATGAATCCGCCACAGGTATACATGTGTTCCCCATCCTGAACCCTCCTCCCTCCTCCCTCCCCATATCATCCCTCTGGGCCGTCCCAGTGCACCAGCCCCAAGCATCCAGCATCATGCATCGAACCTGGACTGGCAACTCGTTTCCTACATGATATTTTACATGTTTCATTGCCATTCTCCCAAATCTTCCCACCCTCTCCCTCTCCCACAGAGTCCATAAGACTGTTCTATACATCAGTGTCTCTTTTGCTGTCTCGTACACCGGGTTATTGTTATGATCTTTCTAAATTCCATATATATGCGTTAGTATACTGTATTTATGTTTTTCCTTCTGGCTTACTTCACTCTGTATAATAGGCTCCAGTTTCATCCACCTCATTAGAACTGATTCAAATGTATTCTTTTTAATGGCTGAGTAATACTCCATTGTGTATATGTACCACAGCTTTCTTAGCCATTCATCTGCTGATGGACATCTAGGTTGCTTCCATGTCTTGGCTATTATAAACAGTGCTGCGATGAACAATGGGATACACGTGTCTCTTTCCCTTCTGGTTTTCTCAGTGTGTATGCCCAGCAGTGGGGTTGCTGGATCATAAGGTAGTTCTATTTCCAGTTTTTTAAGGAGTCTCCACACTGTTCTCCATAGTGGCTGTACTAGTTTGCATTCCCACCAACAGTGTAAGAGGGTTCCCTTTTCTCCACACCCTCTCCAGCATTTATTATTTGTAGACTTTTGGATCGCAGCCATTCTGACTGGTGTGAAATGGTACCTCATAGTGGTTTTGATTTGCATTTCTCTGATAATGAGTGATGTTGAACATCTTTTCATGTGTTTGTTAGCCATCTGTATGTCTTTTTTGGAGAAATGTCTATTTAGTTCTTTGGCCCATTTTTTGATTGGGTCGTTTATTTTTCTGGAGTTGAGCTGTAGGAGTTGCTTGTATATTTTTGAGATTAGTTGTTTGTCAGTTGCTTCATTTGCTATTATTTTCTCCCATTCTGAAGGCTGTCTTTTCACCTTGCTAATAGTTTCCTTTGATGTGCAGAAGCTTTTAAGGTTAATTAGGCCCCATTTGTTTATTTTTGCTTTTATTTCCAATATTCTGGGAGGTGGGTCATAGAGGATCCTGCTGTGATGTATGTCGGAGAGTGTTTTGCCTATGTTCTCCTCTAGGAGTTTTATAGTTTCTGGTCTTACGTTTAGATCTTTAATCCATTTTGAGTTTATTTTTGTGTATGGTGTTAGAAAGTGGTCCAGTTTCATTCTTTTACAAGTGGTTGACCAGATTTCCCAGCACCACTTGTTAAAGAGATTGTCTTTAATCCATTGTATATTCTTGCCTCCTTTGTCAAAGATAAGGTGTCCATATGTGCGTGGATTTATCTCTGGGCTTTCTATTTTATTCCATTGATCAATATTTCTGTCTTTGTGCCAGTACCATACTGTCTTGATAACTGTGGCTTTGTAGTAGAGCCTGAAGTCAGGTAGGTTGATTCCTCCAGTTCCATTCTTCTTTCTCAAGATCGCTTTGGCTATTCGAGGTTTTTTGTATTTCCATACAAATTGTGAAATTATTTGTTCTAGCTCTGTGAAGAATACTGTTGGTAGCTTGATAGGGATTGCGTTGAATCTATAAATTGCTTTGGGTAGTATACTCATTTTCACTATATTGATTCTTCCAATCCATGAACATGGTATATTTCTCCATCTATTAGTGTCCTCTTTGATTTCTTTCACCAGTGTTTTATAGTTTTCTATATATAGGTCTTTAGTTTCTTTAGGTAGATATATTCCTAAGTATTTTATTCTTTCCGTTGCAATGGTGAATGGAATTGTTTCCTTAATTTCTCTTTCTGTTTTCTCATTATTAGTGTATAGGAATGCAAGGGATTTCTGTGTGTTGATTTTATATCCTGCAACTTTACTGTAGTCATTGATTATTTCTAGTAATTTTCTGGTGGAGTCTTTAGGGTTTTCTATGTAGAGGATCATGTCATCTGCAAATAGTGAGAGTTTTACTTCTTCTTTTCCAATTTGGATTCCTTTTATTTCTTTTTCTCCTCTGATTGCTGTGGCCAAAACTTCCAAAACTATGTTGAATAGTAATGGTGAAAGTGGGCACCCTTGTCTTGTTCCTGACTTTAGAGGAAATGCTTTCAATTTTTCACCATTGAGGATAATGTTTGCTGTGGGTTTTTCATATATAGCTTTTATTATGTTGAGGTATGTTCCTTCTATTCCTGCTTTCTGGAGAGTTTTTATCATCAATGGATGTTGAATTTTGTCAAAGGCTTTCTCTGCATCTATTGAGATAATCATATGGTTTTTATTTTTCAATTTATTAATGTGGTGTATTACATTGATTGATTTGCGGATATTGAAGAATCCTTGCATCCCTGGGATAAAGCCCACTTGATCATGGTGTATGATCTTTTTAATGTGTTGTTGGATTCTGATTGCTAGAATTTTGTTAAGGATTTTTGCATCTATGTTCATCAGTGATATTGGCCTGTAGTTTTCTTTTTTTGTGGGATCTTTGTCAGGTTTTGGTATTAGGGTGATGGTGGCCTCATAGAATGAGTTTGGAAGTTTACCTTCCTCTGCAATTTTCTGGAAGAGTTTGAGCAGGATAGGTGTTAGCTCTTCTCTAAATTTTTGGTAGAATTCAGCTGTGAAGCCGTCTGGACCGGGGCTTTTGTATGCTGGAAGATTTTTGATTACAGTTTCAATTTCCATGCTTGTGATGGGTCTGTTAAGATTTTCTATTTCTTCCTGGTCCAGTTTTGGAAAGTTGTACTTTTCTAAGAATTTGTCCATTTCTTCCACGTTGTCCATTTTATTGGCATATAATTGTTGATAGTAGTCTCTTATGATCCTTTGTATTTCTGTGTTGTCTGTTGTGATCTCTCCATTTTCGTTTCTAATTTTGTTGATTTGATTTTTC
Source organism: Bos indicus x Bos taurus (assembly GCF_003369695.1). NCBI lineage: Eukaryota > Metazoa > Chordata > Mammalia > Artiodactyla > Bovidae > Bos > Bos indicus x Bos taurus. The sequence goes on from NC_040095.1 coordinate 32,909,551, forward strand.
TCCCTTTGTTTCTTGATGAGTCTGGCTAATGGTTTGTCAATTTTATTTATCCTTTCAAAGAACCAGCTTTTGGTTTTGTTGATTTTTGCTATGGTCTCTTTTGTTTCTTTTGCATTTATTTCTGCTCTAATTTTTAAGATTTCTTTCCTTCTACTAACCCTGGGGTTCTTCATTTCTTCCTTTTCTAGTTGCTTTAGGTGTAGAGTTAGGTTATTTATTTGACTTTTTTCTTGTTTCTTGAGGTGTGCCTGTATTGCTATGAACTTTCCCCTTAGGACTGCTTTTACCGTGTCCCACAGGTTTTGGGTTGTTGTGTTTTCATTTTCATTCGTTTCTATGCAAATTTTGATTTCTTTTTTGATTTCTTCTGTGATTTGTTGGTTATTCAGCAGCGTGTTGTTCAGCCTCCATATGTTGGAATTTTTAATAGTTTTTCTCCTGTAATTGAGATCTAATCTTACTGCATTGTGGTCAGAAAAAATGCTTGGAATGATTTCTATTTTTTTGAATTTACCAAGGCTAGCTTTATGGCCCAGGATGTGATCTCTCCTGGAGAAGGTTCCATGTGCGCTTGAGAAAAAGGTGAAATTCATTGTTTTGGGATGAAATGACCTATAGATATCAATTAGGTCTAACTGGTCTATTGTATCGTTTAAAGTTTGTGTTTCCTTGTTAATTTTCTGTTTAGTTGATCTATCCATAGGTGTGAGTGGGGTATTAAAGTCTCCCACTATTATTGTGTTATTGTTAATTTCTCCTTTCATACTTGTTAGCATTTGTCTTACGTACTGTGGTGCTCCCGTGTTGGGTGCATATATATTTATAATTGTTATATCTTCTTCTTGGATTGATCCTTTGATCATTATGTAGTGACCTTCTTTGTCTCTTTTCACAGCCTTTGTTTTAAAGTCTATTTTATCTGATATGAGTATTGCTACTCCTGCTTTCTTTTGGTCCCTATTTGCATGGAAAATCTTTTTCCAGCCCTTCACTTTCAGTCTGTATGTGTCCCCTGTTTTGAGGTGGGTCTCTTGTAGACAACATATATAGGGGTCTTGTTTTTGTATCCATTCAGCCAGTCTTTGTCTTTTGGTTGGGGCATTCAACCCATTTACATTTAAGGTAATTACTGATAAGTATGTTCCCGTTGCCATTTACTTTATTGTTTTGGGTTCGAGTTTATACACCGTTTTTGTGTTTCCTGTCTAGAGAATATCCTTTAGTATTTGTTGGAGAGCTGGTTTGGTGGTGCAGAATTCTCTCAGCTTTTGCTTGTCTGAAAAGCTTTTGATTTCTCCTTCATACTTGAATGAGATCCTTGCTGGGTACAATAATCTGGGCTGTAGGTTATTTTCTTTCATCATTTTAAGTATGTCTTGCCATTCCCTCCTGGCTTGAAGAGTTTCTATTGAAAGATCAGCTGTTATCCTTATGGGAATTCCCTTGTGTGTTATTTGTTGTTTTTTCCTTGCTGCTTTTAATATTTGTTCTTTGTGTTTGATCTTTGTTAATTTGATTAATATGTGTCTTGGGGTGTTTCTCCTTGGGTTTATCCTGTTTGGTACTCTCTGGGTTTCTTGGACTTGGGTGATTATTTCCTTCCCCATTTTAGGGAAGTTTTCCACTATTATCTCCTCAAGTATTTTCTCATGGTCTTTCTTTTTGTCTTCTTCTTCTGGAACCCCTATGATTCGAATGTTGTAGCGTTTAATATTGTCCTGGAGGTCTCTGAGATTGTCCTCATTTCTTTTAATTCGTTTTTCTTTTATCCTCTCTGATTCATTTATTTCTACCATTCTATCTTCTAATTCACTAATCCTGTCTTCTGCCTCTGTTATTCTACTATTTGTTGCCTCCAGAGTGTTTTTAATTTCACTTATTGCATTATTCATTATATATTGACTCTTTTTTATTTCTTCTAGGTCCTTGTTAAACCTTTCTTGCATCTTCTCAATCCTTGTCTCCAGGCTATTTATCTGTGATTCCATTTTAGTTTCAAGATTTTGGATCAATTTCACTATCATTATTCGGAATTCTTTATCAGGTAGATTCCCAATCTCTTCCTCTTTTGTTTGGTTTGGTGGGCATTTATCCTGTTCCTTTATCTGCTGAGTATTCCTCTGTCTCTTCATCTTGTTTAAATTGCTGAGTTTGGGGTGTCCTTTCTGTATTCTGGCAGTTTGTGGAGTTCTCTTTATTGTGGCATTTCCTCACTGTGTGTGGGTTTGTACAGGTGGCTTGTCAAGGTTTCCTGGTTAGGGAAGCTTGTGTCGGTGTTCTGGTGGGTGGAGCTGTATTTCTTCTCTCTGGAGTGCAATGAAATGTCCAGTAATGAGTTATGAGATGTCTATAGTTTTGGGGTGACTTTGGGCAGCCTGTATCTTGAAGCTCAGGGCTGTGTTCCTTTGTTGCTGGAGAATTTGCTTGGTACGTCTTGCCCTGGAACTTATTGGCCCTTGTGTGGTGCTTGGTTTCAGTGTCGGTATGGAGGCATTTGATGAGCTCCTGTCAATGAATGTTCCTTGGAGTCAGGAGTTCCCTGGAGTCAGGGTTTGGCTTTTCTGTCCTTTATTGAACCCATCTTTGCATGAAATGTTCCCTTGGTATCTCTAATTTGTCTTTCTCTTTCTATTGTTTTCCTCTATTTCTTTGCACTGATCACTGAGGAAGGCTTTCTTATCTCTCCTTGCTATTCTTTGGAACTCTGCATTCAAATGGGTATATCTTTCCTTTTCTCCTTTGCTTTTCGCTTCTCTTCTTTTCTCAGCTATTTGTAAGGCCTCCTCAGACAGTCATTTCGCCTTTTTGCATTTCTTTTTCTTAGGTATGGTCTTGATCCCTGTCTCTTGTACAGTGTCATGAACCTCCGTCCATAGTTGATCAGGCACTCTATCAGATCTAGTCCCTTAAATCTATTTCTCACTTCTACTGTATAATCATAAAGGATTTGATTTAGGTCATATCTGAATGGTCTAGTGGTTTTCCCTACTTTCTTCAGTTTAAGTCTGAATTTGGCAATAAGGAGTTCATGATCTGAGCCATAGTCAGTTCCCAGTCTTGTTTTTGCTGACTATATAGAGCTTCTCTATCTTTGGCTGCAAAGAGTATAAGCAGTCTGATTTTGGTGTTGACCATCTGCTGATGTCCATGTGTAGTCTTCTCTTGTGTTGTTGGAAGAGGGTGTTTGCTATGACCAGTGCATTCTCTTGGTAAAACTCTGTTAGCCTTTGCTCTGCTTCATTCTGTACTCCAAGGCCAAATTTGCCTGTTACTCCAGGTGTTTCTTGACTTCCTACTTTTGCATTCCAATCCCCTATAATGAAAAGGACATCTTTTTTGGGTGTTAGTTCTAAAAGGTCTTGTACGTCTTCATAGAACCGTTCAACTTCAGTTTCTTCAGCATACTGGTTGGGGCATAGACTTGGATTACCATGATATTTAATGGTTTGCCTTGGAAACGAACAGAGATCATTCTGTCTTTTTTGAGATTGCACCCAAGTACTGCATTTCAGACTCTTTTGTTGACTATGATGGCTACTCCATTTCTTCTAAGGCATTCTTGCCCACAGTAGTAGATATAATGGTCATCTGAGTTAAATTCACCCATTCCAGTCCATTTTAGTTTGCTGATTCCTAAAATGTCAGTGTTCATTCTTGCCATCTCCTTTTTGACCACCTTCAATTTGCCTTGATTCATAGACCTAACATGCCAGTTTCCTATGCAATATTGCTCTTTACAGCATCAGACCTTGCTTCTATCACCAGTCACATGCACAACTGGGTCTTGTTTTTACTTTGGCTCTGTCTCTTCATTCTTTCTGGAGTTATTTCTCTACTCATCTCCAATAGCATATTTGGTACCTACTGACCTGGGGAGTTCATCTTTCAGTGTCCCATCTTTTTTGGATTGATTGGTTTAATCTGCGTGCTGTCCAAGGGACTCTCAAGAGTCTTCTCCAAACATAGGAGAAGAGGGAACTAATAATGACATAAAGTAACATCCACTGTCCATTAATCATGGCCTCAGTCACTGCCCCAAGGTGGCAGAACCCAGAACTCTCTGCTGCCCACAGTTCAGTCTTGGCCCCTCTCTGACTCTTCTGCTTTCCATACACAAGGCAACTTTTACGATGAACAGTGTAACCTTTCGGGATGTAATGGTTCATCATTTTGTTGGGTATCATAGGAAATGACAAAATTTTGGGGGGTCAAATTCTAACAGAGAGTGTGAATGACCTAGTGTCACTGTCAGAATAACAAATGGTTCAGATAGTTTATGAATGAATGTGTTTTCAGCTGGAAGCTGGGGTGGAAGATGTGGGGAAGGTATGTGACAGGAAGAAGAGAGGGAACAATAAGATATTACGTCCACTTTAGGAGCCCTTGATCTAGTTTAGTCATAAACTGGAGGACTTTAGGATATTGCCTAGGCTACCACCAGGCACACAGTAAATATTGTTTGCCGAAAAATAAAACTCATATATTTTTTGTCTTCAGTTTCCAAGTTTATAAAAGACTTTGGGGGTTCTTTCTCTCTGCTTCCGTGTAGAACTTTACATCACTAGAATTCCTTAGAGCTTTCCATCCAGGTACTTCTAATAGCTGTATATGGCCCACATCCCCTGAACAGAGGGATGTGGGTCTGTGTGTTGTTTAGAGTAGCTTGCCACAGAGAAGACAGTTTTGGAAGCTTCATGTTTTATCTTAAAACGAGAAGCAAATTTTGTCCTGTTCTCCTTAAAATATATGTCTGTATGTGTGTGTGTTTGATGAAAATAATCTCTTCCTTCTTTAAATATCAGGTAAAGCTGAAGTTCTAGAAATAGATGCCATGTTTATGCATTGGCTTCTAGAATACTACACTGCCATATACCTTTATTACCATTTGAAAAGACTACCCTGAGTCAGTCAGGACATTTTCCCCCTAATAATGAAGAGGCAATTACATTTGTTGTCTGTTTGATAGAGCTCAAGTTTGGAAACCTTAATGTGCTATTTGAATTCTAAAAACCAATCCATAGATAATTCCAAACTGTTAGTAAGTAGTGAGATGAAACAATACTTGAGGTTCTTTTCTTTTCTCTATCCCATATATCCTAATCTCCAAAACCCTGCTCAGTCTGTTCAGCTAGTCTGATGTGCACCAGATCAGGCTCCACTGTGGGCAAATTTCCCTGGCCAACCTCCCCTTGTGCACAGAGTCACCTTATCCAAATATCTGTGGCTTCCTCACAGAAGTCCAGTCATCACAGTTCTGTATAGTACAGATTTGTGCCATAGCTTGACAGCTTTGTGATGACAGCACTCTCCTAATCATCAGGGAAAAGGTTGGTAAACTCATTTGCAACAATTAACTGCTAATCAGGGAGTAGTTAATATTAATGTATTATTCTGTTCCAGGATTTTTTTTCTTCCCTTGGGATTTCTCCAGGGATTTCTCAGAGGCCTGATTGCTGCTCTCCTGTTGATTCTTCAGTCACTCGCTGTCTTTTTGCCTTGCTAGCTAGAACAAGAACAAAGGAGTATTCTTCATGGTCTAATCAAACAGCACCCTGAACCCCTCTCTTGGTATTGAGCTAAGACTTATTATATTCTGCTTCTAGCTACTAGTTCCTGGGGTGGAAGGAGGAAACTACTCACCTTTTCCAACTGACTCAGGATTTCAGCTGGAACCCTGAAAAGGCATGCTTCATCACCTTATCTACCCAATTGCTATGGGAAAACTCACGTTGTAATGCAGATATCAGCAATGGAACTGTTCTTCAGGGTAATAGCTGTCCTAAGGGGTAGAAATGGATATGCCTTCCTGAGACCCTTAGACAGCCCACAAAATGGGTAATAATAACAACTGTTACATGTAGAAAGCCCTATAGCTTAAAAAATGTTATTTTGTTCTTTCATTTGACTATTGTAATAGCCCAATGAGATATGTGTAGAAAGTAAAAATGGGTACCATTATTATTAAATACAGATTAGAGAAAGAAAGAGGAGTAGTAGATATCTAGTATTAATATATCATCCGAAATGATACCACCATTATTTTGTCATGCCCATGCATATTATTGTTGCCTTTATTTTTTAATTTATTTTTGATTGAAGTATAGTTGAATTGCAATGTTGCATTAATTACTGCTGGACAGTAAAGTGACTCAGTTATACATATACATATACATATATATATATATATATATATATATCTTCTTTTTTATATTCTTTTCCATTATGGCTTATCACAGGATATAAATACAGTTATCTGTGCTATACAGTGTGTGTTAGTCACTCGGTTGTGTCCGATTCTTTGCAACCCCAGGGACTGTAGCCCACCAGGCTCCTCTGTCCATGGAATTCTCCAGGCAAGGATGCTGGAGTGGTTTGCCATTTCCTCCTCCAGTGCTATACAGTAAGGCTTTGTTATTTATCCATTCCATATATACCAGTTTGTATCTGCTAATCCCAAGCTCCCAATCCAAACCTCTCCCAACCTCTCTCCTCCTTGGCAACCAGCAGTCTCTTCTCTAGGTCTCCGATTCTGTTTCATAGATAGATTCATTTGTGTCATATTTTAGACTTCACAGATAAGTGATATCATATGGTATTTGTTTTCCTCCTTCTGACATACTCCACTTAGTATGATAATCTCTAGCTGCATTCATATTTCTGCAAATGACATTATTCCATTCTTTTTTATGGATGAGTAGTATTCCATGGTATACATGCACCACATCTTCTTTATCCATTCATCTGTCAGTGGACATTTAGGTTGTTTCCATGTGTCAGTATTGCAAATACTGCTGCTGTGAACATAGTGCTCAGTTGCTCAGTCGTATCCAACTCTTTGTGATCCTATAGACTGTAGCCCACCAGGCTCCTCTGTCCATGGGATTTTTTTCAGTCAAGAATACTGGAGTGGGTTGCCATTTCCACCTCCAAGGGATCTTCCCGACCCAGGGATCAAACCCTCAACTCTTGTGTCTCCTGCATTGTAGGCAGATTCTTTACAATTGAGCCATCAAACATAGAAGTGTACGTATTTTTTGAATTATAGTTTTGTCTGGATCTAGGCCTAAGAGTGGGATTGCTGGTTCATATGGCTACTCAATTTTAAGTCTTTTTGAGGAAACTGCATATTGCTTTTCACAGTGGCTGCACCAACTTACATTCCCACCAAAAGGGTAAGAGCGTTCTCTTTTCTAGGAGAGTTGCCTTTAAATCTGCAAAGAGATGTGCATCTACTCCTGTCTTCTTGAGGCAGGAGGCAGATGGGCCTCTCAACCCAGGGTAAAGTGATTGGTGGTTCATTCCCTGTGAATCGAAACTCCACAATGAGAATAGCGGGACAACTAAGGAAGAAGGCTGGGTCCTGGCCTGACCACACATTTCTTTTCCCAAAATCAAGAGACCTCCTAACCACACATGCATAGAAAAGGCTCCTTGCAGACTAAAGGGGGAGTTAAATCAAGGGATATTCTACCCAGATGCCTTTTCGGTAAAATCCATCTTGGCTAAGAGATGTGTGTACTCACATAGGAGGATCCTGAGATATACCAAATATGGACTGTGAACCATGCAAATCAAGATCATCCAAAGGAAACCCAGAAGAAATACCCCATAAAAGAAATTCAAACCGTCACAAGGGTGTGACTCAGTGACTCACTCTCTCCCTAAGTCTGCCAATGGGCCTATCCACATGCACTGTATTCTTTTTCCTCTTAATAAACACCTTACTTGTTTTACCACTTTCCATCTTTGTGGGAATTCTTTTCTGCAAAGCTGAAGGCCCTTGTCAGTGACCACTGATCTAGTGACTAGGATCTGGTGCTCTCATTGCTGCGACAAATCCCAGTCTCTGGCTGGGAACCCAAGCTCCACTCCAAGATGTTGCAGGCCGAGGCCACCTGAGATCATTCTGGAGTTTGTTCCACCTCTGACTGGAGCATGGGTCATAGATCAGTGTAAAGGACCAATGGTTCTTGAACTTTTTCAACCTATCCGGTCTCTTCTCACGTGGAAAGACACTTCCTAGCGTTAACTCTCAAATTCTGAAAACTGACATGTCTCTTTTAAGCCAGATCAGATCTGCCTTTGGCTATGGTCCCACACTTCACACGGTGTCCAGCCTGCCATATGCTAGGCTGTGTCACTGTTTAGCAGAAGAGGATGCTGAATGGATCTGGTTGTTTCGAACATTCTACTCACTTGGCCCTGGGCTTCCCATCTGTTTCTGAGTACAGTTCTTGGTTCTGACTCCAATTCTGACAGTAGGAGATGGTAGAAGACTCACCCTCACTGGGCTGTGACTCAACATTACATGCCCAGTGCTTCCTTCTTGTTGGGAAGTTATCATTCAATTCAGTAACTCAATGCATTTAAGCATCTTGAGTAATATGAGAAGTATGTTCTAGTTGATAGTGGACTTAGAGTTAGGAGAACTCTATTACAACCAAAGCTATATGTCCCAAATAATGTTTCTTTTTCCCTCCAGATCTCTCCACCATCCTTCACCTTGCCCTTTGCTTCAGAAGGCTCACTAGTATGGAATTCATTAATGGGTTTCTATGTTCTCAAGCTTACAGTTGGGCCTAACCAGTGAAAGTACTTCAAGTGGCTATAGGAAAGTGATGTTGGGGCATTTATTCCTCTGCATCCCTCTCTGAGCTTGCTTTGGGACAAATAAGTCCCTTCACTGAAGGTCCTTATTCCTCTCAAGGCAGCCTTCATTATAGCCCTCTTCTACCAGTTTCTGGTAAAACTCCTGTCCTTATTCTTTGCAGCCCAGAAATGGTAATGGTTTTTCATATATTACTGGCCTTGAGACCGGAGAAGGCAATGGCACCCCACTCCAGTACTCTTGCCTGGAAAATCCCATGGATGGAGGAGCCTGGTGGGCTGCAGTCCATGGGGTTGCCAAGAGTCGGACACGACTGAGCGACTTCACTTTCACTTTTCACTTTCATGCATTGGAGAAGGAAATGGCAACCCACTCCAGTGTTCTTGCCTGGAGAATCCCAGGGACGGCGGAGCCTGGTGGGCTGCCATCTATGGGGTCGCACAGAGTCGGACACGACTGAAGTGACTTAGCAGTAGCAGTAGCAGCCTTGAGATACTACATTACAATCCATGGTTTCTCTACATTGCATCTGCATAATCCCTTTATAAGTAAATTCTCTTTGAATTATCCTAATTGGATTTTTCCATCTGTTTTCTGTTGACATTCTGAGAGATACACTGTGTGATTTCAGGCAAGTCACTTCATAGGACTAGTTCCTCAAATGTAGTATGAGAGGTGTCAAGCAGATTCCATGCCCTCCAGCTTTAAATCTGTTTGACAATGCAGGGATTGCAAAAGAAATATCTTCTTCAAGTCTCATTGAAGAGATAATGCACATACCTATGAAATGCAGAATGAAACTAAGTGTACAAGTGATGATGATGTAGAAGTGCACTAAGAATTAAGAGATGGGCAAGGTCAGTATAAACTGAATGGTTAAAGGAAACATGTGGATCTGCCAATAAAGTCTGCCCCAGCAAAGAACTCCAGAAAAACCCATCTATGTAGGCTTTCTAACTTAGATCCATGATGGATTGTGTATTCAAGGCTGTACCCGGCAGAAAGCCTGTTATGGAGCTGTACTGAAGAGCCCACACAGTGCAGTCAGCCCTCAGTATTCATGGAAGAATGGTTCCAGGGCCTTCTCCCATACCAAAGTCCTCGGATGCTCAAGTCCCCTACGTAAAATGCAAAGTGCAGTCAGCTCTCCAGTGAGTTCCAGTGGATTCAATCAACTGCAGATAGATGCAGAACCTGAAAATACAGAGGGTTGACTGTGTTAGTAAATCTTAGATGAAGCCTGCTGGAGATGATTTATTCTTGAAAGTGGACTCAGTCATATCTCTCAATAAAATATGAAGCTTCTTGAATTGAAATATTCTTTTTAAAAAACATATAGGAAGGCAAGGGGATTAAGAGTTTTGAAGAGGCTACAGGTCTAATTTTACTTGTCATTAGTTAGCTGTACCTTTGTGCTCGGTCGCTTCAGTCATGTCCACCTCTTTGCAACCCTGTAGAGGTAGTTCTCCAGGCTTCTCTGTCCCTGAGATTTTCCCAAGCAAGAATACTGGAGTGGGTTGCCGTGCCCTCCTGCATGGGATCTTCCCAACCCAAGGATTGAACCCTCATCTCCTCAATTGCATACTGGCTGTTTACCACTGAGCCACTGGGGAAGATGTACCTTTAAATGCATTTTAATCTGAAAACAATGCTATGTTTAATTAGGTATAGGCTCCTTTTCTTTGATTCAGAGATATTGAGGACATACACACTTATATGAGAATAATAGAATAATCACCTTCATATCCACTGTACAAGTTAAGAAATAAAATATTACTCATACAATTGACATCCATAACATATCCTCTCCTGTTTCGATACAACTTTTCTTCCACCAGAGATAATTTCTTGTCCCTGTCTTCCTCCAGCCCTCCCAAACTAGAGCCAAGGCCAAGACAGACAAATTGCTTAGCCAACTCCCTTTGTGAGCTTCCCTGGTGGCTCAGATGGTAAAGCATCTGCCTGCAACGCGGGAGACCCGGGTTCAATCCTTAGGTCGAGGAAGATCTCCTGGAGAAGGAAATGGCAACCCACTCCAGTATTCTTGCCTGGAAAATTCCATGGACTGAGGAGCCTGGTGAGCTACAGTCCATGGGGTCACAAGAGTCCGACATGACTAAGTGATTTCACTTTCACTTTTGTGTCGAGTAGCCTCATTTTCATTGACAGTATAAGATTACCCTATAGCCTCAGAGGATTTTAGATTTATGTGAACACTACTTGCTCAGGCCCAGGCCTTTTTCCTGCATACCAGTAAAAACCCCAAACCTTGGGTTTTTCTATCAATATGTGTCTACATCTCATCAGCTTCTTGACAACACAGGTTGACTTGGCCTAATGGATTTTGTCTACTCTCTGGTTTGGTTTTAACCATTAAAGATTTTCCTTATTTCCCTTATTAGCTTAATTGTGCATTTTTTAAATAAAATACTTCTGAAATATATTTTCACATATTTCTCTTGTGGTAGACTTTTTAAAAAGTCTAGTCAACCATATTTTAAAATTCAGAAACAAGGCACTCTACTTAGATTCAAAGACCACTCATCATGGAGTTTGAAAACTGCTTTCATCTCGTAGGCAAGTTGTGTGCACGAGTGCTCAGTTGCTGAGTCGTGTCCCACTCTTTGCATCCCCATGGCCTGTAGCCCACGTGGCTCCTCTATCCATGGGATTATCCCAGCAGGAGTACTGGAGTGGGCTGCCATTTCCTACTCCAGGGGATCTTTCCCATCCAGGGATCAAACCCAAGTCTCTTGCAGCTCCTGTATTGGCAGACAGATTCTTTACCACTGAACCACTTGGGAAGCCCCGTAAGCAAGATGATTACTGCCTAAACTAATTATAAAAATATACCTATGGCTGATTCATGTTGATGTTTGACAGAAAACAACAAAATTCTGTAAAGCAATTATCCTTCAATTAAGAAATAAATAAACTTTAAAAATAACTTTTATTCATAAAGAAAAACTTTTATAGCCAGGTAGCTAATTCAGCTAATTCAAATCTGCTGCAATTCAAGTACATTGACAGTGAGAAATGAATAGTGGAAAGTAAAATCATAGTCTTCTTGGCAGTATTCTATAGAATGTTTTTTCAAAGTTTCTTAAAGGTAAGGACCATTCTTTTAAAAATATTCACTTCAGCTTATTGGAGCTAGAACTTGTCTTATTTATTTTTTTCTCTCTCAGGGTGTTTAGTATGTTTCCTTTCACATTGCAGGTTTTCAAAATGTATTTGCTGAGTTGATCTGAATTGACTCCTCCAAGTCCAGCGTAAAAACAAAATGGCCTTAATATTTCCTCTTGTTCTGATGCATAACTTGAATCAACTTACAGCAATCCCTTCCTTATGTTGCACAGAATCTGTGACTTTCATTATCTAATCTTGGGCTTATTCACTTACAGAGTATTTGCTTTGGCTTGTGTGAAATAAATAACTTCTAACTAGAGAGTTGTTTTTTAATTATTTGCAATCTTCTGTGATCAAGTATTAACTCCCTAAGTAAACTTAAACTCTAGCAAGTGTAATACTGTAAATAGCAGGGTTTATTATGATTCCTTTTTCTTTTTTTTTTGTTGTTGTTTTATATCAATCTTAGATCACTAGGAAATGACTGGTTACCATGGGAAATTCTTTCAACTTTCATTTGCCAAAAGCGGGTGATAGCATGGAGTAGTTATTTTGCTACAATTTAATTCCAGTTTGAACAGTTCCTACCAGAAGACAATACAAACAGTCTGGCACAATAAAAAGGTTTTTCAAATAAAATAATTTCCTTAAGAAGTAAAAGAGGAATTTATCTAACGGTCTAGTGTTTAAGACTTAATGCTCCTAATGCAGGGCATACAGATTCAATCCCTGGTCAAGGAACTAACATCCTGCAAGCCACATGGCTCAGGCCAAAAAATTAAAAATAAAAAAGCAAAACAGCTGTTTGGGATCTGTTTGTTTCTGTGTGTGTTCTAAATAGTGTGCTTTCCAATACAGATAATATCAAGACTTTGGGGCATGAGGAGATCTTTGAAGTGAGATCTTGAGTGGTGAGATACTTTAAGTAAGGGCTGACAAAAAGGAAGACAAATCAAGAAACAGAGATGTGAGGCATCAAAACTGAAGCAAGAAGTACCTGCGTCCTAGGGGGTACTGATGGAGAAAGGCATAGATTACAAGAAGGTCATTATCAGAAGCAAGTGGAAAAGGAGGTCATTGCCACCATAATTTCCCCAGCTCATAACTCTCATGACTTCCACAGCCAGTTCTGAGAGTCCTTTACTTCTCTTAAGGTTACACAACTCTGGAAGGATGCAGGAAGAAGTGATAAAGTAGGGGAGAAGGAAAGATTTTTAAATAACTCCGAACATAAGACAACTGAGTTTCTGAAAATTTATTGTAAAAAAAAGGAAGAAGTTTCCTTTATAGAATTTATATGAAAGGGAACTCAAAAATAAATACTAATAGAAGAATTGTTAAAGTATGTATCATCATGTGCAATTTGATGCAATCATTTAAACAATGATTGAAGACTGTAATACCGCTGACAGCCTTGATACTATAATCCAGTGTGCTTGGTATACACCAATCAAATGATTAAAATATGAATGCATGTGAACACACACTAAAAGTGGATGATTTTCTCTATAGTAGCTCTCTTAGGGTAGGAAAATTCCATATCATTTTTATTTTTTTAACCTATCTCTTGATATCACATTTGCTTTGCAGTTAATAAAATCAACATATAATGTTGGCATATGGAAGAGGGGATGAAGGAAGCTGGTAGAAAGCAGGACCAGTCCCTGAATAAGACTGGTGCTGTCATTGTTGCCAAGTTTCCTTTGTTGTCTTATTTTTACTGTGAGAGACTAAGAAAGATCTTGAATGGCACAGAGCAACTATCTCCTTTCTATATGCATACTAGCCTGGTATAGAACATATATTAGGTGCTTGTGAAATACTAAGATTTCAGTTAATACATTTTGAGTGTCATTGAGTATTTTTTTCATTTCACAAGGAGAAACATCCATTACCCATTTTAGATACATGGGTTTTTCGTTTGAAAGCAAGATAATTCTGTATATCCCTGATTAACCCTCTATATAACCAACACTATTGCAAAAAACAATGTGTGTGCCATGCTTAGTCGCTCAGTTGTGTCCAACTCTTTGAAACCCTGTGGACTATAGCCCATCAGGCTCCTGTATCCATGGGGATTCTTCAGGCAAGAATACTGGAGCGGGTTGCCATGCCCTCCTCCAGGGGATCTTCCCAATCCAGGGGTCAAACCCAGGTCTGCTGAATTGCAATTGGATTCTTGACTCTCTGAGCCACCACGGAAGCCACCAAAAACAATGTTTTATAACAAATAAGTACTCCGGGGTAAGTGGTTTGGGAATGATTATATAGCATGTAATACATATGTGTGTTCTTGGACTTATGGAATGAAATATCATGTAGCGTTGAAAGAAAAAAGTGAAGTCACTCAGTCATGTCTGACTCTTTGCGACCGCATGGTAGCCTGCCATGGCTATAGCCTGCAGGTAGACTGCCAGGCTCTTCCATCCATTGGATTTTTCAGGCAAGAATACTGCAGTGGGTTGCTATTTCCTTTTCCAGGGGATCTTCCCAACCCAGGGATCAAACCTGGATCTCCCACACTACAGGCTGACTCATTGCCATCTGAGCCACAAGGGAAGCCCATGTAGCATTAAGTTGGTGCTATTCCGAATTCTCTTTGGTCAAATAATGGCCCTGGTGGCTCAGATGGTAAAGAATCCACTGGCAATGCAGGAGGCTTGGGTTCGATTCCTGAGTTGGGAAGATCCTCTGCAGGAGTGCATGGCAACCCACTCCATTATTCTTGCCTGGAGAATCCCATGGACACAGGAGCCTGGCGGGCTCCAGTCCACGGGGTCACAAAGTGTTGGACACCACTGAGCGACTAAGCACAGGGCACAGCACATGTTTAGCGTTATAAACCAGTGTGTCTGTGTGCACCAGATTTACAGACCTTGCCTATTATTCTAGCTTTGTGATGAGTTTTAAAAGTAAGAGGAGGTATACTTTTCATGTCCAAACCTAAAAGCTGGAGGAAGACAAAGGGAGACTGGAAGGAAGACAGGAGGAATAAATAATCCCCATGCCTTAAACACTTCTTTGATAGTAGAAAGATCCAGCTGTTGGCAAGTGGTGTTTTATGGGGGCATCACAGAATCAAAGGCTTATATTTCAAATAGATGTTCTTTCTGTGGTACAGACATGATGAAGGGTAATGTGTTGTTTCAGATTTTCATTATTCATACAAGAAAAACCAATAGTGCTAGACATGTAAGAACAAAGCTAAATAGGTTTCAGAGGCCTTCTGGCTCTCAAATCTAAGAGAATGTAACAAATAGACTATTTATTTACCATGTTTTATATTTGTTTTCTTCTTAGAGGGAAAAACACAATAGAGATTGTTTATTCAGAATAGTTGATTTTAGTAATAAGGATTTGGCTTTATCTTGGTTTTATCTAATCTGCCTCCCTTTCTCCAGTTCATTTCTTTCTCTGTCCAGGTAACCAGATTGCTCCAGTGCTTACAGATATTCAAATATCTGCCCCAAATTCTGGACTCTGCCTCTGTAGGGAGGTTTTAGTGGAGAAACAAGGGAAGGAGGTGGCATTAAAAAAAAAAAATCAACATCTTAAACAGTCAGTTCCTAAAGAGAAGTGGGAAGACAGGGCTGACTGTGTGGCAACCACATCTCTTTCCCCAACATTTTTCCTTTCCCTGGCTGGAGTAGATCCCCTGGAGAAGGTAATGGCAACCCACTCCAGTATTTGTGTCTGGGCAATCTCATGGACAGAGGAGTCTGACAAGCTACAGTCTATGTGGTAAGACTTTGGAATGGCATGTTGGTAAGGAAAAGAACCTTCCGGAGATGGTGGCTCTTGGCATTGCTTCATTTGGTACAGGAAAGGGAACTCATAGACCAGGGAATCAATAAGGGGGAGGACTTTAAACATAGATATATATCTAAAGCACTCATCAATGATTGCCTCATGATGAACCACTCATCCATTGAGTGGTTCTAAGAATTTATGGCAGCCATAGTGTTTAGAGCTTTTCTGTCCAATTCTCATTCATTGGTTTATCCAGAGAACCTACTATGTGTCAGGTATTTAGTGCTCAGAGTTAATAGTGCAGAAATAATAGTGATAATAAAAGCTAGTATTTGTGAAGTATTTTCTGTGATCCATGTCTAGTGGTTACATTTATTTTATCTTATATGTAGATGGCATCATCAGTCCATTTACTTATTAGTAGATACTGAGGTTTATAGAGATGGAAAGATATTATTTCATACAACAAATATTTGAGTATCTTTTATGTGCCAGTGCTGTGCCCTTTGCTAGAGATGCAACAGTGAACAAGACAGATTAGATTCTAATTCTTATGGAATTTAAATTCTAGTTATGGAGGGGAGAGATAGACAAAAAGCAAATAAGAAATTAAATAAAATAAAATTCTAGTTATGGAGGGGAGAGATAGACAAAAAGCAAATAAGAAATTAAATAAAATAAAAATAAAATAAAATAAAATAAAATAAAATATCACTTGAAGCTAGTGATAAATACAATGAAGAAAATAAAATTTGATCATATGATGAAGGCTGGCAGGCAGCAAGGGAGGGTGAGTTGAGTTAGATACTTTAGATACTAGAAGGTTCACTTTAGAAGATGATATTTAAATGAAGACTTGGATGAAAAGGTGCCAGTCACACAAACAACTGGGGACAGAGCGGAGGGAAGAGTGCTCACAGGGGCTCAGTTGAAATGAGCGTAGTGTATTTGATTAGCAGAGAAAAGTCCAGTGTTGCTGGAGTGCAACAAGCAAAGGGGATCTCATCTTGAGTGGCCTTAGGACCCCAAGTACATGTTATTAAGGCTTCTGGGAGTTCAATTTCTTTTGACTTCATGGAGCATCTTTAGGGAAGTGAATGGGGAAAGAACCAGCCTGTCTACAGTTGAAAACAGATTTTCTTACATTTCCTTTTATGTAAAGCACATCTCTCTCTTAGGTACAGACTGGGCCCTGAGAGTTGAAGCAGAGTAGAATATCAGGAAAAGTATGGTTTCCTTCTGGTTCTCTCCCACATTATTCACCAGCAGACCAAAGTCCCTTTGGAATTCTTCTCTAGGCTCTACTAAAGTAGCCAAGGCCAGCAAACTATGCCATTTTCTCCCTAATCTTTACCACGGTTCCTTCAGGAACACCACCTCCCATCTTTCTGATTTAGTCATCCTTGATTCATTCTTCTCTCTGACTCATTGCATCTGGTAGAGTGGTCACTATGAATCTGGAAATACAGACATTTGAAGGACAGCAGCTCAGTGTCCTCAAGGATAAAGGAAATGAGGCTTTCTTGTGTTCTGATCTGCTACTGCCTCATTCTTGTGGCCAGGGACTTGTGTTTGGCTTATTAATTAGGATGAGTAGATTGACTTCACGTGTAAGTGATCTCAGAAAACTTACCAAAATAAATATTTTATTATAAAGATTATTAATAAATGCTGTGAAGTATTGAAAGTGTTAGTCACCCAGTCGTGTCTGACTGCGATGCCATGGACGGGAGCCCACCAGTCTCCTTTGTCGATGGAATTCTCCAGGCAAGATTACTGGAGTGGGTTGCCATGCCCTTCTCCATGGAATCTTCCCAACCCAGGGATTGAACCCAGGTCTCCTGCACTGAGGCAGATTCTTTACCATCTAAGCCACCAGGGAAGCAGCAACTTAATAAGTAAAAAGATCAATGCAGACTTTCACCTGAGTGACACAGCAAAGTATTCAACCAATAACCCACAACACAGGTGCTTATGACACCTCCCCAAACTTGGAAATCACACAAGCTGAAGTGTGTGCATCAATGTGTATGTATTTATGCATATGTGTGTATGTGTGTGTGTGTGTGTGTGTGTGTAAAGAGATGGGAACTAGGAGTTCAGAAGAATAGGAGACTGAGGAGAGAAGACAGTGTAATGGATATGTAATTGATGAGCAAGAGAAGCTAATATTACATTAATTACTCACTATTCAGAAATGGCCCTTTAAGCCACAGCATTGGTAATACCTGGGAGGTTATTGCAAATACAGACTTTTATGCCCCATCCCAGATATTAACAAGTTCCTCAAGTGATCCATATGGGCATTAATATTGGAAGGTATAGCCTTGATGATTGGGGTATTGTTCTCACCCTTTATCTTTGATTGTTAATGATCTCTAGAAGATGATGTTCAGCTCAGGACTGAACTACTGTTTCATCAAAAGATATTACATATAGTTATTACAGTATTTATCACACTTTATAATAACAGTGCTTTTCTTGGCTAATTCACCCTACTATGATATGAATTCCACAAGAATGAGCAACATGGGTTTGAACTGTTTGGGTCCACTTAGATGTAAATTTTTTTCAGTAGTAAATACTATGGCACAGTATGATTTGTGATTGAGTTGGCAGATGCAGAACTGAGAGTGCAGATGAACCAAATATACAGAGTTCAGTTTAGTTCAGTTCAGTCGCTCAGTCGTGTCCAACTCATTGTGACTTCATGAACCGCAGCACGCCAGGCCTCCCTGTCCATCACCAACTCCTGGAGTCCACCCAAACCCATGTCCGTCGAGTTGGTGATGCCATCGAACCATCTCATCCTCTGTCATCCCCTTCTCCTCCTGCCCTCAATCTTTCCCAGCATCAGTGTCTTTTCAAATGAGTCAGCTCTTCACATCAAGTGGCCAAAAGTATTGGAGTTTCAACATCAGTCCTTCCAATGAACACCCAGAACCTATCTCCTTTAGGATGGACTGGTTGGATCTCCTTGCAGTCCAAGGGACTCTCAAGAGTCTTCTCCAACACCACAGTTCAAAAGCATCAATTCTTCGTCACTCAGCTTTCTTTATAGTCCAACTCTCACATCCATACATGACCACTGGAAAAACCATAGCCTTGACTAGGTGGACCTTTGTTGACATAAACAGAGAAGCAACTATAAATTATACGCAGATTTTCAACTGCACAGAAGGTCAGCATCCCTGGTCCCTGCCTTATTAAGGACCAGCTGTGTACTCTTTTATTTCCATATCTTTGACTCAATGTATGACATGTAATATATACCCAATAAATAGCTACCAAATGCTCGATACTATAGAGCAGGACATAAGGAATACTTAGCAAAAGAAACCCACCTTCCCTTCTTTTACTTGGTAAGTGATGTTATTTTAATCTCCCGACCGCTCACCTCTTCTTAGCCACACACAAAACTCCTTTCACTGTGTCTTGCACACAACAGGTACTTGATTTATTAAACAAGTTGAATAAGAACTAGACAAATCTAGTCCCTACAAAACTCATGCCACACAGAACTTTCTGCAGTGGAGATGGAGATCAATGAATGAAAAGTACTTATCTGCATGGTTTAATTTTAGCCTGAAAGATTTACTGATTATCTTGAGAAAGAACAGTTGAAAGGAATTCTAAAGAAAAATCAAGAGATTGGTAGAAATCAGTGTCTAAGCCACATAGTCTGATAAGGGTTTCAAACAAACTCAAAAGCAATGCTTCATGTGTGATAGTTTCAGTTGCTCTAAGTATTCAGAGCAACTTCAAAGTAGAATGGCACAATGAAAAGCTTGTGAGTGATGAGTTTTGCTGTGGGAAAATATGTGTGCGGGTGGACAGAGGCAATTCAGTGTTTGTTTTCTATTTCTGGAAATTAATCTGCCTGTACAGTTTCCACTAGAGCAGGCTTTCTCAACCTTGTTACTACAATAGTCTTCCTTATTCAAGGTTTTGCTTTTTGAGGTTTCAGTTATCTGGGATTGACTCTGGTCCAAAAATATGAAATGGAAAATGCTAGAAATGAGCAATGCGCAAGTTTTAAGTTACTTGCTGTTCTGAGTAGTGTGATGAAATCTCATGCCAACCACTCTGTCCCATCTTGTAATGAACCATCCCTTTGAGTAGGATATCCCACCCGTTGGTCACTTAGCCATCTTGGTTATTAGACTATCTCGGTATTGCAGTGCTTATTTTCAAATAACTGGTTTTACTTAATAATGGCTTCAAAGTGCAAGGGTAATGATGCTGGCAATTCGGCTATTCTCTTAGTGTTTAATTTGTAAGTTAAACTTTCTCATGGGCATGCACATACAGGAAGAAACATAGTATACATGGGCTTCCCAGGTGGCGCTTAGTGGTAAAGAACCTGCCTGCTGATGCAGGAGACACGAGACACGGGTAGATTTCTGGATTGGGAAGGTCTCCTGGAGGAGGTCATGGCAACCTACTCCAGTAAACTTGCCTGGACAATCCCATGGACAGAGAAGCCTGGTGGGCTAAGGTCCATAGGGTTGCAAAGAGTTGGACATGACTGAAGTGACTTACATGCACACATGCACTATTTATGGTTTCAGGCATCCACTGGGTGTCTTAGGACCTATCCCCTGCAGATAAGGGGAACTACTGTATAGACATTTGGGGCTGGGTGATTCCTTGTGTGGGAGCTCTCCAGTGCATTGTAGGATGGTCAGCTGCATCCCTGGCCCTCTACCCACTAGATGGCGGGAACACTGCCCCTTCACTTGTAACAGTACAAACATTTGCAGGAGCTGTCAAATATCTTCTGGGTCAAAATAAACTCTAGTAGAGAACCACTTGTCTATGGTAACAGATGGGTCTATTGGCCTTTCTGATTACCTAACAATAAATACTGCTGCTGTACTGATTGTCTTCTTAAATTTTTACATTTCATGCATAGATTTTTGCTTGGTCCCAGGACCTTCCCATTTAAGAAGCTGCCCTCCCTAGGGCTGTGTTGGCGGATGTAGAAGTTTTGGGATACTGTTATCCTTGGCTTAGCAGCTCCTGTACACAGTAGGACCTCAAAGAAGGATTCCATTTGACTTTTTGCTGAGAAGTGTCCAAACAGAGGCTGCAGTGGAGAGGGAACTGATTTATGTGAAGATAGACAGTAATTTAGGACTTCTTTATTTCTTAGGGTCTCTTTAGTTTTTCAGATAGCCCTACTGATAGTCCTTAAAAGGAAATCCATATGACAAAGAGGCTTAGTAGTTTCAGTAAGAGGGCAGTTGGAGCAGCTCTTTTTCCTGCTCCTTGACGGGAATGCTGCTGCTCTAAACTAGTCACTGCCGGCTCATCTATTGGTTTAAAGAAACAACCCAGCAAGTTTAAAGACATTCTGATGAATATTGAACTCCTCTACTGGGAGGCATTAATGTAATAGGGCTTCTCAAATTTGGCAACTGGGATCCTGGATCAAAAGACTTACATAAGGAAACCAACCTCCTTTACTTCAGCTTACTGTCTCTGAGATGCACTGAGGAAGAAGGCTTTATACAATATTAAAGGCATAGATTTACCCAAGGAGAAATATCACAGAATGGTCATTTTGATTTTTCCTTTACAAAAGGATTAATCTCAGTGTTCTACCAGATATGTTGGGTTTAATTTAATATTAAAAATTGTATTTTCTATATGTTAATGTCAAGTGAAGCACAAATATTGAACTACCAGTATGTAGTTTTTTAATTATATGCTCAATTTTAGAAGTGTTTTGGTTTGTGATACATATTGTGCATTTTCTCTGATGACACAAAACCTCTTGTATTGTCCTCAAAGCCCTGATCATTTGTTGGAGGTCTGAGGTAAGATTACATGCCAGGAATAAGGAGCAATCCTTATTCTTCAAGATTTGGTCTTTGCTGCTTAAAAATCCAAATAACCAATCAATTTAATCAATGGAGTAAAGAAAAATTAATGAGATTAATTGTAGGGTGTCAAATAATAATGGATTCTGTAGCTCAGTTGGTAAAGAATCTGCCTGCAATGCAGAAGACCTGGGTTTGATCCCTGGGTCAAGAAGATCCCCTGGAGAAGGAAATGGCACCCACTCCAGTATTCTTGTCTGGGAAATCCCATGGACAGAAGGAGTCTTGTGGGCTTCAGTCCATGGAATCACAGAAAAGTTGGACATGACTTAGCAACTAAATAATAGCAACAAGGCCAGAATCCACACCAAGAGCTGTGTTTGGGGATGTAGTACAAGGTAATAGGGAATGGAGCTGGCTGATTAGTACTATGGAGTCAGTGATACTGAAGAAATAATAACAGGCAGACAGACTCAACATGTAACCAGGTTCTACTTACCAGGGTAATATTTAGTGGTGAAATTTTAGTATTCTAATGATGGGAGGGGGTCATAAGAGCAAATAATTCCTGTAGAAGACTTAAATACTAGATAATTTATCAGAGTAAAATTCCTGTTAATGAAACTGAGGCAGAAAGTAAGAGGAATTTGTTCAATCATGCCACTCTATTGGCTGGAATCAATTCTCTATCCTTTTTTCTAAGGTTAAATCCACTCTAGAGACTGAGGCAGAGTAATGCCTATAGAAGAGGTTTGGATGGTAGTAGCTAGGATGTTTATTAGGGATATTAGGGATATATCAGGAACATTACCTGAAAGCTGTGTCAGTGGTCCCAACAGGAAACCAGGCCATTAGCAATGGAATGGAATGGAGATGAAGAGGCCATGTCTGAGAGAGAATTTGGAGGTCAATATGATGGGACTGGAAGACTGATGAACATGAGGTTTTGAGGGGTGAGTTAGAACTCAAGATGAATCCAAGATGAGATGGAAGGAATATGAGATAAGTATGATAGGTACCGGAGCCTGGTAGGCTGCAGTCCATGGGGTCGCCAAGAGTCGGACACGACTGAGCGACTTCACTTTCACTTTTCACTTCCATGCATTGGAGAAGGAAATGGCAACCCACTCCAGTGTTCTTGCCTGGAGAATCCCAGGGACGGAGGAGCCTGGTGGCCTGCCATCTATGGGGTCGCACAGAGTCGGACACAACTGAAGTGACTTAGCAGCAGCAGTAGCATGATAGGTACACTGATAAAGGAGCTGGTTTGAAAGGGAGGATATGATAGTTCATCGTTTTAAGTTTAAGGTTCCCATGGAGCAATAAAATTTAGTTACCTGATAGGCAGACTAGAAATCTGTAATGCAGGTCAGATTAGATGGTATCAATTTATTATGTATCTATTATAAGGTATGAGGCCAAAGAGATGAATGAGATCACCCAAGGAATAATCATGGAGCAAGTTGAAGTCTTGACTAGAACTTTGGATAATACTCTCATTTAGGAACTGGAAGGGCAGCAAGAGGCAGCAAAGGAGGCTGGGATGGGACAATAACAAGAAAGTAGCAAAACTAGGAAAGAGTCATGTCTAAAAAGCCAAAGGGGAAAAATATTTTAAGAAGGAAGAACAGCAGTATCAAACATTCCAGAAAGGCTAAGCACGATTCACTCATTCATTTATTTGACAACTGTAATGAAATGCCTCTAAGTTCTGTGCTAGGATTTAGGAATGAGGACACAGAAGTCTGATGAGTATTTTTAGTTATCATTGAGGCTGTTTCACAGGGGTTTTATATTAGTTACAATCATGATAGTCTGATTTCAGCAGTTAAAAATGGAACTAGAGTTAAGGAGAGAGAGCCAAGTTGTGTAGCCTAATTTTCTGAGAGATCTAAGAGGAAATGGTAAAGAAGAGAGGGGTCAATAATGACCTAATCCCATGTGAACTCATTTTGACGCACTGACTTGAATCAAATGTTTATTAATAAAGCTGGATATAGTAGTGAGCACAGGAGATGATAGGGTTTTTTTTTTTTTCGCTTTTGAGGAAGGTTACAATCTAGATGTACTTTATTTTCTTGAGCTCCAAAATTACTCAGATGGTGACTGCAGCCATGAAACTAAAAGACACTTGCTCCTTGGAAGAAAAGCTATGACAAACCTAGACGGCCTCTTAAAAAGCAGAGACATAACTTTGCTGACAAAGGTCCATATGGTCAAATCTGTGGTTTTTCCAGAAGCCTTTTATGGATGTGAGAGTTGGACCATATAGAAGGCTGAGCACCAAAGAATTGATGATTTTGAAGCCTGGTGTTGGAAAAGACTCTTGAGAGTCCCTTGGACTGCAAGGAGATCAAACCACTCAGTCCTAAAGGAAATTGACCCTGAACATTCACTGGAAGGACTAATGCTGAAGCTGAAGCTCCAACATTTTGGCCACCTGATGTGAAGAGAGAGCTCATTAGAAAAGACCCCAATGCTGGGAAAGATTGAAGGCAGGAGGAGAAGGGGATGGCAGAGGACGAGATGGTTGGATGGCATCACTGACTCAATGGACATGAATTGGAGCAAGCTCTAGGAAATGGTGAAGGACAGGGAAACCTGGCGTGCTGCAGTCCATGGAGTCACAAAGAGTTGGACATGCCTGAGAGACTGAGCAACAGTGAACAACAATCTAGATGAAAATTAATGTGTATGTTTGTGAGGGGATTGCAGGTGGAGAGCAAGATATAAAGATTGAATAAAAATTCAATGAATATAATGAACATTAGTTATATTGTCAAATAACAATTATTAGTTGATTAAAAGGAGCTATAGATTAACAAACTGTGAATTCAGGGGGAGGGAAGATTACCACAAGTGCCCAAATGTTTTGCCACAAATAAAGAAATACATGTAAGTTGCAAAAGAAGACTGCTGCTCCTGCTGCTGCTTCTGCTAAGTCGCTTCAGTTGTGTCTGACTCTGTGCGACCCCATAGACAGCAGTCCACCAGGCTCCTCTGTCCCCGGGATTCTCCAGGCAAGAATACTGGAGTGGGGTGCCATATCCTTCTCCAATGCATGCATGCATGCTAAGTTGCTTCAGTCGTGTCCGACTCTATGAGACCCCATGGACAGCAGCCCACAAGGCTCCTCTGTCCACAGATTTCTCCAGACAAGAATACTGGAGTGGGTTGCCATTTCCTTCTCCCAAAAGAAGACTAGGAGTAAGACTTTAATGAAGGGAAGACAAGAGGGTAAGTTTAACTCCAAAACGGTCTCTTCCCATAGAAAGTGGAGATGCTGCCATCTGCCTATATTCTACTCTAGAAAAGGGAATTTGCTCAGTCATGTCCGACTCTTTGTGATCCCATGGACTGTAATCTACCAGGCTCCTCTGTCCATGGGATTTTCCAGGCAAGAATACTGGAGTGTGTTGCCATTTCCTTCTCTAGGAGATCTTCCCAACCCAGGGATTAGAACCTGGGCCTCCCACATTGTAGGCTGACGCTTTACCATCTGAGCCACCAGGGAAGTCCACCAAAAGGGGCCGCAAAAAATAAATCTACTCTTCTTTACTCACTCAGCAGTCTCCTTTTGGCTCACAGATTGCTGGTACATATGCTTCGGTACTCCTGTGGTGTTGGCCTTATCATCACAAATGGTACCAAGATATCAAATATCCAGGAAACCTGTTCGCAGAAAGCAGGAGTCTTAAAAACCTTGCTGCTGCTGCTGCTGCTAAGTTGCTTCAGTCGTGTCCAACTCTGTGCAACCCCATAGATGGCAGCCCGCCAGGCTCCCCCGTCCCTGGGATTCTCCAGGCAAGAACACTGGAGTAGGTTGCCATTTCCTTCTCCAATGCATGAAAGGGAAAAGTGAAAGTGAAGTCACTGGGTCGTGTCCGACTCCTAGCAACCCCACGGACTGCAGCCCTCCAGGCTCCTCCGTCCATGGGATTTTCCAGGCAAGAGTACTGGAGTGGGGTGCCATTGCTTAGCCCTGTGCTCAATAAAACAGGCACAGAACAAACAAGAAAAGAGAAATACAGAGTGTCGTGCATAAGCTTTGCAAGCAAGTTCAGTGCCCTGCAGAGGCCAGGAGGGGAGCAGTTCTTGTATTGATGGAGTCAGAGCCTGAATTCTAAGGTCAGGATATAGATATTAAAACTGCACACTCATGGGCACATCAAACCTTAGCCATATGGGCCTTTTTGTTCTGAAGGTTCACAGGTGAAATTGACTTGATACATTTTCTTTGATGTTTATTAAACCATAATTTTGTAGAATTTGAAATGGAATGATGGCTAAACTGAGAAACCAATCAGAAGTTCAGCTCAAAGAACTTTAATAGAAAATACTGGAAAGATACTGGAAAAGAGGTAATACTTATTAGATCAATTTTCTTAACATGGCAGAATGTAAATATTTAGGTGCTGTTCATTAAAATTTCAAGTTAATATATTAGACAGTTGGGTCTGTAGATGTCAAATCCTCTCATTAACCCCCAAAAGTTGTTATAGTCTGCATTAGTTAGCTATTGCTATGTAACAAATTATATGAAAATTTAATCACTTAAAACACAGTCTTTGTGGGTCAGGAATGTAGGCAAATATTCACCATATCCTAAGATCTCCCAAAGGCAGCAGTCAAGATTCCACTGGGGTAGGATGTACTTCCAAGCTTATTCATTGCCTGTTTCCAAGAAACAAAAGAAAATAACTTCTTTCATTCCATTCACTTATTCAGAGCTAGAGCAAAGGTTCTTGATTGAGCAGGGTTCATAATGGGAGTGGCCAGCTCTTGTCTGACTAAAGAGGACAGATCGAACCCAAAATTGAGAGGGTAAGTTCAGAATCATAGGTTCAACATTAAATATCATGTCCAAAGTATGAGTTGGAACTGTAGATGAGAAAAGAATAAGAGGACAAGAGGATAGGAATACTGAGCCAGTGTAGAAGCAAAATATTAGACCAGATAAGGCAGACAGGTTGTAGATTTCAGGGCTTCCCCAATGGCTCAGCAGGTAAGGAATCTCACTGCAATGCAGGAGACGTGGATTCAACCGATTTAGGCATCAACAAAGAAATAGTGCTTAGCACTGTTTTGCTCATAGGCAGGTTCCTGGTTTTAAAGACAAAGGGCTGGGCCAGAGGTTTTCTCTGTTATTAAAAGTCATAAAGTAGTATTGCTATACTTTTGTTTTATGTTCAAATAAATAGAAAACAGTCTAGAGGAAATGTTGAAATTTGCGAGGAACTACTACTCCAAATGAAATTAAAAGCCCTGAAAATATTATTTCTTAGCCAACATTAGATTATGTATTTTCTCCCAAAATGCACAGGTAATGTTTTGTATTGATTGATAATTTAATTCTCCTCCCTCTTCAAACAGTATTTGCATCTGGTGATTTTTTTCTCTATGTCAGAGTCATCTAACTTAGAACAAACACTGGTGGGGGTGCCGATGGTTTCTTCTTCTGTTTGCTGTTTTTAATTTTTATCTTTACATTACCTTATTTTGATCTTAATAATAATTCCCAGATAGCTCAGTCGTAAAGAAGCCACCTGCCAATGAAGGGGACTTAAGAGACATGGATTTGATCCTTCAACTCC
Source organism: Bos indicus x Bos taurus (assembly GCF_003369695.1). Taxonomy (NCBI): domain Eukaryota; kingdom Metazoa; phylum Chordata; class Mammalia; order Artiodactyla; family Bovidae; genus Bos; species Bos indicus x Bos taurus. Next base: position 32,936,457 of record NC_040095.1, read on the forward strand.
TGAAGGAGGAAATGGCAACTACTGCAGTATTCTTGCCAGGATAATCCCGTGGACAGAGGAGCCTGGCAGGCTACAGTCCATGGGGTCACAAAGAGTTGGACACGACTGAGCAACTGAGCACACGTACACACAACAAATTAATATTTTTATTAACATGTTGCAAACAAACAACAGCTCATTTCTGAAAGAACAAATCTAGTCATATTTAATTCCCTTTTTGCTTGCTTCCAATTATGACTTCTACCAGATTACAGAAGTAATCAATTTCTTTCATCCACCTTTTCTTCACATGCCTGCAAATCAATTATTAATTTTTTTGATTTTATAAATTAACCCTTATTTTGAGGGCTTATTAATTTATTTGTACCTATTTCAATCTTAGATCATTTCATTATAACTGTTCTTAAGCTTGCTTTTTTCTTTATTTAAACATATTCTTGCTGTATATTAAACCACAGTACAATTTAGTTTCATTTATATTAGCCATTGACTGAACAACAACTAATAAGTCAACATGCAGTAATTTAAATCTCTATTAAAATTTGTCAATGCCAGCTCCAAACAGACAGTTTTCTTTATTCAGAAAGTGTTGACATTTTCTTCCCATACCATCTACTAAAGATAAATAGATCAGATAGTTTCAGATGAAATTAAATGCGGAATTTCTATATTTTTGGTACCATTCATTGTTTGAAAAATTCCATTAATTCTGAGGAGTTTTCTGTTCCAAATCTTAAAGGTAATGATTTTCAGGATATCAAAGTATTTTTCAAAATATTTTCTCTAACAACCTATCATGGCATTTGAAATTCATACTCTTGTGATTCCTGTGGGTTGTTTAATGCTAGCCAAAGATACATGTAGATGCCTGTAGGTACAGATTGACATATATATGGAATATAAACAAAGACAAGCATTGCATCACGGATAAAATGTGCTTTAAATAGCTTAGTAAAGGCCCTGAGGTGATGATAATACATTTAGAGATGTGTGTGTGTGTGTGTGTGTGTGTGTGCATGTGCACATTTTGGGTTGGAAGAGTGAAAAATCTAGAAAAAGCTGTACCTCAACGCATGCAGGTTAAGAGTGGGCAACCATGTATGAGAAAGCCTGAGTAACAGATGGGGAATAATAATATCTGCCTTTTTTAATGCGTGTAAAGTCCAGAATATATTAATTTTACCTATTTGATAAGTCATGTCCAAGAATTAAAGGAGGCTTTAAAAATAAAATTGAAATAATTTTTCTTTTTTGGTTCCAATAATATTTTAAATGGCAATCTGTACTTACAGATAAATCATACACGTGTTCATTGCTACATTTATGGAGGTTTAATATTTGCAACTGCTAAAAATAAATAATTAAATAGGTTCTCCCTAGGAAGAAATTCTACTAAATTTGGAAGTAACTCTAAAGAGAGCTGTCACTGTTTTTGAGAGGAAATATCTGTGAAGAAAATAGTCTATTAGCTAATTATTAAATACTATTAATTGTGTTAACCTGCAAGAAAAAGTAATTGTTCATTCAATGTGTAAAGTGTACCTGACTTCATATACATTCACAGTTGCCCAAATGCAGGGTCAAGAATAATGTTAAAATACCAGTACTGTACTTTTCTCTTACCTTATTTCTCTCTTCCTCTATTCCTATAACCTCCTGTGCTTTCCAAAGTACAGGTGGTAATACTGTTCGTCTACTTATGAAACAGGCTTCTTTATTCATTGAAATAAGCCCAATAGGCTTAAAATCAACCCAAAATAGAAGGAAAGGAAAAGATTTAGATAAAGCATTTGGGAAGTGATGAGTCCCTATTAATTCTACTGTATGGTCACTTATGCCACCTATGTGGAAAACCAGTTTTTGGACTTCTCTGGTGGTCCAGTGTTTAAGACTTTGCTGTCCAATGCAGGGAGTGTGGATTTGATCCCTAGTTGGGGGAGTTAAGATCCCATGTGCCTCATGCCTTCAAAAACCAAAGGTATAAAATAGAAGCAGTATTGTAACAAAATAAATAAAGACTTCAAAAATGGTCTGCATCAAAAATCTTTTTTAAAAAGAGAAAACCTGTGCTAATTAGTAGAGGAAATTCTTGGTTTACAGAAGTAGAAGATGATCTTTTGAATTTTAAAATATTGATTAAATGGGATTTTAAAAATTATTGTACAAACCATTTGGTCTGTTGGACTCCTCTGTGTACTATTATTGTTGAGTCACTAAGTCATGTGTGACTCTTCGCAAGCCCTCTTTGCTGGACTGCAGCACGCCAGGCTGCCCCGTCCTTCATTCAGTTCAGTTTAGTTGCATAGTCATGTCCAGTTGTTTGCGACCCCATGGAGAGCAACATGCCAGGCTTCCCTGTCCATCACCAACTCCCAGAGCTTGCTCAAACTCAAGTCCATAGAGTCAGTGATGCTATCCAACCATCTCATCCTCTGCCATCCCCTTCTCCTCCTGTCTTCAATATTTCCAAACATCAAGGTCTTTTCCAGTGAGTCAGTTCTTCACAGCAGGTGGCCAAAGTATTGGAGTTTCAGCTTCAGCATCAATCCTTCCAATGAATATTTTGGACTAATTTCCTTTAGGATGGACTGGTTGGATCTCCTTGTTTTCCAAGGAACTCTCAAGAGTCTTCTCCAATACTACAGTTCAAAAGGATCAATTCTTTGGGGCTCACCTCTCTTTGTAGTCCAACTCTCACATCCATACATGAGCACTGGAAAAACCATAGCTTAGAAGGACTTTTGTTGGCAAAGTAATGTCTCTGCTTTTTAATATGCTGTCTAGGTTGGTCATAGCTTTTCTTCCAAAGAGCAAGTGTCTTTTAATTTCATGGCTGTAGTCACCATCTGCAGTGATTTTGGAGCCCAAAAAGTCTATTACTGTTTCCACTGTTTCCCCATCAATTTGCCATGAAATGATGGGACCAGATGCCATGATCTTAGTTTTCTGAATGTTGAGTTTTAAGCCAACTTTTTCACTCTTCTCTTTCACTTTCATCAAGAGGCTCTTTAGGTCTTCTTTACTCTCTGTGATAAGGGTGGTGTCATCTGCATATCTGAGGTTATTGGTATTTCTCCCAGCAATCTTGATTCCAACTTGTGCTTCATCCAGCCTAGTGTTTCTCATGATGTACTTTGCATACAAGTTAAATAAACAGGGTGACAATATGTACCCTTGATGTGAGCCTTGATGTACTCCTTCCCCAATTTGGAACCAGTCCATTGTTCCACGTCTAGTTCTAACTGTTGCTTCTTCATCTGCATACAGATTTCTCAGGAGGCAGGTCGTGTGGTCTAGTATTCCCATCTCTTGAAGAATTCTCCAGTTTGTTGTGATCCACACAGTCAAAGGCTTTGGCGTAGTCAATAAAGCAGAAGTAGATGTTTTTTTGGAACTCTCTTCCTTTTTTTTGATCCAATTTGATCTCTGGTTCCTCTGCCTTTTCTGAAACCAGCTTGAGCATCTGGAAGTTCCCAGTTCACATACTGCTGAAGCCTGGCTTGGAGAATTATGAGCATTACTTGGCTAGTGTGTGAGATGAGTGCAATTGTGTGGTAGTTTGAGGATTCTTTGGCATTGCCTTACTTTGGGATCAGAATGCAAACAGACCTTTTCCAGTCCTGTGGCCACTACTGAGTTTTCCAAATTTGCTGGCATATTAAGTGCAGCACTTTCACAGCATCATCTTTCAGGATTTGAAATAGCTCAATTGGCATTCCATCACCTCCACTAGCTTTGTTTGTAGTGATGCTTCCTAAGGCCCACTTGTCTTCACATTCCAGGATATCTAAGTGAGTGATCACACCATCGTGGTTATCTGGGTCATGAAGATCTTTTTTGTATAGTGCTTCTGTGTATTACTGCCACCTCTTCTTAATATCTGCTGTTTTTGTTTGCTCAAATTCATGTCCATTGAGTCAGTGATGCCATCCAACCATCTCATACTAGGTTACAAAAAAAAAAAAAAGACCCTTCTAAGACACTTGGATGTACTAGGTAAACGTTCCTTAGTGTTTCCTTTGGCTCATTTGAGGCAGAAATATGGACTCGGCAAGAGGGCAAGGAGTTGGGTAGGACAAAGGACTGAAATGTAACCATGTTGTGCCTTCTTATTCTTCTAGGATCTCATGACTCCTTCAGCTTCTACATTGATGAAGCCTCTCCAGTGGGGCCTGAACAGCCAGAAACTGTCCAGAATTTTGTCTCTGTGTTTGGAACTGTGGCCAAAAAGCTGATGCGAAAATGGCTAGCCACTCAAACCATGAACTTTACTGGTCAGCTAGGAGCTGGGATCCGTTACTTTGATCTTCGAATTTCCACCAAGCCCAGAGACCCCGACAATGAACTCTACTTTGCTCATGGTTTGTTCAGTGCCAAAGTCAATGAAGGTCTTGAGGAGATCAATGCATTCCTCACAGATCACCATAAGGAGGTAGTATTCTTGGACTTCAACCACTTTTATGGGATGCAGAAATATCACCATGAAAAACTGGTCCAAATGCTGAAAGACATCTATGGAAATAAAATGTGCCCAGCGATCTTTGCCCAGGAAGTGAGTCTAAAGTACCTGTGGGAGAAGGATTACCAAGTGCTGGTCTTCTACCACAGTCCGGTGGCTCTGGAAGTGCCCTTTCTCTGGCCTGGGCAGATGATGCCAGCACCCTGGGCCAACACCACAGACCCGGAAAAATTGATCCAGTTTCTTCAGGCATCCATCACCGAGAGAAGGAAGAAGGGATCGTTTTTCATATCTCAGGTGGTGCTGACTCCCAAAGCAAGCACCGTGGTCAAAGGGGTGGCCAGTGGTCTCAGAGAAACTATCACAGAAAGGTAAGTGTCCTTAAGTTCTCAGGGGAAATGTTTAGGCAGTTTAATCCAACATCAAAGAGCTGTTAAGTGATGGAGCGGATTCACACCCGTGTATGTTAGTTTCCCAGGGCTGTCACCACAAAGTGCCACAAACTGGGTGGCTTAAGACAGAAGAAATTTACCACCCCTCAGTTCCAGAGGCTAAAAGTCTGAAATCAAGGTGTCAGCAGGCTGGCTCCTTCTGAGGGCTCCGTGGGAGAGTCTTTCCTGTGCCACTCCCCTAACTTCTGGTGACAGTTGCCATCCCTTGTGGTCCTTAGCTTACAGATGCATCACGCCCATCTCTGCCTCCATCTTTACATGATATTCTTCCCTGTTTCTCTGTCATCTCTTCTTGTAAGGACACTAGTCATATTGGACTAGGGCCTGCCCTAGTGACTTCATCTCAACTTAATTACATCTGTAAATGTCCTATTTTCAAATAAGTTTACACTTAACAGATGTTGGGAATTAGGACTTCAGTATGTCATTTTGTGGGCTTTCCTGGGAGCTCAGCAGTAAAGAACCCACCTACAGTGCAGGAGATGCAGGTTAGATCCCTGGGTTTGGAAGATCCCCTGGAGAAGGAAATGGCAACCCATTCCAGTATTCTTGCCTAAGAAATCCCATGGACAGAGGAGGCGGAAGCTGGTGGGCTACAGTCCATGGGGTGCAAAGAGCTGGACACAATTTAGCAACTAAACAATAACAATAACACCGTGTCATACTGTGGGACATAGATCAACCCACAGGAACATGGATTTTTGTCTTTGCTTTTGCTGTACCACATGGCTTGCTGGGTTTTAGTTACCCAACCAGAGATCAAACCTGGACCCCTTGCAGTGGAAGTGTGGAAACCTAACCACTGGCTCATCCAGGGAATTCCCACATTATGCATTTTGACCCCATATCTAGTTATCTTTTCATAGCACTCCTTTTCATATGTGCTTAGCATTATATAGATAACAAAGCTCTTTCTCTACTGTTTTCAGAGTATTTTCACATACCTGATTCCATTTGACCTGCATAATAATTCTGGAAAGTAGATACTATATTACAGATAAAAATTAAACTTCAGAAACACGAAATGTTTTGCCTAAAGCCATCTGGACAATGAATAGTGAACCAAAGACTCAAACCCCATTTTCCCCAAGTTGTGTTCTGTGTCTTTACACTTTATCCAAAGCAACACTCAATCTCCAGAGAATAGGCTTTCCACTGGTCAAGCCCAGACACACCTGTAGGGCAGTGGTCATCTGTGAGCCACAATTAGCAATCACTAAAGACATCTGTAACTCATTCCCCAATACAACATCTATCATTGTACATATTGCTTATTCTTTTGAGTTAAACTATTAAACAAGGCAAACATTGAAAAGCAAACACGGTTCCTATCACAGCCTTTAACTTTAATTGGTATTTTGAATTATGGTAAGGAGACAGAGAATGAATGTTTTGCTTAAGGTCTTGTAGGGAAAGACAAGAAAATTAAAAGACTGGGAAGTGGAAATGCTATGGATGTCCTTTAGAGGTGAAAATACTAAATGGTGGGAAATGGCAGGTGAAATTAGTAATGGGGCAGAAACAGATTTGTATGAAGACTTTTAGGCAGGCTACAGGGAATGTCATCCTATGAGCCATGGGGAGCTAGAAAATGATATTTAACAGTGGAGTGACTCGATCAGGTCTGCATTTGCAGTGGATAATAGGTGAAGCATGGGGGGTAAATGGAATGGAGAGACCTAGCAGTTAAGAAGCGCATGGAACTGTTTTAGCAATCATATGAAAGCTCAAGTGAGGAAGTAAGAAAATGGAGAAGGGGACAGTATGCCACAGCAAAAGTTAGAATGACTATTTAGCTATGTGGTGTGAATGAGAGAAAAGGGAAGTAGAATGAGTGATGGATGCATTCACAGAGGCAAAAATCAAAGATACAGGGACTTGGTAAAAACATGAGGAAGATCCGATCAGGATTGTGTTAAATTTGTTTGCTCAGTCCCTCAGTTGTGTCCAACTCTTAGGGATCCCGTGGATTGTAGCCCATCCATGGGCTGCTTGTCCATGGAATTTTTCAGGTAAAAATACTGGAATGTGTTGCCATTTCTTCTTCCAGGGAATCTTCCCAATTTAGGGAATGAACCCACATCTCTTGTGTCTCCTGCATTGGCAGGTGGATTTTTTTACCACTGCGCCACCTAGGAAGCCCCATGCTAAATTTAAAGTCCTAGAAAGACATCCAAGTAGAGGTGGCCAGTTGATCATTAGGAATATAGGTTAACATTTTTGGGAAATACTATATTTTTTGGCAATGACAGGCACAGGACCTTGGAGAGGACAAATTCCTCCATACATAATTATAACTTCCTTCTGTTATTCAGATATTTGCTAGGATCTCCTTGTTCCTTTGATACAAATAAGATTCCCAACCCTTCACTGTACACTGTATGCAAATGTAAAGCTTTCCCTAAAATTTCTGCTGATGTCTAGATTTCTTCCATTCATATAGAATGAGCCCTTGCTCTACTGGATTTGTGTCATTTTATGAATTGATTGTCCAAGGTGGCCTGTCCATGTTCCACCCTCTATACCCTGAGACGCGAAACTTGCTTCTTGCTTAATTTCTATATAATGGTTTATTCAGACTTTACTAAGGATCTGAGCAGACAAGGGAGGTTTTATAATCATAATGTAGATGACTTAAAGTTGAACTTCAGATTCATCTGGAATTATGAATCTCCTGGCCTGGAATATCTTTTGATGACATCTGTACCACTTTTCACCCTAGACTCAAGTCCTCTGACAGAATCTTCTCCTTATCCTTTTCTCACCTGCTTTCTCCCCTTACCCCCAGATTGCAGTGGAGACACTACACTCGCCTCTAGATTACTACACCAAACTATCCACCTGTCTCCCTGGCCCTAAGCCTACATTCAGTTAGTCATCAATGTGTTCAGCAGAACAAGAAAACCATTTCTTTAATAGAACCACCTTCTATAACAATTAATTGTTCTCATAAATAACAACTTACCACTTATCTTACCTATTTAAAAATGAGGGCATTATATACACAGAAGAATGTGTTATTTTCAAACTTACCCCATAGAGCCCCAAGATTTTAAGAAATCCCCACTAGAGGTGGGGAAGGGGCAGGAGAGGGTGACTGACTCTAATTTTCTTCATTCTTGCTGTAACTTTAATTAAGAAAAAGAATCTTTACTTCCAACATTTACGTATTGGGCCTGAAAGGAATCTTCCCTTCCAGCTTTACCTTCTGCTGTTTTAGTCTATGCTTAGGAAAACACTTTTCCATACAATTTGCCTACTTTGCATTTGGCCAGGAACCACACCCCGATTCCATACTTGTGTAAGGAATAGTCTTTGGGAAGCCGAGAAGGAAAATCTACTCAAGGAACAAATGACTTTCATTTTTCTCTCTTATGGACTTTCATGCAGTGTGGGATTTTACAAGTTATAAATTGAACAGCTCTCTGGTTACATATGCTCTAGTACAGCATTAACAAAATAGGATTTATAAAGATTAGAAAAGTTAGGAGAGTATTGAAAATATTAATGTATATCTACACAACTGTCCCCAAAGAATCACAATGCACATTAGCATATAAAAGGCACTAGCCAGTATTTTAGTGAATAATCCTATTTAAATTTAACTAATACAATTTTTTCCAAGCACTTAATTTTTTTCCAGATAACACTTATTAACACCCCATGGAATTAATTTGGACAGAATGTCCTCAGCCATCTGCTCTGATTCAGAACTTCTCATTGGCCTCTGGCTTATATGTCTGATAGCAGAGCTGTTTCAGTAAAAAGGGAGCTTCCCCGGGTAGTGCTAGTGGTAAAGAATCCACCTCCAGGTAGATGTAAGAGATGTGGGTTCCATCCCTGGGTTAGAAAGATCCCCTGGAGGAGGGCATGGCAACCTACCCCAGTACTCTTGCCTGGAGAATCCCATGAACAGAGGAGCCTGGAGGGCTACAGTCCGTAGGATTGCAAAGAGTGAGACCTGACTGAAGCAACTTAACATGCACATCAGTAAAAAGAGCTTCCCTGTTGGCTCAGTGGTCCCTGGGCTGGGAAGATCCCCTGGAGAAGGAAATGACAACCCACTCCAGTATTCTTTCCTGGGAAATCCCACAGACAGTAGCCTGGTAGGCTACAGTCCACAGTGTCGCAAGAGGCAGCACGACTTAGCATTTAAACAGCAACAACAGCAAATCAGTGGAAAGAGGGAGTGGAAAAAGAGTTTAAAAAGTAGAAATGAAGACTCTATAGGTAGAGTCAACCTTTTGTCTCTAGAATTATGCATATGACTTGCAAATGATTTGTGAATATGTCTGAACCTTGACCATAATACTTGTGCTATAAGCATTCTCAGTGGAGTTTGTCTCAGTCCTCAAAGACCTTCTTTTAAACCAACTGCAAAGCCTGTGTTTGCCTATGGTGTTAATGTGATATCCAGAGGTTTAGTTTGGTTTGGACATATTTCAGCTTTCTGGGTATGCCTAGGATAGAGCTTCCCTGGTGGCTCAGACAGTAAAGAATCTGCCTGCAATGCAGGAGACCTGGGTTTGATCCCTGGTTGGAAAGATTCCCTGGAGAAGGGAATGGCTACCCACTCCAGTATTCTTGTCTGGAGAATTCCATGGACAGAGGAGCCTGGTGGGCTACAGTCTATGGGTTCACAAACAGTCTGACATGACTGAGCAACTGACACTTTCATTTTCTATAGGGAAATATCACTGTCAGTCCTCAGATGATGCCTTGCAAAGGTGACTTACTCCTGAAACAGTGAAAGAATACTTGACTCTCCAAAAACATGTTCCTTTCTCGTCTCACCAAGTGATGAAGCCCACAAAAAAGACTTTTTCTGCACTTTTCTTTTGCTATTGTGCCAAAGCTGCTCATTCAGAAAATCTTTTGCCACTAAAGAGGAAGTCTCTAGGCAATGTTAAGACTTCTCTGGACCTTGGTGTATTTTCATTTGTAAAATTTGGAGTTTGAATTCAATTATCTCCAAGATCTTTCTGAGTTCTAAGATCCTACATTTCTGCACCTGACAGATTTCTCTATAATTTTTCATTATGTCTAATATTTGGGTTAACAAAACTCTGAGCACATCAATTTAGAAAACAGTGTTTTAAGATGTGGGTGGCTTTCAGGGAAACTAAACCCGTCTTGGATTTAGGTACCGTAACTTTCAATCTGGCCACTGGTTCCAAATACTGCAGATGCGTTCTCTACATTTTAGTAATGCCAACAGACACAGATTTTAATTTCTTAAAGACCTATTTTTAATTTATTTTTCAAACACCAGCTTTTGCACCTCACCCCCACGGAATTCACACCTTCTTAAAAAGAAGGTGCATAACTTGAGTCAAGTCCTTCTCTAATTTGTGGAAGTTTATTAAATCATAGGTTTTTTAGTTAAAAAAATTCATTAGACCACCTGTCAGAATATTTAAGGAGCAGTGCATTTTTGTAAGTAAATTGATGCTGGATTAATTTAGACAGTGTTTATACAAGTCAACAATTTAGATGATGATGATGAAGATAACAGTAATAGTAATGATGATTTATTAAGTACTCTCTATGGTGGCTCAGTGGTAATGAGTCTGCCTGCCAATGTAGGAGACGCAGGTTTGATCCCTAGGTCAGGAAGATGCACTGGAAAGAAGGAAGGAAATGGCAACCTGAGCCAGTATTCTTGCCTGGGAAATCCCATGGGCAGAGGAGCCTAGCGGGCTACAGTCCATGGGGTCACAAGAGTCAGACACAACTCAGTGACTAAACACACACACACACAGACACACACACCTATTTAATACTAATTGCCCTGCCCATTTATTCTCATGATCACAGTCATTGCCTTGAAGGTAAGGCAGAAGGATGTGGATAGGTTTTAATAAGCTCCACTTTCATCCAGCTGAGGAAAGGAAGACAACTACATTTGTTGAGCCCTCTTTCTGTGCCAGGCACTGTGCTAAGTATTTTACATGACTTGTATCCATTTAATCTTCCCTGTAGCCTTACAAAGTAGGCATCACATCCATAAGAGATGGAAAACCCAGCCTGAGAAATGTCTAGCTTCCTCAAAGTCCCATATTAGTTTACAAAGCCAGGATTATTTTTTGGATTGGACTCCAAGTCACATGTTTACTTCTATAAATTAGGTGAGATTCACATTTCTTAGCAGTGAGTGCATATACTACATCATTTGTCATCTTGGAGGGCAGAGTCAGATCTGAAGTGTTGGGAAGGTAAAGTGTACTGGAAGTGGAGTGGGCAAGGCTATGAAAGAGCAGATATTAAGTGTAGGCTTTGCCTCAAGATCCCATGCTGCCAGGGGTCCCCCAGGGATGCACTGCTGTTGAATAATAAAAAGGAAGGGAACTTTGAGGTGAGCTGGCTCTGTCCTCCTTGCTTTGTGCCTATTGCTCCTTTGACTGTTTTCCATTTAGTAAGGCAACTGAGGCTGGAGGAACACTAAAATGTAGCCCAAGGTCACAGAGCTGTTGGCAAAAATGGAATCATAATCCAGGTCTCCCAGCTTGCAGACAGAGTTCCACCCTCCACACCTCAGGGAGGAATGTGGACAGAAAATGGACAGGAAGACCAGGATAGGTCAGTGGCCATCAAGCTGCAGGAGACAACATGGTAGAGAGGACCAGCTCTCAGCCTGCACTGTTCCCAATAAACCACGGTGCTCCGGGGCCTTGAATGGAGGGGTCAGAGGCTGGGCCTGGGGTGCTGACCTTCATGGTGCCCTCTCTTTCTGCTGCACAAGCACAGTGGACTTTTTTTCCATTCAGCAGAGACACCCCAGCTCACAACAGCTCCCCAGAGAACACTTCTGCTGCGTGATTTACTCCGTCAGTGCCTGGGCTCAGCAGGTCTGGGCTGGTCTCTGAGAAGTTGTTCCCTTGTAGCACCACTCAACATAGCAGTTCTGGGGAGCAGAGAAACACCTCACTGAAGGAATGGGAATCAGAATGGTTCAAAGCCTGCTACAGGTGACATCAATCTTCATGAAGAACAGCTTTCTGGCTCCACCTCCAGACCACGTGGCCAAGTATGTCAGAACATTAGTTGTTGTTCAACCACTCAGTCATGTGTCACTCTTTGTGACCCCATGGACTGCAGCACACCAGGCCTCCCTGTCCATCACCAACTCCCGGAGTTTGCTCAAACTCATGTCCATTGAGTCAGTGATGCCATCCAACCGTCTCATCCTCTGTTGTTCCCTTCTCGTCCTGCCTTCAATCTTTCCCAGCATCAGTCTTTCCTAAAAAGTCGGCTCTTTGCATCTGGTGGCCCAAGTATTGGAGCTTCAGCTTCACCATTAGTACTTCCAATGAATATTCAGGGTTGATTTCCTTTAGAATTGACTGGTTTGATCTCCTTGCAGTCCAAGGGACTCTCAAGAGTCTTCTTCAGCACCACAGTTCAAAAGCATCAATTCTTCAACGCTCAGAGCTTTGGTAGAGCAGATCTATTATCAGTCTATTCTGTAAAAGGGAAAGCTGCCTTCTCAGGCTACATATGCCTAAGGAGAAAGAATATCAAGGACATTACGTAAAATCGGCACTAGAATAATCATTGTTTACAAGATGCTAGTATCATGTTTCACTTTTCAACATATATTTATTAGAAGCTTCATTTATTCAACAGATGATATTCCCAGTTTGCAGTTTAGAAAACTAAAGGTCAAAAAGGCTAAATAATTTGTTCAGATGATGGTGTGAGCTAGTGCTGGGATCAAATCAGAATCTGGTCTTTTGAAAAAACTTTAATTCGCAAAGATAGACTTGTGTTCATAGCAGCACTATTTATAATAACCAAGACAAGGAAACAGTCCAAGTGCCTGTCAAAAGATAATTGGTTTAAGAAAGGTAAGGGATGTGTGTGTGTGTGTGTGTGTGCGTGCATGTGCACGCACACATGTGTGCTTGCAAGCTCACTTGAGCGAATGTGCTCAGTCATATCAGACTGTTTGCAACCCTATGGACGTAGCTTGCCGGGCTCCTCTGTCCATGGGATTTTCCAGGCAAAATAATGGAGTGGGTTGCCATTTCCTCCTCCAAGAGATCTTCCAACCCAGCAATCAAACTGTGTCTCCTGCATTAAAGACAAGTTCTTTACTGCTGAGCCAGTGGGGAAGCCATATATATGCACAATGGAATATTACTCAGTCATAAAAAGAATGAAATGTTGCAATTTACATCAACATGGGTGAACCTAGAGATTATCTTACTAACTGAAGAAAGTCCCACAGAGAAAGACAAATATATGATATCACTTATATGTGGAATATAAAAAATAATACAAATGAACCTATATGCAAAACAGAAATAGATTCACAGACATGGAAAACAAATTTATGGTTACCAAAGAGAATATAGGGAAAAGAGAGGGAAGGATAGTTGGAATTGGAAGTATGGGGATTAATAGGTATAAGCTACTATGTATAGATGGGGAAGCAGTGGAAACAGTGTCAGACTTTATTTTGGGGGGCTCCAAAATCACTGCAGATGGTGACTGCAGCCATGAAATTAAAAGACGCTTACTCCTTGGAAGGAAAGTTATGACCAACCTAGATAGCATATTCAAAAGCAGAGACATTACTTTGCCAACAAAGGTCTGTCTAGTCAAGACTATGGTTTTTCCAGTGGTCATGTATGGATGTGAGAGTTGGACTGTGAAGAAAGCTGAGTGCCAAAGAATTGATGCTTTTGAACTGTGGTGTTAGAGAAGACTCTTGAGAGTCCCTTGGACTGCAAGGAGATCCAACCAGTCCATTCTAAAGGAGATCAGTCCTGGGTGTTCTTTGGAAGGACTGATGCTAAAGCTGAAACTCCAGTACTTTGGCCACCTCATGCAAAGAGTTGACTCATTGGAAAAGACTCTGATGCTGGGAGGGACTGGGGGCAGGAGGAGAAGGGGACGACAGAGGATGAGATGGCTGGATGGCATCACCGACTTGATGGACGTGAGTCTGAGTGAACTCTGGGAGTTGGTGATGGACAGGGAGGCCTGGCGTGCTGCGATTCATGGGGTCGCAAAGAGTCGGACACAACTGAGCGACTGAACTGAACTGAACTGAACTATATACAAAACAGGTAGTGAAGTGGAATCACTCAGTTGTGTCTGACTCTTTGCAGTCCCGTGGACTGTAGCCTGCCAGGCTCCTCCATCCATGAAATTTCCTAGGCGAGGACATTGGAGTGAGTTGCTATTTCCTTTTCCAGGGGATCTTCCCAACCCAGGGATCAAACCCGGGTCTTCTACATTGCAGGCAGATTCTTTACCATCTGAGCCATCAAGGAAGCCCAAAGCAACAAGTATTTACTGTGAAGCACAGGGAAATGTATTCAATATATTATAATAACCTATAATGGAAAATAATCTGGAAAAAATATATACACAATGGAATCACTTTGCTGTACACCTGAAACAACACAATATTGTAAACCAATTATACTCCAGTTTAAAAAAAGAATCTAGGTCTTTTGAACCACTAGAAGAAGGAATCTGGCTTGTAAATCGAAGGAAGCTCCAGAAAGCAAATTTTCTTCTAGCCCAGGGCTTAGCAAACTGAGCAGTGCTATGCCACCCTCTGAGGTTATGATTCATGAGTCTGATGCTCAAAGAGTTTCATTTCTAACACATGAGGCTCACTTTGAGTAACACTGCTCTTGTTTGCAGAAAATGTGTGCCTCAACTGTCCCTACCCACAGATGCACTTGGTTTTAAGCAATCTAAAAGAGAATCAACTCCAAGATTTATCTATCAGTCCCTCCCCACCCCAGGTTCAGGTATTTCTTCCTTAACTCTAAGCTATGACTCCTCTAAGTTCAAATTTTCTTGTCCTATCACTAGGGTAAAGCTGCCCATCATCAATTTCCAAATAATTGTTGTAGTTGTTGTTCAGTCGCTAATTCATATCAGACTCCTTGTAACCCCATGGACTGCAGCACATCAGGCTCCTCTGTCTTCCACCATCTCCTGGAGTTTGCTCAGATTCATGTACATTTAGTCAGTGATGCCATCCAGCCATCTCATCCTCTGTCACTCCCTTCTCCTTTTGCCTTCTATCTTTCCCAGCATCAGAGTCTTTTCCAAAGAGTCAGCCCTTTGCATCAGGTGGCCAAAGTATTGGAACTTCAGCTTCAGCATCAGTCCTTCCAATGAATATTAAGGGTTGATTTCCTTTAGGGTTGACTGGTTCAATATCCCTACAGTCCAGTGAACTCTCAAGAGTCTTTTCCAGACCCACAATTTGAAAGCATCGGTTCTTTGGCACTGAGCCTCCATCATGATCCAATTAATGGTCCTCTGCTATTCTCTCCCTTGTATCTTCTCTCCCACGTCATGGATGATTGTGCTTCAAAAACACAGGCAAAGTCTCCTAGGAGGGATTCTTTGTTCCCCTGGGCTCTAAAGCACACCTCATGGAAGAAGCCTTAGTAACTTCCAGACTCAGTGTCTTTCACCAAAACCAATTAACATTTCAGCACCAATTAACACCATGGCTCTTTGCAACCCAATGGCCACCCCAGCCCTGATTTCAAACAGTAAAAAAAAAAAAAAAAAAAATTCTGTAACAGCTTCCAGCCATGAGGCTCTGTGACAGAAGAGTGATTTTAGCCCAGGTCATGCTGGGGTATGGAAGGAGGGAGGGCTGTCTGTAACTCTTTCTTAACAACTTTGACCCAAGAGTTTTTGAAGCAGGAGTGCATATAAAAGCTTTTTCTCTCCTTCATTCTGCTGATGTTGTAAGATTAAAGTACAGGCAAATGTAGATAGGCACCTTTCATTATCTGTGGCAGGAGAGCCAAAGACTAGAGAGAATTGCCAAGCTACTGAGAAGTTGGATACCCATTCAGTGCCTGCTGAGTGTGTGTGTGTGTTTGTGTGTGTCTGTGTATGTGTGGAGAAATTGCCAGCTGAGTGTGTGTGTGTGTGTGTATGTGTGTGTGAGAGAGAGAGACAAAGAGAGAAAAAAACATACTTTGCTAAAAAACACAGCTTAGGATAGAGGTCTACTCATTCTAGGACTTCCCTGGTGGCTCAGACGGTAAAGCATCTGCCTGCAATGTGGGAGGCCCAGGTTCTATCCCTGGGTTGGGAAGATCCCCTGGAGAAGGAAATGGCAACCCACTCCAGTACTCTTGCCTGGAAAATTCCACGGACTGAGGAGCCTGGTAGACTACAGTCCATGGGGTTGCAAAGAGTCGGACACGACCGAATGACTTCACTTTTTACTCTAATAAATCTCTCTGGAGCTCTGTTTTCTTAGATGGAGTTGATGGAGTTTAATATCTAAAGAAAAACAAACCTAGTGTATAGCTGGCACTCACAAAGAGGTAAGAGCAGGGGGATTGATGGGGGTAGAAGGAATAAAGAGGAAATGTCCAGGCAGCAGGGATGTCAGCCAGGTCAAGGCACAGTAGGGTGGACGTTCAGCGAGCAACTAAGGGGAGGGGAGGCTTGTTTGGGACTTGAAAAGAACTGTGATATGAACCATCAAGCAGTTGAGCAAGTAAGAGGTTTCTGATTCAAGAATTAAAATGGACAATATCTGTACCACATTCTGAGACTGTGAGGAGGCGGCCTTTGGCAAGACACACACCATGGAAACCATGAACATCCCAGTAAGAGAGGGTAGGAAGGACTCGTTGGTGACTTGAGGGAAGGTTTAAAGGAAGCAGAGGTCCTCGCTAGGTTGGAAGCTGTCAGAACAAGCCTATAATTGGCTATCTCAATATGTCTTGAGAAGATACACGAGAAGACTCTACATATGGACATCACCAGATGGCCAACACCAAAATCAGATTGATTATATTTTTTGCAGCCAAAGATGGAGAAGCTCTATACAGTCAACAAAAACAAGACCAGGAGCTGACTGTGGCTCAGATCATGAAATCCTTATTGCCAAATTCAGACTGAAATTGAAGAAAGTAGGGAAAACCACTAGACCATTCAGGTATGACCTAAATCAAATCCCTTATGATTATACAGTGGAAGTGAGAAATAGATTTAAGGGCCTAGATCTGATAGATAGAGTGCCTGATGAACTATGGACTGAGGTTCATGACATTGTACAGGAGACAGGGATCAAGACTATCCCCATGGAAAAGAAATGCAAAAAAGCAAAATGGCTGTCTGGGGAGGCCTTACAAATAGCTGTGAAAAAAAGAGAAGCAAAAAGCAAAGGAGAAAAGGAAAAATATAGACATCTGAATGCAGAGTTCCAAAGAATAGCAAGAAGAGATAAGAAAGCCTTCCTCAGCGATCAATGCAAAGAAATAGAGGAAAACAACAGAATGGGGAAGACTAAAGATCTCTTCAAGAAAATTAGAGATACCAAGGGAACATTTCATGCAAAGATGGGCTCGATAAAGGACAGAAATGGTATGGACCTAACAGAAGCAGAAGATATTAAGAAGAGGTGGCAAGAATACACAGAACTGTACAAAAAAGATCTTCATGACCCAGATAATCATGATGGTGTGATCACTGACCTAGAGCCAGACATCCTGGAATGTGAAGTCAAGTGGACCTTGGAAAGCATCACTACAAACAAAGCTAGTGGAGGTGATGGAATTCCAGTTGAGCTATTCCAAATCCTGAAAGATAATGTTGTGAAAGTGCTGCACTCAATATGCCAGCAAATTTGGAAAACTCAGCAGTGGCCACAGGACTGGAAAAGGTCAGTTTTCATTCCAATCCCAAAGAAAGGCAATGCCAAAGAATGCTCAAACTACCGCACAATTGCACTCATCTCACACACTAGTAAAGTAATGCTGAAAATTCTCCAAGCCAGGCTTCAGCAATATGTGAACCGTGAACTTCCAGTTGTTCAAGCTGTTTTTAGAAAAGGCAGAGGAACCAGAGACCAAATTGCCAGCATCCACTGGATCATGGAAAAAGCAAGAGAGTTCCAGAAAAACATCTATTTCTGCTTTGTTGACTATGCCAAAGCCTTTGACTGTGTGGATCACAATACACTGTGGAAAATTCTGAAAGAGATGGGAATACCAGACCACCTTACCTGCCTCTTGAGAAACCTGTATGCAGGTCAGGAAGCAACAGAGAGAACTGGACATGGAACAACAGACTGGTTCCAAATAGGAAAAGGAGTACGTCAAGGCTGTATATTGTCACCCTGCTTTTTTAACTTCTATGCAGAGTACATCATGAGAAACGCTGGACTGGAAGAAGCACAAGCTGGAATCAAGATTGCTGGGAGAAATATCAATAACCTCAGATATGCAGATGACACCACCCTTATGGCAGAAAGTGAAGAGGAACTAAAAAGCCTCTTGATGAAGGTGAAAGAGGAGAGTGAAAAAGTTGGCTTAAAGCTCAACATTCAGGAAACAAAGATCATGGCATCTGGTCCCATCACTTCATGGGAAACAGATGGGGAAACAGTGGAAACAGTGTCAGACTTTATTTTTTGGGGCTCCAAAATCACTGCAGTTGGTGATTGCAGCCATGAAATTAAAAGACGCTTACTCCTTGGAAGGAAAGTTATGACCAACCTAGATAGCATATTCAAAAGCAGAGACATCACTTTGCCAACAAAGGTCCATGTAGTCAAGGCTATGGTTTTTCCTGTGGTCATGTATGGATGTGAGAGTTGGACTGTGAAGAAGGCTGAGCGCCAAATAATTGATGCTTTTGAACTGTGGTGTTGGAGAAGACTCTTGAGAGTCCCTTGGACTGCAAGGAGATCCAACCAGTCCATTCTGAAGGAGATCAGCCCTGGGATTTCTTTGGAGGGAATGATGCTGAAGCTGAAACTCCAGTACTTTGGCCACCTCATGCGAAGAGTTGACTCATTGGAAAAGACTCTGATGCTGGGAGGGACTGGGGGCAGGAGGAGAAGGGGACGACAGAGGATGAGATGGCTGGATGGCATCACTGACTCAATGGACGTGAGTGTGGGTGAACTCTGGGAGTTGGTGATGGACAGGGAGGCCTGGCGTGCTGAGATTCATGGGGTTGCAAAGAGTCGGACAGGACTGAGCGACTGAACTGAACTGAACTGAACTGATGTATCTTATCTCTAGGATAGAGTGAGGATAACCGGTAAAGAAGTCATAGTAGTTTGTTTTAGTCTAGAGAGGTCAATGTTTCATATTTTGTGAGTGATGTTTCTGTGTTGAGACAAAATTACAAAATTAAAAAATCTCACTTTCTCGTGATCTTGAGTAATCTTGTCTGCGATGGGTATTCTGGGAGAGTATGTCCAACAGAAAGAGAACATGACGTCGTTGTGAAAGTCAGGTCAGCTTCCAGATGTCAGGGCTTGCTTTTAAATTTCTTTTCACTTACCCCCTTTGCATGCACTTATTCCCATTTGGTTCAAAAACCTCTGATGTGAAATAGTCTTTATATGTGCTTTTTTTATTGTTCTTTTTTCCACTAAAACAGCTGAGACTGTATCTGTGCAGAATCGCAGACCATTTTGACAATGAGTTGGTGAAAAACTAGCCCAAGGCTTATCTGTTGGAATGCAAGTTTATCAGATTGAGTCATCCTGAAAATCAGCATTCCCTGTGGCTTAGGTTTCTGCCTATCTGTTTGGACAGGGATTGGAAATGACTGATGATGAGTATAAGGAATCCCAGGTGGTAGAGGCCAGAGAGATTGAAACTGGAAAAGAAATGTGAGCACACAGCATTTTGTAAAGGGAATTGCTGATTCTTTGATATTGGTGAACATTCCGACTTCTTTCTCAAGGTATTACAACTTATTCAGGGAAGAAAGAAGCAGAAGGTGAGGTGGCCAACAGTCATATTTTCAACTGAATATTTGTCTTGCCCTTTTTGGCAGGGAGAAGCTATATTTTTCTCAGTCTTGGTTGAATGAGTGCCCCTGAAGGCTTGTTTGTGTTGGGTGTACTTGGAAGACACAGCTTTGGATGCTGTTGTTGAGTCGCTCAGTCCTGCCTACTCTGTGCAACCCTGTGACCTGCAGCATGCCAGGTTTTCCTGTCCTTTACCATCTCCTGGAGTCTGCTCAAATTCGTGTCCATTGAGTTGATGATGCCATGCAACCATCTCATTCTCTATTGACCCCTTCTCCTCCTACCCTCAATCTTTCCCACCATCAGGGACTTTTCCATTGAGTTGGCTCTTTGCATCAGGTGGCCAAAGTATTGGAGCTTTAGCTTTAGCATCAGTCCTTCCAATGAGCATTCAGGGTTGATTTTTCTTTAGGATGGACTGGTTGGATCTCCTTGCAGTCCAAGGGACTCTCAAGAGTCTTCTCCAGCACCACAGTTCGAAAGCATTAGTTCTTCGGCACTCAGCCTCTTTTGTTGTCCATCTCTTACATCAGTACATGACTACTGGAAAAACCATAACTTTAATTATATGGACCTTTGTCGGCAAAGCAATGTCTCTGCTTTTTAGTACACTGTCTAGGTTTGTCATAGCTTTTCTTCCAAGGAACAAGCGTCTTTTAATTTCATGGCTGCAGTCATTGTCTGCAGTATAGCTTTGGATGACTGATCTATTAACTGCCAAGAGTGATTCCAACAAATAAAAGTGCTTATTTAAGTGAGACGATATAAGCCAAATCTTTCCTGCTAGAAGTGGGCTCCCCCTAACAAAATTGTTAAATAATCTCTAATAACTTGCTAACATCACTCTAGGCAATGATGTTTCAGCTTTTAACTTATATTCAATTGACAAAATGTTTTCTTTCATAATGTTTTCAATATAACAGCAATTTTTTAAAAGTTGGATATATGAAATTTTCTCAGTTTATCTGGCCTGGGAGGACTTCAGAAGAAAATACTACACATATCAACTGAAGACACTAATTTTGGCTTTATTATATGAAGTGCAAATCTTCTGGCTCTTGCCCTGTATGTCTGGGATTATAGCCTGTTTCTAATTAACTTATTTTAAAGTACTAAAAATAATTAGATAGGACTAGCTAGAGACTTTCTTATCATAATTGACTTTTTTCCCACAGAAATTACAAGTATAGCTTGAATTTTGGCTTTAAAATATTCCGTCCTCCCACCCACTCATCACTTATTTCCCTGTGGCCTCAGCTGTTAAAAGAAAAGAAGCTTACAAGTTGTTTCTGGAGCTGTGGCATCCTATCCTGAAGGAGCAGTATGTGGAGGTGAGATTGTAATGTGTGATTTCATTAGTAGATGCTAAAAGCACAGGCTGCCCTTTGGAAATGTATGTGAGATTTGGCCAATGTAAAACTGAGCAAATTCAGCAAATAACTGCTGCTTATCTAGAATACTAAACACAAAAGCTGTTGCTCTTATGATTTAGCTCAGGTTCAAAATTTAGCTCAGGTAATGAAAATAACTAACGCCATAACGCCACAAAAAGTGATTCATGAAAATACATCTTTCAGATCTTTGAGATTCATTTTGGAAGGGTTTAATTTATATTTCCCATTTCTCCAAATAAAATATTTATAATAATTACTTTGTCATGAATAGACTGTAGGGAAACTACGTCAAGAGCATGGTTCAATCTAAGTTCAATCTGTTAACAAAGACTATATGTGGATTCAGGGAAGACGTGGTGGATCTGTTGCTAGAAAATAGCCAGGAAAATTAGTGCTATTCCTGCCCTCAGTTTTAAATTTATTGGTGAGCAGTTAAGGGAGTTATTTAATGAACTTGATTCTTACTGCTCTTCACAGGCAGAGCAGGCTACCTCGTGTATATCTGCATGCTTCAACATGACATGAATTTATTGGAGAACTGAAATTTCACACCTTTCAAGCACACACAACTCATTGACCACTGTGTTGTACTTCAATGATGTGTCCAAGCATCTTCCAAATAGATATGGCCACAGATTCTTGAATCTGATAAAGACTGAGAGACTCCTTAAAGCCATAAACCATGTTCAGGGGCATCTTGATGTTTCTATGACATGAGCTCTGTATATAAAGGCTGTTTCAAGGAGTTACTGTTTACTGCTCCAACTGGCACCAGGTAGACAGCTTTAGACCTAGAAAGTGTATGTATGTTGAAAAGAGAGAAGTGTAAGTAGCAATGTAGTCTTCTCTCAGCCTCTATGAGAATACATCACTTTACTCCTGCTCATGCAGGAAGTTGTTTTTTTTTTTAATCGAAGCATAGTTGTTTACAATGTTTTGTTAATTTCTGCTGTACAATAAAGTGAATCAGTTATACATATATATACATACATTCGTTTTAAATATTCTTTTCCATTATGGTTTATCAGAGGATATTGAATAAAGTTCCTTGTGCTATACAGTAGGACCTTGTTGTTTATTCATTCAAACAATAAATGCTGTTTATTAATAGAATGAATAATCCCAATATCTGCTACTCCCAAACTCCCAATCCACCCCTCCTCCAGCTCCCTCCCCCTTGGAAACCACAGTGTTCTCTATGTCTACGAGTTTGTTTCTGTTTCATAGATAAATCCGATTGTATCATATTTTAGATTCTACATATAAGTGATAATCATATGGTATTTGTCTTTCTGACTTACTTCACTTAGTGTGATAATCTCTAGCTCTATCCATATTACTGCAAATGGCATTATATCATTCTTTTTTTATAACTGAGTAGTATTCCATTGTATATATGTACCACATCTCAGGAAGGGTTTTACATCCAGTTTTTCTTTATCTTCCAATTGAGGGTAGAGAAAAAAGTGCTTAAATGCCCAATGTGGAACTTTATGACCTGGTTTCATGATTGCCTCGGAATGAGCATTTACATTCTTTTACTTGCTCTAGATCTTGTATCGGAGAAGGCAATGGCACCCCACTCCAGTACTCTTGCCTGGAAAACCCCATGGATGGAGGAGCCTGGTGGGCTGCAGTCCATGAGGTTGCTAAGAGTCGGACACGACTGAGCGACTTCACTTTCACTTTTCACTTTCATGCATTGGAGAAGGAAATGGCAACCCACTCCAGGGTTCTTGCCTGGAGAATCCCAGGGACGGGGGAGCCTGGTGGTCTGCCGTCTATGGGGTCGCACAGAGTCGGACACGACTGAAGTGATGCAGCAGCAGCAGCAGCAGCAGCAGATCTTGTATCTTCTTTGGTGTTTTTCTTGAGGGATTTCTTTGGTCTTTGTACTTGGGAAAGTTTTTTTCTTCTCCAAGAGTGCATGACTTATCTCTGTGACATTTGGGGGGTTTTTCCTTCTGCAATCGTTGCTAAAAATTCAGATAAAATTTACACATGGTGAGGTGGAGAGGGGGAAAAGTAGTATAACCAATTGGTGACTAGGATGTTATTTATGCTATGCCTTTAAAGAATTTTAATTTTTCTTTTTAAAAATCAACCAAAGCATTTCCCCCCAGTGCCCCAGCATAAGAATCCATCCATTTACTGAGTCAGCCAGTACCTCAACAACAAGAATGTAACAAGACCATGCTGTGGGCTTAGAGTGGGGGCAGGAGAGGCATGGCATAGAGTCAAAACACTTTCCTCTTGATTCTTGTCTTTGATTTGCAGGGCAGTCTTCTTGGAATGTGAGATTTATATGAGACACAGTTGCAGAATGGTACAAGACAGATTGCAACAGAGTACCAACACTTTGACTTGTAGACATCATACACTGTTGGCATTCAAAGAAAGGAAAAATGGCAAAAGTGACTTATCTAATATCTCAGGACAATAGTACCCTGACCTTCCCTACCCTCTACCTTTCCTCAAACCATTGTAATGTTTTGCTCAAATATGAAGAGCACATCTATTTTCTCTATTTAGATGTGATCTACTTTTGTAGATCCAGTCATGGATCCATGTGGATTCAGTGGTCCAGTCATAGACTACTTAAAATAGTAAAAAGCATCTCTTCTAAGGTGGAAAGTTGTGCTTGGTTTGGGGATTGCCTGTAGACAATAAAGTTCAGATTAGGCCAATGAGTGAGAGTTTCATGGAGGTTTGAAAGATCCAGCAGCAGACATTCAATACTTTGTGCTCTCACTGGTGTTAATGACAATTGCTTATGTGAGGGGGGGGTGGGGAGCAAAACATTAGGTGAAATGGTTCTCTTTTTTATTAATTTTTGATGGAATATACTTGCTTTACAATGTCATGTTAGTTTCTGTTGTACATCAAAGAGAATCATATATATACACACATTTATCCCCTCTATTTTGGACTTCCTTCCCATTTAGGTCACCACAGAGCACTGAGTAGAGTTCCTTGTACTATATGGTAGGTTCTCAGTAGTTATCTTTTTTATACATCAGATCAGATCAGTCACTCAGTCGTGTCTGACTCTTTGCCAACCCATGAATCGCAGCACGCCAGGCCTCCCTGTCCCTCACCAACTCCCGGAGTTCACTCAGACTCACGTCCATCAAGTCGGTGATGCCATCCAGCCATCTCATCCTCTGTCGTCCCCTTCTCCTCCTGCCCCCAATCCCTCCCAGCATCAGAGTCCTTTACAATGAGTCAACTCTTCACATGAGGTGGCCAAAGTACTGGAGTTTCAGCTTTAGCATCATTCCTTCCAAAGAAATTCCAGGGCTAATCTCCTTCAGAATGGACTGGCTGGATCTCCTTGCAGTCCAAGGGACTTTCAAGAGTCTTCTCCAACACCACAGTTCAAAAGCATCAATTCTTCCATACTCAGCCTTCTTCACAGTCCAACTCTCACATCCATACATGACCACAGGAAAAACCATAGCCTTGACTAGATGGACCTTTGTTGGCAAAGTAATGTCTCTGCTTTTGAATATGCTATCTAGGTTGGTCATAACTTTCCTTCCAAGGAGTAAGTGTCTTTTAATTTCATGGCTGCAGTCACCATCTGCAGTGATTTTGGAGCCCCAAAAAATAAAGTCTGACACTGTTTCCACTGTTTCCCCATCTATTTCCCATGAAGTGATGGGACCAGATGCCATGATCTTTGTTTTCTGAATGTTGAGCTTTAAGCCAACTTTTTCACTCTCCTCTTTCACCTTCATCAAGAGGCTTTTGAGTTCCTCTTCACTTTCTGCCATAAGGGTGGTGTCATCTGCATATCTGAGGTTATTGATATTTCTCCCAGCAATCTTGATTCCAGCTTGTGCTTCTTCCAGTCCAGTGTTTCTCATGATGTACTCTGCATAGAAGTTAAAAAAGCAGGGTGACAATATACAGCTTTGACGAACTCCTTTTCCTATTTGGAACTAGTCTGTTGTTCCATGTCCAGTTCTAACTGTTGCTTCCTGACCTGCATACAAATTTCTCAAGAGGAAGATCAGGTGGTCTGGTATTTCCCATCTCTTTCAGAATTTTCCACAGTTTATTGTGATCCACACAATCAAAGGCTTTGGCATAGTCAATAAAGCAGAAATAGATGTTTTTCTGGAACTCTCTTGTTTTTTCTATGATCCAGCAGATGTTGGCAATTTGATCTCTGGTTCCTCTGCCTTTTCTAAAACCAGCTTGAACATCAGGAAGTTCACGGTTCACATATTGCTGAAGCCTGGCTTGGAGAATTTTCAGCATTACTTTACTAGCGTGTGAGATGAGTGCAGTTGTGCGGTAGTTTGAGCATTCTTTGGCATTGCCTTTCTTTGGGATTGGAATGAAAACTGACCTTTTCCAGTCCTGTGGCCACTGCTGAGTTTTCCAAATTTACTGGCATATTGAGTGCAGCACTTTCACAGCATCATCTTTCAGGATTTGGAATAGCTCAACTGGAATTCCATCACCTCCACTAGCTTTGTTCATGGTGATGCTTTCTAAGGACCACTTGCCTTCACATTCCAGGATGTCTGGCTCTAGATCAGTGATCACACCATCGTGATTATCTGGGTCGTGAAGATCTTTTTTGTACAGTTCTTCTGTGTATTCTTGCCATCTCTTCTTAATATATTCTGCTTCTGTTAGGTCCATACCATTTCTGTCCTTTATCGAGCTCATCTTTGCATGAAATGTTCCTTTGGCATCTCTGATTTTCTTGAAAAGATCCCTAGTCTTTCCCATTCTGTTGTTTTCCTCTATTTCTTTGCATTGATCATTGAATAGTAGTGTATATATGTCAATCCCAATCTTCCAATCTATCCCAAGCCCACTTACCCTTTGGTATTGGTACATTTGTTCTTTATATCTGTGTCCTTATTTCTGCTTTGCATAAAATGATCTATACCATTTTTCTAGATTTCATATGTGTATGTTAATATACACTGTTTTTCTCTTTCTGACTTACTTCACTCTGTATGAAAGTCTGTAGATCCATCCACATCTCTGTAAATGACAGGATTTTGTTCCTTTTTATGGCTGAGTAATAGTCCATTGTATATATGTACTGCTGCTGCTGCTGCTGCTAAGTCGCTTCAGTCGTGTCCGGCTCTGTGCGACCCCATGACGGCAGCCCACCAGGCTCCTCCGTCCCTGGGATTCTCCAGGCAAGAACACTGGAGTGGGTTGCCATTTCCTTCTCCAATGCATGAAAGTGAAAAGTGAAAGTGAAGTCACTCAGTCATGTCCGACTCTATGCGACCCCATGGACTGCACCCCACCAGACTCTTCCGTCCATTGGATTCCCCAGGCAAGAGTACTGGAGTGGGGTGCCATCGCCTTCTCCGATATATGTACTACATCTTCTTTATCCGTTCCTCTGTTGATGGACATTTAGGTTCCTTCTGTGTCCTGACTATTGTAAATGGTGATGTAATGAACATTGGGTGCTTGTGCATTTTTGAATTATAATTTTCTTTCAGTGTATGCCCAGTAATGGGATTGTTGGGTCATATGGTAGTTCTAGTTTGGGTTTTTTAAGGAACCTCCATACTGTTCTCCAGAGTGGCTGTATCAGTTTACATTCCCACCAACAATGCATCCAGGTTCCCTTTTCTCCACACCATTTCCAGCATTTGCTGTTTACAGTTTTTTGATGATGGTTATTCTGATTGGTGTGAGGTGATACCTCATTGTAGTTTTGATTTGCATCTCTCTAATAATTAGCGGTGTTGAGCATCATTTCATGTGTATGTTGGCCATCTACATGTCTTCTCTGGAGAAATGTCTGTTTAGGTCTTCTGCCCAGTTTTTAGTTGAGTGGTTTGTTTTTTAGATATTGAGCTATGTGAACTGTTTGTATATTTTGGAGATTAATCTTTTGTCAGTTGTTTCATTTGCAAATAATTTCTCTCATTCTGAGGATTGTCTTTTCATCTTATTTCTGGTTTCCTTTGCTGGGTAAATGCCTAGAAGTTTCATTTGGTTCCATTCATTTATTTTTGGTTTTGAATGGTTTCTCTTTTGACCATAAAATTCAGCAGGTCCTCTGAGAAATTTAGATAACTACATGTTACACGTTTTCATTTAAAAACCTGAAGTGGAAAAAAATGCTTTTAGGCTTGACATTCTGTCCTATACAATGCATATGCCAAGACAGATTATTTATTTTCAAAAGTACGTATCCAGTGAAGTGCATTCCTTCACTTATTGAATAGACAAAAGGGAAACCACCTTTGGAACACCCGAAAGACAGCTGTGAAGCAACCTTTTGCCAAGTGTGGATGGCCTTTGCCCTGTTTTTTTCCTGTCTTCCTTCTCAGTTTTGCAGTGAGAGGGGACAATTTTATAGTAACTTGATGAAAGGCAGAGCAAAAAGTCCCAGCTGCTCTTGCCCCAGCTGTCTCTGAGATCTAATAATATAGGGTGGGAATAGCACATCTCTCCAAAGAGCGCACAAATTTTAAGTTGCTTTAATTTTCCTGCCAATTAGACTTTTAAGATGCCAAATACATCTCCAGGCAACCTCTCTGACAATTTAGTACTCTTTGGTAAAGGAGCCAAAGGCAGAGAGAAATTTTCAAGTGGCAAAACAGCATGGAAAAAAATTATTCTTTCATCACCAAAGAAAAATTCACGTGCATGCTTTTATTTAGGGAAACATGGAGACATGGGGATTCTTTTTTAAAAGTTTTTTATTGGAGTGTAGTTGACTTACAATGTTGTGTTAATTTTAGGGATACAGCTAAGTGAATCTGTTATACGTATATCCATTCCTTTTTTTTAGATTCTTTTCTCATCTAGACTATTACAAAATATTCAGTAGAGTTCCCTGTGCTATACAGTAGGTCCTTCAGTTCAGTTCAGTTCAGTTCAGTTCAGTCATTAGTTGTGTCCAACTCTTTGCGACCCCGTGAATCGCAGCATGCCAGGCCTCCCTGTCCATCACCAACTCCTGGAGTTCACTCAGACTCACGTCCATCGAGTCAGTGATGCCATCCAGCCATCTCATCCTCTGTCGTCCCCTTCTCCTCCTGCCCCCAATCCCTCCCAGCATCAGAGTCTTTTCCAATGAGTCAACTCTCCACATGAGGTGGCCAAAGTACTGGAGTTTCACCTTTAGCATCATTCCTTCCAAAGAAATCCCAGGGCTGATCTCCTTCAGAATGGACTGGTTGGATCTCCTTGCAGTCCAAGGGACTCTCAAGAGTCTCCTCCAACACCACAGTTCAAAAGCATCAGTTCTTCCATGCTCAGCCTTCTTCACAGTCCAACTCTCACATCCATATATGACCACAGGAAAAACCATAGCCTTGACTAGACAGACCTTTGTTGGCAAAGTGATGTCTCTGCTTTTGAATATGCTATCTAGGTTGGACATAACTTTCCTTCCAAGGAGTAAGTGTCTTTTAATTTCATGGCTGCAGTCACCATCTGCAGTGAGTTTGGAGCCCAAAAAAATAAAGTCTGACAGTGTTTCCACTATTTCCCCATCTATTTCCCATGAAGTGATGGGACCAGATGCCATGATCTTCATTTTCTGAATGTTGAGCTTTAAGCCAACTTTTTCACTCTCCACTTTCATTTTCATCAAGAGGCTTTTGAGTTCCTCTTCACTTTCTGCTATAAGGGTGGTGTCATCTGCATATCTGAGGTGATTGATATTTCTCCCGGCAATCTTGATTCCAGCTTGTGCTTCTTCCAGTCCAGCGTTTCTCATGATGTACTCTGCATAGAAGTTAAAAAAGCAGGGTGACAATATACAGCCTTCACGTACTCCTTTTCCTATTGGAACCAGTCTGGTGTTCCATGTCCAGTTCTAACTGTTGCTTCCTGACCTGCATACAGATTTCTCAAGAGGCAGGTAAGGTGGTCTGGTATTCCCATCTCTTTCAGAATTTTCCACAGTTTATTGTGATCCACACAGTCAAAGGCTTTGGCATAGTCAATAAAGCAGAAATAGATGTTTTTTCTGGAACTCTCTTGCTTTTTCCATGATCCAGCAGATGTTGGCAATTTGATCTCTGGTTCCTCTGCCTTTTCTAAAACCAACTTGAACATCAGGAAGTTCACAGTTCACATATTGCTGAAGCCTGGCTTGGAGAATGTTGAGCATTACTTTACTAGCGTGTGAGATGAGTGCAATTGTGTGGTAGTTTGAGCATTCTTTGGCATTGCCTTTCTTTGGGATCAGAATGAAAACTGACCTTTTCCAGTCCTGTGGCCACTGCTGAGTTTTCCATATTTGATGGCATATAGAGTGCAGTGCTTTCACAGCATCATCTTTCAGGATTTGAAATAGCTCAACTGGAATTCCATCCTTATTAGTTCTCTATTTTATATATAGTAGTGTGTGCATGCCAATCCCAGTCTCTCACTTTATCCCTTCCCTCCGCTTACCCCCTGCTAGCCGTAAGTTTGTTGTCTGCATCTGTGTCTCCACTTCATATTAATATTGATACCAGCAAAGGCTCCCAAAGAACCTGGGAGTCAAAATTCTCAGCCTAGATCAGGGTTTCTCAGCTTCAGCATGTTAACATTTTGGGCAGGATAATTCTTTGTTTTGGGGGGCTTTTCTATGCACCATAGGAATTTCAGGGGCACCCCTGGCATCACCTGCTGAATGCCGGTAGCACTTCCCCCTCCCCCCAGTCATTACAGTCAAAAATGTCTTCCGATATTGCCACATATTCATGCTCTAAGGCCATGTGTGAGAAAAAAAAAAAAAAATCCCTCTGGTTGGAAACCACTGGCCTAGAGAAGCCAGCACACAAAAGGTCTTGTGACAATCACTTTTCCTGGTGCTCAATTTCTTTCCTTGTAAGATAGATGATACCAACTGCCCAGGGATTAAGGAAACATAAAATATTTAGTTGTATGATTTATTTTTTGTGTAAATGAATATGCCAAAATTTATTCATCTTTAGTCTCTGCTGCTTTCAGATTAGTCACCCTGGGAATTTATTCATCCATCCAAGTGATCCTGAAGCAATTTTAAGAATAGTTTTAGCGAGGGGTAAATCGTGATCCTTTCCAGGTGAATTGGTTTTAGAAGCAGCCTAAACTTATTCAGAGCCAAGTAAATACGATGGGTGAGCAAAACAGATGAATGCTATTTGGAGACAAAACACAAGTGGAACAGTAATGAGATTGATTTTTCTAATGTGCCTTGTGAACACACCCTGAAGGCAATCTCAACAGAGGAGTCATAAAAAGCTTTTGAGTCATCCTGCCACTGATGGGTTCAGTGAACAATCATCTCCACAGGTACCAATTCTGAATGATGGCTCACTTTCAGCCTGTACGTTTGGGGGTGTTTGTTATAAAAAGAAAATCCCACTACTTTAGAGTCCTACTTCATAGAAAAAGCTTAAGAGAAAATGTTCTTGATTTTTGGGAAAAAAATGTCTTTCCTTAAATATATTTATTATTATTTGTGTTACTTAAACAATAGATATTTACAGAACTTTTATTACTGAGTCTGTGCTAAGTGCCTGAACTTCAAATTGACTACAATGCAGACCCTCACTGATTCTCAGGTTGGTTACTTTCTAATAGGGGGACGTTGTAATAGACATTTTAATTAGACATTCTAATAGGAACAGTTAATTTCAACAGAGTGCAGTGAGTGCTAAGCTAAATCAGAAGCAGGCGTTTACCTGGTTTCTCAACCCAGCACTGACACTGAATAAACTGAAGGAAGTCAATTGTACCTGCCTTCAGTTTCCTGATCTTGTGCAGAGAACCATTGCTAACCTTTGTCCTCTCTTCTAGCATCCATAAACTGAGCCTATGGCAACCGTGACAATTGCCAAGTGTGTATGTATTACAGTGTTTTGTAAAGGAAACCTTATCAGATGGTATCTAAATATTAACCATCAGTTCCATTTGAATCATTACCAAAAGAGGAAGAAATGCCCCATAAGATGAACACTGACTGTCAAGAGACATGGCCTGTTACTAATAGTTCATTATTAAAGAGTGATCATGAGCCAAATGAATTATGCTGACTTTCTTCTTCCTGGATTATGTAGGATTATAATGAGCTATATGTATCCTTGGTGGACCAGAAGTTGCTGTATCCTAGGAAAACGGCAAGAAATGAGAAGTGAAGTAAAATGTCTGTATTTAAAACAATCCACAAATTCTTTGTTAAATTAATGTATAATATTGGCAAAAAATATAATTTGCATCTATCAACCTAGGTTCAAGTTTTTATAGCTTTCAGGATGTCAGTTTCTGACCTCAACAGAATTCTCCATTCTCAACTGTAAGCCGAAGAGATTGAGATAAAAAATAATATATTCTAAGTAGCTACAATAGACATATAAAACACATTCTCATTTTAGACCTCCTAACAATTGAGTGATGCAGATATTTTCACTTCTATTTTGTATGTGGAAAAAAAAAATGAGACTCAGCAAAGTAAACCAACTCACCTTGCCTTATACAATGTCTATGGCAGAATATGTTAGTCGCTCAGTTGTGTCCGACTCTGTGCAACCCCATGGACTGTAGCCCGCCAGGCTCCTCTGTCCATGAGATTCTCCAGGCAAGAACACTGGAGTGGGTTGCCATGTACTTCTCCAGGGGATCTTCCTGACCCAGGAATAGAACCCAGGTCTCCTGCATTGCAGGCAGATTCTTTACCATCTGAGCCACCTGGGAAGCAGAGCAGGAAGTCAATCCTATGTCTGTCTGGTTTCAGAATCTTTCTTTTTTTTACCCCCATACATCCCTCCACCCGTGGAGTTCTCTCCAATTCAGTTCTGAAATTATATAATTCTTTTCACAAGTAATCTAAAGCAATAGTGTGAAAATATCCCATATTTACTAACTGCAAGATAAAGAGAAGAAAATGTTTATATTTACCTCCAAATTCAGGGATTTTTAAATGACGAAGAACGTAAGAGTACCTGCATTTCCCCAACAAGTGAAAACAACTTCCAAGGTGCTGGGGTCCAGCCCCGGCTGATCCAGGGAGTTCAAAGGGGAGACGACATCGGCAAGTTCACTGGCTTTTATTAAACATTAACCAAAGATATAAAGAGTAATAGAATGAGGATAGCTCAGTAGGAAAATTCAGTGGAGAAAAGAGGCTGAATAACTTGGTTTACGTGGAAAATCAATATAACCTGTGACATCAGGTTAGCTCTGACCACGGAGGCTGCAGGCGCCCTCTGGAATAGCAGAAGGTGCCCCACCTTAGGCATCTTCTCGAGTGGGTCTTAGAAGCCCAAGCAAATAAGTGGTCGCAGAGGACCTCCGCGCTCCAGATGGGTATTCAGCCAGAATATGAAAGAAAGAATAACATGGGGAGACCAAGCTTTGGTGAGCAAGGCCCGTAACTTTATTTTCAACAGGGGCTTTTATACCAAGTTGCACATAGAGAATAATAGGGGGTATGAAATTATGCAAAGTCAGCAGTCTTTGATCCTTATCGAAACCAGGGTTTCTTTTCTGCAAATTTATCGTATACAAATGGTTTAGGTGATTTACATCATCTTCTGGCCAGAAGGCCTATTAACATTTTATGACTCTGACAAAGGTTTGTCAACCATAAGACTTATTTTCTCTAAGAGTAATTGTTTTAAAGTTTGGCGCCATCCTCCAGAGGTGTTAGATAAAGTTGCATTCCTATAGGGCAGAGGTGCAGTGGGTTTACAACAAAGGAAAGAATTTATTACCTTAAGGGTCTAAAGTTGCTAACACCAAGGCCACTACTTATTTTTTCTACATACCAACTATATTAATTAATACACATTCAAGAATACAAAACACGGAATGTGGAACCTTGGCAGCAAGCATTGGCTCATCAATGAAATCTTTTACTAGTTTTATTCTGACAGTTTCTAACTCTCTGAGAGGCTCTAAGCTATTTGAATATCTTAAGCTTCCCGTGCCTCTCGAGGCTGGGAGACTGTAAACAATCGTATGCATAACTGTAGGAGTCCGGGTAAACTTGTCAGGCAAGTTAGAGAGCCATCTGAGGGGTTTGGATTTAAACACTCCTATTACGCCCAGAAACTTTATTAACTGGAGCTGTAAGTTTACTCCTTTTCAGAGAGAGCGGTGGGGGACAGCCCCCGTAAAGTCAGAGGTGAGAGCACAAAGCACTAAAGTAGGTAGACTCTGGTTTTGGGGGAGATGCTCGAGAATTTCCAGGGGGACTCCTGAGGCTCGATCCCGCCTTTGCGTATGCCAAGCCTCCTTCCTCATGACCTTTGCTGGCTCCCAGCACCAAGGAATGTTGTTAATTCTTATTCAGAATATTTTGAATTTCCAGTGCTTCAGGGAAAGGGGGCTGAAGGTTATCCCTTTGGTCAGTGTACTACCAGACAAGGTAACATGAAAATAAGTGTGCTATGCTGTTTGATGGCTGCCCACTTCTATCTCTAGTTTTTAACTTTCATTTGTGAGAGCCTTGTATATATTGTTGGTGGTGTTTAGTCACTCAGTCGTGTCCCACTCTTTGCAACCCCAAGGGACTGTAGCCCACCAGGCTCCACTCTCCATGGGATTTTCCAGGCAAGAATACTGACGTGGGTAGCCATTCCCTTCTCCAGGGGATCTTCCAGACCCAGGGGTCAAACCGGCATCTCCTGCATTGGTAGGCAGATTCTTGACCACTGAGCCACCTATGAAGCCCTTGTATATATTACAGTCATGAAATCAGTTCAAGGTTATAATAGCCAATTAAGTGAAATAGTCCATTTTAACTTTAGTACCTTTGGGTTATATTGTAGTATGTAAAATTGTAGAGGATTGTAGGGCAGGAAATTAACTGATAGCCCTGAGATGTGGCTTTTAGCAGAGATCAAAGTAGTCTGTCCATTCATTTCTTCCTTCCCTTATTTGTTCTCCCTCCTGGGAGTGAGTAATGCAGAGTCTCCTGTTCTTCCCATTAGGCATCTCATTCATATTTGCAGTAGAGATGAAGTAGCGCAGAGCATTCACTCTGGAGACAGTGCTGGGCTTGCCCTGACTCTGCCACTTGACCGTGATGTGATCTTCAGAACATTCCTCAACCTCTCTGAGCCTCAGTTCCTTCTCCATAAAATGGAAAAAAAAAAAAAAAAATACGCTTGTTTCACAGGACCATTGTGAAGCATATATTATATAAGACAATCACTCAAGGTATTTATCTCAGTACCTGGCACACAGCGAGTGATCAGTAAGTGTTGACTTTCATTATTATTATTAACAACAATTTTGAAAGTACACCTAACAGTGCTCTTCTAAATTAAAAAAGTAAATATGCCTTTTTGAGAGCCTAATTTCCTAGGAAGAGACTTCATTATTGAGACTAATTAAGTTTACTTTAGATAGAACTTTATTGTAATAGAGATTATTATGATGATTTGGATTTTTCAATAGATGTGGGTACATATAACAATTCCTTACAGTAACTGTTAGATGTTGTGTGGCCAATTAGTGAGAGATATCTTGGGATTTTGTTTCTAACACTAATATAGATTTCTACTATATTTATTATTATCTTTTTATCTTGGTATAATCATTTTGAGAACTAAGCTGAAATGTGATAACAGTGATTTTGTGCATCAGAATTACCAGTGAAATTTTACATTCTATTATGTATCCTTGCAGAAATGGACCACCACCTTTTCAGTTTTGTACCCCTAAAGTGGCTTAAAATAACTATTACATATTTTGTGAGTAGTTTTGGAAGTCAGATGCTGTAGAATATGATAAAAGAGAAATTGAATTACATTTTCTAAACAGAAACAAAGTCTTCATGTTTTAAGAAATGAGTTAATACCTGACAAATTTTTAATTGGCCAGTGCTACCTTATTCCATGGACAGAGGAGCCTGGTGGGCTACAGTCCATGGGGTCACAAAGATTCTGACACAACTGAGTGACTTTCACTCCCTTTGCTCACCTTAAAATAAGACAATAACAATTTTTTAAGTGACAACATTGTTTTCTAAAATTCAATCTGTAATATTTTTCTGACATCTATATTGATTTATTCCAAGAAGCAAAGACTAGTCATATGAATAAATAGTTTAAATACCTGTTCTTCAGGGATCTCTTGATAGGTTGGACTGACTGAATAATGTTGACAAAGCAGTGTTCTGAGGAAGACATGTTGTTGTCATTAATCACATTTCCTTTATTTAAATATATAAACAAACCTAGCAGATTTTGTTGCAAGTAAGCATGTGTCTGGTTCCGGGGAGACATCAAGCGTGTCTGCATACACAGGGTTGTTAATGGTAAAGCTGAAAATGGTTCATTAAGTTGACTCTAGGATCTCTGTCACCATTGGTGACAACTTGGTGTGACTGGGGTAATTGTGCAGCTAATTTGGGGAGCTAATGTGGCCCCCCGGGATGTATGAATTTCCTGTGTTCCCATGCAGCTCTCCCTGTTTGTCATATAGCTTTCAGTAATACCATGTGACCCTCCAGATGGCATGGCTACTGAGCCGTTACCATTTTGGACCCATCAGCAGAAAGATGGGAGAAGAGAGAGATTTCTCCTATCTCTGGAGCTGAGTCCCCAAGAAGTTTTGGTAAGGGTTTATAGCCTGTGTTTCAAAAATACATTAATAGCATAAAGATTTGTTCAGATGTGATACTCTGTAAACTGGGTTATATGTAAATGGAGGTAAAGTGAGACGACATTTTCATTCTTAAAAACAGGGATCTATGTAACTTGGTAATTGTTGATATGCTTAATGATAAGAAGCTTAACACTTATGCTAATGAAGGGACAGTTAAAAGTTGTGACCCAAAATTCAGTTAATAGTAATAGTATCTCAATAATTGCTGATGTCTTGGAAGCAACCTAAATATCCATCAACAGTGGCGATGGATAAAGAAGGTGTAGTACCTGTATACAATGAAATATTACTCAGCCATAAAAAGGAACGAAATTGGGTCATTTGCAGAGACCTGGATACCCCAGAGTCTGTCATACAGAGTGAAGTAAATCAGAAAGAGAAAAACAAATGTCATATGTTAATGCATATATGTGGAATCTAGAAAAATGGTATGGGTGATCTTATTCATAAAGCAGAAATGGAGACACAGATGTAAAGAACAAATGTATGGATACTAAGGAGCAAAAGAAGGCTGGCATAGATTGGCAGACTAGGATTGACATATATACACTACTATGTGTAAATTAGATAACTGATGAGAACAGACTGTACGGCTCAGGGAATTTTACTGGGTGCTCTATGGTGACCTAAAAGGGAAAGAAATCCAAGGAAGAGGGATATTTGCATATGTGTGGTGGATTCATTTTGCTGTACAACAGAAACTAACACAATATTGTAAAGCAACTATGTTCCAAAACAAAAAAATTATGATGCCTATGTTTTTAGATCCACACACATGTAAAGACTTACCCAGGGTCACTTACTGATTTTCACCTATTAACATCTTCTATAATCATGCCTAGCTTTCCTACCACAAGACCATCTTTTGGTTGTAATGCTCATTATTGTAGTAAATCTGACAAGGACATCAAGATGCTCAGTGTTCTGGAGAAGTGACTGGGTAGCAAAGATAAATGGCTCAATTTTGCAAACAATCATTTCATATAAGTTAAAAATTGAAGCCAAAGGAAACTATTTTATGTCCAAAGGAAAAAAATAATCTAATTGGAAAATAAATAAGCCCTGAAGTAGGATGAGCGGAAGTTATTTTCTTCTTCTCCTGATAAGCTCACCTGTCCCAGTCTAAGCTTCAGGCTGACCAGCACGCCCCCACGCTCACTCTCCATGTCTTACCTGCAACCCACTCTTGTGAGATGGATGCATGGATGCAGAGGAAAACATCATTTGGCAAATGAAAACAATGCAAAGATACTCATTTCCTTACTTTGTGTCAAAGGAATTCAAGACAATCCCTAGGCAGTCTTCCAGCTGCCCCAGCTGCCAGTGACATTCTCCCCAGGGGTGGCAGGGAAAGTTTGGACAAAGTATAAATGGACATTGATAGTTCATGGCATGACTTTGTTAAGAGTACAAAAAAAGATGGAGCTTCAGGCAGAAACAGGAGCATGGATGTTGTAGTAGATGTGGGTCGTGATGTCATTATTTCAAATAAGTGCTTTATTGCCTAGGAAGATAATTATGCAAGCTGAAAAGTGTTCTAGGGTACATCATCCCTGTTGTGTTTGGAAAGGTGTTGCTCCAGGTGCTGTGTGGCTCTTTGTGGCTCTGTGCATTTTAAAGTACAATCTTC
Source organism: Bos indicus x Bos taurus (assembly GCF_003369695.1). Taxonomy (NCBI): domain Eukaryota; kingdom Metazoa; phylum Chordata; class Mammalia; order Artiodactyla; family Bovidae; genus Bos; species Bos indicus x Bos taurus. Next base: position 32,973,754 of record NC_040095.1, read on the forward strand.
ATGGGGATCCCTGGTGGCCCAGTGGTTAAGATTCGGAGTTTCCAAAGCAGGGGACTTGGGTTTGATTCCTGGCCAGGAAACTAAGATCCCTCATGCCATGCAGTATGGCTAATAATAATAATACAATCTCCGAAGACAGAAAAATAATTTACATCACATAATCAAATATTGGATTAGGAACTGTGATATCCAGAACTCCAAGGGTATTTTCTGTCTGTCTTAGTTGTAAGAGGTTTCTTGCTTCTATACTCTTAGTAGACTGATACCTGGAGTCAGGCCAGTGTTAGGGAGGGAATAGATGGTGGTGCAGTCAGGTCTGTCTGAGAGTAACCCATGAACACAATTTGCATATCAGAAGCTTTGTGTGTGTCTGCCTGTATTCTGCTGGGAATTTTTTCTTTAGACATACAGACCTGCATGTATCTGGAGTTAAGAGAATGTACACAGTGCATTAAGAAAATAGCAAGGGATTCTATAAAGAAATGCAAAAAGGCAAAATGGTTGTCTGAGGAGGCCTTGCAAATAGCTGAGAAAAGAAGAGAAGCTAAAGGCAAAGAAGAAAAGGAAAGATATACCCCTCTGAATGCAGAGTTCCAAAGATTAGCAAGAGAGATAAGAAAGGCTTCCTCAGTGATCAGTGCAAAGAAAATAGAGGAAAACTATAGAATGGGAAAGACTAGAGAGCTCTTCAAGAAAATTAGAGATATCAAGGGACCATTTCAAGCAAAGATGGGCACAATAAAGGACAGAAATGGTATGGACCTAAAAGAAGCAGAAGATATTAAGAAGAGGTGGCAAGAAGACACAGAAGAACTGTACAAAAAATATCTTCATGACCCAGATAACCATAATGGTGCAATCACTCACCTAGAGTCAGATATCCTGGAGTCCAAAGTCAAGTGGTCCTTGGGAAGCATCACTAGGAACTAAGTTAGTGGACGTGATGTAATTCCAGCTCAGTTATTTCAAATCCTAAAAGATGATGCTGTTAAAGTGCTGCAATCAACATGCCAGCAAATTTGGAAAACTCAGCAGTGGCCACAGGACTGGAAAAGGTCAGTTTTCATTCCCATCCCAAAGAAAGGCAACACCAAAGAATGTTCAAACTATTGCACAATTGCACTCATCTCATTCACTAGCAAAGTAATACTCACTATTCTTCAAGCCAGGCTTCAACAGTACGTGAAAAATTCCAGATGTTCAAGCTGGTTTTAGAAAAGGCAGAGGAACAAGAGATCAAATTGTCAATATATGTTGGATCATCGAAAAATCAAGAGAGTTCCAGAAAGACATCTACTTCTGCTTTATTGACTATGCCAAAGCCTTTGACTGTGTGGATCACAACAAACTGGAAAATTCTTGCAGAGATGGTAATACCAGACCACTTGACCTGCCTCCTAAGAAATCTGTATGCAGGTCAAGAAGCAACAGGTAGAACCAGACATGGAACAATAGATTGGTTCCAAATTGGGGAAGGAGTACGTCCAAGCTGTATATTGTCACCCTGTCTATTTAACTTCTATGCAGATTGCAGCATGCAAAATACCAGGCTGGATGAAGCACAAGCTGGAATCAAGATTGCTGGGAGAAATATCAATAACCTCAGATATGCAGATGACACCACTCTTTTGGCAGAAAATGAATTACTAAAGAGCTTCTTGATGAAAGTGAAAGAAGAGAGTGAAAAAAATTAGCTTAAAACTCAACATTAAAAAAACAAAGATCATAGCATCTGATCCCATCATTTCATGGCAAATAGATGGGGAAATAATGGAAACAGTGACAGACTTTGTTTTTTGGGGCTCCAAGATCACTGCAGATGGTGACTGCAGCCATGAAATTAAAAGACGCTTGCTCCTTAGAAGAAAAGCTTTGACCAATCTAGGCAACATATTAAAAAGCAGAGACATTACTTTGCCAACAAAGGTCTGTCTAGTCAAAGCTATGGTTTTTCCAGTAGTCATGTTGGGATGTGAGAATTGGACCATAAGGAAAGCTGAGGACTAAAGAATTGATGCTTTTGAACTGTGGTGTTGGAGAGGACTCTTGAGAGTCCCTTGGATTGCAAGGAGTTCCAACCAGTCCATTCTAAAGGAAATCAGTCCTGAATACTCATTGGAAGGACTGATTCTGAAGCTGAAGCTCCAGTACTTTGGCCACCTGATGGGAAGAGCTGACTCATTGGAAAAGACCCTGATGCTGGGAAATCCTGAGAGCAGAAGGAGAAGGGGGCAACAGAGGGTGAGATGACTGGATAGCATCACCAACTTGATGGACATGAGTTTGAGCAAGCTCCAAGAGTTGGTGATGGACAGGGAGGCCTCGTATGCTGCAGTCCATGGGGTCACAAAGAGTCAGACATGACTGGGCAACTGATCTGAACTAAACTGAAGGGATTCTGCATACTCTAATACAACATTTGGGGTTAAAACAATAGACACGTCTAGAGAAAGAAAAACAGTGCATGTTATTAAAGGCTTTCCTTTTATTTCATGTTAAGAAATTTGAGGATTTTCTTAAGAACTAATTGATGCATTTTATGTAGAGATGTAATCTGTATGCAGGTCAGGAAGTAACAATTAGAACTGGACATGGAACAACAGACTGGTTCCAGTAGGAAAAGGAGTACGTCAAAGCTGTATATTGTCACCCTGCTTATTTAACTTCTATGCAGAGTACATCATGAGAAACCCTGGACTGGAAGAAGCACAAGCTGGAATCAAGATTGCCAGGAGAAATATCAATAACCTCAGATATGCAGATGACACCACCCTTATGGAAGAAAGTGAAGAGGAACTCAAAAGCCTCTTGATGAAAGTGAAAGTGGAGAGTGAAAAAGTTGGCTTAAAGCTCAACATTCAGAAAACAAAGATCATGGCATCTGGTCCCATCACTTCGTGGGAAATAGATGGGGAAACAGTGGAAACAGTGTCAGACTTTATTTTTAGGGGCTCCAAAATCACTGCAGATGGTGACTGCAGCCATGAAATTAAAAGACGCTTACTCCTTGGAAGGAAAGTTATGACCAACCTAGATAGCATATTCAAAAGCAGAGACATTACTTTGCCAACAAAGGTCTGTCTAATCAAGGCTATGGTTTTTCCTGTGGTCATGTATGGATGTGAGAGTTGGACTGTGAAGAAGGCTGAGCGCCGAAGAATTGATGCTTTTGAAGTGCGGTGTTGGAGAAGACTCTTGAGAGTCCCTTGGACTGCAAGGAGATCCAACCAGTCCATTCTGAAGGAATCAGCCCTGGGATTTCTCTGGAGGGAATGATGCTGAAGCTGAAACTCCAGTACTTTGGCCACCTCATGCGAAGAGTTGACTCATTGGAAAAGACTCTGATGCTGAGAGGGATTGGGGGCAGGAGGAGGAGGGGACGACAGAGGATGAGATGGCTGGATGGCATCACTGACTCAATGGACGTGAGTGTGGGTGAACTCTGGGAGTTGGTGATGGACAGGGAGGCCTGGCGTGCTGCGATTCATGGGGTTGCAGAGACAGACAGGACTGAGCGACTGAACTGAACTGAACTGAAGGCATTGTCTCTGCCTTCAGGATCCCAGAGGTTTTAGAAAAACTCCATAGAGAAAGTGATTTTTGATCTAAGAATTTTTCAGATGAAAAAGAACTTTTGAGGCAGAAGGACTACTATGTGCAAATTGTATAAGGTATTACATATGTTCATATTCAAGACCCACAGGTGTTTAATGGGTCTTGAGCCTAAGTTCATGTGGGAGGGGCCAGATGAAGCAACTAGAGATCAGACAATGGGGTGGTTCCCTTGTTGGTCAAGCTTTTAAAGTGACAAGAAGACATGATTTTGTATTTTATGACTTAAAATACACATATGCATAGGGAGAATGTGTTAATATCTATGGTTATAGTACATACTGTGACCAGTTTTATTATCAGTCAAGTGCATTGATTAACATTCTCAGGATCTGGCCATTTTGGGGAACAGGCCATTTCTGGCCTCATTAAACCCACATAACTTAATGTTGCAGTAGATAAATTAGGTAAAAATGCCCTAGTTCTGAAATCTAATAATCACCATGAAATGTAATATTCATCATGCCAGAACACTGCAATTATTTTGCTTTTTTTCCCAAATGTTCCCTCAAGAAAATAAATGGCATATTTCTCACATGTTTAAGAACACAATAACTAAGGAATAGTGACTAGTATGTTACAAATGAAGTCACACTGATGTGAAATCGAAAGCAACAAGTGAGTTGAGTGGGAAAATGTATGACCTAGTGAAAGCATTTGTCAGAGGGACTTAGTGAGTCAGATTATTTACCCTGATTTTGTTGTTGTTGTTTTTTCTTAGAAAATCAAGCAAACCAAAGGTTAAAGTAAGTTTCTTCAAAAAAAAGTATCTTCTCTGAATTCTTGGGATTTCTTTGATAGTTTATGAAACATATCATCACCTAATTTAGATTTTTTCCAATCTTTGCCACAAGCAATATTATAAAGTGTGGTTTGGTGAATTTTGCCCACTGCAAGAGCAGGAATCACTTCTTTGCAGAGCTTTTCATTTCAAGATGCTGTTAAAGGTATAAATAGTAATCAAAACTAGATATAGATATTAAAATAAAGATAATATCTAAACAGGAATTCAAAGAACAAGAGATTTTGATTTGTTTGTGCAATATTTTTATCATACTTTAAGAAGCAACTTTCTGGGGAAAATAATATTGTCTATAATTGTCCTACTTCACAGATCTCTGGCCTTTTTGCATACTGAGTCTTCTAAAATAACCTAGAAAAATTGTACTGACCTTCTCTTTAGACAGGATTGCATCTGATTTTCCTTATATGATGTTACATGCTCAGAGCATTGTTATTGTATTCCTTTAAGCATAATTTAAGAAAGATGAAATTTGTGTTTAGTTACCCAATTCTCCACTGCCTCAACAGTCTTTCTAATGGAATTTATCTAAACCCTAAGAAGACAAAATCCCATGAAAATTTATAGAATCCTCTGCGTAATGGAGCTAGGACCTATAGCCTAGGATTAATCCCCCTACTTAAGCTTCAGGTGGAGATAAAAGAAAAAAATAGAGAAGAGCAAGTGAAGAGAGTCTTAAAAAGAGCAGGGGTGTGTAGCAAATGATTTCCCCGGTGGTCCAGTGGTTAAGAATCCACCTTGCAATGCAGGGGGTGTGTGGTCAATCCCCCATCCGGGGAACTGAGATCTTACCTACCATGGAGCAGCTAAGCCTGCGCCACAACTGCTGAGCCTGCACACCACAACCAGGGCTGCACACCACAGCCCTGCAACAGAAAGATCCCGCATAATGCAACTGAGACCTTAAGTAAGTGAAGTCACTCAGTCGTGTCCGACTCTTTGCGACCCCACGGACTGTAGCCTACCAGGCTCCTCTGTCCATGGGATTTTCCAGGCAATAGTACTGGAGTGGATTACCATTTCCTTCTCCAGGAGAGGATCTTCCCAACCCAGGGATCGAACCCGGGCCTCCCGCATTGTAGACAGATGCTTTACCATCTGAGCCACCAGGAAGTCTTACGCAGTCTAACTAAGACCTTACGCAGCCAAAGAAATAAATAGATTTTTTTATAACAGGTTCTCAGGTGATGAGAACTGTAGTAAACAGAGTTCTCCCAGGATCTTTCTTATGGAGTTTGCTGTAGAATTGCCTGAAATCAACCATGCCTCATGCTTCGATGAATAAACAGAGAGGAGAAGCTAAAAGAGTAAGAGAATTAGGCTTTTAAAGAGAAGGGAGTGGAAGAGAGGCGAAGCCGGGCATAAGGTGTTTCAAGCCTAGATTCTTACTGTGGAAATGACCTTGAGCATTTTAAAGCAAGGCTACCCAAGCAGCATGTTGCAAAACCACACGCTGAGCTGTCAAATTTTGATCAATGTGTAGAATTTATTTAGGCTTTGTTGTGAAAATGAAGCAGTCCGCGGATTGCCCCTGATGTTTAGTACATGAAGAAGAAAACACACAGCAGATACTCAGCACAAAGCAGAATGACTTGGCTTTCCAAGCTCCTTGGTACCTTAAAGTTAAAAACGTTCTACGTAGAACTACTTAAAAACCTGAGCAAGTGAGAGATATGTGTCATGTATCTTTCGTGACACAGGGGGCACTGGAAACTTCTGGTATGGGAGGTGAGCAGAGTCTTCATCAACTTCAGCCATTGTGAGGTCATCTGAGCACCGGTCTTAGCCCCACTGCACAGCCTGGGAGCATTGGATAGAGCTGGATACAGTTCTCTGCGACAACATGGTGTGGAGCAGAAAGGAAAGAAAGAAAAATTGTGTGCTCACCAGGACACTCCAGCTTTGGCTTGGGGAGTTCACAGGTTTAGCCGGGGCAGTAAAGCAATAAACACAGAACTGAAGGACCACCAAGGGGCTAGTGAGTGCTCCATAACCCTCGGTGATTTATATGCACTGTGCTACATGCATTTGTGTTGTAATAATTACTCATCTGCTTAGTGCCTTTTTGAGTCTGCTAATCTCCTCAAGTGTGCAGCCAAAAATATCTAGCATTTTAAAGTGTCATTTAAATCTCTGAAGGACAAGACTCACTGCTTGGTCCATTTCATGTGGGAAAAGTACGGGATGTTTTTGACAATCCCTCACCTCCATCTCCACAATAGCCATGGAGTGGGATGTGCCCTGGTGGCTGCTGCTTAAAAGAATATTGATTTCTCCAGGATACTGTCCTTCCATCACACTGTGTGGCAGAATTTAGTACAACAAAAGGTTAAAGAATGCCATGCACTTTTCCTAGCAAGAGGACTTGACATCTCTGAATTTGGGAAAAGTAATTTCCCTGAGAATGACAACCCTCCTGAGATGTTTGATTCTCAAAATGACATTTTTTTCATCCAGACACAACACTTTGAACTTCTGATTGCTCCTTGGTGCCTAATATCATGTTTAGTGTTCTAATGACCTTTAATAAGCCCAGCTATCCTTTTAAAAAATGAAGTTTGCTTTGGAAATACTGGCTGCTTAAATAACTCCTGGAGAGAGTTAGGAGTTTTCTTGCAGATGCCAGACTGGTAAAATGTAAATATCTAGAATCCCTAATACTTTGCATTTATTTATTTATAGTCATTGTCTGTTGATGGATATTGTCAATAATTCATAGGAAAGATTAGCAAATCACATTACAGTCATCTAGGGATTTTGAATTATATGGTTTAGAGCCAGTTAGTGCATACTTGGAGCAAGTACTTGAATGTGTGATTATTATTTGACCTGGTTAAACCTTGGCACTTTACACTATCCTGGGTAGACTTTGTAGAGCTTAGTGTTTCTGTGCTTTCTCTGAAAGTGAGGGCTTGTTCTCATTCTCAGGCAGTTTAAAGTCTCTCTTCTTCCCTGCCAAGTACTCTTGGGTCAACTGCAGGTCTTGATCCCAATGCCTTTCTACTTAGTGAGCTTGCATTGTGCAGACTGCCAACCACCTAATGTATTCACCATCACCTCTGGTCCAATGGCTTTGGAATCTAAAACCAAACCAAAGCTCCTAGTAATTTGTTCTATTTTCAAGTCATTATTTTATATGACGGTTATGACCTTTCCAGAAAAAAATCTGTTGCAAAGTTGGAAGACCTTTTGTTATATTTGCAAAAGCCACCTTACCTTGTTAATTAACTGGTTAAGCTAGAGTAGTAGGTAGTGACATTGCACCTGGAGAGGATGAGGGGCAAAGGGAAAGAGGGAGAAAGCCAGCAACTTTTTATTTTTAGTGGACTACTTACCCCTTTGGGGACTATTTTGTTTTTTCTCTCTGTCTTTTCTTTCTTGCCTTTACTTGATTTTTTGAGTAATAGTACCTTTACTTGATCTAGTTTTAGAACAGGAAGAGGCCACAACTGCAACTCAGGGCAAAACTGTTAGAGAGAAGTTAGTGAGGCTGAGGCCAGCATGGATTTGAGTTGACCTCACATATCCTCTAGGCTTCCCAGGCGGCGCTAGTGAATAAAGAACCCGCCTTCCAAGGCAAGAGATGTAAGGTTCAATCCCCGAGTCAGGAAGATCCCCTGGAGGAGAGCATGGCAACCCACTGCAGTATTCTTGCCTGGAGAATCCCACGGACAGAGGAGCCTGGTGCCTACAGTCCATCGTGTAGCAAAGGGTCAGATGCCATTGAAGCTACTTAGCATGCACACATGTGCATGTTCTCCACTAATATCTGTCATAATCAGGAACAACTCTAAACTGATGACCACCACATAGAGACTCTGTGCTCAGCACAGGGCTGCAGACTCATGTACCTCAAGTTTTCTGCCTTTAGAACCTCAAAGTCCAGTGAGAAAGAGTGACATAGCCATAGATGCTTCTGGTGCAGTATGATAAGCAAGTACTATAAGAATGAACAGTGTGCTGTAAGCACTCAGAAAAGGGATCATTCACTTCATCTTGAACTGAAAGGTTGCTAAAGACCTAGAAACTGATCTAGTAAATATCTAAAGCAGACCACCTTTAGAGTGGCAAACTTTGCCAGTAATGGATCAGAGATGATTTAAATAGGTGGAGCATTTTCTTTTACTGTACTGAGGATTCTTTTTGGCATTGTAATTTGGAAAGTTCTAAAATGTCCATTTATTAAAACAGTAAGATACCACTACATATCTATTAGGATGGATAAGATCCAAAATGCTGACAACACCAAATGCTCCACCAAACTTGGAGCAAGAGGAACTCTCATTCTTTCTAGGTGGGAAAACAAAATGGAACAGCTATTCTGGAAGACAGTTTGACAGCTTCTTAAAGCTAAATCTAGTTTTACCATATAATCCAGCAATCTCATTCCTAGGTATTTGTCAGAATGAATTGAAGATATGTCTACACAAAAACCCGCACATGGATGTTTATAGGAGATTTATTCATAATTGCCAAAACTTGGCAGCAACCATGATGTCCTACAATACCTGACTGGATAAACAAACTCGGATGCATGTATGTGTGTGTGTTTGTGTTGGTCATTCAGTCGTGTCCAACTCTGTGACTGTATGGAGTGTAGTCTGCCAGGCTACTCTGCCCATGGAATTCTCCAGGCAAGAATACTGGAGTGGGTAGCCATTCCCTTCTCCAGAAGATCTTCCCAATCCAGGGATTGAACCTGGCTCTTCTTCATTGCAGCAAATTCTTTACCATCTGAGCCAGCAGGGAAGCCCAATACATCAATACAAGGGAATAATATTCGCTATGAAAAGAAATGAACCACAAAAAGGCATGGAGGAAATTTAAGTGCTTAGCAATAAGTTAAAAAAGTCAGTCTAAAAAGGCTACATGTTGTCCATTCCAACAACATGGCATTTGGGGAAAGAAAGAGAGACAGTTGAATAGTGGTGATGCTTGCAGTGTGAATGTACTTAATACCTGCTGAACTGTACACTTAAAAATTGTTAAAATTGTAAATTTTATATTCTGCATATTTTACTACACACATACAAAACAATATGTATAGTAAAAGATCAGCGGTTGCCAAGGGTTTAAAGAAAGGGAGGATAAGCTGAATAGGTGGAGCACAAGATATTTAGGGCAGTAAACTATTCTGTGTGGTTCTGTAATGGTGGATTCAGGACATTTTTCATTTGTCAAAATCTATAGAACTGCGGGAGTTGGTGATGGACAGGGAGGCCTGGCGTGCTGCGATTCATGGGGTCGCAGAGAGTCGGACACGACTGAGCGACTGATCTGATCTGATCTCTGATCTAACAGAACTGACTGGCTTCCCAGGTGGTGCTAGTAGTAAAGGACCCACCTGCCAACGCCGGAGAAATAAGAGATGTGTCTTCGATCCCTGGGTTGGGAAGATCCCCTAGGGGAGGGCATGGCAACCCACTCCAGTATTCTTGCCTGGAGAATCCCCATGGACAGAGGAACCTGGTGGGCTGCAGTCCATGGGGTTGCAAAGAGTCGGACACGACTGAAGCAAGTTAGCAAGCACACACAAAGAACTGACACACAAAGAGTAAAATATAAAGTAAACTATGGGCTTCAGTTAAAAATAATGTATCAATATTGGTTCTTTGATTGTAACCAATGTACTGTACTCATGTAAATTTTAGTAATAGGAGAAACTGTGTATGTGGAGAGAGAATATATATGGAAGCTCTCAGCACTCTCTGTGTATTTTCTATAAATTTAAACTTCCATAAAAACTACAGTTTATTGAAAACATCCATTTGGATAAAGTCAAATAAGTATACAGGAAAAATGATATATAAGATCGGCCATGAATTAATTTCAATTTTGATTTGAGCAAAAGAATACAAGTCTATAGAGGTTAGTGACTTTAAACCTAAGGATACATATGCATGCACACACACACACACAATTTAAGGAAAAGAATGAAGCATGATAATTAACTGGAAACTTACAAGATATCTGGTTGTATGCATAGCTATAGTTTTCTTTCAGCTGTGGCTTGAGCTGAGTGACAGATTTTGTTCAGAAAGTAATTGTTCCTTCATGAATATTCTCATTTTCTAGGCTTTCTTACCATATTGCTATTTCAGTTACTGCATCAGTGCATTAGATAGCATTAGGTAAACCAGATGCAGAGTGGTATGGATGAGAGGCTTGCACGCTGGATAGGATTTTAGCATAATGGGGTTCTAATTTCATCTCTACCACTGAGTGGAAACAAACAGGCAAGCTATTCACCCTTCCACAAACATAGTTTCCACATCTATCCAATAAGAGGGTTGGACGACAAGTTCTCTGAATTCCATTTTTGCTCTCAAGTTCTTTTGTCTTGTCTGGTTAAATTTAGCCAAGACATAATTTGGAGAATCTCAAACAAAGCCCATGTCTGCAGAGATAATTTCATTTTGAGACAAATCAAATGTTGACTTACTTCATCAATTACTATTTGGACTTTAAAAAACAAAATACCCACGTCAGTATCCTGACTACTCTGACTGGGTCAGAGTCACCCTTTTATATGCTCTTATAGAACCATTTAACTCCCTTCTATATCTCTTACCACAGTTTTTAATTAAACCTTTATTTTTATGATTACCTTTAATGCCTGCACACATGCACACCCACCACTAAACTGTGAGCTATACAAGAGTAGGCAAAGATTTTATTTTATTCACCATTAATTCTCTAGTCCCTGGAGCCCAGAGTAAGTGGACAATGCAAATATAAGTAAATAAGTAAATGAATGAAGATATTAGCTTAATGTAACACAAACATAATTTTCAATTTATGTGAATAAAAATAAAATTATGATTTTTAAGGCATGCCTTACTCTACATGAATTAGGAAGCCTTTCCTAAATGATATCTAGCATAGATTGAAAACTTAAGCTGAAATAACAGCAACTGAGTAATTTTAATATTAGGGAATCAGCAGTAATTTCTTTCGGAGAAGGCAATGGCACCCCACTCCAGTACTATTGCCTGGAAAATCCCATGGATGGAGGAGCCTGGTGGGCTGCAGTCCATGGGGTCGCTAAGAGTCGGACACGACTGAGTGACTTCACTCTCACTTTTCACTTTCACGCATTGGAGAAGGAAATGGCAACCCACTCCAGTGTTCTTGCCTGGAGAATCCCAGGGACAGGGGAGCCTGGTGGGCTGCCGTCTATGGGGTCGCACAGAGTCGGACATGACTGAAGCGACTTAGCAGCAGCAGTAATTTCTTTTACTTTATTGATCTACTACTAATTATGTGAGTCACTGGCATCAGTTACATTTATACATTTTTCATCTAAAGTAGTTTCTAGGCAAATGGATGAATTAAAATTGTCATAAGAGAAAATCAATGAGAGTAGAGGAGCCTGGCGGGCTACAGTTCATGGGGTCACAAAAGTTGGACATGACTTAAGAGACTAAACCACCACTACCATGTTCAGTATAAATGTTAGAATAAAAGTAACAAAATGGAAATAGATTTTTCATTTTAAATTCAAATATTTCTTCAATTGATGATTTGGCCACTTAGAATTTACATTTTCATTTGCTGTGAAAAAAGAAACTGAAAAAAATGTAAAAAAATAAGTCCTATTATTTTATTTGAATAATAGCTGAAGAAATCTGAAATCTTAATTACTTAGTCTACCCTTTCTAAAAATAAGTTACATCTCTGCATGGTTGACTTGGTACTTCTTTTGGTCAGATACATCAATAAGCTATTGGGCGGACTATCTTTTGCTTTCTTCTATCCTGTGTTCATGGAGATGATTCTAAACACCAGTTTAATGTTTGCCCTTTATGGCCAATTTATTATTTCATGTTTTAGAAGTCCATCTAAAATCATCCCTTTAATTCATTTAATAACATGCCCAATAATTCAAAACATCAATTTACAAAGATTATTTGTTTAGTCCAAGAGAGTGTTCTATGGCAAATGGAGAACCATAGATTTAAAACTTAGAACAAATACAAGATTGTAAAAACACAATACAGTTTTTTATGACTTATCTGAAATTGAAATAGATGCCTGAGGTGTAAAGAATTTTTCAAACAAACAAATCATCCAGTTCAACTTAGGCAAGTAAATAACACAATTAATGAAAACGTTTGCCTTGAATATATAGCAAATATAGACCTTGGCTTTGGGGGAAAATGTTTTAATATGACTGTGACTTGACATTGGAAAACATTTTCATTAAGATCAGAAAAATGTCAGAATATGCTATTAGCTGATGTCATTCTTTATTTTCCCTAGGTTTAAGCATATTGGATTTTCATTGTGACTGAAAATATTCTCAGTCTAGATATGTATGGTGGTTTTAAATTATTTCAATCTATTGTTCAGGCTGTAGATACACATTGACCTTAGTGATTTTTGTAGTAGTCCAACATAGAACCACCTGCTGGGGTTAGAAATTTTTACTTTGAAACTAATTCAGCCATTTATTTTAGCTGAAATGAAGGCGCTTTGTATATAAACAAAGTTCATTTTCTTTTGCCTAACAGTAATTCATTTTCAAAATACTCATTGGATACTTGGAGATAATTTGTTTTTGCTTTGGATTTTTTTTTCTGCATATATAAAATATTTTTGAAACAAAACAATAGATTTCAAGTAACATAGAATCTTCAGATCACATAATAAAGGGTAGCGCTGTTTGAAGGAAAGAACATGCTTTAAATACCTTTGGTCCAGTTTCTCTAAATCATTGTGGCATATTAAGTATTTCCATACCCTTAGAAGCTCAGTAAGTGGAGGGTGCAGGGCAGCAAAAGATCGAGCTACCTGGGTTTAACGCTAAGAATCCTACAGCTTGTGTGAAGTTGAAGCTGCCTTGACAGCACAAGTGTGTTGATGAGTTAATTATCATTAAACTTTTACATGCTTCTAATGAAAAGAATTTAACCTGGTGGTTCACCAGTAGATGGATCCACCCGTAATTCAGGAGATTTGGGAGATGTGGGTTCAATCCCTGGGTCAGGAAGACCCCCTGAAGAAGGAAATGGCAACCCACTCCAGTATTTTTGCTTGAAAAATCCCATGGACAGAGGAAACTGGTGGGCTACAGTCCACAGGGTCACAGAAAGTCAGTCACAACTGAGCAAAACAACAACAATGAAAGGAATATCCATCTTCATTCTATATTCACATTCAGATAAGTATAAATCTTTGAAGCTGTCACATTTCCAATTCTAAGAACATGAAGACTTCTAGGACCCACCCAGTCATCCATCACTATTCTTAATTTTGTCCAGATGATATCCTTCTTAGATAAAATGGGGGGGAGGGGAGCCAAAAGAAAAGAGGGACACCATTGCTCATGTTTTTCTATATGTGAAGCAAGGGTATCAGCTCATTGAAATAAGTAACTACAATCCAAAATCTTATATATGTGAATTGGGGACGAATCAGCTACTTCTTTCCTATTGATTTACATTTATTTTTATGCTGCACTAGGGTGTTTCACTTCTGTTTTGAAATCAGTTGACTATTGATATCTTTAAAGACAAATAAGAACAAGATGCTAAAATTGGTAATAGAATACTGGCATTAAATGTACAAGCCATTCTGGATATCTTTTATTGTATGTTTAGAAAAATATAGTTTGTGAAGCTTCATCTTAAATCATCAATCTACCTTTTGGCTCAAACTCTTTGGTATCAAACTTTTTGTACCGTCATTAGGGAATTTGGTGAACAGAGTTAATAACATCTAACTACTGCACAGATGGTAAAGCTAGGGCCATTTCTTGAGTTTATGTTCCAATGTTTGGTTTAAACTAGAAACCAAACGTTAAGGCCTTATCTTCACATACTCTTCTGAGCTCACTCTTCAGCGCCTGGAGTGATGCATCCATCACCTAGCACAGTGCCTGGTGTGCAATAGCATTTGGTTTGACCGGAGCAAATGAAAACTATGGCATCATTAGCCAGAATGATCCAAAAGTGCTATACTCTGGTTGAGCTGGTATTACCATGCCTTGATCAACTGGAGGATATATGGATTACTCTGTAAGGGATGGTGCCTTCAAAGTCATATCTGCTTGCTGCGGTGCCTCATTTCCAAAACAGACAGATTTCATCCTGGCTACCTAGGTTTATTCTTAAGTAGATAGATGAGAAGACAGGAGTTCACCAGACCTCAGCCGCATAATCAAGTCTCATTTACTGCAATTGCAAGAAAGCCTTCTTGTGGATGGTAGAAACTGAGAGGGGACTGTGGACTATCTTAAGCAAGAAAATATGACAAAGAGTGTGCCCCATTGCTTCCCAGTTGAGTTACTTGGTCTCAAAGCATCAAGCTAGAATTTCAGTTTATAATCTTTAGGTACATTGTAGCAGATGACGCCAACTTCATTTTAGATTCTAATCATTTGAGATCACCAATATGGGCAAGACTCCAAGAAATGTAAATATAGTGATAGAAACTCTTTTCTTCCGTGACCTTGACTATTTTCTGCCATCCTTCATGACCTCTAATAAGGTGAAAGGATTGATACATAACCAACGCAGGTTAGGTGAATAAACACAGAAAACTCAATGGCAGTCCAACCCATTTACAAGTGAAAAGTTCAGCTGAGGGCAGAAGGATTTTCATTTTACATAATTTCAAATATGTTTGTTTAATTAGAAAACCTTAAATTTGTAAGGCGTATTGTCATTTTTGAGATTTGTTCACAGTCATGAATATATCTGCTGCTGCTGCTAAGTCGCTTCAGTCGTGTCTGACTCTTAGCGACCCCATGGACTGCAGCCTACTCCATCCATGGTATTTTCCAGGCAACAGTACTGGAGTGGGGTGCCATTGCCTTCTCCGTAAATATATCTGAGCTACCCAATAACAATAACCCTGAGGTGGAGTGATCTATTTCTATTCTTCACTTTGCACAAAGTCCATGACTTGCAGACATGGTTAAAGCAGGCTTGCAGTCTTGGTTTCAAGACTGACTTTTTCATAGTCAGGGAGAAAGCCTGGACATCGATGTCACAGACTGCTGCTGCTGCTAAGTCGCTTCAGTCATGTCCGACTCTGTGCGACCCCATAGACGACAGCCCACCAGGCTCCCCCATCCCTGGGATTCTCCAGGCAAGAACACTGGAGTGGGTTGCCATTTCCTTCTCCAATGCGTGAAAGTGAAGTCACTCAGTCGTGTGCGACTCTTCGCAACCCCATGGACCACAGCCCGCCAGGCTCCTCCATCCATGGGATTTTCCAGGCAAGAGTACTGGAGTGGGTTGCCATTGCCTTCTCCATGTCAGAGACTAGAGATGTGAAATTGATGCTGTTGTCTTTCATGGATAGCCTTTAGTAGTAGAACCAGGTTGAGGATCAAAGATTTACAGTTCTCAAGTCAATCTTCATGATTTTGTTTTCCACTCAATTCTGCTAGATGTAATCATATAATGTAGCTGAGACATGGATCAGCAGGCATGCATAGTCGTGTTCGACTCTTTGCAATCCTATGGACATGTAATTTGAAACCCCATAGCCTACTAGGCTCCTCTGTTCATGGGATTTCCCAGAAAAGACTACTGGAGTGGGTTGCCATTTCCTTCTCCAGGGGATTTTCCCAACCCAGGGACTGAACCAGAGTCTCCTGTATCTTCTGCATTGCCAGGCAGATTCTTTACCACTGAGCCACCAAAGTAAATCATCATTATGGACCTTTATGAAAATAGTAATGAGTGTCATTCAAAAACGAGGAGTATTTTAGCAGCAGCACCTTTTACATTTATGTAAAATGCCTTACTTTGGTGGATATTATCGAAGGTTTCTGTTTGTTTTTTAAATAGCAAACCCTTTTCATCCCCTAAAAAGGAACTGAATACCAGGAATAAAACCTGTTATAAACTATATTCTATTATTAGTGGCTAGGAAAGCCACACATTTGAAGATATTTTCAATTAATTTCTATTTAATGACTTCCAGTGAGACATGAATTCCTAATAAAATTAGAAGCAACATTCTTTAGGTTCTTTCCAACAGATTTCAACTTTTAGTTGAAAAGTATTCATTAATTCTTTAACTTAAAATAGCATGGCCCTCTGAAACAGTTCCCTATCAGAGAGATTTTTACACCTTGGAGAAGATTCTACTCTGTCTTAGCCTGTCCCCCCGAGGGCAGAGCTCACAACCCTGAGGAGCAGCTGGCCCATAGAGCCCTCTGAGACAGTGCCCATTGCAGGGACTTCTGTCCAGTTTCCCAGTGACTTTCCTTTGTGGGTTCCTTTTCAAATTTGGACTCCAGTTGTTTGAAAGACAAGTTCCCAGTCTAGAGTAGAAAACAATACATTCAAT
The DNA here is from genome assembly GCF_003369695.1 of Bos indicus x Bos taurus. NCBI lineage: Eukaryota > Metazoa > Chordata > Mammalia > Artiodactyla > Bovidae > Bos > Bos indicus x Bos taurus. The sequence continues at coordinate 32,990,474 of NC_040095.1, forward strand.
CTTTGTACTTCTAGCCTAGAACTGAGAGACTGAGAACATTTGGCATTCGTGTGATTTTATGACTTTCAGATAATTGATATGTACTATCAATTATATATCATATATTTTGTTGCCTCTAGGGTAATTTTGATATTTCAGTATATTATTTATTTAATTAAGTTGTTTCATAAGATCATGTCATCTGTTTTCAGGACACTGTGCAGTCATTTTCAAAATTCAGTTGCAGGCAAATACCTTGATGTAAGGTTGACTGTGGTGCCTGCTGGTCATTGCATTCTCTGAATGAGTCTACTTCTACTTTTAGTATTTATTTACTTGGCTATTTCTTTATTTGGCTGTTGGGTCTTAGTCACGGCATGCAAACTCTTAGTTGCAGCATGTTGGATCTAGTCCCCTGACCAGGTATTGAAATGGAGTCTTAGCCCCCGGAGCACCAGGGAAGTCTCTGTATCTTAGTATTGATATCTCACAGAGGTACTGCTGACAGAAGGATTTAGGAGAGCAGCATCTATATAAAAACATGCAGTTAATGCAATTGTACATGTGACTTTATAGAATTTTGGAACTTGAGGTTCCAGAAAACACATGCACACACACACCAGAGCCTCTTTTCTGCATTTCGAACAGCTCTACATGTGCCCACCTGAAGGCTCCTTTGGCCTGCTTTATGGCCAGCGATTTTCCTTCTGTTCCAGTCAGAAGCAATCCTATAACAACTTGTAAAGACCTAACCCTGAAAACCTCCCATGAGATCATCCAGGACTGGATATGGTCTGCCATGAGGGAGCATTTCATTTCACCTTTCTAGGAATTATTTTGATTGCATTCTAGATAAATGTGAGGGAGATTTTAATTAAGAAAAAAAAAGCATAGCAAGTGCTTTTAGGACCACAGTGTCAAACGCTGCCCTAAAATATAACCAGACACAGTTGCAAATAATGCTCCCCTTACGTGGTGCATTCTATGCTCAATGACTTTAGAATCAATAGCTAGGTAATTAATGACTTAATTAAAACCGCAGTGAGGAAGGGCAGCATTATTGTCATATGTCACTTGACCAGACCCTGCTTCTGTACTCACTAAGTGCAGATTCAAACAGGCAGTAAGATAAGTTACATGGCCCAATATTTACATGCATACATGACTTCAAGTTTCAGAGAAAAATACATTTCTGTGTATTCGTTCCATCCTTACTCTAAAACAACCCAGAGGAGACTCACCTGGATGTCTAACATCCCCTAACAACACCATTGCTACTGCCAGCTGGAGCTACTTCCTAGAAAATCCAGACTTCCATATTTCTCATCTGCTGTATTACTTTAGTCTCCAGCACCATCTAGTCTCAGACAACTCTTGAAGGCTTTTCTTACATTTCTAGTGGGACCATACCTCATGCACACTTGGTATCTTTTTTGGTGACAGAGAGATTTCTTGAACTCAAGAGGAAGAAGAATACATAAGAAAACAAGCTGGTGTTGACTCTTCTAGAAGTAGAGCTTGAGGGGTACTGCCTAATACATTCCTGCTTGCTTCAGAAGAAGCTGTTAAAGAATTCCCAAAAGATGATGATGGAATGACTGGGAAACATGAATAGAGAAATAGTCAAAAGAATCTTAGGTGGTAATAAGAGAGCCATAGTACCCAGAATAAGGGTGGAGATACCTGTGATACTCTCTACCCAAGTTAGAAAGTTGCATGATTTTCCAGAAGAACCTTTTTGGAGGGAGTATAGACAAAGTGAAATGTTCAGAAGGGAGTGAAAGGACCATAATAAAGTTCTTAACTGATCATCTAAAGGAAAGAAAATGAGATGTTAAAGATGGAGAAGGGCAGATGCAGATAGTCGGGCAGGAGGATCCCAATCATTTGCAAATATTTAAAGGAATACCACATCACAGAGGGATAATCTTGTGCTGGGTGAACCGAAGAAAGACTAGTGGGTGGTCAGAAAGAATTCTAATAGTGGGAGCAGGCCAAAGATGGGAGGGTTTTACTTAAGAGGCTGTGAGAATTTCAAGTCCCTGAAATATACGGCAGACTTGAGCCTTTCTTTGAAAAGCATGCTCTCCTACAATAATTCCAGGACAGTGTTTTGTAGAACACTGGGAATGATAGATGTCTCTTGATAGTTTGTGGGAAGAAACGAAAAAGGTGTGTTTGTGTGTGCATGCCTGTGTGTTAATAGTTTTGAGACTATTCTTGGGTCAAATAAGTTTCGAAAATGCCACTTTGATAATAGGGAAATACATTCTTATTTCAATAACATCTCCATGTCCTTAGCATGGTAATATGCTTAATATGCTACTCTGTCTATTGTGAACATCAAAGAGGCTTTAATATTACCTAAATTTATTCTACCAAAAGAGTATTTATTTGTCTTAGGAATGTCTTTCATTTAGCTTATGAAGTATTGTAGCATGGAACTCTGGGTAACATTTTTAGAGAATGTAGTCACTGATTATGAACATCTTAAGGATATTTTCAAATTGGATATCCTCTGGTGCTTTTCTAAATGTGGCAAAGAGGAAATATACAAGGAAAAGGGCAGTACATTAACAAATAAGATGCATATATGGCACCAATATGGTTTGGCAATATTCATTGTATGTTATTAAGTTCCTAGGAATTTTCCATGTTGTGAAAGAATACTAAAGCAGAGTATTTTTAAAGTGTCAGGTAACACAGTTTCCCAAAAGCATAGCCAATAGATAACAATGGAAAACACTCTTCTCAGCCTAATTGACTCAAGATTTTGCACTCTTTTGGTGCTATTAAAAGACTCTGACTTTGTAAGACCACTGTCAGGAGGAAATTAGAGAATTAACAGCATAATGAATCTTATTCTCTTGCAGAACAAATGACATATTCCTCTACCCTTTGCACCTGCAGTTGTCACCGATTAAAAGGGAAAGGCCAAAGAAATCACCCCCTCATAATTATGCATGATTACATGGGTCCATAGGCACACTGACACATTAGCACCTGTGATTTTATGATCAAATTAAATTCTGTTTGTGTTCATTCTGCCTGTTAGCATTTTCTCTAAGGAATGAAAAATCTCTGAATTTGACTTAAAAAAGAATTGAACATCTGATTTGGAAGCTACATTCATCTTTGAAAGAACATGTCAGGGAGATGCACAAAGTACAATATACGAAAGGCTGCAATAATGTAATAAATACCAGGTTTCCCCCCACCCCAGCTTCTGCTGGGCAATTTGGACTTGAAAAACTCTCCCATTAGACTGACCATAACAATTGTTTTCTTTAGAAGTAAGTTTAGATCTTCTGAGCTTTTGATACATTATTCTTAGCATAATGGTATCCAGAGGGAAATCCTAACAGGTGACTGATGTAAGACTATGTGGTCACTATTTTTAAGTAGTCTAGACTTGGTGGCCTTTCTGCTGTGCCAGAGGATATAAAGGTTCCACATGACTGTGCACAGTACGTGGCCCTAAGCACAAAGGAAGCTTTCCTGAGATGATCCTCTCCCACACTGCCTCCAAAAAAATACCCTCAACCAGCCTAAGAGCTACCCTGTTGGCTTGAGAGAAGTGGAAATGTGATTTTAGTTTCTCTCTCTCCTTAAGGTTACCAAAGTCTATTCCTGATTCTTATTTGGGTGAGAGTCTACTGATTCCAGAATTTCTTGCCACCTAAATTGTAGACTTAGAGATTAAATTTCCCAAGAAATAGACCCTAATTCTCTGAGATTTGTGTGCATTTTTATTCTGGAGTTCCCTCGGAATCCATCCCTATGGGCAAGTGAAGGGAAGAGGATTGAGTAGACGGAGAGCTGGGCTTTGATACAGTCACCACAAGGTCTTAGCCAAGCCTATAGGAAGCTCTGGAGCTGGGATGAACCTTCTGAGTTGTCCTGCCTTAAGGCAAGTGCTTATATTGCACCCTTCCCACAGATCAGTCATTAGATGCTGCTTGTCCCCAGAGAGTGCTGTGTGACCTTGACTGGTATGATTAACTCTTTAGCAGCGGGCAATTCTCAGGCAGAAACTCAGCTGAGAGCTGACAGTAAACAACATTCCTAGCACTTGTTGAAATGAGTACTCTCAGTCTGAAAAGGAGTTTCTGGGCAACTCTTCACAACAGGCACCACACATCTATTAACTTTTCCAGTCATTTGCCTTCGATAATCTAAATGTAGGAAAAATGCAGTTTGCTAACTTTTATTTACAGTCTACAATGTACTAGTTACTTCAAGCATGAACACTAAGAATACAGTAACAGCCGTCATTTATTGAGTTCTTATATCTCAAGTATTATATTAAATGTTTTTTTAATGTTGTTCTATTTAACCTCCACATTAATTTATGCTTCTTGGAGAAGGAAATGGCAACCCACTCCAGTATTCTTGTCTGGAAAATCCCATGGACAGAGGAGCCTGGTAGGTTACAAAGAAAATAGGGTCACAAAGAGTCAGACACGACTAAGTGACTTACACTTTCACTTAATTTACTCTTTTCATTCCCTTTCACAAATGAGGAAGCTGAAGCTAGAAGAGTTTAGGTGACTTGACTAAAGTTACACAAATGGAAGTGAGAGTGTCAGGATATGAACTCAGTCTTCCTCAAAGTCCTCTCTCTTAATGTCTATTTTCTACCACCTGTCCATCTTGTATTGCTTTGTTTTATTCTTGTGAAAATCCTAGGATTTACATACCATTTTTATGTATGTAAATATATACATAATACAAATTATGTATATATAATACATATACATATATACATATACAAATTATACCATTTGCAGTGAAGAAATTGAGCATCAGGAGATTACACAGCCTTTCTCAAGGTCACATATTATTAGTAACTCAAACAAGGCTCTAATTCTAAAGCTCTTATTCTTTCTACTGCCACTGTATTGATTATAGGCAGTTCATCAAAACTTGAGGAGAGGGAAATGGCAACCCACTCCAGTACTCTTGCGTGGAGGGTCCCATGGACCGAGGAGCCTGGTAGGCTACAGTCCATGGGGTTGCTAAGAGTCAGCACGACTGAGCAACTTCACTTTCACTCTTCATTTTCATTGGAGAAGGAAATGGCAACCCACTCCAGCATTCTTGCCTGGAGAGTCCCAGGGATGGAGGAGCCTGGTGGGCTGCTGTCTATGGGGTCTCACAGAGTTGGACTCGACTGAAGTGACTTAGCAGCAGCAGCATCAAAACTTGATAAATACTCACTTAACTCACTTATGAATCCTTAAAGAGTAGAGTTTACTTAGCCTTATGAATTTATAAGATTCCATAAACTATTTCCATTTGGAATTGTAAAGTGTGCTAAGAAACAGGCCAGCAGCCAGTTCATGAGGCTGAACAAGGCTACACGGACATTATTGTCCAATGTTTTCATGCAAGTCTATTCAGAGCAATTAAGCAATTTCTATTCATAACAATTCAAGTACTTCCAGAATTAGTCCCATAATTAAGGCAGGGACCATGTTGGTTTCATCCCTGTACCCACCTCAGCAAATGCCACATGCTTGGTACCCAGTAAAATTTATGAAAACTGAGAGGGAATATATGAACATAATGAGGACCAATAGTTTTCAGGACTTCGTCATCAAGAATCTCTACAGATGGATGGATAAAGAAGATGTGGTGTATATTCAATGGAATATGCCATTGTTGTTGTTCAGTCCCTAAATCTTGTCCAACTGTTTGTGATCCCATCGACTGCAGCAAGCCAGGCTTCCTTGTCCTTCACTATCTCCCAGAGTTTGCTAAAACTCAAGTCCATTGAGTCAGTGATGGCATCCAACCATCTCATCCTCTGTCACCCCCTTCTCCTTCTGCCCTCAGTCTTTCACAGCATCAGGGTCTTTTCTAGTGAGGCAGCATTTTCTTTCAGGTGGCCAAAGTATTGGATATTCAGCTTCAGCATCAGTCCTTCCAGTGAATATTCAGGATTGAATTTCCTTTAGAATTGACTAGTTTGATCTCCATGCAGTCCAAGGAACTCTCAAGAGTCTTCTACAGCACCACAATTCAAAAGCGTCAATTCTTTGGCACTCAGCCTTCTTTATGTCCAGTTCTCATGTCCACACATGACTACTGGAAAAACCATATCTTTGATGAGACAGACTTTTGTTGGCAAAGTGATGTCTCTACTTTTTAATATACTGTCTAAGTTTGTCATAGCTTTCCTTCCAAGGAGCAAGCATCTTTTAATTTCATGGCTGCAGTGGCCCTCTGCAGTGATTTTGGAGCCCAAGAAAAGAAAATCTGTCACTACTTCCACTTTTCCCCCTTCTATTTGCCATGAAGTTATGGGACTGGGTGGCATGATCCTCATTTTTAGAATGTTAAGTTTCAAGCCAGCTTTTTCACTCACCTCTCTCACCCTCATCAAGAGGCTCCCTAGTCCCTCTTCACTTTCTGCCATTAGAGTCGTATCATCTGCAAATCTGAGGTTGTTAATGTTTCTTCTGGCAATCTTGATTCCAGCTTGTGAGTCATCCAGCCCAGCATTTTGCATGATATACTCTGCATAGAAATTAAATAAGCAGGGTCATAATATTCAGCCTTGATATACTCCTTTCCCATTTTTGAACAAGTTTATTGTTCCATGTCCAGTTCTAACTATTGCTTCTTGACTTTCACACAGATTTCTCAGGAGGCAAGTAAGGGGGCCTGGTATTCCCATCTCTTGAAGAATTTTCCACAGTTTGTTGTGATCCACACAGTCAAAGGCTTTAGCATCATCAATGAAGCAGAAGTAGATGTTTATCTGGAATAATCTTGCTTTTTCTAGGATCCAGTGAATGTTGGCAATTTGATCTCTGGTTCCTCTGCCTTTTCTAAATCCAGCTTGAACATTTGGAAGATCTCAGTTCATGTACTTTTGAAGCCTAGTTTGAAGGATTTTGAGAATTAATTACCTTGCTAGCATGTGAAGTGAGTGAAATTGTATAATAGTTTGAACATTCTTTGGCATTGCCCTTCTTTGAGGTTGGAATGAAAACTGACATTTTCCAGCTCTGTGGCCACTGCTGAATTTTCCAAATGTGCTGGCATATTGAGTGCAGAACTTTCACAGCATTATTTTTTAGGATTTGAAATAGCTCAACTAGAATTCCATCACCTCCACTAGCTTGATTCATAGTAATGCTTCCTAAGGTCCACTTGACTTCAGACTCCAGGATGTCTGGATCTAAGTGAATGACCACATCATCATGGTTATCCATGTTATTAAGGCCTTTTTTGTATAATTCTTCTGTGTATTCTTGCCACCCCTTGTTAATATCTTCTGCTTCAGTTAGGTCCTTTCCATTTCTGTCCTTTTTGGTGGAACTAAACACTACTTGGCCATGAAAAAGAATGCAATTTTTTCCATTTGCAACAACATGAATGGACTTACAGAGTATTGTGCTAAGTGAGGTAAATAAAACAAAGAAAGACAAATACTGTATGATTTCATTCATATATAGAATCTAAAAAACACAAGTTACTTGATATAATAAAAAAGGAGCAGACTCACAGATATAGAGAACAGACTAGTGGCTACCAGTGGGGAGAAGTAAGGGGAGAGGAGCAATATAGAGGTGGGAGAGTAAGAAGGACAAACTACTATGTATAATATAAGCTACGAGGATATATTGTACAACACAGGAAATGTAGCCATTGTTTAATAATAACTATAAATGGAGGATGGGCTTCCCTGGTGGCTCAGTTAAAGAATCCACCTGCAATGCAGGAGATGTGGGTTTGACCCCTGGGTTGGGACGGTTCCCTGGAGAAGGAAATGGAAACTGAACCCAGTACTCTTGCCTGGGAAATCCCAGGGGCAGAGAAGCCTGGAGGGCTACAGTCCAGGGGGTCGCAAGAGTTGGAAATGACTTAGTGACTAAACCACCACCGTAAATGGAGTATAACCTTGAAAAACTGTGAATCACTATATTGTACACCTGTAACTTATATAATATTATACATCAGCTACACTTCAATTTTAGAAAATAGTCTTGTATACCATTTCCCCTCACAGAGACCATCTTCTCTTAATAAATGTACATTTTATGACTAATAACATGTCTCCATTGTTAAAAGCATGCAGAATTCCACTAGAACTTCCAATAAACCACAAATAGTCAATAGTAAATCTGAACTGATAAAATGATTCTGCCAATAAAAAAGGGCAACATTTCAGTGAATGTGTGTGACCACAGTTCATGGGTGACCAATTTCTTTCGTGGCTTTTGACATTACTATCTCTGCTATCCTGAGATCCTGGAATCCCAAGTCGGGAATGGTTGAGAGTGAAGGGATAAACCTAGATAGTCCTTGATGTATTTGTTCCAGGCAAAATCAGAAACGCTAAAACTTCCTTTCTGCACAAATTCAGCTGCAGCTTTTTCTTAGCAAATGGAAATCTTTCCAAAGGGGAGAAAGGACAGGCGGGTGCCAATAAATAGAAACTGTAAACTTTGAATAAAGTAAATCTCTTCTGAGCTTTGAGTCCCTGAATTCCCCAAGCATTGGCGTTGAATGAGGGGCTATGTGGTTCCCAGGAAGAGTCTGTGAGGTGAGAACACTTGATCCCACACACAAGTCTTCATTATATTGAAATACTACCCTTGAAAGAAAACCCACTATCTGCCTCCTGGCAATCTAAATCTTGTCAATACACTTAAGGGACTCTTTGTTTAGAGTGTACAAAGCTTTCTTTCTTCCTTCTCTCCTTTAGAAAATCAGCAGACAGAATAGTCCCCTGGCAGCTGGGGCTCCACTGAGGGCTGACCGTGCTCACATTCGTTTTTCTGGTTTATGACTCCTTCTGAAACAGGGACTGGAGTGAACGATGCTCCTGAGGACACAGCACACTTTGGGAACTCTAAACGCCCTTCTTCTTGCGGTTTATATGATCTTATTTTAATTGAAAATGGCTTTTTAACGGTTTTCTTCCCTGCTACAATAAAAAAAGTTGCCATCATCAAACGAAACGGATGGCATCTTTTGCTTTGATTTGACTGCATTACTTTTTGTTAAACAAACACAAAATCAAATTAAACTAACAAGCCTCCAGGCAAGGGAGGAAGGGGAGATGGTTCCCCTGTCTTCCTGAGGACTTGGAATCTGTCCCTTTGAAAACTGGAAGCAGCTTGAATGGTTAGGGTGAAGGCGAGGGTCACTCAGTCCTCCAATATTCCTGGTGTGATAGCAGCTCATGTGCTCTTCATGCAGGTTACCGTCTCTGAGACACACCTGTCTGTCTCAGTTCAGTTCAGTCGCTCAGTTGTGTCTGACTCTTTGCGACCCCATGGACTGTAGCCTACCAGACTCCTCTGGCCATAACATTTTCCAGGCAAGAGTGCTGGAATGGGTTGCCATTTCCTTTTCCAGGGGATCTTCCCGACCCAGGGAATCTGCATAGAAGTTAAATAAATAGGGTGACAATATACAGCCTGGACATACTCCTTTCCCAATTTGGAACCAGTCTGTTGTTCCACGTCCAGTTCTAACTGTTGCTTCTTGACCTGCATACAGATTTCTCAGGAGTGAGGTAAGGTGGTATTCCCATCTCTTCAAGAATTTTCCAGTTTGTTGTGATCCACACAGTCAAAGGCTTTGGCATATCAATAATGCAGAAGTAGATGTTTTTCTGGAACTCTTTTGCTTTTTCGATGATCCAACAGATAATGACAATTTGATCTCTGCCTTTTCTAAATCCAGCTTGAACATCTGGAAGTTTTCAGTTCACATACTGTTGAAGCCTGGCTTGGAGAATTTTGAGCGTTACTTTGCTAGCGAATGAGATGAGTGCCATTGTGCAGTAGTTCGAACATTCTTTGGTGTTGCCTTTCTTTGGGATTGGAATGAAAACTGACCTTTTCCAGTTCTGTGGCCACTGCTGAGTTTTCCAAATTTGGTGGCATATTGAGTGCAGCACTTTCACAGCATCATCTTTTAGGATTTGAAATAGCTCAGCTGGAATTCTATCACATCCACTAGCTTTGTTTGTAGTGATGCTTCCTAAGGCCCACTTGACTTCCCACTTCAGGGTTTCTGATTCTAGGTGAGTGATCACACCATCGTGGTTATCTGAGTCATTAAAATCTTTTCTATATAGTTCTTCGGTGTATTCTTGCCATCTCGTCTTATTATCTTCTGCTTCTGTTAGGTTCATACCAGTTCTGTCCTTTATTGTTCCTGTCTTTGCATGAAATGTCTACCTGAGGTTGTTTTGAAGCCCTGTCTGGGATTTAAACCTACAGATGCAAAGGCCTTGCCTTTTATCACTGTATGATTCAGTGCATGAAATGCCAGCCTTTTGGGGAAAGAGTTTATTTTTGTTTCATCTTTCTCTTTACATTTTCAAGTGAAATTTCTAAGCTTTTAGAAATGGCCAGAATGACAAGAAATCACATTTTAAAATATGTCTGACTTGATTTTAATTAGTTGGTCCTGGGTGACTCAGTTGCCCAGGGGAAGAAAGACCTGTTATCATTATTTTAAATTTTGCAGATCAGGGAGGCCTCCATTTCTCAGCAGAGGCTGGGTTTGGGAAAGGCAGTAACAAGGCTCTGACATTTTCATTGTAATCTTTATTTCCAAGGGCATCAGAGAGTTCTGTAAAAATGGTGTGTGGGTGTGTGTGTGTGTGTGTGTGTGTGTGAATCACTCAGTTGTGTCTGACTCTTTTCAACCCCATGGCCAGTAGCCATCCAAACTCCTCTGTCCACAAAATTCTCCAGGCAAGAATACTGGAATGGGTTGCCATTTCCTGTACTTTCTGTAAAAATTAATAATTTAATTCAGAGATTCTATTCATTCCAACAAAAGAAACATTTCATTGAAACTTAAATATATTCTAATAAAATTCACTGAAAGATGCATGTGTTTTATTATCCACAATTGTTCATTCATAACCACAAAATACAGAAGTTTAGAGAATTTAGAGGAGTAGTATATATAAAATGCATTTGTTGTAAAAGTATTATGTATACACATACACACACACACGCACACACACACACTTGAATATGAATTTGACATGGATTCCTAACACATTTAAATCTAATTAAATGATAAGAAATTAAAACTAATAATTTAATAATAAATTGATAGTACATAAAGAAATCTGATTAAGTTTAATTCTAATAAACTTTATCCTTTGAAAGATATTTCTAAAAATAAAACCTATTATTCAATATGTATTTATTGAGTACTTAGTCTATGCCAGGTGCTATGCTAAGCTCTTGGGCTAAAACAGTAGGAAAACAGAGAATCTTTGTCCTCAAAGTCATTGCTGTCTAATTGGAGAGAGGTACTGATCAAACACATAAATATAATTACAATTTTGTCTAGTGCTTTGAAGCAGTGACATTTAAACTATCTCCTGAAAGAGAAGTGAGTGAGTTGATCAAGTGAAGAGGCAGGAAAGATAAGGTATTCTTGGTGAAAAAAAAAAATAGCAAACTAACAACAATCAAACAGCATTTACAAAATTCCCTGGGGAAAATTAGTCTGGTCAAGATAAGCAAGACTGAGGATGTGTCTAGAATTCCGTGGGGGGAAGAGTGACAGAAATGAAAGCACAGGAGCAGCCGGCCATTGTTCAGAGCCAATAGAACAGTTAAGAATTTTTATCTTTGTGCTAAAAGCAGTGATTGAAGCACCCTAAATAGGAAGCTCACATGAATTAATAAGACAAGGTCAGCACATCGAGGGTTACTGAACTTAGCACCTCCAATTTCTTTATTTTTTCCTTTAAGTCTTTTCAAAATCAGTTCTCAAAGCCAGCACATCAGAAGACCTCTGGCTCCCACCCCGCTCTCCTCCCATTGCTTCCTTGGAGGAAGGTTTTCTGATTCCTGTAGACTTGCCTGTTTCTAAGGAGCCTGCAATCTGTTTGAAGATGCCTTTCCTCAGGAGAGCTCCATATTCCGGAGAAGAGCTGTGAGGCTTCCTGTACCAAATTTTGGTTCTGGATCTGTTCTTTTGCTAACCTAAATTAGAATCTATGATGGGGAAAGTGTACTTTGTTTTTTTCCTATAATTGTGTGCCCCAAAGAAAGCACTTCCAAGGATACTTTCCTCAAGTCTCATCACCAGTCTTGCCCTTTTACACCAGGCCATCTCCCCCACCTGCTTTCTGTCATTGTTAGAAAAAGGTGAATGTTGGGGGGGAAAAATCCCATAGGCTCATTTTTACATCCCCCTGTACTGTGGCTGAATGCTGCTCTCAGAATTCCCTGCTGACTTCTTTCTTTGAGACTCTGGAGCAGTGCATTGCCTTGGTTGTAATTCTGTGGAATATTCAACACATGGCCACTTATAGAGAGCTAGGCATTCATCTAAGCGCTTTATATGCACTAACTACTTTAATCCTCATTAATATGCCCATTTGATAGATGGTAAAACTGAGGCTTAGAGTGTTAATCAACTTGCTTATAATTAATGCTGATGCTGAGACTTGAGCAGAAATGCTCTGGCTCTATGTTTAACATTAGGACTATGATTTTATTTATATTTTTATTTATCTTGAAGTGATGTGATTCTCCTGGTAGTCAGTGAGGCCTTGTGAATAAGCAGTGTAAATCCACAGTATAAATCCAGAATCTAATGAAAATGAGAGATTAAGAAAAAGAGAGGCATTTAAAAGACAGCACTGCAATATCTGCATAGTCACATTTTTCTATGTGACTATAGGAAACCAAAAGAGACTATTCCATAAATAGATCCTGAAATATTAACATACAGATTCAAAGAGAATTTAGTCATCTCTTCAGGCTGCATAATTTGACTAAGAAATATTTTCATTCATAATATTAGTGAATGCTATTCAAATTTCTGCTAGCAACTTTTTGGTTATAATGGTGGAGCTAATGTGAATTAATGAATGAATGAGTGAATGAGGGCTTTTTAAAATCTCATAGCAATCTGAGAACTTCCTAAGGAAACTTCCTGAGGTCTTGAATACTAGTTTCAGTGTCATTAGGCAGTAGACTTACTATGGAATTAATATTAGATTCTTCTTTGCATGAGAAAATCAAAGAACTCTTCTTTGGATGAAATCAAGAACAAACCTGAGAGCATGTAAGAGGAAGCTCTGACTCCACAGGTCAAAGGAGGCCCTAACTATCTCGCCCAAACACCTTCCTGTTCTTCCCCTTCTCCAGTCACCCCTCTAGTGTCCCCACACCATGGCACCTACTCTCTGGTCACCTCATCCTTCTTAATCATGCCATCTCTTTCATACCCATATACTTAAAAAAAAAAAAAAAAAAACACTTTATCGAGGTCTGATAGACAGATAAAATTGGTATACATATTTAATGTATATAACTCAATGAGTTTGGAGATAAGTATGTATACCCATGAAACCATCACCATTAAGGCCATAAACATACCCATCCCCTCTCAAAATTTCCTCCTGCACCCTTTATTATTTTTATTATTGTTTATATATATGTGTGGTAAGAGTACTTAACATAGAATCTACCTTCTTAGCAAATTTTAGGATACAGTACTTATTTGTTAGGAGGGCATTATGCTAAGTGAAATAAGCCAGACACAGAAAGATAAATACTGTATAATCTCATTTCTATGTGGAATCAAAAAATAGTCAGTTTCATAGAAGCAGAGAATAGAATGGTGTTTACCAGGAGCTGGAGAGATGGAGAAATGAAGTAATGATTAAAACGTACAAAGTTTGAGTTACACAAGTAGGTTCTGGTGATCTACTCTACAGTCCATGTTCAACTGCGTGTGCTGTTCCTTTTTCTTGAAATACTTGGCTTCTTTATCTAAAGAGTCTTGACCAAGCTCAACATGTCACCTATTTTGTGATGCATTCCTTAAATTTCTCCCAAGTGAAATAAATTATTTTACCTACATGCTCCCATAGGCTCCTATGCTCATGTCTGTTGTGCCATATTGTATTATCATGATTGGTTCACCTCCACTTTGCTTGTTGGACTTTGAGAAGCTGGGACCAGGATTTCTAGTTCAATATCTGAGTTCAATAAATGTGCTATTTTCCTTTGGGGTTCCAGGGATTGTGGTAGGTACAGAGGATCTATTGATGACTACAATATGATTTTTGTTTTTTGAAAAGGGTGCAAGCACTGCTAGAAATAGGCATGGAAGTGGAAAATCTGAACGCCATGTGCAATGTATAGTTAGAGACTGTGCTTGAGGAGTATAAAGCATCAAGAAGAGAGCTCTTCACCCAGATTTGAACTGAAAGGATGGAAATACTGCCTCAGCCAAGTCTTGAAGGGCAAGTGGAAGTTAGACCAGGAAGGGTACTGAAGAAGGAATGGTATTTCATATAGATAGAAGTCTTGAAAAAAAACTGAGGCATGAAACCACAGGATGTGTTTGGGAGAACACAGAATTTCAGTATTACCAGAGAATAAATTAGCCCAGAGGCTGAAGAGAGGTGTGTGTGTGGTTAGTGTGTGAAGGAGGCTGCAGGGACTCACCCTGACTGATTCAAAACTGAGTGTATCTTCTCGATGAGAGGAGACTGCAGTTGTTTATGTAGGAGAATAATGCCCTCAGTTCTAAGAAAGGTTATTGTGACTGCAGTGTAGAAAAGTCGCAGAAGAAGAGTGTGGGGGCAGGGCTACAGCAATGTTTTCTTAGAGAGAGGTGAGAAAGGTTCAAACCCCAAAATGCTCTAAGGAGCTATACCTAGAACACTGTCTCCTGCAGGTACAATATATCTTTGTTGAATGAATGAATGAAAGTGAAAGGGGCTCAGTCATGATCGATCCTTTGAAATCCCATGGACTATACAGTCCACAGAATTCTCCAGGCCAAAATACTGGAGTGGGTAGCCTTTCCTTTCTCCATGGGATCTTCCCAACCCAGGGATCGAACCCAGGTCTCCCCCATTGCAGGCAGATTCTTAACCAGGTCAGCCACAAGGGAAGCACAAGAATACTGGAGTGGGTAGCCTATCCCTTCTCCAGTGGATCTTCCTGACCCAGGAATCGAACCCAGGTCTCCTGCATTATAGGCAGATTCTTTACCAAATGAGCTATCAGGGAATTCCAGATAAATGAATGGGTGATTTTAAAACATTAAAGTTTAACCAGTTTGTTTTTTCTTTAATTATTTTCTTAAATTTTATATTGGAGTATAGTTGATTAACACTGTTTTGTTAGTTTCAGGTTACAGCAGCAAAGTGATTCAGTTACACATTTGTGTGCTAAGCCTCTTTAGTCATGTCCTGCTCTTTGCTCCCCTATGGACTGTGGCCTGCTGGGCTCCTCTGTCCATGGGATTCTCTGGGCAAGAATACTGCAGTGGGCTGCCATGCCCTCCTCCAGGGGATCTTCCTGACCCGGGGTCAAACCCCTGTCTTTCATATGTCTCCTCATCGGCAGATGGGTTCTTTACCACTAGTGCCACCTGGGAAGCCCTTACAGATACATGCATCTATTCTTTTTCAAATCCTTTTCCCATTTAGATTATTAAGTATTGAGCAGAATTCCCTGTACTATATAGTAGGTCTTTATTAACCAATTTGTCTTATACAGTGAATATTATTGCTTTGAGACAATATTTTATTACCACCAGAGTAGGCTTTTCAATTTATTTATCTAATATAAGAATTGATTCTCAGGAGGGCAAATAAAACACGTGCTCTTTTTATGTAAAAAGTACAGGAATATACAAACAATATATAAACATATTTAAAGTCTATCTGTGGTATTAAAACTTTATTGAGAAAGAAAGTGAGGAAGGAAAATATTTTTAAAGGTTCTATGGTGGGAAAAGAATTTTAAAAGTTTAAGAAATGCCACTCTAAATAATTATTGTAACTTCAACAGCATTTGTTTGTTTTAATCTAGAACACTGAGTCTTTTTGTTTAATGTAATTCTACTTAAGTTCATCTGAGTATTTGAGATTCAATTTGGTATTATTGCTTATTTTGTTTTTGGTATCATATTGACTTGAGAAAAGTATATCTGAACAGAAAAAGACAAATATTCCCATGACTCAGAGAAGTGGCATTTTAAATGTAAAACTCATTTCACCTGACGACTACAAGCTATTCCAAAATGATATATCATCAATCCTCAAAGTAATCTATTTTATAGCGAAACAGAGAAGAGCACTCCTAACATCTCTCCATGGGGATAACAATTAGTTATTCTAAATTCAGGCCCAGGAATATCAATCTTAGAGTAGTAGCAGGCATCTGAGTTGCTGTTTTCATGATGGTCATGGTTCTCAGATGGGAATTTTGTTGCTCAAGAACCTTCCATAACCTAGTACCCTAGGGATCTGGCAAACCAACTACTCGGTTAAAGCTAATACAGAATTGGCACTGGCCTCAGTCTCACTCTTCACTACCTCTCACCTCTCAAGGTGAGTGTATCTGCTAAGCAACCATCTTCCCAGGAAATGAACTGGTTTGATACTTTTTCCAAAGAGTGTCTGCTTTTTATGAAATACCGAGGTGATACTGTGTTCACAGCAGAGATATGCCATCTGTCCGAGCAAGCCCAGAAGAGGAAGTAATGGAATTCAAACCCGAGTGGCTGCACACACACTGCCATGGCATCTGTCTCTCTGATGAACTTGAATACCCCTGTGTCTGTGCTCTAGGGATCCACAGTTTTTTAATTCAAGATAGAATTCCCTTCAGAAACTGTTGCTATGAAAACCAAATTCCTCCACCTGCCAGTATATTTTCTGACGGCAATGGGTCCACGCTATCCTCTTTCAGAAGCACTTTTTGGGTTCTCTATCTGAATCTAACAAACAAAGGTAAATGCTGGAAAACATGGATCAGAATTTTTAAGGTACTACCTGCAGGATTAATGTAGTCCAAGGCAGTTATTTCAGTTTTGCCTGGATGGGTCAAGTTTGGCTAGATGTGCTTTATGAGATCTGGATAAAGGCACTGTATTACATTCTGTACTTCAACCTCACAAACCAAAAGGAGCATGACTTTCTTTTCTTCTGATTTCATGACACAATATGCTCCTGATTTTCATCCTACTTTTATACCTAATTCTCCCTTTTTTAACTGAATCAACTTTTCTGCCCATGTAGCTGATATTCAGATTTTCTCTTCTCGTCCTTCTCTATACAATCTTCCCAGGTAATTTTATCCACTCTCATAGCTCTTTTATTTTTATGTGATAGCCCTTGACCAGCTCTATGTCCTGAATATATTAGACCTGTACTTAATCAATTGAAATCTGAATTCATGTGTCCCAAAGTCACCTCAGAATCAACAGGTCTCGGACTGAACTTCGTACATCCACTGGGAAGCCCTCAGTCCTATCCTTCCAAAATTAGTAGATGATATGCTCACCTGCAAGAATACTGCTAGAAATCTAGGCAGCATTCATGGCCTCTTTCTTCATCTCCATCATATCCAATCCCACACCAGTCAAATGTTGTCCTTTTATCTCCTTGTGTGTGTGTGTGTGTGTGTGTGTGTGTGTGTTCAGTCACTTCAGTCATGTTCAACTCTTTGCAATCCCATGGACTATGGACCACCAGGCTCCTCCGTCCATGGGATGCTCCAGGCAAGAGTACTGGTGTGGGTTTCCATTTCCCCCTGAGATCTTCCTCACCCAGGGGTCAACCCTCAGCTCCTGTGTCTCCTGCATTGGCAGGTGAGTTCTTTACCACTAGTGCCACCTTTTCTCCTTAGTTCCTTTCAAATATATTCATTGTGGCCACTGCAATGTAAGTTCCCCTTCTCTCTGGTCTAGATTCCTTCCACAGCTCTCTGGTTGTTAGCGCTGATCCTAGTCTTGCTTTCTTCTCTTCATTTGCTCACACTGAAGGCAAACCACACTCTCTGAATCACAAATCTAAGCATGTAGTTTCCCTGGTTAACAGCTTTAAGTCGATTTACAGTCTGAAAACCATCTGTCTTCTGGTCCCTTCTTATTTCTCCAGCACTTTGAGGCTTCCTTAAATTTTATAGCTTCTTTGAGATTCTTAATTTCATCACGATCTCTCCACCCACACCTTTGTATCTTTCCTTCTCTCTCCATCCCATCCAGGAATTTGACGTTCACGTGGACTTCCTCACTCTTTCATTGTTATTGCACTGTCATCTCTAAGACCTCAGTTCATTTATCCCTTTCTCAACCTCCCTTCCTGCCTGCTTAAGTCATAGTGGTTTCTCTTCAATGTGCTATCATAGTATATGGCATCCTTATTAATAGCTGGATCTGTCTGTCCAAATGCCCTAGTCCTAAGCACACCGTACCCCTGTTAATGAATGTAGAAATGCTATTTTCTCTGTCTGAAAATACACCACATCATCCTCCATCCCCCATTCCCACCTTCACCCAGCTAAGTCTTCCTAATCTCTCAACATTCGGGGAATGCTCTTCTGAAAAGTTTTCTCTGATTTTGCAAATGAGGCTAGGTGACTCTCCACTGTGCTCTTGTGGTAATGAATCATCTTTTATAATTAAGTCAGATCACAACACTATTCTGGTCAAGATCTTCCAAAGACTCCCCATTTCACTCAAAGTAACACTCAGAACCCTTGTCATAACCTACAGTGCCATACAGCATCTGCCCCCCCTTTCCTTATTATTCCTCTAACTTCATCTTTTAATGGTCTCCTCTTTCTTTTACCAAGTTTATTCATGCTACCCATTTAAGGCTATGGCAGCAGCTGAAATGTTTTCCCTGGCTATCTACGTGACTAACTCCCTTGTCTCCTTCAAACCCTTGCACAAATATCCCCTTGTCAATGCACCTGTGTGAGCACCCTGTTTTAAGTTGCAATCTGCTCCACTCCTCTCTATCTGCACACTTCAAATCTTCCCTTTTTAGCTGCATTTTAATAGCACTTCTTCCTTCCTATCAAACGGTGTAATTAATTTATGATTATTATTCATTATTTGTCTTTCCTTATTAAACTGTAAGCTCCTCACAGGTGGATATTTTTATCTGCCATGCTTACTCAAGTTTTCCAAGTGCCTTCAGCAGTGTCTGGAATAGAAGAGGTGATCAGTAAATAAGTTTAAAGGATGAGCCCTGATTGTACTATATTAAAATTGTCTTCCTTGCCCATCTGTCCACCACCAAACTATGCACTCTTTAAATGCAGGGAGTTTCACTAGTATGTCCATTTATAATATCTAGCACATTTCCTGAAAATAGTGGGTTTGTAACAAATGTTTGCTAAGTGCATATACTCATCCCTGGCCTCACTAACCCATAGTTCTCCAGGGTTTGCAATCACACCATATCAAACTAGAAAATGAGTGCAAGAATGTTGTTTCCTTAGTGGAGAAATTTCACTATAAATTCTCATGGCATCTGAGATCTCCAAAGATGGAGTCCAATATTAATTGATATAGTGACTACAGTCAGCCCTCCATATGCTTGGGTTCTATATCCACAAAAATCGATCCTCAGTTGGTTGAATTCATGAATGCAGAAACCATGGATAAAAAGGACTGACTTTACAACTTCATTTTATGTAAGACACTTGAGCTTTCACAGACTTTGTTATCTGTGGTAATTCCTAGCACAAATCCCTCATGGATTCCAATGTGTTAGTCTCTTGGTCTTGTCCAGCTGTTTGTGATCCCATGGACTATAGCCCACCAGGCTCCTCTGTCCATGGAATTCTCCAGCAAGAATACTGGAGTGGATAGCCATTTCCTCCTCCAGGGGATCTTCCCGAACCAGGGATTGAATCCGCATCTCCTGCATTGCAGGCAGACTCTTTACCATCTGAGCCACCCTCCAAGGATGACTGTATTTCTCCTGCAGAGTCACTTAAGAGGTTAAGAATTTACCATAGTCCATTTCTTTTTTTTTCCTCCATTATGTATCTGTAATTGGGGCATTTATTTTAGTAAGTTAGAAAACTAAAGGAAGTCCTAGGGATTGCAAGCTTGAAAAATAATATATTTCCTTCTGTAACATCTCTTTTTCTTTCCTTTCTCAGAGCTCTTCCTGCCATGATGCAGTGGGTCCGCACACAGAAGCCAGGAGAGAGTGGCATCAATATTGTCACTGCCGACTTTGTAGAACTTGGTGATTTCATCAGCACTGTCATAAAGCTCAACTATGTCTTTGAAGAAGGGGAAGCCAACACTTGATGGTACTGTTTGGAGTATCAGTGAATAAGAAGGAGAAGATTCACTGTATTAGATGTATTGTCTATAAACACTCTGATCTTCCTATTCCACTGAGTTTCTGAAGGGATAAGGGCTGAAAGTGGGTGGGAAAGGGGGAAACCATTTCTTCAGTGATTATTACGTACTCTTCATTACTATAAATATTTCATTTCCCATTTGATAAGCAAAACCTACTTCTAGTGTTAGGGATTAAAAAAAGACTAGTAAATTTTGTTTTTCAGAATTAGTCTTTGTAACTTATGGGTGTTTACTTGATTGTGTTTCTGATTTCAACTTAGGGCTCCTACACTTTCCTCCAAATGAAACTTTCTGCTCCCTCTCTCGCTCGCTGTTTTTAATCTGATGCTGTATGGGACTTAAAAGTAATTGAATGCCCAGCATAATGTGTATTACATTGTTGTACTAAAATTTACTTGTTTTGTAGGATTTGGTATAATATTCTGTAGCCTGCAATCTTGCTAACTTTTGGTCATAGATAATATGCATCAAATTGATTTCCCTGCATCAGTAATACTGGAGGCCATAATCAGTAAATTTTGTGTCATCTAAAAACAATAGTGTTTCACAGTATTTCTATTGAAGGCAGCTATAAATACAGAATAAAAAACTTTTGTGGAAGAACAATTAGTGCCAACTCCATATTGAAAAATGGAGGTGGTGAGGAGATGGATGTCACTTTAATTCAGAAATCTCTTAAATATTGTCTTGAAAATGCCCAGTAAATGAAAAATTATGTGTGTTAAAATCAGAAAACTGCTGGACTTGGAGATGATCATACTGAGTAAAATAAGAAAGAGAAGGACAAATAGCATTTGATATCTCTTATATGTGGGATAAAAAAAAGATACAAATGAACTTAAAAAAACAGAAAAAGGCACACAGACTTAGAGATCGAATTTATGGTTACAGGGGGAAGGGTGGGGACAAGAGAGATAGATTGGGAGTTTGGGATCGACATGTACACACCACTATATTTAAAATAAAATGACTTTCCATGAAAAAGTAAATAAAAGTAAAATTATAAAAGAAAAAATTTAAAAAATGGACTCAGAAAACTCTGAAAAGAACACTTACAAAAGTTCTTCTAACAATTAACTTGACTAAAAAAATTAAAATAAGAAAAGAAAGAAAGATTGTGCAAGCTTTCCTACCAAATTAAGATTTCCCAACATGTCATTCTACATCCCAAATTTTGAGGAACATATTCTGAGAAGCTTCAATTTGAGTTTTTTTAAAATTAAAGTTGAGGGGAAGGGTCACAGAATGAATGAGAACAATGTCTTTGAAACTATGACTGTGACCTCTCAAGGATCCATGAAGCATCTTCAGGAGATTCTTAAGTATATGTGATCTGAGCAGATTTTGAAAATCACTTTGGGGTTCCGTCCATCTCACCCCAAGGTTAATTTTGAGGCAGAGGCCAAAGTTTCACAGAAAGTTTCTGCCTTCTGCCATGTGATAGTCCACATGTATGAGGAAGAAAAATGCAATACAACTTTAAGCATTGCTTCCCCTTGGTGTCTTTGCAATATTTGACAGCTCCAAATAACCTTAAAAGAGCACAATAACCCTTTCCTATATGCCTCACAGGACTATTTTGAGGCATTTATAAAAATATATAAAATTTGCTGAAATTTGTACAATTCTGAATTATTTTATCTTCATGTTTAGAAATAATCACACCTCAATAGTTTCCTGGGGGGAAATAACATAATCCATGTAAAGTGGGACCATAGAGAAATAAACGCATATTCTCAGTTTTTAATTAATTTAGACATACAACATGTGGTTTACTCTCTGAGTCTTAGGTAAGGGATTTGATTCCAAGTTTATGTACATTAAAATTATAAATGATCAAGAGTTTATTAGAAGATTATACATACTCATTATCAGAAAATAGTATTTATTAACCACTGAGGGGAAGGGAGAGAAATTGTTTAGATGGAAGAGAACATTTATGGAAAGTACACAGCTGTGTTTTGTTGACCAAGTAGCGTGCATATATACAAGCAACAGATATATTCTCCATTCCAGTTGTGTGTATTTGTATCAACAAACAAAATAAACCAATCTGTACCTACTCCTTGCAAGCGGACAGATACAAATACACACAAACACACACAGTCACGGACAGACACAGTGACAATTCTTCTTTTCAAGTGAAAACTTTGATGATATTAAATACTGTAGTTTTAAGACCAAAACCCTTAACAATGTCTGAAAAAGAGTTGATGAGAACTTTGAAAGTAGAGTAACTGATTATATTCAAATATTTTTGTATGAATAGATAATAGTATCTACAAATATAGTTTTCTTTCCGCTTCCTCTCTCCTTGCAGTTTTATTGTCTTACTATATCTTTCACCTGCTCTTTATGTGCAATGGAATATGATTCTGTAGCTTATTGAAATTAATGTCCTGTGAAGTTGTTTTTTGGGCAGGTTTTCTCTGACTATTCATTATTCATCCCTCAGGAGGACCTTTAGCCAAGCAAACTTACAATGACACAAGGATTTAACTTATAAATGTATGAGAAAACAGATCTTTCAACATATTAATGAAAAATGAGTAAAATATAGAGGTAACTATGTTGTATTTTCTTGAACTTAGATGCTTTCTTATAATATTCGCTTAGATTAGCTTTGTCATATTTGTCATTTGGGTGCTGGAAAAAACAAACATGCTGAAGCATTAGATTAATTGTGCAGTTTTTCAACTGGAGAAAGCATTTAATTGCAATTAATAATCTGCACATAGAGACCTTGTTTGACAAGAGATATTTCCAAGCCAATGTTTGGTTTCCATGTGGATATACAGTATATATGTAGCAGGCACTGGGAGTACATGGACTTGCCTTAATTTCTAAAGGAGGGAACAGGTAGATGTGAACCCTGGGTCCTCCAGCTGGAGGGAGAGTTCACTAGAAGGGATTCCTTTGCAAGGAGAATAGAGAGAAGATGCCTTTGGCTGTCTTCTGTCCATTGGCCCTGCTCTGGAACACACTTGGGGAGCAGGCTGTGGGCCTTAATAAAGAGGTGGGGTGAGGACTAGCGGGATGTGATTAGAGTTTACCATCAGCCTAAGCTCCTTTGTCTTAGTTACGCATTGTGTTTCCAGAGCATTTGAGCACAAGGGCTACAAATAAACCCCCAAGTGGTAGGAGATATGTCTTGGTGCACATTTTGTTTTGCTTAGTTCTTAAGACTTTTCCATCACTAGTCCTGCAAGGAAGAAAAAAAAAACAAAACAGAAACAAAATCCAACTTTTACCCAATTATAGCAGGAAATCAAAGGGGTGAGTGGCTGATGAGGGAAAATATGCCAGGAGTATCATTTTTTGGTTGCTTTCTTGTCTGTAATTTTGAAGGTTTGAAGGCACAATATGGTGATGACTCCTGCCATTTCATCCTTTATGTCTCCCTTATTACTACACAGTCATATGAATGCAGAGAATGAGGAGGCATCTTTTAAAAGCCTTAGGATACTCTATATGATGACCTCAATATTCACTTTCAGCCATACTAGGAAAACTTACTTTTCATGGAGCACCACCTAACAGTGAATGTATTAGAGCATAAAGTGTTTGGTATGTATGCACCTATGTGTGTACACACATAAACACACACACACACACAGCATGAACATCTCACACATTATTCAAGTGGAAACCACTCTAATCAATCAACCTGATTCTATGGCAGTTTTAACTCTTAAAATCGATATCTCCTACATAAGTAGGCACAAACATAATTCAAATATTTAAATATTTAAGAGGAGAAAAATCACTAGAAAACCAGTGAAAAATAAGACCATCATAAATAAGAAATGCCTAGCAGTGATAGTCTTAACTATGTTGTCAGTAACACTTCAAGCTGGAGAATCAAAGATGAACTTAAAAATAAATCATAAACAAGCAAACACACATCTTCTCTTAATGTTGTTTTAAGTTCTTTGAGGCTCTAAGATGTTTTAGCCAATGTTACCCATTCAGGATCTCCCCTGTTAGGACTCCAGACCGGAAAGTTGGAAGTCTCAGGAAATGTATGTTTTCGTGAGTTTTTCAGTTCTGCAATTTTAATGATCCAGCGACACAAACTTCTGACCTTTGGTTGCTCTCTAGATCAGAGCTTCACAGGTGGAGTGCTGCTTTCTGAATCGCTAATAGAAAATAATGCATAGTGTCCCTCAAGATATGCTAAACAAGGTTTTTAAAAGTATTTTATGTTATAGCACTTTAGTCTTTTCAACTAGATTTCAGTGACACAATGGTGTAAATGCTGTATTTGCCATAACTTACTGGTGGCTCCTGTGTTACATACGGTTTTAAATAATGCTCTAAATTGTTTGTTTTCCCAATGACAATGATAAAATGTTCTGTGGAATTTGTAAAACGTGTTGATTAAGTCTATTGAAAATTGTGCACTTTTTATTTCATTTGTGATACTCTTTTATAGTTATTAGTTCTAAATGTGTATTTGTATGAGTCAGAAGTATGTGCTTGTATGTGGTGTGTGTGTAAGTGTACTATATCTTGTACAAAATCAAACTTATCCTAAAGAAAAAGGGCACATTATGACCAGCCTTAATTCATTGACATTTTTGTTACTGTTGCAATTTGGGATTAAAATTTAAAAGGAGATTATGTTTTTGTTAAAAATAGCCTTTTTTTTAACCACATGAGGAATGTGCTTTAGTACTTATTTGAGTTCCCACAAGCAAATGATGCAGCCTGTGGGATACCCAATGCTCTTTAAGTTTCAAACATCAATTAATTTATTAACTTCATTACTGTGCAAAGAAACTAAATTCAGACTCACTTCCATCCACAAGACAGCCAGTGCACTTCTAAAGTTGTTCTTCCAAACATGGAACCCATTTTTCATGGAACCCATTTTTAGGGAACCCAAGTTTTCTTTAAAAAAATGTTTCTCCAAAACATTACTTAAAAAAAAAAATGATTCTTCTCAAATATAATGAACTGCCTTGGCTCTGTGAGAGTCACAAAAGACCCATCAACATTAAGTGGTACCAATGTGATTCCCTTTGCAAAAAAGCAGGAAGCAACACTCCTGAATTTTTGTTATCTGCCTAAGTGCATTCAAATACTAATTTAAGGATCTGCACTGGTGGTCATGTTCAAAGCAAAACTCTGTAATCTTTAGGTCTGGGATCTTGGTACAGGATATTAATCTACCTTCTTTTCTTTTACTCCATCTTCAGTTATGTTTGTCCCATATTTAAGGTTGCTAGATAGAATACTGGACACCCAGTGAAACTCAAATTTCAGATACACATGAATATTTTTAGAATAATATTTCCCAATATTTCATGAGATGTACTTATACTAAAAATTATTCATTGTTTATCTGAAATTCACATTTAATTGGGCATTTCTGCATTTTTTTTCTAATCTTAAATCCCTATGCATCCTGTCTTTTACAGTAGGGCTACCTATAGGGGATAATATCCTACCTCTTTCCACACTCCTGTGTTAAGACAGTTCATGAAAATCAGTAGTCTTAATACCCCTCATGAAGGAAAATATTGGCCCATGCCAAGTCCCAGAAATGTGTTATGAAGGGCCAACTGAAGTACAGGAAGAATAATCAGGCAAGAACTTTCATAAGATCAATGCCACATTCACTTTTCTATTGTGAGATCCAAGTCTCTCTCCCCACAATTAATCCCTAATGTAACATTCCCCAATAATTTGGGACAACCTGAAACATACCCATACATTAAAAATGCCCCTGGAGAAAAGTACCTTCTAATTCATACCAGGACCACTTTAAAAATTTGTTATCTTTTTCTTTCAGAGAGGTAACAAATGAATCCATTACTCTTCTTATTAACAACTTAGCACAAATGATTTTTATCAGATTAGACCTGGTCATCTATGGAACTGTAGAAAATTTGACATAGAAAGGAACTCTCTTGACTGCTGGAGGAAGAGAGGAGTGTCTGAGGTGTGGACACAGCTCTGTCTGTGCCTATTCAGGAGATTGGGTGGAAGAGACAGCAGGTGGGAATGTAGTTCCTGACCATGAAGCCGCACCTGCCAGAGAGACTCGTCAAAGCAGATTATCATAACCAACACTTTTTCTAAGGAATTGGAAACCCAACCCATCCCAGAGTAAGAACCGTGAGACCTAAGGCCATTTTCTAGACAAATTTGCAAAGCGTAAAATGTGTTGGAATTCCTAAAATAGAGTTTTCAAATATTTCTGAATTCAACAGTGACTCCTTGGCAGGGTCTGAATGGGGATGGAGTTTCAGGACATTTGGGTAGCTGCCTCCTCTCTTAAAATTTATATAAGTGATAGGAAAATCCAAATCTCTTAATGTAACATTTCCATCTCATGGCCCCTGCTTTCACACATTTCTGTTGATTTACTTCATGTCTAAAGGATGGGAATTTGCAGAGCTGGTGACATTTCCTTCATTAAACACGAGAAATTCACCAGCGGGAGACAGACCTGTGCCTTCTCTTTTTAGGATCTGGTCATTGATACTTTAATAAATGTGATGTAAAGAAAATACATGCCTACAGTTCTGTTTAGCAAATGAAATTTTTTTGATAAGATTGTGTTCTTAATGTTAAAAAAAGTTTCTTTGTATCCAGTGAAAAGCCTAATAAAGTCCTGATACCAGTTGTCTTAATTTTTTTATTTCATATTCATCAGCACTTT
The DNA here is from genome assembly GCF_003369695.1 of Bos indicus x Bos taurus. NCBI lineage: Eukaryota > Metazoa > Chordata > Mammalia > Artiodactyla > Bovidae > Bos > Bos indicus x Bos taurus. Next base: position 33,017,265 of record NC_040095.1, read on the forward strand.
ATTACAGCCCCAAAGTGGATCTGTTAAATAAGACATGACTCAGAGCAACAGAAAATGTCATTCTTTTTAAAAAAGTATAAATCACCATATTAGGATTTCCTCTATGAAAGAATATATCCTTCACCAAAAAAGACAATGCTATGATTGCTTCCATTGCATCAAAGTTAGGCATCTTCAAAGTCTGATGCTTTTAGCTTCTGGTATTGCCACAAAAGCCAATATCACTATAGCAATATCATACTGATGAATATCATATATTAGTACTATAAAACACCATCTTGACACCGTGTATAGGATGTTGTACATAAGCATGGGTGCGGTATCATATCTGTATCACAAAAACAGTAAAAAACTGAGGTCCCATTCCCATCCCTTCTTTTTGCTCCCCTCACCTCCAGAACTTCAGATGAAGCAGAGGCTGACCTCATAAAGTAAAGTGAAAGTGTTAGTCACTCAGTCATGTCCAACTCTTTGCAACCCCATAGACTGTAGCCAGCCAGGGTCCTCTGTCCTTGGGATTCTCCAGGCAAGAATACTCGAGTGGATTGCCGTGCCCTCCTCCAGGGGATCTTCCCAACCCAGGGATTGAGCCCAGGTCTCCTGCAGTGCAGGCATATTCTTTACCTTCTGAGCCACTGGGGAAGCAGAGCAGGCCCCAGAAATTAAAGAAGTATGTCCTTTCTACAGGTTAAAGATGTTGGCACTTCCAAGATGAAAGGAGTATGCATATCACTTGGCATTGGAGCAAATATTTCTCTTTTAGTGAAAAGTAATATTGTGGCATGATGGCACCATTTCAACATTGGCTGTCAATATATGGTTCAATGTTTGTCATCACAGTAATAATGGCCTCCCTGGAATTAAGTGGTAGGGGGTGAACTTAAATGTAACTGGGCCTCTTCTACCATGTTCATCTTTCAGTCCTGTGGATAGAAATATTAATATTCCTGGAAACATCTGGCACTTTAGGCAAAGGTGAAACATGGTAAAAACCACATTAAATTCTACAAACTGGGATTTAGTGCCCTTGGTGAGAAGCCCAGGAGGCCGGTGGAGAATGCCAGTGCTAGCAGTTCCAAGCATTCGTTGGCAAAACTATTCTCCTCCGCTCACACTTTTTCCCTCAGAGGAATGTGGAAGCTTGGCCTCTTGGGGTTTCACTGAGAAATAATGAAGAAAAAAAAATATTTTGCCTCAACACAACTGCTAAGCTGTTATTAAACTGTACTCTTTCATTACGGAAAAATAAAAATGTGCCTGCAGACCCGTTTCTATTTTGGCATGGGGAAAAGGCAGAAAATATTAATTTTGAACCAATAACTCTTTTCTCATTGAACTAAAGGTTATAAATCTTTGATTTCAGCTTTGAAAGTAAGGGGCACATGTTCGCTATTTTTGTATCCTCAGGGGATAGCAGTTATTAAAACATGTTTGAAAACAATGAAATGAAACTATGATGGGTTATGACCCAATTGAAGGGTAGACAAGTGCTCGATCAGGCTGTGCACATGTGGGACACTGTCGAATGGTGATGAGGCATCAAAAAACTAGCAGGCAGTATGCTCCACCTCTTGTAGTCCTTGGAGAACTACTGAAAACACTGGGAGAATTTAGAGGAAAATACACTGCATGGTGTTCTCTTCAAACACTAAGACCTCTTACCTTAGCTGTAAAGTCAACTCCAAATCTTTGTGCAGAATATGTGCCCAGGGGAACTTGTGTTATGATTCATCTGTTTAAAAGTAGCTGAGAAAGGGTATGAGAGGGATTACATTTTGAACTTCAACAAACCTCTTGTTAAGTGTTCCCATTCCTCATCCATTTGCAGATATAAGTGGGGTTGCATGAATACATTAACTAAAATTCCACAGGCTCTTCTTTCCACACAAGAGATCCGGTCACACACCCTTTGGGAAGACTGTCTCCTTCCTTACACTTTCCTGCATCCCCAGAAGGTGTTTTCTGTGTGCCAAGCAGAAATCCAGGGCCTCTGGTTACTGGCTGCTGCTATGCTCTGATCGCATGCCCTCTACAGTCTCCAATCATGGCCCTTTCTCCATGTGCTGTGCTGTGCTTAGTCACTCAGTTGTGTCTGACTCTTTGTGACTCCATAGACTGTAGCCCACCAGGCTCCTCTGCCCATGGGACTCTCCAGGAAAGAACGCTGGAGTGGGTTGCCATGCACTCCTCCAGGACATCTTCCCAACCCAGAGATCGAACCCAGGTCTCCCGCATTACCGGCAGATTCTTTACCAGCTGAGCTACCAGGGAAGCCCCCATATCTCCATCAGAACCAACAATCCTCCCAGTGCGCACTGCTTTTCCTGGGCTGAGCATCAGATGTTGGAGAAGACTCTTGAAAGTCCCTTAGATCAAACCATTCAATCCTAAAAGAAATAAATTCTGAGTATTTTTTGTTAGGACTGATGTTGAAGCTGAAGTGCCAATAGTCTGGCCACCTGATGTGAAGAACGGACTCATTAGAAAAGACCCTGATGCTGGGAAAGATTGAAAGCAGGAGGAGAAGGGGACAACAGAGGATGAGATGGTTGGATGGCATCACCGACTCAATGGACATGAGTTTGAACAAGTTCCAGGAGTTGGTGATGGACAGGGAATCTGGACATGGAACTGCATGCTGCAGTTCATGGGGTCGCAAAGAGTCAGACATGATTAAGCGACTGAACTGAACTGAACTGAACGGAACAGAGGCAAAGTCCTCAGGTGCTAAAGCAGTGAGTGGTCTGCTGCCAAGCAGAGAGAGATGAGGAAATGCTTCTCTCTTTACGTTACATTCTTGTGTTCCAATAATTCCCCAAGATCAGAGGCAAAGAGCTTATTCAACTCCCTCTCTCTTTCTCTCTCTGTCTCCCTACTCCCGCCCCACCCCATGGACTTATGACAGAAATTAATTCCATTGACAGCCACCATACTGTTCTCAAAATCTCTACTCCCCTCTGAGCACCAAGGCATTTGTCCTGGTTAAATTTATCTTCCTGGTTTTTCCTTCTCTCAATAAGTCATCTTATGGTTTTCCTTAGTTCTTATACAAATTGTCCTCTGATAGACCCACTCCCGATTCTGTTATTTAGTCTCATTCTAGGACCCTACATGCATGTGGCCTAAATGACCAGCAGCTCCTGCTTGTAGTCATCTCTGTTAGATGAGCAAATGGCCAAGCTGGGCAGGGGACTTTGTGTACAGATGCCTAGCTTCTCCTTACTGGCGTGCTTCCTTCTCCTGTCCACTCCAGAGAAAACTTATTCCCTCACAATCTAATGAACTAATTCACAATGAAATCTTCATGGGGGTGAAAATAACAGTTGTCAATCTTTTTTACCTTAAAGATGCACTTACAGATAATTGAAACTCCAAAATTGTATGCTAGTGTCCATTATTTGTTTTCATACCTTATTCAAGATTACACATTGTATTTAGTTGCACTGAAGCAGGTTCAGCTACAACAAAAATGCTGATAAATTCTCTTTCCATTTTTTAAAAATTACTTACTTGATTTTTGACTGCACTGGGTCTTCAGTGTTGCTCTGGAGATTTCTCTAGTTGTGAGCAGGGGCTGTTTCTTTGTTTCTGTGCATGGGCTTTTCGTTTTGTGGCTTCTCTTGTTAACAGAGAACAGGTTCTGTGTGCATGGGTTTTGGTAGTCGCAGCACGCCGACTCAGAAGTTGTGGCTCTCAGGCCCTAGGCCATGGGCTGCAGTAGTTGTGGTACATGGCTTGATTGCTCTGTAATTTGTGGAATCTTCCCAGACCAGGGATTGAACCTGTGTCTCCTGCACTGGCAGGCAGATTCTTATCCACCGTACCACCAGGGAGGTCCTTCTTTACATTTTTATTCTGTCACAAATGTTTTCTAATTTTCCTTGTTATAGCTGCTTAGATTGTTGCTTGCTCAGTCACTAAGTTGTGTCCAACTCTTTGCAATCCCATGAACTGCAGCATGCCAGGCTTCCCTGTCCTTCATTATCTCCCAGAGTTTCTCAAATTTATGTCCATTGAGTTGATGATGCCATCCAATCATCTCATCCTTTGTGGCCCTCTCCTCCTCCTGCCCTCAATCTTTCCCAGAATCAGTCTTTTCCAGTGAGTCAGCTTTTCATATACAGTGGCCAAAGTATTGGAGCTTCAGCATCAGTCCTTCCAATGAATATTAAGGGTTGATTGACTGGTTTGGACTAACTTAATACATGTAGAAGGATTTATAAGAGTGTTTGGCATTCCGGGTGCCCAAAGGACTCTCAAGAGTCTTGTCCAGCACCACAGTTAGAAAGCATCAATTCTTTGGCCCTCAGCCTTCTTTATGGTCCAACTCTCACATCTGTACATGACTACTGGAAAAACCACAGCTTTGACTATATGGACCTTTGTTGGCAAAGTGATGCCTCTGCTTTTTAATACAGTCTAAGTTTGTCATAGTTTTCCTTCCAAGGAGCAAGCATCTTTTAATTTTGTGGCTACAGTCACTTTCAGCAGTGATTTTTGAGCCCAAGATAATAAAAGCTGTCACTGTTTCCATTGTTTCCCCATCTATTTGCCATGAAGTGATGGGACCAGATGCCATAATCTTCACTTTTTTTTTTTCAATAACATCTTTTTTATATATATATTTTATTTTTTAACTTTACAATATTGTATTGGTTTTGCCATATATCGACATGAATCCTTCATTCTTTTCTTTCACCTTCATCAAGTGTCTCTTTAGTTCCTCTTCACTTTCTGCCATTAGGGTGGTATCATCTGCATATCTGAGGTTGTTGATATTTCTCCTGGCAATCTTGATTCCAGCTTGTGATTCATCCAGCCCAGCATTTCACATAATGTACTCTGCATATAAATTAAATAAGCAGGGTGACAATATACAGCCTTGATGTACACCTTTCCCAATTTTGAACCAGTTCATTGCTCCATGTCTGGTTCTGACTGTTGCTATAGAGAGAGGTAAAGTGGTCTGGTATTCCCATCTCTCGAAGAATTTTCCAGTTTGTTGTGATCCACACAGTCAAAAGCTTTAGCATAGTCAATGAAGCAGAATTAAATGTTTTTCTGGAATTTGCTTGCTTTTTCTATGATCCAAGGAATGTTGGCAATTTGATCTCTGGCTCCTTTGCCTTTTCTAAACCCAGCTTGTACATCTGGAAGTTCTCTGTTCTTGTATTGTTGAAGTTTGGCTTGAAGGATTTTGAGCATTAACTTTCCAGCATGTGAAATGAGTGCAATTGTATCACAGTTAGAACATTCTTTGGCATTTCCCTTTCTTGGGATTGGGATGAAAACCGACCTTTCCCAGCCCTATGGCCATTGCTGAGTTTTCCAAATTTGCTGGCTTATTGAGTGCAGCACTTCAACAGCATCATCTTTTAAGATGTGAAATTGCTCAGCTGGAATTCCATCACCTTTACTAGCTTTGTTCATAGTGATGCTTCCCACTTGACTTGACTTCACACTTCAAGGCCCACTTGACTTCACACTCCAAGATGTCTGCCCATGATTTAAAAGTATATATTTAATTTCTAAATATATGTGATTTTTAAATTATCTTCTATATGAATTTCTCATTTTGATATTAATTTCTCATCTAAATGCTTTCTTCTCTGCAATCACCTTCTTTTTTTTTTTTTTGTCTTTTAACTTTATTGAGGCTTTCAATAGCTAAGTTAAAGATCTCTCTTGGTAATTGTCACATTACACTTGAAAATATGTATGTTATTTTCAAATAGCTTTTGATATTGATTTCTAACAGAATTCCATGGTAATAAGAACAGACTAGATGATTTCAAGATCTTTAGACCATGAAATTTTTGCACCTTGCTTTATGTCCCTGGATATGTTCCAGTGTCTCCAGATTTATAGTCTATGGGCATTTGAATAGAATTTGTATCTTGCTGTTGTGTGAAAATTGTATAAACCTTAATTACATTGAATTGGTTCATACTGCTTTTCAGATCTATTACATTGTTCTACTTTTCTGTCTATCCACTGTATTAATTTTTAAGAGTTTGATATTGAAACTCCAATTAAACATTTTTATTTATCTACTTAAAAAAAGAAAAATGAAACTCACAAAACAGTGTATTACAGATGGCTTTCATAAGGGAAAGGCCAGTGGTTTTGTGTCTCCCTTCTATGAGATCTCCTTGGGATCCCTAGAGAAATTTCTAGGGCTCCCCTGACCTGCACTTCTCAACCTTTATTGTACACGCAATTACCAGAATCTCAATAAAATGCAGATTCTGAAAAAGGAAGACAAGGATAGGGCCCCAGATTCTAACTTTCAGACAAATTCCCTAATTCTGCTCCTGCTGCTATGACAGGCAGCCCCCTGTGAGTAGCCAGGCTATGGAGCCCAACTTCAGAACACCTGCTAAGCCTTGGCTTTTCCATGAGATTTATTTTGGGGAAGAGTAAATGAACAATTCTTTCATTTTAAACAAACAATTTGGGTAGAGAAATTATTATTAGGAAAGAAGAAAACCAAGCTAGTTAACCTAAAGTGAAAAGTAGTGAAAGTGTTAGTCGCTCAGTCATGTATGACTCTTTGTGACCCCATGGACTGTAGCCCACCAGGTTCCTCTGTCCATGGGATTTTCAGGTAAGAATACTGGAATGGGTTGCCATTTCCTTCTCCAGGGGATCTTCCTGACCCAGGGATCAAACCCAGGGATCGAATCTCCTGCATTGCAGGAGGATTCTTTACGGTCTGAGCCCCAAGGGAAGCCCTAAAGCCACCAGTAACTACTTGTAGCCTGCTGCTGCTAAGTTGCTTCAGTCGTGTCAGATTCTGTGCGACCCCATAGATGGCAGCCCACCAGGCTCCTCTGTCCCTGGGATTCTCCAGGCAAGAATACTGGAGTGGGTTGCCATTTCCTTCTCCGGTGGTCTGATGAAGTCAGGTTTATTTATCCATCACAATAAGAAATGAAACATAGATTATCTCACCAAACTAAGGAAAATAGAGAGTTATTATAGAGTTCTGTGTAAGGGTAGAGTTTAGGTGAAATTTGACCACAAATTTAAGCCTATGTTGATAGGCTGGAAGAAAGGAAAGTCTGTGTCAAGGATCTGGACTGCAAAACAAGCCGAAGGTCTTGTTTCCCTTGACCCTTCAAAGTTAAGATAGCTGTGGAAACCTAGGTGCAGAAACCCTGGATCTGAATTTACGCTCCCAGATTGTGAATTGAGGCTGCTTTCCTGTGTCAAAGTGACTTAAATTCTACACACAAGAGTGGGATGTTCCATTCTTACCATTAGAATTTCAAATAGCCATAGTCACTCATAAAGGGGGTTATTATGACACTTTAGAGCTGCAGTGTGTCCTTGGGACAAGTATTTCCTGTTAATTTTGCAGAACTGACTTTATCTATGCCTGTTATTCCAGCCTGAGGAATAGCCAGACAGCTTTTACTTTCTTAGCCCAAGCCATTTTTTCTTTTCACTTTCCCACTGTAAGTGATAGAAATCTAACTCAAGTTAATTTCAGCCAAAAAAAAAAAAAAAGAAGGGTACTTTTCAAGCTCATTGAAACCAAAAAAATAAGTAGCTTTAGGGATAACTGGATCTAAGCTCTCACAGAATATCATTAGAGCTTGATTTTTTTTCTCTATCTCTGTTTAACTTGCCTCTGCATTGACTATATTTAAGTAGTTTTTTCACACTGAGGCAAGATAACAAAGGGTGTTTCATTTTCCCAATAATTTCAACTTAAAAAAAATTTTTTTTGAGTCTCATTGGTCTGAGTTGGGTCTGAAGTCACCTTCCCAGTCAAGTGCTACACATGTAAGAATGGATGGAGAATGGGAGAGCGGTGGCTTGCAAGGAAACATGAAGTTCATGACTAGAAGATGTGAGGAGTCAATTACAGATGTCCTTTACAGACATTCACAACACCCTGAAATCATGACCTGTAGGGGGCACTGCTTTCCTTTACTCAAAGGTTGTTCTGGATTGCTTTGACTTCAGTTCTGAATTCCAGAGACAAGAAAGTAAAAATTAACGCTAAGTAGATTTTTAACTTTAATGTTATGGGGTCTTTCTAAAAACATTTTTACAGTAAATAATTTCAAACTTCCAGAAAATTTTCAAAAGTATTGGAGAAAACTTGCACGTATATTTTCCTTTTAGTCATTTGTTAATTAATGTTTTTCAAATTTCTATAAAATAGTATTTTAAAATATTATTCATATTCCAGAAGCAATTAATATGTCATAACTGAAAACTTTAAACTCTACATCCTTGAAGACATTCATATAATAAAATGCATTCAAAATGCACAATATTCTAAAACACCACAGGGAATATAAAAATACAACCAATAGCTCATATAAAAAGAGGAGAAAAGAAAATATAAAAACATATAAATGATACATACCTAAGATGTATCTGTGGGAGGGAGTAAGTTATGCTATTTAGTTTGGATAATATGCAGAAATTCTTACTGTGAGGGAAGTGACAAGCAATTCTTCTGAAAAATGTGTTCATCTGGACATCAATTTCCTACCTTGCAAACTGAATCTATTGCTTAATGAAATGTTCTAGACTAACAACTTTTCAGTTCAGTTCAGTTGCTCAGTCGTGTCCGACTCTTTGCGACCCCATGAATCGCAGCACGCCAGGCCTCCCTGTCCATCACCAATGCCCAGAGTTCACTCAGACTCACGTCCATCAAGTCAGTGATGCCATCCAGCCATCTCATCCTCTGTCATCCCCTTCTCCTCCTGCCCCCAATCCCTCTCAGCATCAGAGTCTTTTCCAATGAGTCAACTCTTCGCATGAGGTGGCCAAAGTACTGGAGTTTCAGCTTTAGCATCATTCCTTCCAAAGAAATCCCAGGGCTGATCTCCTTCAGAATGGACTGGTTGGATCTCCTTGCAGTCCAAGGGACTCTCAAGAGTCTTCTCCAACACCACAGTTCAAAAGCATCAATTCTTCGACACAGCCTTCTTCACAGTCCAACTCTCACATCCATACATGACCACAGGAAAAACCACAGCCTTGACTAGACGGACCTTTGTTGGCAAAGTAATGTCTCTGCTTTTGAATATGCTATCTAGGTTGGTCATAACTTTCCTTCTGCGGAGTAAGTGTCTTTTAATTTCATGGCTGCAGTCACCATCTGCAGTGATTTTGGAGCCCCCAAAAATAAAGTCTGACACTGTTTCCATTGTTTCCCCATCTATTTCCCATGAAGTGATGGGACCAGATGCCATGATCTTCGTTTTCTGAATGTTGAGTTTTAAGCCAACTTTTTCACTCTCCACTTTCACTTTCATCAAGAGGCTTTTGAGTTCCTCTTCACTTTCTGCCATAAGGGTGGTGTCACCTGCATATCTGAGGTTATTGATATTTCTCCTGCAATCTTGATTCCAGCTTGTGCTTCTTCCAGTCCAGCGTTTCTCATGATGTACTCTGCATATAAGTTAAATAAACAGGGTGACAATATACAGCCTTGACGTACTTCTTGTCCTATTTGGAACCAGTCTGTTGTTCTATGTCCAGTTCTAACTGTTGCTTCCTGACCTGCATACAGATTTCTCAAGAGGCAGGTCAGGTGGTCTGGTATTTCCCATCTCTTTCAGAATTTTCCACAGTTTATTGTGATCCACACAGTCAAAGGCTTTGGCATAGTCAATAAAGCAGAAATAGATGTTTTTCTGGAACTCTCTTGCTTTTTCCATGATCCAACGGATGTTGGCAATTTGATCTCTGGTTCCTCTGCCTTTTTTAAAACCAGCTTGAACATCATGAAGTTCACGGTTCATGTACTTTTAGCAGACTTTTATTTCTTAACGAGATACTGTAGACCTCTAACTAACTGTTAGAGAGAAGAAAGAGGTTCTCTAAACTATATAAATGCTCAGGGAACATGGTAACACTGCTGGTAAGTCGCGTCAGTCATGTCCGACTCTGTGCAACCCCATAGACAGCAGCCCACCAGACTCTGCCGTCCCTGGGATTCTCCAGGCAAGAACACTGGAGTGGATTGCCTTTTCCTTCTCCAATGCGTGAAAGTGAAAAGTAAAAGTGAAGTCGCTTAGTCGTGTCCGACTCTTAGCGACCCCATGGACTGCAGCCTACAAGGCTCCTCCGTCAATGGGATTCTCCAGGCAAGAGCACTGGAGTGGGGTGCCATTGCCTTCTCCAGCGGTAACACTAGAGACCAAAACCATTCCTATCTGATGTGTATAACACTGCAACATAGTGTCCTGCGATGCTGCGATGCTTAAGCTCTTATAACATTTTTACCTTTAATATGAATAACATTGAAATCATTACATAAAATTATTATTTTTAATTTAGAAATCTAATTGGTGTTACAGCTACTTTAAATTATTTCTTCTTACCTCACGCTTCTTTTGATCTTTATGACTACATTGTTGTTTTTTGATAAATGTTGACACTAGGAAAATTAAGCCTGTATTAAATTTTTTGTGTACTAGTGCTTTCTTTATACCATCTTATTTAGTTGTAGTTGTCAAATACCTACCTTGGAGTTTAAGTTTTATTATCTCTACTTTCTTTATTTAAAGAAACCAAGACTTTAATAACTTGCCCAAGTTCACACAAGCTAATAGAGGACTGAACCAGAATGTAGATGCAGGCATTTCTGGATCAAGGACTTGTCAGACCCCTGTAAAGCCCTCTGAATAAAATAATATTAGTGATAAGAAAGATATAAAATAGTTGTGCCATTGCTACTGACTATTTAGCGCCCCTCCCCTGCAATAACAATGGCAGAGAACGTTAGCGCTTCTTGAAGAGTTAGATTAGAGAAAGAAGATCAGGAATGTTTATTGTTTAATACATCATTGTTCAGAAACAGTGTTCATAAGCCTTCTTCTGTTATCATTGTTTGACTCACAGGGATCCCTGTTAACATGTGGGAGAGGGAAAAACAAGTAATAGGCTTATCTCTCATCCTTGCAATTATTTTCATAGAGATTTTTTTGAAAGATACCATGGCTTGTGTGCTTCATTTAATAACAATTTTTTTTAAAAAAGTGATCCACATGGATGGATATGGATTCAGTTCATTTTTCCCCCCAGGAGCAAGATTTTATTTAATTTATACATATATCCACTCTTTTTCAGGCTTCCCGGATGGCTCAGTAGGTAAAGAATCTACCTGCACTGAAGGAGATGTAGACAGACACAAATTTGATCCCCAGGTCAGGAAGGTGCCCTGGAGGAGGGCATGGCAACCCACTCCAGTATTCCTACCTGGAGAATCCCAGGGACAGAGGAGCCTGGTGGGCTACGGTCCATAGGGTCGCAAAGAGTTGAACATGACTGAAGTGACTGAGCATGCCACTCTATTTTTAAGATTCTTTTCCCACATAGGCCACTACAGAGTACTGAGTAAAGTTCCCTGTGCTATTCATAGGTTTTTTTATACTTATCTATTTTATATATACTAGTGTGCATATATCAGTCCCAGTTTCCCAATTTATTCTTCCCCTGTCCCTTATCCTCTGATAACCATCATTTTGTTTTCTATATCTGTGACTCCTGTTTTGTAAATAAGTTCATTTACACTGCCCCTTTTTTTAGATTCCACATATAAGGAATATCATATGTTATTTGTCTTTCTGTGTCTGACTTGCTTCACTTATTACCATAGAGATTTAATGGAACAGATCAAAAAAGGAAATTATTAAAAGGCAACTTGGAAGAATAAAGAATCTATGCAAGCAAACATCTTGTTGATGACTGGACATTAATGATTCTTCTCAGCAATTCAGCAATTTGCTTTAAGACCCACCTAGGAAACACCTCCATCCTATTTTTTAATGCTTAGAATATTTGATTATTTGACAAAATAAACACGTGACCTATGCTTTGATTAGAATGTTGAATATGTTTTATTCATGTGTATCAGGAAAGCTTGCAATTTCAGCTCACAAACTTTAAGCTCTAGGACAGATTTCTGTTTGTGCTTGCTCAGTCTCATCTGACTCTGTGACCTCGGGGACTATAACCTACCAAGCTCCTCTATCCATGGGATTGTCCCAACGAGAATATTGGAATGGGTTGTCATTTCTTCCTCCAGGGGACCTTCCCAACCCAGGGATCAAACCCTCAACTCCTGCATCTCCTGCATTGCAAGTGGATTTTTTACTGGTGAGTCACCAGGGAAGCCCTTCGTAGTGAGGAGACTTAAATTAACCAGGGAAGGAGGATTTGGAATATTTGGTGACTATAATTTTAAATGGGAAATTGAGAAGAGTCTCACTGAGAAGGTGGTATCTGAGCAAAGACCACATTTACTCAAGAGTAAGGCTAGCATGGCAATGTCTGAAGAAAAGTGCAGGGTTTTGCAGACATCTCTTATGCATCCCTGAGATTCTCTTGGCCTCATTCGTGTCTTGTTACAGTTCTGAGGGGACTCGGACTGATTTAACTTCTTTCCTTCTGCCCCAGGGCTTCCTGTTTTCACTACTGCAGACCCTGGGGCACCTAAACCTACACATGTGCCGTTTGAAAAGGTGCTGTGGAATTGCTACCCAAGGGGGTAAATTTCAACTAGTGCTAAAGGGAATTCTGTGGATAAATTCTTCTCTCTTTGGGTCCTCCAGGAACATGGCTGCTCAAAGTGCAGTCAGCGAACTGAACAGCTGATAGCACTAAATGGAAACCAGCTCACTGTGTCCTTGCCTTGGTTCTCCCCACTTCTGAGCATGTCTGGACACTCTGGTTATCACACAAGCTCTACACCTCTGTTTTTAAAGCTAAAGTTAAGATACAAATGGAAGTAAAGTATTACAAATGGAAGAAGTACAAAATCCTGGGGCAGAAATCCTTTTGGTAAGCTAAAGAACAGCAAGAAGGCCACTGCGGTAAGACGAAATGGGGCAATGGGAAGACTAAAAGGAAATTAAGTCAACGAGGTAATGAAAGGTCAAGTTCATAAAAGGTCTTATAGTCTCTGATGAAACTAGGCTTTGGTTCCAATTGAGGTAGGAAGTTATTGACATGCTGGCTTAAGATTTAATAGGACTCCTGTGGGTACACTGTGAACAGGAGACTGGAATGAATGAGAGTGAAAGTGAAAATACAGTAAAGAGTTCTCTGTCACAATTCTGGTAAGAGATGATGGTAGTTTGGGCAGCAAAGATGAAGGAGATGTGTGGGATTCTGATTATATCTTGATGATCAGGACTTTATGGAATGAGAAGGAAAGAAGAAGCAAGGATGACTCCAAGGAAAAGTTGATTTGATATGATTTGATTGGAAGAAAACAAAAAAGAGTAGGTATGAGGGGAAGCTCAGGGATTCATCTTTGAACATACTAGTCCAATAAAACCATAAACTCCCAGTGAAGATGTCATGGAAGAAGAGGCATATCTGCATCTGGATTTCTAGGGAAAGCTCCAAGGCAGTACTCATCAAAGTGTTGTTAGGATTTAAAGCTATGAGACTGAATGAGATCACCAAAGAAATCAGTGTAACTAGAGAAAAGAAGAGGCACAGTACTGAGCCTCAGGACACTCCACCATTAAAGTGAGGCAGATGGAGAGGAGTCAGCAACAAAGCCTGGCTGTTGCTTTGTGGTCAGTGAGGATGACGACAACCGGGAGAGAATGGTGTCCCAGAAACCCAGTAAAGAAAGCACTTCAAAAAGAAAAGAGAAGAAAATGAAAGAAAAGAAATGTGATTTATTTGCTGAATAACTCTGAAAGAATAAATAGATGAGTACTGAAAACTGACCTTTGGATTTAGCAACTGGAACTTAACTGTTGAAAACAATGATATTTATTGGAATAATAGAGCCAAAAGCATGACTTGAGTAGGTTTAAGGAAGAATGGGAAAAAAAGAATTAGAGGGAGTAAAGACCATACTTTCAAGGGTTTTTGCTGTAGAGGAGAGCAAAAAAAAAAAAAAAAAAATGGAGTGATTACTGGAGAGAAAAGTGAGGTAAAGAAAGTTTATTTAAGATTGTGAAATAATAACTTATAAGGAGATAATGGGATTAATCTGGTGGGAAGGTAATTTAAATTAATGGCATAAGAGAGGAGTATTTCTGAGGCAATAGCCCTAAAAATGTGGAGGAGAATAGAATCTGATGGGCAATTGAAGAGATTGTTCCTGGGACTTCCCTAGTGGTTCAGTGGTTAAGAATCTGCCTTCCAATGCAGAGGACATGGGTTCAATCCCTGGTCCAGGAACTAAGATCCCACATGTCTCGGGACAACCAAGCCAGCGTGCCACAACTACAGAGCCCACACTAGAGAAGAAGCCCTCATGTCAAAAGGAGAGATCCCACCTGCCACAACTAAGGCCTGATGCAGTTTAAATAAATAAAACACAGTCACTATTAATGTTGAATAAAAGAAGAAGAGGTTGTTCTTATGAGAGGCACAGATGTTTCATCTATAATAGCAAGAGGGAAGACAGAGCATAAGGATGCAGGTGCTGGTCAGTGGATAGATGTAGTGTGGGAACTTGTGGACCTTCTATGATTGCCACTCACAGAATCTGACAGCAAATTCATCAGCTGAGAGTAAGGATGAGTGGGGAGGTGTTGAAGGTAGAGAGAGAAAGGAGAGGGCATGAAATAGTCATCAATCATCCTTTCTGTTTAAAAGTTTAGATTTCTTTTAGTCTAAGACATTGCTTCCTATCTCATCTACTCCAATTACCAAGGCTTAGTGGTAACCAGAATAAATCAGAACAGAATAATTCAGGGAAGGGTATCATAGAGAGCAGAATCTGGTGAAGTAAACCACTGCTTAATCAGTTCCTCTATTTTTAATGGGCCACTGGGTTGGGACTAAGAGTGGGTTCTGTTTCTATCACTTAAAATGTTTTTAGTAACAGCTCATCCAACCTCAAGGGCAATTCCAGTGGTCTAATAGCCAGCAGATCAGTTCTGGGGTTAGGGGTTGGGCTGACCATTTTTTCTTGCTTGAGATGGCCTGTCTAAGAAAAAAGATAAACCAAATTTTCTTGGTAGACAGACATTCAGGGGATTCTGGATATACTGATGATGCTGGATTACTCCTAAGTTTTCTCCCTTCCTTCCAGGGCATCTACCAAAAAAGTGTAATGGCTATGCCATAGGAAATTTTAAATTGATTAACTGCAGACATACAGCATACAGATGAAAGAGCCTACACTCTTCAGTCCATGGAAACAGACCCTTCATCAGTAAAGACAGAGGAGAAATTTTTCACTAGCTGCTAATGTGTTTAAGGATGGCTTAAATTTTCCTAACATATAGAATTCTGGAGAATCTTCAAGGCAATATTTTAGCCATCCAATATTCTGGGAATTAAAGACAGTCACCCCGATCCTCAAAGACCAGGAAGACCAAGATGAAAGAACTAAAGTAAAGAATAAGAAAGGGAAAAACAGAGGGCTGATGTGTGGGAAGAGAAAATTAACATTTACCCAGCTTCTACTATCTGCCAGCCCTTTCTACATGTTGTTTATTTCAACCTTGACAGCTGTGAAGTCGAAGAAGCAGGACCTCTCAAAAGATGATAATGTTCCAAGCATTGCAAAATTTGTGAATAGAATTTTAACCCAGGACTGCCTGACACCAAAGTTCATGTTCTTTACACTAAAATAGAAGTCATAAGAGAGAAAGCACAAAGTTTATTCTATTCCCAAGAGTCCTGAAATACTTACTAATAATAAGTTTATAGTAAATGTATATATGCTAAAAACACATTTTACATGCCCTAAAAAACGGGCCAGACAATGTGAATTCTAACTCTTCATGCAATTGCTCTTAGCCATCCTTGTTGAATTGATTTGATTGTCCTGCATTTTCCAGGCAGCTGCTTAGTGGTGGCTCTCAATGATTATCCACAATGTGTGTCTGTCCAACAAGATATAAACACATGCTTATTGAAGCACTCAAACAAAACGAGAAGGTCTGACTCGCCAGAGATGTGCCAAGCTACACAATTAACTAGCACAAGTTCAGAATCACAAGGCCTCTTCTTGTCTTGAGAAACGCCCAGTAGAGCCTGCTGTCTTCCTGTACAAGATGTTTTCAAGTGTGAAGAGCTTCTTACCACGGCAGTTAAAAAGAAGACAATTTTGCCAAAAAGTAATGTGTAGTCCAACATTTTCCCTGTTTTTATCAGTTTAGAGATATCAGTCATACACCCAAGCATAAATTAAAAATCTAAAATCTCAGTAAGTAGCTGAACCCTCAAAGTATAGACATAGTCATTCATCTATTGAATTAACCAATCAAAGAACACCCCTATTTTCCTAGTACTCTTCTATATCCTATAAAGTTACCAAATATAAGCCTGCTTGTCCTCCCAGGAAAAGGTGACATATAGCAAGGGCAACTAAAACTAAGTATTACATAAATAGTTACATAATCACAAGTGGGATACCATATATGAGTGAAAGTAATGATCTTAAGCAAATATACATACAAAGGAATTACCTGACTTAATCTGGACATCATGGTAGGCTCCTAGAACTGATGCTTTCATTGAGTTCTCAAGGGTAAGTAGGTGCTGGCTAGGTAAAGAGGAATAAAGTTTCAGGGAAAGCTTGGGGAGAAGCATGAAATGCTTGGGTGTCAGGAAGAATTCCAGTGAAGCTCATAAAGACTGAGAAGGAAGGTTGAGATGGAACTAAAGAGGTTATACAAGGTCTTCTGAACTGAAAGAAGCATCATTCCAGACTGTATTTTAAAGGCAGTCTCATGACATTATAGGATTTTAAGCAATAATCATATTTGCTTATTAAAAGACTTCCCTGGAGGCTATATGGAAAGTAATTGGAAGAACTAAATAAAAACATTTTGGAAGAATTCAGGAAAGAGATGATAATTATTTGGACTAGAATAAAGGGAGTGGAGGTGGAGAAAAGTAGGTGGGTTTAAAGACACAGGATTTGGTCTTTGATTCAGTATGAGGGTCAGAAAAAAGGGGGATCTAAGAGTACTCTCATGTTTCCAGCTTGAGAAAATCAAGAGATTGTTGTGCTGATTATGAAAATGGAAGTGATTCTAAGACACACACATTTGGAAAATTGTTTCAAATTTGGGGCATAATGAATTTTAGGTACTGTGTGATGGAGTGGGTAGCTCTTGAGAAGGCAGCTGATAAACTGGCTGAAGACATAAACTGAAGAACAAAGTGAACTTCTCTAGATGTATTTAGGAATGGAACCTGGATTGAAACAAGGCTCCCTGTCAATCATTAAGGCTGTATTGAATGATGACAGCAGAATACAGACATGAGCAAAGGAGATAATACCATTAACGAATATCCTTTGCAACAAGTATTCTCCTCCCACATGGGACCTCCAGTTAACTTTCCTAACCAATGTTAATCCACCATCATGTAAGTGGTTTCCTTGTGTTTCAGTTCTACTGGAATAGGATTTGAGCAATTAGCAAGTAGGAATGAAGAAGCGAAAGCAACATTGTCAAGAACTTTATTCTCCTAAGAATTGGTAAAGGCTAAGTTTTTAAGTATAGAAGAACATATTCATAGATGAAAATTTCACAACACAAATTAAACAGAAATCAGGGGCTAATATCAAGGAAGATAATACAGCTCATCAAGTATAAATTCTCAATACTGACCTAGCAGTCTATGGGGTACTTTTTAAATGCATGATAAGGATGTACTCTATAGCATAGGAAACTGCTCAGTACTCTGTAATTGCCTACCTGGGAAAAGAATCTAAAAAACAGTGGCTATAAGTGTATGTACAACTGGTTCACTTTGCTGAACACCTAAAACTAACACAATATCATAGATCAACTATACTCAGATAAAAAAAATTTTAAATCAATAAATAAAATGTCTGCTATACATCATGTTTATGAGTAATCAAAGTTAATGATACATAGATGGAAGATATTTAAGTATTAAATGATGCAAACTTAAAAATCAAGAGATGTTCAAACATATGGTGTAGATTATTTGTTCAATCAACAAACACTTGCTAAGAAACTCATTTGACAGACTGTGTTGTATCTGTATCTGAGGATACAGACATGAACAAAGTTATTAGTTTCATTACAGAAAGTCAAGTTTGGGAGGAAAAACTAGATGAACTCAAATAATTACAAGAGTAATAAATATGCACTTCTATGGGAACATGTAGATAGGATCAATTATATTGGTGGTGGCAAGGGATATTAAATGGGGAATGTGCCAAATGGAAAATGGTGGAAGGGTTTTACAAATGTAAGGCATAGCATGACAAAAGAATGAAAGAATCGTAGGATGAAAGATTGTGGTGAGCTCAGTGACTGTCATGCAGGTGTATGGTGGGAATTGGTAGAAGAGTCCAGAATCATGGATTGGAGTTTTGGGTACTGGGCCATGGGGTCTATCCTGCAGCTTATGCGAAAGGATGGGTTTCCCTCGTGGTTCTGTGGTAAAGAATCTGCCTGCCAATGCAGGAGATGTGGGTTAAATCCCTGGGTCAGGAAGATCCCCTGGAGAAGGAAATGGCACTCCACCCCAGTATTCTTGCCTGGAAAATCCCATGGACTGAGGAGCCTGGTGGGCTGCCATCCATGAGGCTGCAAAGGGTTAGGCATGACTTAGGGACTAACCAACAGCAACAGTAAGGGAGGACATGACCTGTTCCCAAGAGGGAGATGAGGGATATTCTATCAGGAGACTTAGGTCTGAATCCTGGTTGAACAGAATGCTACCTGAGTAGTCACAGGACTATAACAAATTATGTTCAAAAGAGAACACAGCTGCTCAACATTAACAAACACAAATCTATCAAGTGTGAGGAGTAAGTATGCTAAACCAAGTCAAGAATATCACAAGGCAAGTGGTTACAGGAACAGATGAATAACAAAAAGCAAGAATAGGGTAAAAATCGAGTCCCAAGAGACTCAAGAGAACCAAGGATTTGTTTAATTGGCCTCCTGCTAGGACATAGGTGAGTCTGACAGGTTAAAGGGAATCTAGATGGGGAGCTCTCACATAGGGAGACACTGACAGTTGTTGAGAAAGAGGCTATCATAATCAGAGGGTATTTCAGAAGGATTGCCCTGGGAATGATGAAAGAAGGAGTGGAGAGAGTATTCTTTCATGACAGCGAAAGAGAGAATTTGATGAATTCTGAGGTAGGGCAGTGGCCATGAGCTGGAGTAGTTTGATCAGGAAGGGGAAAGAAAATATGATGCCAGGGTGGTTGCTCAGACTTCAAGGTCATTTGCAGAGTGGGTAGAATTTAGCTTGAAATTGGAAAATGGGAAAGGGACTCTGTATTGGAGGAAAGACAGCAGAACTTTTTCCAGGAGAGCAGATTTGGCAGACTCCCAAGCCTGACCCCATCTGGCATTCCGATACTCATATCAGATTCCTGGTATGAGCTCCGTCTCGTGGAAAAAATTTATAAGTGGTCCACAGTGCTGTGCTCTGCTTAGTTGCTCAGTAATGTCTGACTTTGTGAGAATCCATGGACTGTAGCCTGCCAGGTTCCTCTGTCCATGGGGGTTCTCCAGGCAAGAATACTGAAGTGGGTTGCCATGCCCTCCTCCAGGGCATCTTCCCAACCCAGGGATCGAACTCAGGTCTCCTGCACTGACAGGTGGATTCTTTACCATCTGAGCCACTGAAGTATTGGTTATCGTCAATGGCCTCCTGCATCTGTCACCTTTAAGTTTTAGCACAAAAGCCTGGGTTGGACACCAATACAATAAGAGTTAAGCTATGGTCTCAAGTTTATGTAAGCATCTACAAAGAAATTTCCTGAGGTTCTCACTATCCATTCTCCTCATCTCCACAGGATATGAACTTTTCTCAAATGTGGCTGACATTTTGTACAGGATTATGCACCGTGGTGTATTAGAAAGAACTTGAGCTTTGACCACATATTAGCTAAATGACTGATGGAAATTACCTTACAACAGCAGAAGATGGCTGTCTGTCAAAAGAAAAAATGATATGGCTTAAGTATCTGCACCTTGAGCTTCTGTGGCTTCTGCAGAGATGTTCTGCAGAGCGGTCACTGCTTTTTAATGATTCCATTGACGTCAGACGGTGTCTAGTGCAACCAGCTATTTTTATATACCAATTGAAAATGCAGCAACTATCTCTCCTCTGAATTAGATCACAGAGCAGCAATGAAATACATGCTTCTGCCATAAGGTAGATGAACAGGCACGTCTGGGTTATGTTAGAGAGAATATGAGTTTTTCTCAATCTGCCCTGGAGCAATGATTGCCATTGTCAATTGTACAAATCACTGAGTGCTTTTTCCTGATGTATTTGTAAGGAAAGAAGAAAAGGAATATTTTGCTCTGTTGATCTGAGAGTAACTACAAAAACCCTAGCACAGTACACATAGCAAACCAGAAAGTGCCAAGATTGTCAATGCCAGACAAGAAAAGGAGTGAGCACGGTTCACATCCCTTTCCTCTTCCTACTGCTGTGTCCCTTGATGAAAAGGAAAATGGATGATTAGGCTCAGGGCCAAGAAGATTATCTGGTCCCCAAGACTCTGAGGGGCACCTTCTGTGACTTTGAGACTATGGTTCTTGAAGCTGATCTGAATATATCCAACTGGATGTATTCTGATGCAGACATTACTGAAAATAACCTCTGCTGTTACCAGATAGTAATCTCTGGACTAGGAAACCTTACGCATAAACACAGCATAAATGGCAGCAGCAAGACCACCATTGGTATTCTAAGCAAAATTCCCAGAGTAGCTGTGAAGGCATTTTCACATGCTTTCATAGTTTGAGTAGAAATAAAGCAAACGATGATCAACAAACATCACATGATGCATTGTCAAGAAAAATCTCTTAACTATAATAATAGAGGTCCTATAGTAGATGTTTAGATTTCCCTATATAAAATCTGTCTCTTGTATATGGAATTCTGATGGTTGCAGAAGATAGCAGCTCATTATTTTCTAAAATTGGGGGGTGAGGCGAGGAGGGATAAATATTCAAATTCAAAATCATCAACTTTTCGTGATTATGTTGCTTTCCCAGATAAGAACAGACGTTTCAGCAAGACCCTTTGTTTGCTGGCCTCTATTATATGACAGCACTTTAGAAATTCTGAATTTTAAAACGCAGACGATAATATCAGCTCCCAAATGTCAGGCATCATGATGAATTGGCTTTTCAACTTTTCAAGCCATTCACTTTCCTTGCTTCCAAAATGTCAAATACAAAGGCTTCTGATAACAAAGCTGGGCGAAGCATGTGATTATTACTTTTTGCAACAATCATAGTATTTAATGGACAATACTTTCAAAGCTTGTTTTATATGTAAAAGCCTGTGTTCTTTGCCTGATATTCTAATTGCTCAGACCGAGTCAAGTTTTAAGTAAATTAATCAATAAAATTCAACACCCTCAATTTAACACTTTGAAATGATTGATTTCCCCCACTTCTATAGTATTAAATTTTTTTTAATGTCAATCCAATCCTTAATTAATCTCTTATTTAATTTGTCTTTTGTTCCAGACACACAGGTGTTAATTTGCCCTTTTGGAAAGTGAAGGTAGGGTAACTAAAAGAAAAGAATTTCAAGGCTCATGAAATTTTCTTCATTAATATCTTAATTTAGCAAAACTGACATGAGAATTGCACCTTATAGTTCATGAAATGTTGTTATAAAGAAATCTTAAAACTGGACTATTATGCCTTCTTTTTCTATTTTCATCAAAGCTCAAATGGAAATATTCATTGTTGAAAAGTACAGAAATTAAATCATAGATTGTTCGATGGGTGGATGATTTATTTATAAATGTACTCATCTATTTATTAATTCAACACAAGTTTATAGAGTAGACAGGTAAAGAATCTGCCTGCAATGCAGGAGACACAGGCTCGATCCCTGGGTAGGGAAGATGCTGTGGAGAAGGGAATGGCTACCCATTCTAGTATTTTTGCCTGGAAAAGTCCATGGACAGAGGAGTCTGGTGGTATAAAGTCCATGGGATCACAAAGAATCAGACACAACTGAGCGACTAACCCTACCGGGTTCTAAACATTAGGCTAGGTAAGAAATACAAGGATAAATAAAGCACCCTTTATGGCTTCAAAGAGTGGAATTTAAGGTGGGAACAGGTTATACCATAGTCATAGACAGCAAGAGTTCAATAGGTCCAAGGCACTCATTTCTTCTTCTGGACATGACTTCAAAATGATGTTCCTAAATTTCTGAAAATGAATATAACACAGTAATTACTGAAAAACTTACCTAAACTATAATCCAGCACAGTTCTGAAGGAGACCCCCTTTTTGCTTAGGTCACATTACCTTTTCACTTTTACCTGTGTACTCAGTGATACCTCCCACATAAAAGTACTCAGGGCACAGAGATCTTATGTTTTCCATAATGTAGACAAATACAAATTCTTAACAATGACCCTCCTTCATGAAAAACGAACTGCATGTATTGCTCTTTTTTTCAGTAAAGGAAAAAAAAAAACTTCTCTAATTTTTGTATTATCTTTCAGGAAAATGAGCTGGCCTTCTAGTCAATTCTAATGGTCCTGAGCTTGCCTGTTATTTTATGGACGGAGCATATAGACTTTTAGATGGCATAATTGATAAGCAAAATCTTCAACACAGTAGACTCAAAAATCCTTCCTCCATATTGACAACAAAAGAATAAATATAGTCATATTATAGATGGATCAAATATCTCTAGAAATATACATAAGAAAATGGTAATATCAATTGCCTCCTGAATTGGGACCTGGATAAATTAGAGGTAGAAGCTGTAGGAACATTTTTACCGTAGGTAGAGACCATAGGGACATTTTCACAAAGACACATGCATAATACAATGCAGAAATGCTAGAGATCAGGAACTTCTCAGATCCACTAAACAGAATATTCTTGCTTAGTTTCAAGATCCTTCATTGATCTGCTGCTGCTGCTGCTAAGTTGCTTCAGTCGTGTCCGACTCTGTGTGACCCCATAGGCGGCAGCCCACCAGACTCCGGCAGCCCTGGGATTCTCTAGGCAAGAACACTGGAGTGGGTTGCCATTTCCTTCATTGATCTAGCTCCCCTCTAAACCAGAGATCCTGAAATTCTGATTTCCTCTTCCCAGTCAAGCCAGCATTCTCTTTTTCATTCCATTTTCCTTTTCTGCACCACCTTCTCAGCATCTGAAATGCCTACAATTTCCAGATTTCCATTTGCCATACCCCTCTGCTCCTACCCCTTCTCTCCTCATGCCCAGGATAGTTTAAAGTCTCTGGGCAGCTGCCTTTGTTAACTAAGTTGGGGGGAAAATATTTTTGAGAACTAGCAGATGGTATATGGACACTCATTCCTCCTACCTTGTACTCCTGATCCTATTCTCCATATAGAAATATATTTTTCTTATAAGATAATTTAAGAGGGAAGGGATGAATTGGGAGATTGGGATTCACATAAACACACTACTACTTATAAAAAAGATAACTAACAAGAACCTACTATATAGCTTAGGGAACTCTAGACCTATATAGAAAAGAATATAAAAAGAGTGGATATATGTATAGCTGATTCCCTTTGCTGCACAGCAGAAACTAACACAGCATTGTAAATCAACTATACTCTGATAAAAATTAATTTAAATAAATAAAAGTTAAAATACAAGTGAATAAGTGAAAAATATATGAAATTTTGTCAATTCTTATCTGACTTTCACTGGAATGACCAGTGAGCTCAGTGAGGTCACATATCTGTGAGCCTCTCAAGTGCCAAGATCACATAAAATGCACATTGTCTTGAAAAGAGAGATCAGCCTTGCTCACCTGCCCCCAACATGTCAGAAAGGAAAGATGCTCTCTTCTTCCTGGTTAAGGAATTTTTGAGGACATGTACTCTATTCCCCATCTCCAACAACCAGTGAGTAACCTAAGAAAGCATTTTTTCCTTTCTACATTAAAAAAGAAGTACCTGCGTTTTTCTTCCTGAAGTTCCTTTGAAAGAGAATACTGCTATCTTTACCTGATTGAATCCAGATACTTAACTATTACATCTAAAATGACATTTTAAATGAAATATTAGTCATATATTTCAAGAAACAAGTGCCTTTCTTTTAAGTGATACTGTATTTTGAGTAAGTGCCAGAAATAGCAAATGTAGAATATACAGTAAATCTGATATAATAATCCTCAAAAAAGAGAAAATATTGCAGCTTATACAATTCATGACCGTGTTACCTTTTCAGATGTCATTCTAAAAGAAGACGAATATACTTGCTTGCTTTCCTTTAAAAGAGCACTGGTTGATATCTTCTGTTAGAATTTAGGCTGCAGCTAGAAAATTAGTGAAGTGAAAGTTGCTCAGATGTATCCATCTCTTTGTGCCCGCACGGACTATACAGCCCATGGAATTATCCAGGTCAGAATACTGGATTGGGTAGCATTCCCTTCTCCAGGGGATCTTCCCAACCTAGAGATCGAACACAGATCTCCTGCCTTGCAGGCAGATTCTTTACCAGCTGAGCTAAGGACAATATAATTGTATCACTAAACTGGTTCTGGTGTGATTTAACTGTCAAACCTCTTAACAGGACATGTCATGGATATGTATATAGAAAGTTTTGAAATTCTTACTTAAACTATGCATTGTATATTTTTATAGCTTGTCTCCAAATATGCTACATGCTCCTTCAGAAAGGGAGCCAAAGTTTATTGAATCCACAGCATCCATCTCAGTGTCTGACAGATAATAAGTCTTCAAGAAGTGGTTGACTAATAAATAATTTGAGAAACTAGAGTCAAGAAACCACAGGGAGGGAACAAGATACAGCCTGAAGGAGAAACATTTGGACCAGGATGAATAAACCATTTTCCTAAGGATTAGAATTCTCAAAAGGAAAATCAATTGACTCCAAAAAAAAAAATGTTTTTCTTTATTTAGAGATGAAAATATTGTCTGCTTCAAAAAGTGGAAATGGTTATTTATTAAATATGTGTAACTAATTTGAAGGAAAATAAAGTATTGTAGCTCTCAACTCTGTAAAGAACAATATTGCATAGGAACCTGGAATGTTAGGTCCATGAATCAAGGTAAATTAGAAGTGGTCAAACAGGAGATGGCAAGAGTGAACATAGACATTTTAGGAATCAGTGAGCTAAAATGGACTGGTATGGGCAAATTTAACTCAAATGACCAGTATATCTACTACTGTGGGCAAGAATCCCTTAGAAGAAATGGAGTAGCCATCATAGTCAACAAAGGAGTCCAAAATGCAGTACACGGATACAATCTCGAAAACAACAGAATGATCTCTGTTCATTTTTAAGGCAAACCATTCAATATTACAGTAATCCAAGTCTATGCCTCAACCAGTAATGCTGAAGAAGCCGAACAGTTCTATGAAGACCTACAAGATCTTCTAGACCTAACACCAAAAAAAGATGCCATTTTCATTATAGGGGACTGGGATGCAAAAGGAGGAAGTCAAGAAATACCTGGATTAACAGGCAAATTTGGCCTTGGAGTACAGAATGAAGCAGGGCAAAGGCTAATCAAGAGACTGCACTGGTCATAGAAAACACCCCCTTCCAACAACATAAGAGAAGATGCTACACATGGACATCACCAGATGGTCAATACTGAAATCAGGTTGATTACATTCTTTGAAGCCAAAGATGGAGAAGCTCTATACAGTCAGCAAAAACAAGACTGGGAGCTGGCTGTGGTTCAGATGATGAACTCCTTATTGCCAAATTCAGACTTAAATTGAAGAAATAGGGAAAACCAGGTATGACCTAAATCAAATCCCTTACAATTATACAGTAGAAGTGACAAATAGATTCAAGGGATTAGTTCTGATAGACAAAGTGCCTGAAGAACGATGGATGGAGGTATATGACATTGTACAGGAGGCAGTGATCAAGACCATCCCCAAGAAAAAGAAATGCAAAATGCTTGTCTGAGGAGGACTTACAAATAGCTGAGAAAAGAAGAAAAGCTAAAAGCAAAGGAGAAAAGTAAAAATATACCCATCTGAATGCAGAGTTCCAAAGAACAGCAAGGAGTGATAAGAAAGCCTTCCTCAGAGATCAATGCAAAGAAATAGAGGAAAATAATAGAATAGGAAAGACTAGAGATCTCTTTAAGAAAATTAGAGATACCAAGGGACCATTTCATGCAAAGATGGGCTCGATAACAGGCAAAATTGGCATGGACCTAACATAAGCAGAAGATATCAATAAGAGGTGGCAAGAATACACAGAAGAACTATCCAAAAAAAAAAAAAAAGATCTTCATGACCCAGATAACCACAATGGTATGATCACTCACCTTTAGAGCCAGACATCCTGAAATGTGAAGTCAAATGGGCCTTAGGAAGCATCACTACAAACAAGCTAGTGGAGGTGATGGAATTCAGTTGAGCTATTTCAAATCCTAAAAGATGATGCTATGAAGGCACCGCACTCAATATGTCAGAAGATTTGGAAAACTCAGCAGTGGCCACAGGATTGGAAAAGGTCAGTTTTCATTCCAGTCCCAAAGAAAGGAAATGCCAAAGAATGCTCAAACTACTGCATAATTGCACTCATCTCGCATGCTAGTAAAGTAATGATCAAAATTCTCCAAGCCAGGCTTCAGCAATACATGAGCTGTGAACTTACACATGTTCAAGCTGGTTTTGGAAAAGGCAGAGGAAACAAAGATCAAATCGCCAATATCCACTGGATCATTAAATAAGCAAGAGTTCCAGAAAAACATCTATTTCTGTTTTATTTACTATGCCAAAGCCTTTGACTGTGTGGATCACAATAAACTGTGGAAAATTCTGAAAGAGATGGGAATACCAGACCACTTGACCTGCCTCTTGAGAAACCTATATGCAGGTCAGGAAGTAACAGTTAGAACTGGACATGGAAAAACAGACTGGTTCCAAATAGGACAAGAAGTACGTCAAGGCTGTATATTGTCACCCTGCTTATTTAAGTTATATGCATAAGACATCATGAGAAATGCTGGGCTGAAAGAAGCACAAGCTGGAATCAAGATTGTCAGGAGAAATATCAATAATCTCAGATATGCAGATGATACCACTTTAACGGCACAAAACGAAGAACTAAAGAGTCTCTTGATGAAAGTGAAAAAGGAGAGTGAAAAAGTTGGCTTAAAGCTCAACATCCAGAAAACTAAGGTCATGGCATCCAGTCCTATCACTTGGCAAATAGATGGGGAAACAGTGGAAACAGTGGCTGACTTTATTTTGGGGATTCCAAAATCACCACAGATGGTGACTGCAGCCATGAAATCAGAAGACGCTTGCTCCTTGGAAGAAAAGCTATGACCAACCCAGACAGCGTGTTAAAAAGCAGAGACAGTACTTTGTCAAGAAAGGTCCATGTAGTCAAAGTTATGTTTTTTCCACTAGTCATGTATGGATGTGAGAGTTGGACTAGAAAGAAAGCTGAGTGGGAAAGAATTGATGCTTTTGAACTGTAGTGTTGGAGAAGACTCTTTAGAGTCCCTTGGACTGCAAGGAGACCCAACCAGTCAATCCTGAAGGAAACCAGTCTTGAATATTCTTTGAAAGTACTGATGCTAAAGCTGAAACTCTAATACTTTGGCCACCTGATGTGAACTGACTCATTGGAAAAGACCTAATGCTGGGAAAGACTGAAGGCAGGAGAAGGGGACGACTGAGGATGAGATGGTTAGATGGCATCACTGATTCAGTGGAAATGAGTTTGAGTAAGCTCTGGGAGTTGGTGATGGACAGGGAAGCCTGGCATGCTGCAGTCCATGGGGTGGCAAAGTGTTGAACTGAGCTCTCAACTCATAATCAATTAAAGCAAAGGATGTTAAAAGGAAAAGAATTTTAAAAAAAATGAGGGAGGGGGAGAAAAGCAGAACAGGCTAAGGGAGAAAATGAATGAAAGGAGTAAGATACAAAAGAGTACAGGACAGATGTGAAGATTCAAAGGGGTTATTTCCAAGATGTTGGTTTGTTGAACATTTATTGTTTATTTGGGTTATGAAGCTCAGAATAAATTATTAATCAGCTTCATGATAAGTCGCTTCAGTCGTGTCCAACTCTTGCAACCTGATGAACCGTAGCCCACCAGGCTCCTCTGTCCATGGCATTCTGCCGGCAAGAATACTGGAGTGGGTTGCTATTTCCTCCTGTGGGGGATCTTCCTGACCCAGGGATCAAGTCTGCACCTCTTAAGTCTCCTGCATTTGTAGGCAGGTTCTTTACTACTAGCGTTACAAGGGGAACCATATCAATCAGTTTGGTCAGCTATTTGATACCTTAGATGTTAGTTATTACATTTCCTTAGTGATGAATTAGTTTTTTGACTGCTGTCCAGTGCTCACGTGCTTGACTATTGTATGCTTAGCTGCTGTTTTCCACCACTGTTATATGGTAACAGAGAAACACAGCCAGTGTTTCTATGAAATCACTCCAAGCATCATCTTATCCTGACAATTAGCAGAATATGACCCCTGACAGTTTCCTTCCCCAAATCCAGATTCTAGAGGCTCCTATGTTTGAATTAAAATGATTTTGCACTAAAAGAATAGAAAGACTCCACATTTTTCTCAGTGAGAAAAGCAGTATCAGTTGAAGATTGCTACCTTAATAATAGTAATACCTAATACTTATTAAATGACTATAATGTATTCACTAATGGATGCTGTGATTTCCCTTATAGTCATCCTTTCATTTTCACTGCTATGATCCTAAAACCAGGCCAGGGGCCAAAGGAAACCCAACGCAGGTAAGATGCCTACAAACCCACTACATGTAACCACAACTGTGTCCAGCTGTGCCATTCCATGGAACTTGAATATACAAGTTCACCTTGAATATGCAAGAGTAAACTTGGGAATAAGGACCAAAGAGAGCTTTATGTCTCCGTATTCAAGAGCCAAGAATCCAGCAAAGTTGTGTGTGGCTGAAAAGGGATTAGATGAAGTAGAAATGAGAATGAGGCCACCAAGAAACTTCCCCCAGCAGTGTGATGGCTTGTTGTTCAGTCACTGAGTTGTGTCCAACACTTTGTAAACCAATGGGCTACAGCATGCCAGGCTTCCCTGTCCTTCACCATCTCCCAGAGTTTGCTCAAATTCATGTCCATTGAGACAGCGATGCCATCCAACCATCTCATCCTCTGTCGTCCCCTTCTCCCGCTTTCAATCTTTCCCAGCATCAGGGTCTTTTCTAATGAGTCAGCTCTTTACATCAGGTGGTCAAAGTATCGGAGCTTCAGCATCAGTCCTTCCAATGAATATTCAGGATTGATTTCCATTAGGATTCACTGGTTTGATCTCCTTGCTGTCCAAGAGACTCTCAAGAGTTTTCTCCAGCATCACAGTTCAAAAGCATCAATTCTTCAGTGTTCAGCCTTCTTTGTGGTTCCACTCTCACATCCACACGTGACTACTGGAAATAAACCCACAGCTTTGACTTTATGGACCTTTGTCAGCAAAGTGTAAAGGTCTCTTATCCCAGAGATATCTACAGGCTAATTGGAACTTGTTCATGTGTATATGATGTATACCCTGACACAACCCAGAAAAGTCCTACTCACACAAAATTACCTTGTGTGGGAATTTGCGCTTTTTTGTTGGTTTATTTGGTGGAAAAGACTTGTATTTTTTGTGTATGTGAAAAATAAGAAAAATAACCTCAGAGGTTTGACACAATGGGAGAGGAACAACATGAGCAAGAGAGCAAGCCGATTCATAAAATTAGCGCAGGTATCTCAAGCCAGAGGTGACCAAGAGGATACAAGTTCCCCTGGGCTCATGGCCATCTTGGAAAGGGCTCTGGTCAACCACAGTCCAGGGAATGAGGCCCAAATAATTCTTCTTTAGATCTGAAGGGATATAAAGGATTCTAGATACACACAGAATACATAAACATTTGCTTTGAGTAAAGCACTTTCCTTACAGTTACATTATTGTACAGACCACAGGCAAAAGTTTTGTGAATCTTATGCCTGTTAGAAAGCTAAAGCAATAGAAAGCTATGTATTCATTGCATCTCCTTAATAAAAATGAGATTTCTGTTTTTCCTATAAGAACTTTATTTTTCTTAAAGTAGGTTGGTCCCTAGAGAACTGACCACTTGAACCAGAGGCACCTGGTTTAATATGTAATTATTTCTCTGGAGTTTCAGCATTCATTTCTCCTGAACTTCCAGAGACTTGGGCTAAATGGGTGTATATGTACCCATATTTTGTGATCAAAAGACTTTGTTCCCTTGTCTCTGATAGCACATTTCTATAAAAATTCTATTTGTATTTTCTGTAAAATTGTCATTGAAAACATTGTGCATTTTGTTATTCTCTGTCTGTGGCAGAGATGACCAGTTAGTTGTCTCAAATATTTTTAGCAGTATTCATTACAATCCAGAAAAAGACACATTCTGGATTCATTACTATCCAGAAAAGGCTTGAGGTGACTAAATTCTAGCCAATAAAATACATAAGGAATTGTTCTGTGAGACTTTCGGAAAGTTTTCATAAATAGAAAAGGACAGTTTGGGCCTTACTCCTTGCTGACAGCCTGAAACTCAAATGTGATGGATGGTGCCCCATAGCCATCTTGGACCAAAAAATGGAAACTGCACATCTTCAGGATCATAGATCAGAAGACAGGAGCCTGAGTCTTCGGTGACCCCATGAAGATTCTCCAAAGAAGCTTGGGATTCACTGTCTGATCTTGCTTTACATAGGAGAGAAATAGCTGCTAATTTGTTTAAACCATTTTTATTTTGGCTGTTTTGTCTGTTTTATGTAGCAAATCTAACTGCCTGTCTT
The DNA here is from genome assembly GCF_003369695.1 of Bos indicus x Bos taurus. NCBI lineage: Eukaryota > Metazoa > Chordata > Mammalia > Artiodactyla > Bovidae > Bos > Bos indicus x Bos taurus. The sequence continues at coordinate 33,047,991 of NC_040095.1, forward strand.
CTGTATAAGTTTCTTGTAGCCTTACTATCAAGAAAGACTACTTCTCTAATAGGTTTACTTTGTATCACACCGCCTTTGCTTCTTCTGGCCTGGTCTACCATGGACTGCAAGGAGATCCAACCAGTCCATTCTGAAGGAGATCAGCCCTGGGATTTCTTTGGAAGGAATGGTGCTAAAACTCAAACTCCAGTACTTTGGCCACCTCATGCAAAGAGTTGACTCATTGGAAAAGACTCTGATGCTGGGAGGGATTGGGGGCAGAAGGAGAAGGGGACGACAGAGGATGAGATGGCTGGATGGCATCACTGACTTGATGGACGTGAGTCTGAGTGAACTCCGGGAGTTGGTGATGGACAGGGAGGTCTGGCGTGCTGCGATTCATGGGGTCACAAAGAGTCAGACACAACTGAGCGACTGAACTGAACTGAACTGAACCATGGGGTTACAAGAGTCAGACACGACTTAGTGCTTAAACTACCACCATGAAGAGCAGAGGTGGATTTAGTGGGTTTTTGTAGTCATGACTTTTGCCCTAGGCTGCTGGCATAATGACTGCCATCCTTTCTCTACACCCTAGACTAACCCATTCCCACATTACAGTTACATTTTTTAAAATAAACTTCTAGAAAAGTGTTTTTTTTAAAACATAATTACAGGATTCAGTATAGTTTGCTGATTAGGCGACAATGCATTTTTAAAAGGAATAATATAGGAAAGGGCCATTGTGACTTAAATCATTGACACTTAAATCTTAAAACCACTTAGTCTTTCTTAGTTGAAACAATTCAAACCCAAACAAAAGCTAAAAACTCTCTTACTTTCTCTCTCTCTCTCTCTCTATATATATATATATGGAAATATGTATATATATTTACAAAAACAATTCAGATTATACTCTCTCTCTCTCTATATATATATATATATATGGAAATATGTATATATATTTACAAACATAATTCAGATTATAATAAACATATAATTCTTATGCCATTGCTTCCTTTGTACACATAGAACTGATGAATCTGACAAACAGCTACAGGTACTAAATGAATTGGTGTTGGATATGAACTTTTATGGGACGTCCCTGGTGCTTCAGTGATAAAGAATTCGCCTGCAATGCGGTAACCACAGGAGATATCAGTTCAATCCCTCGCTCAGGAAGATCCCCTGGAGGAGGGCATGGCAACCCATTCCAGTATTCTTGCCTAAAGAATCCCATGGGCAGAGGAGCCTGGCAAGCTAGTGTCCATGGGGTCAAAAAAAGTCGGACACACCTGAACTTTTATAATAACATCTGGTAAGTGACAGAACCAGAATCCAAACCCAGAACTGTGTACATCTCAAGCCTTTGCTCTTTGTACACACTGACTCCTATGTGTGGAAATATTATTTATAAGGCACAGTCTCAAAAAAAAAGAAAAAATCCTAATCTGTTAGGAGCCATCATCTCCTCCCCTTTCCAAAGACTTTTTTTTAATTAGAAGAATGGATAACAGAAAATAAGGCTCATAAATCCCACAGCTACACCCTTGCCTCCCTTCTGAGTTTCGAGCATCTTGAAATCAATGACTTTATGTCGACACAACTCCTGCCCCTCCTCTACCTGTTCTTCTACGTCCTCTGAGATGTGGTAGATGCTTCTCAGATCTGCACGGACTTGCTAAAGGTGCAAACACACTGGAGAGAAGTGTGGGGTGTTTTTCACCACATTATAGAAATAAATGCAGAATATAGAAGCCTTGTTTTTATTGAAAAGTAGTTCTGACTGTAATCTCTTTTGTGAGTGGATAAAGTTGTACTCACAGTAGATGATTTGGTAAACCTGCTGTCAATAGGAGAAGAAAATATTATTTTCTCCCAGCAATTTCCTACTTAAACACAAAGATTTTCTTAGGAAAATTATTTGGAAAATATAACTCAACAGATCAATGCAAGGGTATATTTTTCCTTAAGAAATATCCTGAAATAACCTTTTAAAAAGCTCAGAGAGAGAATTGGCTTAACTGCTTCTGGATATAGGTTATAGCTTCCAGGATTGTATTGATCCCCTCTATTCACTTCTTGGTCAGTACGTGCCTTAGGATAGTGATGCTGCGTTTGTATCCATTGGTTCCCCACTGTTGACTCCTAGGGCAGAGACTACAGCATGGTGCCAGAAATCTGGATAGTGGTTACTTGACAAATGCCAAAAATGAAGTGAGTTGCTGATTTAAGTTCCTCTTGCCAGTTCCTTGTTCTTCCCAGAGAGATCTGTTCATACTGTGCTGTGCTTAGTCACTCAGGTGTGTCTGACTCTTTGCGACCCTGTGGACTGTAGCCCACCAGGTTCCTTTGTCCATGGGGATTTTCCAGGCAAGAATACTGGAGTAGGTTGCCAAGCACTCCTCCAGGAGATCTCCCCAACCCAGGGATCAAACTCAGGTCTTCCGCATTGTAGGCAGATTCTTTACCTCTGAGTCACCAGGGAAGCTCGTACTCACACTTAATCTATTCTCTTTCGATCCCCTCTACACTTATATGCAGAGTACATCATAAGAAAACCTGGACTGGAAGAAGCACATGCTGGAATCAAGATTGCCGGGAGAAATATCAATAACCTCAGATATGCAGATGACACCACCCTTATGGCAGAAAGTGAAGAGGAGCTCAAAAGCCTCTTGAAAGTGAAAGAGGAGAGTGAAAAAGTTGGCTTAAAGCTCAACATTCAGAAAATGAAGATCATGGCATCTGGTCCTATCACTTCATGGGAAATAGATGGGGAAACAGTGGAAACAGTGTCAGACTTTATTTTGGGGGGCTCCAAAATCACTGCAGATGGTGACTGCAGCCATGAAATTAAAAGACACTTACTCCGCAGAAGAAAAGTTATAACCAACCTAGATAGCATATTCAAAAGCAGAGACATTACTTTGCCAACAAAGGTCCGTCTAGTCAAGGCTATGGTTTTTCCTGTGGTCATGTATGGATGTGAGAGTTGGACTGTGAAGAAGGCTGAGTGCCGAAGAATTGATGCTTTTGAACTGTGGTGTTAGAGAAGACTCTTGAGAGTCCCTTGGACTGCAAGGAGATCCAACCAGTCCATTCTGAAGGGGATCAGCCCTGAGATTCCTCTGGAAGGAATGATGCTAAAGGTGAAACTCCAGTACTTTGGCCACCTCATGTGAAGAGTTGACTCATTGGAAAAGACTGATGCTGGGAGGGATTGGGGGCAGGAGGAGAAGGGGATGACAGAAGATGAGATGGCTGGATGGCATCACTGACTCGATGGACGTGAGTCTGAGTGAACTCTGGGAGTTGGTGATGGACAGGGAGGCCTGGCGTGCTGCGATTCATGGAGTCACAAAGAGTAGAACACGACTGAGCGACTGAACTGAACTGAACTGAACTGAACTACATTCTCCAGCTTCCCTGGTGGCTCAGACGGTAAAGCGTCTGCCCGCAATGCGGGAGACCTGGGTTCGATTCCTGGGTCTGGAAGATCCCCTGGAGAATAAAATGGCAATCCACTCCAGCACTCTTGCCTGGAAAATCCCATGGATGGAGGAGCCTGATAGGCAATAGTCCATGGGGTCGCAAAGAGTCGGACACGACTGAGCGAGTGACTTCACTTTCACTTTCTACATTCTCCATGCCAAGCCATCCATGTTTGTTTAAATATGTAATCCTTTCCTAGTTTGATGTGGTTCTTGGTCTTTTGACTGCTCCCCCTCCCTTTATGAATGGGGAACGACCTCTTCATCAATAAACCAGAAGTAGTTGCAACAGCAATGACTCTAGGGTATGCTGATTAGAATGTCAAAAAAGATTCAGTAGGCTGGCAGAGACAGCTCTCTCCCATGAGACCTTGTCTACCTTGAGCCTAAACACTGACTTCATGATGCACTAGACATCCTGCTACATGGTGAGCGTAAGGCCTAAGTTTTTGTTATTAATCAATAACTCTAACTAAGAAAGATTAGTCTAATTAGTCCTTAAATGGACTGCCAATTTCTAAAGAATTTAAGCACAACAAAATATAATAAACAGAAAAAACATGTGCTTTTTTTTCAAAATCCAGAAATTCTATTAAGATTGTACATGGATCATTTTGCCCAGTCTCTGGAACACATAAAGTTCTCAAAACTGGAATCAGTTTTATATTAAATGGGAATTGTTATGCTCAGACATGTCAGTGAACAAAGTATAGATAAAATGTAAAAGCAAAGTTAAAGGAATTACCATAGAGCTACATATTGGTCAGAGACAGGAGAAGGTGTCTTTAATAGTAAAACTCACAGGTCAGTTAGGAAGCTTAAGATTATGGGAGTCAGTCTGTCTTCTGCCTTGTGCTCCTGTTCTCACCTCCATCCCCAAACCAATCTTACTTCCTTGCCAATCTCATTAAACAATTCATATTTAATCTACCCAGTATACCTTCTAGGAGAAGGAAATGGCAACCCATTCCAGTCTTCTTGCCTAGAGAATCCAGGGGACAGAGAAGCCTGGTGGGCTGCTATCCATGGGGTCACACAGAGTCGGACACAACTGAAGCAACTTAGCATGCCTGCATGCATTAGAGAAGGAAATGGCAACCCACTCCAGTCTTCTTGCCTGGAGAATCCCAGGGACAGAGGAGCCTGGTGGGCTGCCGTCTATGGGTGTCACACAGAGTCAGACACGACTGAAGCGACTTAGCAGCAGCAGCAGCAGCAGTAGCAGTATACCTTCTAGAACTCATGGCATAATAAAATAAGCAAATTCATATCTGAGACTAAATTTCAAGCCTAAGAATAGAAAGCTTATGTGTTCAGAATCTGAAATGAAGATTAACAAGTAGGAAGCTTATTAGGGAATATTCCTGAGATCAGGAGTAGGGAGAAAAAATAAATTAGTGTTGGATAGAGGGACCATTGTGGCTTTAATGCATTCACATCAAGACCTCAGCCAGCCCCACTGGAAGCTCCAAATTTAACTGGGCATCCTTAGTGAAAGTGAAAGTATTAGTCTCTCAGTTGTGTCCAACTCTTTGGGACACTGTGGACTGTAGTCCACCAGGCTCATCTGTCCATGGGATTCTTCAGGCAAGAATACTGGAATAGCCATTCCCTTCTCCAGGGAATCTTCCCAGCCCAGGGATGGAAGCTGGGTCTCCTGCATTGCAGGCAGGTTCTTTACAGTCTGAGCCACCAGGGAAGCCCAGGAATCCTTAAGAGTTGTTTCAAGTTGGGTCAATAGGCCTGGCTCTCTCTTCTCCAAGTCACCTCGTCAGTGGAGCAAGTTGCTTTGCAAAAGTGTTGTGACCTTGGGCAAGGTTGACTCTCTTCCCTCAAGGCAGTCAAAGAGGCAGAGAGCTCTCCCCAGCTGGGGAAGAGCTTTCATCCCAGACCAGGATCACAGTGGCAGAAACCAGCATCTGCAGAGGGTACACATTTTCTCCATTTAACTTTCCAAAGTCAATTGACATTTTTAGAGTTTTCTTCACTTGCTTTATGCATGTGTGCAATATACTGATGTTTCCTGACTGGAGTTTAATTACCAATTCTAAGTAATAAAAATACCATAACTTTGTGGATAATAAAACTTGAAAGCACTGAATTGGTTGTTATGTTCATACCTCCTTTTTCAAATAGAATATCTTGCCTTTCTCTCTTGCCCAGCTGTTGTTAAGTAATTTACAATTCAGGAAAGGCTAATGAAGGTATAAACAATGCACAGATGTCTGTCTGATTTCCTTTATTGTGTTCCTCAGGGAGGTCTTACGGAAATCATTCCTTGGCTTGGCCAGAGTTCCTTGAGGAGGTTGATGTCTTTTTTGAATTCTGATCAGAGAAAGTGATTGGAGTTGGGCATCAAGATGCCTCGGAAGTTGAACTTGTGGAGAATTGTTTCATAGAAAGCTTAATTATGATACATCAGCAACCATTTATGTCATAAACTGTGCAGAAATGTGATAGTGGCTGGTTGAATTTCTCACTTAATTACTTTATTTATTCATTCATCGACAAATTCCTGTGATCCCACGAAGAACCTTGGAGATACAGTAGTGAGTACAAAAACTACAGCTACTTGTTTCATGGAGATGGTAGAATAGTGAGGGAAATAAACGTGCTAACCTAGAAAATACAATGAAATTCCAGGCATCATAGGAACATAAGCAGAGCTTCTAATCTAAAGAATTTCTTTATATTTCCAAAAGGAAGTGACATGTAAGCTGAGATGTGAAAAATAAGTTGGATTTAGACTCTCAGAGAGGTTAAGGAAAGTGTTCTGAATAAAGGGTACAGTGTAAGAAAAGGTTCAGAGGAAAAAGAGAGAATGGTATACCTTAGAAAATAAAATAATATTGCATGTTTAAAGGAAATAATGAGAGAGGAGAAGTTAGAGGTCAAGGGAGAGAGAGATAGGACATTGTGAAGAACATTAAACCATGTTAAAGGGCTTGGACTTTATTCTGAGGACATAGGGAATCCATTGAAAGATTTAAAGCAGAAAAAAGATATGAACATGAGATAATTTTATATAAATGGCTTTGGTAGCAGAGGGAGAGCCAGACTGGGAACAGAAACCAAGAAGGAGAAAAAGATGATGATGGACTTTATTCAGATATTGGGGATGGAGATATATGATTAGATGTAAGAGATATTTGGCAACTAGAATTATGAGCACTTAGAGACTGGGTGACAAGGGGAAGAGCTGTGGTAATAAGGGAGCACTCCCACATCTCTGATTTGGGCAACTTGGTGGAGGATATGGGATTGCACACAGTCAGACACGACTTAGCAACTGAACAAGTGCCATTTACTATGTCAAGGAAAGCTGGAAGGAGAGAAGATTCAGGATGGAGCTGACAAATTCAATTTGGCACATTTGAGGTTGAGGCTTATTTGAGATTCTGAGGGGATAGAGTTTCAGTAGCAATTTGACTTTGCTTTGGGGGCTCCCTAGGCTAGACATGTACATTAAAGCCACGAGACAGAATAATATTGACCAGGGAAAGTTTGAAGAACAAAAAGAGTAGCAGACTTCTAGTCAGGAGGAAAATCAATGTTGAAGGATTGGGCAAAGAACAAAGTCACAAACGCATCTGAGAAAATAGCATGCAAAGTCTTAGAAAGAAAACAAAAAGAGCTTGTTTGGCGTAGATTGATACCTGAGCACCAATCTGCTCCCTCTTTTTTCTGGCCTTTTTTTCCCAGCCTCCCAGGAAGTTCGGTCTTACCATATGATCAACCCATAATTAATGGAATGGGAGCAAAGGGTTGAAGGCCACTTTCAAAGTTGATGCATACACATCTCCCATAATGATCTCTCTCTCTTCAACAAGTGGTTCAATGTCAACATTCAGAAAAAGTCAGAAACCCTCCTCATTCTCTGAGGGAAAGCACTATCCCCAGGGATTGAACCCAGGTCTCCTGCACTGCAGGCAGGTTCTTTACCATCTGAGCCACCAGGGAAGCTCCTATTGAACTTAACAGGGAGAGAAATAAACTTCTTTTGTGCTAAGTCACTAGATTTAGTCAGAAGCATGCCCTTCACTCCCAAGTGTTGAATCATAGAATCCAAGGGAAGAGGCTATTTCGAAAAGAAGGGAGCATTCAATAACGTTAACTAATTTCTGAGAAATCAAGCAAGTTAAGTACTGGAAAGAGACTTTCAGATTTAGCAACAAATAGGTCCTAATTGACCTGCATGTATCAATATTTGCAACTGAAGATTTTAGAATAAATCTAAATACAGCCAGCATCTTGTTTTGAGGTTGTTTCTGCACTCATAAATCAGTTTGACTATTTTGACAAACTTTGTATGAGATGTCTTCAATGTCATTTTTCAGTCAAATAAGACTACAGAGATTGGCTACATGATTGGATTTTGATTTATTGACTTGATCCTCAGTTTTCAACTAATGGAGCAGATTATTTAACTCTGATTCAATTTGGATGACAACACAAAGCCTGTTCAAGCTGTCAGAGAAAAACTTGGGGTCTATAGTAATCAATCAACCAATCACTGAATCAATCAATCAATGGCTGTTTTACCTGGTTGAAATAATTACACCTACTGTGAATCCTTTGATTTTTCTAAATCAGTGGTTTAAACCTAAATTTTACACACACTAAATCTTAGTATGTATAAAAACCATGAAGACCAGGTTAAAGATGTAGAGGTCCAGAACCCTACATCCAAATATTCTAATTCTGAAAATAGGTCTTGGATCTAAGAAATCACATTTTTTGGACAAGCACTTCAGGTAATTCTAATAGGCATGGTCCTCAGCCCACACTTTGCTAAACATTGATCTACATCTATAGGAATATTTTAAAATCCAAATTCGTTCTCAAAAGAGGAATTACAACTAAGCCTAAGTAGTTGGCACAGGAAACAAAATTTGAAGAAAAAATAGGAGAAGCATTTCTGTTATAAAGCAGTGGAAGGGAGAATTATAAAAGGCAAAGTCATATTTTTATTTCCTTATAAATTTATAGGCATTATTTACTGCACTTTTATACAGTCTCTCCTCATTGTGAAATTTCAAATAAAATGTTAATTCAATGATGATATTTTTTTCTTTCAGAGCCTGGAAGGCAATTAGCAGGTGATACAGCAAACTGCTATAGTACGTTGCTGCATTATGAACACATTATGAAAACAAGAATAGTTTTAATCAATCTTCACATGCACAGAAAGGCAGCTGATGATAATATCACCTACTACATTCTGCTAGTGCCTGAAGCCTGTGCCTTAGGCAGCTCACAAATGCCTGTTTACCATTAAAATTTCATTTACTCTTATTAAATCAGTTTCTGAAGGAATTTCTCTATTGGCAGCAATTTCGTATATGGAAAACTAAGCAACTGAGCCTTTCAGAAGCTTGTATACAAGAGGTTTATGGGGACTCCACATTCCATGCTTGGCATTATTTTGTGAGAAGCTAACCACAGTAGCTAATCCAATCAATTTGTAAAAACGAAGGAGGGGAGGGAGGGAGGGAAGAAAGAGAGAAGGAAGGAATAAGAGATTGCAGTTGGTCAACTCTAGTGGACCAGAATAACCAGTATTAGTGATGTGAGCCTGTATAATGGCTACAGTCATCACACAGCTTTATTCCATATGAATATCTTTTGGCAATTTGAATGAAAGCTTGAAAAACTGAGTTAAAAGGGAAATTGGCTTTGCATACAAACATGTGGCAAAACTTGAAAGCAAATTTTCATCAAGTAAGGTTATATGCTATGTTTTACATGACAGCCTCATTCTAACAGAACCTTATTCCCCAGCAAACTCACCTTTTAAGATAGCCCTCGACTCCTATTCTTTATAACTTAAAGACTAGGACTTCCCCCTCTCTGCATCCAGATGCATATCTACTTTAAAAATTCATTCTCTTGCTTTGCATTATTCTCTCTAAATCTCAGTTTCCTCGTTTGTAAAGACAGGATGTGTGTGTAGGTGCTAAGTCCCTTCAGTCCTGTCCAACTCTTGCAACTCTATGGTCTATAGTCTATAGCCTGTCAGGCTCCTCTGTCCATGGAATCCTTCAGGCAAGAATACTGGAGTGGGTTGCCATTTCCTCTTCCAGGGGAATCTTCCCAACCCAGGGACTGAACCCACGTCTCTTAGGTCTCCTGCATTGGCAGGCAGGTTCTTTACCACTAGCACCACCTGGGAAGCACGAAGATAGGCTAGTAATAGAATTATCAGTTGGGAGACTTAAATGAGATAATGTATGGAAAATGGTCAGGAAAGTGTCTGGCGTTTTGTAAGTCTTACATAAATGTTGTTCAAGAAAAATACTAGGCACAGGTGTTTCTGCCATACCACCATATGTATCCATTTTTCACTTCTTTGCAAAAATCACACAGTAAACATATCAGCACTCATGGGAAAAATAGGGTCAGGAACAGATACCACAAAACCTAGGGCACTTTATAACCAGAACACTAACAAAAACTATAAGATTTCTGAAGATACTAGCAGAGTTATATCTCCACTGACCTTTGCCCTCACAATCTGAGTCAGTCTCCCCTTTGATGTCTTAAACCCTGGAACTCAAACTTCCATTTAGAGATATAGATCTTTAGCAACAGCCACTTTAAAAAAAAAAGTTATATCCAAAATAAAACATAATTCAGAAGTTTGTCCTTTTGTTGTGATTTTTTTTGTGTTAACACACAGAAGTGTCTGCACAGGTTCTTAATCCGAATTTACAGTTTTCTCAGGTAACGTAACATAATGGACAGTAGAGCAGGTCTTCATGCCATTGAACCAGCCACTGTTTCTACTAAAGGAAAACATTTGGAGATTTCTCAGCTTTTTTTCTTGTTCAAATCTCTTCAAATATCATCAAAGTTTGTATTTTATTGCACTGTGAAAAAGTTGAAATTTAATCACTTCCAATGATGAACACACTAGGAAAAATCATGTTTGGTCCAATTTGTTTTCTATGTTATGCTGACATCATTCCCCTAATTACTGGTTGAATGTGAGTTGATTTGCATTTTAAAGTATATGCAGCAGCAGAACAGACTGTAGATGTAATTTTAAAAATCCAAAGAAGTCGAGCATGGTGCTATGATAAACAGAGCCTAAGAGGTGGGGGCTTCCCTGGTGGCTCAGTGATAAAGAATCCACCTGCTAATGCAGGAGATGCAGGTTCAACCTCTGGGTCAGGAAGATCCCCTGGAGAAGGAAAAGGCAACCCATTCCAGTATTCTTGCCTGGGATATCCCAAGGACAGAGGAGCCTGGTGAGCTACAGTCCATAGGGTCACACAAGAGTCTGACATGACTTAGTGACTAAACAACAGCAAACAACAACCTCCGAGGTCCAATCCCTGCCCCCCGCCATATTCTTTGCAGAACACTGTGGCACTCCATAGAGGGCACCGTTTAGTGTTGGTCACTCAGTTATGTCCAACTCTTTGTGACCCCATGGACTGCAGCCCACCAGGCTCCTCTGTCCATGGGATTCTCCAGGCAAGAATACTGGAGTGGGTCGCCATTTCCTTCTCCAGGGGATCTTTCTGACCCAGGGATTGAAGCCGGGTCTCCCAAATTTCGGGCACTCTTCACCAACTGAGCCACAAGGTAAGCACTGGTGCACTCTGGTGGTTAGCAAAGGATGGTCAGACTTGCTATATTTGGCTAATATATTAACCAAAGAAGGCAGTTCTATTTTTTTTAATTCCTTTATATTGTAGCCGGTAATAAACAAACAAATAAAACTCAACTCCAAGCTTTCTCAGAGGACATTCTTTTGTTGGTGGGTTTTTTTCCCCCATTCTTTTGATCATCATTCCTTGCTTGATTTCCCCCCCACTCTCATTTATCCTTCAAAACTGAGATGGGAAATAAGTAGATTGCTACTGTTATTCTAAACATAAGAGCTATTTTCCTAGATTTTACCTTCTAGATCCTTTGAGGGTAACTAATGGGAAATGTGATATTATAACAAACAGCCGTTCTCCAATGGCTTATGGATCCTCTCAAGATAACAGATGCTCCTCTACACTCCCTGTTACATCCACTCATCCTGCTCTTTTGGGGGAATGATATCACCAGAAGAAAGAACCAAGAATGGGCAAGGCATCAACTGCTGCACCAGCAATGAGAAAATAAGTTTTATTATGTTTTTGGCATTTGTTCTACTAAATATGAGGCCATAGCCTACAGAGAACACAGCTGCACTCTAAGGAACCCAGTAGTATAAAAAATCACAATGCAGAGCCCAGGTCACATTCACTCCATCTCTCTGCAGCCCTAGGCTACACAAGTTTCTTTGAAAGGTAAAGTTTCCTCAGGTCCTGCACCTAATCTTTTAATATATGCTGTGTGTGCATGTGTGTGCGTGTGTTAAGTCTCTTCGGTCATGTCCAACTCTGTGACCCCATGGACTGCAGCCCACCAGGCTCCTCTGTCCATGGGATTCTCCAGGCAAGAATACTGAGTGGGTTGCCATGCCCTCCTCCAGGGGATCTTCCCGACCCAGAAATCGAACCCATATCATAAGTACGCTACATTGGCAGCCAGGTTTTTCACCACTAATACTCCCTGGGAAGCCCACATATGCACAGTAGTCAGACTAAAGTGGGGGCTTGCTGAGTTTCACATGGATGAAGTGGATGGAACCTTACCCACATTTGTTGTGATTATGAACTATAAAGGAGACAACACATCTCAGGAGAAGGCAGAGCTCAATTCCTCCTCAAATTAGGAGATACCGAGTGGAGGAGAGGGGAGATCATCCACCTTTAATATACTTAGAGAGGCATGGCCTTTTTGAACATGTCTTGAAACCCGTCATCCTTGCAGGCATTACCCACAGCTCACCAGCTGGTTTAATGAATCATCAGCACCCAATTACACTGCATCTAGCTTATTTCACAGACCCTCCATGTAGACTCAGAACTCCTAGTAGTAGAGTCAAGTATTCTGGGTACATGTGCCCAGAAACTACATTCTTTCTGAGGTCTGTAATCATTCCCAAATCCAAAGGATAAAATCAAGTCCTCATTTAGCTGATGTTTGTATTATACTTGACCTAACTGTCCAGTCCCATACCCTCCTCTCAGAAGTGATCTTCTCCCCATGATACTTTTTTGTGGGTCTCCATCAATGACTTTCTCACTTTCACTCTGACGGCATGCTCCTTCATTTCTGCCTCTTTCAGCACCACAGCTCCATTTTCTTATCCACAGACTTTGTAAGGCCTGTAGTATTTCTGCTGCCCTGTAGCAAGCATCAACTTACTTGTGGCTTTAGTTTGCCATGAGATCAAAGCTGACCCCATGTCTCCTTGATCATTTGATCCAGTGTATAGTACTGGTCAGGCAGAGTCACAGGCCATATCTCTTAAGGCAGATGTCTGAGACAGAATCTGCTTGATCACAACCAAGCCAAAGGATGGACTGACTTTCAGTAGGTACACAATCTGGTCTAATCAGCTGTAGATGGTTATAAGTATGCTACCTACTCAGTAAGCCCCAGAGGAAGCACTGGGCAAAGGCCATCTGACTGTAAGTTTATAGCATAGAAGTTTTTCACTCTGTGCCTCCAGGCCATCTCTACTATAATCCATTATTTATCTCTTGCTCCCCCTGCCTTCTCCCATAAATCCTTGGCTACCTGGTAACTCAACTGGTAAAGAATCCACCTGCAATGCAGAAAACACTGGTTCGATTTCTGGGTCAGCAAGATCCCCTGGAGAAGAAATAGGCTACCCACTCCAGTATTCAAGGACTTCCCTGGTGGCTAGGATGGTAAAGAATCCATCTGCAATGTGAGAGACCTGGATTCAATCCTTGGATTGGGAAGACCCCCTGGAGGAGGGCATGACAGCCCATGCCAGTATTCTTGCCTGGAGAATTCCACAGACAGAGAAGCCTGGTGGGCTATAGTACATGGGGTTGCAAAGAGTCGGACGTGACTGAGTGACTAAGCACAACCCCTGCCCTCCCTCATCAATCCTTGGCTACATCAACGATGGGAGCTTTGCCTTTTTTGCTTTATTTTTTCAAGCTTTTGCAAATGTCATTCTCTCTGCCCAAAACATCCTCTATCATTTCTTTGTCTGCAAAATTTATTTCCTAAGATCTAAATTCACCTTCTCTGGAAGAATTTCCTTACCTTTGTAGGCACTGTAGTCATCTCTAAGTTCTCATTCTCCTTTGTACTTATTCCATTTTAGTACATTTTAGTAGTTACTTTAGCCTACGGGCCCTGTTTATGAACATGTCTTCCCTAATAGGATGCAAGCCCCTGGAGGGACATGTCTATCTCTTAGTCATCATGGCTTCTTCACCAGTGCCTGGAATATGTCAGAAGTGCAGTAGGGAGGCAATAAAGGCTTTTTGAAAGAATCCATATGTAAGTGAAGGAAGCATTTGGAATGAAAATAGAAACAGTAAATCAGAGATTAGTAAAAGCGGAAGAAAGAAAATGATAGTGCTCAGACTAGAAATGATGTGCGTGCTTAGTCACTCAGTTGTGTTCGACTCTTTTTGACCCCCTGGACTGTAGTCCGCCAGGCTCCTCTGTCCATGGAATTCTCCAGGCAAGAATACTGGAGTGGGTTGCCATTTTCTCCTCCAGGAAATCTTCCCGACCCAGAGATTGAACCTGTGTCTCCTACATTGCAGGCAGATCCTTTACCCGCTGAACCATCAAATGACAGTCATCCTCTAAAAATACTTTTTGCCAAACAAATACACCTGTGCAAGGCAATTTTTGCTGCATCAGTTGACTTCTTTATAAAAGGTAAGCCTAGATTTATGGGGAAAGGAACTGAAATTATAGCTTATATATCATGAATACCATTTAAAAACTTCCTTTCTATAATATAAATAATAGCTTTTCTTAATGTTGACATCCTGCACAAATTCTGAAAATAGCAAAACTTGAAATGGTCAGCACTATTAAGTCTTTATAACTTGTGTTATTCTGGGATAAGAGTAGGAGATAAGAAAACTTTTCGTTTATGGAGAATGGAGAATTATATACTTTTAAAATAAGGAATTTTTTCACTTATTTATGGCTGCAAATAAGCTATCTCCAAACTAAGTGACTGGAAACAACCATCTTTAATTTTGTCTGCCATGAGGTCAACTAGGATTCAGCTGTGTCCTCTGCTCCATGTGTCATAGACTATGGTTGCTTTGTGATATTTAGCTTTCTAGCTAGCTGAGCTGTGGTGGATAATTCAACATGGCTTTCTCAGGAATGCCTCATGCCTGGGTAGGGGTGGCTGAGACACTGAATCCAGCTGGGCTCCTCCTGGTCTCCACGTAGTCCTAGGACTTCTTCAGCAATGAAGCTGCACTTTATAAATATCAGCTACAATCTCCAAGAAGCCAAGCTGAAAGCTGATCTCCTCCTAAATATCAGGACCAGAACTGCTGTAGTTAGTGCCCTCTTACCAAGCTCTATTGGTCAGAACAGCAACAGGCTAGGCTAGATTCAAGGGTGTGGAGTAGACTCCATCTCCTGATGGAGTAGCTTGTGACACTACTCCATCAGGATTAGCAGAAATAAACAAAAGGCAGAGAAGAAATAAAGGTGGATATTCTGGGGATAGCTAAGCACAGAAATAAAATTTTAATTCTTTTAAGAAGATGGGTAACTTGATTCAGGCTTAAATCAGTCAATGATTATTTATTGAATATTTATTATAGGACTTACCCTCTGTTAAATTTTATTTGGCCTGCCTTAAAGCCCTTCAGTTCAGTTCAGTTCAGTCACTCAGTTGTGTCCAACTCTTTGCGACCCCATGAACCACAGCACGCCAGACCTCCCTGTCCATCACTAACTCCCAGAGTCCACCCAAACCCATGTCCATTGAGTAGGTGATGCCATCCAACCATCTCATCCTCCGTCATCCCCTTCTCCTCCTGCCCTCAATCTTTCCCAGCATCAGGGTCTTTTCAAATGAGTCATCTCTTCGCATCAGGTGGCCAAAGTATTGGAGTTTCAGCTTCAACATCAGTCCTTTCAGTGAACACCCAGAACCGATCTCCTTTAGGATGGACTGGTTGGATCTCCTTGCAGTTCAAGGGACTCTCAAGAGTCTTCTCCAACACTACAGTTCAAAAGCATCAATTCTTTGGCACTCAGCTTTCTTTATAGTCCAACTCTCACATCCATACATGACTACTGGAAAAACCATAGCCTTAACTAGACGGACCTTTGTTGACAAAATAATGTCTCTGCTTTTTAATATGCTATCTAGGTTGGTCATAACTTTCCTTCCAAGGAATAAGCGTCTTTTAATTTTATGGCTGCAATCACCATCTGCAGTGATTTTGGAGCCCCCAAAAATAAAGTTAGCCACTGTTTCCCCATCTATTTCCCATGAAGTGATGGGACTGGATGCCATGATCTTAGTTTTCTGAATGTTGAGCTTTAAGCCAACTTTTTCACTCTTCTCTTTCACTTTCATCCAGAGGCTTTTTAGTTCTTCTTCACTTTCTGCCGTAAGGGTAGAAGTCCTCTTTACATGAAATAGATGTTATTGCTGATGATGCTTTTGGGCAAAATCATCTCAGTTTGGCCTTTGTAAAAAACACCTTCCTTGGGTTGAGTCTTAGAAAAGCAACATCTCATCCTAACTACCTGTGGGATTTGGGACAACTTAGCATGCTTTTTCAGAGTTTCTGTTTCTTTATCTGAAAAATTTATTTAACTAGTCTAGTATCTACTCTATATCTGTTCTGGTCTAAGTTTCAGTGATATAAACAAACACAGGATGATTCATGCCTCAAAGAACTCACAAGGAAAGGGGCATACTATGTGTAACTATAATGCACAGTTTTGTAACAGTACTGGTTGTTAAAGTCTATTTCATATCTAAACTTGTATGAGTCTATGAGTTTAAATTAGCTTATAAGTAATTTATATGTAAATGAATGTCCTTGTAGAAATTATTCCCTTAAGGATTTGAAATATGTATCTGTAGTGTTTACATTATTAATTTGTAGTTGACTGCATTTAAATCTCTTCTTACAGAGTCATAAGAATCTAGAACTGAAAGTGGTTAGGAATGCATGCACTCTAATCCCATCTTCTATAGACAAACAAACGGAGACACAGAGGGGTGAAGAGACTTGCCTTACATCACACAGCTTGTTGATGGCAAAGAGGCCAGGCCAATGTGTTCTGCCCTTCACAGACTTACTTGCCTTTAAAGACGTATTTTAGTTCCATTATCTCGTTGCCTACTGAGATGCTAAATCCTAGAGCTCTGCCAGTTGTATTGCATCTTGTTCACCTGCTCCAGAATTCTTGTATTGTTTTGATGAAACGAGCTTTAATCTCTCCACTTCAGAACTCCTGGAATTCATATGGTGATATGTTAACACTTCTTTGGCCACTGGGGGAGGTCCCTAACTATGTACACACTGAGACACATGGTTACCAAGTCTGCTTTTACTTGCACTGCAATTCCTAACTGGGGTGAGCTTAGAAAATATACATGCATGTGTTCTGTCACTTGAGTCATGTCCAACTCTTTGTGACCCTATGGACTGTAGCCAGCCAGGCCCCTCTGTCCATGGGCTTCTCCAGGCAAGAATACTGGAGTGGATTGTCATATCCTCCTTCAGGATATCTTCCCGACCCAGGGATCGAACCCCCCATTTCTTATGTCTCCTGCATTGGCGAGCGGGTTCTTTACCAGTAGCACCACCTGGGAAAGTGAAAGTGAAAGTCACTCAATGTCCAATTCTTTGTCACCCCATGGACTGCACAGTCTGTGGAATTCCCCAGGCCAGAATACTGGAGTGGGTAGCCTTTCCCTTCTCCAGGGGATCTTTCCAACCCAGGGATCGAACCCAGGTCTCCCACATTGCAGGCGGATTCTTTACCAGCTGAGCCACCAGGGAACCCCCAGAATACTAGAATAGGTAGCCTATCCCTTCTCCAGTGGATCTTCCTGACCCAGGAAATGAACCAGAGTCTGGTGCATTGCAGGCAGTTTCTTTACCAACTCAGCTACCAGGGAAGCCCACCCGGGAAGCCCTTAAAAAATACAGTTGTTCACAAATGTTTCTTTATTACTAAACCATACTATTAGACTACCTTTTTCTTATTCATAATCAACAAGACAGGTACTAGAGACACTGCTTTTCTGAGCCTGTTTTCTTCCTCCGAGCTTTTAGGGAAAAGCATAGATTTCCAGACTGCAGCACTGGAATCAATCTTAGAATACCTCTAAGTCAGCCTTTATATTTTCCAGATATGAAAGTTGAGACCAAAACTTAGCAGCCTTTACTACAGTCACATAGACGCACATCAGAACTTAGAGTCCAGCTTTCTAATTCCCAAGCAGTTCCTATGTTTAAATGAAGGAACTTCATTTAGAATATGAATATCCTCAGATATTGGAATATCTGAGGAATAATTGGAATATCCTCGGATAATTATATTGTAATTTTTGATGAATGTAAAAAATGCAACTGAAGCTATTCTCCTCCCCAAAGAAATGCTAACATTTGCTATACAAGAGAGAAAAGCTTTGGAAATCTCCCCTTCCCTCTCATTCACAAAAACATTTTCTTCTCAAGCAGTTCAATTGGTCCATATAGATAAGCCCTGGATGACAGGTAAACAGCAATTTGTCTTAATACAAGTAAGACAAAGGGGATGAGAGTTTCACATTTGCCTCAATAATGTTTTATTGACATCGAAATGGCTTGCTTCGGAAATTCCTTGAGCCATTGTTTTTTGCTATAGATGGTTTCGTCAAATTTTTCCAAATTAAGAAATTGTTGACATTATATATAACGGTAAATATTTTTACAAACTAGGTCTTTCTTTAACTTTTGCCAAGACTAGTGTGAACAAAGGATAAACCAGAGCAGAAACTCTGGAAATAGCCAGGCCTTGCAATGTGCGCATTTGTGCCCATTGGTGGCGTACCAGTCTCTGTTATTCCTCTTCATTTAGTGCCAGAGACCACCAAATCTTCCTGCATAAGTCCTCTTTAACTCTTGTTCACTCTTCCCTCTAAACTTACTGTGACCTTTCTCATCTTACTGTGAGTTTTCTCGTGTTTTCCTTTTTGCAGGTATCAGCATAAATCTAAGATAGGACATTGTTCAGGCACCCCACATGTTCATATCTCATAAAACAATCATCTGAGAAAAAATCAATAGCTCACTTTTATTGTGTATGTATTGATGTTATATAGACTTTGCCAGACTCTACCTGTATTTTGAGTTGGATAGGAAGTGTTTAGTTTATTTTAAAAATTGGCTCCCAGTGAATAGGTTCAGCATTTTTGACCTAATTATGAAGAAAACACCTAGATCTTTCAAAAATAGTCTAATTCTGACTCTCAGACAGAAATGCTATTGGATTAAATCTTACATTTTGTGTACAAACCCTGGAGTCTATTCACTTACTCTTCTCAGTGGGATTTGCTGATACTTACCTATGGTTCTACTGTAGCCTGGAGTCATGTCTTTAAGACAGCTTTTAAAAAATTAGACAGAGAAAGCAAAAAGTTAACCTCAAGGATATAAGCAAACAGGCCAGATTCATCTTTTTGGCAGACTGAGAGATCTCCATTTGGTTGTGGCAACAAGCCTAAAGAGAAAGAAAGCCTTTAATTGAATAAACAAAACATCACAGTTTGATCAGAGGAGGCAATACAGTCAATATCACCTTAGCCAACTTTAAGCTTTTTTTAGGAAATAATTATGCATGTTCCAAAGATTTGGTGTGGTTTTACCTAGCACAATCACTACCAGAGACAGAACTTCAGAGTATATGCTTCCGAATCATTGAGCTCATCCTATACTTGGGCTTTATCTTGGAGGCAAAAGTTAACTGTAATATCTTGGTTGCATCCTATCTGCATAAGGACAGACTGAAAGACAGAACTGTTCCAGGCTCTAGATTTTAGGATATATATAGCCTAGAACAGTCCCTTGGCTCTCCTCATCTGCTGGCTCCCATGTACCTGGTGTCTCAAAGCCCCTTGGGAAGCTGAGAACGTTCCACTTTGGGTCCTATCTTCTCTCCACTACACTATTCATGGCAGAGACAGATGATATGAGAAGCTTTGAGTGCTTCTATTATCTGGTCCCTAGCACAGCTGTGGTGCCTCATTGGAATCTGGCCTAATGGTTTTATGCAGTCAGATAATTATTCATAGGACTTATCTTCATGGAGCACATGCTGGGGAGATAAATAGTGGCAGGATATAGGAAACATAATCTGCCTCAAATTCAAAATTGGCTTGTGAAGACTTGATTCTGGTTCATGTTATGAAAGGAAAATGAATGGTCTGTCTTTCTTGGATACAAATGCAATTGCTGAGCCCCTCCCCATAACTTCACAACCACACAACAGAAAATGCATGTGTTCCATACTGTTTCCCAGTGACATAGATGAATAATAGAACCACGTATATTACTGCCATTAGTCCTTGTTGAGACCAGTGTTATAAATTTGGGCCATGATACTGAGAGAGGGAAATCTCATCCATATTTGAGTTAATGTGTTATGGTTCCAAGTGAACTCCATGAAAACATAGGAATGTTACCTGGAATAAAGGCATGCTGACCCATTGACCTCCAGTGAACAATTTAGCAGGTTTGGTTAAGATTAGGTAGCTTGCGTCCAAATCCATAAAGAAAGCAAGATATTTTGATAGAGGAGGAAATTAAGAAAGATTTCTTAGTTCAGATCTTTTAGGTTGCAAAATAAGGGCACTATATACACACTCAGGGTTTATCACTCAAGGTATGAGTGCCTACGTGATGTTAGAGAGAAATGACTCGAAGTCCAGGAGAAGGGAAACCATAGGGAAAGTTGGGAGGGGAGGTATGATAGCGATGATAGATAAGGTAAAATGGTGTCACAGACCAATCTTAAGTGAAGCTCACCTTTGATTTGAATGTAAACTTTGAGGAATTCAAATGCCCTTAAAAAGAATAAATCTTGTTCAGATAGATTATTTGAAATTTGTGTGTAGACTTTCTAAAAAGTTAAATAAACTTAAAGTGACAAATATCTTCCAGCCAACTTACCTGAAGTTTTCATTTATCCTTTTCAAATGGAACAGTGAATGGGACCATTGATCCATAAATTATCATTACATGGTCACCTGGTCTATAGGTCACTGCAAGAACTATAAGTGCTTCCCTGGTCAGTTGTTAGGGAGCCATCTTCTTGAAAGCATCTTCTGCTCCTCTGCTAATTCTCCATCTCAGTCGCTTCAAAATTACATCCCTGTGAAGGACTTCATGCTTCAACCCAAGACCAACTACAAAAACAAAAGCAGCAATGACCTTTATACTCCAGCATTTCTTATTGCAATAATTTTCCTTTCTTCCTCAGATTGTGGCCAAATGACAACACCTTAGCCAAAATCATTTTTTAAAGCTTTTTTTAAAACATGGACCATTTTTAAAGTCTTTATTGAATTTTTGTCACAATATTGTTTCTGTTTCGCACCTTGGTTCTTTAGCCAAGAGGCATGTGGGATCCCAGCTCCCTGATCAGGGAAGGAGCCTTCACCCCTGTATTGGAAGGTGAAGTCTTAAGCCCTGGACCACCAGAAAAGTGACATTAGCCAAAATTTTTTGAAAAATAAAATTGGTTATTTTACTTCCTGGTCCATGGATAAGGAATCGAGTTTATTAGAAAAGCCCCTTGTTTGGAGGAATATCTTTCAGACAGTTGATAAGACTAAGCCATTTCACATTTATACCTTCTATTGGATGTTCAAACATATTTATCATCATAAGCCTTTTCATGATATTGTAATGCCAGGTTTCAGAGTGACTCAAACAGCAGTAACATATGAAGCTCATTTCCAAAACAGGTGACAGTACTCAGAAGAGTAAAACTTCTAATAATCTCAGTTTTCCTACATCAAAGAATGTCTTCCAAGTTTCTGGTGATGACTAAAAAAGAAAATATTTAAAAATGATTGAAATTTGTTCCAAAGTTGAAAAATGAGTTATATAAGCACTCTCCATAGACACACACCATCTTAAAAATGATCTTTTAAATTATCCCAGAAAACTCAAACTTGCTGCTCTCTCTGAGTACCAGGAAGTGCTTCAAAAGAGTGAAGTAGTTTATATAGTTTATAATAGCCAGGACATGGAAGCAACCTAGATGTCCATCAGCAGAGGAATGGATAAGAAAGCTGTGGTACATATACACAATGGAGTATTACTCAGCCATTAAAAAGAATACATTTGAATCAGTTCTAATGAGGTGGATGAAACTGGAGCCGATTATACAGAGTGAAGTAAGCCAGAAAGAAAAACACCAATACAGTATACTAACGCATATATATAGAATTTAGAAAGATGGTAATGATAACCCTGTATGCGAGACCCCAAAAGAGACACAGATGTATAGAACAGTCTTTTGGACTCTGTGGGAGAGGGAGAGGGTAGGATGATTTGGTAGAATGGCATTGAAACATGTATAATATCATATAAGAAACGAATCGCCAGTCCACGTTCGATGCAGGATACAGGAAGCTTGGGGCTGGTGCACTGGGATGATCCAGAGGGATGGTACGGGGAGGGATGTGGAAGGGGGGTTCAGGATGGGGAACACGTGTATACCCATGGCGGATTCATGTTGATGTATGGAAAAACCAATACAATATTGTAAAGTAATTAACCTCCAATTAAAATAAATAAATTTATTAAAATAAATACATAAAAAAGAGTGAAGCAGTAGAACAGAGGTGAGGATGCAGCGGGCAGCAAGATGTGGAATTAGACGTTTCCACACTATGTTTCCTTAGTTTCAGGGGGCAAATTCTTCCCTGGTCTTAACACCCCACAGTACAAACCAGAGCTCCTCTCCAGTTTAAATGTCTTCAAGCAGCTTCTACCACCTTGATACAGCTGTAGTCTAGAAGTTGTTTGCCACAATTTTATCCCTCTTTATTTTCTGATTGTATTTTCTGCCTCTTTCTTTGCCCACCTTAGTTCTTCAATTCCAGTTATGTGAAACATACTTTAGGAAAAGTGGATTTTGAAAGGAAGGATGCACAAAAGAAGAAAGAAAGAAGGGAAAGAAGGGAAGAGGGAAGAAAGGGAGGGAAAGAGAAAGAAAGTTAAAGAATTTGCTTGGTCACTTATATTGATGGAACGTTTTTTGGTAGCAGTTCTTGTCATCCCAAAGAAGGTGTTTTGCTTTTTACAGCATTTAGCATATTTCATTCAATGGGATGTTTCTAATTCAAATGTTATGTATTCCAAAAGCCTGTCAGAAACATAGAATTTGAAAGGTATTATGTAACTGAGTCACAAAGTTGGGTTTTTAGGTATGCCTGATCAGCTTACCTTTGGTAACCACTTCAGTTGCCCAAACTGAGAATTTAAAAGGTATTCAACTTGAGTTTAGGGTTTATATTAAGCTCATAGTAGAATAAAAACAAAATGCTAACCTGAATTACTTTCAACAGAAATACTAAACTATAGAAAATTTTGGTTGAAATTTGTGAATAACCTAGAAATCCTTATTCATAAGTAAATAATAAACAGACACATTAAAAAAAAATCAGTTTTTCTTCCTATGAGATTTCAGTTTCCGGCTGGGGGTAGTTTGCTCACTAGAGGACACTTGGAAATGTGTGGAGGAGGTTTCTGATTGTCATAATGACTGGAGACAGCCCCAGGCACTTCATGAGTACAGGTCAGAGACAGGAAATAACTCTCAATGCATACAAGACATTCTGGCTTAATGAAGAACTGTCACATCATAATGCCAATAGTACCTCTGTTGAGAACCATTGGTATCCTTCTTTACAGGTATGACAAATGGGTGATATTAGGAAATTAGAATGGAATAACACTTTTTCTTTTTTGAGGGGGCAGAGCAGCCACAGGCAGGTACAATGAACTAATTATGAAACAGAAACTTCCTCTTCCTAAAATCATAGTTAATACCCACTGTAAGCAATTGATAATTTAAATATTCAAGAGTTGTGCCAAGGGGTTTGCTGGTTTTGTATAAGGTGGTGATGCACTGGAAACTGCTCATCTTATTATAGGAAAATAGTAAAAATATCTCAGAAAACAAAAGATTTTCTGTGATTCCAAGTGGCTCAAAACTGGGACAACTGTGAAGGTTTAATATTACCGAACCTTAAAAATAGGATTTAAAATTAAAGTTAACCCTGTTAAGAACCCAGACATCACTGTTTACACTGACGATGGAGTAAACATGAGACTAAAATTCCATATATATACCAAGGAGTTATGTATGACTCTTTGTGATCCCATGGACTATAGCCCACCAGGTGTCTCTGCTCATGGGATTTTCCAGGCAAGAATACTGGAGCGATTAGGGATTGAACCTAAGTGTCTTGCAACTCCTGTATTACAAGCAGATTCTTTACCACTAGCACCACCTGGGAAGCCAAGAGTAAAATAAACCATATATTTAGTTCATTCTTGACCAAGTAAGCATTTTTATCATTTGTTTCCTCCAATAAGAACTAAGGTTGGATTCATATTTTTTAAAATTTCATCAAATCTTTGATTTAACGGTTTTTCAGGTCACATAAATAACTAACCTCTTCAAGTCCATTAGAGCAGTATCCCCTAAAGGCAACATCAATTTATTACCTTCTTTCTCTTTTTAAGCTTTTAAGATGCAATTTCTCACCTGTGATAGTGACCCAGAATCCAGTTCTTTATTACTGAACTAAAATTCATGAACATCTTGATTAATCTTGTTGTTTGTGTTTAGATATTGTACTTCTATCCAATAAGTCTCTATCTTTAAAACTGTTTAATGTAAATAGACCTCTGTGAGCTTTCAAAAATATTTTTGTAAATCCTTTATGGTGAGGTTGGGTCAGTGTGTGTGCATGTGCTTAATCACTCAGTGGTATCTGACTCTTTGCGACCCTGTGGACTGTAGCCTGCCAGTCTCCTCTGTCCATGGGGATTCTCCAGGCAACAATACTGGAGAAGATCCAGGGAGTCTTCCCAACCCAGGGATTAAGCCCAGGGATCTCCCGCATTGCAGGTGTATTCTTTACCATCTGAGCCACAAGGGAAGCCCATGAGGTTGGGTTTAGTTGTGTATTTCTCAATTGTTTGAGTTATGCTAGAAAGTAAAGTAGATAAAATAATTACTTGGCTTTGAACTGCGTTTTGGCTATTTTATTACAGTTAGTTGAAACATACTTTAGTTTTGTGTTAGAAAGTTCTTTGGCATTATCTTAATCCTCACAACAACCATCTAGGTCGGTGGTATTATTTCCAAGCTACATCATTGGATGTAAAGAGCCAACTCATTGGAAAAGATCCTGAAGCTGTGAAAGAATGAAGGCAGGAGGATAAAGGGATGACAGAGGATGAGATGGGTGGATGGCATCACCGATTCAATGGACATAAGTTTGAGCAAACTCTGGGAGATGGTGAAGGACAGGGAAGCCTAGCATGCTGCAGTCCATAGGTTCGCAAAGTGTCGGACGCAACTGAGCAACCAAATAACATCTTTGGAACACTTGAATGACTGGGTCCCAGGTCTAACATTTGGAAAGGCACAGATCTGCCTTCCATCCTGAAACTTTTCTTATAATTTCAAAGAAAATTCCCCACTTTCATTTAAATGCAATTACCTTATATTTTAGCTAATAAAAGATTTAAATAAAATAATGAAATTACTACAATGCAGACTTTAAACTAAAAAAGAAATTGAATAAGGGACAAAATCCTTATCCATTCCATGTGGAATAAAGAAATTTATAAAATTTGACTTCATAAATCTCTTTTGGACATTTAGACTCAGTAAGGCAAAACAAAAATACTGGTTTTCAATTTTGTTTTATTCTTCTTTTTAATGAAATACATTAGTGTATGTGGGAATGCTCAGTCCCTTCAGTCACATCCCACTCTGCAACTGACTTTTTGTAGCCTTCCAGTCTCCTCTGTTCATGAGATTTCCCAGGCAAGAATACTGGAGTGGGTTGCCATTTCCTTCTCCAAGGAATCCTCCCAATCCAGGGATAGAACCCATGTCTCCTGCACTGCAGGTGGATTCTTTACTGCTGAGTACTGGGGAAGCCCTAATACATTAGTAAGAACTTTCAATCAAGATTTGGATGGTACTACAAATATGTTATATAGAGTGGTCAGGGGAATTAAAGCAATTTAAATTTTTGCTTTTGAGGACCATCTCTCTGGTGTTTTTCTTTTTTTTTTCAAAATCATATCAAGTTTTATAATGAAGTGGAAACATAGTGGTTTATAGAAAACAAAATGCTAATGTTTATATAAAAATGTTTTCCTGTGTGAAATTTTCAATTTGATTTAAAAGTTTGTGTACTGACAGTATTTTATTTGTTATTTTTAATCATTGTATCTGTTGAATAAAAAGAGATTAAATGATGAAAAGAGAAAAACATGTATAAAAATAGATGACATCAAGTTTTGACAAAAACATAAGCAGAGTAATGGGAGGGAAGCTGGAGGTTAAAACGAGAGTGATTGCTTTATTTTGTTTTGGTTTTAAACGGGGAGAAATGAGAGTATGTATATGTGTTGATAGGAGCCATCCAACAGAGAGAGAATTTAATAATTAGCAAAAAAAGAAGGTAGATATATCAAAGGAACCTTCCTGATTAAGGAAGAGCAGGTGAAATCTGACCTTCCATGGGAGAATAAACTGTTAAGACCATCAAGAGCAGTGAGGGCTGAGTATGGGCACACAGATGCAGACAGGTGGGTAGAGGAGGTGGTAGCTATTTGTGGACATTCAATGTTGGTGACTTCTATTAAGATTTTCTTAGTGGTAACTCTTCCTTACAATTAAAGAAGTCTGTTCTCAGATACTTTATTTATATGAAAGTATATTTGTACGTTAGTTGCTCAGTCATGTCGGACTCTATGCCACCCCATGGATTGTAGCCTTCCAGGCTCCTCTGTCCATGGAATTCTCCAGGCAAGAATACTGGAGTGGGTAGCCATTCTCTTCTCCAACATGAAAGTATAAAACTCATTAAAAGTTGGTGAAGTATTACCTGCTGTAGTATTTGTTGAATAAAGATGAAAGCTTTCATTTGAATTCCAGAAAGCCTATCTCATTTAGACAATCAAAAGAAAAAGAAGCTGGTCTGAGAGGGAAGGGGTATAGGAAACTCCACTGATACTACATCATGAGGTAACTGTTCCTTTACCCACTTGTCAAACCTGTACTGTTTTATCAAGGAATTGGTTGGCCTTCAGTTGCAGCTCTAATAACAGCTCACAGGTGCAGAAGTTCAAGAAAAAAAGGATTGGTATGGAGTATGCTAAGATTATCAATGTCACTAGAGGCATGATATCTTAGCATAAAACCAGACAAGCTTAATGCCAGACAATTTCAACTCAAGATTGAGAAACTCCAGTGTATCACATACAGATTCCCTGGAGAAGGAAATGGCAACCCACTCCAGTATTCTTGGGAAATCCCATGGACAGAGGAGCTTGGCAGGCCACAACCCATGGGGTTGCAAAAGAGTCGGACATGACTTAGCAACTAAACAAAAACAACAATAATGATAAACAGATTAGCTGCTGCCAAACCACAACATTTCATCAACAGAGAAGCCCTCTAATTTCAGTCACTGAAGGGGTAAGAAATGAGAGGACCTTAGCTGACTGGATAATACAGTCCAGTCTGAGGACATTATAGAACTGTCAGATTCTTAGCCCCAAATCAAATTTAACAGATTATTTATTTTTACTGCACAGTATCCTCATGACATTAACTTTTCAAATTGATAATATAACCCTCCTCTTCCCTTTCCATTAATACATTTAAATTCATAGGCACAGAGACATTTTCTTCACAATAATCTTTCCTTCAGGAACTACTCCCTCTACAGATAATAATCTGAAAGGATGAGCTCTTCACAGTAATGCAATCCCCCACGGGACCGCAAGTGAGCTCCTGACCAAGATGGCTACTCACATTCTCTTCTCTGGGAATTAAGACTTGGGACTGCCAATCTGTCCTTGCCTTTGGGTGACTTGTATCATATGAGTTCAGTTATGGAATGCTGCCTTCCTCTTCATAAACTGAACACAGGGGAAACCAGTCAGCAGACGTATGAGAACACATATGATAGCTGGACTTACTTGCTAAGTTGTGCCAGACTCTTTGCGACCCCATAAACTGTAGCCTGTCAGGTTACTCTGTCTGTGGGATTTTCCAGGCAAGAATACTGGAGTGGGTTGCCATTAGAAGTGGAAATGTGCACTGGATTGATGGCTGCCATTGATTCCATGAGAATCGATGTTCTTGTCCCATCATATGCAATTTCCTCTGAGTAGCCATTGTTTCTGTTACTTGTAGATCAAAGAGTCCAACTTCCCTTCTTCCAAGAGTGTGAAATACTCAAAGTGTATCCTTTAGGATCATCTCAAGACATCAGTTCTTTGTTAAGCATAACTTCATAAGCCCCTCAAAGCATCCCTTCTCTGGAAAAATGGTGTAGATAACCAGGGGGGCAAACATCTGTGTGATGAACCTCTAAATGGTCCCCCAATTGTCCATAAAATTTGAAGTAATCCAGTCTTTCTATGGGCTTCCCTGATAGCTCAGTTCATAAAGAATCTGCCTGCAATGCAGGAGACTCCGATTCTGTTCCTGGGTTGGGAAGACCTGCTGGAGAAGAGATAGGCTACCCACTCCAGTATTCTTGGGCTTCCCTGGTGGCTCAGCTGGGAAAGAATCCACCTGTAATGCAAAAGACCTTGGTTTGGTCCTTGGGTTGGGAAGATCCCCTGGAGAAGGGAAAGGCTACCCACTCAAGTATTCTGGCCTGGAGAATTCAATGCCACTGTATAATCCATGGAGTTGCAAAGAGTCAGGCATGACTGAACGACTTTCTTTCATTCTTTCTATACTGTCTACTCTGTTGTAAAAGTATTCTAGGATACTAAGATGCTGTCACTGAGAACCCAAAATAGTAGAAATTACATAAGCCCATGACAGGTCTCCTCATTGTTTACTCCCTACATAACTTTCTTTCTAGATTGCAGCTCTTAGTCAAAAATTATTTAAAATTTAACATTACTAAATTGAATAAAGTCTATTCCAACACTATATTATGATTGTCTTACTAAGGGAAATTCTTAACCTTCATACTGAGCTAAAATATTCAGTGATAATCTCTGATTCATCAGACAATGATCAAAATAATTTTATTTTTTTAAAACTTTACAATATTGTATTGGTTTTGCCAAATATCGAAATGCATCTGCCACAGGTATACATGTGTTCCCCATCCTGAACCCTCCTCCCTCCCCCCTCCCCATACCATCCTTCTGGGTCGTCCCAGTGCACCCACCCCAAGCATCTAGTATCGTGTGGTGAATGGAGTAATCAAGGTTGTCTGCTCTTGGTAGATATATAATGAGGCTAGAGATACAATCTATAAGTAATATCTTAACTAAACTTAAGAATTGAAGCTAATAAGAAAGAGTGAAATAAAGTCATTGCAGCAAGATGAATGGATTAGAGATTATCATAATAAGTCAAGTAAGTCAGAGAAAGACAAACATATGATATCACTTAAATGTGGAATCTAAGAAAATAATATAAATGAACTTATTTACGAAACAGACTCATAGACATAGAAAAAAAACTTATGGGGAAGGAAGGGGAGGAATAAATTAGGAGTTGGGGATTAAAATATATACACTACTATATATAAAATAGATAACTGGGAACTGTACTAGTAACCTTACCCTATAATGGAAAACAATCTAAAGAAGAATGAATATATACCTGAATCATTTCACTATATACCCAAAAGTAATAGAACATTGCAAATCAACTATATTTCAATAAAATTTTTTAAAATAAAGAAATTAAGGCTATACATTTATGTACATTTTCAAAAACTCTATTTTACTTTGAGAAAAAGTAAAGACAGAGAGAAAAACAAAAAAAGGTTGAGAGAAAGACAGAAGTCATACAGCTATCCTTTCTATTTTTTGTAGTATATACAGAGATTTATTTGCATACACCAAGCATCCCTAGAAGCATTTGTCAAGTAAAGCCAACTGTGTGAAATTTCCCCATCCTGCCACTGTTTAGGGTGATGGTGAGGGTCTATGCTTAGATAATAAAAATGTTACAAAATTCTTACACACATTGCCTTTGGGCATAGTCATCAAATATATTTTTTCACTGCTGCATACAATGGATTTTCACAAATCTAAAACACCATCAAGAAGCACATCAATTTAATTACAGATTTGGAGAAACAGCAACAATATACTTTTAAAACACACACTTTTCATTGTTGTTGTTAAAGATAATAACACAGATTATTTGCACAATCACAATTACATTCAGCTTGGGGCCCAGAAGGAATAACAGGGACTATGTGAAACAACTAAAACACAGACAAACTAAATAAAATAATCGGAGAAGGCAATGGCACCCCACTCCAGTACTCTTGCCTGAAAAATCCCATGGACGGAGGAGCCTGGTAGGCTGCAGTCCATGGGGTTGCTAAGAGTCAGACACGACTGAGCGACTTCACTTTCACTTTTCACTTTGATGCATTGGAGAGGGAAATGGCAACCCACTCCAGTGTTCTTGCCTGGAGAATCCCAGGGATGGGGGAGCTTGGTGGGGTGCCGTCTATGGCGTCACACAGAGTCGGACACGACTGAAGCGACTTAGCAGCAGCAGTAGCAAATAAAACAATATAGACCTTCAGATTTTGGATTCCAGGCAAGGTAGGAGCATGATAACTGAGAGAAGAAAAGTAAATGAGGTGGGCCCAGTTTATAGCCAGGATATTCTGGCCTCAAGACAGAGAGGAAAACTCGAGTGAAGACTGGCAGTCTCCCAGAGCTGAGGAAGCAGAGTGGGGAGTCCAGAGGTGTCAGGCCAGCAGAGTTCACCAGGCCCAATCTACTGCATCTGGAGGATGGCAGCAAAAACAGGGTTCTGGAGGTGATTCAGAGAACTGACTCAGGCTGCTCTGGGCTTGATAGTTCAGTCTGTTCACTGTTTAATTGAGCTATTCAAGTCTCTTTAAAATAAATTTCTTTTGACCCAAATCAGCCATTGTTAGTTTCTCTAAGAGCCTGCATGTATAAACCTAATTGAATACATAAGAACTAAAATACTTATGCCAGAGGCAGAAAGATAATATATAATAGGAACCCAGAGTTTGAATTCAAAACTCAGAGGTCCCAGATTTGAAACAAAGCTCCTCCCACTCTAAGTGGGGAATTTGAGGCAAGTAATGCTTCTTTTTTGAGTTTCAAGTTCTTTAGGTATCAAGCAGAAGAAAAGCATAATAGTATAATCAGAGGAATTAAATCAACTAATGTAGTAAACCAGTCCAGATTAAGATCTTTAAAGTCTATAAATATATAAAAATCTTTTCATATTAGGTTAAAATTGTTTATGGGAAGGTGATATTTCTCCCTACTAGATTATAAACTACTGTATTTGCCAGTTTCTGCTGCAGCCGGAAACAAACACAAAACCTCATGATTTACAACAGTAAATATTTATTTCTAGTTGACTGTGGCTTGGCTGGACTCAAAGGGGTCATCTGACTGAGTCAGAAATGCTCCGTGCTCTCTTATTCTGGGGTTCAGCTAGAGGGCAGTGGTTCTCTTTGGATATAATGGATGATACTTGAGGCCTGTGTACTTTAGGTGAGTTCACATTCCACTGATGTGGGTATACAAAGTGGCCCCTGTACCTGGAGAACAAGAAGAGACTGAGGAAAGAGGCAGACCACTCCGGATCAGTGGGTGTCAGGGTTAATAAGCGAGGGAACTTACATAGGAGGCTTGCTATAGGTGGCTGCAAGATGAGTCAGTCTCCATACCTGCCCATCAGCATCTTAAGAGCTTACATAAAGGCCTTCACTGGGTTCAGTCACATATATCATCCAGGTGGTCTCTCAACACCAGACTGCTCCCACAAGACTGCATCTTTGAAAATGGGTCCCACTGTGGGAACAATGCGCAGAAAGCACATTTCAGGGATGAAAAAGGAGGCTGAGGGGCCTCTGATTGCCTGGAT
Source organism: Bos indicus x Bos taurus (assembly GCF_003369695.1). NCBI lineage: Eukaryota > Metazoa > Chordata > Mammalia > Artiodactyla > Bovidae > Bos > Bos indicus x Bos taurus. Next base: position 33,079,496 of record NC_040095.1, read on the forward strand.
TCTGCTCATAGATTAACTAGTGATCACATCCCCTCAGTTGACCTCCTCCTGAATGGAACATGAATATGAACGGATCAGGGAGGTATCCTCCTTATACAGAGTGGTGGAATGGGAAAGTGGGTCCATTTTTATTATTTTTATTATTATTTGCTCATTAGTAATACAATCTATCATGGCTACCAATAAGTAGAGACAAGTCCTTTTATTTTTTTATCACGGAGTCTTGAATATAACTTGGTACAAGTTAAGTGATTAAAATGTGTTTGCTGAGTGCAGTACCAGGGCCATTTACGGATAGACAACAACTCTAAAATATTTCTTAGAAGTCACTTAAACCTTCCAGCTAATTTTAAGGAGTGGGAAGCTGAGATCCATATGTTGGTGGTTTTTCTATCAGAGAGCATAACTTCAGGTTGCCCATCCACCCCAAGCCTGGGTGTGAGCAGGGGTGGAAATTGCCCATTGTGGAGTGTACTGTTACATAGGGCAAAATGCCAAAAAAGCCAGATCCATATATTAAATGCTTCTGTTAACATTGGCTAAAGATAATTAGCCCCTGGTTGAAAGTTGTTGGCTACAAGGTGAAAAAGAGATCAGCTCTGCACATGTAGCTAAATAAGTGCAAATCAAGAAAATAGGTGGTACTAGTGGTAAAGAATCTACCTGCCAATGCGGGAGACATAAGAGATACGGATTCCATCCCTGGGTTGGGAAGATCCCCTGGAGAAGGGAATGGCTACCCACTCCAGTATTCTTGCCTGGAGAATCCTATGGACAGAGGAGCCTAATAAGCTGCAGTCCATGGGGTCACAAAGTGTCAAACATGACTAAGTGACTGAGCACACAAACACACACACACAAAGAAGACAAAAACATTATTTGAAAATATATGCACTCCATGTTCTTAGCAGTATTATTTGCAGTAGCCAAAACATAGAAATTTTGTCATTTGCAATACCATGAATAGACCTAGAAGGTATTATGCTGAATGAAATAAATCAGACAGGGAAAGAGAAATAAGTGATATCACTTACACGTTGAATCTTGAAAAAACACACAAACAAAGCAAAATGGAAAGAAACTCATGGATAAAAAGAACAAATAGGTAACTGCCATGGGAGGAGAGAGGTGAAAGGTGGGGTGAAACAGATTAAGGAAACTAAGAGGTACAAACCTCCAGTTATAAATAAATAAGCCAAGGGAGGTAATATACAGCACAAGGAATATGGTCAATAATATTGTAATAATTTTTCATGGGAACAGATGGTTTCTGGATTTGTTGTGGTGGTCATTTCTTAATGTATGCAAATGTCAAATCACTAGATAGAACACCTGAAACTAATATAATACTGTACATCAACTATATTGCATTAAAAAAAATCAGTCAAGGTGATTCACCATTTTAATAGAATAAAGGAGAGAACCACATGATCATTGCATTAGACGTAGAAAAACATCTGAAAACAAATCACGTTAATTCATGATTAAAGCTCATATAATAGAAATAGAAGGTAATATCCTCAGTATTTTTGTGTTTGCACTGGTTAAATGTTAGCAATACTAACTAAAATTTGGTATGTAGAAGAGAATTAGATTTGGATGGGAAAATCATTTGTTTGATTTCAATATATCTGGTTTGAAGTGCTTTGGCTTTGGCTTTGCTCTCATCTAAGAAGCGAATCCAAGGGGACAGATGGTTGGTATTTCTGAAGGTTATAAACAGGTATGAATAGGACAATAATGTTGAAGTCATGGTTGACAAGAGATTATTGAGGGGATGGTTACAGGCATGGTTGGTTGCACAGAGGTTTCATAGCATGGTGTTTATGAGCATGCATTTTGGAATCTCACTGCTTGAGTTATTCTGACATTTTAGTATTATGATTCCAGGCAAGAAATTCAACTTCTCACTTTACTTCCTTTTTTAATTAATTTTTATTGGAGTATAGTTTTGTTTTATAATATTGTGTTAGTTTCTTGTACAGCACAGTTAATCAGTTATGTGCATACATATATCCCCTGTTTGTTGTATTTCCTTCCCATTTAGGTCACCATGGGCTTCCTTGTGGTTCAGCTGGTAAAGAATCTGCCTGCAATGCAGGAGACCTGGGTTTGATCTCTGGGTTGGGAAGATCCCCTGGAGAAGAGAAAGGCTACCTATTCCAGTGTTCTGGCCTGGAGAATTCCATGGACTGTATAGTTCATGGGTCCGCAAAGAGCTGGACATGACTGAGCAACTTTCACTATATCACCACAGAACATAGGTCACCACAGAGAATTAAGCAGAGTTCCCTGTACTATACAGTAAATTTTCATTTGTTATCTATTTTATATATAGTATGAATAGTGTATATACGTCAATCCCATTCTCCCAGTTTATCTTACCCCCTGCCCCAATTTGTGTCCATACATTTGTTCTCTATGTCTATATGTTTTGTCTATTTCTGTTTTGAAAATAAGATCATCTATACCATTTCTTCTCAGAGAAGGCAAAGGCACTCCACTCCAGTACTCTTGCCTGGAAAATCCCATGGATGGAGGAGCCTGGTAGGCTGCAGTCCAAGGGGTCGCTGAAGGTTGGACACAACTGAGCGACTTCACTTCACTTTTCACTTTTCACTTTCATGCATTGGAGAAGGAAATGGCAACCCACTCCAGTGTTCTTGCCTGGAGAATCCCAGGGACGGTGGAGCCTGATGGGCTGCCGTCTATGGGGTCACACAGAGTTGGACATGACTGAAGTGACTTAGCAGTAGCAGCATACCATTTTTCTAGATGCTGTATATATGCATCAATATATGATACTTGCTTCTCTTTTTCTGATGTAGTTCACTTTGTAACTTTACTTCTTTAAAATTAGAATGATGGTATACCAATCATTACAATACATCTACTTGATGGAACACTACAAGGATGTTACGAGAATTAAGGGAATTTTACATGTCCAATGTTTAAAAAATGTCCTCAGTTCAGTTCAGTCACTCAGTCGTGTCTGACTCTTCGCAACCCCGTGAATCTCAGCACGCCAGGCCTCCCTGTCCATCACCAACACCTGGAGGTCACTCAGACTCACGTCCATCGAGTCAGTGATGCCATCCAGCCATCTCGTCCTCTGTCATCCCCTTCTCCTCCTGCCCCTAATCCCTCCCAGCATCAGAGTCTTTTACAATGAGTCAGCTCTTCCCATGAGGTGGGCAAAGTACTGGAGTTTCAGCTTTAGCATCATTCCCTCCAAAGAAATCCCAAGGTTGATCTCCTTCAGAATGGACTGGTTGGATCTCCTTGCAGTCCAAGGGACTCTCAAGAGTCTTCTCCAACACCACACTTCAAAAGCATCAATTCTTCGGTGCTCAGCCTTCTTCACAGTCCAACTCTCACATCCATACATGACCACAGGAAAAACCATAGCCTTGACTAGACAGACCTTTGTTGGCAAAGTAATGTTTCTGCTTTTGAATATGCTATCTAGGTTGGTCATAACTTTCCTTCCAAGGAGTAAGTGTCTTTTAATTTCATGGCTGCAGTCACCATCTGCAGTGATTTTGGAGCCCCAAAAAATAAAGTCTGACACTGTTTCCACTGTTTCCCCATCTATTTCCCATGAAGTGATGGGACCAGACGCCATGATCTTTGTTTTCTGAATGTTGAGCTTTAAGCCAACTTTTTCACTCTCCTCTTTCACTTTCATCAAGAGGCTTTTGAGTTCCTCTTCACTTTCTGCCATAAGGGTGGTGTCATCTGCATATCTAAAGTTATTGGTATTTCTCCCGGCAATCTTGATTCCAGCTCGTGTTTCTTCCAGTCCAGCGTTTCTCATGATGTACTCTGCGTAGAAGTTAAATAAGCAGGGTGACAATATACAGCCTTGACGTATTCCTTTTCCTATTTGGAACCAGTCTGTTGTTCCATGTCCAGTTCTAACTGTTGCTTCCTGACCTGCACACAGATTTCTCAAGAAGCAGGTCAGGTGGTCTGGTATTCCCATCTCTTTCAGAATTTTCCACAGTTTATTGTGATCCACACAGTCAAAGGCTTTGGCATAGTCAATAAAGCAGAAATAGATGTTTTTCTGGAACTCTCTTGCTTTTTCCATGATCCAGCAGATGTTGGCAATTTGATCTCTGGTTCCTCTGCCTTTTCTAAAACCAACTTGAACATCAGGAAGTTCACGGTTCACATATTGCTGAAGCCTGGCTTGGAGAATTTTGAGCATTACTTTACTAGCATGTGAGATGAGTGCAATTGTGCGGTAGTTTGAGCATTCTTTGGCATTGCCTTTCTTTGGGATTGGAATGAAAACTGACCTTTTCCAGTCCTGTGGCCACTGCTGAGTTTTCCAAATTTGCTGGCATAGTGAGTGCAGTGCTTTCAAAGCATCATCTTTCAGGATTTGGAATAGCTCAACTGGAATTCCATCACCTCCACTAGCTTTGTTCGTAGTGATGCTTTCTAAGGCCCACTTGACTTCACATTCCAGGATGTCTGGCTCTAGGTGAGTGTTCACACCATCGTGATTATCTGGGTCGTGAAGATCTTTTTTGTACAGTTCTTCTGTGTATTCTTGCCATCTCTTCTTAATATCTTCTGCTTCTGTTAGATCCATACCATTTCTGTCCTTTATCGAGCCCATCTTTGCATTAAATGTCCCCTTGGTATCTCTAATTTTCTTGAAGAGATCTCTAGTCTTTCCCATTCTGTTGTTTTCCTCTGTTTCTTTGCATTGATCGCTGAAGAAGGCTTTCCTATCTCTTCTTGCTATTCTTTGGAACTCTGCATTCAGATACTTATATATTTCCTTTTCTCCTTTGCTTTTTGCTTCTCTTCTTTTCACAGCTATTTGTAAGGCCTCCCCAGACAGCCATTTTGCTTTTTTGCATTTCTTTTCCATGGGGATGGTCTTAATCCCTGTCTCCTCTACAATGTCACGAACCTCATTCCATAATTCATCAGGCACTCTATCTATCAGATCTAGGCCCTTAAATCTATTTCTCACTTCCACTGTATAATCATAAGGGATTTGATTTAGGTCATACCTGAATGGTCTAGTGGTTTTCCCTACTTTCTTCAATTTAAGTCTGAATTTGGCAAAAAGGAGTTCATGGTCTGAGCCACAGTCAGCTCCTGGTCTTGTTTTTGCTGACTGTATAGAGCTTCTCCATCTTTGGCTGCAAAGAATATAAGCAATCTGATTTCAGTGTTGACCATCTGGTGATGTCCATGTGTAGAGTCTTCTCTTGTGTTGTTGGAAGAGGGTGTTTGCTATGACCAGTGCATTTTCTTGGCAAAACTCTACTAGTACTTGCCCTGCTTCATTTCGTATTCCAAGGCCAAATTTGCCTGTTACTCCAGGTGTTTCTTGACTTCCTACTTTTGCATTCCAGTCCCCTATAATGAAAAGGACATCCTTTTTGGGTGTTAGTTCTAAAAGGTCTTGTAGGTCTTCATAGAACTGTTCAACTTCAGCTTCTTCAGCGTTACTGGTTGGGGCACAGACTTGGATTACTGTGATATTGAATGGTTTGCCTTGGAAACGAACAGAGATCATTTTGTCGTTTTTGAGATTGCATCCAAGTACTGCATCTCAGACTCTTTTGTTGACCATGATGGCTACTCCATTTCTTCTGAGGGATTCCTGCCCGCAGTAGTAGATATAATGGTCATCTGAGTTAAATTCACCCATTCCAGTCCATTTGAGTTTGCTGATTCCTAGAATGTCGACATTCACTCTTGCCATCTCTTGTTTGACCACTTCCAATTTGCCTTGATTCATGGACCTGACATTCCAGGTTCCTATGCAATATTGCTCTTTACAGCATCGGACCTTGCTTCTATCACCAGTCACATCCACAGCTGGGTATTCTTTTTGCTTTGGCTCCATCCCTTCATTCTTTCTGGAGTTATTTCTCCACTGATCTCCAGTAGCATATTGGGCCCCTACTGACCTGGGGAGTTCCTCTTTCAGTATCCTATCATTTTGCCTTTTCATACGGTTCATGGGGTTCTCAAGGCAAGAATACTGAAGTGGTTTGCCATTCTCTTCTCCAGTGGATCACATTCTGTCAGATCTCTCCACCATGACCTGCACATCTTGGGTTGCCCCATGGGCATGGCTTAGTTTCATTGAGTTAGACAACTAACTTCCTTATTGTCTAATTTAAAAAATTCTACAAACTTCATTTTTTGCTATTACTGCTGTTATTTGAGAGAAAGAAAAGAGCATGAAATATGGAGAAGACCTGAAAGTCCTTTGGTTTAGAACTTTCATATTTATAACATTGTTTTTGCATATTTATGATAAAACTCTATTTTTACTATATTGAGATCAAAAGCATCTTTTTATAGTTTTTATTTCCCCACCAATTTAGATTGTGTTCTCTCAGAAGCAGATCCAGTGACAAGGAAGTAAGTGCACATAATTTACTTGGGAGGTGATCCCAAGAAACATTGGTAGGGCAATTGAGAATGAAACAGAGTAAGGAATTAGGTCAATATCATCTGGACACCTTGTTAGCACTGTGAACAAATGTGACTTAGTTCCTCCCTGGATCTCTAGAAAACAATGTGGAACACATCTTGGGATTATCCGAAACGAGAGTAGAGAAAGTTAGAATATCTTTCCATCAACTCCTCCAACTGTCCAAGGTGGAAGGCTACTCCAGCAGCATAAATTTTCTGGGAGCATTTCTGCCTTTCCTTTTGCATAGGCTGAGTTTTCCCAGGGTTAGAAAAAGCCCTCCAAAAGAAAGTAGCAGAAAATTCATTAAGAAGGCTTTGGTGTGCAGAGCTAAGGGGATATGGCTGGCCCTACATAGCTATTGCTACACCCACACTCCAGATAGGAAATACTGAATAATAATGGTCTAATTCAGTAACTAGTCCTGTTGTTCCCAAAAGAGCTTTATAAAACAAAAAGAAGTTTTAAAAAATATATAAAGAAACTAAAGAAATTTTACTTTAAAACCTAATGCATTATTATGAAGCATGATACCAGCTTAAAAGGGCCAAGGACAAGAATTTTTTTTACATAATGGATCATCAAATGAGGAGTTATTTGGAATGCCTATAATGCTACAAAAATAGAAAAACAATGTACCCTTAAATCATAAGATGTATCAACATAAAAGCCATTCCATATATTTTTTAAACAACACTTGGTCTAGTTGTTTGCCTGAATCCTAAGTAACTTCCTTTTCCATCACTCATTGATACATGGTACTCAAAGATGAGTCCTTCATATGTTTTAGGTTAAATATTTCCCATTTTAAACAAGCCCTCTTATGGCCTTAACAGCTTCGTTATCCCCTGTCCTTAATAAAACCAGGCTCTCTCCTGACCTTTCCCTGGTCATAGCTGCTACTCACTAACTTTCAAAGAAGGTCAGGGAATAGAACTTAGTGTTTTTCTTCCTCTCCTGCTTTCCTGACTCCCTCTGTTCTTCTTCCAGATCATAACTCTTGTTCTTTTTGTAAATTCTGTCTTTTGTAGATTAATTCCACCTCCAATCCCATCATTTAAGTCTCTCCTTTTCTCACTTGGTAAGGAAAACGTCCTGACTCTCTCTGCCCCTCCACTGTCGCCCTGCCCTGCACTTCTTCTTTACCCTATTAGTGATTGTTATTAAAATTCCAAATGTATCTATTCAACTTAATTGTCAGTATTTTAGAGAGCCCTCTAAGCTCTAGCAACTTACATTTTTCAAATTTTACTTTCATGATGACCAAATTTATTCCAAGTTTACAAATGAAGAAAGTAAGGCTTGATAAGGTTAAGGCATTTGCCAGCATCACAGTTAGAAAGCCTTGAACCTGTCCAGTATCAAACTCAAGTAGCATAACTCCAGAATTTTACTCTTCCCCCATACTCCTCCACTGCTTCTAAAGTATTTTGATTTGTTTTTTCAAGAATGTTTACTGTTTATCTTCTTGAAAAATTCTAAGCTTTGTGAAAGAAGGGATCATATCTATGTTGCCACATAGGTAAGTCATAGACCCACGTTTGACACAAAGCAGGTGTCTGGTTTACCTTTGCTGAATAAGTGAATGAACAAACTGGTCGATATCTAATCCTATATCTTAAAATAACTTAAGAGATAGTTGATAGGTTGATAGTGATCAGTATTTTTATTTTCCTAGGATAAAATCAAGCATATTGACCAAAATGGAACCACAATTATAAACCACTTAGTAATTTATAGCATGTTTTTAGATTTTTCTTTAAAAAATTTTCCATTTGCATATATAAGTGAAATTGCTCAGTTAACTCTCTCAATTTAGACTTGTACAAGAAAGGACAGGTTCAATTAATAAAATATCCTTAAAGAAATAAAATTTTATTACTTAAATGCTTATCACAATAACCAAGTCTGGCAGCCTACCAGGCTCCCCCGTCCCTGGGATTCTCCAGGCAAGAACACTGGAGTGGATTGCCATTTCCTTCTCCATGCATGAAAGTGAAAAGTGAAAGTGAAGTCGCTCAGTCGTGTCGGACTCTTAGCGACCCCATGGACTACAGCCTACCAGGCTCCTCCATTTATGAGATTTTCTAGGCAAGAGTATTGGAGTGGGTTGCCATTGCTTTCTCTGACAATTTGCTTAATGGATATTTATTGGTTCACTAATAAATTAGTTATCATTTGCTTTTTCAGTAATTTTTTCAGAATATCAATACATATGTCCAAGATTATTCTAAGTATTATGGAGAATATATAAGAAGGAGAAGACCTAAGCTTTGTTCTTAAGTACTTTTCAGTCTAGCTTGATAGATGAGACAAATAATGGACAGTTTTTAAAAAATCTCTAATCAAGTGTCATTTTGTATGACACATACTGAAATGTTACAGATATTCCAAGTGGGACTTCTTCCTGAGAGCTGGAGAAGGGAGGATAGTTTACAGGAGGAAGTGACTGTGAGAGAATGTAGGCTTTTCATTAGTAGAAGTAAGAGAATTTTAGAAAGACAGAGAAAGCTAGAGAAATTGGTCATAGGAGGTGCTCAGTCCTATCCGACTCTTTGCAGCCTCATGGACTGTAGCCTGCCATGTTCCTCTGTCCATGGAATTCTCCAGGCAAGAACACTGGAGTGGGTTGCCAGTCTCTTCTCCATGGGTCCTTCCTGACCCAGGGATTGAACAAGCGCCTCTTGCATTGCAGGCGATGTCTTTACCGTTTGAAACCAGGAAAACATAGGAGGTAGATGAGTAGAACAAAAAGGCAAGTTGTTAGCCATAAAAATAGTTTGTGATAGGAAAGAATTGCAGTGCTCTGTTTAAAACAACAAACTGGCTGATGGAAGGCAGTGACTGCCACACTGAGCTCTTAGACTAACGTAAGACATGACAGAGAGCAGCGGAGGATTAAGAGCAGGGTGATGAAAAGGGTCAGCAGGAAGATCACACAGCATTATTTTTAGAAGGATGAAGGAAGAGCAGAGACTGAAGGTAGAGAGCAGCTAAGATGCTACCAGAGTTATTTAAACACTAGATGAAAGGGACCTGGATCACCATTAAGACATGAGGAACCGAAAGGAATAAAGAGATGAGTCACCGGGAAGGCAGAATTGAAAGGGCATGTTGACTGAGAGAATATATAGATCTCATGAAAGGAAGAAATAAACAGTTGTATCAAAGTTCTAAGTCAAGAGAATCAGAACAAGCATGGCACCACTATTAGATAAGGAAGAATTAGTTGTGAAATCAGTTGGTGGGGAAAAAATGGAGACTAAGAAGTTTGGGTTTTAGACACATTGCTTTGGAGGTGACAGAAAGCATAAGCATGAGATTTTTTAAAGCTTTTACAAACATAAGACTGAAATGTAAAGGAAAATCTTGGCCAGAAATGTATTTGGGAATGAAACCAAATTTTCTATTTTGTATTTAAAATTTATTACTTTAAATACATAATTTATAGACAGATCTTTGAGAAATGACTTGTAAAGAAACATTCTCCTTAACAATGGGTGCTGACTATAGTGGTATTGAAGTTTACCTGCCAGAACGCAGATGTACCTCAAAAATGTAACTTTATCTTCTATGAGTTCTTCTTGCCTTCCTGCCCCTAATTCAATGACTAAATTCAATATGCTAAACCTTTCTATTAGTAGTATTGTTTAAGATAAGTACTCAGTAGCTCAAAATTTAAACTCCTTATCAAAACTGTTTATGCTGTGTTATAGGGCTTCTATTCTGCCTTCACCATTTCAAGATTCATCCAAATATTCATAGAGGTGGTGGGGTGGGGTCAATGATCCAGAAACTGCCCTTCCACATCTTGCTGGCTGCCACCAGGATACACTTTGTCTTAGCCCATTGCTAAGCATCTTCAGCAGGTGCTGAACCTGCTGGAACCACTTTCCATCTGTTCTTTTGATGCTTTACCCTAACAACCGTTATGAAATATGTGTTCCTGTCATAGCATCTAGTCAAGGCCTCTTTTGTTCTTCCAGTTTTCTCAACCTTTTTTCATCACACTATATAGTTACACAGAAACTTCTGGACACCACAAACAGACTTTCAGGCATTGAGAAAATTATTCCTGGTACATTCAGTTCCTCCAAGAACATCACTGCTTTTATGTCCCCCACCATATTATTCATGACATCATTCTGAACTGGGACTTCCCTGAAAGATCTGTATAATCTCTTCAGAATCCTAGGAATCAAAGTTCAAGATTCAACATTTTGGATTTCCCAAAATGTATTTGGATTTCCCAAAATGTATTTGGATATGTTTTGTTATCTCCCAGGATCTCAGTTTTGGGAGAGAGAGTGTAGCCAAGATCCAGTGGTATACTGGAGGCAGGTTATACCAGCTCATGAAAGTTGACTGTTGTATTTTCAGGGATGTTGCTAGGCAGCTGTTAAACATGGACATCATTTTAAATAAAATCATAGAAACTTAAGTTTAAATTAATTATATCAAGAACAAAGGTAATAAATACCCAACTCATCCTGTTCTAATAATTCTAATACATCTTTACTAATTTTATTAGCATTTTTCTAATAAAATAGACTTCACTAATATCTATGCCCTTGAGGTTATTTATGTGTAATGTATCTTCCCAGCTCCCCATTCAATGAAATCAGATTGGTAGCTTGAAATTTTCCATAAAGTATTTACAGAACAGAAATTGGCAAATGCAATGGAAAACATTTACCAACACACCACTGCTCATGATTCACCTCTTGCCATTACTCCCTTGAATTCTTCATCTCTTCTCTTTTTTTCCCATGGTCTTAGGGTTTTATTACTTCTGCTTCATGTGTGAAAGGCCTGCCCTTGTATCTTCCTCTTCTTGAGGGGAAAATTTAAAAACTGTAACAATGACATTTATTATTTACTTTAAAATAAGGGCAGCAGAGGACCTGGGCTTTCAAAATATTATCCTCATTGCATGACTACTAACTTGCTTTGCAAACTTTATCTTCCTAATGAATGAAAGGACAAGTCTCAGCCAAGGTTTCAAATCATCCCAAACTCCAAATTAATAGAGTTCCATTAGTAAAGATTTATTATAGCAACAAGTAGCAATAAACTGTGAGTTATTCTGAATAACTCACAATTTCAAATGTCCCTCCATATTTTACCACTTTGGCATTCTTGGTTCCTCATAACTTTCTTAATTTCTCATGGTTATCAAGTTGATTTGATTTATCTAGTAATTAATGAACATAAGTAATTGTGTTCCCTTGGCATCTTTAACAAATGGAATCACCTTAGAACAGCAATCTCAGAGCAGAGGATTTTCTGTTTCCAGAAATGGAATGGAAAAGGTAAGAGATTGCTTCATTAATCACTAACAATTATTTTTTAAATTGGAGAAACCACAGACTAATGAATGTTTCAGTTTCTTCCAGCTCCTACATTCAGTCTTAGTTAATTAAGCCCTAGACCAAATCTCTATTTTCTCACTCTGTTGATTAAATGGCCACTTTGCCAGAGAGAACTTAAAAGAACAAGCTTTGGGGAAATATATTCATTGTCAAATTCTCTGATGAAATGATCCCAGTTTCCTGAGTTATGCAACATTTTCTAACCCAAAGAAACAGAATAACAAAGTTTCATTCATGGGAAAATGCTAGAATTTTTCCCTGAACACGAGAAAATGGAATTTCTATTATTAAGACAAAGAATCTAGTTACTTTGGACCACATCAATATCAATACCTTGCCATTATAATATACAGTGCTTTCCACTTTATCCTTTAAAAGAAATAATGTTATGCTCACCCAGGAAGAATCATCTTTATGGAAGAGCATTCTATACTGTTTACCTGGTTTTGTAAACTCTAGCTACCAAAACCTTATCTCTATTGGTTAAGCTAAGTCTATCCATCCAGGTATCATACATAGGAATACTTGAAGGTTTAATTTACTTTCAGGGATTTATCAAGAGACAGAAATATTTCTGGAAATTACTGAAGCAACGTTCAATAACAGTACCACATGCATAGTATGCTGCTAATGCTGCTGCTGCTGCTTAGTCATTTCAGGTCGTGTCCAACTCTGTGCAACCCCATGAACTGTAGCCCACCAGGCTCCTCTGTCCATGAGGATTCTCCAGGCAAGAATACTGGAGTGGGTTGCTATGCCCTCCTTCAGGGGATCTTCCCAACCTAGGGATCAAACCTGGGTCTCCTGCATTGCAGACAGACTCTTTACCACTGGGGCACCAGGGAAGCCCATGCTTAGTATAACCAGAATCAAACAACAAATTAATTTAGTGAAAAAGCTAAGTAAACTGTAAATGTATACCCAGGTAACATTCTCGTATCACCTGATGATAATCTTGGAGAAGGCAATGGCAACCCACTCTAGCACTCTTGTCTGGAAAATCCCATGGACGGAGGAGCCTGGTGGGCTGCAGTCCATGAGGTCGGTAAGAGTCGGACACGACTGAGCGACTTCACTTTCACTTTTCACTTTCATGCATTGGAGAAGGAAATGGCAACCCACTCCAGTGTTCTTGCCTGGAGAATCCCAGGGACGGGGGAGCCTGGTGGGCTGCCGTCTATGGGGTCACACAGAGTCGGACACGACTGAAGCGACTTAGCACCAGCAGCAGAAGATGATGATCTAGCATAGCTAGACAAAATGATCTGGTCTCACCTGGATATTGCTGTTTCTTTCACAGTGTTCTTTCACATCTTTAAGATGGGAGAGCTCTTTTTCCTTCCCAACCTTTATTAAAAAATGCACTGATTTATTTTTGCTCATGCACTTACTTAGAAACAACTGAGTATTTATCACATTTCTGCAGATGTGCTTGCCTCCCTCTAAAGTGCACTACAAAAAGTTAATTGCCTACTTTTCTGTAACAAGAATAGCTCTATGCTCTTTTCTTACGTTATTGGCCTTTGATGCTCATCCCTCTGCCATGATGTGAATGTTCTACCGGGGAAGAGTTTCTCTATCTATGATATCAGTAGAAACAGTTACACCTTCTTTAGAGATCTGAGGTGAGCATCTCTCAAATCAGATAGTCCAGTTACACTTTTTGTAGACCATATATCAAATAACAGTGGTAACAGCAGTTTGACATCATTGTTTACTTCATATCCAGTATCTTTTATGCCACCATCTCCTTACAGATCAGTGGTTTCATTTACTTTTGACAACTATCAGAAGGAGTAGTTAGAGCAATTATCATTTCCTTATTTAAGATGAGATAACTGAACCCTAAAAATGTTAATTTACATTCCCAGGTCAAAATTGGTGACTGAGCTAGCATTAGAAGAAAATTTTCATATAGATAAATGTTCATGATAGTGTCAAATGAATTTTAAAAATATAAAAATGCAGACAAAATGACATGCATGACAGAATATTAATTTAAAATATACACACACAAAGAAATAAGGCTGGTAGAAAAGCATATTTTATTTATATCAAATATCTGCTATCTTCTAGGCTATGATAGATACTATTTACAAAGAGGAGCAGAAATATGGTCCTTACCACACTGTCACTAATAATTGAATGCTAATAAAATAAATATAAAAATAAATCTATGATAACACATTGTGGAAAGTGTTAACTAAGTGCTATGAATAGTATCTAATTTAATATGAATAAGGGCTGATTAGACTCTGAAGGAGTTAATCGAGATTGCAAGCAGAAAGATGACTAGGAATTAACCAGGTGAAAATGCTGGATGATTTTTAAATTTTTCTCTTTACTTTTCTGACTTTCCAAATTTCTACAAAACATGAAGTTTACTTTACCAGTTAGGAAATAAACAGGTGTGACTTTTGATTTTTCTCTCTGGCAGAGTACTTCCCATCAGACCAAACTCTTTTAAAAAAATTCTAAAAGCTAAAATTAAAAAGAGAATAAGCAAGACAAGAAATACTTTAGCAATCAAGAAGACTGAGCAAAGGAAAATCCACTGTGGTAAAAGAAATTCTCGGTCACTTTTCCTTTTAAAGACTTGTCTGACATATGATATGGGCTAGAGTCTTAACAAAAAGTGGGAGGCTAGAGCTTTCTGGAGTCTCTTAGTCCTAGGGAGCCAAAAGCTAGTAGACTTCTAAGATAGCCAGAATTCAAGGGATAGGCAATAATATGGAAGATTTTAATCCACTGCTCAACAGTAACTTATAGGACAAGCAACCAAAATTCAGTAAAGATGCAAAAGATTTGAAGAATACTATTAATAAATTTGACTAAATTGGAATAGGTAAAAGATTACAAAATTTTTCATATACACTTTTCAAGTGTATGTGAAACATTTGTCATATGTTGGTAGATAAAAGCCTGGCGGCTAAAGTCCATGGGGTCGCAAAGTCACTCAGACAGCACTGAGTGACTGAGCAGGCACACACACACGCACAATCACTCATTGGATCAAATCACAAGCCTCAGAAATTCAAAGGGATGGAAATATATAAATATACTCTCAAATAACAGCGGTACTTATCTATGTATGTGTATTCTACAATGTTTGGAAATGAAGTGATACAGTTCTAAATTATCTATGGATGGAAGATATAATAAAAATGGAAAATTTAAAAAAATTTAACTTGAAAAGCAAATGCAACATATCAAATCTTGTAGAATAAAATGAAATCAATGTGTAAAGGTAAATTTAAAACCTTAAATGTATGTGTTTAGGATGAAAAAACTGAAAACAAAAAATACAAGTTTATTAAAACTTAAAAAAATTAAACCCAAACGAAATGAAAAGAAAATGATAAAGGGCAGAAGGTGATAAAACAGAAAACAAGAATGCTGAAGAGAAAATTAATAAGACCAAAAATTGGAGCTTTGAAAAGACTAATACAATTGAGAAAACTTAATACTGAGAGAAAATAATTATTAATAACAAAAATGCTAGCATTAGGAATAATAAAAGACATCATTAGAGAGCCTGCAGAATCTAAATTTACCATACAGGCATTTTTTGAACAACTTTATGCCAAAAAATAGAAACAAAAAGAGAAATGGACAAATTCTTGAAAAACAAAAATATCAAAACACAAGAAAAGAAATAGATAATTTGCATAGTCTATTTTGATTAAATAGATATTATGTTTTTATTAAATTCTTTACCTCTCCAAAACTTAGGTCCGTATTGGACTTACTTGCAAATAATTTTAAATAACATTAATCTTAAACTCTGTCACATTATTTACAAAAAAAGTTTGTTTAACATGGCCAATATAATCTTATTACTGACATTTGACCAATACATTAGAAGAAAGGAAAATTATAGGCCAGTCTTTCTCATGAACATAGAGACATAAATCTTAAATGTATATAAGCAAATTAAATTCAACTAATATCCTATTAATTATATTAATAACTTATTTAATAAATAAAATTTATTAATCTTAAATTAAAATTTAAGACATAAATCTTAAATATATATTAGCAAACTCAAACATTTCCAAATTGCACTTAGTCTCAAATGCAATGGTAGCTTGAGATTCAGAAATCATTTGATGCTATCTATCTTCAGGTGTGGTACTTTTAGACAAATCCAAAGTGAGAAATATTCTAAAATTAGCTGGTCTTTATTCCTCAAATTAATTAATGCCACAAATGACAATGAAAATTTAGGCATCTCTTGTTATATTAAAAGAGGCAATGAAACTAAAGGAAACAAGATTTGGGGCTGGATTCTACACTGGAGAGAAAAAAAGGCCATAAAGGATAGTATTGAAACAATTAACAGTATTGAAATGTGAAAAATGTAAACTGTTCATGTCATAAACAATATAACAAAATTAGATAGAAGTACTGTATTAGTTATTAGCTTTTCTAAATTTTATAAATGTACTTGGATCAGCAGTACACTGGATACAACTCCTAGACGCAGAGAGGAGAAGGGTGGTTGCCAGGGACTATGGGGAGTGGGTAATGGGAGCTCTTAGTCAAAGGGTGTAAACTTTCAGTTGTGCAAGATGAATAAATCCTAGAGATCTACTCTACACCATAGTGCTTGTCGTTAACAATACTGTATGCCTCTGCTGCTGCTAAGTCACTTCAGTTGTGTCCGACTCTGTGTAACCCCATAGATGGCAGCCCACTAGGCTCCCCCGTCCCTGGGATTCTCCAGGCAAGAAACTGGAGTGGGTTGTCATTTCCTTCTCCAATGCATGAAAGTGAAAAGTGAAAGTGAAGTCGCTCAGTTGTGTGTTCGACTCTTCACGACCCCATGGACTGCAGCCTACCAGGCTCCTTCGTCCATGGGATTTTCCAGGCAAGAGTACTGGAGTGGGGTGCCATTGCCTTCTCCAACAATACTGTATAGTATACTTAAAAATTTTTGTTAAGGGGGTAGATTTTATGTTAAGTATTCTTATAAAGAGGATGGAAAGAAACCTTTGGAAATGATGGATATGTTTATGGCATAGATTGTGGTAATAGTGTATATTTATCTCCAAACTCTTCAGGTCGTATACATCAAATACATACAACTTTTTGTATCAATCACACTTCAATAATTTTTTTTTTTAAAGTAAGTAGACTGGTTAAATAAACTGTGAAGTTCCTACAATGGAACTTATCTTTGTTGTCTTCTTTGTTGTCTTCTATGCATTGAAACCTAGGGGAACACTGTTTTCATTCAAATAGACTACTTCACTTTGGGCTTCCATAGTGGCTCAACGGATAAGAATCTGACTGCAATGCAGGAGACACGGGTTCAGTTCCTGAGTTGGGAAGATCCCCCAGAGGAGGACACGGCAACCCACTCCAGTATTCTTGCCTGGAAAACACCAGGGACAAGGATCCTGGCGGGGTACAGTCCATAGGGTTGCAAAGAGTTGGATATGACTGAGGCAGCTGAGCACTGCACTTCACTTTACCTGTTCGCAAAGCCTGAGTCAATGTAATCATGCAAAAGTTCAGTTAGGCATATTCCATGGTGCCAAGAAAACATATTTTGAGATCTCTTTTCCTGAAGGGTTTCATATTTTTATCATATCCTTGCATCTTGAAAGCTTCACTTGGTAACCTGGCACCTGGGATTGCTCATCCACCGAGCCTGTTGTATAGCTGTATTCCTCACGGATCCCCTTTAGTATCACTAGAGAGAAGAGCAGAAGAAGCATGTTTAATCAAGCACAGTTTCATTCAACCATCTAGTCACTCTAAAATAATAAAAGCATCACAGTTTTGTAACTAATTCTCTGCTACTGTCTTTGTTTTCCTGCCTCACCTAACATATATCTCCCCAGTACACAGTGGGGTAACAATAACTATTAATTCATAAATGTCAACTACAGATGAAACCATAAAACGCAATGCCTTTATTTATTACAATAGTACCTGAGGCAAGTTCAGCTTCAGGCTGAATGCAAATCTTTCCCTTTACATTCTCATAAATTGTATTCATTATATCTGTATTCAAAACATATTGAAAAGCTTAATTTGTGATAGAAATTCAAAAGGATTTACACATGTTAAAATTTCTTAGGATGAGGAGAAGAACAGGGAAATTATCTGGTTAAATGAATACGATTAAGAGATTAAATGTATTCTCACTTGAAAGGCTACGTGAAATTCTACTGAACTTCAATTGGCCATATGGACTTAAAACTTCATCAATTTTTCTCTATAATGGGAAAGAAGTAAAATGTTGCAAATTCAAAAGGATGGGGAGAATAGAGGAGAGCACATAAGACATAACATCTTAACATCTTTTAGAAAACAAAAAACAGATGGAAGGATAGTACCTGACTTAGAACAGAGGAAGCTATATGCTAAGAGTCACACAGAGAAGAATTCTGAAGAGAAGACAGTCCATTTTCCAGAGAACCCTGTGGAGGAAAAGGACTAGGAAGCACCAATTCACCTCACTCAAGATACCTAACTTTAGGTTTAGAAAAACAGATCTTAATACGTGAGATGGAGAACATTGGAGGTACACACAAATAGTGGTTTTTTCCCTCTTAATTTCTTTAAAATATATACATTAGCTTAAATCAGTTTTCCAACCTTTGTTTTCCTTATTGCGCCTTTGAAGTCTATTTAGACACTTTTTGCCTAGTCATTCCCTCAACTCCTGCAATAAAATTTTAATACTTGACATATATGGTACACCTGTTTATATGTTGTACATGTATCTGCTTTATGTACAAAAACAACAATCTAAAGTTTGTTATTTTCGTTTAGTATAGTGTTTAAAATGACTGAATTTTTAACTTAAAAGTTACGTTAAAAAATTTAAAAGCGACATCACGTAACCTAATTTTATAACTGCATAAACACATGCTTGCTAAGTCACTGCCCTCATGTCCAACTCTTTGCAACCATATGAACTGGAGCTCTGCAGGCTCCTCTGTCCATAGGATTCTCCAGGCAAGAATATTGGAGTGGGTTGCAATGCTCTCCTCCAGGGGATCTTCCCGACCCAGGGATTAATCCTGAGTCTCTCCAACTCGATGGACATGAGTTTGAGCAGGCTCTGGGAGTTGGTGATGGACGGGGAAGGCTGGCATGCTGCAGTCCATGGGGTCACAAAGAGTTGGACACGACTCAGTGACTGAACTGAATTGAACTTGCATCTCCTACATTGGCAGACAGGTTGTTTACACTAGCACCACCTGGGAAACCCATAACTGCATAATTACTGCTAAGTAAGTTTTAATGTCATTTATTTAGTTCTGAAAGTTGTAAAAAAAATATAACAGCAAATTAGCAAGGTACATAATACACAGTAATAAGACCTCTCAAAGCAATACATTTTTGAAAAAAGCAATATAACATTTGTGAACAAAGGTCCATTTAGTCAAGGCTATGGTTTTTCCAGTGGTCATGTATAGATGTGAGAGTTGGACTATAAAGAAAGCTGAGCACCAAAGAATGGATGCTTTTGAAGTGTGGTGTTGGAGAAGACTCTTGAGAGTCCCTTGGACTGCAAGGAGATCCAACCAGTCCATCCTAAAGGAGATCAGTCCTGGCTGTTCATTGGAAGGACTGACGATGAAGCTGAAACTCAAATACTTTGGCCATCTGATGTGAAGAGCTGACTCATTTGAAAAGACCCTGATGTTGGGAAAGATTGAGGGCAGGAGGAGAAGGGGATGACAGAGGATGAGATGGTTGGATGGTATCACCAAGTCAATGGACATGGGTTTGGGTTAACTCCGGGAGTTGGTGATGAACAGGGAGGCCAGGCGTGCTGCAGTTCATGGGGTTGCAAAGAGTTGGACACAACTAGCGACTGAACTGAACTGAACTTAAATATTAAAGTTCTTAAAAATTATTTTTAGTGAAATCAACTTTTAATTTTTACTTGACATGGGACAATAAAGAACCGTTATTTATTTGAATATTGTTGGTTTTTTTGTCTTTTTAGTTCTCAACATGTTAAATAACTTTTATTGAATTCAATAAAATAAACTGAAAATAATTTTTATTTAATTCTCAAGCCCAAGCCATACACAGAGACACTGAGGATCAATCAATGATCCAATGGCAGCCAAAAGACACGAAGACCACTTCTTGCAAATATGCCTTGAGATAAATCACATAATTGAAGAAAAGAAGCCATTTACTCACCACAATTTCTTAGCACTCATCTTATATTTTGTATATCTTCCTCGAATCCAAGGTCATTACCACTCATGTGCTACCCAAGAAACCCAGCAAGTGAAATTAAATCCTAAGGAATAAGGTTCTGTTGGGTGAATTTTTACAGACTATTGTAATAGCCAAGAATTTTTCATCATCTTCACCAACAGCCATTTTCATCCTCTTGAGAACAATGTCATCCCTATCATAAATGTATAATTTAAAGCAACAATTGTAACAGTGTGTTATGTAGGTTACATTAAGACTATAGTGTAAATGCCTGGGATTAGAATAAAGGCAGTTTTGTGGGTGCTGGTATTAAGAAATGCTTCCAGGATGGCTCAAGCGGTAAAGAATCCACCTTCAATGCAGGAGATATAGGTGAGGCAGGTTTGATCCCTGGGTCGTGAAGATCCCTTGGAGGAAGAAATGGCAACCCACTCCAGTGTTCTTGCCTGGAAAACCCCATGGACAGAGGAACCTGGCAGTTTACAGTCCACGGGGTTGCAAAAAGTTGAACACTACTGAAGGGACTTAGAACACACACACACGTTCATCTAACACAGCTTAGCTCAAATGTTCATCCTTCATCCTTTTCTGACCTCCAAATCCTTTATACTTTCTCCTAGCAACCTATTATTTTTATATCACTCTTCATATTTAAACAGTTTTAAAGTTATTATTTCAAAAGTTATACACTTTATGTGTGTGCTTATTTTTTAATATGTTTTGCCTAATATACTATAAGTAAGCTCATGAGAGCAATATCTGTTTTAGCCACAATTATATTCAGGGTTGAATTCATTCACTAATATATAGGTGGCACTCCAGGGGTATTTTCAAAATGAACTGAGAAACAGTTTTTTTAAAATATTTCCAAATTGAAGATAGGTTTGGAAGTAGTTTGAATTCATTATCAACACTCTTAAAATCAAATTTTAATAGATTGGTAAGAAACAGTGGCTTTTTATTGGGTCATAGAAAGAATAAACACAGTTAAGCAATCAGTCTCATTTTCATAAGTGTTTGAAAAAAAAAATCATGAAATCAAGAAACTTCTTTGTCTTTGCATCACATACTATACCATGTCAACAGAAGTTGAATATTTTGTCACTGTAAGACTGTCCTTTGTCATCATTTATTAAAAAATACAAATATACACCAGAGTTTAGTTATTTTTAAAAAGTGACTTCCCGTAGTGCAACCCTTGACAGTTACGGGGGAAGGAGGGTGTTCTTTTTCTTTTTTTTGTAATCCAGGTGCTTGACTTAAGCTTTGATTGCCAAGGCATTCACTGCAAACACAGCTATCTCGGATAAACACAATGCAGTCACATGACTAGATAAAGAGTCAGGCCACCTTCTCCACTGAGGCTCCTTTGTTTTGGGCCACTATTTTTCTCTTCTCAAGCTTTAAATTCCCGCTCTTAGGTTTTAAATTCACCAATAAAGAGTGAGCCTGGGGAACCTTAGACCTCCACCCTTGACCCCAATAAAAGAAGAACCCCTGGTGCTTGTTCACTCACTCTTGCACTCTCTCTCTACCCAAGACTTCACTGTGTGGTTCCAGGTATGCTGTAAAATTTCCAGTTTCTGTAAGTAATAAATTTGTATTTTTTCAAAGTTTACTGATGGTTATGGTTAAAGGGTATTTTGCAATCATAAGAACCACAAAGCTAGTCGCACCACAACACTGGTAATTGATGGACTCAGACAGCTACATAACACCTCTCTAAACACTTCAATTCGTCCCATTTCTTTCTTTTCCTTTCTACTTTTGCTGTGTTGCACTGCTCTGGTAAAGATGCTATATATATCCTGTTCATGCCCTGTTAGACTTCCAAATACTTAACTAAAATAATTCCTCCCTTAAAGATCTTGAAGAAAATGGGTATTTATTTGTGTGATGCAAATTGTGAAGAGAGGATGTGCTCTATTTCTCATTGACTTTTAGCCTGTTGTTAAAAACTGGAGATGTTAAAAAAAAAAAAAAAACTGGAGATGTTGATTTGCCCCAACAAAATCTGGCATATTGAGTATAGCACTTTCACAGCATCATCTTTTAGGATTTGAAATAGCTCAACTGGAATTCCATCACCTCCACTAGTTTTGTTCATAGTGATGCTTCCTAAGGCCCACTTGACTTCGAATTCTAGGATGTCTGGCTCTAGGTGAATGATCACACCATCGTGATTATTGGATCATGAAGCTAGGTTCCTTTCTTTGCCTTGAAGCCTCAAACCTAGCCAAGACCTCACTGATCTCTTACTTGGACTTATTCTTTGCTCCATGCTTCATCTATTGCCCTAAGCCTAGAGGATCACATCAGTGATCATTATTAACTTTTCAGTATTTTTCCACAGCCTCATTATCAAAATAAAAATGTTCCCTCAAAGCACATCATCAGAACTATCTCAAGGACCTCACATCTCTGTTGCTTTTATTGCTTCACTCATTAGCTACTCACAACCCTGAAGATAAGCAGTGTTCAATACAGCCCACTCACCTCTTTTAACAGTCACACTTGAACTTTGAATGGCCTTTTTTCTTAGCCTCTTTCCTTCTGTCTTACAGGTTAATCCTACATGGTGCTACCTGAAGAAAGCTATCCAATTTCTAGCTTTCTCTTTCCATACAACCCTAGGGGGAAAAGTAAGCCATTTTTAGCAAATATTTAGCTGATTTGTTAATTTCTACAAAGTTTAAGAAGGAAATAAATTTGGATTGGCCTCAGAAGAACAGATGCACAATACACTAATAATTCAGAATTTGGAATTGAGGGGTGAGAGTTCCAAGAAAGAAATACAATGGCAGGAGAAATTATATCTCATTTCAAGGAACAGCAAATTTTCCAATCTAGCTGGATGATGGTATATACAAATGGAAGAAGAGAAATGTGTCTAAAGAGCTAATGTAGGCTCAAATTGCTCTGGGCTTAAAACAATTAGGTGTTGGGACTCTATTCCTAATCCAACAGCCTTTTACAAAAGAGCAACACTGAGATTTTTGCATAGTTCGTGCCACTGGGAGGTGAGCTACAGAACTGAGCTGAGCTTCTGAACTACTCTAGCAAAGTAGTTCAAAAGGAATTGCAGGAAGAGTCCAAAGGCTAGAGACAAATTAAGCCACTGATAAGATCTTCAAGGTGTGAGTTCATCATGGCTGGAGGGGGAGCTGTAACTGTAGACTAGGTGAGGAGGTGGAAAAGATGCAAAGTGCATAGACAAGAGAGAGTTACAGGAGTTAGAACCTAGCTTCATGACCCAATAATCACGATGGTGTGATCATTCACCTAGAGCTAGACATCCTGGAATGCGAAGTCAAGTGGGCCTTAGGAAGCATCACTACAAACAAAGCTAGTGGAGGTGATGGAATTCCAGTTGAGCTATTTCAAACCCTAGAAGATGATGCTGTGAAAATTCTATACTCAATATTCCAGCAAATTTGGAAAACTCAGCAGTGGTCACAGGTCTGGAAAAGGTCAGTTTTCATTCCAATCCCAAAGAAAAGAAATGTCAAAGAATGCTCAAACTACTGTATGATTGCACTCATCTCACACGCTAGTAAAGTAATGCTCAAAATTCTCCAAGCCAGGCTTCAGCAATACGTGAACTGTGAACTTCCAGATGTTCAAGCTAGTTTTAGAAAAGGCAGAGGAACCAGAGATCAAATTGCCAACATCTGCTGGATCATCGAAAAAGCAACAGAGTTTCAGAAAAACATCTATTTCTGCTTTATTGACTATGCCAAAGCCTTTAACTGTGTGGATCACAATAAACTGTGAAAAATTCTGAAAGAGATGGGAATACCAGACCACCTGACCTGCCTCTTGAGAAACCTGTATGCAGGTCAGGAAGCAACAGTTCGAACTGGACATGAAACAACAGACTGGTTCCAAATAGGAAAAGGAGTACGTCAAGGCTGTATATTGTCCCTCTGCATATTTAACTTATATGCAGCGTACATCGTGAGAAATGCTGGGCTGGATGAAGCACAAGCTGGAATCAAGATTGCTGGGAGAAATATCTATAACCTCAGATATGCAAATGATACCACCCTTATGGCAGAAAGTGAAGAAGAACTAAAGAGCCTCTTGATGAAAGCAAAAGAGGAGAGTGAAAAGTTGGCTTAAAGCTCAACATTCAGAAAACGAAGATCATGGCATCCGGTCCCACCACTTCATGGGAAATAGATGGGGAAACAGTGGAAACAGTGTCAGACTTTATTTTTCTGGGCTCCAAAATCACTGCATATGGTGATTGCAGCCATGAAATTAAAAGATGCTTATCCTAGGAAGGAAAGTTATGACCAACCTAGATAGCATATTAAAACACAGAAACATTACTTTGCCAACAAAGGTCCATCTAGTCAAGGCTATGGTTTTTCCTGTGGTCATGTATGGATGTGAGAGTTGGACTGTGAAGAAGGCTGAGTGCCGAAGAACTGATGCTTTTGAACTGTGGTGTTGGAGAAGACCCTATAGGGTAACTTGGACTGCAAGGAGATCCAACCAGTCCATCCTAAAGGAGATCAGTCCTGGGTGTTCATCCGTTCATGACTACTGAAAAGACCATAGCTTTGACTTTTAATATGCTGTCTAGGTTTATCATAGCTTTCCTTCCAAGATGCAAGTGTCTTTTAATTTCATTGCTACAGTCACCATCCTTGGTGATTTTGGAGCCCAAGAAGAGAAAATCTGTCACTGCTTCCATTTTTTCCCCTTCTGTTTGCCATGAAGTGATGGGACCGGATGCCATGATCTTAGTTTTTTAAATGTTGAGTTTTAAGGCAGCTTTTCCACTCTCCTCCTTCACCCTCAGCAAGAGGCATTTTAGTTCCTCGTCACTTTCTGGCATTAGAGTAGTATCATCTATGTATCTGAGGCTGTTTTTAAAATACCTTACAAAAGAAAAGAGACTGAAGATAGAATACCAGATGGGGGTAGGAAGAGAATCATAAAAAGAGAAAAGGGGAATTTCCTGAGGAAAATATGTATTGTACCATGTGCAATAGGTACAATACATCTTGTACCTGGACATGGAATGAAATTGTTAAATGGCATCACCGACTTGATGGACATGAGTTTGAGAAAGCTCTGTGAGTTGGTGATGGACAGGGAGGCCTGGCATGCTGCAATCCATGGGACTGCAAGAGTTGGACATGACTAAGTGACTGAACTGACTGACCAGGTCCAGGAGCCAATAGAGAATTGAAAAGTGGTGATTCAGTTTGGCAATGAGGAAGTTACTGATAGTTATTGTTCTTGTAGGATGGTTGTATTTATGACAGTTTCAAACAGTGAAGTTGATAAGGAGTAGATGGTAAGAAATTAAATGTGGTGAATTTAGACTATTCTAATAATTTTAGTAGTAAAAGGAAAGAGAAAAAGATCATAGTAGCCTGAGGTCCAAAGCAAACTTATATTTTCTCCACTTGAGACTTTTTATCTATGATTCTCCATGTGAAATAATTTAATTTGCATTTCACTTTATCGACTCACACATTGACTGACAAAGTACACTCTAAAGGGCTTGTGAAATAGACAGGGTCATTAGTCTTGGTGCTAATGAGAAATTACAGTATTTTTGCTATAATGATAAGTTGGCATGTGAATATTTAACATATGAAAAAGCCTTCAGAGAGTCAGCTGCTCCCACTGTTCATTATCTTATGTGTGGGGTTATTTTCTCGGCAGAAAATACCATTTGGTTGTGAATCTATCATCATTAGGAGAGGAATAAAGATTTTTAACAATACACATTCTCCTTCTGGAAAAACGATAGTTGCTCCCTCTTAAGTTTCCATGTCCTGGCTCTAAGTTCCTCCCACACCCTTCTGTTTCTCTACAATTAAAGCCTTTTTTACTGGTCAGTCAAATTTAAGCTCACTAGCAAATTTCTACATTATGAAAATATGGAGCATTTTGTGCGAAAAGATATTTCTTGTCACTAGCCAACACTTTATAAAGTCTGCACTTGCTTAGAGAGCTCTGATGAACTTCATAGTATGCTTCGTTTTTCAGCAGCATGCATCCAAATATCATTTAGAGAGTACTCGTGTTCTCACCCAGAGGTAGACCTGAACATAACTGTACACAAGCATTCAGTTCCTAGCTCTGAAACAACACCCAATTATTGGACTGAAGTAACACTACTACTACTTCTCAAAGCCAACTGGACATAGTAGTTGTATTGATCAGACTAGAAATCTTTCCCTTTGGTGTTGTAGGATTCAGAAAACTTTTTCTGTAGAGGGCCAGATAATAAATATTTTTGGCTTTGCATGCTATATAGTCTCTGTTGGGACTTCTCAACCCTATTGTTGTAGTACAAAAGCAGCCACAGACAATGACTAATTGTGTGACTTTATTCCAATAAAACCTTATTTACAAAATAGGCATCAGGCTAGAATTGTCTCACTGGCTTTAGTTTTCCAATCCCTGCTCTAGAAAAGGACCCTGAGTGGGATATGCCATTTAACCATCTACGAGAACACAAGATGGAGAATCCAAATACATCATTGAAAAGATGCTAAATTCTCCTTTGATGCCAGGTCACTCTTGCATCTTAGACATTTGTACCTTCTCTCAAGAATTCCTCTATACATCCTTCAGTTCTTTCAACCTGTGTTTTTCCTGTACCATGACACACAATATTTTTACTTCTCTATCTTTCTTATAGCACACATTAATTAATAGCTCTATCTAGCCTGATTCTACTGAGTCTGGACTCTTATCTCTCCAGGGTCTGACTTTTAGCATTTTCCCTTAAGTCCAAACACAATACCTTAGGGAAAATGCATTCAATTTTAGGCCCTCAAAGAACCAACTAGAAAAAGAAGTACTCACACACAAAGGATATATTTTCTTACCCAGGCATAAAATATTTTCTCTCTTCTTTATTGTCTCACATCCTCATGGTTGAAATTGCTACACCAGCCCCAAGTGTCCTCAACACTGGCGTGCAGTACACCACTTTTCCTTTCTTCTTAGCTTAAATTTTCAGTCTTTAGAGTCTCAATACAATATAGGAGAAAGAAGACAGACTTGTATTCTGGGTCTGACCTGCTTCGGTCTTGGTTAGGTTACTAGATGCATGTTAAAGCATGGTATCTTGGAGTACTGGCTCTCTGCTGTGCTCCTACGAATCTTTATACTACTCAGGTAATCACTCCCACCACTTGGTGAAAATTTAATTTTTCTGAAGAATATTTGTTTTAGCTGCTTTCCATATTGAGGATATAATTAATATTTTAAAGACATTTTATACTGTTTTAAAAAAAATTTTTAGAGAAACATTTATTTTACAAATGAGGAAACAACTTCAATGAAGTAAAGTGATTTGTTAAAAATCACCTAGCTGGTGATTACCAGAATCGACAGTAAGGCAATTTCTATCTCCACATTTTTTCTCTCCCTTAGTTTTCTCTTTTCCTATTACACTATTTTGTTTCACTTCACCTTAGCAAATACTCATATTAGCAAATATCAAGCTATTAATATATTGTGAACCTTTCATAGAATCATAATTGTCATTAGATGTAAAGAACCCACTTGATCACTGTTATTTTAAATCTTTCCAGATTAAGTATTTTGCTTGGTTTTGCTTGGATATAGAAATACTTTTTTGATAATAAACTTGTATCCAGTAACCTTACTAAATTCATTTATTAATTCTAATTTATATCTGTAACTCCTTTTGGATTTTCTATGTACACTACCATTCTGTCTATAATTCAATTTACTTTACTTTCTTTTCAATGTGATACTTTTTTTTTCTTTCCTGATTGCACTTGATAAGATTTCTGGTGCAGTACAGAATAAAAATGGTGATAACAGGCATCTTGTCTCTTTTCTGGCCTTAGGAAGAAAAAGTTCAATATTTTTGCACTAGCTATGATATTAGCTACAAGGTTTTTTGTTTTTGTTTCATTTACTTTACTTTACCTTATACCATTTATAAAAACATAGTGTGACTGTAGAGAACTAAGGAGGATATCTAAAATATAAAACTATAGGATTCTGAAGAAAATTTAGGACTATGACTTCAGATTTCTTAAAATAATTTCTTAAACAAAAGAAAAACTATCCAAAGCAAAAATTATCAGAGGAAAATAGACAAATTAGATGACATTAAAATTAAAAGTCTCTCATCAATCAAAAATACCATAGATAAAACTAATAGATAAGTGACAGACTGAGAGATCTGTAAAATCCATATCGTACAAGATACTAATATCTAGAATGTATGGGACACATCTGTACAGATAGAAAGCCAGACTGTCAGGTGAGAATGAAATGCTGAAGTTCGCTGTTGATCACTGACATGCTACTTCAACAACACTTAACAAACAAAAAATGCTAGGAAGAAGTCTTCGTAGGCTGCTAGTAAGAGTTTAAACACGTATAGTTTTTCTGAAGAGCAACCTGGAAGTCTCTTGGAATTTTTCTCAAAGGTTCACAAGGAAAGAGTACATTGTGTTTATAATTGCAGGGAGATGAAGGCAACAAAAGTGCGAAGAGAGTGGGAAAATAAAAGGTAGTCCATACAGTGAATGTCTGTGTTCCAGTAGACATACACCGCATACGGCTCAGAAGCATAAAGTTGGATGAAGAAAGGAAGAAATCAAATAAAACTTTTAGCAAAATACCATTTGTGTAAATCACAAAAATACTCATAGAAAATGAGACATCGTGTTTTTAGGGTTTAAACACATATATCTAAACAACCATATGTAAGGGTAAACATGAAATATACTAATATATAACTAATCTTGGAAAAGAAATGAAACAAAATCATGGGGGAAGATAGTGCAATTAAATAAAAGATCTTGCACAGACCAATGATGATATGGTTCTGTAGATCATGGAATATGATAAATTCTGTGCCATTTAAATCTTTTTAAAAATGTATACTGTCACAAAATTATATATATATATGCTTTTTTTGCATACGTGTATGTGGAGAGACATATACATGTATCTGACTGAACATTATATGATTGAAGCACATTATATATGGGGTATGTACTCCAACTATGAATAATTTTATCTGTTTATGAAAAATGATTTTGCTTTTCCTCTTCATGCTTTTCACATTTTCTAAATCTTTCTCAATAAATATTACATAATCAGAAAAAATCTATATATTTTTTAATTAAATGGACACATTGCTAAAGGAGAAGGCAATTTTAAGCACTTTATTCTGACAGTTTTTTAAAATGGAGTCAGAGATTTCTTTTCTTTTCAGTAGCAGTACCCATTACAATAGTTCTTGAATGGGAAAATCATTGAAAAAGCAGGACCCTGTGTAATATCTCACTCTTAAGAGATACAGGGTTGTTGCAGAGTTGTTTCAGTGCTACTCTCCCAATTCATCCCACCCTGTCTTTCCCCCACTGTGTCCACAAGTTTGTTCTCCATGTCTGTCTCTCTATTCCTGCCCTGCAAATAGGTTCATCAGTACTATTTTTCTAGATTTCATATATATGTGTTAATATATGATATTTGTTTTTCTCTTTCTGACTTACTTCACTCTGTATAACAAGCTCTAGGTTAATCCACCTCTACAGAAGTAACTCAAATTCATTCCTTTTTTATGGCTGAGTGATATTCCACACATTACCATATGTAAAATAGATAGCTAGAGATAGTGGCAAATTGCTGTATAATACAGGGAGCTCAACCCAGTACTCTGTGACAACCTGGAAGGGTAGAATGAGTTAGAGGGTGAGAGGGAGGTTCAAGAGGGTGGGGACATATGTGTACTTACATAAGACAGAAGTCAACACTACATTGTAAAGCAATTTTCCTCCATATAAAAATAAATTTTAAAAAACGTAACAAGGAAAAAAAAAAGTTTCAGGATTACTGCTGATTGAAGTAATCATTTCCAAAGTCCAGATTTCCCATGGAATGTTTGTTCTGACAGCGCTCTAGGTGTTGTTAGATCTCTGGGACATGACCTTGTGTCAGCTAGCAAAGGGGAAAAAAGATTTGTTTGGATTATTCTATAAACCCTTTTCACTGTGAGTACCTATTGTTTCCTTAGCCATCTGCAGATTAGTTCTCTGGATACCACAAACTGGATACCACAATTTTTGTTTAAGGTAAGTGACATAATGATTTCATTTGTAATTTTAAGATTTCAAAATCATAGATCATGCTTCCAACAAACTTGCCCTTTCATGCATGAAAATACATAACAGATTACAGTCTTTTACCTTCCTTTTAAAGTAAGATGTAACTATTTTGCTTAAACCTCAAAAGAACCAAAAGGTTCATATTTCTTACAGAAGTGTCCTTCCAGAGAGCTGCCTTGGTGAATCAAGTTTTTCTATGAGATAAACTACATTTAAAAGTAAAGCAAACATACCTTTTAGCCAAAGACTAGTCATGTGCCTGGGCTCCCCAGATAGCACCAGCAGCAGTAAATACAACTTCTTGAGCTTCTAGGGCATGGGCAGAAGGAAAAAATAAAAAATAAGAGATTCAAGACATTTACAAGAAGATGGAAAGGAAGAACTTGAACTTAGGGTCAGACTAGAACATCTTCTGAACCTGTCAGGTAAGATGTGCTGAACTGCCTTAGGAACAAATCATTCATGTGAGTCAAGGACATGGTAAGGTGATGGATCAGAATAAAATGGATTTCACTCTATAATAGAATTCTCCACATGCTCACATAGCCATCTTCAATGGTTCAATGGAACCGCTCATTTTTAGAGTTCAAGAGGGTTGGCAGTGAGAAAACTTCCAGAACTGCTGCTCTTCTACCATGCTACTGCAGTGGAAAATTTTTCTTAACTATGTTTCTCTACTCACTGAAAATTTTTTTGTTCCATGTTTATATGAAAATTGTGTGGTAATGGGCATAATGCCTGCATGAAATTTTAGATATCTCCAAAATGTCTAAAGATGTTAAAAATCGATAAATAAGGAATGCTTTGATATTAGATGCTGGGCTATGATAATAAAAAAATAAAAGAAATAATTATCTTTATTTGAATGAGAATTATTTTAACATAAGTCAACTTTTCCTTATAACAATAAAATGTTATAAAAGCTACTGATTAGCTATTTTATTAGCATCTCCTCAAATAAGAATCTTTGGCGTTATCATCTTCATTTATAGCATTTTCCAAGTTGTCTCAGAATAGTATAGCCAAATATGAGATTAGAATATTTTATATGGATTCTGTTATTGCAGTTTTATGATAAGAGGAATAAAATCCACCTACACTTTTCAAGCTTTTGGAAGTTAAAACAGAGTGTCTGCTGAGAATTGAGAACTAGTAATCTTTTGTAATTCAATTTTGCCCAATCATTTACATGCTGATCCCACAAAATAAGAATTTATTTTCTTTACAACTGAATTATTCTGGAACATATCTATCTCTTCAAAATTTAATAAGAAAAAGATCAAATAAATAAACAACAGGAAAACCCCCTCTGTTTAGATCTCCTTCCTTGCTGAAACGGTTCCTGCTTGAGAAGGTCCCAGTTTGGGGGTGGGGGATGGGATGTGGTCTGTCTAGTGATTAATAAGAAAACTTCATATTGTTTAGAAGCCTCAGGGCCCTTGGCAGCTGGTAGAAAGCCAGTAGAAAATCATTCAATCTCAGCTTGGGTCTGATGTGTAGCATATAGAACTCATACTATGTATTTGGTTTGAACCCCGCCTAATTTCTGGACACTCTTATCCCAAAGTCTATGGTTCTGTATTGCTGAAGAAAACCAGAAAAGGTGAGTTAAATACCAGTGAACTAAAATTAGGCTACCCTAGTGGCTCAGATGGTAAAGAATCTGCCTGCAATGTGGGAGACCTAAATTCCATCCCTGGGTTGGGACGATCCCCTGGAGAAGGGCATGAAAAACCCACTCCAGTACTCTTGCCTGGAGAATCCCTGTGGACAAAACAGCCTGAAAGACTACAGTCCATGGGGTCGCAAAGAGTCAGACATGACTGAGAGAACTAAAATTGGCAGGCAAGTGCAGTGGTCTTTAAAGGAGTCTCTTGTTTTTATGATTGAAACAGCCTATGGGTGTAGCAACTTACATGTATCCTATGGCTGATTCATGTTGATGTATGGCAGAAACCAGGTCAATACTGTAAAGTAACTATCCTCCAATTAAAAATAATTTTTTTTAAAGTTTGGATAAAAATCATGAAAAGCATCTTCAGTTTCTGTCTACCTCCTCAGACAGTGATAATGAATTCTGTTTCTTTATAACTCATTCAATGAATACTCAAATAGGTGTCAATTCCATTTCAAATTAAAGGACATATTCAGCCACATGTCAGTGGATTTTGTTGCTTTTATTCTAGGATTTTTCTCTGAGCTTGTAGGACAATTTGAAAATGTTTACTGACTGACATACTAAATGATGTAAGTTAGAAAGACAAATGCCATATGATATGGGCAATATACAATATGATACAAGTGAACTTCGGAGAAGGCAACGGCACCCCACTCCAGTACTCTTGCCTGGAAAATCCCACGGACGGAGGAGCCTGGTGGGCTGCAGTCCATGGGGTCGCTAAGAGTCAGACACGACTGAGCGACTTCACTTTCACAAGTAAACTTATTTACAAGACAGACTCATAGAAAGCAAATTTATGGTTACCCAAAGGGGAAAAGGGTAGGAGAGGGATAAATTAGGAGTTTCGAGTTAGCAGATACAAACTACTATATACAAAGGAAATAAACAAGATCCTACTGCATAGCACAGGAAACCATACATCCAGTTTATTTATATATATATTTGGGCTACCCTCATAGCTAAGTCTATAACCCTTAGCTAATCTCTAACCCTTGCGGCTCAGATGGTAAAGCGTCTGTCTACAATGCGGGAGACCCGGGTTCAATCCTTGGGTCGGGAAGATTCCCTGGAGGAGGAAATGGCAACCCATTCCAGTACTCTTGCCTAGAAAATCCCATGGACGGAGGAGCCTGGTGCAAGCCACTGTCCATGGGGTCGCAAAGAGTTGGACATGACTGAGCAACTTCACTATCTTTCTTTCTTTCATAGCTAAGTCAGTTAAGAATCTGCTTGCGATGCAGGAGACCCAGGTTCTAGTCCTGGGTTGGAAAGATCCCCTGGAGTAGGAAATGGCATCCCACTCCAGTATTCTTGCCTGGAGAATCCCAAGAACAGAGGAGCCTGGCAGGCTATAGTACATGGGGTTTTAAGAGTCAGACACAACTTAGTGTCTAAACCAGCATCAGCATATATATATATATATATATATATACATGCATATATATATATATATATACACACACATATACACACATATATATACACATATACATATATAAATATATATAACTAAATCACTTTGCTGTATCCTGGAAATTGTTGTTGTTTTTCAATCCCTCAGTCATGTCTGGCTCTTCGTAACCCCATGGACTACACAGCAAGCCAGGCTTCCCTGTCTTGCAGTGTCTCTCAGTTTGCTCAAACTTATGTCCATTGAGTCAGTGATGTCATCCAATCATTTCATCCTCTGTTACCCACTTCTTCTCCCACCCTCAATCTTTCCCAGCATCAGGGTCTTTTTCAATGAGTCAGCTCTTCTCATCAAGTGGCCAAAGTATTGGAGCTTCAGCTTCAGCTGAATATTCATCAGTCCTGACAATGAACATCAGGACTGATTTCCTTTAGGACTGACTGGTTGGCTCTCTTTGCAGTCCAAGGGATTCTCAAGAGTCTTCTTCAGCACCACAGTTCAAGAGCATCAGTTCTTCAGCACTCAGCCTTCTTTATGGTACAACTCTCACATTGGTACCTGTCTACTAGAAAAACCACAGCTTTGACTAGGTAGACATTTGTCGGCAAAGTAATGTCTCTGCTTTTTAACACACTGTCTAGGTTAGTCACAGCTTTCCTTCCAAGGATAAGTGTCGTTTAATTTCATGGCTTCAGTAACCATCCACAGTAACTCTG
Organism: Bos indicus x Bos taurus; assembly: GCF_003369695.1. NCBI lineage: Eukaryota > Metazoa > Chordata > Mammalia > Artiodactyla > Bovidae > Bos > Bos indicus x Bos taurus. Next base: position 33,113,456 of record NC_040095.1, read on the forward strand.
GAGCCCAAGAAAATAAAGCCTGTCACTGTTTCCACTTTTTTTCCCCCATCTATTTGCCATGAGGTTAATGGGACCAGATGCCATGATCTTAGTTTTCTGAATGTTGAGCTTTAAGCCAGCTCTTTTACTCTCCTCTTTCACCTTCATCAAGAGGCTTTTTAGTTCCTCTTCATTTTCTGTCATTAGAGTGGTATCATCTGCCTGTCTGAGGTTATTGATATTTCTCCCAACAATCTTGATTCCAGCTTCCAAGTTGAGCTTCATCCAGCCTGGCATTTTGCATGATGTACTCTGCATAGAAGTTAAATAAACAGGGTGACAATATACAGCCTTGACTTACTCCTTTCCCTATTTGGAACCAGTTTGTTGTTCCATGTCCAGTTTTAACTGTTGCTTCTTAATCTATAGATAGGTTTCTCAGGAGGCAGGTAAGGTGGTCTGTTATTCCCATATCTTTAAGAATTTTCCACAGAGTTTGTTGTGATCCACACAGTCCATGGCTTTAGCATAGTCAGTGAAGCAGAAGTATATGTTTTTCTTGAATTCTCTTGCTTTTTCTATGATACAATGGATGTTGGCTATTTGATCTCTGGTTCCTCTGCCTTTTCTAAATCCAGCTTGTACATCTGGAAGTTCTTGGTTTATGTACAGTTGAAGAGATGGGAATACCAGATCACCTGACCTGCCTCTCGAAAAATCTGTATGCAGGTCAAGAAGCAATAGTTAGAACTGGACATGGAACAACAGACTGGTTCCAAATAGGAAAAGGAGTACGTCAAGGGTGTATATTGTCATCCTGCTTATTTAACTTATATGCAGCGTACATCACGAGAAATGCTGGGCTGGAAGAAGCACAAGCTGGAATCAAGGTTTCCAGGAGAAATATTAATAATCTCAGATATGCAGATGACACCACCCTTATGGCAGAAAATGAAGAAGAATTAAAAAGCCTCTTGATGAAAGTGAAAGTGGAGAGTGAAAAAGTTGGCTTAAAGCTCAACATTCAGAAAACTAAGATCATGGCATCCAGTCCCATTACTTCACGGCAAATAGATGGGAAAACAGTGGAAACAGTGACAGACTTTATTTTTGGGGGGCTCCAAAATCACTGCAGATGGTGACTGCAGCTGTGAAATTAAAAGATGCTTGCTCCTTGGAAGAAAAGCTATGACCAACCTAGACAGTATATTAAAATGCAGAGACATGACTTTGCTAAGAAAGTTCCATCTAGTCAAAGCTATGGTTTTTCCAGTAGTCATGTATGGATGTGGGAATTGGACTATAAAGAAAGCTGAGCACCAAAGAATGGATGCTTTTGAACTGTGGTGTTGGAGAAGACTCTTGAGAGTCCCTTAGCCTGCAAGGAGATCCAACCAGTCCATCCTAAAGGAAATCAGTCCTGAATATTCACTGGAGGGAGTGATATTGAAGCTGAAACTCCAATACTTTGGCCACCTGATGTAAAGAACTGACTCATTTGAAAAGACCCTGATGCTGGGAAAGATTGAAGGCAGGAGGAGAAAGGGACAACAGAGGATGAGATGGCTGGATGGCATCACCGACTCAATGGACAAGAGTTTGGGTAAACTCCAGGAGTTGGTGATGGACAGGGAGGCCTGGCGTGCTGCAGTCCATGGGTTTGCAAAGAGTCAGACACGACTGAGCAACTGAACTGATACTGATAACTGTTGACACCTAGCTTGGAGAATTTCGAGCATTACCTTACTAGCATGTGACATGAGTGCAATTGTGTTGTAGTTTGAACATTCTTTGACATTGCTCTTCTTTGAGATTGGAATGAGAATTGGCCTTTTCCAGTCCTGTGGCCACTGCTGAGTTTTCCAAATTTGCTGGCATATTGAGTGCATGTTTTGTTAGAGATACAAAAATCAAAATGGCAGTATTAGGGGGCAAGTATGGTTTTGCTAACTCCATCCATTAACTCACAGATCCTCAAGGCTGCACAGCACATGGGGAACTACTGATCCAAGTTTTCTCCGGCATTTAGCCACATCTGAGCAAACCCTCTTGTGGTCTGGGTGGTGAAGTTCCAAGCATGTAGATTAGTATTACTAGAAATCGAATGAAAGGATACATCTCATCTAAGAATGTGGAGTCTGGGGCTTACTTGTCATGTAGCTTCAACCTTATGTACCTGCTAAAGCCTCAGCCTCATCATCCCTAAAATTAGGAAGTTTAACCTAAAGGTTTCAAAGACCCTTTCCAGCTCTAACTTCTCTGAGTCTAAAAGTAGAGATAATGGGACAATGAACTCTTTAGCAAGCTATTAATACCAAGATGCCAGGAAACTAAACAGAGCTTCAGAAAGAAAGGTTCCAAAGTCCTTCCCCAGTCCCAGAAAGGTATGAAAAACTGAAAGGAAGTACTAGGTAATACTTGAGGGTATTGTCTGCACAAAATAAGTAATTATCTTAAAAAGTGTAAGATCATATAAAAAATTCCATTTGGAAATGGATGTGATACAAATATTTACTACACACTTTGATTGGTTCTTTTCCTTTACAGGGTTTGTTTTCATTCTTCTAAGTGATATGATCTCCTCTTTGTAGAATTTTGTCTTTATTTAAATTAGCAACATTATTTAGAATTTCTTCTACACAGTGCTGGTAATGTCCTCAGTTTAACAACATGAGAACTGAAGGATCATCCTCTCTATCACATTTCCAAAATAAATGGTGGTTTTCACACTGGATTACATACATTTTAGGGCTGGTTTAGGGAATTGGAGGCTAGTTTATGCCCACTGACTTCAGCCTGGCTGGCCAGTGGCAGCTTCATTTTTATTCTGTATTGGAGTTCTACATAGATTTCTTTTTTTTTTAAGTTTCACTGCTTAAAAAAAGGTTGACTTTCCTGACTGGGTTTGAACTACACCATACTAACTAATTGTACATTATGATATACCTTCATTCAATGAACACTTACTGATGCCTGTTCTTTACCCAGCCAATGTGATAGATGTTGAGTGGTAAGATGACTGGGATTTGGTACTGACTCTTAGTCTTGTGAGCCACTTGGGCTTCCCTAGTGGCTCAGATGGTAAAGCGTCTGTCTGCAATGCAGGAGACCCGGGTTCGATCCCTGGGTTGGGAAGATCTCCTGGAGAAGGAAATGGCAGCCCACTCCAGTATTCTTGCCTGGAAAATCCCATGGACCGTGGAGCCTGGTAGGCTACCGTCCATAGGGTCGCAAAGAGTCGGACACGACTGAGCGACTTCACTTTCACTTTGTCTTGTAGCCTATCACTCACAGTTCAGAGAAACTTAACTAGTACTGGGATTTTGAACTATGGGAATGTCCACCCTAAAAGTCTTTAGAAATAGGATTTATACTCATAAGGTTGTGAATTTATACGTGTTGACTTAAGGAAGGCAAGATGTTTTCAAAGATCATATTTGAGGCTGTAACCGAGAATGATTTGTTAAGTTTTACCCCATGAATGTTTGATATGTATTACATCATTTCTTTTCAGGATCTGGAGGCCCTCCAGGCATGGCCAGACACTCCGTCTTGTATTTTATCCTGCTGAGTGCTCTAATTGACAAGAGCCAAGCCTGTTTCTGTGATCATTACCCATGGAGTCAGTGGTCCAGCTGCTCAAAAACCTGCAATTCTGGAACCCAGACCAGACAGAGGTGGGTGTGGGCTTTGTAGCTTTTCTATGTGCCCTGGGAAACCTCAAGGACAGAATTAGCAAAATCAAAAAGTGCCACACTAAGCAATGGGAAAGAAAATATATCTGCAAGTATAATTTTTGCAGAGTACAATCTGCAAAAATTTTTTTACTTTTAAAAAAAACTCATGAATTTGGGTGGAATTTGATGTCTTTTCCACGTAAGGTTAAAGTGGAGTCTACTTTTGTTCTCTCCATAAAATTGAAGCATTTTAAAGAAATTCAATTAAGAATCTGTGCAATATTTTCAGTTGACTATTTAATTTACTTAGAATCACAACTTGGGTTTTTTTTTTTTTTTTTCAATCAGCACATAACTCTGCTTGCCTACAGTTAGTGAGTTAATTATAGAGAATTTTCTACTCATTAAACTGAGTCTAACAGGACCTCAATTGAGCAGCACTGCTAGCTATTAGCTCGATTGTTGGCATGGACAAGAAGGCAAGAAAACTGTGTTTTACTTGGTAACATTTAATAATTCAGTCTTTTCATTAATTCAGATTATTCCTCCCCCATAGTTTCTTTAAATCTGTTAGATATTTCTGTTCCATGAAGACGCTCACGTGACTTGGAAGAAAAAAGGCATATACTTAATGTGTTTTTAACTGTTATGGAACTTTTTAGAGATCTAATTTAGAAAACTATTTTTACATATGTAGTGTGAGTCTCATTAAAATCACCACCTGATGGCCTCAATAAACCATCTACTCCGGATGTAAGAACAGATTTGTTCGTAATACTTCCCTACTCAAGAGTCCCTTAGTAGCTCACTACTGCTGCTGCTGCTGCTAAGTCGCTCAGTCGTGCCCGACTCTTAGCGACCCCATGGACTGCAGCCTGCTAGGCTCCTCGGTCCATGGGATTTTCCAGGCAAGAGTACTGGAGTAGCTCACTACTGCCTGCCAAATAAAGTACCATAATAAAAGTTCATCCCTCTCGATTATGCTCTTCTCAGGTGCATCCCACAAACTCCTCCATGGACATATCATACTCCTTCCCTGCTAATCTGTGCACAAGCTGTTTCCTCTGAACACCCTTCCCTTTGTTGCCTGGAAAACTCACGTGGATTTTTCAAAACGTATCTCTCATGTCACTTTCTCCTTTCATCTTTAGCCCCACAGAGCTCTGGCTCTATCTCAATCATTGTACTTACCACATTGCATTGTCATCTTTTAAGCAATTAGCAGAAACTTTCTTCTTTCTTTTTCTTCCAATCCCTCCCAGGAATTCCATCACGGCAGGCTTCATAGACGTGTAGCCTGTGCATTCACACAGGACCCCACTCGGAGAAGGGCTGTGGTTTGGCTTCATGCTCTGCCTCCTCTCTTTGGAAATTCTTAAGAATTTATGAATATGTGTTGCTGTTCAGTCTCTCAGTCATGTCTGATTCTTTGTGACCCCATGAACAGTAGCCCGCCAGGTTTCCCTGTGCTTCACTATCTCCCAGAGTTTGCTCAAACTCATGTCCATTGAGTCGGTGATGCCATCGAAACATCTCATCCTCTGTCATCCCCTTCTCCTCCTACCTTCAATCTTTCCCAGCATCAGGGTCTTTTCCAACGAGTTGGCTCTTCACATTTAGGTGGCCAAAGTATTGGAGCTTCACTTTCAGCCTCAGTCCTTCTAATGAATATTCAGGATTGATATCCCTTAGGATTGACTGGTTTCATCTCTTTGCAGTCCAAGGGACTCTTAAGAGTTCTCTAGCACCACAGTTTGAAAGCATCAATTCTTTGGTGCTTAGCACATGTGACCCCCCCCCCCCACTTTTATTTTGCTTTGTGCCCCACAAATTATGGACCCAGTCTTGAGTTCCATTAAGTGGTAAAAACTGTACATATGGTGGACTGCTTGATTTTCCACGAAAACCTCTTTCCTTTTATTCACTATAATTGATGCTCAATGAATATTTTTCTTATGGGGCTGGAGCCACAGTAAAGACACTCATTCTAAGCAGCTTTCTCCTCCTTATTATAGACGGATTGTTACAGATAAGTACTATTTTGAAAACTTTTGTGGCCAGCTTTGTACCAAGCAGGAGTCCAGAGAATGTAACTGGCAAACTTGCCCTATCAATTGCCGCCTGGGAGATTATGGACCCTGGTCAGACTGCGACCCTTGTGTTCAAAAACGGGTAAGTGAAATGTGGGTATATTCAGGAAATCAGAATCATAAATTCTCAAATTCCCTGACAAACTCAACAATCATAGAAATGATGAATTACTTTAATTTCTGGAAATAAATTGTCCCAGCTTCCACTGAGGGAAATATTTTAGGGGGAGGCAGGATTCATTTGACATGCTTTATTGGCATGTGAATACCAAAAAAAAGTTCTGCCTGCCACCCCCCAAACCCTGAGGATTGGTATTGCACTCACCCAGCTCTGATTTCCACTGCCTCTGCCCTGTGAGAGCTCACAAAGCAAAAACAGGTGCTAAAAAATGTGCAGTTCAGTCCAAGATTTAAAATCAGACAGAAATGAGGTACATTAATTAAAATGACTCCTTGCCCTTTCTTTAACTGCCCCCTGCTAAGGGAAAGTCCCTCGATTTGTTTATTGTTCCCAGCTGCAATATTTACCTACCTCAAATTCATTCCAGGTAGGGCACTGGCCCGGGTGAATCCCAGTCAGGGTAGGTGCTAAGCATTCAGACATTAGGGAAGTAAAAGGAATTGACCCAATACAAGGAAAGCACCCACTATCTCACAGAGATAGTTAGGTTCCTTTGCACACATCATCTTATTCAAACTTCACATCACATTGTTTTTCTACCCATTTTACAGATGAGGAAGTTATAGCTCATTAGGGGTTAAGTAATTTACCCAAGCACACATCACTAATGAATAGAAAGCTACGTATTGAACTTGGATTTTTCTGACTTTAAAGTCAGTACTTTTGAATCCTATTCTATTTCTATCCTTCCCTGACTCTTTGATTTACTACTGACCATTTAAAACCTTTCAAAGTGTGGAAAATGTGCCAGCTTTGGTTTCCACAGTGACTTTCTCATACAAAAGCCCGCCCCCATCAATCCTTTCACATTTATCACTTCACACTATCTTTGAGGAATAAAAGGGCTACTGTTACGACCTGGAAGATTTATTGCACTCAGGACATGCTCAGTAAATATTTGTGCATTTGATTTTGATTCAATTTAGAATCCTATGATTTCAGAGTTAGAAATCTTCAGAAATTTGTTGTCCCACTTCCTCGTTTTACAGGTTGGAAAAACGAGACCCCAAAAGTATTGACTTCCCTAAGAAAACACAATAACGGAATTGGAAAAAAATCATTAGTAATTTAGCAAATGCCACTATAGGAAAAATCACTACTGTGACTGAGAAGCCCAGTTTTCTTAGATACTTTCTGGCTTCGACCCAGCCTCAGAGGTATTCACCTTTCTCTCCTTTCCTTTGAGTTCAAGGTTAGGTCCAGCCTCAGAGGTATTCACCTTTCTCTCCTTTCCTTTTAGTTCAAGGTTAGGTCCATCCTGCGCCCCAGTCAGTTTGGAGGACAACCATGTACGGAGCCTCTCATGACCTTTCAGCCGTGCATTCCATCCAAGCTCTGCAAAATTGAGGAGATTGACTGCAAGAATAAATTCCGCTGTGACAGTGGTAATGTACTTTTGAAAAATGTTCAGTCTTCACTAAAAATGACTAAAGTTATTCCAATTGACTCCCAGAGAAAGTCATGATAGAAAAGTCCCACCATATTTTAAGCCTAGGGAGACAGGGATGTTATGCTACCAATTACGTACTATTCATGTGTAAAATTACAGCTTTGAGGCTATAATCATCTTGACCACTTACCTGATTCCTTTGCTCATCAAGAACAAGTTCCCAGGTTCCTACACTGTTATGAAACAGGAGGAAGAGAATGAGGAGGAGGAAACAGAGGAGGAAGCAGATACTTTTAAAAATCGGCTATTAATAAGCACAACTGAAATAAGCAATTGAAAAGGAGTGATGCATTTTAAAATTTTAATATGGTTTATTAAGATAAGGATGTTAATGCTAAGATATTATGTAAAGGGGATGGTTAGAGATGATGTAACAAATTTTCTGGTACGGTCCATTGAATGATTCCAAAGATAATCACAAAAGAGGAGACTGCAAATGATTTAAACAATGGCAACATTCCCTTCAAGTTCAATTCTCATACAGATTCATACATTTTGATATTTAAGTATTGTTAGATTATAATCAAACCTTGAATATACTACTTAATCTATGTATTCTCTTGCTAATTAATAGCTTTCCAAAGCTCAGCATGTTGAACCATATAGGTCAGATTTCTGCAAACTTTTTCAGGAGAAGTCCAGGTGGTGAGTATTTTAGGCTTTGCAGGCCATACAGTCTATGTAGCAACTATTCAGCTCTGGAATCGTGGCATCAAAGCTGCCACGACTTGGCAGTATACAATAGACAGTATATTCAACAAATGAACATGACTATGTTCCAATAGCATTTTATTTACAAGAGCAAGTAGCAGGTCAGTTTTTGTCCATGGGCCATAGTTCACTGATTTCTTGTATAAATAGTCAATTTTAGTTAAAATAAAATTAGAGTTCTGATGAATAAAATCCAAATTATTTGCATACTCTAAAATACATTGAAAAGTAGAACTAGATGGAAGATTTCAAATTCCCATAGAAAACTGACCCCAGACTTGTACATAATGTTTCTCTTCTCTTACTCTTTGCTTCCTGCCTTCAGCTTTACCAATCTTTTCTGAAAGTCAGACAGGAAGGCTGGTTCCAGGGTTTTCTCTCTGTACCTCATCCCCAGAACGGGATGTGAGGGTGAGACATGGGTAGGGAGATATACATTATGCCTATGTAAATAAGGGGCTTCCCAGGTGACCTTAGTGGTAAAGAAACCACCTGCCAATGCCAGAGACACAAGAGATGTGGGTTCGATTCCTGAGTGGGGAAGATCCCCTGGAGGAGGAAACGGCAACTCACTCCAGTATTCTTGCTGGGAAAATTCTATGAACAGAGAAGACTGGCCGGCTACTGTCCATAGGGCCTCAAGGAGTCAGATGTGACTGAGCAACTGAGCAACCAACAACCAACTGGAAGCTAACAAGAGGCAAGAAGGATCTTCCCAGAGTTTTGGAGGGAGCATGGCCCTGCAGACATCTGGTTTAGACTTCTGCACTCCAGAACTAGGAGAGAAAAAGTTTCTGAATTTCCGTTTATAAATAAGGTCATGTCACATATTGACAAAACAGGGAATATGAGAAAAACCTTGATGGCAATGGCTAAGGGGATACAGACCTAAGCACTATATTCAGAATATTAAGATAAAAGTTTAAAACTGATGCACATCAATTTGAAGCTTGAAGGGTAGTTTCTAGAACAGATTACCAGGGAGAATTCTTATATTCAATAGATGATAAATTATGAAATTTATTATGAAAGAGTTTGTTTATGTCAAAAATATCCACAAGTCTGAGAAGTCTTTAGATATATCCATGTGCTATCAGTTCAAAATGAGTGATTTCAGGAAAGTTACTGGTATAGGCACAGCAATCTCTACTTCATCAGTAATACGTCCATAGCTAGTGATATAAACTGAACTATTGAAATGCATCTGTAATGGTTGATAAGCAGCTGCTACCCTGAGCTCTCTTAGTGACCTCTGCCCTACTGTCCAGATCCCTTCATCAGAAATTCCTAGATCTTCCCAGGATCCAACCATTAACTAGTTAATCTCTGGTACAAATATGGTTGGCATCCATTCTGACTGGGTAATGCCATGGGCTCTTGGTTGTTGAATATTCCACTGAAGATGATATACCACTGTACTCTCCTAAAAACATCCACTAATGCCACTCTCAAAGGAATAAAAGATTGGATGGACCATTATTTGTCTGACATATCAGGATGATGTAAGTCATCCTGACAAATATCAGGATGATATTTGGATCAGTTAACAACAGAAAAAAATCTCTATCTTTCCTTTCCACTCTCATGATTGCTCTTCAGAATCTTCCAAGGCTAATTGTATTATTTTGTTTTGTTTAGTTTTTTAAATATTTTCCATGGGTGCACTGTGTCCCTCCATTCTGAACCCTCCTCCCATCTCCCTCCCCACCCCACCCCTCTGGGTTGTCTCAGAGCACTGGCTTTGAGTGCCCTGCTTCATGCATCGAACTTGCACTGGTCATCTATTTTACATATGGTAATATACATGTTTCAATGCTATTCTCTCAAATTATCCCTTTAATGTATGCATGGATCTTTGAGAAGTACCCATGAGGCAAATCCCCATGCACTATGCCAACTCCTCTCAAAGTGCTAACTTTAACACAGAGATGAGAATTTGCAACTGGTTATAAAAATAATATACCATGTAGTAACATAAATCAATTCAAGTAAATAGGAAAATCATATATAATTCTAAATGACTACATAATTCCAGGTGTAAATATATACATGCATGTGTTGGCTAAAGCAAGCTGACTTCTACAAATTCTGTACTATTGAAATGTCCCTTCACCTCTGCCATTCCTTCTTTAGTATAGGATATATTTGTGGCTTACAAATCTTTCCCCTTCCTATTCCATTGTGTTTCCATGACCTGGAACCATTCTCAACTGTGTCCCATCAGTCCTATTTCACACTGCCACCCATTCCTAAACTTCGCTCAAGAGAAGTCCTCCTGCTTTCATCCCTACCCTTGCTAATGTTGTTGTTGCTGTTTAGCCACTAAGTCGTGTCCAACTCTGTGCAACCCATGAACTATAGCCTGCCAGGCTCTTCTGTCTGTAGGATTTTCCCAGCAAGAATGCAGGAGTGAGTTGCCATTTCCTTCTGCAGGGGATCTTGCCGACCCACGGATCAAACCTGAGTCTCCTGAATTAGCAGGTGAATTCTTTATCACTGAGCCACCAGGGAAGCCCACCCTTTTTAACAGAGACTCTATAATATCCCTAAAATTGTTAGCACAAGTTCACAGTGAAGTCAAACAAACCAAAATGTCAGAGTTTGGAACACAGAAAGGTTAACTGCAGAGCCATACAAGGAGATGAGTGGTTCAAGCCCTAAAAACCCCTGAGCTCCCTAAAACATTTCAGTAAAGCATTTTTAAAAGCCAGGTAAGGGAATGGGGTCACAGGATATGTGATCAGCTCATGCACAGTTCTCTGACTGGTTGGTGATGAGGTAACAGGGTTGTGTCACAGAGGTTAACTTTATCAGTCCTTAGGCTCCAGGAAGCCTGGGGCTATGTGTTCATGGTCATAAAGAGGTTAACATCTTCCATTTGGTAGGGGGTTTTCACACCTTTGAAACAACTCAGGACATGTGCATCAAATGTGTGTGTATATTCAGTAGGTACTTCAGAGAGGAGCTAAAGCAGAGGATACGAGAGAAGGCCAGCTGGGAAAGCCCCACAGGGTCCTGCTCCATTACAGAAGTATCAAATGAATAGACTTTCTTACATATCTGGTACCCTGATCACAAACCTAGGTTAATGAGAATTGTACCTTGCATGTGTATCCCTACCTCCATCTGATAAAATGGGAGTTTTAGAGTAAAATATAAAAAATCAGCTCTTGTTCAAGTTTATAAGTACTAGGTTCAGAACTTTTAAAAACTGTGAGATGTGTCATTTTTTTCTCCTTTAGGTAAAGCATCACTATTTCAAACTAAATTACCCATTCTGCACTGCTCTAGGAAAAGCAAACAAGAAAAACCAGAGATGTGTTATTTTTAAAAACTGGGTATCTTTCAGGTTATATCTTAGGACCGACAGGAATTCAATTCCCTCTATATTTTCAGTCTTGGGTGATTATGATGCTCGTACCTATAATAAGTGTCTTGTTATAAAATTTTGAATAATCAAAGGATGATTTAATTACTTTCATTATATTCCACCTTCTTACTGATGATTCCTCAGCTCAGTTCAGTTGCTCAGTCGTGTCCGACTCTTTGTGACCCCATGGATTGCAGCATGCCAGGCTTCCCTGTCCATCACCAACTCCCAGAGCTTGCTCAAACTCATATCCTGAGTCAGTGATGCCATCCAACCATCTCATCCTCTATCGTCCCCTTCTCCTCCCTCCTTCAATCTTTCCCAGCATCAGGGTCTTTTCCAATGCGCCAATTCTTCACATCAGGTGGCCAAAGTATTGGAGTTTCAGCTTCAGCATCAGTCCTTCCAATGAATACTCAGGGCTGATTTTCTTTAGGATGGATTGGTTTGATCTCCTTGCAGTCCAAGGGATTCCCAAGTCTTCTCCAACACCACAGTTCAAAAGCATCAATTCTCTGGTGCTCAGCTTTATTTATAGTCCAACTCTCACATCCATACATAACCACTGGAAAACCATAGCTTTGACTAGATGGGCCTTTGTTGACAAAGTAATGTCTCTGCTTTTGAATATGCTGTCTAGGTTGGTCATAGCTTTTCTTCCAAGGAGCAAATGTCTTTTAATTTCATGGCTGCAGTCACCATCTGCAGTGATTTTGGAGTCCAAGGAAATAAAGTCTGTCACTGTTTCCATTGTTTCCCCATCTATTTGCCATGAAGTGATGGGACTGGAGGCCATGATCTTAGTTTTTTGAATGCTGAGTTTTAAGCCAGCTTTTTCACTCTCCTCTTTCACTTACTTTCATCAAGAAGCTTTTTAGTTCCTCTTCACTTTCTGCCATAAGGGTAGTGTCATCTGCATATCTGAGGTTATGGTTATTCCTCCCGGCAATCTTTATCCCAGCTTGTGCTTCATCCAGTCCGGCATTGTGCATGATGTACTCTGCATATAAGTTAAATAAGCAGGGTGACAATATACAGCCTTGACGTACTCCTTTCCCTATTTGGAACCAGTCTGTTGTCCCATGTCCAGTTCTAACTGTTGCTTCCTGACCTGCATACAGATTTCTCAGGAGGCAGGTCAGGTGGTCTGGTATTCCCATCTCTTGAAGAATTTTCCACAGTTTGTTGTGATCTACACAGTCACATACTTTGGCCTAATCAATAAAGCAGAAGTAGATGTTTTTTTCTGGAATTCTCTTGCTTTTTCTATGATCCATTAAGATTATTAACCCCCCAAAAGTTGAAACTAAGTGCTTTCTGGGGAACTCTTTATTAGTAAAAAAAAAAAAAAAAAATCAACAAAATATATAATTTCCTCAAGCACTTTAGTTGATCAAAATAGTCACTCATAGCTGTATTGAAATGTTGATCACAATTTAAGATAGGTAACGAGATGTGTGTGTATGCGTGAGGGTGCTCAGTCGCTCAGTCATGTCTGACTCGTTGCAACCCCATGGACTGTATAGCCCACCAGGCTCCTCTATCCATGGAATTTTCCAGACAAGATATTCCTGAGTAAAACATTCAATCACTGTTGATGAGACTTGTACAAAATGGTACAGATGCCAGCATTCCTGATTATATGCAAGAGACTGAGGAGCAGGAGACAGGCTATCTGTCATTGTAGACAGAGTGTTTCAATTTCAGTAATATACAGGCACACACTGTTTCCTAGGATCATTATGAAATTCAGCAAGTTTTAAAAGAAAGGGAATTATCTGAGTTGGTACTATTTTCTAAACTCACTCACATAAATTGCTATCTAACACTGTGGTATCCAGGAATTTAATGTGTCCAAAAAATAGATATAGTAAATTGTATGTAGTGAAACTCTTATTATGGTAATTATAACAGTAATCATATATAGTGAATATCTACAATAAAATATTTAATAATGTATAGTAAAGTAGGGGTTTCCCTGGTGACTCAGACAGTAAAGAATCTGCATGCAATGCAGGAGACACAGGTTCTATCCCTGGGTCAGGAATAACCACTGGAGAAAGGATTGGTAACCTACTCCAGTATTCTTGCCTAGAGGGCTACAGTCCATGGAGTTGCAGAGTCAGATACAACTTAGTGACTTACACTTTCACTTTTTTTTTTCACTTTTCAAAATAATTATTTATAGTAAAATATACTGATAGTAAGTGTGCAATTTGATTTTGACAAATATATACACCCATATAAATAACCCCGGATCAAGGTACAGAAAATCTCCATAAACCCCAAAAGTTCCTTGTTTCCTGTTTCTAGTTAATCCTTCTTGTTCTTTTTTTTTCTTTTTTTTTTAATCCTTCTTGTTCTTGAACATGAGATAAAAGACTCAGATGACATGACTCGTCTGTGTCCAGCTTCTTTCTCTCAATATAAAATTTTAGACATTAAGTCACGTTATGTGTACCAGTAGACGTGTGTGTGAAACTATAGTTTTTTAAAAATAAAAGCAGTGACCTTGAGTCTATTATCCTGAATTAAAATTCTGAGCCTCTTGTTAATTTTCTCCTACAGAACATGATTTATGCAGCAAGCTCACTGTAGTGGGAATGGGATTCTAGAGTTATTTCTTTAAGACAATCAGCTCAAGAGTGACTAAATAATTCTATCCAGACTCTTGCAATTCTAAACAAGAGAAAATATCAGTTTGTTATTCCATTTCCTTATTTCCTATCAAAAATAATGAAAACTGGCCCTCTACCTTCCCTTGAAATTTAAAGTAATCACGTTTCAAATCAATACTCTCTTCAATGACCATTACTTGTCAATATTACTATTTCTTGACCAGGTCGCTGCATTGCCAGCAAGTTGGAATGCAATGGAGAAAATGATTGTGGAGACAATTCAGATGAAAGGAATTGTGGAAGAAAAAAAACAGTATGTTCACGGAGCCATAATCCCATCCCTGGTGTACAGTTGATGGGCATGGGGTATGTAACATCTTTTTATCGTTTGGGAAGTAAAACCATTTCAAAACCAGAGCTGGAAGCAGCAATGAAGCAGTGAGACCCACCATTGTCCACATTCCTCATTAACCTCTTACTCCTTCCACTAGTCCTATCTGTCCCTGATACTTGGCTGCCAGGCTTAATGATAAAAATAATTATTTTTAATTTTTAGCTATTTAATAAATTAAAATGATAATTTCAGTTTAGCATTTCCACATTTAGTGCGTAGTAGACAATGTTATGAGTACTTCATAAACATAGTTTGTTTAAAGTCTTATGGCAGGTATTCTTTCCTTCCTGAGTTCCCTCAGGGCTCACCCGTTCACCCTTGGTGGTAGCTGCAATTGCTGATGATTGTGACATCCTTTGTTTACTGATATGGCAGGAAATATTCCATTTCTCAAATGGTTTTTAAGCATCATTCAATGACGGGTATTTTAAAAATCACCATTGTGCTTTGATCTTCTAAAACTTATTCACAATATTTCCCTATTACAATCTTATTTTAAAAAAACAAACAAACAAGCAGAAAAAGAAAAGAAAACAGGAGCTAAGCCTTAGTTGAAAGCATAAGAAAAACCAGTAAAGGTAATTTCTTGTACTCTCCTGTTCTCATGATAAATAATTCTCCCTTCAGTTTTTGGCCAGAAAGCAAATAGTATTATACAGGCTTTTATTGCTTTGTAGTGAGATTTTTAAAGTCTTTACTTGTACTGCCCGACTTGCATAAAAAGAAACCTTGAGGCACTAAAGACAAACAGCAGCAGTTGCAAATACAACCTCATTTGATTAGAATGAAAACTAGCAGCTGTAGAACCAAACTCAAGTATAGCAGAAAGTGGAAAAGTCATTAATCTGGAAGTAAGAGGAGCCCTGTTCTAGACCTGAAAGTGTTAGTCGCTCAGTTGTGTCCTGACTCTTTACAACTCCATGGACTTTAGCCCGCCAGGCTCCTCTGTCCATGGGATTCTCCAGGCAAGAATACTGGAGTGGGTAGCCATTCCCTTCTCCAGGGGATCTTCCTGACCCTGGGATCGAATCTGGGTCTCCCGGATCGCAGGCAGATTCTTTACCATCTGAGCCACCACCTACTTCTGCATTAATTCACAATATTATGACCAAGTAAGTGAACATCTCTCAGCTGTAATTTCCCCATCTCTAAGTTGGATGGCTACAAACTGATTTGAGGTTGTCCTGAGAACTCCTAATTAGAGTTATTTCAACAAGAGTGTTTCACAGCATCTTCTTATCAAGGTACAGAAATGGTTTCCTTTTTTTCTTTTCTTTGGAAGAAAAGCTCAGCCAAAAACTCCCACTGATAATACCATTTTCCAATGTTCTGATTGATTCTGGGTAACATTACAAACTCACCTCTTGTTCAGTTGATCTAGACTCTCGAGTTACAGATGGGAAAGACCACATGCTATGTGTACTTTGGCAGAAGGACCATGTGGGACTCTGCCAACCAGAGCTGTTGTCCCAAGGATTCTCAGAAATGAGCAAAACCCGCTGGCTCAGGGACAGCCAGTCCTCTCCTCGCCTCCCCAGGGATTGAGAGTTCTGAGAGCTGCTTACTGGAATCTCTAATTTTCTGGCCTTAAAATCACGGCTTCTCTCCAACACATTTCTACCCCAAAAAAGAAGCTTCCTGAGTGACTGTCCTTCACTTTTAAATGGCATCTTTCCAATAAAGAATTTAACAAGACATTCCAACATTGCTACTTTGTCAGCATCAGTCACCAGGTCTGAAATCTGAAGCAAGAATCAGGCAATAATTGTGTGTTGTTTGTGTTCTCTCAGGCTCAGACAAGGTACAAATGCATACACACAGATGCACACACACACACGTAGAAATAAATACACAAACACACATGCATATTTATATACAGAAGTTCTAATGAAATTCAAAAAGTTATAAAATATAACATTAACGTCAAATTAGATAAAACACTTTAGAAACCTAACATATTAAAAGCCACCATGTGTTTGAGACACCAAAATGTTTAAAATCAACTTAAATACCACAGAGGCGAGCAGAGAAAATAGAGCCAAAAACTGCTCCATAGCTGACTTCACTTCTAAAAGTCTCCTTGGGGTGCCCTAACAGAGCCATCTCCACAGAAGTCCTATCTTCAGCCTCTGCCAGCAGTGACTACCATCAGAGAGATTCCTCATGACCTAGGAGCCATTTTTCTCAAGCCCTTTCTTGTTTGTGATGAACTTATAAGTACACTGTATAAGGCAGTATAAGATCATCAGTTGTTTTTTCCTCATTGCTGCTGCTGCGGCTAAGTTGCTTCAGTCGTGTCCGACTCTGTGCGACCCCATAGACGGCAGCCCACCAGGCTCCCCTGTCCCTGGGATTCTCCAGGCAAGAACACTGGAGTGGGTTGCCATTTCCTTCTCCAATGCATGAAAGTGAAAAGTGAAAGTGAAGTCGCTCAGTCATGTCCAACTCTTAGCAACCCCATGGACTGCAGCCTACCAGGCTCCTCCATCCATGGGATTTTCCAGGCAAGAGTACTGGAGTGGGGTGCCACTGCCTTCTCCTTTTTCCTCATTGACCCCTCTTAAACCAGAAAGTGAGTCCTAAACACCTGTGTTAGTCATGCTAACTTAAGTACTTTGGAAAGTTTTTCCCAGACCAGCTCCTCTTACATCCTCTCTCAAATGCCCACTGATACAAACTCAAATATGGATGAGAATTTGACTATGAGATATATCTTACAGGAAAAGTAAGAATCATTCTTTTTTTTATCAGTTTTACTGAGATCTGATTGACATGTGGGTTTTCCTATTATGTACATCTTTTATTCTCACACCATTGCCACACCACAACAATTTTGATGCCAGACATAGGCAGGGGGTTCCCCCCACCAAGCAATTGTCTGTGACACCAGGTGACTGCCCCATAATTTAATTGAATTTCAACCTTAGCTACCTGAAGA
The DNA here is from genome assembly GCF_003369695.1 of Bos indicus x Bos taurus. Lineage (NCBI taxonomy): Eukaryota > Metazoa > Chordata > Mammalia > Artiodactyla > Bovidae > Bos > Bos indicus x Bos taurus. Next base: position 33,130,864 of record NC_040095.1, read on the forward strand.
TAGTATTAGATTCATAGGTTAAAGGCGCAGTCCTGCAAGACTGCCGCCACTCCCCCAGAATGTCAGATACTGATTCCAAGTTCAGGTTCGCATATGTGCTTCTGTCACATCGAGATTCCCATAAACTCCTCCTTGGGTTTGATTAATTTGCAAGAGCTACTCATAGAAACCAGTAAAACAATTTACTTAAATTTACTAGTTTGCTATGAAAGAATATGATAAAGGATACAGATGAACATCCTGTTGGGAGAGAGAGGTATGGCAAGGATGTGGAAGGGGCATGAGCTTCCATGCCTTGCTTGGGTACCACTCACCTGCACCTCCATGTGCTCACCGACCTGGAAGGTCTCTGAACCCCATACTTTTGGGATGTTTATGGAGTCTTCACTACATAGGCATAATCCATCAATACCTCTATTTTCAGCCCCTTTCCCCTTTCTGGAGAATGGAAGGTAGGGCTGAAAATTCTAAGCTTTGATTCATGGCATGATCTTTCTTGTGACCAGTACCCATCTAGGAGCCCACAAAGAATCACCTCATTGGAACAAAAGACACTTTTATCACTCAAGAAATTTCAAGGGGTTAGAAGCCTTGTGTCAAAAACTGGGGTCAAAGACCAAATATTAGAAAAAAAGATGCTCTTAGAGCTCTTACTACGTAAATTACACGGGTTTTGGGAGCTCTGTCCAAGAAATGGGCAGCAGACGCCATCATGGGTATTTTCTATTATCTCATCATTGGTTTCCCTGGTGGCTCAGTGGTAAAGAATCCACCTGCAAGGCAGGGGACGCAGGAGATGTGGGTTCAATCCCTGGGTTGAGGGATCCCTTGGAGGAGGGCATGGTAACCCACTCCAGTATTCTTGCCTGGAGAATTCCATGCGAAGAGGAGCCTGGTGGGCTACAGTCACACCAGGTGGTGGGTCTTTATGGTGGGTCACAAAGAGTCAGACATGACTGAAGCAACTGAGCATGCACGCATTATCTCATAATATGTGATTCAGCAATACTAAATTTTTGACAAAAAACTTTTTTTAAAAGAATTAATTTAACAGATATTAATATCTATAAGAACTTGGAAAACAAGTAGCATTCTGGAGAAGTTCTTATCTGCCACAAAACAGTTTCTTAAATACTTGATTTATACTAAGCTAATTAATCTCTCTGTGCTTCAATTTCCTCATTTGTAAATGTGTATAATAATTGTACCTATATCACATGGTTGTCATAAATATTAATTAAATATAATATTAATATCAAATACAGATCAAACAGTACTAGACACAGTAAACATTATGTAAGCATTTGTTAAACAGATTTTAAATATCATTATACTTATTAGTAAAAACAATAATAATAGATTACAATTCTATTAAAATATTACTATTTCATTATTAGCTCTTTATAAGAATTCTTTTACTATATGATAGTAAAGAGAGTGGATCCAGAATGGCATAAATTATGTAGTAATTTATTTCATAATCTGCTTCCAAAGTTTGTGTTGGTTTTGTAAGTCATGAAATAATTATAAACCTAAATTTTATTTCATAGTGAAAGCTTGGAACAATTAAATAAGTGGAATATAGAGAACCTAACAGAGCGAGAGGGGTTGAGTTTTGACTTCCAGATCTTTTTGGATACCTCACCATAAACTGGAAAACATGGGCTTTCCTTCAAGCCATTTGTCAGGAGTCAAAAAATGCCTAAGAGAAGAATTTCTTTCATATAACTAGAATAAATTTTAAAGACTGCTTTACATCTATTGAATTCTTAAAAATTACTCTGTTTCTAGGTTTCATTTCCTGGCAGGAGAGCCCAGAGGAGAAGTCCTTGATAACTCTTTCACTGGAGGAGTGTGTAGAACTGTCAAAAGCAGTAGAGCAAGTAATCCATACCGTGTTCCGGCCAATCTAGAAAATGTCAACTTCGAGGTACGCCAGCCTATCTTGAGGGCATTCCAAGTGCCAATGGTGATTATAAGCTAAATTTCAGTGAAAAAAGAGTCATGAAGGAAGGGACAGAATAAAAAGGTAATGAGCATTCTTCATCGCTATCATGTGCTGACATTTATTCCTTCCACAGCTCAGTAATGTCAGTGTTTTCATCCTTAATTCACAGATGGAAAACAAGGAAACTAATTTGCCCAAAGTTATACATCTATCAAGAAATTGGGTTCAAGATTTAAGCACAACTTTTCCAAATTCTGGAATCCATGCTTTCTCCCATGAACAAATAGCTATAATAGGTCCCCACTCAGATAAATGACTTGGTATATTCAGAATCCTCTACCATAGTTCTCTCAGATAACCACAAAATTTAGACATAAAACACATCTAAAAAATCCAGATGAATTTAAGCATAATGGGGGTAATTCTATTTACCTTCCATCCCATTTTACTAGTTGGTTTGGTTTTCTTTTCATTCTTCTGAGTGATAAGGGGCCGTGTATTATATATTCTTAGAATCTAGCCCAGTGCCTTACACATGATAAGTACTCCATACTTGCTGAACTAAAGTAAACAGTTTGTTTCTTCTCATTTATGATAAGGCAAACAGGAAAGACACGACTTTAATTGTTGTATCCATGCATACAAATTTGACACGCTAGAGAGAATTTCAGAAAATCTAATGATTTCTGAGACCACTTTTCAGATAATATGCATTCAGCAAGTCATTCGATCCTTTAAAAAAAAGATTATATTCATATAAATATAGTCATTTTCCAATTTGACAAACTAAACTTAAAAACCATCTAATACATATTAATGGATGTGGAGAAATATCCTTGGAATCCAACTGCCAAGTTCAAACTCCTTTGGGGAGACTTACCTTGAGAAGTCCCACCTCTGCCTGGAAGTAAATGTGACAAGAGTAACAGGTGACCCTGACCAGGTAAAGAAAATACTCGCTCTCTCGCCACAGATCCAGAAGATGCTAACCCCAGAGGATTCACTACCACCAAGGGAGGTAGAAAAGGCCTTGCTGGAATGCTGAAAAAGAACTCAGAAGAGACATACTTCCAAAGAAAAGATAGCATCAAAAATTCTGTCAATGATGGAAGATGTATTCTATTCTTAAGACGTAGGCTCTCTAGATGGAGCTAAAACCCAAACGTTTATATACATGATTGTTATGTTGAAGGAAGGTTTCTGGCTCCTAAACAACCAATCCATTAGCTTACTTTCAAAATAAATAACCCCCCCAAAAAAATACTGCCTATACTCTCAGCAAGCATCTCTTTTATACAGTTTTACAAGTAAAAACTCTTGGCTCAACACATGATAACAAATATGGACAGAGTTAACACTTTACTCTTAAATAATACTATGAGTTTTACTCAGGTGCCATAACAACCTTCCCAGAAAGAGAAATGAACTTTATGTTCCTCTTATTAATAATAGGAGGTTTAAGATCACTGAAGTTAGAAACTTTCTCAGAGTAATGCAGCAAGTAAATGGCACAGTGGAATTAGAATTTGTGCCAGATAAGACCTTGATAGTAAAGTATCAAGAAAGATATTAATGACTCTGCAACAAGTGCCAGGTCTGAGTACCTGTCATAAACTCTCATTTAAAAGGTATCACCTGTGAAGTTCACCAATGATGTGCTGCTGCTGCTGCTAAGTCGCTTCAGTCGTGTCCGACTCTGTGCGACCCCATAGATGGCAACCCACCAGGCTCCCCCATCCCTGGGATTCTCCAGGCAAGAATACTGGAGTGGGTTGCCATTTCCTTCTCCCAATGATGTGCTAGAGCCAGTTTTTCCAGCTTACAAAAGCCAACTGTTAAATTTTCAGGACTTTTGTAAGCTGATTATTAAACATGACCATTATTAGATATTAAATATATGATCTTATATTAAGATTAAAGATATTAAATTTAAATAAAGATATTAAAAACATATGATAATTACTCAAAATATATCATTTCTCAATTATTTTGGCACATGTGACCATGAATCTATGCTCTTGAAGTTGATTGTATCATAAAAGTACTACGTAATAATTTGCAGGACACAACACTTAACCATCAATGCCAATTGGCAGTCCTTGCTAATTGTTATAAACCATTAGTTTCCCCACCACCCCCCTAAAAATAATAATTTGCTACTGTGTATCTTTTTCCAAGTTTGAATTCAGGAGTATCACATAGGTAGTTAGCTTGAAATCAGCATAGTAGAATATATACAGCAAGAGAAAGGTCAATGCTGTAGTATTAAATCACAGGTTTGTTTTTTTTTTTTCCCCCTCTCAGACAATTGATTTTTAAACGTTTACCAGCAGAATACTGGATCTACCCGTGTAACTTAGTAACCCAAGCCTGCATGCCAAGTTTCAGCAGGAAATACAGCCTGAAATTCCTCATTCAGAAGGAAGTAGATTCTTCTCGTTATCCATGTAGTTCTGAAATTCATTCAGCCTTAAGAAGCTGCCTGAGTTAGTCTCTATCTATATGTCATTGAGTTTTAGATAATATTCAACTGTTGAGGAAGGTCATGGTGATATTTCTTCAAAGATATGGAAATAACCAGAGCCGAGGTCACTTACTTTCCTTACAGTAGCTTACTTTCCACTGACCCCTGTATTACTTTGTTCATGCCGTTAACAGGCATCTGTGCAAATCTAAGCTATTCCTCACTGAAAACAACAGAGGAAGAGAAATTCAGCAGGCATCTGACTTCCATTCTTCTACAGTATCAGAGCATATTGAGACAATAGAAATCATGAGCTGGCCGGTACACAAAGACTAGAGAAGGCTGCTGAATGGAAGGCAGTTGGACAGGAAGTCAGAATGGAAGACGGTAGGAAGAATCCTGCCCCTCAGGGATCTCCCAAGTGCTAAATGCAGAGCTCTGTCACAGTACTACCCCTGCACCAGTCCCCAGAGTTGTATCACTATCTCAGGACACCTCATCTCTTTTCTTAGGAGTTGCTGCTTGCTACTGGCTAGACACTAAGTACTTGCTGTCACCAGCGAAGTACAGAGCACAGTTATCACTAGTCTTTTTGATTCTTACCAATACACTGACCTACCTAGATAACATTTCTTGCTGCATCCTAAAGCCTGAAAGACTTCAAAGGTCTGCAGTGCCCCAAAGCCTCTCTAAATCCCTTGTGAAATTCAGAACTTTAGGCTCTGTCTCTAATCCTCACATCACAAGCAACCAAGTGTCGCCCATCCTGTCCGTTCCCCCAGCCTCTCTCAACTGTTTTCTACCCCTCCCTACAAACCCAGCTCCTTTCTTCAGACACAAAAGTGAAAATGTCGACACATTTCAAGCTCTAGGAGTCATCAGCCCACAAGATCCACAGATAGTCAGGATGGGCTAGAAATAAGATGTAAAATGGGGATTAAAACCTTTTTCCCAGAGCTTGCTTAACATCTCTTTCTGGGAAAAGCTAGGAAGATGAAGCTAATCAGAGCTCGCCAGCTGTTCTTTACACATTATGAAAAGAACTCTTCCTCCTTTTGAAATTGTCTTGGCTTTCCATATTCCTGTTCATGGAACAGCATTCCCATTCATTATTTCTCTCTCTCTCTCCCCACCCCTGCCCCCCCCCCCCGCCCCCACGCACATGAACACACACACATTCACCTCTACTTGGTCAACAACTTCTGTTGATTTACCTCCTAAATATCTTTCAAATCCACCACTCTGTCTCTATCCAACCAATGCTGCCTTGGACCTAGCCATTCTGTTTCAACTGACTTTTTTGCAACAGTTTTTTAAACTGCTCTCCTTGCCTCTACTTTAGCTATAGTTAACATGATCTTTGCAAAACAATCTGCGGCATCCCCAATTTTTCAATCCTTCAATTAATATTGTTAAAGAACTTATTAGATGCAAAATCTTGCCTTTAGAAGTCAATTCAAATGCTTTATCAGAATATACGAGGCCTGGCCCGTTTCCCAGTTCAATTTTTCAGCATTGCTCAGCGATAAACTTGCCTTCTCACCAAGCTAACATACATGGTCAGATTTTCTCTGAGCTTCTTCCCAGGATACCCAATGTCCTTACTTTACATGCAAATATATTTTTTCTTTAGGTCGACACATCTTTTCTTACATGAGGGTTAATTTATAAAACTAAATATTTGTAGCCGAGGTTTTTAAACAAATATTAAAGAAATGTCAGCAACTACATTTAATTATGGTTGTATTGCTTTGTTGTTAATGGATGCGCTTCATTGTGGACATTTTAAAAGCTAACTAGCATGCACTGCAATGTCTCAAAGGAACCCTGAACTTTTGACCGTATTTTACTGTTGAGCAAGACTCTTGCAGCTGGGTTATTTCTTCCCTTGACTAATTGTGCAAGCTATTTAACCATGACATGTGGTTTGCCTCACTGTGCATTTTAATATCAAATAATTTAAAACAAGAGTTTTTTTCATTACCAACAAAACAAGCATTTTTAACATAAAGAGGTACTCTTCAATCAATCAACTTTGCAACTTTTAAAAATTTGTCCAATGTTCTCTTCTTACTAGCATAACCATAGCAAGGGTTTACCTTGTGCTTGGAAAATTCATCAAGTACTCATAATTCAAGTTTCACTGGCTGCTGTTTCTCTTCTTCTCAGACCCAGTCAGATGAAAACCGATCACCACCTACCAGACAGAACCAATGGATTATTGGTGATTTGTTCTCTGTCTTGCAGACTTGGCCAGTGAAGTGCTAATGCCCAGTATATGAATAAGGCTGAGGGGTTCAGGATGGAGCCAGAGCAGAGTAGGACAAGATCTGCCCTCCACTTTTCTAGGTCTCAATTTTCTGAAACATACCTTCCATTAGCTTGCAAAGAGCATCAAATTCACAGGCAGACTAAACATAGGTCTGTGTTCTTGTCACCTCACTAAATCTCAGTTTGGGGTCACTTCCTTGGTGGTAACTTCCCTAGTATTGCCTTTCTGAATTTTATAGTTATTTGTGGCAATCCCCTTGGCAACATAATGCTACTCTCATTGAGTGTCTGCTTGTCTCTCTCCCTCACTAAACTATTAACTTCCTGAAGACACAGACTAATACTATTCCTTGTTCTCTAGGAAAACGGGTCCACAATAACTGTTTACTCAATGCATGAATGAATGAATGATCATTGCATTAGGTGTTCACAAATAGCTCTAATTTCCTGAATTATGTTTTATTTCTTGTGGATTTTCCTCCAGGTGCAAACTAAAGAAGATGATTTGGAAGCAGATTTCTACGACGATTTAATTCCTCTTGAAGATAATAAAGATCAAGAAGCCTTAGGTTCTGGCCTAGCAACGAGCTCTTTTCGTGTACCCATTTTCTATTCCTCAAAGAGAAGTCAAAGCAGCTCCCATTCTTCTGCCTTCAAACAAGCCATTCAAGCCTCCCAAAAAAAGGTAATAAAAGTGGTTCTTGATCTTCTTAATTTCTCCTGAAAAATAACACCAATTCCAGCAATCGTGCAAGGAGAAGGAGATCATTTTAATATCAAATAGTAGGATTTCCAACATAGATTTAAGTAGACTTACTTTTTTGTTGTTATAGCCCACTTCAAAAGTTATAGAGATAATAATGCCTTTTTTGCAAGCATTTGGCTGTGTTTGTGGTTGTGTTCTTGCTATTTTAACTTTTGTCTTATTATTTTAAATGCTTTTCTTATAAAACACATGTAACAGAATTTTGCTTTTTTTTTTTAACATAATCTGACAGTCTAGGGTCTTTGCTGGAGAAATTCAGCCAACTTCTATTTAGTATCTTTCCTGAAATATTTAATCATGCTCCTTCCCTCTTTAATATATTTCACTCATTTAACTTTGTTGCTAGTTTCTTGTTTCTTTACTTTTCTTTGTCACATTTCTTCTTACTTTTTTTGGTCATTTTGGAAGTTCTACTAAACTTTTAAATTCTGCTGGTACTTACCCTTCTCTGGTTAATGCACATAATTAAACCAATGTTTTTCTTTTATTCCATAAAGTGATATATAGCCTCCACCAAAGGATTAATCATTTTTCTACTCCCCGCATTCCATTCCCACAATCTCCAAACATACTTGCTTCTTTCTTTCCCCACCACTACCACCACAAGCCTCCAAAGCCTCCAGTTTTATTGAGATAGTTCAAAACCTTTGTATTCCAAGTTATTCCTAGGGATTGTTTCGTATTCTTTTTTATATTATATATGTTCATTAGTAATTTATTCTGGATCCCATCTTCCCTATTAACAATTCCTCACATAATACTGATAAATTCCAGTCCAGAATATGTATTTTGTACTTGTGTATTACTATGTATATGTGTATGAGTATATATTTTATATAGGTCTAGCACTTTGGCCACCTCATGCGAAGAGTTGACTTATTGGAAAAGACTCTGATGCTGGGAGGGATTGGGGGCAGGAGGAGAAGGGGACGACAGAGGATGAGATGGCTGGATGGCATCACCGACTCGATGGACGTGAGTCTGAGTGAACTCCGGGAGTTGGTGATGGACAGGGAGGCCTGGCGTGCTGCAATTCATGGGGTCGCAAAGAGTTGGACAGGACTGAGAGACTGAACTGAACTGACCTCCCATATACATGCTCATCACCACTTCTTCTTTGATCTTCCCTTTCTTGAGATCCTGTTCTCATGCAATTGCCATATTTTCAGTGTTTTCTTTAGGTAGGATACATGCAAAGTATATTCCCTAAATCCTTATATATATACAAATGTCTACCTTTTAATTGAACAATAAAGATGCAAAATATCTTGACTGGATAAAGAAATCTTGGAACACAGTCTTCTTTTCTTGATAGCTGGTGGATGTTATTCTACTATCTTCTAATTTCTATTGTTACATAGGAAAAATTACATGTAAGCTGATCTTCTTTCTTTTGTTCTCTCTCTGGAAATTTGCAATTTTTAATACTCTAAGCATTGGACTTTATCTACTAATCTTGCCAGGAATTAATGGAACTTTTCAATACATAAAACTGCATCTTCATTGGTTAATCTTTCCTCATATCTTCCTTTTTCCTTTGTTTGCTTGTAAAATCTAGATATGTATTCCAACTCTTAAGTGATTTAGGGGTTAGATTTCTATTAGGCATTTTTAGACATTTACAAGTGTCTTTTAAAATAGTATCTATTTCTCATTACAACCACCACTCTAAGTAGGATTTATTCTTTCCAAAGAGACATATGGGAAGATTGAGTCCTGAATCCTAGAACTTGATGGGAGATGTGAAAAGAATAGACCAAAGTACCACTGTCAGAACCAAAGAGACCAGCACTGGAGGGCACCACTTTATTGCTCTTTATGTTTCTACCATAGTGCCCCTCATATTTTTTATTAATTCATTCATATACTTATGTAGATATGAGTACTTATAATACTTTCGGAGAAGGCAATGGCACCGCACTCCAGTACTCTTGCTTGGAAAATCCCATGGACGGAGGAGCCTGGTGGGCTGCAGTCCATGGGGTCGCTAAGAGTCGGACACGACTGAGCGACTTCACTTTCACTTTTCACTTTCATGCATTGGAGAAGGAAATGGCAGCCCACTCCAGTGTTCTTGTCTGGAGAATCCCAGGGACGGAGGAGCCTGGTGGGCTGCTGTCTATGGGGTCTCACAGAGTCGGACACGACTGAAGTGACTTAGCATAGCATATAATACTTTACAGATAATTTTTCCAAGCATTTCATTTGTCTTCAAAAGAACCCTAAGAGGTAATGTTGTTGTTCACTCAGTCATGTCCAACTCTTGCGACCCCATGGACTGCAGCACGCCAGGCTTCCCTGTCCATCACCATCTACTGGAGCTTGCTGAAAGTCATGTTCACTGAGTTGGTGATGCCATCTGACCATCTCATCCTCTATTGTCCCCTTCTCCTCCCGCCTTCAATCTTTTCCAGCATCAGAGTCTTTTCCAATGGGTTGGCATTAGGTGGCCAAAGTACTGGAGTTTCAGCATCGATCCTTCCAGTGAATATTCGAGGTTGATTTCTTTTAGGATTGACTGGTTTGATCTCCTTGCTGTCCAAGGGACTCTCAAGAGTCTTTTCCAATACCACAGTTCAAAAATATCAATTCTTTGGCACTCAGCCTTCTTTACTATTTAACATGTAATGGTAGATATTTTTAACATCATTTTGCAGATAAGTAGATTGAAGTCCATATATTTATTTTTAATTCAACTGACATCCATCACAGACCTACCCTGCATCAGGCACTATACTCAAATACAAGAAGCTAAGTGACTCGTGATCGTAAAATGAGTAAATGCCAGAATTGGGAAATGAAATCAATTTTCTAATTTTTGCCCACTATTCACATCTACCACACTCTATTTCAAGCTTCTTGCTTATTTTCATCAAACTCTGAAAAGAGTATAGCTCTAGTGATATGAGCATGTAAAAAAAGAACAAAACAGATTTCTTTTATAACACAGATTGTTAGCCTACTTTAAAAATTTTTTATTTATTTATTTTTGACTGTGCTGGGTCTTCGTTGTGACACAGGCTTTCCTCTAATATAGAAAGTGGGGGCTACTCTCTAGTCACGGTGTGCAGGCTTCTCACTACAGGGGCTTCTCTTGTTGAGAAGCATGGACTTGGGCATACGGGCTTAGTTGCTCCACGGCATGTGGGATCTTCCCAGATCAGGAATCAAACCCATTTCTCCTGCATTGGCATGCAGATTCTTTACCACTGAGCCACCAGGGGAGCCCCGGTTAGTTCACTTCTGAATGGATTATGGGTTATATCATGGATTATATGATGCCCCTCACATCCTTCTTTTAGTTTACTGAAAGTCCTCCAGGTTGCATATCCAGGATTGGAAATGACTGCCCAAAAATATAATCAAAGATGAGGAGAGAAATGGAGGTGCTGAAATATATATGTGTGTCCGTGTGTGTTGTAGTCACTCAGTCGTGTCCAAATCTTTGTGATCCCATGGACTGTAGCCCACCAGGCTCCTCTGTTCATGGAATTTGCCAGGCAAGAATACTGAAGTGGATATCCATTCCTTTCGCCAAGGAATCTTCCCAACGCAGGGATTGAAGTCGGGTCTCCTGCATTGCAGGCTGGTTTCTTTTATTGAATGAGCCACACACACGTGTGTGTGTGTGTGTGTGTGTGTGTGTGTGTGTGTGTATCTACACAGACATATATATATACCAGCTTCCCTGGTGGCTCAGAGGGTAAAGAGTCTGCCCGCAGTGCAGGAGACCTGGATTCGATCCCTGGGTCGGGAAGACAACCTGGAGAAGGAAAAGGCAACCCACTCCAGTACTCTTGCCTGGAAAATCCCATGGATGGAGAAGCCTGGTAGCCTACAGTCCATAGGGTTGCAAAGAGTCAGACAAGGCTGAGTGACTTCACTTTCACTTTCAATATTAAGATTTGCTTCTCAGAATTGGTTTTTAAATGTCTCAAACATGCTAGAGAATACTTACAAAACTCTTATTTGTAGGTAAACAGTTTTTATTTGATCCTCTAATATCTGCCTCAAAGTGGAAACATTTCAGACTATTCACAGTATCAGGTTCAAACATATGAAATTGCTGATATTCAACCATTTTTGACTTACAAGATTGGCAACTTTGTATGGTTCAACCCAACATCTTTGATTAGATATGAACGGAATCAGGATATCTCGGGTTAAATAGAAAATGCTTCTGCAACCTCTCTTAATCTTCAAATACTGAAAACAAGGTCCCACAAGCTTGAAAATCATTTCAAGCCCTTCAGCGGTGCTCAATGCTTTGTCAAGCACAGATCTGACTAAACATTGGTTGGTCAGATAGTCTGTTTCAAAGTCAAAAAACCAGTTATCTCAGTAGGATTCAGTGCGTTTTTGAATTGCTTTACAAAACTGAACCAACAAAAGGGTGGTTAAAATAATGCAAGATCTCACAAAATGTTGAAATAGACCATACATAGTTAATAACTTGCTGTCATGTAATTTTTTAGTCCAAAATAGCCAGTTCTAGCCATCAGAAACTGACAAATGGAGCACCAGGGAGATGTTTGTGCTAAGCCGAGTTACCTTGTATGTCCCACAATTTCGTTTTTAAAGTGACCTGAAAATTTTGAACAGCCTATTTCAATGCGCATAACCAAACAGGCATTTCAGATATTCAGGGAGTAAGAGTGCTTCTTCCTAAGAGCACCATGTCCCTCTACCTTTCCAAAGCCACACCTCCATGACAAAACTCAAGTATTAAACTTACAGTTAATGGACACTTAAAATGTAAGCTCCACAACGGCATGAATTGTTTCTGCCTTGCTCCCATTTGTGTCCACTGCCTCTGAGATAGCTGAGAGAAACATGTACTGAAGGGAAGAAGGGAGCAAGGAGAAAGGGAGGGGAGGAGGGAGGAATAGCAAGAGGAAAACAGAGGGAGGGGAATAAATGTTGCCTCTTCCTCAGGCTTTGTGGGTTTTTGTTTTTTTTTTTTTTCCCTTCTGTGTTAATAGTCATTTTGTGTCATAATTATAGCACATGGGAAGATAGCTGTTTAATAATTTGCAGCCATAATAATAACAGGTTTAACAATTTAACTAATACAGATTTTTGGCTAAAATATGCCCCTCTCTTTTTATTACTTAAACATTACAATTTGCTAAAACTAAGAAATTAGTTACAATATCTAAAATTTTTTAAAACAACAGTATTGTGGATATACTCATAAAATTCAGTGTCTGTGGGAAAGGACAATTTAATGGAATGAAATTTGGGGCAGCTACCAACCACATAATCCTAAATTAACCTGACATAACAAGAGATTATTAAAGAAAAAAGAACCTCCAAACAAATAGTTCTGTTTGTGGATATAGGACAGAGGATATAAACGATTTTGCTTAATTTTACCACCTAAGTAATTTTGAGTCATAGCATCTTGGCGTTGAAAGGAGTGTGAAGTGTCACAGATGAAGGCTGTGCACAGGTGAGTTTTCCCAGATAACTGAGGCCCAGAGAATTGACATGCTTTCCCCAGCTGGTGGACAAAGCTACAACTTGAATTTCATTGTGTAACTTCCAGCTGAAAATGTATACAATATTTTTTCAATTATTTGCATTAGCAAGGCTTTCTAAATAAAAATGCAGTAGGGGTGCACCCATGATTGCCCATCAAAAAAGCAAGATTGACTTTTTGATCCTTGATTTCTTTTTGGTAGACAGCATATCCCTCCATCACACAATTTACATGATTGAGGTCAGCTTATCTGTTTAGCATTTTGGATATCTAAGGAAACTGAACTGATGAAAAAGGTACTGGAAAATAAGATGAAAATTATCATTTTGTATGTGGGAACATTCAATGGACAGTTAACAATTATAATACTATGGGTACAATGAAGCTGATAATAAACATTTAATGTTTGATACCTCAAGCTTTCATTACCTTTAATCATCTTTTTTTTTCACTTCTTTCTTCTCTTCCATTTAGGCTTCCAGTTTTATTAGGATCCATAAAGTCATAAAAGTCTTAAACTTCACAATGAAAACTAAAGATCTGCAGCTTTCTGATGTCTTCTTGAAAGCACTTAACCATCTGCCTCTAGAATACAACTCTGCTTTATACAGCCGGATCTTTGATGACTTCGGGACTCACTATTTCACCTCTGGCTCCCTGGGAGGCGTGTACGACCTCCTTTATCAGTTTAGCAAGGAGGAACTAAAGAACTCAGGTTCGATTTCTTCAACACTTCTTTTTAACTGATAAGATACTGTGTATTGCATTTTTCTCTTACTATATCCTTTCAGTTCTTTATTGACTTTATTTTGACCATGCTTTATTTCCAAAATTATATGAAGAACAACGAAAATGTACATACTCAAGAAAATAAAAATAGAAAATTCAGGCCAAAACAAGAAGGAGAAATAAATAGGCTTAACCTCCTTGGGCATCAGATTTGTCCCAGAATTTCCTGACATTTAAGAACATCATAAACTGCCTGCTGCTGCTGCTGCTGCTGCTGCTGCTAAGTCACTTCAGTCGTGTCCGACTCTGTGTGACCCCATAGACGGCAGCCCACGAGGCACCCCCGTCCCTGGGACTCTCCAGGCAAGAACACTTGAGTGGGTTGCCATTTCCTTCTCCAATGCATGAAAGTGAAAAGTGAAAGTGAAGTCACTGAGTCTTGTCCAACTCTCAGCGACCCCATGGACTGCAGCCCACCAGGCTCCTCCATCCATGGGATTTTGCCTAGCAGTGGTAAACTAAAGAGAGATAGATACATGCTATCACCTAGGAAAACAAAATTTGTCTTGGAACTAAACTCTAAAAAATAATTTACTTATAGAATTTTTATAGGAGATAATTTTATAAAAATGTAATTACAACAAATCCACTGACACTTTTTTTTTTTTTTTGCTACATGGCTTGTGGGATTTCAGTTCCCCAACAGAGACTGAACCTGGGCCCCTAGGCAATGAAAGCACTGAGTTCTAAAGACTGGACCTAGTCTTTTTCTTTTAATGATTTTAACTAAAAGCCAAGGACAAAAGATGAAAAGCAATTAATAACTTGACAAGGGACTAAGTTAATATGAGCCAGACATGCCCCTACTGGTGGTGAAACTTGAAACCAGATGGGAGGCACTTTTCTTTGAGGAAAAGTTGCAATTTTATATCTAGGGATATAATCTGTGATATTTTCTGATTACATATAAAATAATAATATAAATCTTGGTTTAAAAAAATAACTTTTGATTTCTTAACTATTATCTTGCTGCTGTTGCTGCTGCTAAGTCGCTTCAGTCGTGTCCGACTCTGTGCGACCCCAGAGACTGCAGCCCACCAGGCTCCCCCATCCCTGGGATTCTCCAGTCAAGAACACTGGAGTGGGTTGCCATTTCCTTCTCCAATGCATGAAAATGAAAAGGGAAAGTGAAGTCACTCAGTCACTAATATTCATTTCTATTAGAGCTTAAGTACCTTTTTATAAATTTGTTTTCAGGCTTCAGTGTGAAATGACACAGCATCCTTGTGATGCTTCTATCTTTAAAACATGATTAGGAACTATGTAATAACCAGAACCCAAGTGTCCAATTCTCCTAAATAAATCAGAATTCTTGATCATTTGACTCTTCTACAAAAGAAATCAGGAATTTATTTTAAAAGACACCAAGCCATCCCTGGGGTCAGTAGAATTTCAGTCCCTCTATTCTTATATCTCATAATGGCAAATAGTTATATTTAATGTGGGTTCCCTGAGTTTTTCCTAACTTTAAATGAGCAGATGTCCATCATGATCTGCTTTTTAAGAGAGGAGATAGGACATATGTCTTTGAAAAGGATTTTCAGTAAGAAAGTCTTCAAAATTTTTTGCCTGACAGAGTTAACTGAAATCCCAGAGATTTACACTGTGATGGGCTTTCCATGTTGCCTCTTACATTTCATTACAGTTATCCTTTCTACTGGAGTAATGTTTGCTCACTGAATTTGATGTCTTTGCCATTGAGAACAGCATCAACCTTAAAGCTGAGCAAAAATGATTGGGGGAAGTCTCTGGCCCTTGTCTTGGTTTCGTCTCACCCTAGGGAAGAAATTATTCTGGTCACTGCTGCTGTAGCCCAGAGAATAATTTCTCATTCAATAAGCTATACTCATCATGTATTTACAGCAAAGCTGCTAAAGGCTTAGAATTCAGGTCAGTTAAAGAACTATGTGAATCTTTAATCAACTATCCAGGATTTTAATAGTTGAAGCCCTATAACTAAAATGAAGAGTGATGAGCTGTACTTTCTTCCTGAAACACTCTCACTTTCCATCTCTTTCTCTTTAAATAAAGGTAGAGACTTTAGACACACAGATATACATAATAAGAGAAAGAAAGAGAGTCTGAGGTGTCATATAAAACTGGAAACATACAACCATACACACCTATGTACACATACAAACACTACACACATATATATAATATTTATGTATATGTATATAATACATTCTCATATTTTATATGTAATATATAATCTTATAGTCATGAAATATGTGCATATATATGTGTGTGTGTATATATATACTTATCTGAGTCACAATAATAATATTGGCACTTAATTTTAACTGTGGTTTAAGATGAAACACACTTAGAGAAAATCTCATTAAAATGGAATTCTCCAGTGGGTGTGCTTGTCTGTCTTTGCCCACTCTCATATGCTTCATCTCATGTGGATGAATCCATATTTTGGCCTCCTTCCTTTTCCCCTTTTTAGTTCTTTTCCCCTTACTTCGTTTGCCACAATGTAGAGCTAGAGTTTAGGCTTAATTTTATTTGCTTTATTCAATAAGAGTTATATCCCTTGTCATTAATTTAAAAAAAAAATGACTCGAATACCTCTGAGTACTTTCTCTAGTGCAAGAAGAATAAAACAAAATTAAATTGCTTTTTATTTGCATCTCTTGATGTATTCCTCAATTCTGCAATGTTCCATGGTCAATTTAAAACCTTGAATAAAAAGTTGACCTTGCTCTAGTGTGCAAGGTAAAAAGAACTTCAGGGACACAGAGAAAACAGTAAACAATTAAAATATCATGTTATTACAACATGGTAATTTTAAATTTCTTTTGCTGGGAAGTCATGTTCTGCTCTGACTGAAAAATAAAAGCTATTCACCCCACTGTTTATCAGTATGACATTTTTGATTGACACTGTTGATCTTTGCCCAGTCAGAGTAGCTGAGGACATTTCTGCAATACTCATTCCTGTGCCACATCAAACTCAGGTTTGAGACTGCAAGTGCTTCAGCATGAAGCAACTCCTTTGTCAGTGTGGATAGGGTCAGACGTAAGCTGTAGGGCATCTTGTGGGGAAGAAAAGGCTGGTACAGAAATTCACTGATAAAGCCTTGACATTTTCAACACCGCATGACCAATACCACGGCTCACAAGAGAGATTCATCATTCAAATCTTGAAGGATTCCCCTGTAACCATCAGAAACTGAAATTAACGAGGTTTATAGTTCATTAATTATGCTATAGTTAATGAATTGGTCACATGCAATTTAATTTTCATTTATAAGTCATAGAAGCTAGGGACTTGCCCGGCGGTCCGGTGGTTAAGATTCTGCCTGCCAATGCAGAGGATATAAGTTTGATCTCTGGTCAGGGGGCTAAGATCCTACATGCCTCAAGGCCAGAAAACCAAAGCAAAACAAAAAACCCGGAAGCAACATTCTAACAAATTCAATAAAGACTTTAAAAATGGCCCACCTCAAAAAATCATTTAAAATAAATCATAGAAATCTAATGAAAGAATAAGAAAGGGTTAGGGGACCATTAAATTCCTCACACGGCCCAAACACTTGACTAACCCATTTATAAGAACAATGCCACTGGAAGAAGAATGAGTCATATTTATTCAGCCTAATCAAAACAGCCATCTTTTTTGTTAGAAATTAAAATGCCAGGTACACACGAGGGCCTCAAACCAAGACATTTTTTTACTCCCAATCTTTGATTTCTCTCTTTGAATGTGTCAAACTATTGAAAAAACTACAAAGTAGGAAGCCTCATCCGCATCTACTCAGCTTCGTTCCTTGGTGAGCTGCACACCCAGGTTTATATTCTAGCATCACATACTCACGTGGTGCCTCTGGCTCTGATAACACTCCTCCCTGCCGCTTGTAACCTGCAACCCTAAGAATCAGTATTGATAAACTACTTTGCTTTAAGGTGCTTGATAGTTCACCTAACAGCTCTATCTCTTATATGCTTGTATTTTGCAAGGCAATTTTAAACTAAACAGCAAAAAAGAAATTGGATTCTAATTTTGGTGTTTCACGTACCAGGTCAGGTGACTTGGGAAGCTGTTTAAAAAAAAAAAAAGGAAACACTTCTCAAACTACCCCAGAGACGCGGTACCAAGTCAGCCTCCAAACAGCCAGACCTGTTTCCCTGCCTCTGTCCCACTCAATCCCTGACATCCCCCACCAATTTTTGAAGTCCTTAAGAATAATGGGGAACACGTGTACACCCGTGGCGGGTGCGTGTTGATGTATGGCAAAACCAATACAATATTGTAAAGTAAATAAGAATAATAATTAAATAAATAATAAAAATTTTTTTAAAAAAGAATAATGGACCAGCATTAGGGCAGGAAAGACTGATTCAGATACCAAAACCTTCAACAAACGAGGAAGTTTGGCAAAAGATCAGGACAACGAGGACCAAAGTTATTAGAACTGGATACTCTGAGTCTTGGAGCATGAGGGTTTTTACAAGACTTATACAACTGTGGTGTGTCATCCTGTGCAAGCAGTCCTGGGAAACTAGGAAGGTATCAAGCCCAGCTCCCGTTCCTAAAGAGCCTGGGAACCAGGCAGCATCAACCTCCCTTGAAGACAACAGGGAAAACGTATCAAGTATGGGCTTGAATTAAGATAAACAGAAAAAGTGAACAGTCCCGGAGGACACTGAAGAGTTCATGAGTCAGGAAGTCAGTTTCTGAGACAAAACCAAAGGGTTTTGGAGGTAGAGTGAATGGCCAACTCAGGGAGAGGAAGCTTAGATGAGTACGGGAATGAGTGTTCAGAGAAGGAGAGGTGACCAACGAGATTTACACTTGAGGTGGTGAACAGAGGAAGAAGTGAAACGGACTCAGTCCTCACAGAATCAGCTGTGGCCCCCAAAGAACAGTGCCCCCTGACGATGGGGCACCAAACAGAGCAGGTGTTCATCTCCTGATATGCTGTACAGGGGCAGTGGCCAACAGCGTGGGCAAGCTTAGAGGTTTACTGTGTGCAGGCAACATGGAGAGGCCAACATGATCCCCACAGGGAGGATGGCAGGGACTCATAAATACCTCTACTCTTCAGGATGTCCCATGGCCTGTGAAGAACCGCCTTTGTAGTAAAAGCCTTAATCATTCGAGCTCACGGGAAGCAGAGGAGCTGGATGCTGGTACAGAGTACCTGTACCTTCCCGAGTGCTCAGAGTCTCATGCTCGTCTCTGAATTCTCCAGGGTGCATTCTCAAGGTTTTTTTCTTGTCCTTTATTTCCCAGGTTTAACACAGGAAGAAGCCAAAAACTGTATCCGGATTGAAACAAAGAAACGCTTCCTTTTTGTTAAAAAAACAAAAGTGGAACACCGGTGCACCACTAACAAACTGTCAGAGAAATACGAAGGTAACAGTACTCTCGTAGCAGCTTACCTAGTGGGTTCTGACTGGCAATAACTTAAGTACCATACTGCACTTGACTGTGACTGCACTATTTTTCTATTGCATTAGTTTTATTTATCTGCCTCAGAGTCCTATGTGTGGTATGGAGGGAGCAAATCAAATATTGTTACTACTCAAAACGGGACATGGTTAGTATTTTCTTCATCTCCTATTTAGGTTGTCTGAATGCACATTTATTGATTCTTCCTGTGGGCCAAACCCAGTATTAGACGTAAAGTAAGGACGGACATGAACTAGGTCTTCCATTCAAGGAGTTTACAAAGTAAGGATATATATAGACAACCATTAAAAATACAGAAGATGTAGTACACACATACAATGAAATACTACTCAGCCATAAAAAAGAATGAAATAATGCCATTTGCATCAACATGAATGGACCTAGAGATTATCATACTAAGTCAGACAAAGACAAATAACATATGATATCATTTATATGTGGAATCTAAAATAAGATACAAATGGACTTATTTACAAAACAGAAACAGATTCATGGACATAGAAAACAAACTTATGATTATCAAATGGGAAGTGGAGGTAGGGATAAATTAGGAGTTTTGGATTAGAAGATATAAACTAGTCTATGTGTGCATGTGTGCCTAGCCACTCAGTTGTGTCTGACTCTTTGTGACTCAATTGACTGTAGCTCCTCTGTCCAGCAAGCTCCTCTGCCCTTGGGATTCTCCAGGCAAGATTACTAGAGTGGCTTGCCATTTTCTCCTCCAAGAGATCTTCCCAACTTAGGGATCGAACCTGGGTCTCCTGCATTTCAGGTGGACTCTTTACCATCTGAGCCACCAGGAAAGACCTAAACTACTATATATAAAATAGCTAAACAACAAGGTCCTACTGCATAGCACAAGAAACTACGTTCCATATCTTATAATAAACCATAATGGAAAAAACTATGAAAAAAAATATATATATTTACATATGTGTGCTCAGTTGTGTCTGATTCTTTGCAACCCCATGGACTGTAGCCCACCAGGCTCCTTTGTCCATGGAATTTTCTAGGCAAAAATACTGGAGCGGGTTGACATTTCCTACTCCAATATTTACATATATATATATTTAATATATATATAAAACAGAATGATTTTGTTGTACACTAGAAACTAGCACAAAATTGTATATCAACTATATTTCAATTAAAAAAAAAAAAAAGAAAAAAACAGACTGATAAGTTCTAAGAAGGGGGATTCCCAGATGGCTCAGTGGTAAAGAATCTGCCTGCCAGTGCAAGAGACACAGGTTTGATCCCTCGGTCAGGAACCTCCTATGGAGAAGGAAATGACAACCCACCCCAGAATTCTTGCCTGGGAAAGCCTATAGACAGAGGAGCCTAGCAGGCTACAGTCCATGAGGTTGCAACGAGTCAGACGCATGCACGGAAGCTCTAAAAGTAATACATTAAAAACGCTCAGACAACCAAGTGAGAAACCTGAGTGCTGCCTTTGATTTCTCCCTCCCTCTTTCTTGCCTCTACAAGCAGTAAGCAGTCATTCCTCCTTCTTAATATTTCTCCCAGTTCTCCCCAGTTCCTCATTTCCATGCACATGCCTTCCATTCATCATTTCCAACTTGGATTACCACAAAGGCCTCCCAACTGGTCCCTTTGCCTCTGGTCTTGCCTTATTCTACACATTTTCTGTGAGAGGAATATTCTCCAAGGCAAATCTTATCATGAAACACTCAGGCCTTAAACATGTCATGGCTTCACATAGCCTTGAAGATAAGTTCCTGCCTCACTTTCTGCCTAGCTAAGTTTCTGCCTCTCTTTCCTAAATAAGTCATGCTCTCGACTGTGCCTTGTCATTATAAATACCTCCTTCTCTGTGTAAAATTCTCTCATTCCCTTATTTTTTCTGACTGATGACTGCTCAGAACAAAGGGAATCACAGAAACTCCCAAAATATGAAGCTTATATTGTCACTGGGGGACAGCCAAGGTCACCCAGTATTAAAAATAGCCAAGCTACTTATAATAATAAGTAGATAGTTTTAAGTATCAGAGGCTATTGATGGTTTACATGTGGATGCCCATGTTGAGTATAAGCAAAATGAGAGCTGATTTGATAACTACACATTTGTATTACAGTCAAAAAAAGAGCAGTATGCAATCAACCTTGTAATGTAAACCAGAGAATATACAAATTCTATACCAGTTTGTCTTGCAATAGAATAACCTAATAAGAATGAGAATTCAATAAATCAAGAGCTCAGAGTTTGAAAAGATTAAATATAAGAATTAACTGAAAAGGAAGATTTCAAAACTAAGGTGCAAGGACACAAATATTGAAAAGAATCAACATTATAGTTATAAATAGACACTGCAAATTCAAGATATAATTGTCTGAAAGTAAAATTAATAAAACAAAGATCCAAAGTAATTCATAATAAATGCAGAAAAATTCAGATATTAACCATTATTAAAGAATATCTAATGGAAATAGAATGACAAATATAATTTAATATATGGGAATTAGTGTTCCTGAAATAGCGAGCCCAAGAAATGAAAGAGAAAAACTATTTTAATAAATAAGTAAATATATGAACGTGTCCCTGAAAGAAAGGATGAAATGTGTCTTGATTAATTGTATCAGAAATATGGTTCAAATATGCAATTTCAAGGCAAATTCTAGCTAATTAACTAAATTCAAAGATTTTTAAAATGAATTCAAGTACCTTAGCTGAAAAAATAATTTCCCTATAGAATAACAACAAAATCTGGCTGGCATCAGACTTATTCACAAAATGCAATGCTAAGACAATAGAGGAATGTTCACAAACTTCTAAAACAGAAAAGAAAATGTGTTCATCAGAAAGATATCTCAAAACCTGAGAGCATTCTGGAAATGTTCATTCTTGAGTACTCAATGAATAAAAACTACTCAACTGTAAAATCCCTCCAACATAGAGATGAGAAAATGTCCAAAATGAACTCATAACAGGAAGACACTGCAAAACCAGAGACTATTGCAGTGGTATCCAAACCAAATAATCAACCCAACCATCCATCCTACCCAGCTTACACATTGCTAATATTCCTGAATTGTGTCAATTCCCCAACCCAAGTTTTTAGTGCCTGGTTTATAGAACATTGTCAACTAACATTGATCAATCACAATGACAATTTGCCTAAAAACAAAGACGTATTTATGTTGTTTACTAAAAGCACACTTAAGAATATAGATATGTCTATTTCTAACCCTGAGCTAGTTTCAAAAGATAGTCTATATAAAATAGAATTTTTCATTATCTTGCTCATCATCGTTGTCATTGAGTCTCTCAGTCAAGTCTAACTCTTCTGTGACCCCATGGACTACAGCCCGCCAGGTTCCTCTGTCTATGGGGTTTTCCAGGCAAGAATACTTGAGTGGGTTGCCATTTCCTTCTCCAGGGGATCTTTCCAGCCCAGGAGTCAAACCCAACTATCCTGCCTTGCAGTGCACTCTTCACCTCTGAACCACTAGGAAACCCCTGGTTTTGATATCATACCATAGTGATAATAATTCATAAATCTGCTTGAAACTTTTGATGTGTTTTGAGGCAGCTTTGGTGTCAAACTCATGTTGTGACAATGAGAAGCTTGCATAAGAAAGAGAAATATCTATTCTTCCTTCTAGTTGTTTTGCTTATGTTTGCGCTATAGGTATCATCTTCAGTCTGAATTTTCTTTCTGGAATTTTTTTAAGCCATTTATTCACTTGTAAGCATTCTGTTCATAGTACTTAATAGAATAATAAATAGACTTAACTCTAGTTCTTTCTTTAAGATTCCAAGCTTATCATGTATAACTCTTACCATAGTGTCATTCCACTTATGACATATATGATATCAATCTAGCAAGTCAGAATCACTGTCAGTAGGTATTTGATATATTGGTAAATAATGATTTCTCTCGTATTTCACAAGAAAAATAAATGCAAAAAAAAAAAAAAAAAACACCTTCTAAAATGTTCTTCCTATATCCCTCTTAAGCAGCTCACTTTGAAAAAGACCATAGTTTTTCCATAGAGAGAGTATTTCATCCATTGTTTTAATCATCCTAGTCTCCCTCACTGCAGAATTTCTAAACAGGGGCATGGCTGAACTTTACTGAAACTCCAGAACAGACATCAAATCAATACCATTAACTGTTACCCATATCACTAACCTCTTTACCATTTCATTTTCTCATTACAATTTCTTATCACCCAGCTGGGCTTCTCAGGTGTTGTAGTGGTAAAAATCCACATGCCAATGCAAGAGCCTCAGGAGATGAGCCTCAGGTTTGATCCCTGGGTCAGGAAGATCCCCTCGAGAAGGAAATGGCAACCCACTCCAGTATTCTTGACTGGAAACTTCCATCAACAGAGGAGCCTGGCAGGCTAGAGTCCATGGGGTCGCAGAGTCAGACACGACTGAGCACGCACACAGACTCATATTAAAGACACTATTAGTTAATAGGAATTGTCCTGAAAATGTATGTAAAAGATCTTTCCTATATACAGTAAATGCTTTACCTCTAAAGCAACATTGTGCCAACTCCTATGTTTAATTTTTCCCTTTGGTTAGTTGTACTTTTACTCCTATCTTTAAGCTTAAAAGCATTCTATCACCTTTTTCTGTAATTGTAGTCAATTATGGCATAGTGGTCCACTGAATGGGTGTCAGAAACCATGTGATTTATGTTATTCTGGGGCCCAAGACATATGCTTATATAAGTCAAAAGTGGGAGGTTTGGCATCAAAGAGCAGGAGGCAGAGTCCTTAGGCCTTGGATTACGTCTGTATCCCACCTCTTCTCTCTCCTTAGTAACCACGTGTTCTAGGCCAAATTACTTCTGGCTTCAAAGTCCATGTTTATTATAACACCTACTTCTCAGGACTGTTATGAGAATTACATGAATAATGAGAGTAGAGTGCCCAACATACACGAGTTGCTTAATAAATGGTAGCTGTTAGCACTATGGTTATCATTTCTATTATTAAACTCCCTCTAGGGACAGGAGGTGTGTTCCAGAGCTTTCACTTAGCTGACTTAATGGAGCTACAAGGTTCTGCCATCTGCTCCTTTTTCCTGTGCAAATAGGCTTTACTTTCAAGTTTGAATTTGCAGTAAAATTAAACAAGTCATTTTCTTGAAATACCTTGCAGGTTCCTTTATGCAGGGATCAGAGAAATCCATATCGCTGGTTCAAGGTGGGAGGAGCGCATATGCGGCGGCTTTGGCTTGGGAGAAAGGGAGCCCGGTTCCGGAAGAGAGGGTATTTTCTGACTGGTTAGAATCAGTGAAGGAAAATCCTTCTGTGATCGACTTTGCGGTAAGGTCAAAAAGCATTATGGGTAAGAGCTAAAGCTGTTGTCTGGCTGCCCAAACTATGCATCACACAATTCCTTTTCCATTTTCTTCTCAGATGATAAAAGAAATGTGTTTCTTTGGTGTGCATGCACAATATACCTTTTTAAAAAACATTGAATTACACATCCCTTGTTTTAGCTGTTCGAACAAGCATTCTGTAGTTAGGCATTTAGAATTCATAGCACACATAAAATACCAAAAGAGGAAATTTGGTGCATAAAACTGCCTAAACTTGCCTAAAGTAGGGCTCTTTATCTTCCCATGTATATAATACATTTGATTTCTGTATTTTTCTTGCAATTCTTTAGTAGATGAGCACTCCTAAATCTTCATTTATAGCTCTGTGGGATATATGAGATTTTAGATCCATTTGAAATTCTGTTTCTATCACCATTGATTAAATTTACCAGTCTTATATTTGTTGTAATTACATTAAAGGGGGTTTTTTATTATGTCTGAAATACTTTGTCCACAAATCAGTCATATGCCACTTAAACCAGTTTTGCCTGAAACAGAAGCACATTTTTTAAAGCCACTGAAGGAGCTATTCTGCTCATTTCATTCAAATGAAAATAAAGGAATTCAACCATCATGAAAGTAGGATGATTTACATGCAGTGTGAAGATATTTGGAATTCTACAGGTTATGGTAGGAAAATGTGGTCCAGCCATCCATCTGGGCACTTGTGAGTCATACACTGCATAGAGAGTCATTCCTCTGGGGTTTTAAAATGTTGATGAGCCTTGATTTTTGTGTTAGCCCCCATATTTGCTATTGTAATTCTTCTATAGATTCTACCAGCAAGTTCATTTCTTTGTGTTCTCTTTCCACATTTTTTCACCTGATTCACCAAAAGCCAATAGTATTATCCCTGGAAAAACAAAGAACACAGACTTCACTCTTCCCAGATCTTTCTGCTTGAGTCAAACTTGCTGATGTTTCACCAAAACATTCCTGAGCTGCCTGACTCTTAGTCACTTATCTCCAGACGCTGATGCTCAATAAATAAGATTCTCATGAGTGACACCTCATCTGAGGCTTCCTCCATAGTAGAAGCGCAGGGAAAGTAAACTCTAAGTACATTACACTTGCTGTACTTTAAGGACAGTGGAAGCCAGCTAATCCTGAAGACTGCTGCTCTACCCAGGATAGAAGGGAAGAAGCTCCCTGCCCTCCCCTTCCCTCATGGAGAGGGCTTTTCTCTACTGGTTCAATAGACAGATATGCCGTATTCTACAATAATCACTTTGAAGCATACGATTGCCCAGGTCTTGCCTCTGATTCCATGAGAACTGGGTGGTGATGTCAACGTGTGCCAAAGAGGTGACTCTGACTAGAGCTTCCCCCTCCCATCTGCTCTTAGCTTGCTCCCATCACGGACCTGGTGAGAAACATCCCCTGTGCGGTGACAAGACGGAACAACCTCAGGAGAGCTTTTCGAGAGTATGCAGCCAAGTTTGACCCTTGCCAGTGTGCCCGATGCCCTAACAGTGGCCGCCCCGTGCTCTCAGGGACCGAATGTCTGTGTGTTTGCCAGAGCGGCACCTATGGCGAGAACTGTGAGAGACGGTCCCCGGATTACAAATCTAGTAAGTGTCAGTAACTTACTAGGGGGCAGGAAGCTTTCCCCTCCCCAAGGTATTCTGGGTTGGTTGATGAAAACAGCAAAACAAACAAAACTTGTCCTTGCAATTTCCACCTTATGCAAATTCACAAGGAAATTAGGCCTGGAGAAAATTAGACTCAAAAGTCAAACAGTTTGATGTCAATCTCAGCTGTAACCTATCAGCTGTGTGACCTTGGAAAAGTCACCTAACCTCTCTGTGCCTCAATCTGTTTTCCATAAAATGGGGATAAGGCCACTATGCACTCGAAAGCTATATATGTGTGTTTATGTAGTTGGGCTTCCCAAGTGGTGCTAGTGGTAAAGAACCCACCTGGCAATGCAGGAGATGTAAGAGAAGTAGGTTTGATCCTTGAGTCAGAAAAATCCCCTGAAGAAGGAAATGGCAACCCACTCCAGTATCCTTGCCTGGAGAATCCCATGGACAGAGGAGCCTGACGGGCTACAGTCCATCAGGTCACACAGAATCAGACACAACTGAAGTGACTAAACAACAACAACATATATGAAATAAACAGCACAATGCCTATAACATAAGGTAAATAAAATTAAAAAACATACTATAAAGTAAACTATAGGATACTGATGTTATGAGTCTCTTATGCATTATAATGTAGAATAAGGATGGCTTGTAATAAGGGACAAATTAAGCCACAATCAAAATTTTCATACTGGACTAAGATATATTCATAGCTACCTCTAATCCTCTTTAGAAAGAGGATGTGTCATGGGAGTAAGAATATAGTCTATTAGCTTTAGAAATGTATTTTAATATATATATTAGATAGATATATATACTTTTCAGAAGATGTTAATATGTATACATTGCTGCTAAGTCGCTTCAGTCGTGTCCGACTCTGTGCGATCCCATAGACAGCAGCCCACCAGGCTCCCCTGTCCCTGGGATTCTCCAGGCAAGAACACTGGAGTGGGTTGCCATTTCCTTCTCCAATGCATGAAAGTGAAAAGTGAAAGTGAAGTCGCTCAGTAGTGTCCGACCCTCAGCGACCCCATGGACTGCAGCCCACCAGGCTCCTCCGTCCATGGGATTTTCCAGGCAAGAGTACTGGAGTGGGTGCCACTGCCTTCTCCGTGTACACATAGGTGTATGCATATATGTACTGTGTGACACATTGCTGATAGTTGAAAATTATTCAGAGCTGTTTCCATTTTATTCTTCCTGTGGGAACAGGAAAGTAAAAACAGATGATGTATCAGCCACTTTGCACAGAGAATTTCTTCTAATCCTGACAACAACTCTATGATATGCTGCAAAGGATCCCACAGCTAAAACGCGAGGCAACCAAGTTGGCCTGGCTTCAAAGCCCAGTTCTCTGGGCTGCACTGAGATCGGTGGGTGGATGTCCCTGTCTTCCAGATGCTGTGGACGGGAACTGGGGCTGCTGGTCCTCCTGGAGCTCGTGTGATGCTACTTATAGGAGATCGAGAACCCGCGAATGCAACAACCCTGCTCCTCAGCAAGGAGGAAAACGCTGTGAGGGGGAGAGGCGGCAAGAGGAGCACTGCACGTTCTCCATAATGCAGAACGAGTAAGGATGGGAAGACGGGCACCGGAGAGAGTGGGCAGCCCCCATCCCCGCTGCTAGAGACTTGCAATATTTATTTTCTTATTGCTAAGTGAAGAAATACTTAGAATTTTACCTATTCCAACATATCAGTGAGGTGTTAGATATGCTACTACCCCCTTTCCTCTCTAATATTTTCTCTCTTTTTTATCTGTTTTATATATATATATGGGCTTCCCAGGTGGTGCTAGTGGCAAAGAACTCACCTGCCGATGCAGGAGACATAAGAGACACAGGTTCTATCTCTGGGTCAGGAAGATTCCCTGGAGGAGGTCATGGCAACCCACCCCAGTATTCTTGCCTGGGAAATCCCATGAACAGAGGAACGTGGTGGGCTATAGTCCATGGGGTTGCAAAGAGTCAGACACAATTAAAGCAACTTAGCATGCTCTAAAATATATATATACACACACATACATACATAATGTGTGTGTATATATATATATATATGCATCCATATATGTACATACATAGACATTTAAGTATGTGTACATATTTATTTTATTATACACGTCTTTTTTTTCCCTTCTAGTGGACAACCATGCATCAGTGATGATGAGGACATGAAAGAAACTGATCTCCCTGAATTAGAATCAGATTCAGGGTGTCCTCAACCAGTCCCTCCAGAAAATGGATTTATTCGGGTAAGCATCCCGACCTTCACTTTAGGTTTGGACTCCTAAAAGGAGAACTTAGGAAGCATGCATTTTCTTTTATGTGGAGTTATTTTTTTCTTAGTTTAATAACCTATTGACTTAAAAGGTAAAAAAGGTAATATTTAGAAAGGCTCCACCACTTCCCCTCTTGAATTCCCTGAAGACATCCTCATACCTAGTTGTTAGACCAAAGAACGGCAGGGTCTTTTGTGCTCCTTGGCACTAACTCATGTGCTGATGACATATTTATGTGAGTGGAGAATGGATTGGATGACTTCTCTGCTGCTGCTGCTGCTAAGTTGCTTCAGTCGTGTCCGACTCTGTGTGACCCCAAAGACGGCACCCCACCAGGCTCCCCCGTCCCTGGGATTCTCAAGGCAAGAGTACTGGAGTGGTTTGCCATTGCCTTCTCTGGATGACTTCTCTAAGAGTCTACAAATAAGATCTGACTGTTTATTTCTGAATCTGAACAAACTAACCCCCTAACTAAGGCACATTATCAGGGAAACAAACTAGTTTGACTATAACATAGGCAGTGTTGAGCCTATAATGATTTATTAGGCTAAATACCTATAGAACTCTTAAGCAATCAAAGTTTTATTACCTTTTATCTTTTTTCTTTAAACCACTGTATGTTTCTATGATTAAAAACAACTTTTTTGTTAGACAGTTCTGTGACTTTAGATACAAATTTTCAGGAGATACATAATACTTAAATTGATCACAGGAGACATGTGCCTTAATCAATTTTACATTTTTAAAAGAAATTTTACCTTTCTTAAACCCAATAAAGCCTTTAATCTGTTTCCAACTGTGTCATATTTATGATTAAAGAGCAATAAGCTTTGATTCTCCAAAGCCAGCAAATAAATAGCCACAGAACAGTGTCTGCACTATATATCTTCCCTATTCATACATCTGCTCATGTATAAGGTGTTAGGCCTAGAGGTGTGAAGGGGGAGAAATATTTTGGAGGAGAGTAATGTCCTTGGCCACCTGATGTGAAGAGCTGAATTATTAGAAAAGACCCTGATGCTCGAAAAGATTGAAGGCAGGAGGAGAAGGGGATGGCATCACCAACTCGATGGACATGAGTTTGAGCAAGCTCCAGGAGCTGGTGATGGGCAGGGAAGCCTGGCGTGCTGCAGTCCACGAGGTCACAAAGAGTCGGACATGACTGAGTGACTGAACTGAACCGAACGTTCATTAGTCCTTACTGGAGAACCAGAGATTCTCAAACTCCAAAGTCTTGAGCAAGGCCCAGAAACTTCCGTAACAAGCAAGATCTTGTGTAATACTGGTGCTGCTAGTTGGGGAGCCACACTTGGGGAACAGATCCTTTAGGACAGGGATCAGCAAACTATACCCATGGGCCAAATCTGGTCTGCCCTCTGTTTTTCTTTTTCTTTTCTTTTTTAGTGTTTATTTAGTCATGTTTGGCTGAGTCTTTGTTGCTGCTCCATTTTTTTCTCTAGTTGCAGCAAGCAGGGCTTACCCTTCCTTCTCACTGCCGTGGTGTCTCTTGTTGAGACACAAGCTCTAGAGTGAGCAGGTTTCAGTAGTTGCGGCCTCCAGGCTTTAGAGCTCAGGCTCAATAGTTGTGGTGCACAGGCTTAGTTGCTCCAGGGCATGTGGGATCTTCCGGGACCAGGGGTCGACACGTGTCCCTTGCATTGGCAGGTGGATTCTTTACCACTGAGCCACCAGAGAGGCCCTTTTCTTCTTTTTCAAGTGAAGTTTTTTGGAACACAACTACATTCGTTTGTTTACATAATGACTATGACTTTTTTGTGCAACAGTGGCACAAGGTGACAGGCGCTACCTGGCCTGTAGCTGACTCTCAAGGCCCTTTACAGAAATAGTTTGCCAATCCTTGCCCTTTTCAACATTATCCTCAAAATTACACTTTGTCACATCCAGATTTCTAAATAATTTTTAATCTGTTTGCGTCAGTTGCTTACATAAAGTGTTAAAATGATTGACGTTCTAATTTTAAAAACACACAAAAGGTTTAACAGTGATTCATTATTCCAATGACTCTTCACAAAATTAGAATATATGTTTCCATTTCTACGAATAAGTTCACTCCTTGCTTCAATTTACTCTTTATTAAAGGCCTAATTCCTACCTAACAATAGTTTTTGCTCAAAAGTAAGACAATTTTGACTTTCCTAATGAGCACCTTCTAGAATTCCAAGTAGCAAAATGCCCCTTTTACGGAGTCAAAGGCAGATATGCCTCATTCCAGGCTAGAGTAATCGTGCCACTGCACGTGAAGGTATCTGTTTAGTGACCAAAGGCACTTACCCCAGAGGCAAGTGACAGTGACTCTGGGTAAAGGCCCTTGCTAAGTTGGTCTAGCAGATGTGTTGACCAAAGCTTGATGGCTGCAGCATATACTTATAGGTTATAGCTTCATAAGAGAAATGAAGCAGAAGCTTGTGACAATAACTTATTTCAGAGTGATTGTGAGGGAAAAGGTTCAGCCTTTGAATAAAATATCCAGATCATTAATACTAGTCATCATGCCATTCCCCTTGGAAACACAGCCATATCCATAATAACCAATGATGGGATACTTTTTTTGTATTCAGAAAATTAATCATCTTCTGGGAGACAAGTTGAATCACATGGCCACATAGTAACAAAGGTTGATAATTGAACTTTCACGTCCCTCAAAATTCCCATCTTCAATTCTCAGAGAATAACTTCCTAGTCAGTCCTTTGTACTTGCCTCCCATTCAGTAAGGAGAGACCGTTACATTACTGTCTTCCTAAAAAGGAGAGTGTTTTTCATTTTATTCAGCATAGTTATCAAGCCCTGTGTAAGGCTCAGATGGTAAAGAATCTGCTTCCAATGCAGGAGACCGGGGTTCGATCCCTGGGTCAGGAAGATATCCTGGAGAAGGGAATGGCAACTTATGCCAATATTCTTGCCTGGAGAATCCCATAGACAGAGGGGCTTGGAGGGCTAGAGTCCATGGCGTTGCAAAGAGTCGGTCTCAACTGAGTGACTAACACACAAAGATTTGTGAGGCAGAGATCTGGTAGAAGAAATACCACTCAGGCATAGGTGTGGGGCTGATAAATGTGATAAACATAAAGTAGAGCTTATACAAGTTTAAGCATAGGGGTGGGGCTGATAAATGTGATCAACATAAAATAGAATTTTGTGCAAGTTTCTCTCCAAAACCGAAAGGATGATACATGTGATGAAACTGGTAAATGAAAGAGATTTCCCACACAGGAAATTCTACTTGAGTTGCGTCTTGGGACAATGGAATAGAGAAGATGTTGAGGATAGAGGAAACAGCTAATAAAGATATGGAGGCATGAAAGAGAATATTATGTGCAAAGAATGGTAGATGCCTAAATGCCTTTGTTTTCCTAGAGCATTCTATGGGAAGAAATGGCAAGAGGTGAGGATGGGGAAGTGGGTTAAGTTTCATATTCCAAGTTAAGAATATAAAACCCACTTTATCTTAAAATCTTTTTGTGAACTCCCACATGCCAATAGTTGCACTTTATTTACACATTAACTGGGAAAATATGTAATGCCCAATAGGTTATTAAGAACACTTTCAAATGATTTGTAGTCAATTTGTTACCATAGCAATTGCATATATTTGCTTCATATGTAGAATACATTACTTATTCAGTTTATAGCCACTGCGGTGTTGCTTCAGTCGTGTCCGACTCTGTGCCACCCCATAGACGGCAGCCCACCAGGCCTCCCGTCCCTGGGATTCTCCAGGCAAAAACACTGGAGTAGGTTGCCATTTCCTTCTCCAATGCATGAAAGTGAAAATTGAAAGTGAAGTCGCTCAGTCGTGTCCGACTCTAGTGACCCCATGGACTGCAGCCTATAGCATATAGTTTTCTTATTCTTGCAATAGTAAGCCAACACATATACAGTGGGGAGTAAGTTATTAAGTAAATATATATATATATATTCTAATCAATTTAAAGTAGCAATATGGAAGAAGGATTAGAAGAGGGACTAGTTAGTTGTTAGATAGGTAGATAGTTGTGGTGAGTGAAGTCGCTCAGTCATGTCTGACTCTTTGCAACCCTGTGGACTGTAGCCCACCAGGCTCCTCTGTCCATGGGATTCTCCAGGTAAGAATACTGGAGTGGGTTGCCATTTCCTTCTCCAGGGGATCTCCCTGATCCAGGGATCGAGTTGAAGAGATAATATGTACTGTGAGCAAAGGCAATGATGATGGCAAAGGAAAGGAGTGAACTTTGAGAGATATTTGGAAGTATAAATTTAGCAGACTTTGAGTAGATACAGGAATGAAGGAACAGAAAAGATCTAGGAGGGCCCTGAGGTGTTTGAAGATACCATTCATCACATTAGTAATGCGCTGATTTTGGTTTTAATTCTAGAATGAAAAGAAACAGTACTCAGTTGGAGAAGAAGTTGAAATTTTATGCTTTACTGGATTCAAAGCTGTTGGATACCAGTACTTCAGATGCTTACCAGACAGAAGCTGGAGGCAAGGAGACGTGGAATGCCAACGTGAGAACTGGGCAGACCCTCTATGTGACTCTGCTAAAGAATGAACGTGCCCAAAATAAACAAAGCAAAGTCACACCCTTAGATTAGTACATTTTACCATTTTTCAGTAACTCTGGTGAAAAGATTTAGTGAAACAGAAAATAGAATTCGTCTGCTAAAGTTAGATTTCAAACTGTCTTCATATTTTAGTTCTCACCCCTGCATGTTAGCCGGTCCATGAGGCTTGTGCTTAAAAAGAAATTGGGGACTTTTGCTAACTGCATCCAACCACCGACATCAGCCTGGCCCAGTGTACCAAGAGATGCAAGCTAATGGGTCCCAGGGAAATGATGCTTAACTCTTACGTGTCAGAGATGGCATATCATGTGAAATGAGGTTTTCTCCTTGGAGCACATTGGCATGCTTTGCTGGAAAAGAGAGCAAGGGTTTGTAGGCTCCACATATACCCATGCTTCATCGGAGTCAAAATGTGAATCAAACTAGGTTCAGATGGGGACTCCAAAGAGTTATTATTGAATACCATAACACAAAGTTGAAATCAGTATCAATTAGAACTTCTGCCTCTGTGTCACCCATGGTGCAGCCACCTGCTTTTGGGAAAGCTCACTGGGGAGAAGAGTGAAAAAGATTATTTCTTGAAAATGTCCCAGTGATGTAGTAAAAGTTACGAATATCTGAAATCGTTTCCATAGCAAGTTCTTCCGTTAATGGAACTAAAGGCAGTTTCTCAGTGGAAGCCTGGGATCCTCAACCCCCTGTTTTTCTGCTCAAAAGGCAGCATTAACACTTAACCAATGTGGTCAATCACATTAAAATCATTTCTTGGAATGCACAAAATCTGCCTGTATCCCTTGAGTGTTCTGCTCCACCAAAAGCATCTGAAATGTTTTTCTCTCTGCAGGGACAGAGTGCCTCAAGCCAATAGTGCCAGAAGGACTGACGCTGTCACCATTTCAGACATTATATAAAATTGGTGACTCCATTGAGCTGACCTGTCCCAGAGGTTTGGTTGTCAATGGGCCATCAAGGTACACATGCAGTGGGGATTCCTGGACACCACCCATTTCGGACTCACTCAGCTGTGAAAAAGGTAACAGCTCAGGATCCTGGGGTCTGCTAGGGTGGTGTCCTTTGAGATTATCTGTGTAGCATCCACAGAGATGCTGTTGCTTATGATGGGCTGAGTTGTATTTCACCTTGTATCGATGACGAGCTCAGGCAACACGTAAGTAGCTATTGGTCAAGTGGATACTTTCAAATCTTGGAGAGTGAGATCAATTTTATTTTCTAATCTAATACTTCAATATTTTGATACAGCACAAGTGCTCTCATATAACAAGATCAGAATTGAGAGTTAACTGAAATTTTAGCTCAAGTGGAGAGTGACAAAAAAATAATACACACTGCTTTTTGATTAATTAAATATTTTATTTTAACTTATTTGCTTGTTTGGTGAGTCACTTCAGTCCTGTCTGACTTTTTGCAACTCCCTGGACAGTAGCCCACCAGGCTCCTCCATCCATGGGGAGAAGCAAGAAGACTGGAGTGGGTTGCCATTTCCTCCTCCAGGGATTTTCTCGACCCAGGGATCATACCCACATCTCCTACAGTCCCTGCATTGCACGTGGATTCTTTACTGCTGAGATACTGGGAGCCTATTATTTTTAATTTAGAAGATAGAAATACACAAATATTTCCCAATTTTCTAACATAGGACCAACCTCTTATTTCATAAATGGTCTCCTGATTTGAGTTCCAAGATTTCTTTCTTGAATAAAACAAATACCTAATTCATCTTTTGCTATCCCATAGATAGAAATTTTGCTATCCCATATCAATTTCTCTAAAAAAATAAGTTTTTAAACTCCAAGTAGGGAACCTCTTTAAAAAACACCTCTGCTTAAGTCCCTTTCCCTGATTCTGATGTCATTGAGCTAAGACAGCCAGTATTTGTGTTTATATAAAATCTTTCCGAGTTAATCTGGATACAGCCAAAGTTGAGAATTACTGTTTTGAAGAGAGTTGAAGGCTTAAAGGCAACTTTTGCAGCAAATTTGACTAGAAAGTGCTTTAAAATTTTTATATGTATTGTTTACTTTAATCTTTTACAGTAGTTTCAAACCCACAATTAATTCAGAGAAACATTTTTGCAAACCATTTTAAATTACTCAATGTTTTCGACTTAGTTTTTATAAAAATAATTTTTCTCCTTCATTTTATCAGTTGATATATTTATCAACTTATATGTAAGTTTGATATATTATGTAAGTTGATATATTTAATCAACTTACACAGTTACAATAGGAATTGGCATAAATAGACTTGGAAACAAATAAAACTGACTCTTGGTAAGTCTATTACTGGACTAGTGAATGCAGAAGAGTGAAGCTGTGAAAGAGAGGAACATATAAACCCAGAAGTTCAGTTTCTGACAGGCAGCTGGCAGGAGGAGCTGAGAACTCCCATTAGTCTGGCGTGTTGGTTACTTGGAGGAAAAGGAAGGGAGCTTCATCTGTTTCATATCTTTCAAATTTCTCAACATGCTTGTTCAAGTTATGTCTCATTTTTAATCAGAGAATCCTGGAGGGTTTATCTGAGCTCAGATATGATTGGGCCTATTTTGCCTATGAAAAAACTAAAGGCAAAGAGAGGTTAAATTAGACCCAAAACCAGACAGTTTGGGTCAAACAAGCAGCTCTGCTAATTCCTCAAGCTCTCTGCTACCTTGTTTTCTTTATCCTGTTCTGTGCTTTTATAACGTCTGAAGGAAAAGGGGAAACTTAATCTCTTACATGGGTTTCCCTGGTGGCTCAGACGGTAAAGCATCTGCCTGCAATGCAAGAGACCTGGGTTCAGTCCCTGGGTTGGAAAATCCCCTGGAGAAGGAAATGGCAACCCACTCCAGTATTCTTGCCTGGAGAATCCCATGGACAGAGGAGCCTGGTGGGCAACAGTCCATGGAGTCACAAAGAGTTGAACACAACTGAGTGACTTTCACTTTTCAACTTTTATATAACCTTAAAACTATTGATGAAGAGATCATATGGAAATCTGTGAGAACTTCAGGTTGGTATTGTGGCTTAGCTTCACTTGATTCTTGATCATACACATCAGAGAGATAAATGTGTTTGGGGACCACACAGTTTACAAAATTAAGATTCTCTGGCCATCTTAGGTAGATACTTCTCTTTATACAAATAACAGCATATGTATACACATACACATACCCCTCCATGTTTTTAAAAGAAATTGCAATTATAATTCAAACTGAGAGATAACGAAATGCTCTACATCGAGATAAAAGAAAGAAATACTCTATCTCATCTACTTTCTCTCTGACAACGTTGGCAGAAAGATCAATGAAAGGAGTCACAGAAAAAGAAAGTCATCAATAAAACTGAACCTCTTTCCTCTCAATGTGGCAGGAGATGTGTGATATAGAGATGTCCAGGTCATTGGTTGACCAGAAGGACTTTTAATTCTTTTAATGTGAAAAAGAATTTTGCTTCCTGAAGAAATGAGATGCCGTATACCTCCCCTGTCATTTTTATCCCTTCCTCTAAGAAGTTAGCACCTCCAAAGATCCCCTTGCCCTCATCACTCTTTAAAGATTGCAATGTTTTCATTTCCAGGTTGCTCACAAATTGTGCAGGGCAGAAAGTATGAGCAGCTGAGGACCAGTTCTGGCTTCCACCTGACACTTAGTGAGGGAGCAAAGAGTCCTTTTATGTGTTCACTGATGACGTCAAACTGGTAGGCAGGGAGCAAAGCTCTGTGTGCTTGAAAACTGATGCTCTTTGGAAATGTATAACTTAGAGTCTCTCCTTGACCTGAGTAAGTGTGGATTTATTTACAAAAGCCAAAGAGGCATAGCCACACAAGACACCAAAGAAAAACAAGCCCGTGTCAATGGAAATCTTAGTATCTGAGAACTTAGCAGCAGTTATAGGTCTCCATGTTCATGAAAGCTCTGAGCCAAATTTCACCAGATAGAATGAGGGTCCTAAAAGAGGAGAATAGTAGGAAATGCATAGCAGCAAAGAAGAAAATGTACCAATTTTTAAAATCTTTATTTTTGCCTCTAACATAAACGTGCTTCCCTACCAAACCTCCTGCCTGATATACCTTTCTACTTCCCTCCTTTGTCAGTTGCTTGCTTCAGAGGCCACTGCTACCGTATGGATGCCTGATTAATCAGATCCAGTCTAGGGACGTGTGTTTCATCCAGGAGGCTCAGGATGTCAGCTCCATGTTTAATTCAAAACTAAAGCTTCTTTGGGTGAGCCTCAACATAAGCAAAGATAGCCAAGATTTCCCCTTCCATATAATATACCTACTGCAACGCAGGTATATAATTCACGTGAAATATGGAAGACCTGGTTTCGATCCCTGGGTTGGGAAGTTCCCCTGGAGGAGGGCATGGCAACCCACTCCAGTATCCTGAAGAATCCCCATGGACAGAGGAGACTGGTAGACTACAGTCCATGGAGTCACAAAGAGCTGGACATGACTGAGCAACTAAACACAGCATTCAGAACATAATATACCCGTGTTCTTCATTCTACTTTAATCTCCCTTCCTCCTATTCAGCATTCAATTGCTCACCTTAGCACAAGCATCATTTCCTTATAAATCTTCCTTACCATTCTCAGTTTTTGTTTTTTGCTGATATGGTCTCCTGAAATCATATTTCTTCCAAATACCTAACTCAGCTTTTAATTATAAACTCATCACTATGATTATTTGATTAATGTCTCTTTTTCCACTATTGCTTAGATTCATGGAAAAAGAGGATAACTGCTGTCTTCATTTTTCTACTTCTTTTTTCCCACCATAACATCCTAGTACCTAGAATATCGGGCAGGGATAAATAGCTACATTTGGGAGCTGTCCATTTCTCCACTGATTATTCGTATAAGAAAAGTCTGGCTTTTCATTATCCCCTAAAATCCATTTGCACAATTGTTGACACTGATATCCATATTGCTAAACTTAATGGACAATATTTCGGTCTTCATCTGCTTTGGTCTCTCAGTAACGTTCGACAGAGCTGACCTTCTTCTGCAGATGCATTCTTTCCCTGCTTCCAACACACAATGCCATCTGGTTTAGCTTCTACCTCAATGATCCCTCCGTAGGCTAATAACAAATTTAAATCTTTCCCACAGACTTCTCCACTGAGCTTTAGGCCTGAGTATCCAAATTTCTATACATCTGTTTTGTTTGGCTGTCTTAGAGAGATCACAGATTCAGCATTTGCAGAGAGGAATTCCTGAGTCACCACCCTTGCCTCCCTACCACTAACTTTTTCTAATATTTACTATTTCAGTTTAGGCACCAACATCTATTCCCTTATGCAAACCAGAAATCTAAGAATGATACTTGACAGTTCTCATAACCTACCCACAATATGCAATCTCATGCATTTTACATGCTTGAAATGTCTCAGGTTCACCCACTTCTCTCCATTTCCACCTCTGGCACTTTGATCCAAATGACCATTCTCTTTCACCCAAACTACTATAGTGAAAGTGAAAGTTGCTCAGTCATGTCAGATTCTTTTCGACCCCATGGACTGTATAGTCCATGGAATTCTCCAGGCCAGAATACTGGAGTGGGTAGCCTTTTCCCTTCTCTAGAGGGTCTTCCCAATAATAACCTCATAAATCGTCTACTGTCTTGACCACCATGCCTCTCCAAATGCATTCTCTACACAGAAGCCAGAATTAAATTCTTTTCCAAATCCAGACCTGATTTTGTCACACCACCCCCTGCTAAAACCTATCAAAGATTTACCACTGCTTATGAAATAAGACAAAAATCCTTCAAAAGCCCTTTATGACCCTACACAGTTCACCGCACAGCCATCTCTCTGGCCATTTCTTGTTGCTTGCCCTTGTTTCCCTGGCTTTCTTTCAATTCCAAGAAAGTCAAATGTTCTCTCTCTGTTGAGCACTTTCATGTCTGCTATTTCCTTTCCCTCCATCATACTCCCTGTTCTCTTCCCATTTTACTGTTCATAACCTTCCTAGCTACATCAATTTTCTTGATTATATGCTTTCTCTTTAATAGCACTAATAATAGCAGAAATTCTATGTGTAGAGTGTGTTTGTTTGATTAATGTCTGTCTGCCCACAAGACTAGAATTTCTGAGAGCATGGGATCTGGGTCAAATTTTGCTCAACTCACTATCCTCAGAATCTATCACAGTGCTGGTAAATCATAGTCGTTCAATAAATATTTGAAAAACGAACAAAAATTTCACCAATTTCATTTTCTTGAACTTAATAGCAGTTTTAGGTTGGAAACGTGACAGCTCACAAGGGCTAGAAAGGACTTTTCGGATGGACTATTTCATAACAACAAATTTGTAAAAGCTAAAATGAGTGCTTTAACTCTAGGAGATAAGTGAGAACATTTCACCATAGCCTTTTCTCCTAAATTCAAACTTACCACTTGAAATCCATGCTGTGAACTGTTCTTTTCTTCATTTTCTTTTGTTTCAGATGTCCTGACAGGCTTAAGGGGTCACTGTCAACCAGGACAAAAACAGTTGGGATCTGAATGCGTTTGCATGTCTCCAGAAGAAGACTGTGGGTAAGAGATACTCTCTGGACTGAGCTTGGGAACTGAGAAAACCAGTCTAGTGTAACCAACTTCATGAAGGAGCCGGGCTTCTTAAAGCATGAATACAAAGCATATTAATTTTTAATATAACTGATACCCCCTGTGCTCTGTTGAATTCTTCCTTCCCCACTGAGTAGCAGGCATTCTTAATTATCTCTCAGCCTTGTTCCCTAAGTTTGCATAGCTTTTGTACTAAAACAGTTTCATTCTGGTGATAAAGACATTTCTATCCTGTTTAAAGCATCAGACACAATTATCTCAAAGCCTTCTTCTCCCCACTAAGTATAGGGGCAAAGTTGTGACTCCAAGAGGTTGGAGTAGAGAAAGAGGTATGAGCATGGACTTCACACACACATGAACACACACAAACACACACACCTCTTTGTTAGTTTATCCTTTCACATGTTGGCAGAGAGCATAAAGAAAAATGATATATCCTTATATGGCTGCCATGACTCTCTGTTGTTATAATTGCCTTTTTCTACATAAACAAACCCAGGAGTGTCGAGTGCTTATTAATGTCAGGACTACATTCATGGGAGTAAAATCCAAAGTGAGACTCTCTTAAGGAAAAATTTTGTTTCTCTATCTTACAAAATAAATTCATGGGGAAGGCAGTCTAGGGATGGTCTGGTGATTCTTTTCTTTCAGATAGAACTGGAGCTCCTTCCTGCTGTCTGTTCTGCTATGCTTTTTTTTAATCTAATATTCATACTTTATTTTTTATTGAGGTATAGCTGATACTTTCTTTCTTTTTATTAA
The DNA here is from genome assembly GCF_003369695.1 of Bos indicus x Bos taurus. NCBI lineage: Eukaryota > Metazoa > Chordata > Mammalia > Artiodactyla > Bovidae > Bos > Bos indicus x Bos taurus. The sequence goes on from NC_040095.1 coordinate 33,171,123, forward strand.
AGTTGTCTATTCTAACATTCTTGAAGTTATATCATGGTCCAAGATTTCTCTGCTGGAGTACAATAGAAGGAAGACCAGAAATGGACACATGCTCTCTTTTTAAGGAGAGTTCCTGGGGGATTCATCACGGCTTCCATTTCACTACTCTTCTCTTGTTCACATGGCCATGTGGCCCTGCAAGGGAGGCGATGAAATGCCTAGAATCAAAATCATTGGCTAGAAGCAAAAGCATTTTTTCAATAAAATTCTGTTCAATTCAGTTCAGTCGCTTAGTCATGTTCGACACTTTGTGACCCCATGGACCACGGCACAACAGGCCTCCCTGTCCATCCCCAAATCCCAGAGTTTACTCAAACTCACGTCCATCGAGTCGGTGATGCCATCCAACCATTTCATCCTCTGACGTCCCCTTCTCCTCCTGCCCTCAATCTTTCCCAGCATCAGGGTCTTTTCCAGTGAGCCAGCTGTTCGCATCAGGTGGCCAAAGTATTGGAGTTTCAGCTTCATCATCAGTCCTTCCAATGAACACCCAGGACTGATCTCCTTTAGGATGGACTGGTTGGATCTCCTTGCAGTCCAAGGGACTCTCAAGAGTCTTCTCCAACACCACAGTTCAAAAGCATCAATTCTTTGGCACTCAGCTTTCTTTATACCCCAACTCTCATATCCATACATGATTACTGGAAAAACCATAGCCTTGACTAGATGGACCTTTGTTGGCCAAGTAATGTCTCTGCTTTTTAATATGCTGAAATTTAATATAACTTTCTTTCCAAGGAGTAAGAGTCTTTTAATTTCATGGCTGCAGTCACCATCTGCAGTGATTTTGGAGCCCAAAAAATAAAGTCAGCCACTGTTTCCACTGTTTCCCCATCTATTTGCCATGAAATGATGGGACCAGATGCCATGATCTTAGTTTTCTGAATGTTGAGCTTTAAGCCAACTTTTTCACTCTCTTCTTTCACCTTCAAGAGGCTCTTTAGTTCTTCTTCACTTTCTGCATAAGGGTGGTGTCATCTGCATATCTGAGGTTATTGATATTTCTCCCAGCAAACTTGATTCCAGCTTGTGGTTCATCCAGCCCAGCATTTCTCATGATGTACTCTGCATATAAGTTAAATAAGCAGGGTGACAATATATAGCCTTGATGTACTCCTTTTCCTATTTGGAACCAGTCTGTTGTTCCATGTCCAGTTCTAACTGTTGCTTCCTGACCTGCATACAGATATTTCAAGAGGCAGGTCAAGTGGTCTGATATTCCCAACTCTTTCAGAATTTTCCACAGATATTGTGATCCACACAGTCAAAGGCTTTGGCATAGTCAATAAAGCAGAAATAGATGTTTTTCTGGAACTCTCTTGCTTTTTCCATGATCCAGGGAATGTTGGCAATTTGATCTTTGGTTCCTCTGCCTTTTCTAAAACCAGCTTGAACATCTGGAATTTCACAGTTCACGTATTGCTGAAGCCTGGCTTGGAGAATTTTCAGCATGACTTTACTAGAGTACGAGATGAGTGCAATTGTGTGGTGTTTAAGCATTCTTTGGCATTTCCTTTCTTTGGGATTGGAATGAAAACTGACCTTTTCCAGTTCTGTGGCCACTGCTGAGTTTTCCAAATTTGCTGGCATATTGAGTGCAGCACTTTCACAGCATCATCTTTTAAGATTTGAAATAGCTCGACTGGAATTCCATCACCTCCACTAGCTTTGTTCGTAGTGATGCTTCCTAAGGCCCACTTGACTTCACATTCCAGGATGTCTGACTCTAGGTGAGTAATCACACCATCGTGATTATCTGGGTCATGAAGATCTTTTTTGTACATTTCTTCTGTGTATTCTTGCCACCTCTTCTTAATATCTTCTGCTTCTGTTAGGTCCATACTATTTCTGTCCTTTATTGAGCCCATCTTTGCATGAAAGTTTCCCTTGGAATCTCTAATCATCTTGAAGAGATCTCTAGTCTTTGCCATTCTATTATTTTCTTCTATTTCTTTGCACTGATCACTGAAGAAGACTTTCTTATCTCTCCTTATTATTCTTTGGAACTCTGCCTTCAAATGGGTTTATCTTTCCTTCTCTCCTTTGCTTTTTGCTTCTCTTTTCACAGCTATTTGTAAGGCCTCCTCAGACAGCCATTTTGCTTTTTTGCATTTCTTTTTCTTGGGGATGGTCTTGATCCCTGTCTCCTGTACAATGTCACAAACCTCCATCCATAGTTCATCAGGCATTCTGTCTATCAAATCTAGTCCCTTAAATCTATTTCTCACTTCCACTGTATAATCATGAGGTATTTGATTTTAGTCATACCTGAATGGTCTATGATTTTCCCTACTTCTTCAATTTAAGTCTGAATTTGGTAATAAGGAGCTCATGATCTGAGCCACAGTCAGCTCCTGGTCTTGTTTTAGCTTCTGTATACATCTCTTTGCATCTTTGGCTGCAAAGAATATAATCAATCTGATTTCAGTGTTGGCCATCTGGTGATATCCATGTGTAGAGGCTTCTCTTGTGTTGTTGGAAGAGGGTGTTTGCTATGACCAGTGCGTTCTCTTGGAAAAACTTTATTAGCCTTTGCCCTGCTTCATTCTGTACTCCAAGGCCTAATTTGCCTGTTACTCCAGGTGTTTCCTGACTTCCTGCTTTTGCATTCCAGTCCCCTATAATGAAAAGGACATATTTTGGGGGTGTTAGTTCTAAAAGGTCTTGTAGGTCTTCATAGAACCGTTCAACTTCAGCTTCTTCAGCGTTACTGGTCCAGGCATAGACTTGGATTACCATAAATTGAATGGTTTGCCATAGAAATGAACAGAGATCATTCTGTCATTTTTGAGATTGCATCCAAGTACTGCATTTTGGACTCTTTTGTTGATCATGATGGCTACTCCATTTCTTCTAAGGGATTCCTGCTGACACTAGTAGATATAATGGTCATCTGAGTTAAATTCACCCGTTCCACTCCATTTTAGTTTGCTGATTCCTTTAGAATGTCAACGTTCACTCTTGCCATCTCCTGTTTGACCACTTCCAATTTGCCTTGATTCATGGACCTAACATTCCAGGATCCTATGCAGTATTGCTCTTTACAGCATCAGATCTTGCTTCTGTCACCAGTCACATCCACACCTGGGTGTTGTTTTTGTTTTGGCTCCTTCCCTTCATTCTTTCTGGAGTTATTTCTCCACTGATCTCCAGCAGCATATTGCACATCCATCTTTCAGTGTCCTATCTTTTTGCCTTTTCATACTGTTCATGGGGTTCTCAAGGCTAGAGTACTGAAGTGCTTGCCATTCCTTTCTCCAGTGGACCACATTCTGTCAGAACTCTCCACCATGACCTGTCTGTCTTGGGTGGTCCTACATGGTGAATAAAATTAGAGTTAAGTTACTGAGGAAGAGGATGAATAAATGGTGAAATAATAAGTCAACAGACTGTGTCCAGTTGTGATATTTCACTTTTTATATATTTTAAACAATGCAGGCTGTTCTAGGGCAATTTTCATCTTTATTTTTTATTTTTTTAATATAAATTTATTTATTTTAATTGGAGGCTAATTACTTTACAATATTGTATTGGTTTTGCCATACATCAACATGAATCTGCCACGGGTGTACACATGTTCCCCATCCTGAACCCCTTTCCCACCTCCCTCCCCATACCATCACTCTGGGTCATCCCAGTGCACCAGCCCCAAGCATCCTGTATCATAAATCGAACCTGGACTGGCAATTCATTTCACATATGATATTATATGTGTTTCAATGCCATTCTCCCAAATTATCCCACCCTCGCCCTCTCCCACAGAGTCCAAAAGACTGTCCTATACATCTGTGTCTCTTTTGCTGTCCATGTACATAATTGTTGGGGCTTCCCAGGTGGCTCAGTGATAAAGAATTCACCTGCCAATGCAGGAGGCACAGGTTCGATCCCTGGGTCAAGAAGATCCCCTGAAGAGGGGAACGGCAACCCACTGCAGTATTCTTGCCTGGAAAATCCCATGGACAAGGAGCCTGCTGGGCTACAGTTCATGGAGTCACAAAGGGTCAGACACAACTTGGCGACTAAACAGCAGCAGCAGCAGTTCATAATTGCTACCTTTGAATTTTTCTTCTATTTCTTTTCACCCAGGTTTTTTTTTCAGCTTTAACACTGATCGCCTCTCACATTCTTCTGAGTTCCAAGTAAACAAACGCTTGTAGAGACACTTTGTTTATTTATTTATTTGTGAGAACACTACAGGGACTTTTTCTGTAACATTCCACTGTTGTAATTCAGCCCAAAGTTGGCTCTGTCTACCTTCCTAAGAATCGACCACAAGTGGTCCGCCTTGTATGAGCTACTGCTGCCGGTGGGTCTCCTCACCCAGAAGATGGCCTTCTAGGGAGAACTCACAACATTCACATTGTCCATGTAACCAGAGGGAACTTCTTTCTTTGTCTTTGCAATACCAGACTATGAGAGTACAGACTGTCCTCTAGAACTGTCTGAATTTCAGCTCAGCCCTCCCTCTCCAGCCTCTTCCTATACTCCTCAGTTCTCTTTGATATGCCATCAAAGGTGTTTGTGAAAGTGACTGGCCCCACAGCTTAAGTTCCCTGAACTTAGAAAGTGGCTTTTTGTTCTCTCTCTGGGCTTCAGTTCCTGGAAACAAATTTACACACTGGTGCACTGATTTTTAACTCTGAAGTTGACATCGGAGAAGAAACTCAGGTTTGGAGTAATCAAGTTCTTGTCCTCTCAGCAAGAGAAAGACTATGGCTATCTTCTTGTTAGCAGGACCCATCTCTTTACTTAGATTTAGTGACTTATTCAGAGATCGACCTAAAAACTCATGCTCTTAGTCACAATACAAACACACTTGCAATGCTATATAATTATGTATAAGACTTTGGTGTTGCAATTGAGTTCAGGGGAAGTGCAGACTAAAATAGTCTAGGTTGATCAGGATTAATGTAGCCAAGAATTGATCTGAACATAGACAGCCAGAGAGGGGAGACAGTGCAACATGGATTGAGCAAGGCATGGGATGGTAGCAAAGGAAGAATAATCTTGTCAGTCTAGAAAATGCTCAATACATTGTCAGGTAATAAAAAGGGATTAAGGAGGATGGGAAACTGATTCTAGAAAGGAAAGTTGATTGGATGAATTCAAAATACGGAAGATTTTGATTATCAGAATTAACGAATTCAGACTTTAATTTGAAGGCAATTGTGAGTAGTAACAAGCTTAAAATGAAATTTTTTTTAAGGAAAATGAATCCCAGAGCATGCAAGATTAAATGAGAGACTGAAAGAAGAGAAACTGGGGGGAAGAGAGTAAGGGGTACAGAACTAGGTGGTAAGATAACATATGAGTTGGCTACACACCATCTTTTCTAGTCTTCATGTATAAATGCTTGCTTTTCTCTCCCGTACAGCCATTATTCAGAAGAAATCTGTGTGCTTGATACAACATCCAGCGATTACTTTACTTCATCTGCTTGTAAGCTTTTGGCTGAGAAATGTTTAAATAATCAGCAACTCCATTTTGTACATATTGGTTCATGCGAAGAGGGTCCACAGTTAAAATGGGGTCTGGAAAGGATAAAACTTTCATCCAGTAGCACAAAGAATGAATCCTGTGGCTATGACACCTGCTACAACTGGGAAAAATGTTCAGGTAAGCTCCAGTGGTAATTCATACTAGAAAAGCTATCACTTAACCTTCATCTCAGCTGCTGCTACTAAGTCGCTTCAGTCGTGTCCGACTCTGTGCGACCCCATAGACGGCAGCCCAACAGGCTCTGCCGTCCCTGGGATTTTCCAGGCAAGAATACTGGAGTGGGTTGCCATTTCCTTCTCCAATGCATGAAAGTGAAAAGTGAAAGTGAAGTCACTCAGTCGTGTCCGACTCTTAGCGACCCCATGGACTGCAGCCCACCAGGCTCCTCTGCCCATGAGATTTTCCAGGCAAGAGTACTGGAGTGGGTCGCCATTGCCTTCTCCATCACCTCAGCTAGTACATCTTATTTGTATTTATACACTGTTTCTTATAAATAACCTTTCCTTAATCAAAACTAATTCTTTTTTCATTATAAAAAAGTGTTAGGAAATGAGTTAAATAGAAGGGAAAATTAGAACCCAACCTATCCACAATTAGAAATAACTACTTTAACAACTTTGGTGTAAATCTTTCCAGTCTTTTTCTGTACATACATAATCAGGCCCACCCGTCGTCCCCAAGTAAGAACACCCATCCTGATCTCATGCTTCAGTATCCCTCTTCCCCACCTTTGGAGGGCCTTTATCAAATTGTCTAAGTTTTCTCTGGCAGATGGAACCAGCTTGGGCCAGCATAGGTAGAGTGCCTTGAGCCTGGACTGGGTTCCTCACCAGTACCAATTACCAGAAGCATCTGCCTCAAGTGTTTTGAAGTCCCTTTGTAGTGGCTGGGATCAGCCCATGCTGGTAGGGTTCACAGGCAGGATGCCTTGAACCCACATGAGATCCCTTGTGAGCCCAAGCCCTGTTCCCCTCTTGTGGGACATTCTTCTACCCTCTACTGCTTCTCTCCTCATTAGGTGTGATGTCCCAAGAAGCTCTAGGACTCTATCTACAGAGTCCTTCCCGGCTCAGAGCTAGACCCTCATTCCCAGAGAGCAGCCTGGTGAGCCACTGGCCAGCAGGGTAGTCTTTCTCAAAACTGCTTGAGATCGGAATGCTAGTAAGGAGTTGACACTAATTTAGAATGACTTCAGTCATTTATATAAAAGAAACACCCCATTTAAAAATTCCCTGGAGCCTCACACACCTCAGGGATGGCATTGTTTACGTTACATGTTTGAAAAAAATAGGATCATATACTGCATCTTATTTTATATATTGCTGTTTTTTTCACTTTGATGTATCATGAAACTATTTCCATATCATTATATATTATTCTGCCACATAATTTTCAATGTCTGCAAAAGCTCATATGGGCATTTTGTGATTTTACTTAATCAATCTTTAATTTGATATTTAGATTTTCCCCCAGATTTTGCTGTTAGAAACAGGGCTGTGATAGACAAATCTATCACAGGTAAATTTATACTCCAAGATTCTATCCTTAGATTACACTTAAATGGAATGTTTCTAGATAAATACTATTTTAAAATAGAAAGTCATTGTTGATGCTATGTATCAACTTGCTTTCTAGAAACGTCTTTATCATATTATATTCATATTTACAGGGTGTGATAAAGACTGCCTTCCACACCCTCACCAAACCTTGGAGCTATTACCCGTTTATATCTCTGCCTATTTGATACTTAAAAAGTAGTATTACATTTCTATTTTCTGTAAGTGTATTGCCTATTGGCATTTCATTTGTGAATTGCTTACAAGCAGAAACTTCACAGCAGTGCATTTGCACTAAGGTGAACTTGGAACCTGAAATAGTTCGACTGAATTTCATATAATACATAAATATGGGTTGAAGATTAGGACCTAACAGAACTCAAATAGGCAGCTAGATTTCCCTCTGGCTCATCTTCAAAAAATCATCTGAAATCGAGGCATAAAGTAAGCAACGGGAACTTACTGAATTGTTAACATCTACCTTTTGCTGAAGCCACTTTAGTTTTGCAAAAACAAAGATAAAAACCTTATTATTACCCTTGACTTCTCTTTCACTTTTCAACCCAGTTCTTTGAGTCAGTCCTGGAAAAAGGGAGAGGCGTTATAAACCAAATCCAGGCTTTTCTCAATCCACTTAAAGCTGATTATCAAGGTCCAGCTCCCTTGACAGGTGGCAGGATGGAATCCATGACAGAAGGTCACCATGATTGGCACAGCCAACAGGCCATCTGATGGTGGCTACTCAGCAGGTCACTCTCTGGGGCTTCTCACCTTGTGCCCCGAATAAAGCAATTTCACATCAGTTCAGTTCCGTCGATTAGTCATGTCCGAATCTTTACAACCCTATGGACCACAGCATGCCAGGCCTCCCTGTCCATCATTAACTCCCGGAGTTTACCCAAACTCGTGTCCATTGAGTCGGTGATGCCATCCAACCACCTCATCCTCCATCCCCTTTTCCTCCTGCCTTCAATCTTTCCCCAAATCAGGGTCTGTTCAAATAAGTCAGCTCTTCGTATTAGGTGGCCAAAATATTGGAGCTTCAGCCCCAACATCAGTCCCTCCAATGAACACCCAGGACCGATTTCCTTTAGGATGGACTGGTAGGATCTCCCTGCAGTCCAAGGGACTCTCAAGAGTCTTCTCCAACACCACAGTTCAAAAGCATCAATTCTTTGGCGCTCAGCTTTCTTCACAGTCCAACTCTCACATCCGTACATGACTACTGGAAAAACCATAGCCTTGACTAGACGGACCTTTGTTGGCTAAGTAATGTCTCTGCTTTTTAATATGCTATCTAGGTTGGTCATAACTTTCCTTCCAAGGAGTAAGAGTCTTTTAATTTCATGGCTGCAATCACCATCTGCAGTGAGTTTGGAGCCCCCCACAATAAAGTCAGCCACTGTTTCCACTGTTTCCCCATCTATTTGTCATGAAATGATGGGACCAGATGCCATGATCTTCGTTTTATGAATGTTGAGCTTTACGCCAACTTTTTCACTCTCCTCTTTCACCTTCATTAAGAGGCTCTTTAGTTCTTCACTTTCTGCCGTAAGGGTGGTGTTATCTGCATATCTGAGGTTATTGATATTTCTCCCGGCAATCTTGATTCCAACTTGTGGTTCATCCAGCCCAGCGTTTCTCATGATGTACTCTGCATATAAGTTAAATAAGAGGGTGACAATATATAGCCTTGATGTACTCCTTTTCCTATTTGGAACCAGTCTGTTGTTCCATGTCCAGTTCGAACTGTTGCTTCCTGACCTGCATACAGGTTTCTCAAGAGGCAGGTCAGGTGGTCTGGTATTCCCCTCTCTTTCAGAATTTTCCACAGTTGATTGTGATCCACACAGTCAAAGGCTTTGGCATAGTCAATAAAGCAGAAATAGATGTTTTTCTGGAAGTCTCTTGCTTTTTTGATGATCCAGCGGATGTTGGCAATTTGATCTCTGGTTCCTCTGCCTTTTCTAAAACCAGCTTGAACATCTGGAAGTTCACATATTGCTGAAGCCTGGCTTGGAGAATTTTGAGCATTACTTTACTAGCGTGTGAGATGAGTGCAATTAGTTTGAGCATTCCAATTTCACGTAGGAGATGGAAAACCAGGCGTAAATACTTACATTGTTTGACTCTAATCATTGTTCAATCATCATGTAGGTAAGCATTACTATTCATTTTTTTGTTGCCTGACCAACACCATTACCTAACTGACATCTCTCTCAGAGACAATAATTTGTGGTAGACAAGAGCTGAAAGTACTATACAACTATGTATTTATTTAAAATTTGGATTTAAAACATAAACTTTTTCTCTAAAAATTATAATGTAAGAACATTATTGCAAAAATACATACAAAAATAAAAGGGACTTGGACAGCAGGAAGGACAAATGGTGCCTGTCTGTACCACAGTAGGTAGCACAGGTATTCGGGGATGTGTTTAGTGTTAACATCTATTTTCCTTGTTTATCATGGAGAAAGGTCTTCATGCAACTCCTCTGTTTCAAAGAGTTTCTTTTTTTCCCCCCCTTTTTCTTTTCCTACAAATTACTCTTTCCAAATTTGGCTGAGTAACAATCATGACTTATGATTTAGTCAAAATATATCTTTATTATTAGCTCTTTGCTTAGTGTATGCATGCTTAGCCCCTAGGTTAGGTCCAACTCTTTGTGACCCTTACGTATATCTAAATCCCACAGCCACCAGGATCCTAAGCTTGTCTTTAAAAAAGAGCAGTCAACTAAAACTGTAGTCACAATCTGAAAGTAGAGAGTTATTTTGTTTGGTGGGAACATCTAGGACCTTGAGCCTGAGCCCAGGAGACAGGATCTCAGTAGCTCTGAGAAAACTGCTCCAAGGATGTGGGAGGGGGAGTCAGGCTCTATACAAGTTTGCAACAAAGGGAGCAGGCCCTCTGAACATCAAAGATCAGATACCAAGTTAAGGAATTTAGCATTCTTTGTATGGGAAGATGCAAGCCTCTCTGCTCTCTGAACTCATTCCTTTCATATGCACCTCAGCTATCTAGAGCCGATCCTGTTTCCTTCCTTGTTCACCTTAAGGAGTGGCAGATGGCTGCTTCTTGCATTTCCCCAGCTCCTCAGCAATCACTGCAGGTGGTGGCAGCATCTGCTAGGTCTCAGTTTTGGGAGGCCTCCTTCACATTTGGAAGCCAGAAATCGCTGATGGCTATGACTGTGATTAAGTCATTCAGTCATGTCTGACTCTTTGCGACCCCATGGACTGTAACCTACCAGGCTCCTCTGTTCATGGGGATTCTCCAGACAAGAATACTGAAGTGGGTTGCCATGTTCCCCTTCAGGGGAACTTCCCAACCCAGGGATCAAACTCAGGTCTCCTGCATTGCAAGCAGATTCTTTACCTGCTGAGCCACCAGGAAAGCCCAATGGCTGTGACATTTCTTGTTTATTGATATGGCAGGAATTATTTTCATTTCACAGAAATATAAAGTTTGAATACTTAACAAATATTGGTCAAGTTAGCAGAATGTCTTGGGGTAGTAAAAATAAAGCATAAACCTTACTTAATAAGAGAGTTAAGTCATTTAAAATATCCTTTGATCCTACACACAGTCCAAAAACTGAAGCATTTTCCCCCCTAAAGATATGATCTGCCTGTGCCAGCCTTCTTTAGCTGGTGAGCAAAAGTCAGTGTCACAGAGATATCTGTTCATGTGGCACTCCAGAACAAAAGTATGACCACAGCATTTATGAAAAGAGGAAACAAAAAACGTATTTCATACTCAATCTACCCATGACAGGCTAGGGTATTATTAATTTTGAGTTGAATTCAATGTCATCTTGATTAAATTGTGTTCTTGATTACACTGTATAGTCTGCTACCCTTTTCCTTCTCTATCTAAAATGAAATGAGAAAAAGTTTAAAGTGGAACTTCAAAGTAACATGAAATTCACTTTTCAAAAGTTGGAACACAAGAGCCTTCCCAAGGAGTCTAATTTTGTGGCATTAAATGTTTTGTCTAAATTTCAAAAATATCTACCAAGAGGGGAAAATGTATTCAATAAACATCCTTTTAGTATCCCCTATGCTAAAGTCATTGTTCAAAGTAAGGTGAGGGGTATAGTGATAAAGGATGTTTATATCCTCAAATTGTTCACAGTTGGAATAACATTCCACAGTGTTGTTGTTTAGTCATCAAGTCGTGTCCAACTTTTTGTGACCCCATGGACTGTAGCCCACCAGGCTCCTCTGTCCGTGGGATTTCCCAGGCAAGAGTACTGGAGTGGGTTGCCATTTCCTTCTCCAGGGGATCTTCCCAACCCAGGGATCAAACTCACTTAGCATGTAGATTCTTTACCACTAAGCCACCAGGGAAGCCCCAAAATTTCACAATAATTACATGAATACATTTAATGCAAGACAGTATGTGATAAGAGCTATAAGAGAGATAAATATCTTATCACCTGGAAGGGTTTCGTTAGGATGGAAGCATGAAAACCGACTGTTGGAGGTGGCAGGAAGGGCCTCTTCATGCTGGTAACCTGAAAATCATCTTGCTAAGAGCACTTAGGTTATAACCGTACTGCAGGAGTGGTGACCATGGCCTTTCCACAAGCCTGGGGACCTGACATCCTCTCTAGAGGTAGAGCTGTCTCCTGTTCTTTGTCAAATCCTAGAGTTTCCAATAACAAACAAGACTGTCCCCAACTAAAATCTTCTCTAGCTGGTTGACAAAGAAGGTAAAAGGGAAATTCATGTCTTTTCAAGAAATGCTTCCTACCATGGACGGGAAGTTTATGTGCTTACAAAATCTCCCCATTTCCTTTTGCTGTTTTCTCCCATCAGTTGAGATACATGAGAAAGAGTTGATATTTGCCCAAAAGAAGCTACAGACTGTTTCTCAGTCTGACTCAGATATTTTGGCAACATAAATTATCCCAAATCCATCGAATACTTTTCTTTTTGAATACTTATATCTGCACCCCAAATTCAGAATTGAAACCAATTGATGAAGCAGAATTAATTGAGCACCTTGTTAAGAGCTGGTTGGGACAAACATAAGGATGAGTCGTGGTTACTGCTTTCTCACACAGTCTTGGGAGAAAGACATATGAAAAGCTAGCTTTCTCCAGGGGAATCTATCCAATCTAGGGATTGAACCCCAATCTCCCGCATGGCAGGCAGATTCTTTACCATCCAAGCCACCAGGGAAGCTAATTAACAAAAAATTATAAAAATGTCAAATGTAGTACTGAGAAATTTACACCATTAAAATTTAGTTATAGAAAACCTTGGTGGGGGATATGTGGCTATACAATGCTTCATGGAGGAGGCAAGGCTTATAGGCATTGGACATGTGCGGGAATATTGGAAAGAGCATACCAGTCTGGCAAAAGAAGGGAATAGGATGGGCAATGGACAAAAACTGGACCACCCTTGGGGTCCTTATTGGGAAACAGAGCGCGAGTCACCCTATCTGGGATGAAGAAAGCAGAGAATATCTGCTGCAAAGGGATATTGAGGCCAAATGGTGGAAGACCTTGAACTTTGATTAAATGAGCCTATATCCCTTTACTCTAAAATGATTTAATATACTTGGCTTTGGTAACTTTACCCCAAATGGTCATTTTAAAACTCTTTCATGAATACAAGATTTATATGAATTATGAAGTGATGGGGTGGTTTTGAAACCAAGCCTGAGAAAAGTATCACCCAATTTCACTGCTTATTAAAATCCAGATTCCCAGTCATAACCTAGGAATATTCTAGGAAGAAATAAAAAAATGCAGTGCAGAATTATAAGAAGGCAGCCCTATAAGTCATTTATGATTTAAAACCTGCCTCTACCACTTACTAAATCGTGGGACATTGGGCAAATCACTCAGCCTCTCTGAGCTGACTTCGTCTGTAGGGTTAGTACGATACCTTGTAGTTCATATGTTCATTGTGAGGCTTAAATGAAATAATGCATGCAAAGCACTTGGTATATTCTGTGGTTTCATCATGCATGCTCAATAAGTGATATAAGTATTCCGAGGTGGCGCCAATGAGAAAAGAACACGAAGGACAGTTTGAAGACTTTGTGGAAATGGATTGACAGGAGGTAGAAAATATGCCAGCAAATTTGGAAAACTCAGCAGTGGCCACAAGACTGGAAAAGGTCAGTTTTCATTCCAATCCCAAAGAATGCCAAAGAATGCTCAAACTACCGCACAATTGCACTCATCTCACACGCTAGTAAAGTAATGCTCAAAATTCTCCAAGCCAGGCTTCAGCAATATGTGAACTATGAACTTCCTGATGTTCAAGCTGGTTAGAAAAGACAGAGGAACCAGAGATCAAATTACCAACATCCACTGGATCATGGAAAAAGCAAGAGAGTTCCAGAAAAACATCTCTTTCTGCTTTATTGACTATGCCAAAGCCTTTGACTGTGTGGATCACAATCAACTGTGGAAAATTCTGAAAGAGAGGGGAATACCAGACCACCTGACCTGCCTCTTGAGAAACCTGTATGCAGGTCAGGAAGCAACAGTTAGAACTGGACATGGAACAACAGACTGGTTCCAAATCGGGAAAGGAGTACGTCAAGGCTGTATATTGTCACCCTGCTTATTTAACTTATATGCAGAGTACATCATGAGAAACGCTGGGCTGGATGAACCACAAGCTGGAATCAAGATTGCCAGGAGAAATATAAATAACCTCAGATATGCAGATGACACCACCCTAAGGGCAGAAAGTGAAGAACTAAAGAGCTTCTTGACGAAAGTGAAAGAGGAGAGTGAAAAAGTTGGCGTAAAGCTCAACATTCATAAAACGAAGATCATGGCATCTGGTCCCATCACTTCATGGCAAATAGATGGGGAAACAGTGAAAATAGTGTCAGACTTTATTTTGGGGGCTCCAAACTCACTGCAGATGGTGATTGCAGCCATGAAATTAAAAGACGCTTACTCCTTAGAAGAAAAATTATGACCAACCTAGACAGCATATTTTAAAAAGCAGAGACATTACTTAGCCAACAAAGGTCCGTCTAGTCAAGGCTATGGTTTTTCCAGTGGCCATGTATGGATGTGAGAGTTGGATGGTGAAGAAATCTGAGCGCTGAAGAATTGAGTCTTTTGAACTGTGGTGTTGGAGAAGACTCTTGAGAGTCCCTTGGACTGCAAGGAAATCCAACCAGTCCATCCTAAAGGAGATCAGTCCTGGGTGTTCATTGGAAAGACTGATGTTGAAGCTGAAACTCCAATACTTTGGCCACCTCATGCGAAGAGTTGACTCACTGGAAAAGACCCTGATGCTGGGAAAGATTGAGGGCAGGAGGAGAAGGGGACGACAGAGGATGAGATGGCTGGATGGCATCACTGACTCGATGGACGTGAGTCTGAGTGAACTCCGGGAGTTGGTGATGGACAGGGAGGCCTGGCGTGCTGTGATTCATGGGGTTGCAAAGAGTCGGACACGACTGAACGACTGAACTGAACTGAGCAGCTGATTGGATGTGGCTAGTGAGGGAGAGGGAGGTGTCAGAGGTAGCCCAGCTCCTACATCTTACTGACTTACCAGCAGCCTCACCTCGCTTACATCCAGATGACTCCATTCAACCACAGTTGGGTCTTTTGAGTCAGTGCCTTTGTGCCCGCATTCTCACTCACTGCCACCAAAGTGCTTGCTGCACGGGGGAGGAGTCAGGTAAAATCAAATCCTAAAGCTCTATAGAGAGTCACACTGTCTCTCTCCTTGCAGCCACCACCTCCAAGTGTGTCTGCCTGTTACCCTCCCAGTGCACCAAGGGCGGAGACCAACTCTTCTGCGTCCAAATAGGATCATCAGCGAACGGGAAAACAATGAACATATGTGAAGTAGGAGCTGTAAAATGTGCCAAAAGGGAAATGGAAATACTGCATTCTGGGAGGTGTTAACACTAACACGATTACCCATAAAACAGAGTTACTGCCCCCCCCCCCACAAATAACCCCTACAAAAGGACACTGTTGAATAAACATCAGACTGGCACATTCAGGAGTTACCGACAAAAATCCTCAGGTGTTAGTTTCACACAATAATTCTTCCTGCCTCTCTCGTGTCTTCTCCCTCGTCCAGTTCCCATCCATGCAGCTCTATAGCATATCTCTAGGTAATAACTTCCACATCAATCTAGTAAATTCTTCAGTTCATGTCACACTAAAATGATTGGACTTCTGACGACCTTATGATGCCTGCTGTATTAAGCATACTGTAGAAATCAGAATAAAAATCATAATTTTCTTCAATGAATCAATAAACATAGAAATCTAAACAACTTGTCCAACACATTCTTGAAACCCAACTTTCATGCACTCATTCAATAAATAATTGGGAATGTCTGTAACAAACCTAGCACTATTTAGGGCTCTGGGGAACCAGCGCTGAATAAAACAGACAAAAGCCCTGGTCTTCATGACGCTCACGTTCTTGTGGAGGAAGACATACAGAACATAATAGAAGCATACAAAATATATAGTATGTTTGATGGTGATGATTCTTATGGAGAAGACAATACAGGGAAAAGTGAGTCCCATTCTTAAACCTCATCTTATGTGAGGAAATATTCCATAGTTAATAAGCATCATAGGAAGGACAACTGAATCCAAGTGGAAATTGCCTTGCTTAAAGTACTTAAATTCCTAAAGTTTCCTCCTTCTTAGGAGACTCTTTTTGCTTCAGCTAAAGTGCAACAGAAAGCTTTTAAGCTAAAAGTGTGTGATTGATGGAAAAATCATCAGAAAATTTCAAAAGAATAATTCTTAAGGTAAGTCATATCTATCATACTAGGCCCTACCAAGTAAACACCTGTTTCATAGAGAAGCTAGGGTGTCATTTTGAATTGGAGAAGAGAAACGTCTTTGGAGCAGTGGTTCTCCGGCATGAGGGTGCGTTGGAGTCACTTGGAGCACTTTTTAATACAGATGCCTACAACCCACCCCCAGTTCCTGGTTCAATAGGTCTGGGGTGGGGCCTGAGAATCTGTATTCCTACCAACAGCAGGTGGGACTGCTGATGATGATCACATTTTGAGAACTTTCAGTCTAGAAGTGGAGCCATCAAGCAGCTAATCCAATTACTAAAGTAATTGATCCCAACTTGAGCCAGTCAGTCTCCAAGCAGGTGAGTGGAAGCAGATTCCCTTCCTCTAAATCTCACTGGGATGCTCACCTAATGGAAGGGGCTATGAGTCACAGCCATCCAGCAGCACTCTTATTAGGCTTACACATTAAACGTCACTCCTCCTCCATCTCATTAAGATCTCAGCCAAAATCTAAAACATCTTACAGAGTTCCCTGGTGGTCCAGTGACTAGACTCTGCATCCCCACTGCAGGGGGCACAGGTTCAATCCCTGGTCAGGTAACTAAGATCTCACATGCTGAGCAGCACAGCAAAAAAAAAAAAAAAATACCTCTAAAACATCTTGCAATATCAAAGGATAAGTATGAGGAAGGGAAAAGCCTAGAAACAGAAAACCCATTTTCCTGGAATTGATCTTTGTCCAGGAGTCAGTGACCCATCTTTTCCCATCATGCAGCCTCACGCCCTTCTCACTACCAAAGTGGCACAGGCTACTCTTGTAAGTTTTGTGCCCTCAGCAAAACCAAGGTGCCAGAATGAAGGCAAAGTTTAGGCATTAAATAGTCCCACATTCAAAGGAGAGACACCAACAACTGAGTCCGGAAACTTTGCTCAGGACTGACTTGGCTCTGCTCTACCAGCTCTCACACCAGCACCATACCTTTCCAGGCTGTTCAGCAGGACTGGGGGTGACGGGGGGCGGGGGGGCTATGGGGCTCTGCAGGCGCAGGGAGGCAGTGCTCATAGTGAAGATCCTATTACCTCTCCAAAGTCCTTTTCTTCCCCTTGGTGAGGGGGAGGGAGATGCTCTAAGTATCCCCTGAGGCCAGGCAACCAAAGCCTTGAGAGAATCACTTGTCATGGTACCCATATCCAGGATATGTGATGCCACCCTCACTGGCTGGAGGCTGTGGAATCTTAGAACTACTGCTGGTGAGCAGGTTGCTGGAGGAGTTTCTGGAAGGTATGGATCCACACCAGAGCAATTCTCTCTTACATGAGCCCAAGACCTCTTACTGCCCAGGGCATGTGGGAGGCAGGGTGTTGACAAAATGGTCTGAATTGTTTCCATAGTGACAAGGGAGTGGTGTGGCATGACTGGGAAAAAAGATAGGTGCAGCCCTTTCTCCACCTCAATCCCAAGGCATAGACAAGGAATGGAGGACTTAGGTGAGTTACATGGATCCATAGGAAGGAGCACAGAGAAGAAGAAAGGCAGGAACTCTGAGGCCACCCTGTGTCTTGGACATGAACCTATTGGGAACACCAAAAGGAAGCATAGCTGCCTCTCTCACAGAAAGTTCTGGGAGACAGCATGGGTAAGAGTAAAGCAAAATACCACCCCAAGGAAACACAGGGGCCACCAATATCATAGAGTCAGATTTAGTAAGAACAAGTCCAGAGGGCATGCCCCATCACTGACTGTTGTATCAAGAAGCTTCTGCCATCTTTCCGAGTCCACTTCCTTCCAACAGCAGAGAACCAGATCCAACAGATGCAGGGGACAAGGGTGTCCTAGAATGAGACATGCCTCTGCCCATCACTTCTAAGAGGGGTGGGAAATTTGCAAGAACCGTTCTCATCCCTTCCCTACTCCGAGTCCTCTGACCAACAGGCCTGGCTGATACTGGAGGCAGGGAAGGAGATGAGATATAAATTGGATCTGAGATTAGAAACGTAAACTGGACTGACTTTTAAAAATAGTAACTGACCAGAAATCTATGTGACCTGTCTCAGACTTAATTGAGGCAAGAGAAGAATGGGGTTTGGCAGAGCATAGAGGAAAACTATGACTATTGCTAGTTTGTTGGAGCTACCATAGCAAAGCACTGCAAACTGGGCATCTTAGAACAATGAAAATACATTGTCTCACAGACCGAGGGGGCTAGAAATCCAAAATCAGTCTGTCCACCGGACCATGTTCTTTCTGAAGCTTATGGTAGAGAACTTTTCCCTGCTTCCTCTGGCTTTTGGCATTTGCCAGAAATGCTGCCCATTCCTTGGTTTGTAGATGCATCACTCTAGTCTTTGCTTCCATCATCTCATGGCCCTCTTCACTGCCTTCCTTCTGTGCGTATCTGTCTGCCTAAATGTGCATTACCTTAGGAGGACAGCAATCTTGTTGGATTAGGCCCCTCTAATGATCTCACCTGGAGAAGGCAATGGCACCCCACTCCAGTACTCTTGCCTGGAAAATGTCATGGATGGAGGAGCCTGGTAGGCTGCAGTCCATGGGGTCGCTAAGAGTCGGACATGACTGAGCGACTTCACTTTCACTTTTCACTTTCCTGCATTGGAGAAGGAAATGGCAACCCACTCCAGCGTTCTTGCCTGGAGAATCCCAGGGACGGGGAGCCTGGTGGGCTGCCATCTATGGGGTCGCACAAAGTCGGACACGACTGAAGTGACTTAGCAATGGCCTCACCTTAACTGTATTACATCTGTGAAGACCCTATTTCTAAATAAGGTTCTGTTTGCAAGTGCTAGGTGTTTGGACTTCAACTTGTCTTTTACTGCAGACACAATTCAATCCAGAGCACCCTGACCGGGGAAAAAAAAAAATATTTCCTATTTATACCCCATAATATAATCAAAGGTTTATACCAGCTATTACATTCATATTGTTTGATTAAAATCAGTCAAGCTTGCTTGCTTGAAATTATTTTGTTCTTATACTTGTAGTAATATTCCCTTTTAATGGTGATTAGTTGGTCTTTTTATCACTTTAGTTACCTTTGTTTCAAAGGATTTTTTGAGTGCATGAATCCATTAAAGTTTGCATTAGGCTAATTTGCATACCACTTACCAGTTGAATTTTTCACACCCTGACATTAATATTAATATAACAATTTAGTACAATAAGTGTTAAAAGCTAGTGATAAAATTGTCACCTGAAGCAAAGAGCAAAACTGAGACATATTAAATACCTGGAGTTTGGACCTAGAATCTCCAGTGCTGTCCTAGAAGATTAAATAAATTCTAGATCAAAGGTAAAAGCTTTATCCTCTTAGGCTAGAGATGAATGCTAAGCACTCATACTGGTAACTTAAGCAATTGGAAACCAACTCAAGTCCATTTTTTATATGGATTTTAATTTTTTGTTGATTCTACAAAATAAATGGGACCTCAGTTTAAAGAACTTTATAAATAGACATGCTATAAATCTCAAATGTCCTAGAAGCAGAGTTCTAAGACTAGATTTTTTCTAGTCCTCTGGTGTGGTAACATTCAAGCTTAACCAAATATTTCCTCTTTTTGGTAATCTTCAGTAAAGCTCAGTAAATTTTAGACTACATTGTTACTCTTTCTACAAAGGCCTACAACTCCCACAACCAACATTCCTTAGAGTTAAAATTTAAGCTATTCTGTTCTCCTGAAGAGCACCCACAACTAAACAGAACCCATATCCCTTCCTACATTCTAATTCTGAGTAACAAGGATCTAATAGATCATGCTGGGTCTGGTCGGTGCTGGGCACCAAATATCCTGAGGCTGGATTAATTGGATTCTGGATGGCTGGCTGTCTCCAAGGTCACCTTCATTCTTTAGGGATACTTTGTGTATGGCATCAATGAAGCATCTAGCTGTTAGCCAAATAAATGGTCTGCAGAATTATGGTTGTAACCATTTTATTTTATGAGCGTGAGACAGGCCACTGATACGCTATTTGTCTTCTTGACAAGTTCTAGCTACACAGCTTCAGCCCCACATGTCTAATATCAGTTAGTAAAGGTGTGCGTCACCAATCAAGGGACTCCAAGTGAAGGACGGTGCGCTGAAAATCATGCTCACAGAGATTTATATAGAAAGATGTTCATCACAACATTATTTATAATCGCAAAAAATTGACAGAGCCTAAATGTGCAATAATAAATCATGCACCTTCCATATGATAGAACAGTATGAGACCACTGACAAGCATCTTTTAAAAAGATTTTAAAGGACACAATAAAGTGAAAAATCAGGCTGCAATACTATGTATGCTTACAGTTGTGTAAGTTTTGTGTGTCCACATGCCCTTAGAAAGAATGATTTAGAGAACAAATCTCTGGAATTTGGAATTATTTTTATTTTCTTATTTATATCTTTCTGCATTTCCTAGATTTTCTAGAATCAGCATGTATTTTTTAATCTTTTTTCTTTTTATTCCAATCATAAAAGTAGCACAAGCTTATTGCAAATGTTTAGAAAATATAGTACAAATAATTTACATTTAACAAATCATTTTCATATTGATCTGTTATGCTCACACGTTTGCTGCTATTATTCATTAAATATATTACTCAGCATGAATTTTTATATAATCAATCATGAAAATTGTTCTTAAAATATTCTTTTCAACCTACGTAGAAAAAACAGATAACTGATTCTGCTTTTATAGAAAACTGATAGCAAATTGGCCTTGGAGGTCAGACAGCTCATCTGGTCTAGATTTGCACACATGGTAGTCTTCAGCTAGGGTAGACATGTGAGCCTCACACGGATGCATTCATTCATTCATAAACATTGTCTGAATACCTGCCAAGTCACAAGGGTTAGACCTATAATTGTGCAAAGATTTTGGAGGTACTTACAGTACCCTGTGGAGATTTTAAAGGTGTATTTAAATCAGCATTATATAATATAGAAAACTATTTTAAAATTAGAAGTAAGGATAACATCAATAAAATAAAATAAAATCTAAATTCCAAAGTTTTATTACTGCTGGAGACACTGAACAGCTGTTTGAACTTGAACAAACATCTAAGACTCTTTCCTCATATAAAAACAGGAAAATACCAGCCAACTCTCTATTTGTTCTGAGAATAGGCTAGAACATATAATACACACAACTACTAAAAAGCCTGGAATTCTATGTGCATTCACCTACTCAAATACTATTATTATTATCATTTAACACCAGTGGATGAGAGTAGCTGGACTTCTCCCTTTATTTCCTGCCGTATGAGACCCTTCATCTATTGCCATTCTTTCCATCGAATTGTGATTTATTAAAGAGCCCGTGGGCTTACTTAGATTGTTCAGGGGAGAGAAATGGGTAGAATATTCTAACTAAGCATTCAGACTAAGCTGATGAAATGTGCTTGTTCACTGTGCTCATGCAGGCATAACCACAATGAGCAACACCAGCAGTAAAGGTTTTTTAAGTTCTCTTTAGAATGAATCATGCTTCATACCATATAAATGGAGATGGCTCAATGTTTGAAGTCAAAAACCTAACAATCTATGATATCAAAAGCAATGTGGATGGAAGACCCATGATTAGAAAGTGAAGAGGAAGTTAGACTGGGCAGCTGGAAATACCCTCCAAGATTATTTGCTTGATACCATCCTACCAGTATTGGGGGCAGGAGGAGATGGGACGACAGAGGATGAGATGGCTGGATGGCATCACCGACTCGATGGACGTGAGTTTGAGTGAACTCCAGGAGTTGGTGATGGACAGGGAGGCCTGGCGTGCTGCAATTCATGGGGTCGCAAAGAGTCAGACACGACTGAACTGAACTGAATCCTACCAGTATGCAGTGACAGAGTAGATTTTGAAAAAGGCTACATTTTACCTAAAATATGACCCTTAATGTGAGGGAAAAGCCATACCACAGTTGCAGTTCATGAGGTGAGATTCTGTTGTCCTTTATGAATCTGTATTTGTAGTAATACTAGGGTATAGAGCACACCCTAACTGAAGCATTTCCATTTTGGTTATAACTAATGAAGACTAATGTTCTTTTAGGGCATGTCTCCCCTTCTACTGAAAGGCAATGATTCACACTGGTACATCTTTGCCATTGTCAAAAATACTGCTCACCATTGTTGCTGGCTCTCCATCTCCCAGGGACCTGGTAGGAACATACTTCTTAGCCCCCACAGGTTGGGGTGCCATGTAATTGATTCTGACAAATAAAATGTGACCAGAAGTATGTGTGTAGCTTCTGGACAAAACAAGGAATTGCTGGCATGAAGACCTCCCAACACTCCTTTGTGGCACATTTGAAATGGTAGCTCCTCTATCAACCTGATTCACTAGCACAAGCAGAGTCCTCTATACGTCGTCAAACTTCTGTAGGTATATGACATGAGCGAAATATAAACCTTTCTGAGATGCGGGGGTGGTATACTTGTTACATTGTTACTACCTGTTTGATCCTAACTGTAACAGATGACATGATGACATGGGAAGCTGATCTCTTTCACTTGCCCAGATTGCATCTAGAACACTCAGTTCCTATGGGCATTACTGAGTAAATAGGAATTGCTTTTGGTCTGAACAGAGCCTATAATCACTAAAATGATTGGGAAAAAAAATACAGGACAAATTAAAATTAGTGAAGAGGAGTGATTATGCTTAGTTCTTAAATACATTCATAATTGCATTCCTCATTTTATAGAGAAATGGATTAGTGGAAAATTAAAGTTAAAAGAAAATAAATCCTCCCATAGAGAGTTTACTGGCTAGGACTATAAAGAAACATAAATGCAAATGCAAAAATGGTGAACACACTTTTAACAATCTCTTTATTATATTTGAGAAATTTTTTAGAATCTTAGAAACATTTATTACTTTAAAAAGCATTTCAAAGTTAATTAAATCTACTTCATTTTTCTTGATTACCAAATCATTCTTATTATG
This sequence comes from Bos indicus x Bos taurus, assembly GCF_003369695.1. NCBI lineage: Eukaryota > Metazoa > Chordata > Mammalia > Artiodactyla > Bovidae > Bos > Bos indicus x Bos taurus. The sequence continues at coordinate 33,193,937 of NC_040095.1, forward strand.
TTTCATGCCAATTGCTTATCAAAATGCTTTCTAAAGAACGTCAGGCATTTGCTAATGATGCAAATGTACCAAATGGATTTTTTTATTCTAGTTTCTAATGCTTGGTTATAACACAATCTAACTAGTATACTGTAGCAGGTAGTATTTACTGCTCCTCCCCCACCAATTTATTCAGCTCCCGGCCAATGGCCAGTATTTCAGAAGAGGTTGGTACCAGCCCCAACACTAGACCCAAGAAGTAAACTACAACTGGTTTAAGTCAATCTTCAGGGCTGCATTTCCCTCCCAAAGTGGTTTGGACGTGTACAGGGGATGCAAATCTGATGAATGGGAGATGAGGAGCATCTTCTGGAGGGCTTCTTAGAAGGAGTTTCTCATTCCGAAAGGGTTCACAGGAAGGATGGTCTCTTCTGAATGTTGCCATGTCTGAATGTGATGCTTGAAACTGCTGCAGCCATCTTGCCACCATGAGGAGGTTTACATTTGTGGTCCAGGCCAGCATATGGAAGAGACTGCACTAGAGACATAGAGAGAACCCTTGTGAAATCATTGATCTATTCATTTACCCAGTTCTGGAGTATCCATGTTTCTGGTCTTCCTGTTGTAACAATTTCTCTGTAGCATAACCTATTTTTGAGTTGTTGCTCTGCTACATTAGCCAAAGGTATCCTAATTCAAAATTAGTCAAGGTCTTGAGGTTTGTACCTTCATGATGTTAATACATTGTATTACCATGTTAGATTGGTAATGCATTTTTCTTTTAAATGACATAAATTGTTTTTTAAAAATAGAGAATTCTGTCTCTTGATTGATGATACTAAACTTGCATGTGATAAAGAAAGATGAACCTTCAGAAATGGAAACTCAAAAGGCAACAATTTAAGCATATAACGAATTTCATCATTTTGGGGAAAACTGAAGTTGCCTCTAAAGCTTTCCAACCAGCCAATAACTAATTGTAGGCCTCCTGAGCACTCAGGGTATGTTTAATTCTATGAAGGTCAAAGGGAAACCTAAAGCTTTCTAAGCCACTACTGGGCGCCAAAATCATGATAGTTTATTAGGCTTCACAGCCACCTAAGACATAGGTATTATTGGCCTCATTTAGAGATGAGGAGACTAAAGATCAGAGGCCAGAATTACTTGCCAAAGGTCTATACCTTGTAGAAAGCAGAGACAAGAGACAGACTTCAAACCTGCCAGTCTAACTCAAGGACTCAAGGACCAGTGGTACTGTAACAGTGTTAAATTTGTTGATCTTTATAATTACACTGTGGTTATTGTGAAGATAATAATAGAGATGGCTGCAAATTTTTTACTCTCTCCCATTAAGATGTGGCTTCTACAACTGTCCATCAATGGATGAATGAATGAACAAGGCATATACATACATACAAGAGAATATTATTCATCTTTTAAAAAGAAGGAAATTCTGACATATGCTGGGTTAACTTTGAAGACATTATGCTAAGTGAAGTAAATATTGTATGATTCTGCTTATATGAATTACCTCAAATGGTCACATTTATTGAGACCAGGATGAGAGCATATCAGAAAAACAAACAATAACAAGAATAAAGCTGGATTCTATTAAATTATTAACAAGCATCATTTAGGACTCTTTGACTGCACTTAAGGGCTGATGGCCACTGATCATTCCACACAGACTGTTAATGATCACAGTCCTGATTCTTTCTTGTGACCCTAGGAGCAAATCCTTTTCCTTGTCATTTCTAGCCCCTAGAGATTGTCTGCTTTCCTTGGCACATGGTTCTCTTCCACCATATTTGAACCTAGAAATTTCACCACTCCTACCTCTGCTTCTGTCATCACGTCTTCCTCCTTCTCTCTTTTCTCTTCCCACTTTCTCGTATCAGAGCCTTTGTGATTGCACTAATCCCACCCAGATAGTCCAGGGTCATCTCTCTATTTCATCATCCTTAGTTTAATAACATCAGCAAATTCCCTTTGTGCATGTAAGGTCACACAGTCACAGGTTCTGGAGATCAGAACATAGACATCTTTGGGGAGACATGATTCTGTCTGCCACATCTGGTGTATTCCAAACGTCATTAGCCATAAGAGATTCAGAGTTCTCCATAAACTTGGAAGCTTTTTTTTTTTTTAATTAAAGAGAAATCATTTCACAAAGTAGAAGACCAATATCATTCCTGCAAATAGTAAGGATATCCTGTCCTCTTTGTTTCTGACCCCATAACATGGGACCAGAGATGTTAGAACTTTCCAAAATACTCACATTTGAATATAATCAAGACTGTCTCCTTATCTCATATTTGAGTTTCTTTATGCATTCTGCCTTATTCTCTATCTCCACAGATGAGCTGTATCACATAGTAGAAAACATGACAGCCAGATTTTAAGGAAATGAGTGGATAAATCTTGGCTCTCTGCATCTCAAGTTAAAACCCCCAGGAAGACTCTCATTAATCTTGCTTCAGTAAGATGGTTACATATAGACCAATCAACTGTGATCAGAAGGCAAGGTCATGCAGAGTAAAGCAGCTTGGACACTAGCCCTCTGGAAGAAAGAGAGATGGAGGGAGGGGTGCAATTCCCTTGAGATTGGTTACCATACCTAATACAATAGTACAATGTCTCAGCAAAGCTTCAAAATTTCCATTGAGTTACAAGAATGTGAGGGCATGAATCAGAGTAATGATAACTCCCTCAGAAAGTGGAGACACTGTTACAGCAATAAGAAATCTACTAACAGGGGTTCCCAAACCTAGCAATCATGGAAACCATTTAGAGAGCTTTTTAAAAAGATTGATTCCCAAGTCCCACCCAGAGTTACTACACTAGAATGTCCAGAACAGATAAAAGCACACACTCAATTAGAAACCCAGTCAGCAAAACTGTTTCATATCTAGGCTGAGGCGGACAATTTATTATATAACAGGAATCATACTCCCTACCTGCTCTGAGTCCCTGGACACTGGTGTTAATCCAAACCCTATCCCTCACCCACTCTCTCACACCCTCTTCAAGGCTTCCACAGCTGTCCTAGGCTTGTGCCAGTAAGATCATGTGGCAATAAGATCACATGGCCAGCATTTTCTGAAAGCTGGTTCCTTCAAGCACTGCACTCAAGTCCTCCGCTTTGGCTGGCCTTGCTGGCTGACTCTAGCTTTAATCTTAGGAATATGGAAAATCGATACCCAGTGGTCAAGGGAAATATTTCATTTCTACCTATTACCTCTAGAATGTGTATGGCTCTAAAATAGCAAGGAATGGAGGAAAAATAAGGAGAGAAAAATGGTAGAGAGTAAAATGACAGGCTGGGATGAAAGAAGAATGTGCCATGTCAAAGGGTAGGCAATTTATCCTCCAACTCAAAAGCTGGTGCCAAGATCACCTGTACCAAAACTGACTCAAGTAGTGCTACTCAAAATGCTTATCTGTGAATTATCTGTTATGGTCTCCAGAAAGATAATGGGCTAGCACCAAAATGCAAAGCAACAAACTGCTTCCTTTATCCATAAAGTCTTGCTACCAAAAAAAAAAAAAGGGTAAAGTAAGCAGTGTAATTAGCACTAAAGTTTACATGCATTCTGTCACAAGCTCCTTGTCCCATGAAAACCAGCAAGACTTAGTTCTCAGGTGACACTTCAAGCATACTTAACCTAGGGTACTTGTTTAAATAACAACAACAACAATAATAATATACTGAATATTTACTATATGCTTCAGTGTCATGTATAAAGAGATATTATAAATTTTATTAGTAGTCTACTAAAATTGATAGTGATATACATGAGGAAAGGAGCTAAGCTAAAAGTCTTCTTAGTAAACTTCAAAATACATAGTAGAGAGCTATTGATACAGCAAGTGATACACTTACTTGAATAGAAGTAAAAACATAAGAGAAATAAAGAAAATGGATTAGAAGGGGATTAGAAATATAAAAGTATAAGTCATCTACCAGCAACACAAAAAACCATGTAAGTAAATAATTTCCCTAAGAGAATTAAGCCCAATTTTCTTTTTTGAATTATTCATCCACTAATTCATTTTAGTATTTATTCATTCAATTGAGAGTTTACTAAAAGCATTATTAGGGACAAGCATGTTTCTTATTCTCATGGAACATAAATTATTATGGAAGAAACAAACAATAAATTATTAATTACTAGTAAGTAAGTTACAGTATTACAAACTGCAATGAGAACCAAAGAGGTGGAAGAAGCCATAGAGCATATGAAGTCTGAGGGAGAGTAGAGAAGATGTGGAGAACAGCCCAAGCAAAGACCCTGAGCTGAGCAAGGGTCGGGGACCTTTCCAAGAAGTGAGGCTAATTTGACTTCTGCTTTTAAGCAGGTTGGAGGCCAATATGCTGTTAAAACAAAAAGAAAAGCCAGACATATTTTTAAGTGTATCTATTAAGGCGTAAAAGGCTATAGAAGCAACAAGGACTAAAGGGGATAACATTTCAGAAAAGGGACTTTCAAGAGGTGAGCTGGTGATTTGCCTCTGCCCCTGGGGACACATGGAGTTCCCTGGTGGCTCAGATGGTAAAGCGTCTGCCTACAATGCAAGAGACCGGGGTTCGACCCCTGGGTTGGGAATATCCCCTGGAGAAGGAAATGGCAACCCATTCCAGTACTCTTGCCTGGAGAAATCCATGGATGGAGGAGCCTGGTGGGCTACAGTCCATGGGGCCGCAAAGAGTCGGACACAACTGAGCGACTTCACATTCACATGCTGGGGACACATGCTGATCCTCAGCATCTACTACAGACCAAGAATCAGGGCAAAGACAGGCAGCGCACCAATGCTGGGGCACAGAGGAGTGTGGGATCATTTGGTTGTGCAGAATGGAGTGATAAATGGAGAAGTAAATGGCTTGAGGCATTTGGCCACTTTCTCTCTCAAAATACTGACATTCCAGAGATGTGAAACAGGAGGTTAAAACATTAAGCTGAGTCTTAGAAAAGCAGAGGGATTTCTTGCAGTCTCCCAGTGCTTAGGAGCACAAGATCTGGGAAGAAAAGACCAAGTAGGAGTCAGGAACCCTTGAGGAAGTGATGAGATGACCCTGGCAACTTCTTAACACATTTTATATGGGAGCATGTACCTATATGGAGTTTCCCTGGTAGCTCAGCTGGTAAAGAATCTGCCTACAATGGAGGAGATCTGAGTTTGATCCCTGGGTTGGGAAGATCCCCAGGAGAAGGGATAGGCCACCCACTCCAGTGTTCTTGGGCTTCCTTGGTGGCACAGACAGTAAAGAATCCACCTGCAGTGTGGGAGACCTGGGTTCAATCCCTGGGTTGGGAAGATTCCCTGGAGGAGGGCATGGCAACCCACTCCAATATCCATGCTTGGAGAATCCCCATGGACAGAGAAGCCTGGAGGGCTGCAGTCCATGGAGTCACAAATAGTGAGACAAAACTGAGAGATTAAGCATAGCACAGCACATGTACCTATATAGGAACATCAGCACTTCTAAAGGCTGAAAATCCAGGCTGGTTCCTGGAAAAGAGTCACAGATGAGGTAAAGAAAAGCCAGCAGGACTTTTGGCAGTCCTGTAGACTAGGAGTGACAAAAATGGAGATTTATGGACTTCAGTACTGAGTAAGTCTCTCCCTCAAGGCATCTGCCAACTGAAACTTCATAGGGTGGCAGGCTAAAGAGCTAAGTCAAAAACCTCTCAGTGTGTGTGCTCTTTTGCAACCCCGTGGACTATAGCCCACCAGGCTTCTCTTCTCATGGGATTTTCCAGGCAAGAATACTGGAGTGGTTTACCATTTCCTCCTCCAGGGGATCTTCCTGACCCAGGGATCAAACTTGCATCTCCTGCCTTGCCAGGTGGATTCTTTGCCACTGAGCCACCTGGGAAGACCATGCAAGCCACTGCTGCTGCTGCTGCTAAGTCGCTTCAGTCGTGTCCGACTCTGTGCGACCCCAGAGACGGCAGCCCACCAGGCTCCCCCGTCCCTGGGGTTCTCCAGGCAAGAACACTGGAGTGGGTTGCCATTTCCTTCTCCAATGCATGAAAGTGAAAAGTGAAAGTGAAGTCACTCAGTCGTGCCCGACTCTTAGCGACCCCACGGACTGCAGCCCACCAGGCTCCTCCATCCATGGGATTTTCCAGGCAAGAGTACTGGAGTGCGGTGCCATCGCCTTCTCCATGCAAGCCACTAAAAAGGCCTAAAATTAGATTGAGGTGATGGCTGCACAACTCTGTGCACTAAAACACTAAAAACTGAAAACACTAAATTCCATTGTACATTTAACATGGGTGAATTTTATAGCTTAAAAAAGCTGTTAAATAAAAACCTGTCAAAATCAGAGTTGAAGTGTCACACCATCAGTTCAGTTCAGTTCAGTCACTCAGTGGTGTCCGACTCTTTGCAACTGCATGAATCACAGCACGCCAGGCCTCCCTGTCCATCACCAACTCCCGGAGTTCACCCAAACTCATGTGCATCAAGTCGGTGATACCATCCAGCCATCTCATCATCTGTCATCCCCTTCTCCTCCTGCCCCCAATCCCTCCCAGCATCAGAGTCTTTTCCAATGAGTCAACTCTTCGCATGAGGTAGCCAAAGTACTGGAGTTTCAGCTTTAGCATCAGTCCTTCCAAAGAACACCCAGGACTGATCTCCTTTAGAATGGACTGGTTGGATCTCCTTGAAGTCCAAGGGACTCACAAGAGTCTTCTCCAGCACCACAGTTCATACCGTATCTCTCCACTAAGGAGATGCAAGTCCACAAGCCTCACTGGAAAAGTCCCAAAGGACCAAGTCCTAAGGACAAGCGTGACCTGGGGGTAAACCACAGTGCAACCTCAATCGAGCTCAGCAATGAGTGGATTAAAGCCATCAGTTCTGCCCTCTATCTCCTTAACAAAGAAAAGAGAGAAAGTTCCCTGATGAGTCGTAATATCAACTGGAACCTCTAAGTTTTTAAAATATATATACTGTCTGATACTTAACTAAAAATTACTAGACAGGATCATATAAGGGTTATACAAGGAATAACCAAGAGGAAAAATAGACAGTAAATATAGACTCTCATGTGACCCAGATATTGAAGTAAGGACATGGGCACTTAAATAAGTATGATTATTATATTCAAGAAAATATTTTTAAAATAGACAAATAAGGCCAATGTAGCTGGACCATACAAGAGAATGAAATATAAGATTTAAGATATAAGCAGGGACTGCTCATGCAGGCCCTTTTAGGCTATGGTGGAAAGTCTTAATTCTATTCTGAGTTATAGTTTTAAGTAAGAGAGTGAAATAACTCAATTTGCATTTAAAAAAGAAGAATCAAGGAAATCATCTAAGAAGCCATAACTCTAACCCAGCTGAGAGATGATGGAGCTTGGACTGGTATTGTTGTATAAGATATGAAGAGAAGGAAATAGATTCAAGTTATATTTTGGAGGTAGACACTACAGGACTTGCTGGTGGTTTGAATATAATTGGCCAGAGAAATAAAGATAGTAAAGATCTCTCAGGTTTCTGACTTGAGCAAGATGGGGTAGAATGATAATAGAATAGGTTAGGAAGCTGAGGGAAGTTGGGAAGCTTTCCTGAGACTACTAACTCGGTAGCAAAAGGACTAGAATCCAAGTATCCTGATTTTACTCCAGTACTTTCTACCACACTAAGCTAACTTTTCTCCAGGAATTATTTTCAGTAGTATGATGTCTGTCTGTTTTACATGGACGGAGAAAAAACATTTTGTGTTAAGAAGTCCAGTTTCCAGGTAGTCAAATATCAGTTTTGAGGCTTTAAACATGGGTGACAAATGCCAGTGCTTTCAGAGGCAGGGCATAAGATGGGTAAAGATCAGGGTTTTTGCTAATAGAGAATGGGGTGTGGGATCTTTTGATGAACCTGCAGCATATACACCATCTACTGTCATTCAAATACAATTTTTAAAATATTTTAATTACTCTCCTGCCAATTAAAACATATTTATAAGCAGTTTACTAACTCCTGCTAATTAGATGCAAATGTGTTTGGAAACACCTTTGCTTTTGAACATGAGCAAAAAGATAGAAGAGCTCAGTGCAAGGACTCTACTCTCATATAGCCACTTATTGGAAATGGCAACATGCTCCTAGATGCCTGAATGTTTTTATGTAAAATAGAAGTCTAAAGTTTATTCCATAAACAAATAACTAAAAGAATAAACCAATCATGATAATGTATTGAGATCCAGCAATCATGATGCTTCTAATCTTTTACAACAAAAATTCAAATAAATTAACTGGATTATCTTGCCTGATGCACTTATTGTCTCCTTGAGATATGATGCCAGGAAACTTCAACCTCATCACTTAGGAACAGAAAACAGAAAGAGGGAGAAAAGCATGTTTATTACATAGAAGCTGCCAGTGATGTACTAACATAAGGGAATTCAATAAAAAAGCAGTGGGGAAAAATTGTGACATAGAAAGCCCTAGTTTATGTCTATTTCAAGAAATTTCTTAAAGTTTTAAGAAAATGTTTAATTTTTATGTTTCAATTTAGAAGGCATTCAGCTGAAATGTTTCTTGCCAGTTTTGTAATTTCTAAAGTCATTAATATAGAACCACATTTGGCAGAATATCAGGGGAGTGTGTTTTTTGACAAAATGCCTGAATGTCTTTTACATGCTTATTTTCTGAAAATGTATTCAATGAAAGGACAAAAATTCAATTCATTATATAATACACAAAGCAAAATAATTCAATACCAATGAACTATCTTGAAGATGTAAGACCCGCAGGATTGTCACTATCAAGTGAATATTTTAGAATTTTTATTTCACTTTGCATCTGTTTTTTCATAACATGTTATCTTTTAGGGGAAAGACAATCTCTCAAGATATCTGTTGTGACTTGATTAATTTATTTCCTTCCACTCCTTAATAAAATTGGGCTATTTGATCTATTTCTTCTGCTATTTTTCTATAAACAAAATAGTTTATATTTTAAATAGCTTTAATATAACTATATAAACATAGCTATTTCCCTTCATTGGCTTCCAAAAATGTATGAATGCACATCAAAAGTAGTGTTGTGCATGTAGAAAATCAAATGCTGTCTTTAGAACAGTTTGTATTTTTTAAAAAAGTAGGCTTTTAGGTGATGACAATCTTAATGTGAGCCTACACTGCAATAATTGCTAGCATTATTTCTATTACTGCCATTGATAATAACAACAATACTTATTCTAGCAACTTTAGTGTAAACATATAACAGTGATAAAATATCTGCATATGTTTTAAAACATACATATGTATTTGTGCTTAAAACAGTATTAACCAGATATTCATGAACCAGAAAGAGAATTATATTGAATTAAGACCCCAGACCTATTGAATTTCAGGGTGATACCAGACCAAACATCTACATCAATTTCTAGGTAGCTTGTTAGAAAACTGTATAGTCACATTGGTTTTTGTTTGTTTATTTAGTTGCTAAGTCATGTATGACTTTTTTGTGACCCCATGCACTGTGGCAGACCAGGCTCCTCTGTCCACGGGATTTTCCAGGCAAGAATATGGCAGTGGGTTGCCATTTCCTTCTCTAAGGGATCTTCGCAATCCAGAGATCAAACCCGTATCTCCTGCATTGCCAGGCGAATTCTTTTCCACTGAGCCAACAAGGAAGCTCACCTAATGTCACATACGTTTTAGACAACCAGGGTCAGTTTTGTGACATAAATTCAGAGATGGGGCTTCTTGTCTTAACAAAGTCTTTTTTTTTTTTTAAGCCCATTCTATACGGAGAAAATAGTAGCATTTGAGACCACAAACTTGGGTCAAGCCATTCTGTTGGCTTACAAAATGTGTTTCTGATATTCTCCCAGCATAATAGACCCTTGATAAAATACCAAAATCAAGTCTGGTTCCACAATGAGAAACCAACATATCGGTTAACTTAACAATACTAACACAGAGGTAAGTATGTGGCAAGGGAAAAAGAAAACACATACAAGGGCACACACACATACATCCTACCCAAAATCAACTTGCAAATAAAAAGTTTGAAAGCACCTAAGAATAATAAACATCATTAAGCTCAAAAAACAGAAAAAAAAATATTCTAAAATAATGGCATATATTAAAACAGTCTTCCAAGGACTTTAAAATCTCCATAAAGAGGAGTGGAGTGATGAGGAGAATAATATTAATACTAAAATCAACAACAAAATAATAGCAGTTAAAATGAATTGAGTACTTCTGCCACTATTCTCAAGTGGACTGATTCATTTACTATAACAAATCAATGAGTAAAATAAAGGAGAAAACTGCAAATTTTTACCTGACTCCTATTCAACAAAATCAGTGCTTAACTTCTCAATCTCTTAACTTTGGAGTCAGCAAACACCTCAAGAGAAAACAAATGGTGCCGAATGCTGAACATTTATCATTGAGCTTCTACTTTCTCCCCTGAATCTTGCTCTCATCTCTATAATGCAAAATCAATCATTATGAAACAAAACCAGGAAGATAGGAATCAAGAGTAACTAGAGCAAGAGGAAAACAAATCACAAAAATGAAAAATACAATCACTGTAATAGGAAAAGACAAAATAAGGATCTAACTGATGAGATAACTGGTGAATTGGAGGATTATTCATTTGTGCTCAGTCATGTCTGACTCCTTGAGACCCCATGGACTACAGCCCTCCAGGCTCCTCTGTCTATGGAATTTTCCAGGCAAGAATACTGCCTACTCCAAGGGATCTTCCTGACCCAGGAATCAAACCCACATCTCTTGCACCTCCTGAATTGGCAGGTGGATTTTTCACCACCTGGAAAGTTCACCACCTGGAAAGTCCAAATTGGAGAATAGTGGTTAAGAATTTACCTGGAACCAGGGCAGTAATGGAGACACAGACATAATAGAGAACAGACTTATGGACCTGGGGTGGGGAGGGCGGGGTGGTGAGGAAAGGAGAGGGTGGGATGTATGGAGAGACTGAGATGGAAACTTACATTACCATACATAAAATAGATAGTCAATGGGAATTTGCTGTATGACTCAGGGAACTCAAACTGGGGCTCTGTAACAGACTGGAGTGGTGGGATGGGCAGGGAGACGGGAGTGAGGTTCAAGAAGGAGGGGACATATGCATACTTATGGCTGATTCATATTGATGTTTGGTAGAAAGAAACACAATTCTGTAAAACAATTATCCTTCAATTTAAAAATAAATAAATTTAAAATTAAAAAAGAATTTACCTGGAAGAAAATGTAGAGCATAAGCAAAAATAAAAATGTAGAAGATAAGAGAGAATAGATAAGAAGTTCCAACATATATCTGACCATTGTTCCACAATTTAAGACCAGAGATTTTTAAATTAAAAGATTAATGATTTTCCCAAATTAAAGGAAGTCAGAAATTATCAGAAAGAAAACTCTTGGTGCACAACAGAACAAATCATATCAAGCCTACACTGATGAGTTTGATTACATTAAGAGTGACATTTCCATAGCGCTTCACTGAGTGTCTCACACAGGGGTTCTGCTTCTAACAATGGCAATGAGGACAGCTGGGAAATCTAGATAACTTGTTAGCAAAATTTATGTGAAAGCATCTGAGAGCTACCACGAAGATGAGGATCTTTGGTAGCAAGATCTAGGCAGAGGGGAGAGGCACAGAAACTAGCTCTTTCATTGAGATAATTGCCAACTCTGAAAATGGCAGCTGAGGATTGAGAAACTGAGCAGAACTATACAGCAATCTGTGGTGTTACTGCAGTTGAGTTCAAGGATCACACAAAAAGACAGGAGCTACTAAATATGCCAGGCTTTTGATTGAGCCTATGAAGAGCTGCACTCTAAGAATAATGCTGTATTAGACCACATGTAGGTTAAACTGCTGAAAACTAAAGACAGAAAAAAATCTTTAATGTCATTATAAAATGAAAAAAAAAACTTCAAAAGAATAGAAACTAACCTTTCAGCTTACTTCTAAAAAGAAATAATGGAAGCCAAAGATAATAGAATTGTAAGGGGATGGAAAGAAAACATCTATTAATATACAATAAAAATACCTTTTGAAAATGAAAATGATGTAAATATATTTTCTAAGAAACACAGAGAATTTATCACTAGCAGACCTACACCAAGACAAATGACAAAAGCTGTTCTTTAGATAGAAGAAAAATGAGGGGAAAAGGATAATATGTGGGTAAGTGAATAGAGAGTGTACATAATCAGGATGTGTGAGGATTGAACAAAATGAAGAGAAAAATAAATGGAAACAACATTACATAATTGGAGAAAAGAATAAATAAGGTTTAAATGTTCTAAGATCCTTGCATTGTCTAGAAAGTGATGTGTGCGTGCTTAGTCACTCGGTCGTGTCCAACTCTTTGGGACCCCAAGGGCTGTAGTCTACCAGGCTTCTCTCTCCATGGGGATTCTCCAGGCAAGAATACTGGAGTGGGTTTCCATGCCCTCCTCCAGGGAATCTTCCCAACCCAGGGATCGAACCTAGGTCTCCCGCATTGCAGGAGGATTCTTTAACCAGCTGAGCCACCAGGGAAGCCCAAGAATACTGGAGTGGGTAGCATATTCCTTCTCCAGGGGATCTTCCCAAGCCAGGAATCTAACCAGAGTCTCCTGCATTGCAGATGGATTCTTGATCAGCTGAACTACAGGGAAGCCCAAGTAATTGGAGTAAGGATAAATAAGGTTTAAATGTTCTAAAGTCCTTGCATTGTCTAGAAAGTGGTAAATGTATTAATTTATATTATACTTTAATAACTTAAGGATACAGATTGTAATCTCTAAACCCACTTTAATAATTTAAGGATACAGATTGTAATCTAGAGATGTAATCTAGAGATTACAATCTGTATCCTTAAGTTATTAAAGTACAATATAAATTAATACATTTACCACTTTCTAGACAATGCAAGGACTTTAGAACATTTAAACAAGATAATAGGAGAAGGCAATGGCAACCCACTCCTGTACTCTTGCCTGGAAAATTCCATGGACGGAGGAGCCTGGTAGGCTGCAGTCCATGGGGTCGCTAAGAGTCAGACACGACTGAGCGACTTCACTTTCACTTTTCACTTTCATGCATTGGAGAAGGAAATGGCAACCCACTCCAGTATTCTTGCCTGGAGAATCCCAGGGACGGGGGAGCCTGGTGGGCTGCCGTCTATGGGGTCGCACAGAATCGGACATGACTGAAGCGACTTAGGAGCAGCAACAAGGTAATAAGTGATGATTAAAAGTATAATTATGATTATATAAGTATAATATGACTAAAATGTTATGATTTAAAATATAATTTGAAAGAAGTCAAAAGGAGCAAAATAAAATTTTATTTTGTAAATATTACTGTGATGAGCATCTTAGGAGATACTAGGTCACATAAGAATGAACACTGTTAAAGCCCTTGGTATAAGCTGCCTAACCTTGGTGATGCTATTTAAATACAATATGACTTGAAAAGAAACCTGTAAAACATAGGAATCTGAAAAACAAAAAATCTTGAAAATGCAAGACTCCCTAATGAAGGTTTTCATGACATAGGTACAGCACAAATACAGCACTTTAACATTTAAAAAGAATTTTATTATATATTGTTTTATTTGATACTGAAACCAATTCTATAGAAGTGCTATGACTGATATCTCCATTGGTAATGTGTCCCAAACCCATCAGTTAATAATCTATATGAAAGTGAAAGTCGCTCAGTCGTGTCTAGTGCTTTGCGACCCCATGGACTGTACAGTCCATGAACTCTCCAGGCCAGAATACTGGAGTGGATAGCCATTCCCTTCTCCAGGGGATCTTCCCAACCCAGGGATCGATCTCAGGTCTCCCACATTGCAGGCAGACTTTACCAACTGAGCCACCAGGGACACCTTAGAATACTGGAGTGGGTAGCCTATCCCTTCTCCAGCAAATCTTCCTGATCCAGGAATCAAACCAGGGTCTCCTGCATTGCAGGCGGATTCTACACCAGCTGAGCTGCCAGGGAAGTATAATAATCTATATAGCTGAGACCAAAATAGGTCTTGTAAATGCATATGCACTCTCCTTATTCCACAGTATTCAACTTGATATAATACTGTATATATATATATACATATATATATGTATATATATATATAGATCAATACTAACCTTTTCAAATGAGTATTGCTGAAGTTTTACTCTCATCCTTGTGCTTAAGTTTTATATTACAAAAAAACACAAAAGAACCAGTTCTGGTTTTAACCAGGTAATGGTCATACTATCCTTAAAGTCAGATGGTTTCTCTTCCATATGCATAAATACGTTCCAAGTGCTGATGAGTTTAGACAAAATGTCATGGGTAATTTTCATCTCTAATATAATAAAAGTGATTGTATTACTCCTACTCAGCACTGGAATAAAAATTGCAGTGCTCCAGGAAAGGAAAATATGATAACATATTTAATGATTCTGGTGGAGAGAATATATGTCCCCAGAGATTCTTTTTATTACTTTGAGCAGAACTTTTACAAGGGCTCATCCTTCCTTTCTGCCTCAACTATACAGACTGGCATCCTTTCACAGCCAAAGCCTATATTCTTTGCACTGAAAACCTTCTTTCCACATATATTTTTGTTTGTTTGTTTCTTTGAAGGGAATTTGATACAGCTCATGACAATTCTGCCATGACAAAAAATTTGTTTCCATCCAGTTCTGTAAAGTCAATTTGGTTTCAAACACACTACCTCATGTATTCCCAGCATGCAAAATCTCTGTGTTATTTTAAACTCCAATCTGCTGCAGACTCAGAGAATGCTGTGCTGTGCCTGCAACTCATGTTTATTTTTAGAGTTATATGACTTTCTTTAGAAATCACAAATCTGTCTTAAACCCAGTTTAGACTTATGTTCTGACAAAAGAATGTTCTTGCCAGGAGAGTTTCAATGAGTATGCTTTGAAAAATAATCAAAGGAATTATTCCTGGGGAGATATAATGATGGTGGAATATGTTCATTGGTATCCCTCTTTTAGGGTTAAAAGCATCCTTCTAGGTAATTGACTCATACTACCAAAGAATGTCAGGTGAGGGTTTCATTAAAGATGGAGATTATGAGCCTTAAAAAAACAAAAACAAAAAAAACATGTCTCCATAAAGGAAGATGAAGAGATATTTGAAAGAAAGCATGTTTGAAGAGGAACTAGCATTTATAAGTGCTTACCAGGTCCCAAGCACTTTCTGCACCATAACAAATAAGCATTGTTAGCAGCTCCATTTTAGAGTTAACAAAACTGAGCAAATAAAGAGCAGAGCCAAGATGTGAATCCAAATCTGTCCAAATTCCAAAAGCATTGCTTTCTCCAGCTTTTTGTACTGTTGTGCACATGTTGAATGAGAGTGTGATCTTGCTCATAGTGGTAGTCTGCCTTAATGCTCCCAAATTTTCACCACTTCCTGTAAAACCACCCTTTGCCATGTGGCTCTCAGCTTTTTACTACTTCCTGCATTTTGTCTGCTCTGGGTCTTCGTTGCTTTGCCTGGGCTTTCTCTACTTGTGGCAAGCAGGGGCTACTCTCTAGTCGAGGTGCACGGGCTCCTCATTGCAATGGCTTCTCTTGTTGTGGAGCACAGGCTCTAGGCACACAAGCTTCAGAAGTGACAGTGCATGGGCTTAGTTGTTCCATTGCACATGGGATATTCCAGGACCAGGGATCTAACTCTCATCCCCTGAATTGGCAGGCAGATTTTTTTTTTTAACCACTGGACCATCAGGGAGGTCCCTGACAGAAAACTTTATAGGGCCTGGTAGCTCAAATCGTAAAAAATCTGCCTTGAGTGTAGGAAACCTGGGTTCAATCCCTGGGTCAGGAATATCCCCTGGAGAAGGGCATGGAAACCCACTCCAGTATTCTTGCCTGGGAAACTCACAGACAGAGGAATCTAGCGGGTTATAGTCCGTGGGGTTGCAAAGAGTCGGACATGACAGAGTAACTAACAGACTCACTATAGGTGGAGTCCATGCTTAGTTGCTCAGTCATGTCTGACTCTTTGCAACCCTTTGGACTGTAGCCCTCCAGGCTCCTCTGTCTATGGGGATTCTCCAGGCAAGAACACTGGAGTGGGTTGCCATTTCCTCTTCCAGGGGACCTACCCGAACCCAAGGATCAAACCTGAGTCTTCTGTGTCTCATGCATTGCAGGCAGATTCTTTACCTACTGAACCATAGGTGGAGAGTAAACTTCAGTCAGGGCTCAGCCATGTGACTTGCTTTGTTCCATGGGATATTAATAGACATAATGCAAGCAGGCACTTTAAAGTATTTGCATGGTTGGGTTTGCCCTCTTTTACCTCTGCCAACACCATGAGAAAGACTGGTTCAGAAGTAAGATGAGAAAAACATGAACCAAATATACCCAGCCTGGACCAGCTGAACCCAGCAAACTGCAGACACGTGAGTATGTAGCCAAGATCAGCAGAACCATCCAGTCACACCCCTGCCTAACTCAACCACCCACAGCCAGCCTATAGACCTGTAAAAATAAATTCTATTGCTTTAATGCATTGAATTTTGGCGTGATTTGTTACATAGCAGTTTTATGGCTAATAGATGAATAATCTACCCCCCAAACCCTGTCCCCACATGACACACAAATTGGATTGTATTTTTCTTTTTAATCCTTCAGGTTGCAAAACCTATAAAAGATTGAATATTGCTTGTATTCATAGTGAAGGAAAACCTTTCCATCAAACAATTAATCCTAGAAATGTTCCTTAAGAGTTCTTTAAATATTAAAATGCTAGCCACATTACACAGTTAGGCAACTATGAAACAATAAGGCTCAAGATCAGCAGCTTTTGACTTCCCAGAATGTAATTAACATTCTAGGGGGGAAAGGCATGTTTCTAAGAGACACCAGCCAGCTATGATTCTGAAAACAGGAAGTATGTAAAAATTGCAACCTATAAAATTCACACTTTAAAATAACTGATAGGGAAAGTTAATTAGTTTTTATTGTTTATTCCTACAGTTTCATGGGGTCTCTCTTGCCCCAAAGAAGTTACTGAATTCTCCTTTATGGTAGAGAAAAATAACTATGTGAAGATAAACAGATCAGTTATATCTCTGCTTTTTGCTTAGTATTACCCTTCTACTAACACCCAGAGCATGCTTCTATTTCACACATTCTATAGTGTCTGCAGACCACTTATTAGAACAAGACTTTTTTGTTATATAGTGAAATTTACCCATGCTTTGGGACTCTGATCCAATTTTTGCTCTTTAATAAAGAGTTCCATAGACTGTTCTCTCTTTCTAACCTAATGACTTGCCATCAGCCAAAAATAATCTCTGTCCCAGAGTTCTCCCCTGGCGATTTATTTTAAAGTAGTTTTATGATACTTTCCAGTTGGATTTTGAGGCATTTTTTCTGTGTGTGCATTTTGCCCCATCTGCAGTACGACGGGCCATAATTTGAATTGCCTCCAAACACCAGAAGGGTAATGATGAGTAAAGCGAACTGACGAATGGCAATCGTGGGTGGTGGAGTTCCTAGCTAACTGAAAGAGCACATCCTTTCTGAAGGGAAAAAGCTCTACACAGATCCACCACGTTTTTGCCAATAAAAGAATATAGGCTCAGATGTGACAAAGCTACTAATCTTTAAGATTTGAGAATACAGATTTTTATGTAAGATTGACCAACTTTATGTGCAAGTTTAAATGATTTTAAATGTTGCTGTGATAGAGATTTCCTTGTTGTTCTGAATTACACACCCACTGCCTTGACGTGTGTGAAATTCCTGGCCCCTCTGAGGAAGGGCTTGGCCATGTGACTTGCTCCAATGAGTGATCCTCGTACTGCACATCTAACCAGAGCTGTAAACTCAGTGCCACTGTAGCCACTGATCCTAAGATGGAAGAGATCCCTCACATGCAGTCTAAGGCAGAACCACCCCAGCCGACCTGTGGACTCAGGAGTGATGGATATGGATGTTTGTTGTTGTATGCCCTGACATTTCCGGGTTGTTATTTCACCCAACATTATTGCACTTGAAATAAGTCTAAAACATTTGGCCATAAATTTTTTTAAAAAAATTAAAGCACAAAACAATTGGTAGCTAAGTTTGGCTCACAGGCCCACAGGTTTCAACCTTCATTACTGGCGGTTTTTTGAAGGGCATTTATAGTGAGAGTATTTCCATTTTGACTCCTTCTTCTCCATCACCGCAAATCTAATATTGTTCATATAGAGTTATACCCGTGGTAGATTCATGTTGATGTATGGCAAAACCAATACAATATTGTAAAGTAATTAACCTCCAATTAAAATAAATAAATTTATATTTTTTTAAAAAGCAGGAAAAAAGTTTTTTATTTAATAGTAATCTCCCACTTTAAGTCAACTCTCTACTCTTTAAAAATAGAAACTTTTTGTCGAGTCAGATTATGGAGAGGTCAATCTATAAAGGATGCTGAGTCATAACCAGAATAAACAAACACGTTTCCATGCACCGTTCCACACATAAACCCTACTAAAATAGCACCTGTGGAGGGAAATTTGAAAACACCCCTCCCACCACCTCTTTTGAGGCCATTGGCCCAGATGGGGAGTAGAAAGAACCCTGAGCTCACCTCCTCTAATGAGCACACCAAAATCACAGCGATCTGCAGAACAACCATCTAATTAAAATAAAAGACCAGAACCTTCAAGAAAATCTCTACAACTAAAGACATAAAGAAGGAACCACAGCAAGACAGGTTGGAGGGGTGGACTCACAATATAATTAAGTCCCTGCACCCCCAGGTGGGAGATCCACAAACTGGAGAATAATGATACTGCAGAGGATCTCCCACAGAGGGAGAGGTCTGAACCCCACATCCAGATCCCCAGCCTGGGCGTCTGGTATCAAGAGGAGGCACCCTCAGAGCATTTGGCTTTGAAGGCCAGTGGGGCTTAATTTCAGGTGTCTGAGGGCTGAAGGAAATAAAGGCTTCACTCTTAAAGGGTGCACACAAAATCTTACAGGCTCTGGGACCCAGGGTGAAAGCAGCAACTTGATAGGAACACGGGCAGGCCTTCTTGCTAGTCTGGAGAGTCCTTGGAGAGGTGGGGGTTGGGGCGGGGGGGGGGGGGGGGAAGGCGGCTGCAGCTCTCCCTGGGGACACAAGACACTGGTAGCAGATGTATCTGGGAGACACTAGTGTGCCAGGGAGCCACCATGTGAACCTCTGCTCAGGTCATTAGTGGCAAGACCTGGCCCCACCTAACAGCCAGTAGGGCCAGTGCTAGGACATTTCAGGCCAAGAAACTTATTGGTTGTGTTGGCTGTGTCCCTACCCAACAGCAGAGAAACTGCTCGCAGACTTCCTGAGCCCACAGCTGCTTCTAGACACACCTCTACCCATGGCCCTGCTCACTACCCAATTCTATCAGCCAGTGGGCAGGCACCAGCCCCTCCCTCCAGGAAGCCTGCGCTAATCTTTAAACAAGCCTCACTCATGAAAGGGCAGATACCAGGTGCACGAAAATCACAGTCCCACTGCCTGTGCATCCAGCCCACCCACCACAGGCCAGATTTGTCCAGACCAGCCCTGCCCACATTTTGACAAGTTTTTTTTTTTTTTTTAATTGGAAGATAATTGCCTTACAACACTGTGTTGGTTTCTTCCCTACAACAAAATTAATCAGCCATAAGTGAAAGTGAAGTTGCTCAGTCATGTCCGACTCTTTGTGACCCGTAGACTGTAGCCCACCAAGCTCTTCTGTCCATGGGATTCTCCATGCAAGAATACTGGAGTGGGTTGCCATTTCCTTCTACACATATATTCCCTCCCTCTTGAGCTTCCCTTCTACACCCCACCCCCACCCCACACCTCTAGGTCATCTCAGAGCACCAGGCTGAGTTTGACAAGTTTTTAAACACTGATTCTGCTCTGTCCGTGCATGTGAATTTATAAGTAAATCTGTCTCTTTAACAACAAGCAATCTAACTTCTTTAACAAAGACTGCTTTTTCCTCTTACTTCCATGAGTAAACATTGAAGACAGACAAAATTAAAGCAAGACCGTAATTTTAGGCTGCCTGAAATGGCCAGAGGATTTAATCTAGTCTTTGGCTTGTTTACCATAGGACTGATATTTGTAAACTTCATTTTGAAATGAGAGTTGGTGAGTTTCACTAATTATATGCAGGCAGATGAGCTGTATTTATTCATTAAGTGGCTATTTATTGAAGGGTTCTTCTTCACTTTCTGCCATTAGAGTGGCAGAAACTAAACTAAAGAGCCTCTTGATGAGGGTGAAAGAGGAGAGTGAAAAAAGTGGCTTGAAATTCAACATTGAAAAAACAAATCATGGCATCTGATGCCATCACTCCTTGGCAAGCAGAAGAGGGGAAAGTGGAAACACTGACAGGCTTTCTCTTCTTGGGCTCCAAAATCACTGTGGAAGGTTACTGCAGCCATGAAATTAAAAGAGGCCTGCTCCTCAGAAGGAAAGCTATGACAAAACTAGACAGCATACCAAAAAGCAGAGATATCATTTTGCTGACAAAGGTCCGTATAATTGAAGCTATGGTTTTCCAGTCGTCATGTACAAATGTGAGTTGGACCGTAAAGAAGGCTGAGTTCTGAAGAATTGATGCTTTTGAAATGTGGTGCTGGAAAAGACTCTTGAGAGTCCCTTGGATGGCAAGGAGATCAAGTCAGTCAATCCTAAAGGAAATCAACCCTGAATACTCATTGGAAGAACTGATGCTGAAGCTGAAGCTCAAATACTTTAGCCACCTGATGCGAAGAGCTGACTCATTGGGAAAGACCCTGATGCTGGGAAAGACTGAAGATAAAAGGAGAAGGGGGAGGTAGAGGATGACATGGTTAGATAGCATCACTGACTCAATGGACATGAATTTGAGCAAACTCCAGGAGATAGTGGAGGACAGAGAGCCTGGTGTGCTGCAGTCCATTCGGTCACAAAGAGTTGGGCATGACTCAGCAACTGAACAGCAACAACAACATTTGTTGAAGGACAACCTTGGCAAGATACTTTGCTCAGCACAGAGGATACAAATGGATCCCAAAGCACACATGATCCTTGTCTTCATGGAGATGAGACAGACACGAATCACATAATCACACAAGCATGATAACATTGGGAGATTGGGATTGATGCATATATACTACTGATGACATGTATAAATTAATTGTGTAGCACAGGGAACCCAACTTAGTGCACTGTGGTGACCTGAATGGGAAGGAAGTCCAAAAGAGAGGGGATATATGTATATGTATGAAGGGTTCATTTTGCTGTATACTAATAATAGAAGCTGAAAAAAGCAACTGTAAAGCAACTATACTCCAATAAAAACTAATTTAAAATAAAACAATTCTAAAAAAAGAAAAGAAATATGATGACAAGTGGATGTAAGTGCAACTAAAGTTGATACAGAACTCAGGGCAGTGTGTAGGCAAAGGGAATATGAAGATAAGCCCTCAGTTCAGTTCAGTCACTCAGTTGTATCTGACTCTTTGTGACCCAATGGACTGCAGCATGCCAGGGTTCCCTGTCCATCACCAACTCCTGGAGCTCACTCAAACTCATGTCCATCGAGTTGGTGATGCCATCCAACCATCTCATCCTCTGTTATCCCCTTCTCCTCCTGCCTTCAATCTTTCCCAGCATCAGGGTCTTTTCCAAAGAGTCAGTTCTTCACATCAGGTGGCCAAAGTATTGGAGTTTCAGCTTCAGCAGCAGTTCTTCCAATGAACATTTGGGAATGATTTCCTTTAGGATTGACTGGTTGGATCTCCTTTCCATCCATGGGACTCTCAGGAGTCTTTTCCAACACCAGAGTTCAAAAGCATTAATTCTTTGGCGCTCAGTTTTCCTCATAGTTCAACTCTCACATCCATACTTGACCACTGGAAAAACCATAGCCTTGACTAGAAGGGCATTGTACAGGAGGCAGTGATGTTGGAGGGCACAAACAAAACCTTGTGTGCACCAGGACCCAGGAGAAAGGAGCAGTGACCCCACAAGAGACTGACCCAGACTTGCTAGTGAGTGTCCAGGAGTCTCTGGCAGAAGCATGGGTCAGCAGTGGCTGCTGCAGGGTCAGGGGTACTGACTGCAGCACTGTATGCACAGGATCTTTAGAAAAGTGAAGTGAAGTCACTCAATTGTGCCCAGCTCTTTGCGACCCCATAGACTGTAGCCCACCAGGCTCCTCTGTCCGTGGGATTTTCCAGGCAAGAGTACTGGAGTGGATTGCCATTTCCTTCTCCAGGGGATCTTCCCAACCCAGGGCTCAAACCCAGGTCTCCCGCATTGTAGACAGACGCTTTACCATCTGAGCCACCAGGGTCACCATTATCTTCATTACCTCCACCATAGTTTGGTCTCAGGTCAAACAACAGGGAGGGAACACAGTCCCTCCCATCAATAGAAAATTGGATTAAAGATTTACTGAGCATGGCCCTGCCCATCAGAAAAAGACCCAGTTTCCCCTTCAGTCTTCCCTGGTGGCTGAGATGGTAAAGCGTCTGCCTACAGTGCAGGAGACCTGGGTTCGATCCCTGGATCAGGAAGATCCTCTGGAGAAGGAAATGGCAACTACTCCAGTACTCTTGCATGGAAAATCCCATGGATGGAGGAGCATAGTAGGCTACAGTCCATGGGGTCGCAAAGAGTCGGACACAACTGAGTGACTTCACTTCACTTCCTCTTCAGTCAGTTTCTCCCATCAGGAAGCTTCCATAAACCTCTTATCCTTATCCATCAGAGGACAGACAGAATGAAAATCACAAAAAACTAATCAAACTGATCATATGGACCACAGCCTTGTCTAACTCAATGAAACTATGAGCCATGCCATGTAGGGCCACCCAAGACAGGCGGGTCATGGTGGAGAGTTCTGATAAAACATGGTCTACTGGAGAAGGGAATGGCATGCCACTTCAGTATTCTTGCCTTGAGAACCCCATGAACAGTATGAAAACACAAAAAGATAGGACACTGAAAGATGAACTCCCCAGGTCAGTAGGTGCCAAATATGCTACTGTAGAAAAGTGGAGAAATAAACTCCAGGAAGAATGAAGAGATGGAACCAAAGCAAAAACAACATCCAGTTGTGGATGTGGCTGGTGATGGAAGTAAAGTCTGATGCTGTAAAGAACAGTATTGCATAAGAACATGGAATATTAAGTCCATGAATCAAGGCAAATTGGAAGCGATCAAACAGGAGATGGCAAGAGTGAACACTGACATTTTAGAAATTGGTGAACTAAAATGGACTGGAATAGGTGAATTTAACTCAGATGGCTATTATATCTACTACTGCGGACAAGAATCCCTTAGAAGAAATGGAGTAGCCATCATAGTCAACAAAAGAGTCCAAAATGCAGTACTTGGATGCAATCTCAAAAACGACAGAATGATCTCTGTTCGATTCTAAGGCAAACCATTCAACTCATGGTAATCCAAGTCTATGCCCTGACCAAGTAACACTGAAGAAGCTGAAATTGAACAGTTCTGTGAAGACTTACAAGACCTTTTAGAACTAACACCCAAAAAAGATGTCCTTTTCATTATAGGGGACTGGAATGCAAAAGTAGGAAGTCAGGAAACACCTGGAGTAACAGGCAAATTTGGCTTGGAGTATAGAATGAAGCCAAGAGAACGCACTGGTCACAGCAAACACCCTCTTCCAACAACACAAGAGAAGATTCTACACAAGGACATCACCAGATGGTCAACACCGAAATCAGATTGCTTATATTCTTTGCAGCCAAAGGTGGAGAAGCTCTATACAGTCAGCAAAAACAAGACCAGGAGCTGACTATGGCTCAGATCATGAACTCTTTATTGCAAAATTATGACTTAAATTGAAGAAAGTAGGGAAAACCACTACACCATTCAGGTACAACCTAAATCAAGCCCCTTACGATTATACAGGGCAAGTGACAAATAGATTCAAGGGATTAGATCTGATAGACAGAGTGCCTGAAAAGCTTTGGATGGAGGTTTGTGACATTGTATGGAAGACAAGTCCTGCTGGCTGCTGGCTGCTGCTGCTAAGTCGCATCAGTTGTGTCTGACTCTGTGCGACCCCATAGACAGCAGCCCACCAGGCTCCCCTCTCCCTGGGATTCTCCAGGCAAGAATACTGGAATGGGTTGCCATTTCCTGATTCAATGCATGAAAGTGAAAAGTGAAAGTGAAGTCACTCAGTCGTGTCCGACTCTTCACAACCCCATGGACTGTAGCCTATCAGGGTCCTCCGTCCATGGGATTTTCCAGGCAAGAGTACTGGAGTGGGGTGCCATTGCCTTCTCCAAGATAAGTCCTAAGAGAACACAAAAAGCTTTTTCTTAACACTCAAACACCAACACTAGCTCTTCTTGTTTATCTTTTGTTTTGAGGGAAAATCTAAGGGATTTGTGAAGAATATGCCACCCAGAAATGTAATATATTGGCTTCTTGGTATCACAGTTATGCCTTTTATGCATGCTATATTGATAGAGCAATTAATTTTTACTCCAGTCTAGTTTTCTACGAAGAAAACTGAGTAGTCAGTATGAATAATAGGAAACAGCTTTGAGATATGTTTGTCCCAAACCATATTCTCTGCTTCTCTCATGAAAATCTTGTTGAGCTGCCAAAATGATAATAGACCTCATTAAAAGCATCCCACCAGTCAACACTCAGCAGAAATTGAGAAGGAGGATGCTGGGAAATTACCATTGCTGTGCCAAGATGCTGGGTGTAAATTAAAAGGAGTAGGTTTTTCCTGTCAGGAGCATCGGGTCCAAAATAAAGTAACATTTCTGGATTACACATTATCCAAGATATTCTACAGAACTGTGGCTTCTACTTTAGGTTTCCATTCTGCACACGTTTGTGTCCTATTTTATTATTTATCTCTAATGACATTCCTACAAAATCCCACTCAGTCCCCTGCCTCCTTGGCTAGTTGCCCTTTTTTCTATGCTGCTGCCTCCTCCACAACACCCAGATGCTCCCAAGAGGACGCTCACTCAATTCTCAGCTCTGCTTGTAAGCCCCTAGAAGTGCCCTGATCCTGTTCTACTGCTCAGTGTTCAGCAAAATAACAAAATTTTTAAACACCCAGAAAGTTGATTTTCCAGCTCACGCTGAGCACCTGCTGACTTTAGTACAGAACCTATTTGCAGGGCAGGAATAGAAGTGCAGACGTAGAGAGTAGACAGGTAGACACAGTGGGCAGGGTGGAATGAATTGAGGGATTACGCTTGATGGATATACACCACCATGTGCAAAATAGATGGCTTGTGTGAAGCTGCTCTATCGCACAGGGAACTCAGCTGGGTGCTCTGTGATGGCCTAGATGGGTGAGATCGTGGGGGGCATGGGAGGGAAGTCCAAGAGGGAGGGGATATATGTACACATATAGCTGATTCACTTCATAGTACAGTAGAAACTAACAGCATTGTAAAGCAATGATACTTCAATTAAAGAAAAAGAAATTAGGAAAGAGAATTATTCATGAAATCAGGAGATGTGAACAAGTTGCCATGTCAGTGGAAGCCTTGGTATTCTCAACAGTAAAATGTAGTTTAAAATAGCAGTGATTCTGTACCCTGTGGAGTTTCAATGAGATGAAGTTTGTGAAAGCATTTTAAAGATGACAACATACACTATATACGCCAGAGCCATGAGAATCAAGGTATTCCCTAAACACACTGGGTGTGGGATGTTTTAAAGACAAAATCATGCTGTGTTCATGACTTCACTCCTCCTTCAAATCTCAGAAAAATCCAGTTTATAATGATACCTGGAATTCAAACAGTTGCCATTTTCAGGGGTCTCCAGAAATCCCCTAAAAATACCCAAATGTACCCAGTACTGATAACAGTTGAAACTTGAGAACAGATTCAGAAAGGGGTTTATCAAATTATTTCATTCTGATCTTGCTAGGTGGATGAAATATCTTAGAGAATGGGATACAACTTGAGTAAATTTGGGCTGAATTCAGGTTTGAACTACTTATGTGTTTGAGTAAGACACAAGGAGAATAGACATTAGAATCAGTCCCAAAAGGGAAATGTGAAGGGAAGTACTATAGAGAAACTTCCTCTACTTAACCACTTGACTCAATTCTAGATCAGAAGGACAAGATTTGACTTTGAAACTTAATTATCTTTCTTTCAAAGTCCCTTTCATTACAACCTCTGTCAACTTTGGTCTCCTCATTTGTGAAATAAGAATAGCCATACCTGGTACTTTTTTGGGAAGATTAGATATTAAAATAATTAAATGCACCAAGACATCATATTTAGAATCTAGTATGTGCTCAGTAACTTTCTTGAACGATGTTTGGATGTTTTTATGTTTAAGGGTGCAGAAGGGAGAATGGGCATAAAGGGGAAAAGAAAAGTGATATGAGAACTAGGCTCAGAGAGAATCACTTTGATAGATGTGGAAAGTCATAAATAAATGTACAATCTCTATAAAACAGTAGCAAAAACATTATGAGTGCCTAAAAGAGCATAGTTTTATTTCAATTGGACAATTAGCAAACATTCTCACAACCATACTGTCAAGAGAGAGAACTCTAAAATGGAGACATACAGGAAGAAAAATTGGAAGAATTATTGAGCACAAATCCTCAAATAGCTAGTTCATCGTTGTCAATATACCCAGAATAATCTCCAGCCTCAAATTTCAATTCCTGCTAGATTTTCCTTGTTCCATCTGCCCCATTTCTAGAAAGGGACTCTCCAAATTCTCCCTTTAGGCAGCCTAGAACCTGTCCCCTCTCCCAAGCCAATCTTCACAGCAGAATATACCCCAGCTTCTTGTTATGACCTCACATGACAGAAAAAGTGCTAGGGAGCTCTCTTGGGGTCTCTTTTATAAGGGCACTAATGCCATTCACAAGGGCTCCACCTTTATGACCTCATTACCTTCCAGAGGTTCCACTACTTATTATTATCACATTGAGGGTTAGAATTTCAACATGCAATTTTAAACATTTATTTTATTAAAGTATAGTTGATTTACAATGTTGTGTTAATTTCTGCTATACAGCCAAATTGATTCATACACACACACACACACACACACACACACACACACACACACACACATATTATTCTTTTTCATACTCTTTTCCATTATGGTTCATAACAGAATATTGAATACAGTTCTTTGTACTATATAGTAAGATCCTTTGTTTATCCATCCTATTTATACCAGTTAATAGTTTGCACCTTAATCTCAAACTCCCAATCCATCCTTTTCCCTTGGCAACCACAAGTCTGTTCTCTGTGAGTCTGTTTGTTTCATAAATTACTTCATTGTGTCATGTTTTATATTCCACATATAAGTGATATCATATGGTATTTGTCTTTCTCTGACTTACTTCACTTACTATGATAATCTCTAGGTCCATCTTCAAAATACGAATTTTGAGGGACCACAAATAATCAGTCCACAACACAGACTCTCCTATCCCTCAAGGTCTTCTTTAAAGCCAATTATACCCAAATCTCAAGAACTAGGAGTAAATCTTGGGCACCTGGGTAGTGTCCTCAAATTTCAGTGCTAGCCCGACTTTCTTCCCCATGAAGCCAAACCTATATGATCCTAAGCGTTTCCATTAGTTGTTGTTCTGCTTGGCTTCTCTAGTAGCTGCGTTTTGCCTGTTGGGTTGGGGTTGTGGAGGCCTCCAGGTTCCTACTGTGCTCCTCCCTAGGACAGTCCTTGGCCCTCACAAACTCACTTCTCCTACCTACTAATGAGGATCTCTCTCCTCATCTCCTCTGTAGCTATGATTTATTCTCTATTTGTCTGCCACCTGAAATCCCAGGATCCAGAAGTCTGCTCATCTTCCTGAATAAGTATAAGCTATTTTCTTACTTTTCTAAGAATACTTATCCTTCATCTCAATAAACATGTCTCTGGTGCCTTAATATTCTCTTCCTACTGGCCGGCCAGTGTTATCAGTTTCTAATTATTTCTATGGGTGAGATCATCCAATTTATAGGCTCTAAAATATTTTTGAAATGTTTATTCTTAATGTATTCATTCAACAAATACTTTCTGAGAACTTTCCTAGCACTATTCTAGGAACTAGAAACAGATAAATGAATAAACAACTAAATTTCCCTGCCCTCACTTAAGGTAAGATATATTTAATTTTAAAATTTTCTAAAAACTAGGAGGTATATTCAGTAAGTTAGGAGACAAAATGGTCAAAGTAAATTTTATGATAAATCAAAATAAATAAAACTATATTTAGAAAAGTAATACATTTGGTGACAGGCTTTTAAAACTCCTTTGTTTAAATATAATTTGGGAAGATCTGGTATGCTGGCAGTGCAAGTGAAAAAGTTCTGCGAGTTAATCACAGCATAGAAGCCCAACAACTGCCAACAAACCAAAGCAAAAAAACACTGAAGTAAGAGAAGTTCAATGTCTACATCTGAATGAAATATTGGGATCCATTATAAACGATGAAGAGGGGCTTTTAAACACTAGAAAGTAATCAGAAGGAAATGAGAAAGATGGTTACGAGACATGGAAACCATGTTATCGGGGGTGGGGAGTAGGGAGAACAATTAAAGAGATCCTTTAGAGACGTTTTCCTGGAAAACAGGAAATCTGCAAGGGATAGCAAGGTTCTGGAAACCTTTCCAAATATTTGAAGTGCTATCATATGGAAGTGAGAACAGAATTTTCCAACTGCAAAGGACAGATCTGAAGCAAACATAAGCTTTCAAAACCAAAGAAACTCATCAGCTGGGTTTCCAATAACTCTAAGTTGTGTCAAAGCAATGTAGTCTAGCTGTGTGGAAGCAGTAAAGTCTCTGTCCCTGGAAGGTTTCCAGCAGAGGTCAAGATGCCACCTGCTAGGAACTGAGGGGGACAGAAGGAGTTCTGCAGTCAGACATATGTGAACCTGTATGACCATTTAACATCCTCTCCAATTATAAAGTCCTCTCATCAATACTTGCTACTCTACCATATACCAAAGGAAGGAGAGATATTCCCAGGCACTAGAAAATACTCAAAGACATCTGATAATCATCCTGCAATGGAGAAAGCTATATCTAACAACAGAGCAGTCAGCACAAATTGAGGCAAAATGGCCCTTGTGAGGATTTCTAGTTCAGTCACTTAAATAAAAACTGTCTAAATTTAGATGTGCATATGGTATTCATTTAATAAATTTTAAAAGTGACATTTCTTGACAAGCAAAGGAAATATTTAAGTGCCAACTTCAGAACTACAAATCTGTCTGAATACTAATTTATGAATGAGATTCTTTGCCAATTTTTAATGCAAATCAAAAAAATTTTTTTAAATTTTTAATGCAAA
Organism: Bos indicus x Bos taurus; assembly: GCF_003369695.1. NCBI lineage: Eukaryota > Metazoa > Chordata > Mammalia > Artiodactyla > Bovidae > Bos > Bos indicus x Bos taurus. The sequence continues at coordinate 33,223,239 of NC_040095.1, forward strand.
GGTATATACATACATATACAGGCACAAACATGTAGACACACACATACGTGCTTTTAGAAGTATTCCTTCTTATGTTGTATGCTTTATGTTTATAAAGCAAATGCTTATAGCTTTAACTGGACTGTGTTACTGTTTTTAAGATTATTTTCTCTTCTTTTCCTTTTTTTTTTTCAGCTACACCAGTGTTTTGTAAATTGGGAAAAAGAATTATTTTGTCATAGCCCACATGTTGTTAAGTAACAGTGAGCAGTAGTAGATTTTGCTTCATGTTGCCCTTAAAACCATAAGCAATATTGTTTATGTATTAAAAAGATATATTTTTATCATTCAGTTGAAGAAAACATATTTATCATATATATTTGGTTTCTAGCCATTTTTCTGGCTCATGGCTTCCAAAACCTTTGGAATTTCTTAAGTACTGAGAGTAATAAAGAAGTTTTTGTTATGTCAGTGAGGTGGCTTTTGGAAAGCATCAAGGATGGGGCAAGTTGCCAATGGAGCCAACTTAAAAGGATTGAAACTTTCAGTCCATGACCTCTGCAGAAGGGAGAGGAGTTGGAGATTGATTTCAGTCACCATTGGTCAACAATTTACTCAATTAAGCCCATGCAATGAAGCCTCCATAAAAACCCAACAAGAGAGGGTTCAGAGAATTTCTGGTTTCGTGCACACTGGAAGATCAGGGCAGAAGTTCCGTGCGCTTCCCCTATACCTCTTCCAATGCATCTCTTCCATCTGGCTGTTCCTGAGTTGTAACTTTTTCTAATGAATTGGTGATCCAGTAAGTAAAACGTTTCACTGAGTTCTGTGAGCCACTGTAGTAAATCAGTGGAACCTGAAGAAGGGTTCACGGGAATCTCCGATCTATAGCTGGTGGGTCAGATTGTGCATGCTCAGTCGTTTCTAACACTTTGTGACCTCATGGACTGTAGCCAGCCAGGCTCCTCTGTCCATGGAATTTTCCAGGCAAGAATACTACAGTGGGTTGCCATTTCCTCCTCCAAAGGTTCTTCCTGACCCAGGAATCAAACCCATGTCTCCTGCACTGGTAGGTAGATTCTTTACCACTAGCACCTCCTGGAGTGTGTCAGCATGGGTGGTAATCTGGGCTGGTGACTGGTATGTAGAAGTCTTGGGACTAAGCCCTATGCCTATGAAATCTGATACCATCTTTGAGTGGGTAGTGTTACAGATGGGTTGAACTCTTGAAAAGAAACCAGCCAAAGTGGAAAACTTCATAACTCATGGGATCCAGATAGGACTCAGTAGGCATCACTTCATTAGTGAGACCAAATTAGGTCTTTATTAAGGTTGCCTGGTCTTCACACCTTATAAAACTTAAAAGTAAGCTTGAAAAGGATCAAATTGTTTATAGGTGACTTGACTCTGTCACAGAACAAAGCTCAAAAATATTCAGTACGCAACAAGAAAAAAAATAATGTCTGCCATCTAATGGGAAAAAAACATTCAAATAAGCAGGAAAATATGACCAATAAGAGAAATAACCATAATCAATAAAGAGAAACAGAAATCACATTCTTCAGGATGTAAACAGCAAGGAAAGTGATTTGTATATTTGCTTTTATAGAATTAATATACCATCAGGAAGCAATGAGGATTTAAGGAATATTATTTAACAAAATATAAATGAGAAATGCTTAAGAAGTAACCACAATTGGGTAAGGATTACATTCATAAGTATGATTATTTCATTAAATGTCCTGGAAAAGCATGTGTTTTTTTGAAATCAGAAACCATACTCTTAAAACCTCAATAAGCATAATGCTGCTGGATTGATGTGGTCTGACTAGTCTGTTCTTTGGTAACATTACAAATTTGACAAGAACCAGAACAACACAAAATAACAGGAAATGATAACTTAAATAAAATTTAATCTTCTCACCTAACCATTTTACAGAAGATGTAAGTGAGCCTTGGGTAGATCAAGCAACTTTATTGCTAAACATCTCTATTATTTATTAATGAATATGTCTATTTTCTACTTTAGCCAGCACAAAATGCCGTCATGAGCTCCAGGTTCCTCTTCTGGAATGTGTGTGCTCATCTCTGTGCCCTATAGAAGCAGAAGAAGACTGACACATTAGCACAAGGACCAGCCATGAAAGTTACGTTTTGTTTCTAAATCCTGGGTCTAGAATAGAGTCTTGTGATCTGCCTTCTTTCTGGCAAAAATCCCCATTCTGTAACCAGAAATTTCATTATTTGAAATTTTACCTAATAGCTGTTGATTAAAATGTTTTGACAGAGAAGGCAATGGCACCCCACTCCAGTACTCTTGCCTGGAAAATCCCATGGACAGAGGAGCCCAGTAGGCTGCAGTCCATGGGGTCGCTCAGAGTCAGACAGGACTGAGCGACTTCACTTTCACTTTTCACTTTCATGCACTGGAGAAGGAAACAGCAACCCACTCCAGTGTTCTTGCCTGGAGAATCCCAGGGACGGGGGAGCCTGGTGGGCTGCCGTCTATGGGGTCGCACAGAGTTGGACACGACTGAAGTGACTTAGCAGCAGCAGCAAAATGTTTTGAATAGTTTTATTTATTGTTGTTTTTACAAAATTCATTGAACATTTGTAGAATTACAAAAGTTTCTAAAATGAAGCTATCCACATTTTCCCCCCTAAGAGGTTTATTTATTTAATTAATTTATTTATTTTAACTGAAAGATAATTACTTTACTATATTATGATGGTTTTTGCCATACATCAACATGAATTGGCCACAGGTATACATGTGTCCCCCTCATCCTGAACCCCCTCCCACCTTCCTCCCCACCCTATCCCTCTGGGTTGGCCCAGACCACAGGTGTTGGGTGCCCTCCATTCACTGAACTTGCACTGGTCATCTATTCTGCATATGGTAATGTACATGTTTCAATGCTATTCTCTCAAATCATCCCATCATCGCCTTCTCCCATTGAGTCTAAAAGTCTGTTCTTTACATCCGAATCTCCTTTGCTGCCCTGCACGTAGGATCATCATTACCTTCTTTATAAATTGCATATATATGCGTTTATGCTGCTGCTGCTAAGTCTCTTCAGTCGTGTCTGACTCTGTGCAACCCCATAGATGGCAGCCCACCAGGCAGGCTCCTCTGTCCCTGGGATTCTCCAGGCAAGAATACTGGAGTGGGTTGCCATTTCCTTCTCCAATGCATGCATGCATGCTAAGTCACTTCAGTCGTGTCTGACTCTGTGTGACCCTATGGACAGCAGCCCACCAGACTCCTCTGTCCATGGGATTCTCTAGGCAAGAATACTGGAGTGGGTTGCCATTTCTTTCTCCAATATATATGCGTTAATATACAGTAATTGTCTCTCTCTTTCTGACTTACTTCACTCTGTATAATGGGCTCCAGGTTCATCCACCTCACTAGAACTGACTCAAATGCCTTCCTTTTTGTAGCTGAGTGATATTCCGATGTGTATGTGTACAACTTTCTTACCCATTCATCTGCTGATGAACATCTAGGTTGCTTCTATGTCCTAGTTACTGTAAATAGTGCTGCAATGAACACCGGGGTACATGTGTCTCTTTCAATTCTGGTTTCCTCAGGGTATGCCAAGCAGAGGGATTGCTGGGTCATACTGCAGTTTTTTAAGGAGTCTTCACACCGTTCTCCTTAGTGGCTATACCAGTTTGCATTCCTACCAACAGTGTAAGAAGGTTCCCTTTCCTCCACACCTTCTCCAGCATTTGTTGTTTGTAGACTTGTTGACGATGGCCATTCTGGCCAGAGTGAGATGATATCTCATTGTGGTTTTGATTTGCGTTTCTCTAATAAGGAAGAAAAGTTATGACCAACCTAGATAGCATATTGAAAAGCAGAGACATTACTTTGCCAACAAAGGTCCATCTAGTCAAGGCTATGGTTTTTCCAGTGGTCATGTATGGATGTGAGAGTTGGACTGTGAAGAAAACTGAGCCCCGAAGAATTGATGCTTTTGAACTGTGGTATTGGAGAAGACTCTTGAGAGTCCCTTGGACTGCAAGGAGATCCAACCAGTCCATTCTGAAGGAGATCAGCCCTGGGATTTCTTTGGAAGGAATGATGCTAAAGCTGAAACTCCAGTACTGTGGCCACCTCATGCAAAGAGTTGACTCACTGGAAAAGACTCTGATGCTGGGAGGGATTGGGGGCAGGAGGAGAAGGGGACGACAGAGGATGAGATAGCTGGATGGCATCACTGACTCAATGGACGTGAGTTTGAGTGAACTCTGGGAATTGGTGATGGACAGGGAGGCCTGGCGTGCTTTGATTCATGGGGTCACAAAGAGTCGGACACGACTGAGTGACTGAACTGAACTGAACTGAATAAGGAGTGGAGTTAAGTATCTTTTCGTGGGTTTATTAACCATCTGTATGTCTTTGGAGAAATGTCTGTTTAGGTCTTTTGACCACTTTTTGATTGGGTTGTTCATTTTTCTGCTATGATATCCACATTTTTATGGCATATCTACAAAGCATTGGAACTATCAAAATTATGAATTAGAAACATGTTTTTAATCTTACAAAAAGTAGGATTCAGTTCAGTTCAGTTGACTAGATGGACCTTTGTTGGCAAAGTAGTGTCTCTGGTTTTGAATATGCCATCTAGGTTGGTCATAGCTTTTCTTCCAAGGAGAAAGCGTCTTTTAATTTCATGGCCGCAGTCACCATCTGCAGGGATTTTGGAGCCCAGGAAAATGAAGTCCCTCACTGTTTCCATTGTTTCCCCATCTATTTGCCATGAAGTGATGGGACCAGATGCCATGATCTTAGTTTTCTGAATGTTGAGTTTTAAGCCAGCTTTTTCACTCTCCTCTTTCACTTCCATCAAGAGGCTCTTTAGTTCCTCTTCACTTTCTGCCATAAGTAAGATTACTTATTACAAAAAATAACAGAATCCCATTTGTTTCTTCATAATCAAAGTAAAGGATTTTCTAAATACAAGATAATCACCCATAGGCAATGGAATTGTCTCTTTTTGATGATACTTTTAATTTATTTTTCTCTAAAGTAAAAACAGTCAATTACAAAAATTAATACAGCAGAACTTAATTTGAGGACAAAGGTCCATCTAGTCGAAGCTATGGTTTTTCCAGTGGTCATGTATGGATGTGAAACTTGGACTATAAAGAAGGCTGAGTGCCAAAGAATTGATGCTTTCCAACTCTGGTGTTGGAGAAGACTCTTGAGAGGCCCTTGGACAGCAAGGAGATCAAACCAGTAAATCCTAAAAAAAATCAGTCCTGCATATTCATTGAAGGGACTGGTGCTAAAGCTGAAACTCCAATACCCTGGCCACCTGATGCAAAGAACTGACTCATTGGAAAAGACCCTGATGCTGGGCAAGATTGAAGGCAGGAGGAGAAGGGGACGACAGAGAATGATATGGCTGGACTCAATGGACATGAGTTTGAGCAAGCTCCAGGAGTTGGTGGCAGGCAGGGAAGCCTGGTGTGCAACAGTCTATGGGGTCTCAAAGAGTCAGACATGACTGAGTGACTGAACTGAACTTAATTAGAAATATTTGTTGGCAATATAAGAGCACAATGAATGAAACAATTGAAAAGAATATCACAGTATATTTTTAGAACTATTTTTCTATCCCTTAAAAATATACTGATGATTGTTTCTTCTAAGATTTATATACTTGGGCAGTTACAGAACCCAAGTAATCCATTCTGAAACACTGAGGTAATGCAAGAATCTTACTTTGAATTATCTAGCAACTGTTAAAGGTGAATTCCTCAACCAGAAAGATAATGTTGTATTTCTCACTAATGCAACCTGCAGAAGACTCTTGAGAGTCCCTTGGACTGCAAAGAGATCAAATCCATCAATCCTAAAGGAAATCAACCCTGAATCTTCACTGGAAGGTCTGAGACTGAGGCTGAAGCTCCAATACTTTGGCCACCTGACACGAAGAGCCAACTCATTAGAAAAGACCCCAAAGCTGGGAAAGATTGAAGGCAAAAGGAGAAGGGGGCAGCCAAGGATGAGGTGGTTAGGTAGCATCACTAACTCAATGGACATGAATCTGAGGAAACTCTGAGAGACAGTGGAGAACTGAGGAGCCTGGTGTACTGCAGTCCATGGGGTTGCAAAGATGTGTACACGACTTAGAGAATAAACAAACAACAAAACAGCAAAAAAATGCAACCAGAGGGTCCAAGAAGCCACTGACAGTTAAAATTTAGTCCTTCTAAAATCTCTTGAGGGCAAACAGGCTCCAGAAAGCAGAAAGCAAACTCTTGTGATGCCAGACCACAAGAGAGGCAGGGTGTTTAGAGGTACAAAGGGCTCCTGTCGTGTCTGTCACTACTCCAAATTACAAAACAGACTGTATTCTTCTCCTGACATCTATTAGTAACAAAACTATAACAGAAATGCCTACTATGAGAAAGTAAAATTTTCTCTCCCGTGTCTGACTCTTTGCAACCCCACGGACTATACAGTCCATCGAATTCTCCCAGGCCAGAACACTGGAGTGGGTAGCCCTTCCCTTCTCCAGGGGATCTTCCCAACCCAGGGATCAAACCCAGACCTCCAGCATTGCAGGCCGATTCTTTACCAGCTGAGTACCAGGGAAGCCCAAGGGGAAAGAATTTGCTAGAAAATTACTTACTCATCTGCAGGAGTTTAAATCACCTGTCACTTGAGAGTGAAGCCATTTTATAAATCAATCTGCAAGTTCCCTTGACAAGACTAAACTCTTAAGCTTCTACTGAATTTCTGAGAGATAACCTTAAAACCATAGTCTCAGTTTTTAAATGCTGCATGCTTAATAACATACAGAAGAGTAACTGCTGTTTATACATGTTTCACATTAGCAATTCATAACTAATGTCTCCTGAGGGTTATTAATCAAGAATCACTAATTGAAGTCAGTCATTTGTGAGAACATGTTCATGTGCCTTCCCTTGCTGTCCATAGCAATGGCTGCCCTGTATTCAATCCCTAGATGCTCCTCCGACTTCCTCTCTCTACATCAGTGGTCCCCAACTTCCGGGATCTAATGCCTAATGATCTGAGGTGGAGCTGATATAATAATAATAAAAATAAAGTGCACAATAAATGTAATGTGTTTGAATCATCCTGAAAGCATCTCCCTGACCCAGTCCATGGAAAAATTGTCTTTCAAGAAATCGGTCCCTGGTGCCAAAAAGATTGGGGACCCTGCCCAACATCGCTGTTGCCATCAGGGCAAGGAAGAAGGAAGATTCCATGCTGGATTTATGTGCGGGAGAGGGTGAGAATTCCCTGTCCACAAAAGGGCAGTCTAAACAATTCATTTATACATTTGTTGTTCAGTGGCTCAGTCGTGTCCGACTTATTGTGACCCCATGGACTGCAGCACTCCAGGCTTCCCTGTACTTCACCATCTCCTGGAGTTTGCTCAAACTCAGGTCCATTGAGTCGGTGATGCCATCCAACCATCTTATCCTCTATTGTTTCCTTATACATTTAGTGTTTGGAAATGCAAAACAACACTGTGCGTGGTTTTGGTTTCACTGAGAAAGTAAAAACGAAGTTGCTTCATGCAGGGAAAGATTTTCAGATTAACTAACCAGATCCTTTCATCTTTGCTACTAAAAAACTCAAATTCAGTCCAGAGAGATTGATTTTTCCCTGAGTAAAACAACTAATTTGTAGCAGGATTTGGACATACTCCAAACTCCTAAACTCCAAGTCTCATACTATTTCTTCATTTCACTTTTGTTTCCTGTGTGAATTCCGCTCTGAAGAAAGAAAGAATTTTGAATGTATATTTTATCATAGTATCATGTCTGAATACTTTACATCTGCATTGAAAAGAGTAGCAGTCTAAATCTTGCTAAATAAATAAAAAATCAAGAAATGCTATTACTTATGTTTACTATTCATGTTGATGACAAAATAGAGTAATTAGAAGGCCTGTGGGCTTCTACTTAAAAAAAAGAGGAATTGTGTTCCTCTGTATGTTATTCAGAGGACTCGTCTCCACTGTCATATAGACTATCTCAAGCACTACCCCGGTGCTCTATGGACAGAGTTCACAATCCATTTGGGCTCTTTGTTTATGCCTTTAGTGTAACTGTCACTACACTGGATCATTTGTCAGTCAGCTGTGTCAATGGGATGGCTTCGCCCCTCTGATTGCAAGTTCCTTGAGGTTACAGCATAGCCTCTCATCACGATACGTTCAAGCACCTCCATCATGGAGCTTCTTGCCCAACAAGTAGACAGTAAGTGTGTGTTGAATTGAACCACAGTGAACTATACTGGACATCATTCTTTAGTTGTTATTGCTTCCTACAAGAAGAAAAAGCAAAGAAAGGGGAAGAGAAACAAGAGACAGAAGAGAGACCAGAGAGGAGAAAAGGAGCAAAAAGAGGACAAGAGGGAGAGGAGAGAGGAGGAGAGAGGAGGAAAGAAGGAAGGGAAAATAAAAAAGGGGAAATAAAAAGAGGAAAATGGAAACTAAGGCATATTTAATTTGTCTGTGAAATTACCAACTCGTATTTCTTGCCCCTCTGGGTGCTAGAGTACAAGGGATTAGGCTTATATCATGAAACTAACAAAAATTCAGAGCCTAAATTTCATTTTTGATATCTTTTATAAGATTCAATATTTCATTTAAAGAACAAAAGGATTTGTGTTAAGGTTTAAGGAATTGTGCTCTATAATGAAACCATTAAAACCACAAAAATTTAAAATTTGATTTTCATAAAATTTTAATTTCTATAATATTTTTATATTATTTTCACGTATCCTCACATAGCCTTATATTTTTCCTTTACTGCCTTATTAATATCCTTGTCCAATAACACTGCATTTGGGAACATAGTGCTCCCATAGTACACATAGGGTTGAGTGGTATCATTTGACAAGTCACACTGAAAGGGGATGGTTACACCATACCCAGAGAGACACCCTAGTTGTTTAGCAAGGTGAACATCAACTCCCCTGCAATCAAACATCTAGAAACAATACATCATTAATTAGCACATGCCATCCCATTAGCTTTGAGAATTAGGGTTTAGGATGCTACTAGGGCTTCAGAGAAATCAAACCCATATTGTGCTAGTCTAGCACAAAAAGTAGGAAATAATAGGAAAATGACTTTTTTTAAAATATATCTGCAACACTACTTTATGAAAAGAGAGATCTATGAGTAAATTGCTTTATCTGAAAGAACATTTAACAAAAAGTTGTTTTGATTGCCCTGATGAATAAATTACAAAGTCAGTATAAATCAATCATCTCCTAACTTCCCTAATCTCTGTGAAATCAATAAAATCTTTATGTAGAGACACTCAAAAAAATCATTTGCCACCATTCATGAAAAGAATAAGAAATTGATTGTAACAATCAGCTGAATCACTGTCTTAGTATTGATTCTGTTTCACAGTGTTCTTTAAGATTCTAAAAGCACATCATTTCTAACATTTTCATTTTGCTATAAGACATTAAGAGATTCCAGTTTCCTCTCATCACCTCATCACCTCTCTGACCCACTAATTCTTAGCCTATCCTCCAATGGGTGAGTGAGTCATTGTTCTGAAGATGAGCAGCTGCTATTCTCACCAAAACACAATGAAGAGCCTCCAAGTAAGTGCTAAATTTTCAATTATCCACTAATGGGTGATTGCACAAAGATCTTGGCAAGTGCTTCTCAGACTTTAGTAGACCTAAGAATCAGTCAGGGTACTCATTAAAAATACAAATTGCAAGCCCCTTTGTAATTTACCAGGTATGAGGTGTCCCTGAAGGATGGACATTTTTAAATAAGGACAACAGGTGATTCCTGATATAACACACTTGTGGACCACACTTTAAGAGTGATGCTGACTTGGGAAGCTGAAAATGCTTCTAATCACCAGCCTACTGAAGACCTCTACAACAGATCCAGAGTGAAAATACCTATAAGAAGGACAATGAATCCAAAGGTTTAGGCCAAAGCACCCAGCCTTGGAATCTGAAATATCCTTAATGAAGGGAAGATAGCTGGAGAAGCAGCAGAAGCTGAGACTTGTCCTGGGCCCCTCTCCTCAGCCCCTTTCACACTCAGACCTACAGACTGCTGGTACCCCACTCCCACTTCCTCTGACATCTACCACCTTAACATACAATCTGGACATACACTGAAAGTTGTGAATAGATTTAAGTTTGCCGGTGTGTGGAGAACAGACTGAAGTACTAGTAAAGTTGAAAGTATTATAGCCAAGAGATCTGGATAAAGAATGACTTGAAAATAAGAAGAGAGAATGAAGTCAGAGGAAAAAAGCCTGAGCCTGGAGTGAGGGCAGTATCCAGATCAAGTCAGTGACAGAGGGGATGGGGAGGGAGGCTGAGAAGGTCTGGGCTCTTCTGCTGTCAGTTGGACATTCCATTCAACTGCCCGTGGTGAGCATTCCAGTCCACTGACCATGCCTAGTTTGTGTGACTGACTTTCACCAGGTAGAACAATCAACAAGGTCACCATAAAATTTTGACCAACACCAGGCCAGTAAAGTGACCACTGAAAACAATTTCCAAATTTGTAATCAATGGACCCATGTTTAAGGAGAAGAACTCCTTTGGTCTACCAAAATGGTTTGAGTTTCAGTCTCTAATTTCTTCCTTCTCAGATACTCTGGTCTCCACCAAAAGGACACTATTTGGTGAGATGAAGCCATTTTGTTGGTCAGCAGGAGCTCAGAAGCAAGAAAATGTCCCAGTGGTAGAATACAGCATCATCTTCCTCAGCAGCAGCCCATCACTGGAAGTTTCCAGAGCATTGTGCCAATCGAGTGGTGGACGGACTTTCATTTAGAGACCCTTATGTGAGAAAATTGCAAACCTGTTTCTTGGACTTGTTAGCCTTACTGTTTCTGATACTTAGGTGCTGTCTCTTAGAGAGCCTGAAACAGCCAAGACATGGCTGAGGACATGGACGAATCTGCAGGTAAGCATCACTGGACCCTGAGGAGTTAGATATTTTGTGTCTGTGTGACCATATACATATGGTGGGGAATAGTGAGCATGATTTAGGGAGATCTGTATACCTGAAAGGTTTTATGAAAAATTATATTAAAGTAAGATTGTTTCTCTCCACTCTCCTTTCATTCCAAAATAATAAAAATCACCAGATTATAAATTATAATTATAAAGGACCAGTGAAGGACTGGGAGCCTGAGAGATGATTGTGTTTTACCTCTTTAGAAACGTATAGTCTATTTGAAGAGAAAGTGCCTACAACACAAAGGCAATTTCTTGTTTAATCTTCAGTGCTGGCAGAGTCCTTTGGAAATATTCTGCTTTGCCAAAAACGACTGTATGAAAGGGTGATGTTGTTTGATTTGGAGGCTTATGGAAAATCATTACATCCAAAAGGATCCCTCCTACCAACTTGCCGTGTGGTGTGAAATTTCTCAGTTCCCTTGACTCAAATATGTCTTTTCAGTTTTCCAACGTGCTTTATTCAAATAATGCCTGGAATGTGCAAGTCAAAAATATTTGGATCATTTTTAGAAAAGAACAAGGTTGCATGAGCATGATACCAGAAGAGCTGGCAGGCCCAGAAGGGAAGTCAGAGAAAAAGAGGATGTGAATAAATAGGATGGAGGGGAGCACGGAGGAAGGAGGTAGAAAATAACCAGCTCTATCACACTCCTGCCTTCCCCTACTCAAGTCAGGCATAAGGGGCTCAGTTCATGGAATCTGAGAGGGGAGCCTTGCTGAAGAGGATATAGTGTGATACCTACATGACTGGAGGGATTAATTGGGACATAGCATCTTCTGTCTTCCCCTACGTGTTTAATTTAGGTTTTGAAGAAAAAATACAAAGCATCTTCTATTGTCAAGTATATGAAATATACATGACACTGTTCCTGCCATCAAAGAGCTGGCAGTCAAGAGGGAAGAGGAGAAAAGTAGGAGGAAGGGAGAGAGGGAGAGAGAAAAGAAAGGGAGAGAGAAGGAAAGAAGAAGAGAGAGGAGAGAGACAGAGAAGAGAAAGAGAAGGAGAGAGAAGTGAACACTGCAAAGTAATTAACAGGAGGGCATTTCAGCATGTGTTTTTTTTTTTTTTAATGTTTACAATGTTGTATTGGTTTTTGCCATATTTAATTCTTTTCCCATCCATTTTTAGAGATTTTGGGAGATATTAACCTCACTCTTGGCATGCTGAACAAGGAAGATAATATTAGCAAGGTAAGGAAAAGAGAGAAAAATCTCTTCCCCATTCACTTTTTCTAGTCCAGTTATTGCAACATTTCATCTGCATCCTTCTTTGCTTCAACTTCTTCTTTTCTTTCTGGCTTCTTAAGTGGTATTCAGTTTTTCAGAAAATGCACTTTCATAGAAGTCATTTTAATGTTTCCACCATGACACTTGGCATTTGAGGATTCAGAGTATCCGGTTGTAGAAGCTAGCAAAAGAATGTCCCCTTCCATAACCTTATGCAGATAGATGTGGAAAGAGGGGGATGCCAGAGTCACAACCACGTGGGTTAGAGCCTACTCCTGTGTATTCTGAGGGTTAGCAGACATTTTTTGGTGCGGACCAAATGTTTTATGAATGTTTTGGACAGGACCAAATGACCTGCAAGGAATTTGAGGGCTCCTATGAGAAAATTCCCAAAGATCAAACCAGTCAATCCTAAAGGAAATCAACCCTGAGTATTCACTGGAAGGAATGAGGCTGAAGCTGAGGCGCCAGCACTTTGGCCACCTCCTGGGAAGAACCGACTCACTGGAAAAAATCCTGATGTTGGGAAAGATTGAAGGCAGGAGAAGGGGGCGACAAAGGATGACCGGTGTGTCCATCATGGACTCAATGGACATGAGTTTGAGCAAACTCCGGGAGACACTGAAGGACAGGTGTGCTGCAGTCCATGGGGTCGCAGAGAGAAGGACAGCGCTTAGCGACAGAACAGCGAACAACAGCAACGACCCATCTGTATGCTATTCCACAAATAGAGATGAATTTCTCTGAGATTTGAAGGTTTTTCTGGCTTCAATAACCTTTCGTAAAATAACAATGCTATCTTTCATAGAACACTTATCTAGGGCACTTGATTCTTTCCAAACAATAATGCATTGTATTATGCTCACTCCTCACAACTTTGTGATATAGGTGTTGTTATTTCCATTTGACAGCTAAGAAAAGTGAGGCCCAGAGAAGTAACATGCTTGAGAACAGTAGACAAGCCCATTTGATTCCAAAATAATGCTCCTAATCATTATTCAGTGTAACCTCCCTGTGAAGGGCGGTGCCTACACCTTTATCTCTTAAGCCAGTGGTTCTCAACCCTGACTCCATATTAGAATCCTGTATGCAAAGTGAGTTATCTCACACCTTAAACACAGGCATAGTACCTCAAGGTAACATGCCTGAGGCTCTTGGAGATTTCAGAAGACCAGTCTCTCATCTTCCAAAGGCCTTGTGGCCATCTAAGAGATTGAGAAGAGCCCTCACACACAACATCTGCTCAAGCCATGTAGTTCCCAGAGGCTGCAGCTCTGTGGAAAGGAGTTCACAACTTCTCCTCCACAAAGGCATAGATGAAATAAGGGCTTACAAATCCCCTTTAGGAACAAGTTGCATAACTTTCAGCCTCTTTGGGAATGACATCATATTCCTTAATGCTATAGGTGCTCTTTGGTAGTAAAAGCAACAATTAGGGTGATGGGCATTTCCATTGCCCTGAGGGCCCTACAACAGAGGATTTCGAGAGACTTTAGTATGTCAAGTGACCCATTCCTGCCTTCAGTTAGATACTGCCTTAGAAATATGGTCATATTAAAACAGGTTTTAGAATGAACTTCGCTTTACCTATAAGCCTTTGATTCCTAAAGATGCATATTATGTTAAGTGCATGTGTGCTCAGTCATGTTCACTTCTTTGCTACACCATGGACTGTAGCCTGCCAGGCTCCTCTGACCTTGGAATTTTCCAAGCAAGTATACTGGAATGGGTTGCCATTTCCTACTCCGGGGAATTTTCTGGACCCAGGGACCGAACCCACGTGTCTTGGGTCTCCCGCATTGGCAGGCAGATTCTTTACCACTGTGCCATCTAGGAAGCCTATATTATGTTAAGGAAGCCTCAATTAGGATATATAAAATCTCGTAGATACTTTGCTTAGTTTAATGGTATCATCAGATATATAAAATCTCGTAGATACTTTGCTTAGTTTAATGGTATTATTCATCTGGATATATTCTGACTCTTTTAGCTTTGCAACTCAAATTTCTGTGTATAACTTTGTATGTTCACAGGAAGACATTTATGGTCATCTCGCTTCCATTATTCAGAATACCGACATCTTGGATGATGCAATTGTCCAAAGGTTGATTTATTATGCTTCTAAGGACATGAGAGATGACAATGTAAGTTTTATCCTTAATGATGCATCAGTGTCAGGGCCAGTAACAGGTCTTTATGTGACGCAACTGCACCCATGTAGACATCCATAAACATTTTTTACATCACTACAAGGACCATAGATCACTTCTATTTGTTTTTCATGGTAACCTGGATATTATTTACCCCATCACAGATGAGGAAACCAAGGTAGAGCTTCGAAAAGTTTTAGAAGTAATATCCCATTCACTTTTAGGTGAGGAAATTGGTGCTTAGAGAGATTGTTTGCAAAGTAACACAGCTATCTATCAACAGAATGAATAAACTAGAACCCAAATTTCTTCATTCCCATGTGAATTCCTATCTCTTCATATGCCTAATTGTCCATGTATACTAGGCATTGTGTCTGAAAAATTATTTGTAGAAGTAGTTTGAGTCTTACATTATTTCCTTCCAGAAAGGATTTTCACTTGTTTATCTGCCGAGGCACAAGCAATCTAATTTCAAGGCTTGGGATTTTTCTGGGCAACTTCCGTAACTCAAGGTTGGACTCTAGTCCCCGGAGAGCCAATTTAACCTCCCATATGAACGCAGCTCTTAAAACATAGGATGACCAGGGTCTCGCTCTTGGTTGGCCCTGAATTCTGACTATTGTCCCGAAAAGCTGCAACGCAGTCCCAAAGGCAAAATTCACATCTCTGGATTTCCAGTCTTGTCCAGATTTCAATTCAGTAATTCATTCCACCTTATATTGTGACTGTCTTTGATGTTTCTATGAGTATATTTTTTAATATCTTGCCCAGCACTTTTTCTTTTCCTCAGCAGGAAAGTGGATCAAATTGACTTCATTCACCATTACCAAAAGCAAAGGCCCCTCCAAATATCTCCAACATTAAGGATAATTAGATCAGGACAATACTAAAACTCAAAGCTCTGGACTCCCAGCCCATTTTTCTTTCTCCATTCCCTTCAGTAATTCATATCACTTAAACGTAAATCTTAAGTTCATGGTACCTGATTAATTAGCTAGAAAATATGCATTGCCTCGAGTTTACAAGAACTCTATGAAAACCTGGCTTTGAGAAGCTTTTGAATCACATCCGCTTCCCAGCTGCTGACATCTACCCTAGAGTCTTCCACACAGGGTTTGTAACAGCCTGTTCTCCCTCAATTGAAAAGGTAGAGAACTTATAAATATTATGTCAACTATTTCCCCTCTGCTGATTCATGCTGGCTGTTATTGTTATCTTCCTTTTCTTCTTCAGATCCTCAGAGAAATCAGAATGCTAGCTGGGGAGGTATTGGTGTCTCTTGCTGCACATGACTTCAACTCTGTAATGTATGAAGTACAAAGTAACTTCAGGATTCTGGAGCTACCAAACGAGTTCGTTGTGCTTGCCCTGGCTGAACTGGCAACCAGCTACGGTACAGAGGGAATAGCCTCCACATTTTCCCTGGGAAACCATCATTGTAATTGTCTAAACCCAAGTGGGAGCAAACAGCAGAGGGGGAGTGTCTCTCCTACTTCCTTCGGTACTAAAGAAATACTGACCCGTCTGGGCTGCTGTTTGTGAGCTTGGATGGGCCTGCCCTCCAGCCATGGGTCCACGCTGCTCTGAATTTGGCTGGACTCTTTCTCCCACCTTCACCTCTCCTTTCATCTGGCCTTGTATTTGCAGAAGCACATTTTCCACAAGGCATATTCTGCAAACCACTCAACTCTTACATGAAGTAAGGGTTTCCTAGGATGCTTTTTTCTTTATTTAACATATTTATTTATTTATTTAGCATATCACCTGTGCTAGGCCCTGGGGATACAGGCAAGTTCTGGTGGGAGGGATGAACATTAACAAAATAATTATCCAAAGTAATTGCTAAGAAGCAACAGGTACAGACAACTAATAGGAAGCACCTTATTTTAAGGTGCTCTAACTACAGTAAGTCTGCCAGATGTGACTGAGTTCCATTCCAAGAGCATGTTTGTAAGTCCAGTTTGTTCGTTCAGTCCAACAAAGTTAGCCTAGCATGGTCGGCTGTATAGTACTGTACTGTAATAGGTTTATAATAATTTTCACACAAATAATACATTAAAAATGAACACAAAATATGGAGAAAATATTTTAATCCTACTGTACAGTACCTTGAAAAGTACAGTAATCCCAAGCTACATCACCACAGCTTTTGTGCTTGCTTCCAGACATGATGGGCTTGGAATAAAGACTATGTACTTCTGTACTGTCTACAGTACTGGACGGTAAAGAACATGTCTACTTGCACATGACATTGTATACCAGACACGTGAACTAACGTATGAGACTGGACAGGCAATTGCACATTCTCATCTTTGAAAGTTTGCAACTTGAAGATTCATATGAAGGAGACTTACTGTACAGGCTGGCATTGGGGGGTGGGCATGGGGCAGAATGGCTTCCCACCACACCTCATCTGCTTTGAAATGCTTGTTAACTGATGATGGTTTGGGGAGCTGTGACAGAAATTCCTCTTGTGCCCTTCCTGCAGTGTCCCAGAGTATTCCCTTCATGATGATGACCCTGCTCACCATGCAAACCATGCTCAGGCTGACCGAGGAGGAGAGGATGAAAGGCGCTTTCTGCGTTGGTGGGTATCCCTGCGGTTTCCCCTTTATTAAGACCAGACTATAAGTGGAGCAAATGTCTTATTTTTCCTTTTACTCGTGTCCTTTCTAGTAGTAGTATCTACCATTAACTGAGGGCCTTCCACATGGAAGGCCTTCTGCCAGGAGTTTCCCCTATCAATCCTCACTGCAATTCTACAAAGTACTATTAGCCCATTTTACAGATGAGAAACTGAGGGTCAAGGGAGTTAAGTGATTTTCTCTCAAAGTCATGACAGTCAATGTGATGGAGAGGTGGCATTCAGATCTATATGACCACCCAGTCCATCTTCTTTCCACTGTCCTACATAATCAGTTTCTACTAGTCTCCTTTTTCAACTGGACCACACTTTCCCTAGTGATTATGAGATCTTACTAGCTCTTCAGTTCAGTTCAGTTCAGTTCAGTCGCTCAGTTGTGTCCGACTCTTTGCAACCCCATGAATCACAGCACGCTAGGCCTCCCTGTCCATCACCATCTCCAGGAGTTCACTCAAACTCACGTCCATTGAGTCGGTGATGCCATCCAGCCATCTCATCCTCTGTCCTCCACTTTTCCTCCTGCTGCCAATCCCTCCCAGCATCAGAGTCTTTTCCAATGAGTCAACTCTTCGCATGAGGTGGCCAAAGTACTGGAGTTTCAGCTTTAGCATCATTCCTTCCAAAGAAATTCCAGGGCTGATCTCCTTTAGAATGGACTGGTTGGATCTCCTTGCAGTCCAAGGGCTCTCAAGAGTCTTCTCCAACATCACAGTTCAAAAGCACCAATTCTTCAGCGCTCAGCTTTCTTCACAGTCCGACTCTCACATCCATACATGACCATCCATACATGACCAAGGCTATGGAAAAACCATAGCCTCGACTAAATGGACCTTTGTTGGCAAAGTAATGTCTCTGCTTTTCAATATGCTATCTAGGTTGGTCGTAACTTTTCTTGCAAGGAGTAAGCGTCTTTTAATTTCATGGCTTCAGTCACCATCTGCAGTGATTTTGGAGCCCAAAAAGATGGGCTAAATTTTGGTATCTCTTTGTAATGAAATATTGTGAAAATGATAAGTAAATAATCTAATAAAAGCACAAGCAATCATAAAATCAAGGAAAATGGGTATACAAACTATGATCACAAGTCCCTTCTACCCCAAAACTGAAAGACATCTATAGTAATCAACAGTCTGCAGAGAATGGCATGCCCTTCAGTTCCTGGAAAAAGCATTCTTTGAACAATAAGAGGTTTCTTGGATGAGTCTGAAGACCTGAACTCTCTCCTCTGATGAGTCACTGAGCCATCAGGTGATTCTGTCCTTCTCTCAACCTCAATTTCACCTCTTAAAACAACAAATGAAGTGACTGCTGAGATTCCTTCCACCACTGACATCTCTGTGACTATTATTTTATAGTATTTTAAGGCCCATGCTGTCAGAAATGTCTTCTTTACATATCATCCAAGTCTTCTCTGTTCTATTTTGCCTGTTTCTTCTTATCTGTCCTCAGTGAAGGTAAGATTTGTACCTGATAAATATTGAGAATTTACTATCTACCTGGGTACTGCCGTGGGTATTTTTAGATTATTCTTTCATTTAACCCTCACAGTTACTACATTGAGCGGATAACAATTTCAGTTCATTTTACAGATGAGAAATTGAGGCTTAGAAAGGTTAAACAGCTTGCCTGCAATCACATAGCCAATACTTGACAGAGACAAGATGTGAAGTATGACAGTCTAAGTCAAGGACTCAAACTACTATACTAGATTAGCAGTTTTCAATATTTTTTTATTTTCCCTATTTATCATCACAGTTAACATTGTGTTCCAGCAAAACAACATTTGGTGCCTCTAAGTGCATTTCTACCTCCAGTATTAATAACCAAGAAGGTAAAAGAAAATAAAATCAGAAATCACAATGCAATGAATAAGGGAATTCTTATCTGTGTATTATAAAGTTATCTAAGTGCTCTTTGGTCCTAAAACAACTTTTGTCTGACTGCCAGTTAAGGTTAAATGTCTATACTATAAAGAAAATATATACAATTTAATAGCCATCCACCTAGCTGTGCAATCAATCAGCAAAGAAACAGATGTTGTGTTTGTTGTTTCAGAATACAAACAAACAAGGTATGTATACCACAAGCAGATTTGAGAAAATGTAACATCACTTTTCACTTTCATGCATTGGAGAAGGAAATGGCAACCCACTCCAATGTTCTTGCCTGGAGAATCCCAGGGACGGAGGAGCCTGATGGGCTGCCGTCTATGGGGTCGCACAGAGTCGGACACGACTAAAGCGACTTAGCAGCAGCAGCAGCAGCAACATGAGATTACATGAGAGAGTCTGGAGGGGGAGGAATAAACCAATAAATGACCAGTTCTAAAGCTAAGGTACTCGGCGTCTTTTCCATAGTATTGTGTGACATATCCTTGAGAGAGTAAACTATAATTTTTTACTATCTAACACAAGGGATAGCATGCGGAGCTGAAGGAAAAAACAATTATGTAATGACTTGATGCAAATATATACGATATATTGCAGGCTCAAGATTTTTAAGTTTTATTAAAGTAAAATATACATGGAGAAAAACATAATTACCATAAGTATACAAAGAGCTGAGTTGTCACAAAGTCAGCCTTCCATTTGACCTCCACTCAGGTTAAACCTTTGGACATTACTAGCTCCTTAGAGGCCCCCTTCATCTTTTTTCCCAATCATCACCCTCTCCATCCTCTCCAAGAGTAACCACAATTGTGGATTCTAACACCACAGGTTAACTTTACCTGTTTGTGAGATTCATGCATGTTGTTTTGGGTCCATGGAGTCCATTTTCACCTCTGTTTACAGTTACACGTCTGTATGATAGTTTTTCCATCCTGCCTGTTGACAAATAATTTGGATTGTTTTTTGTTTGAAGCTGTTACCAAAAAGTGAATAGAAACATTCTTGTACAAGTTTTTAGTGCCTATATGTATGCATATCTAAGGGCTGTATACCTCAGAGCAGAATTTCTGAGTCCAAGATAAAGCACGTTCAAGTTTGGTTGATAATGTCAAACCTTTCTCTAAAGTGTTTGCAGCAGTTCATACTCTCACTAGCAAAATGTCAAAATACCAGCTGTACCTTAGTCTTGTCAATACTTGACAATGACTGTCTGAAATGATAGCAATTCCGGATGGTATGTTGCAGTATCTTATTATGGTTTTAATTTACATTTCACTAAAGTGGCTGGAGCACTTTTTTATAAATTAATTTGGTACTGTCATAGATTTTATAGAAATTAATACACATTTGTTAATCATCAGTACGCTCTTCTCAGATTATATTATGGCCCATCCCCTCTTGATACTTTTCTCAGTCTGTGGTTGTTTTTAAATGCAGCCCTAGAGAAGTTCAGCAGAGCCATTTACAAGTATGTCAACCACTGGAGAGATTTCCCCTATCCCAGATTAGATGCCAACCGCCTCTCTGACAAGATCTTCATGCTGTTCCGGTATATCATGGACAAGTGGGCCTCCACGACCTCGCCCACACAAGTGAGTGGGGCTCAGTATGACTCCAGCTAGCTCTCCTCGCATCCCGATTGAACTTCCTCTTCTCTTTTTAACATGATAATTCATCTTAGTTCTTTTGGAAAGTGATGGGTTGTATTTTATCTGGTTTATTAAGTCTTTTGTTTTTCCTGTTTCAAATCACTATTTACTTGTTTATTTCAACTAATATTTGTTGAGTCCCCATGACATGTCATATCATTCCACATACTGGAGATACAGCAGAGATTAAACAGATCCAAATCTCCACTGTCATGGAACTGACATACCTATGTGTGGAGAGAACAATAAATATCTAAAATGAGCAAAATATATGGAATGTTAGCTATATCATAACCCATATTTGGACTGAATCACTGATTAGGAAAAACACCAGTCCACAGAAATTTGCTGTGTCTGTGACTATCACAGTGAATTAAAATGACATCTAAAGAATGAGGCTGATCATTTCATAATAGTGTAATGCCTTATAAAGAATAGATTACAAAGTTCATTCATATATATAATCCCATGCTGCTGCTGCTGCTGCTGCTGCTAAGTCGCTTCAGTCGTGTCCAACTCTGTGCGACCCCATAGATGGCAGCCCACCAGGCTTCTCCGTCCATGGGATTCTCCAGGCAAGAACACTGGAGTGGGTTGCCATTTCCTTCTCCAATGCATGAAAGTGAAAAATGAAAGTGAAGTCACTAAGTCGTGTCCGACTCTTAGTGACCCCATGGACTGCATCCCATCCTAATCTTGCTTAATTGCTATAATTTTTTAAGTAAGCTAACTTAAATTTTATTTCTTTATTGCTATATTATAAAAGATTTAACATTTAGCTACCTTCTCTAGTTTCTTTTTTATATTTTGAGCTATTATTTTTTTTTAACATGCTGGGATGGTGAAATCATTATCGAACATGAAATTTTTAAAATACTCTGTAGAGGTCTTTTATGGAAGCCACTTGAAAAGCAAAATGCAATTCAAATTTGCTCACTACAAGAGTTAGGCAAGTAATAAGAAGGTGCACAAAGTAATAAGAGAGCACAGGGAGAGAAACACTTAACACCCGATGAGTACTAGAAAGGCCGTGACACTAGAACTGAGCTTGCAGCCTATGAATTCATTTACTGCTGGGGACATGCAGTCACTAAAGAGGGGAAAACTCACTGAAGCATAGGTTGGAGATGGGATAACGTGGCACTTGAGTGAGTTAAGTGGGAGGAGGGGAAGTAGGGTGAGGAAAGTAAATATAAACAGGCAGAAACAAAGAAACCCAAATAGTGATCTTGGCCAACAGAATAAAGAGCCTTTAATTCTACAGAGGATGTTTTTTAAGAAATAAGAAAACTTGGAAGGACTTAAGAAGAATGAGATCTTAGAAACTAAGGAGTGATTTTCAAAAAGCAAAGGCAGATCTACAGAGGCCATTGTTATGGTGCTCAAATAAGGAAAATCTTGAAACGTGTCCACTGCATGGAAATGTGGTAGAACCACCTCTCAGCTGACATACAGTCTTAAGTGAAATCAATGGTTATTGTTATTAGCCACTAAGCTTTTTAAAATTTATTAATTTTTAATTGGCTTATAATTGCTTTACAATGTTGTGTTAGCTTCTGCTGTATAATAACGTGAATCAGATATGTATATGCATATATCCCCTCCCTCTTGAACCTCTCTGCCACCCCATCCCACCTCTGTAGGTCATCCCAGAGCCCTGAGCTGAGCTCCCTGTGCTATACAGCAGCTTCTCCAAAGCTATCTGTTTTATGCAAGGTTGTGTCTATATGTCTATGCTCGTCTCTCAATCCATCCAATTCTGTCCTTCCCCCATTGTGCCCACAAGTCTGTTCTCTACATCTGCATCTCAATTCCTGTCCTGCAAATAGGTCCATTGGCACCATTTTTCTAGATTCCAAGTATATGTGTTAATATACAATATTATTGCATTGTATATTACAATATACAATATGCAAAGAGTTTTGCTCTTTCTGACTTACTTCACTCTGCATGACAGACTCAGGTTCATCCACATCACTACAAATGACACAATTTTATTCCTTTCTGTGACTGCCACTAACTTTTGAGATGGTTTGCTCTATAGGAAAAATTAGCTAATAGATAAAAATTATATAATATTAGGTAGAGAAAGCTGAATTTAGAACTATAGATTAAAGAATGATGTCAGTTTCTAAGAAATTAAAATACATAGAGAAAAAGAGAGAAAAGAAAAAGTCAAGTAAAGAAAAAACATATTAAAAACATACCAAATAGTGCCTATCCATGAGTACTCTGGGCACTATGTTTTCTGCTTCCTCCTAATTTTTGTGTTTTCTAAATTGTTATCATCAATATACATTACATTTATATTTTGTGCGGGTTCGCTTTTCATGTCATGTGGAAGCCGGAGTATTGTGGACTGAGAAATAAATGGAAGGATATTGGAGAAGGAAATGGGACCCACTCCAGTGTTCTTGCCTGGAGAATCCCAGGGACGGGGGAGCCTGGTGGGCTGCCGTCTATGGGGTCGCACAGAGTCGGACACGACTGAAGCAACTTAGCAGCAGCAGCAGCAGCAGGGAGTGGAGATAGCAAACGCAGACCACTCCTTCAATAAACTTTGACATGCAAGCAAGAAAAGAGAAGGAGAATTGGGTGAGGATAACAGTGGGGTTGAAGTGATATGGAATCAAAGAATATTTCATGTCAGGGAGATTTTTAATTTGTTAGTATATTCTCATTAGTTGTATAGCACAGGGAGCTCTACTTAATTCACTGTGGTGACTTGAATGGGAAGGAAGTCCAAAAGAAAGGAGATATACATATGGTTGATCCATCTTGCTGTACAGCAGAAACTAACACAATATTGTAGAGCAACTATGCCCCAGTGAAAGTTCATTTAAAAAGAAAAAAATCCACGTTGTTTGCAAAATAAACTTATAAGTAAATTTTCTAGATTATTGACATTTTAAGCACCATGATGTTTAATAATATTATTCAGAATAATAATAATACTCAGAGGAATACTGAAGAAAATTAAACATTTAATGAAAAAATTTTTAATTAAAAAAATTTAGTCTGTGGGAACTTGAATAGAATTTATATCCTACTATTGTGTGAAAATTATTTAAACCTTAATTATGTTGATTGGCTCATGGTGCTTTTCTGATCTACTATATCCTTCTACTTTTCTGTATGTTCTATTAGTTTTTGAGAGTTTAATATTGAAACTCCAATTAAAAATCTTAATTTACTTACTTAAAAAAATAATTGTAATATATAGTGGAACTACATGTAACATTGTTCTGTATTTTCCAAGTCTCCTGCAACTGTGCTATTATCATACTTTCATAAAAAATAAAGAAAGAGAAAAAGTTTTTAATAAATCTGTTAATATAGTAAAATAAACTGACAATTAGAATGAGATTAAAGAAATAGAAGAGAGGGGCAAACATTGAAATGAGCATAGATATGGATATGGATGTAGATACAAATATAAATATAACTCTTCATACAATGAATACAGTGATCTTAGCTTCAATATTTTTTGAAAAAACCTTGTTTGGTTGAAAGCAGTGAGGAAAGGTTTTTGGAGGTATCTAAAACTCTTCCTGGTATACTGAGAAATGTACAAAAACATAGTGAAATATTTTATTATGTACTTATGTAAAGTATCAGTTCAGTTCAGTTCAGTCGCTCAGTCGTGTCCAGCTCCTTGCAACCCCATGAATCACAGCACGCCAGGCCTCCCTGTCCATCACCAACTCCCGGAGTTCACTCAAACTCACGTCCATCGAGTCGGTGATGCCATCCAGCCATCTCATCCTCTGTCATCCCCTTCTCCTCCGGCCCCCAATCCCTCGCAGCATCAGAGTCTTTTCCAATGAGTAGTTATTATATATCTTATATTATTAATATATAATTGTGTATTATACTTTACATAAATTTACTATACTTGTGCTTAATATGTATAATATACATAATATACATAAATATAATATAATATACATAAGTATATTATACTTATGTAAAGTATAATTAAGTATTATACTTTTTCTAAGTATCTGTTTGCTGCCTCTGCAGATTTTGGCCATCATTAAGGCTCACGGCCCCACAGTAAGCTTGCTGCTCCATCGGGAAGACCTCTGTGAATATGCCCTGGGCCAGGTCCCATGGCTCCTTAACCAGTACAAAGACAAAGAGATTGACTTTCACGTCACTCAGGTGAGAGCCACATCAGAGAAACTGATTCCCACGGTTGTCCAAAGATCATCCTGAAGGATGTTCATTCTCAGGAGGGGTTAAGGAACTCAGACATGTTTTGGGGCAGCTGAATTTACATACCTCCCAGGAAATACAAGGTAGAGAAGCAGTAGGCCTCTAAGGTGGCAGACACTCCAGAAAGGAATTCCTGTTCAAGCTGCAGGAGCACTGAACACGGTAAGGCAGCCAGAATCACTAAAGAAAACGGTAACCACTGGAAGGATAGGGGTATGTTCTCCTCACAACCATGATCATTTGCCTTCCACATTCTGGGCTGTCGCTCCGCAGGCAGGCTCCAGCTAACCTTGGAGAGCTTTTATTCCAGAGTCTAAGACAGATACTGACCGCAGCAGTCCTTTACGATGTCAGCCTTCCGAAGGCCTTGAGGAAGGCCATCTTCATCAATTTACTCCGCCAGGTAAGAAGACCATGCTGTCAAGTCTGTTTTGTTGTCACCAGTTTTCTGTTTCACGTCTAGCCCCTTAATGTTTTTTCTTCTCATTCAGGTGTGCAGAGTTCCAGAGCCTCCAGAAAAAGAAAACGAAACCGAAGCTTCAAACTGTTTCCTCATTCTAGGTAGGACTCAGCATCCAGTGGGCTTTTAATTAAAATGTCTCAGAGGGGTGATGACAGCAAGGACGAAGTGTGAGCACACTGCCACATTCGTCACTTTCACACATACACACAAAACGTTCCTTTGACTCACGCTATTCTGTTTTTTCATACCCTACTTGTTCTGAGGAGTGCTGTAGGTGGGGTGACCAATTATCCCGATCTGCCCAGGACTGAAGGATTTCTGGGAAATTAGAACTTTCAGTTTTAAAACCAGAAAAGTCCCAGACATATTTTGGATATAAACTTTTTACTGGATATGTGGTTGGCAATTACTTTTCCCATTTCATAGGTTGCCTTTCCATTTTGTTGATGGTTTCCTTTTCTGAGCAGAAGCTTTTTGGTTTGATGGAATCCCACTTGTTTATTTTTGCTTATGTTACCTCTGCTTTTAGAGTCAAATGCAAAAAATCATTGCCGAGACCAGTGTCAAGAAGCTTAGTCTCTATATTTTCTTCTAGAAGTTTTAGAGTTTCAGGTCTTATGTTCAAGTTTTAAATTTATTTTGATTTAATTTGTGTGCATTTGTATTTTTTGAGGTAACAATCAGATTTCTTTCTTTTCCCAGCACCATTCACTGAAGAGACTAATCTTTCTGCATTGTATATATTCCCGGGTCTTTTGTTGAAAATTAATTGACCATATATGCTTGGGTCTATTTCCAAGCAAACCAGTGTGAGTTGGTAACCCTAAGGCTAGGAAATACATTTTTTCTTGGTATTTGTGATTATTAGACACTCTATCAAACTAATGTTACCCTTTTTTTCTTCCCTGTCAACTCTTGGTATGTATCCCTTATCATTTTCTCCAGCCTTCACTCTCTTTTCTTTCACATCACAATCCTGCCCATCACTATGTTAGAATCTACAACCTGACACAAGTTGCAGAGGAAACACCAAGGTCCCGGGGTCAGGATACAAAACCATGTTCTAATATAGTTTCTCAGGGCAAGGGACAAGAACACCCTATACCTCCCACACCTGCACCCTCTCCAAAATGTGTCATCTCCACTACCTCACTGCATACCTTTCTAGCATGGCCTAGTTCTCTCCTAATCAGCCCCTCTGTTTTTGTACTTTCCATTTCTCGATGTGCCAGCCTAATTAACTACTTCGCTTTATCATTTCCAGCCCAAACCCATCCACTCTATCCAGACCTTTCTTCAGTTTTACCTGCTTCCTCCCTACCCCCACCAGCTGCACAGATGGTGAAGCATCACTTTGATCTCTGCCTCCATGTTCACAAGGCATCCTTCTGTGTCTCTGTGTCTTTTATCCATCTCTTATAAAGACACCAGCTATATTGAATTAATACAACTTCATCTTAACTTGTTTTCTCTACAAAGAACCTAATTTCCAAATAAGGTTACATTCACAGGTATGAACAGAAGTGGGCCTAGCTCTCTTAGGGACCAAACTGTTAAATTCTGTATGCTAAAGAAGTATGGGCCTAATAAAATCTGATTACCAACCAAAGGGTGACTTTGACAATTCTCATAGAATGATAGTCTTCCCATTTACAAGAATTTTACCTAAGGTGAAAACGAGTTCTTTTGACTCCAGTATTTCTTAAACCCACAGCCCATTCAAACCCTGCAGACCTGATGGATTTTTTTGATGAACAAATGAGAAATAATAATGAAGCCATTCGAATGGGAATCTTGACTTTGTTAAGATCAGCTATCAATGCTGAAGGTAAGAATAGGGATGACACCAGAGTTGTTTCTTTTGTATTAAGAAGCAGACTGAAATCTGTGCACTGTCTCTAATTTGATCCTGTGTCTTTGGGAAGTTTACAGAACACCATATTCAAGTAAAGCTAGGTTTTCTTAGTTGTCTATAATCAATCTACTACTTTTAAATAGGCATTTCCAGTTACCTCTGTTCTTTCATGATATTTATGGATGCAATCAGTAAAGGAATAGAATATTTGAGAATTGAATCTGGAATTGAAAGGAGGTATTGGTTAAGTGGCCCAATAAACTGAGAGTGGGTGTAAGAATGCACAATGTTCTAAAAATTTGTACTTTTAGAAAAGAGAATTTAATGAATTTTCATTTTTGCATTCTAAAAACTGTTAATTTTTGCAATTTCAGAATGCATCTTATAATTGATAGCATCTTTAATTATCATTAGCCACTATAGGTTTTCACTCGGTGCAATATAAACTAATGATGCCTCATAAAATTGATACCTCAGATTCAATAAAATATGATCTTTCATTTTTGTACAACAAAATAATAGTTTTTTAAAAAAAATTCAGTTTGCCCTGTGATTTACTGAAAAATTGGCAAAAGAAACCTGAGGTGGTCTCCAAAATTTAAGGCTAATCCATTAGGTGTGATGTATTGACTGCACTTAAGAATCTAACAATTTAAACAAGGTTAAACAAAGTGTAACAGAGAACCAAAAAAGCAATCAACATCTATAAAGAGTTGAAAAAGGAGAAGGTAGGAAGGAAGTGAACAATATAAAATGTTAAGGACAAGAGACTTTGAAATTATGTGCCATAACTCTAATCGGTTTTCAACAATTCCAGAATGTACTGTACTCCTACTGAAGTAGGCTTCTCAATTTCTCTTTCTGTCTTTCAGAGCCCAAGCTGAGGGATCATGTCACTTCAATTGAAAAAGCAGTCAAAGTCGTCATGGGTGACCTCAGTATTAAAGTAAGAGAATTAATGGGGACTTTTATTTGGATAATGATAGCTTTAGGAGTAAATGAAATAGTTTTGACTCTTTAGGGATGTGCTTATGAGACTGATTTATAAAGAGCTCAGTGACCAATTCTACTTTTAAAAGAACTCCATCTTTCCCTAATAAGATAAACTCTATCAAAGTAAAGTTCTGAAGCACATTCTCAAGGGCTTCTCAGTAGGAAAAAAAAAAAAAAAGATTTTGGTCTAGAGCATGATTCTGCTATGCTAGTTAAATAGTTTTAAAATTAATTGTTAATTATAAAGATGATACTTCTTCCTCCAAAAATAATAACCCCTGAACCCTATTTTGAGCAGAGATATCCTATTTTCCAGTCAGGGAGCATCTATAGAAAGTCTTACATGCACAATAGATTTCTCAATATCTCCTGATTATCTGATTAAAGTATTCCATGTTGAAAAAGACATAGAACTTTTATGTGAGAAATTTTTAAAATTAGCAATTATAGTATTATTTTGTATGAAAATTGTATTTTATTTGGATCAAAGCCCTATGCAGAAGCCAATGAAGAGAAGAAAATTCCCCCAGGAGGCTTTGGTCACCAATAACTATGGTTAAAATAATCAAAGCTATGCAATAAATAATAATGGAGTGATTATATTATGTCCAACCTAGATAGCATATTCAAAAGCAGAGACATTACTTTGCCAACAAAGATCCGTCTAGCCAAGTCTATGGTTTTTCCTGTGGTCATGTATGGATGTGAGAGTTGGACTGTGAAGAAGGCTGAGCGCCGAAGAATTGATGCTTTTGAACTGTGGTGTTGGAGAAGACTCTTGAGAGTCCCTTGGACTGCAAGGAGATCCAACCAGTCCATTCTGAAGGAGATCAGCCCTAGGATTTCTTTGGAAGGAATGATGCTAAAGCTGAAACTCCAGTACTTTGGCCACCTTTGGCGAAGAGTTGACTCATTGGAAAAGACTGATGCTGGGAGGGATTGGGGGCAGGAGGAGAAGGGGACAACAGAGGATGAGATGGCTGGATGGCATCACCAACTCGATGGACATGAGTCTGAATGAACTCCGGGAGTTGGTGATGGACAGGGAGGCCTGGCGTGCTGCAATTCACGGGGTCACAAAGAGTTGGACACGACTGAACGACTGAAATGAACTGAACTGAACTGATTATATATATAAACCTGACCCAGTAATTGAGCAAGCCAATTGAAGCATTGCTAGGATTTAGGGTAGAATAAAAGAGGACAGAAATTTCCAGGAAAGCGCTCACTCCTTGGGCAAATATACAGAGAAGGTTTACCTCTTTCTCCTCAGTTAAGGAGATTACAGAGTCCGTGTGTGCAACCTTGGGACCCTGCTTCCCTGTGAAAAATTATTTTCTTCCTACCCTCCATTAAAAGACCCATTCACTAAGGAATTAGATCTGAGGTTTCTATCCTCCAGGGAAACAATCCAATAGATGAATTGAAGCCAAATTATTAAACAACTTGTGACACAGGTTCATAACCATTTATTCAAATCCATAGAGCAAGACATATTTCATAATTTACAATTTTTCAGATTAGAAAAAAGTGTTACTGTGATAGTAGCCCACAATCAAACCTATTAAGATTTCTTCAAGAAAATGTATGCATATTCACACTACATAGAAAGGGTAGAGATGTTGGATGACATCACTGGCTCAATGGACATGAGTTTGAGCAAGCTCCAGGAGGTGGTGAAGGACAGGGAAGCCTGGCATGCTAGAGTCCATAGGCTCGCAAAGAGTCGGACATGACTGAGGAACTGAATACCAACAAATAGCTTTAAAACAGTTCAGTTTGAGTTTCTCAACCAAGTAGGAACCAAATTTAAGAAACAAAATCCCAGTTTTCAGTGTCATTTAGAGTTTGAGTTTGTGGATAAGAAATTGTGGAACTTTATTTCAATGTGCCATCTTTCACTGAGGATTTTTTAAGTGAGGCAGTGTTTTAGCCTTTTCATAGGCTAAAACAGAAAAGGAAAAGCTTTATTTTGGGGTGGGGGGGGGGTCGCTCCAAAATCACTGCAGATGGTGATTGCAGCCATGAAATTAAAAGATGCTAGCTCCTTGGAAGAAAAGCTATGACCAACCTAGACAGCATATTAAAAAGAAGAGACATTACTTTGCCGGCAAAGGTCCAACTAGTCAAAACTATGGTTTTTCCAGCAGTCATGTATGGATGTGAAAGTTGGACTATAAAGAAGTCTGAGCATCAAAGAACTGATGCTTTTCAACTGTGATGTTGGAGAAGACTCTTGAGAGTGCCTTGGACTGCAAGATCAAACCCATCAATCCTAGAGGAAATCAGTCCTGAATATTCATTGGAAAAACTGATGCTGAAGCTGAAACTCCAATACTTTGGCCACTTGATATGAAGAACTGACTCCTTGGAAAAGATCCTGATGCTGGGAAAGATTGAAGGCAGGAGGAGAAGGGGATGTCAGAGAATGAGATTGTTGGATGACATCCCCGACTCAATGGACATGAGTTTGAGTAAGCTCTGGGAGTTGGTGATAGACAGGGAAGCCTGGCGTGCTGCAGTCCATGGAGTTACAAAGAGTAAGACAGGACTGACTGAACTTAACTGAACTGAGTTTTAGCCAGGATATGTCGTGGGAACTAGAAAGAGTTTGCTTAAAGAGAGCTTTGCTAGTGACACTTAAATCATAACCTTATAGATTACTTCCTGCTCCTACAGGGCGTAATTGTTGTTGTTGTTTAGTTGGTCAGTCATGTTCAGCTCTTTTGCAACCCCAGGAACTGTAGCCCACCAGGTTCCTCCATCCATGGGATTTCCCAGGCAAGAATACTGGAATGGGTTGCCATTTCCTTCTCCAGGGGATCTTCCTGACCCAAGGATAAAACCTGGGGTCTGCTCATTGGCAAGCAGATTCTTTACCGTTGAGCCACCTGGGAAGCCCCATCTATTACAGTAATATCATTCAATTTATAGGGTTGTTTTTTTTTTTTTTAAGATTCCCGCTGAACAATCCATAAAGGTTACACAATAGGAGTATCTAAATTTCCATTCTGCCCAAAGAAATGAAATATTGTTAATGTATTTTCCCTACTCTAGGTGAGGAACTCCACCCTCCTCCTCATCCAAACCATGTGTGAAAAATGCTACATTGAAGCCCGGGAAGGCTGGCCACTGATTGACTACATCTTCACCCAGTTTTCAATGTCCAACAAGAATCTGGTACGAAGAGGGTGCCATCTTGAGTGCTGCTCTGCAGCAAGTGCAGTTGACTCGACTGGATTTTTAAAAATACCTGAAGTTCAATTTAGTAACTAAAGTCATATTTAAGCTTTCACTTTTATTAATAAATTTTTCAGCATCTAGTGTTCTCAGTTCCCTTCCACTGATGCCATTTCTAACTTATCATAAATGCAAGGTAGGTTAACTCACAGTTTTCCCTAGAGAGGAGACAACTTGGCCTCCAAGGCTGGGGGCTGGTTTGGAGAGAGGCAGAGAAAGTGAATTGTCTCTAGAAAACAGGAAACATCCATACTTGTTACACTGGTTCCTTTGGATGAAGAACCTGAAAAACACATGTCTAAGATCTCAGTGATCTTACAACCTGCAAGTGAAATTGCAGTCCACTCCATAGGAAGTAGTGGAAATTTTTGTCCCAGAGAAAAATGGGGAAAGGCCTGAGAAAGGGGGTAACTGAAGTTCACAGTGTTTGTTTTTCTATGAAAAAAGCCAGAGGCATTTTTGTCTCCCCCTTCTTCCAAAGAGCAGTTAGAAGCAGGGGTTAGATACTGGAGTCCAAGGTCACTGGGTTCCTCAAGCCCTTTAAGCTGAGTGACTTTATCCTCCACCCCAGAGACTAAGAACACACCCAAGGTCAGAGGAGACCAACAACAGGGATTATTAACAAGTCACCTGCTTCATCTTTCTTAAAGGAGAAACCAATAAAACCTAACTCCCAGGAGACTGAAAAGGGAGAGACATCTATCCGAGAAATAAGCCTGGAGGTCTTAAAAACCCTGGACCCACTGGTCATTGGAATGCCTCAGGTACGGAGTCTTCTGTCACCAATCATAGTTCCTTTGATCACCTTTCTAAAGCTCTGTCCATTTAGGAGTAAAGAAGTTGGTACTCCATCTGTCATCAGCTTTTTGACGCTCTGGCCAGAGAAATTATGTGAGAATATTCAAGGCCAGCACATAATGGTTTCTCAAAAACAGGTGTTAAATTAGCTACATACTCTTATATCTGGAGGCAAATGGCAGTTTATAAGCATCTTAATATATTGTTTCTCTTCTTCCCAAGTAGTAAGGCAGTGAATGCTAAACTTACCCCCACTTACCTGGGAAGGTGTTAAAAGCACACATTCTCAGACCTCACTTGAGGTTTAAAATAACCTGAACCTCAGGAACTTTGGGATCTGCGTTTTGCTTAAGAAAAACAACCTGGGAAAGGATTTAATGGCCAGAAATACATGGCACAGCCAGAAGACAATCTACAGACCAATTTAAGTGAATCGGAGGCTTTATCTAGGATGGTATTTTAAGGTGTGATTGTAGATTACCTGCAATATTTATTTAAAATGCAGATTTCCAGGTCACATGCCAGACCTAAATGAGTCAGCATATCTGGGCGTGGGACCCATGAATCAGCATGCAAATAAGTTCCAACATTTCTGATGCATATTAAAGTTTGGGGAATTTCTGATCTAGTAGTAAATGATGAAAAAGTAGTCTAGAGCCAGAATCATAAAGGATCTGAAATGCTAAATTCCTACCTTGTCCTTGATGAGCCACTGGAAATTTTAAGCAAGGGCCAAACATTTGAACTGTGGTGTTGGAGAAGACTCTTGAGAGTCCCTTGGACTGCAAGGAGATCCAACCAGTCCATCCGGAAGGAGATCAGCCCTGGGATTTCTTTGGAAGGAATGATACTAAAGCTGAAACTCCAGTACTTTGGCCACCTCATGTGAAGAGTTGACTCATTGGAAAAGACTCTGATGCTGGGAGGGATTGGGGTTAGGAGGAGAAGGGAACAACAGAGGATGAGATGGCTGGATGGCATCACTGACTCGATGGACGTGAGTCTGAGTGAACTCTGGGAGTTGGTGATGGACAGGGAGGCCTGGCGTGCTGCGATTCATGGAGTCGCAAAGAGTCGGACACGACTGAGCGACTGAACTGAACTGAAACATTTGATAACTATAAGAAGTCGGTGAATTGACATGAGTAGTCTAAGCACAGAGACTATATATAAGATGAGATGAGATTCATAGACACTGGATATGGGTCATAAAATTAGGAAGGGAAATACGCAAGGGCATGAAAAATCTTATAATGAAAAAAAGGTCTAGGCTTGGTGATTCAATGGGGTTTCCCAGGTGGCACTAGTGGTAAAGAACCCACCTACCAATCCAAGAGATATAAGAGACTTGAATTCTATCCCTGGGTCAGGAAGATCTCTTGGAGGAAGGCATGGCAACCCACTCCAGTATTCTTGCCAGGAGAATCCTATGGACAGAGGAGCCTGGCAGGCTACAGTCCATGGGGTCAAAAACAGTCCGACATGACTGAAGCAACTCAGCATGTTGGTGATTAAATGCAGATGGCAAGACAAAAGGCAGAGTCCAAGTCGATACCTAGGTTTCCATTAGGACATGAACCATATTCAAGTTTTCCAAGGGATGTGAAACACACAGACTACAGAAGTTAGCACCTGGAGCACAGACGGCAAACACAGTCCATTCGCTATCCATTCCCAATCCGTCTCACTTTGGAGCGTTCCACTCCAGTCTTGGAGTTTGGAGAAATATATGGGGCATTTTTGGTTGTCATATTGACGCGGGGCTTAAGGGCACTTGGTGAGCAGAGCCTGGCGCTTCCTGCAGTGACCCACAGTGAAGATTTGTCCTGTCCCAGATTCCAGCAGCAACCCCATGGAGAAACACTCATGGCCAGTAGCGCCTGAAAATGAATGTGCTCAGCAGAGGCGGATTTCATGATTTCATTTTGATTTGGCCCAAAGAGCAAAATAATAACAAATGAGAGGAAGTTTTCTAAACTAGAGGGAAACACACAGTGAGGACCAGGGAGGAATAATGGAAAAGAACAAGCAGCACTTTCATTTTGCCTTCGTTTTCCACAGGTGCTATGGCCCAGAATCCTGACTTTCGTGGTACCTGCAGAATATACAGGAACGCTGAAATACCTGTTTAATATCATCAGGATTCTGTTTATGGCAGAGGAAAGAAAGAAGAAGAATGCCAAAGAATCAACAGCACTTGTCATCTCTACAGGAACTGGTTTGTACATTCAAAAACAAAGCAAAACTTTTCTCTTATGAGATTCATTTCCTGAAGGGCTACAGGGCTTCACTCATACACCCAATCCCAATCTGAATTTTTCTAGTCCCCATAACAGTAATGAAAATTGCTTTCTCTTTCTAGTGAAACTTCCTTCACCACAACAGCTACTAGCCAGACTTCTGGTGAGTGAGTTATGAAAAATCAAGGCGGGATCAATTTAAACCAATGCAGATATTTCCAGTTCCAAATAAATGATAGTAAAAGCGACAAAGATACTCCAAACCAAAAGAAACACTAAAACGGCATAATAAATGTTCTGCTATATTAATGACACTCATGAAAATTTATTCCTGGCAAGATTATCTCCTAACTCTGAAATGTTTCCTAAAACTTCATTTATGATTTTTTAATAAGCGTAAACTGAATCTGATCCGTGAGAATGATTCAAGCAAATTGCATATTTGTTGTTCAGATTTCTCTCTCTCTCCTTTTGGCCACATATGCATCATTTACTCCAGTTGTATCTCCACGTGCCCTTATTTAATTCACAGATAGATCTGTTAGTACATTTCATTTATTTTCAGTTGATGCCTTCCATACACTTTTTCACTTTTATCTGCAGAAAAAAATTGGACAGATGGATGTCTAAGTATTAGCTTTACTCTAGAATAGTCTGTGATGGTCTGTTAAAAGATTATCTAATGAAGGATTCTAGGGAATCCAGAACAGTGATTAAAAGGAAAATGTCGGTGAGCCCTTTAAATACCCCTGAGTTGATCAGTAATTTTTCTTCCATCCTCCAGGTAATATCTATGCTCGCTAGTGTGGGGAAATTGCGTGGGGCTGGTGCAATAGGACTTTTGAAGATATTGCCTGAGATAATTCACCCAAATTTAGTAGAGCTGTGGAAAACACGCATACCTGAACTCCTACAGCCTTTGGAAGGTACAAGTGCATGGGATCAGGTCTTATTCAAGGAGGCAAGAGCACGAAGAACAAGGCATCCCTTCTGTGTCTTAAGCCATGAGTGTTCATGCTAGACAATAAGGACAGTGAACTTGATATGCAAGGTGGACAGCTCTGTTTTGTCTTAGACTCCTCAGGTTCCATTTCTCTACCAAATACTTATACTGTAATAAGGCCAGGTGGGTTACATACTTAGCAAGAACTTTTACTTGTGATCTGGTCTTTTTCTTGTATTTAGAGAAGTCTTCTTTTGGTAGTATTCTAAAATGTTACTATTCATCTATGCTAGAATATTAAAATACTATCATTCAGTAAGTACTGTTGAAATTGGCAAAAAGCCTGGATTTTTACCATGAACTAGCAATTTAAGATTGCTAACATAGTAATTTTAATCTTAAATAACCATCCTGTGTAGGGAGAAAACTGAAAATGGAACACTAGCATCCAGTGGGAACCTGGCAAGGGAGAAGTACATCTTGAATTTTTTTTTTTTTTTTTTTTTTGCCCTTATTGCACCAATTTCTGTTTCTAGGAAAGAACAGTAGTATCGTGCTGTGGGAGACCATGCTGCTTCAGGTAAAGATGGCTCCCAGACCAACTGTTGATGATGGGGTGATGAAACCACCTAAAATTACTCACCTTGACCAGAAAGAATTAAATTCCCAAGGGCAGAAAACAGCATTTCTTTTCTTGAGAAAATTGTTAGACTATTAGATGTGATCGTGTCAACTGTACTCTTTGAATTACCATAATTTGAACAACTATCTTTAGTCTTCAATTTGGTTCAGAATCTAGGACAGTTTTGAAGATTTCACGTACTAATATTTTTCTCCCTCTTTCTTAAATCTTCTCTAATTTTCAAGTTTTCTCCTCTCCTTCCAATTGCATTCTTTCATCATTCATATAGAGAAATAGAAATTAACATAATTTCCACTTCTTTGCTCCTAAATACAACTCCATTTCCTCCTATATCTGCTTCTCATTATCTTTTTCTTGATGTCTAAACACCAAAAGACCATATTGCACCCCTTCTCCAGAAAAGAATCTTACTCTCATCCATAACTTTTTGGACTTTGACAGCCAACAGTGCCATAATGTCAAATCCCCAAAACTATAAGATAGGACTTGCACATAGGACTTGGACATTAGCGTTACAAACAGCACATTGGTTTTAGGAGTCCACAGAAGATCAAGGAGCCCACAGCCAGGAAGCTTTTAATCCAACAGAGTTTCAGTGCATAAACCACCTATATAGAAATTAACTATGGCTTCTTTATTTTTTAATTGAATTTATTGATTTACTGCTGTACAGCAAAGTGATTCTGTTCTACATATCTATATATATACATATACATTCTTCATTATGGTAAATCATAGGATATTAAATATAGTTCTCTGTGCTATACAGTAGGACCTTGTTGTTTATCCACTCTCTATATAAAAGCTTACATTTGCTAATCCCAACCTCCCACTCCATCCTTTCCCTCTCCCTGTCCCCCTTGGCAACCACCAGTCTGGTCTCCATGTCCAAGAGTCTGTATCTATTTCATAAATAGGTTCTCTTGTGTCATAGTTTAGATTTCACATATAAGTGATACCATATGATATTTGTCTTTTTCTGATTTACTTCACTTAGTATGATAGTCTCTACTTGCATCCATCTTGCTGTAAATGGCATTATTTTGTTCTTTGTTATAGCTGAGTAGTATTTCATTGTATTTATGTCCCACATCTTCTTTATCCATTCATGTATTTATGGACACTTAGATTACTTCTGTGTCTTGGCTATTGTGAATGGTGCTGCTATGAACATAGAGCTGCATGTATCTTTTGGCATTATAGTTTTGTTCAGGAGCAGGCTTGCTGTATCATATAGCAATTCTATTTTTTTATTTTCTGAGGACCCTCCATACTGTTTTCCACAGGGGCCGTACCAACTTACATTCTCACCAAGAATGTAAGAAGGTTCCCTTTTCTCCACACCCTCCCTAGCATTTGTTATTTGTAGACTTTTTAAAGATGACCATTCTAATCATACTAATCTAATGAGGTAGTACCTCATTGTAGTTTGTTTTCATTTGGGGGCAGTTTTGAGGGGATGTATTTATTACTATGTATTACAGAAAAGGTGTATTTTTAAAAGTAAGCTAAGGGTATTTATAATGATTTTTAAATTTATATTTTAAAAAGGACCTGTCAAATAACTTTTTAGGATTTTGATTATAAAATTTACTAGATTTTTTTAGTATTTTAGTTTTATTGGAGTAAAGCTGATTGACAATATTGTCTTAGTTTCAGGCATACAGCAAAATGACTCAATTACACATATATATATTCATTCATTTTTAGATTATTTTTTCATATAAGTTATCACAGAATATTGGGAAGAGTTCCCTGTGTTATACTGTAGGCCCTTGTTAGTTGTGCTAAGTCACCTCAGTAGTGTCCAACTCTTTGTGACCCTATGGACTATAGCCTGCCAGGCTTTTCTGTCCATGGGATTTTTTAGGCAAGAATACTGGATTGGGTTGCTGTGCCCTCCTCCAGGGGGTCTTCCCAGCCCAGGAATCAAACCCACATATCTTACATCTCCTGCATCGGTGAGCGGGTCCTTTACCATTAGCACCACTAGGAAGCCCCCATGTTGGCTATCTATCTTATATAGTAGACATGTTTGTGTTCATCCCAAGCTCCTGATTTATCCCTCCCCTTCTCATGTTTCCCTTTGGTAACCGTAAGTTTGTTTTTGATATCTATGTTTACTTCTGTTTTATAAATAAATTCATTTGCATCTTTAAAAAAAATTATATCTTACATAAGAGTGATATCATATGATATTTATCTTTCTCTGACTTACTTAGTATGATAATCTCTAGATCCATCATGTTGCTACAAATGGCATTATTTCATTCCTTTTTATGGCTGTGTAATATTCCACAGTATATATGTACCATAGCTTTTTTATCCATGTCTCTGTTTATGGACATTAGAGTTGATTTGTGTTCCTCTAATAATTAGCAATGCTGAGCATCTTTTCATGTGAACTATAATTTCTATAAAATGTAATATTTCAGTGATGTCTCCACAGCACCTCTACCCCTAAAACCCCCCTTCTAGAATCAGAATCTCCAAGAGGGGGTACCTGACAGCTTACAGGTCTTGATGACGCTCACAAATGAGTCTTATCCAATATGAGGTTTGAAAGCAACAGCTCTATTCTTCCTGTTCCTTAAGTCTAGAATCTATCTTCCTCCTATATTCATGCTTCTTCTATCTCTTCCTCCCTCCCTCTATCATAATTTCTACCTTATTTCCCCACTTACCATTTTAAAATAACTGTTCTTACTAGGAAGGAAAGTTCTTGAAGCCTTGAGAACATTACTTTCCCTTCCTCCAATCTTGAGTATACTTCTTGGCTTCTTTTTCCAAAACTGTCTACATTTGCTTTCTTCCCTTATAATGCCAAGGTTGTACAATTTTTACTTTTCAAAAGATCCATTGAATGAATTCTTATTAAGAAAACATGTTCACAAACTTTTTCAATGGTTTTGACACTGTGTTCTGTCTAAGATTAAGATAGAGAAAACGCAGGAGAAATCATAGATTTTAGAAATTGCAATGGATTTTGTCCTCCAAAAGGACAAAAACACCTCTTCATGTATGGTTCAATGAAGAAAGACATGGGTTCAGATGACTGATTGTGGCCCTGGCTCAAAATAATTGATGAAATGAGGAATATTTCATTACTCCAGTTGAAGTTGGCAACTTGTGCTTGTATATCTAATTGGTTCTTCAAGGCCTTTAACTCACTATTCCAAAAATGTCCCTTTTTCTTAGTAAATAATAAAGCAAACTAACTTTGACAAGTGGAGTTTTTCCAAATCTACTGAAACCTTGAAAAATGTTAACTTCAATTTAAGTTTCAGATTGGATGAGTTTCTATTGTAAGTCTTTTGGCAATTTTTATTTAAAAGGAAAACAGAAGGCACTTACATGAAGTTAACTTCCACTTCCTGTGGATCTGATTCTTACTGGAAATTCAGAACAATACGGAGTATGTCTTCTAAAATAAGAAGAAAAGTTTCAAAGTAATCAAGTTTTTATGGGAAAAGGAATAATCCCATATAGTATACATTTTATACTTGTAGAATATATTGTAACAGAAAAGTAGCAAGAAAACACATTAAACAGTCACATTCATATCTGATTTTCACCTCCTTCAACAGTTGCTCAAAGAATCGTTATGGAAGATCAGTGATGTAGCCTGGACCATTCAACTGAGTCGGGATTTCAACCAGCAAATGGACAGTTACAGCAACACCTCTGTTGAGAAGGTTGGTTTTTCAGCTCAGAGACCATACCTTCTAATTTATGACCAAAAATTGTGGTGCAAGTTCCAGCTTGTCTGCACTGCAATGCAAAGGAGGAAGAAGTGGTTAGAAAAATGGTCCCTTCTATTTACCTTTATTTGACCCAAAGTTACAGGGCCACAGCCTATCTGCAAGGAAAACTGCTGAGTATAGTGCCTTTAAGATAAATACATGCCTGACCAAAATTTGGAGGTTCTGTTCTAGAGAAGGAAAAAAAAAATTACTCGAGAGCGAATAGCAGCCTCTTAACCATAGCACTGGTTTAATGCCAGTTTATGCCTTGGTTTCCATTCCACTGGGCCACTCATGTGAGGCCGGCTGCGGGAAATAATCTATCATTTTTTTTTTAATTGAAAAAAAAAAAAAAACAACGCTCAAATTTACATTTTTACAAATTTACCAATTTTCATTCCTCTCTCTACACATGACCTCTACCAAACCCTCCACACTGTAACCATCCATTCCAAATGGAGTTTGAATTCAGCTTCCACTACTTAACTACTAATGCAGCTTTTGGTAAAATTTTTAACCTTTTCAGAGCCTCAGTATACTCACCAATAAGATGGAAATTTTTATCTCTCTCTGAGGATTGTATTGTTATAAGGGTTTGATGAGATAAAGTATATAAAGACCCTAGTAAAGTGTCTGGCACATGGCATGTGTTCAATAAAAAGTAGATTGTAGTTATCACTGTGGTTATATCATTCCAAAATTTATTCCCCCCTGGAAAGACATTTGCTCAGTTATTAAGTGTTCCCAGTATTGAGTGTTTCTTCCCACAAATCCTTTATTATCAACCTACAACTCTCTTACATCATTTTCAAATTCTTCTGATCTCAACTAGCCTCACTGGGGTGTACTGGGGATTGGCTGGTCTGGGATGATTTTGTCTAGGACAGCTTGTTTCTGCTCCTTGCAGTCCCTCATCCTGCAGCAGGCTATCAGGGGCTTGCTCTCATGGTGGTGGCAGTGATGCATGCAAGATCCTTGAGGTCTAAGCTCAAAGGGGGCATGCTATCACTTCTACCACATTCCAGTGACAAAAGCAAGTTGCAAGGCAAGCCCAGATCCAAAGAATGGAGAAATAGACTTGTCTTGATAGGAATCACAAACTCCCATAGCAGGGAAGCATGGACAGAAATGAGATAGAAAGATTATGGCTATTTTACGATCAACCACAATTTTCCCCCAATTCGGGCTTTCTGATTTCTGGGATTCCTAACCAAGTCCCCAGGTGTGAATGCACTATTCATTGAATCTGACAAAATTCAGCAGATAAGCAAAAGGTCAGCAGTACTGGGAGGCACTGAAGCTATATTATAATACAATATATTTTCCTCCTTCCTCAAATCAATATTCCTGCAGCACAAGATTTTCCCACCTCTTTCCTACCCTTCTCCCAAGATGAAACTAAATAGACTCTAGCAGCTTTGGCCCCACTCAGGGGATCTTTTGCCTAGACAACTGAGAATGGAGTGGATGCTCCCTCATCAGAATCTTACTCTGATCAAGTCTACTCTTACTCTGTTCCACCTGTTTTATAGCCTTATGGCCCCCTCCCATCCCAAATCAGATTAATCTGTACAATTTCTCCTGAATGTGCTAATTTGTCTTTATCTGTTATGCCTAGATTTTCCATTCCTCCTGTGCCATAGATCCTTTCTGATTACTAATGACCACTCAAAGAGCTACAATCCTTTGAGCTCTGCAGAGTTTTTGGAGTGGACTTCCAACTGGCCATTTTTCTCTCCTTTCTGTAACAAGACAGACATTCTAAATTAAAAGATGCCAGTCTGGTATTAAATTGCTTTGTATACCTGCATGTTCATACACCTATTTACAGCCAGGCATGTGCTGTGATTTTCAAACACAAGCTACTGCAGGGCTGTCCCTTGCCCCTAGTCAATAACTCTGCATGGCCACCGATGAAAGATGACAGGAAGCAGTGCCTGTTCTACTTGCCTTTTCTCCATCCTGACACTACAGAAGTGCCCAGCGTATGGCTGGCATAATGGATCCAACACTCTCACCGCCTCTGGAGGGGGTGGAAGCCACAGAATGATTCCTGACATGCTCTGTCACCAGCGTTCCTCCACTGGGTGCTTTCCTTCCTCAATTTACTCAGTGTTCATTACTGAAGACACATGTGTATGTGAAAGTTCTTATGTGACTTTTCTGCTTCATTCCTAACACCAGTCTGACAGCACTTCTGGAGAGAGATAATGGTAGAGAAGCCAAGGTATTACTTTCAAAACTACTGTTAAATCTCTTAAACTATAAACCAAGTCAATATACTGTGAAGTTTGAAAATATCAGATGACATTGTCTTCAAAATAACCCAATTTTCATTGAGCATGTTTATTCAATAAGAACTTATTAACACTTATTTGTACATAGATAATCAGTGAAAACCTCTGCTACCAAGAACTGAAATTCTGAGCATAGAGACAATAAGAAAATTAAAAATCACAGTAGGTAATAAAAGGTATTATTATGATGGCAGGGCACACAGCATAGAGGAAGGCAGGAGAGCACAGGCAGAGGACAGAGCCTGTGGGGAGGGAACATTTTGAAGAAGAGACAATACGCGAAAGTGCTTGATAAGCAAGCAGTCCTAAGTCAACTCAATGTCTTTTTTTTTTTTTTTTTGAATGACTGTTTTTACTCTTTCTACTTTTTATCAGTCTTGCTTTCCAACTTTTAACATTCTGTTGCTTGTCCTTTGTTTTCCAGAAATTTCTTTGGAAAGCCTTGGGAACCACCTTGGCATCCTGCCAAGATGTGGACTTTGTCAGCTCACAGATTAAGGAATTTCTGGCTGCTCCCCACCACCTGGG
Source organism: Bos indicus x Bos taurus (assembly GCF_003369695.1). Lineage (NCBI taxonomy): Eukaryota > Metazoa > Chordata > Mammalia > Artiodactyla > Bovidae > Bos > Bos indicus x Bos taurus. The sequence continues at coordinate 33,265,746 of NC_040095.1, forward strand.
GGACCAACGACAGGTGGGACCACTTTCTCTCAATTTCCTCTCATGACAATGATAGTGAATTCCCTCTGGAAAACCGCTGGCAGTTCTTACATTAATAGCTTACTTATCCAGAATTATCCACGCAGAATTATCCACACATACATTCAAAATAGTCCAACAGAATTTTTCAGAAAAATGAGGCTTCCCTATTTTTTATTATTATTAGAGTCTAACTGCTTTACAGTATGTTATTTTCTGCTGTACTACAGCATAAACCAACTATATGTATACATATATACCCTCCTTCTTGAGGCTCCCTCTCACCCACCATTCTTCCCGGGCTGAGCTCCCTGTGTTTGTTTCACAGCAGCTTCCTACTAACTATGTATTTTACACATGGTAGTATATTCTTTACATCTGCGTTTTCTATTTCTGTTCTGCAAATAGGTTCCTCTGTACCATTTTTCTAGATTCCAAATATATGCAATATTTGTTTTTCTCTTTCTGACTTACTTTACTCTGTAGACGGTCCGTCCATGTCACTACAAATGGCCCAATTTCATTTCTTTTTATGGCTGAGTAATATCCCATCATATATATGTACCACATCTTCTTTATCCATTCATCTGTTGATGGACATTTAGGTTGAGGTTTCCCTATTTAAAAATCAGTGCTTCATTATCTAATCAGATTTGTGAAAATAGTGAAAAATGAATTTCAGTCACTCCTACTCAACAAGAGTATTTTAAAAATATTTTGACCTTGGCTTTGTAACATAAGGGCATGATTGTAAGTACCAAAATCATTAAATGTGTAAGCCGAAAGTAAGGTTATGTATCATTGGTTTTCCTCCTAGAGAAAATATAACCTGGAGAGCTTTTGCAAAGAGCTTTTGCCTATTCCCTACCCTAGCCTAAGCTGGAGAGCATATGTGAAGAAAAAGACGATGTCTGTTTAAGAAAAGAAACCACCCAGGAATAAAGACCAGCTAGTAAAAAATAAATGATCATAGTCTGTCTTTTTATATACCTGTCTCAGAAATTCTCAGGTGTTTAGCGTCCTTTCCCCATTGTAAATAGCTGGAAAACATTATACTTACTGAACTTTTAAAACTGACTTTATATCGTCGTTAGTTCTTTTTTCCATCTCAGATATTCAGCCTTCAGTTATTTCTCATTGACATTATTCCTAACACCATTATTTCCATTCTAGTTGCCCTTTTAGTTCTGCTCTGGGCTAGAAAACAATTAAGTTTATTTTAGATCCAAGCATACCATATGGCCATCATTCAAAGTCTGAGGAATTCACAAGCCTTGGAAGGAAGATGAACTTTGTGACATCCACTTAAGCTTCTCAAATTCCTCTTTTACTTAACTTTGCTTCAAGTTCTTCAGTGTATCCTGCACACTCAAATCACTTAGCAAATGGCCTCTGGGTTGGTGAGGAGTTAACACATAACTCTCTAAGTCTCACTGATCAGCTGGCCTTCCTTCTCCTAAGAGTGACTCTCTCACTCAGGTGACACCTAGGCTCTGATTCTGGTGTCAGACCAGCTGGATTCAAATCCTGTCTCCACAACACATTGCCTGCATCCCTCAAGTTCCTCCAAATAAAATAAAGGAAAATAGACTCCTCAAAGTTTTTTTTCATAGAAAATGCTTAGTAAGGAGTTTCAGGAGAGAAGATCTGAAATTACAACTGTGAGGAATTGGAGAGAGAAAATAGATTAAAGAAAACAAATAGGATATGTGTGCAGATTTGAGGGCCCCTTGGGGAGTTGAAATCATCTTCTACTCCAGCAATTTTCTCAGGGGTGTCATTTTTTTTCCCGGTAGCATCCAACAAATGGGGTATACGGATAGGTGATAGACAAGTATGAGAGTCAGATTTATCCAGGGCCTGGGATTTTCCAGACTCACATGACAGAAAGACAGTGGGACATAGGTCAGAGCTGGAAAGATGGGGAGGGAGTTAAGAAGTTAGGAAGATGGGTCGGGAGAGGAGAAACACAGAGCACTGTGGGGTGAGAGGACCCGGAGATGGAAAGTCACAGAAGTTTACATCTTAGGATGTAAAGGAACCTAAGGAACCAAGGCACCATGACCAAGGAACACAGAGACACCAGGCCACCAGCCTTTAAAGATTTCTTCCAAGCATCTCCTGGTGGTAGAGAGTGTAAGACCCTATATCTAAGAACAGTGCTGGTTGAGAGCTTGATGACAGAAGTCTAGTCCCTGGATTCTCATGCTGGCTCTAGCAGGATTATGCAACCAAATGAAACAAATCAGGACTCATGAACAAACTGGCATGAAGGTACAGTGGTGAAGTGAGCCTGAAGCAAGTGAGGTGGAAAGAATGTGGGCAAGGGGGAAATATGAACACAGAGTGTGAAACAGGAGCTTTCAACATTTTAATCACCTAAGGGTGAAGTTAACCTTGGGCTTCCCTGGTGGCTCAGACAGTAAAACATCTGCCTGCAATGCAGGAGAGCTGGGTCCAATCCCTGGGTCAGGAAGATCCCCTGGAGAATGGAATGGAAGCCCACTCCAGTATTCTTGCCTGGGGAATCACATGGACAGAGGAACCTGAAGGGCTATAGTCCATGGGGTCACAGAGTTAGACAGGACTAAGCAACTAACACTTACACTTTTCAAGGTAAAGTTTCAGAAGGAGAGTGATCCTGTAGAAATGATAGTCAACTCCAGCTCAAGAAAACCTCCACTTGCTTCCCACTGGTCTAAGATTAAAAATCCAAAGTATTGAGTGTGGCCTAAGAGACCTTACTCAGACCAACCCCCACTTTCTCTCTGACCTCATCTTTTACTTCTTTGTTCCATCTGTCCTCCTTGGTGGACCTCAGGACCTTAGCACATACTCTCTCTGTTTGGAACTTTCATTTCCAGGAAGTCCATTAGCTCACTCTCTTGCTTATTTCGGGGCTCTTCTCCATGTCACCCTTTTATTGACAACTTGTCTGGCTACTCTATTTGTATTGCCAACTCCCCGAACTTATAGAAGCTACACTTTTTTCTTCTTTTCTTACAGCACTTATCACCATTTGACATACTATATATTTATAGGCTTACTGGATTTGCGTATTCACTTTATGTCACTTCCTTGTGACTTCCCCTGGTTTTACACTCAAGAGGATGAGGAGTTTGGTGTGTTCTGTTGACTCCTATACCTCCAGCACCTAGAGTTCCTGATGCATCAAAATGCCCTGTCTTTTCTGATTTTAGGGAATAACATCTATCTTAGGATACTGTGCTGAGAAACACTTTGAAGTTGTCTTAAAAGTTCTTAAAACATTCCAAGATCGGGAAAAGTTTTTCATGAATCGATGTAAGGTAAAAAGAATATCCTTCTCCTCCAAACCCCTTGGTCATTGCAAAGGCGAGTGACACTGACTCCATCCGTGGACATCCTTTCTCCATATCATACTTGCTCCCATCCTCGGTCTTTATTCCCGGTTGGAACCATCTGAGCCCAAGCCCTGTAGAATGACCAGCTAGATAACAAGTCTCCTCCACTTCCTGTCACTCATACTGACCTGGGAGGACCTGAGGAGCTCTGTGGGTGTCTAGTTTTATCCCTCTTCTGGCTCCTCAGGCCTCATGGACAGTTTCCATTGCATATACTGCTTCCCCTAAAGAAGAGGAAGAATGAGTAAAATGAATGCAAGCCCTCTCTCAAGTACCTCTATTAAAGCCTGGTAGATCCACCACACCATTCTGGGTGTTGAAATTTATATCAGCAAGCATATCAGCTTCAGACTCATTTTAATAATCCCAGTCCCATTTCTTAACTCCCATAGTGGCCCATAGGATTAGGAAAAATCATGAGAGGAAAAGAAACTCCTTCAGCCATATTTTTCATGTCTCTCTTTTCTCCTCTTCAGGGTATTTTCTCTGGGAAAAAGAGCCTGAGCAAAACTGACGTCATGGTAATCTATGGAGCCGTGGCCCTCCATGCACCTAAGAGTCAACTCCTAACCAGGCTTGATCAGGACATTGTATCTCAAGTCCTATTTCTCTACGGCCAGTGCTCTCGGGTAATAGCCAACACGGGGCTACTTCAATTTCCAAGACTGGGGTTCCCAAACATTACAGGGGCTCAGCTCTTCAAAATCATCCTCAAAGGATACAGACCAAAGGGAAGATAGGATCTGGTGCATTTGGAAGATGAGAACATATTGTTGTTGCTCAATCACTCAGTCATGTCCCACTCTTTGCTACCCCATGAACTGCAGCAGGCAAGGCTTCCCTGTCCTTCACCATCTCCCAGAATTTGCTCAAACTCATATGCACTGAGTCAATGATGTTATCCAACCATCTCATCCTCTGTTGTCCCCTTCTCCTCTTGCCCTCAGTCTTTCCCAGCATCAGGGTCTTTTCCAATGAGTCGGCTCTTCTCAGCAGGTGACCAAAGTATTGGGGCTTCAGCTTCAGCACCAGTCCTTCCAATGAACATTCAGGACCGATTTTCTTTATGATTGACTGGTGTGATATCCTGCAGTCCAAGGGACTCTCAAGAGTCTTCTCCAGCACCACAGATACAAAGCAGCAATTCTTCAGCTCTCAGCTTTCTTTATGGTCCAACTCTCACATCTGTACATGACTAGTAGAAAAACCATAGCTTTGACTATATGGACCTTTGTCTGCAAAGTGAGAATATATGGGAAGAGAAATTTTGATTATGAAATGGAGTTGAGTGATTTGTTTCTTTTGTAAGATCCTGGGCAGAGTTCCAAAGAATAACAAGGAGAGATAAGAAAGCCTTCCTAAGTGATCAATGTAAAGAAATAGAGGAAAACAATAGAAAGGGAAAGACTAGAGATGTCTTCAAGAAAATTAGAGATATCAAGGGAACATTTCTTGCAAAGATGGGCTCAATAAAGGACAGAAATGGTATGAACTAACAGAAGCTGAAGATATTAAGAAGAGGTGGTAAGAATACACAGAAGAACTATACAAAAAAGATCCTCATGACCCAGATAACCAGGATGGTGTTATCACTCACTTAGAGCCAGACATCCTGGAATGAAAAGTCAAGTGGGCCTTAGGAAGCATCACTATGAACAAAGCTAGTGGAGGTGATGGAATTCCAGTTGAGCTATTTCAAATCCTAAAAGATGATGCTGTGACAGTTCTGCACTCAATATGCCAGCAAATTTGGAAAACTTAGCAGTGGCCACAGTACTGGAAAATGTCAGTTTTCATTCCAATCCCAAAGAAAGGCAATGCCAAAGAATGTTCAAACTACCACACAACTGCACTCATCTCACATGCTAGCAAAGTAATGCTCAAAATTCTCCAAGCCAGGCATCAACCGTATGTGAACCAAGAACTTCCAGATGTTCAAGCTGGATTCAAAAAGGCAGAGGAACCAGAGATCAAATTGCCAGATCTGTTGGATCATAGAGAAAGCAAGACAATTCCAGAGAAACATCTACTTTTGCTTTATTGACTATCCCAAAGCCTTTGACTGTGTGGATCACAACAAATTGTGGAAAGTTCTTCAAGACATGGGAATACCAGACCACCTGACGTGCCTCCTGAGAAATCTGTTTGCAGGTCAACAAGAAACCATTAGAACTGGACATGGAACAACATACTGGTTCCAAACTTGAAAAGGAGTAAATCAAGGCTGTATATTGTCACCCTGCTTATTTAACTTATATACAGAGTACATCATCTGAAATGCCAGGCTGGATGAAGCACAAGCTGGAATCAAGATTCCCAAGAAAATATCAATAACCTCAGATACGCAGATGACATCACCCTTATGGCAGAAAGTGAAGAAAAACTAAAGAGCCTCTTGATGAAAATGAAAGAGGAGAATGAAAAAGCTGGCTTAAAACTCAACATTCAAGATCATGGCATCTGGTCCCATTACTTCATGGCAAATAGATGGGAAAACAATGGAAACAGTGAGACTTTCTTTTCTTGGGCTCCAAAATCACTGCAGATGGTGACTGTAGCCATGAAATTAAAAGACATTTGCTCCTTGGAAGAAAATCTATGACCAACCTAGACAGCATATTAAAAAGCAGAGACATTACTTTGCCAACAAAGGTACGTCTAGTCAAAGATATGGTTTTTCCAGTAGTCATGTATGGATGTGAGAGTTGGACCATAAAGAAAGCTGAGCACCAAAGAATTGATGCTTTTGAACTATGGTATTGGAGAAGACTCTTGAGAGTCCTTTGGACTGCAGGATATCAAACCAGTCAGTCATAAAGGAAATCAGTCCTGAATGTTCATTAGAAGGACAGATTCTGAAACTGAAGCTCCAATACTTTGGTCACCTGATGCGAAGAGCCAACTCATTGGCCAGGACCCTGTTGTTGGGAAAGATGAAGGCAAAAGGAGGAGGCAGCAGAGGATGAGATGGTTAGAGAGCATCATGGACTCAATGGACAAGAATTTGAGCAAACTCCAGGAGATGGTGTAGGACAGGAAGCCTGGCGTGCTGTAGTCCATGGGGTCGCAAAGAGTTGGACATGACTTAGTGACTGAACAACAACAATGAATCAGTCTTCAGGGATGGATCACTGAATCTGTCATTTTAGACAGATTCTAAATGTGAATCTGATGCTACACACCGGAAATTTGATAAATAATGATGAGAACTGAAAACATAGTTTAAGAAGGTATTTTATATTACTATTAAGTCCATCACTGAGGAAAGTTTTGGTAACAATAAAATAGAAAGGAGATAAAGATGTTTTAGATAAGGATCACTACACTTTAAGGTAAGTCAATTCTGCTAAAATGCAACTTTTGCACAAGAGAATACAGGAAAAACCACAGGGATTATGGGGGAAATGGGATGAGTGGTACAATATTCAACAACCCCATCAATGATACAGTTTAAAAAAAAACAACAAGAATTTAATTTTCAAAAGTAATTTTAAAAACAGTAAGTAGATAAATACTACTAAAAAATGATGGAAATTTTCCTTAAAAAACCCCTGAATTCAACTGCACAATTTATGAGCTATTATGAAACGGTGGTGGGAAGGAGGGATATCTGAAATCCGACAGACAGCTGTAATGCCGGATTTGGGTGAGAGCAGCTCATCACACACAGTAAACAGAGGCAGCTGATGATGTCTGTGGTGTATGTGCAAGTCTTCCTCAGGCTCAGTTCATCTGGTTCACCTTTTTGCCCTCATAGACAAAACTGCACATAAGCAAACTCAAAATTCAGAATACGCTAAAAGTATCCCCTCATACATCAATTTCATTGTAACAAATTTGCATTTTCAACACAGGCATTGTCAGAGAACTGACTATATCTCAGTTCCAAAATCAGCTGCTACATTAACTTTCATTTTATAAGTTTTCATTGCTCTTTCTTCCAAGAGCTTTTGTGCCCTTTTTCTTACCAAGGTCTGATAGAGCCTTTTTAAAATGAGAAGCCTGAAATCCAAAGGCTTGAAATCTTTGTGCTGCCTTTTGTAGCTTAGTCATGATTCATCCATGGCAAAGAATCCACCAATACACAGGTGTCCCTTTGAAACTGAGGGAGGGAGGGAACAGCCCCCACCACTTGGAAAAGCTGAACACCCTGCCTCACTGTTGTCCTTCAGGTTGATGCGTGGTTCTTTGGTTGGGGTGAAAGAACTCTGACTGCTGCTCTAGTATCTGCCTTTCCTTCTGATTTTTTTCAGGTTCTGGGCATGTCTGTGGCGAACAAGGTAGGTGATATATTTGATATACCTGAATACCTGTGTTTGAGTATAAATATATCTGAATACAAATTATGCTCCCTGAAAGTACAGTAAGCATAAATGTTCTCTTGATTTGATTCCACAGGAAAGAATCCCAAATTTTAACTAATTAATCCAATTCTGAAGTCAGGATTCCCAAGCCTAATTTAAGACAGAACAAGGAACTGTATTTGGTTCTAGGTGGTTTGAAAGTTACCTGTAAACCAGAACAGTGTTCTTAGAACTGTGAGTTGTGACCCACCAGTAGATCAGGAAATCAATTTAATATATCTAATAAATCACAACCAGTAACTTTTTGTAATAAAATAAAAGAGGAATAAAAGATAATTTTTGAGAGTTTGATATTGAAACTCCAACTAAAAATCATAATTTTTCTACTTAAAAAATAATTGTGATATATGGTGAAACTGTATGTAACTGTGTTCTGTATTTTCCAAGTCTCCTATAAATGTGTTATCATACTTTCATAATGTAAAAAATAGAAAGAAAAATGACTATATATAGCATTAAGTATCACAAAACTTTTATTTCAGTTGTATTTTATATATATATATATATTATATACATAATATATATTATATTGACCTATGGTTGAAATATGTGCCCAGACAGCAATGACACTGTGCTTCTTTTGGCATTTTCACCTTAGTCTCAGATCCAAGTTGCAGGCAGGTTGATAAATCATGGTTTTATATATCTATATATATAATTATATATTATATAATATATATTATATATAATACATCATGTATTATATACATATATATATGTATACATAATACATCATGTATTATATACATGTTCAGTTCAGCCACTCAGTCATGTCCAACTCTTTGCGACCCCATGGACTGCAGCACACCAGGCTTCCCTGTCCATCACCAACTCCCGGAGCTTACTCAAACTCATGTCCATCGCATCGGTGATGCCATCCAACCATCTCATCCTCTGTCATCCCCTTCTCCTCCTGCCTTCAATCTTTCCCAGCACCAGGGTTTTTTCCATTGAGTCAGTTTTTCGTATCAGGTGCCAAAGTACTGGAGCTTCAGCTTTAGCATCAGTCCTTCCAATGAACATTCAGAACTGATTTCCTTTAGGATTGACTGGTTGGGTCTCCTTGCAGTCCAAGGGACTCTCGAGAGTCTTCTCCAACACCACATTATACATGCATTTTATATATATATATATACACACACACACACACATATATATATATATATATATAGTTCATGTAAGTACCAGATGGATTTGTAAACTGTTTCCTATTTTGATTCTGGTCAGAAATGTTTGAAAACCACTGTTCTAGAGAATCTGCAGTCCATGGCAGAGGTCGGGGTTAAGAAACCCTGCAACTTGGATCTGAGACTAAGGTGAAAATGGCAGAAGAAGCACGGTGCCACTGCTGTCTGGGCACATATTTCAACCGTAGGTCAAACATTTGTAGAACCAGGTTCAGTGCCTAAGACTCTGGCTTGCACTGTGAGTCATTTTCCTTTAGGACATGGATCTGCAGATGAGTTTTACCAGAAGTATCACAGAGATTGGTATTGCTGTCCAGGATGCTGAGGATGAGACGTTCAAGTTCTCCTACAAGGAGGTGCTGCTAGGTTACATGCTGGTGAGTGTGCAAAGGACATGGGCAAGATCCTGAGAAGTTAATTACCAAGAGAGCAAGTTGTCTTTTTTTTTTAAGTGGGTAAAACTTGCCAATCCCTAAGAACAGAATTTTGCCATGGTTCTGCCTGAGGGCACCCAACAGTCCAATGAGGCTTCCACCTCAGTGCATCTAGAAACTCCCCTAGTCCTCCCTGAGACGGTTCACCGCCTTGTCTGTGTTGCAGGACTTCATCAGGGATGAACCTCTGGATTCCTTGGCCAGCCCTATTCGGTGGAAAGCCTTAATTGCCATCAGATACCTCAGGTAGAGAATTTTTTGTTTCTTCTCATTGAAAAAAAAAATTTCCTCCGCATATACTCATTCTGATCAACTGCCATTGATAAGTGCAGACTCTAGTGCACCATCACAAAAAGGACACCGTTCATCAATGCGTGCATGTTACCTAAGTTGCTTCAGTCGTGTCTGACTCTGTGTGACCCCATAGACGGCAGCCCACCAGGCTCCCCTGTCCCTGGGATTCTCCAGGCAAGAACACTGGAGTGGGTTGCCATGCCCTCCTTCAAGGTATCTTCCCAACCCAGGGATCAAACCCACGTCTCTTACGTCTCCTGCATTGGCAGGTGGGTTCTTTTACCACTAGTGCCACCTGGGAAGCCCAATTCATCAATAGGTTATTTCAAATGGGAGCTTTTTCTTTTTCCAAAGTGACAGAATTGACTGAAAGCCTGATCATTTGATGACTGACAGGGACTAGCAAGCTGCTTATAAAAGTCAGATTTATTGATATATGAGGACTGAAATTTCTGTGCAAAAATAATTTCTCTTGGCCTATAGGCAAATTTTAATCTTCCCATTAAAAACTTATGAAAGCCTTAATCACACTCAGGTTTGGTTAGCAGCACTATGCCTGAAGAAAATGATAATTTTAAGCACATTTTTAAAATAATCTTTTCCCCTGCAGTAAAAGAAATAGAAGTTCACTGTTAAAACTTGGAAACTGCAGAAAGTCTTTAAAAATCACACCTAACCCTACCCTATTATCAAAATTTTGGTATATTTTCTTCAATTCTTTATTCCTAATTGTCCATGTTGATTACAGAGCTGAGATTCTGCTCTGCATATAATTTTTATCCTGTTTTTTTTCCCTCATCTTATATATTCCCATGTTATGACCAATTCTTCACAAACATAATTCATTTTTCATTAATTTTTATTGTGGTAAAATATACATGTTTATCACCTTAGCTGTCTTTAAGTGTACAGTTCAGTAGTGCTAAGTACTTTTACATGATTGTGTAACCAATCTCCAGAAATGGAAGCACTATACCCATTAATCAACTCTTCATTTCCTCCTTCCATCAGCCCTGGCTGATACCACTCTATATTCTGTCTCTGTGAATTTTATGCTTTAGGTAGCTCATGTCACTAGCACCATCTAGTATTTGCCTTTTGATGCCTGACCTATTTTCCTTAGAATAATGTCCTCAAGATCCATCCATGTTGTAGGGTGTATCAGAATTTCATTCCTTTTGAAGGCAGAGCAATATTCTGTTTTATGTGTATAGTATACTTGGTTAATCCATTCCTCTATTGGACACTCATCTGTTGGAGGGTTTTCACATTTTGGCTACTGTAAATAATGCTGCTATGAACATAGGTACATACATATTTCTTCCAGACCCCACTTTTATTTATTTTGGGCATATACTCATGAGTCAGCCTGTTGGATCAGATGGCAAGCTTGTTTTTGATCTTTTGAGGAGCCACCACACTGATCTTTATAGCAGGGCACTGTTTTATGTTCACCAACAGCACACAAGTGTCCTAAGTTTCCCATATCCTTGCCGTCACTTTCTGATTTTTGTTTGTTTGTTTTTACAGTAGCCATTCTAATGGGTGTAGGATGGTGTCCCACTGTAGCATTGAGTTGCCTTTCAGTAATGATTAATGACTTTGAGCATCTTTTTATAGGCTTATTGCCTGTTTGCATATCTTCTTGAGAAAAATATTCGATCCTTTGTCCATTTTTCTCAGTTCTTTCTCTTTTTTTTTGTTGAGTTGTAGTTCTTTATATTTTTATACTTTTCGTATTCTTTCTACTCTAGATAAGGTTATTAACCCCTTATCACATATATGACTTGCAAATATTTTCTCTCATTCCATAGGCTGTCTTTTTACTCTATCCTTTGTGTCCTTCATGAACAGAAATTTTTAATTTTGACGTAGGTCCATTTGTCCATTTGTACTTTCACTGTTTGTACTTTTAGTGTCATATCCAAGTAATCATGGCCAAATGCAACATTATTCCCCTCTGAACGGTCTTGGCACTTGTTGAAAATCATTTCACCATATGCACGAGAGTTTATTTCTGGCCCCTCTATTGTATTCCACTGGTTTGTGTGTCTGTTTGTTTATGCCAGCACTATACTGTTTTGATTACAGTGGTTTTGTAACAAGTTTTGAAACCAAAAAGTGTGAGATCCCCAACTTTGTTCTTTTTCAAAATAGTTTTGGGTATTTGAGGTCCCTTGAGATTCCATGTGAATTTTAGGATAGATTTTTCTATTTCTGCAAAAAGTATCATTGGGATTCTGATAGGGATTGCATTAAATCTGCAGACTGCTTTAGAGGGACATCTTAACAATCATAAGTATTGCAATTTAAATATGAAACACCTTTCCCTTCAGTTGTGTCTTCTTAACTTCCTTCAGCATCATTTTGTGGTTTTTTGGTGTACAAGCCTTTCACTTTCTTGGTTAAGTTTATTTCTAAGTATTTTATTCTTTTGATGCTATTATAAATGGAATTGCTAACTTTTTTGATGGTTCATTGTTTTAAGTGTATAAAAATGGAAGTGATTTTTGTGTGCTGATTTTGTATTCTGCAACTTTGAAGAATTTGTTTATTAGTTATAATATTTTTGTAGATGTTTTAGGATTCTCTATATATAAGATCATGTCATCTGCAAACAGAGATAATTTTACTTTACTTTTCCAATCTGGATGGCTTTTATTTATTTTTCTTATCTATTGCTCTGGCTGGGACTTGCAGTATTATGTTAAATAGAAGTAGCATCTTTGTCTTGTTCCTGATCTTAGAGGGTAAGTTTTCAGTCTTTCACCATTAAGCATGATGTTAGCTTATACGGTTTTCATATATGGCCTTTATTATGTTGAGGTAACAACTATTTTAATCACTGCCTGATATCTTGATGCATAGATATGCCTCATATTATTACCTTCAATTATTAATCAACCTCCTATTGCTACATTTAACTATTTCTTGTTTTAAAACCTGTAAGTAATACTTTGATGAACATCCTCATGCAAAAAAAATGTTCTTTGAACATCTAATTATAAAAGCTGACAATTTGGTTCAATAAATATTATTGAGTTGCATCTATGTATCAGACATTGAGCTAGGTTCTAAAAGGACAATGTTAAACAAAATATGACCTTTCTCTGAAGGAGTTTTAGCCAACAAAGAGAAATGAATTCAAAACACATCCACATAGTTTTTCTAAAATTCAGTAAGAAGCAAAATAAGGGAAAGGCACAAGTTCCCATATTTATAAAGATAAGAGAGGTTTCAAGAAAGTGCAAAGAAATCTTGAAGATGAATTAAGACTTAACCAGGTTCCAGAACAGCATTGTTGAGTAGAAATAATACAGGTCACATTTATTGTTTAAAATTTTCTAGTAGCCACTATTAAATATGTAAAAAAGAAACATTAAATTAATTTTAATAATTATTTTAATCTAATATATTCAGTATACTACTTCAACATGTATTTAAAATAAAGAATTAATAAGATGACTTACATGATTTTCATACCACATCTTCAAAATCCGGTGTGTTTTACAATTACAGTGTATTTTAAATCAAACTAGCAACAACTCAAGAGTTCAATAGCCACATGTAGCTAACAGCTTCCCTCATATAGACAGGACATTTGTAGACCTTGAAGACTAATGACAGAAAGCAAATCAGTGGTTACCTTGGACCAAGGTGGAGGAATAGATGAATTGCAAAGATGCATCAGGAAAAACTGGGGACTGATAGCAATGTTCTGTATTGCTTATAGTGGTAGTTTCATGAGTGTGGAATTTATTTGATTGCACACTTTAAATGGATGCAGCTTGTTGTGCATAAATTATGCCTCAATAAGTTGATATTTTTAAATAGCCAGCCAGACAATAAGGATGAGAAGATTGCACACTATATATCAACACATTTAACATTCAATAAAGCTGTCACAGCTTTATTGACTTTTACTCCTCTGTGCAAGTGAAAGTGAAAATCTATCAGTCATGTCAGACTCTTTGCAACCCCATGGACTATAGACCATGGAATTCTCCAGGCTGGAATACTGGAGTGGGTAGCCTTTCCCTTCTCCACAGGATCTTCCCAAACCAGGGATCAAACCCAGGTCTTAAGCAGATTCTTTACCAGCTGAGCTACAAGGGAAGCCCTGTAAGAGAACCAGTTTCACCCTTCTCTGACAGTGTCATCATTTTTTATTTTTTTGCTAATTTTGTTGCAGACAAGTGGTGTTGTATTGTCTTAGCTTACATTTATCTAATAACAAATGGAGGTTTTCATATTTACTGAATACTTACATGTTCCTAAGCTATATCCAGGTTTCTTTATATCCTCATGTCTATACTATATGTCAGATAGTGAGAAAGGAAAAGGAAGGTTCCAGTGTCATTTACTCTGTGTTTATAGGTGGTGTTTAGTCACTAAGTTGTGTTCCATTCTTGCAACTTCATGGGGAGTAGCCCACAAGACTCCTCTGTCCATGGGATTTCCCATGCAAGAATAGTGGAGTGGGTTGCTCTTTCCTTCTCCAGGAGATCTTCCCCACCCAGGGATCAACCCTTTGTCTCTGGCATTGCAGGCGGATTCTTGCCAGACTGAGCCATCAGGGATGACACATGACATGAAAGGACATATGACATCAATAAAACTCACTGTTCCAAACTTAGAATCTCTCTTCTCTCTCTCAGTCACTCACACACACATACACACATAACTTGAGTGCTGAAGAAAACAAGTAGATAAATGTTAGATCATACAATAAAGGATTAAGTAATGCCAAGCAAGTGATGGTTTGTTTATCACTGTAATAAGTTAGACTTACAGTCTGGTTTTATGTCCCCAATCTTTCTCTACTCCTGTTACCATCTCCTTCAACATTGCATTTCCATCAGAAATGCATCTGACCCCTTCAAGCCCCTTCAGATCCTCAGTTCTCTGGAACTCAACTGAGATGTGTGTTGTTTGGCGATATAATATCCACTTCTCCACGTGGTTCTCATTTCAGTAAATTGAAACCTCAACTCTCACTGAATGACCATCTTAATATTCTTGAGGAGAATATTCGGAGGCTGCTGCCCCTTCCACCCTTGGAAAAACTCAGAAATGAGGGCGAGACGGACAAAGACAAGGAGCACATCCAAGTATGTGGGGGCGAGGCCGGAGGAGGGTGAAGAACCGGGTAGAATGAATGAACTTGAATGAACGCGTGCTCTCAGCTTCACTGTCACTCACTTCATTTCAGTTTCTCTACGAACGATCCATGGATGCTCTCGGAAAGCTGCTGAGGACCATGATGTGGGATAACATGAAAGCAGAGGACTGCCAAGAAATGTTCAATGTGAGTAGGTCCCATGGATCCTAACCTGTGCTCCAGGTCACCCTCCAAACTCTGCCTCCTCCTGGGGACTCATCTAGCCTGACCCACGTAGCCCCCCAGCAACACCACAGAGCCAGCCCACTTACACAGTGTTTGTGGGGAGGCCAGCACCCTATTCCAGAAGAGGCAGAGTGAGAGCAAGAGAATGAGAATGGATAAATATGAAAGAATATGCTACTGGAGATCAGTGGAGAAATAACTTCAGAAAGAATGAAGGGATGGAGCCAAAGCAAAAACAACACCCACTTCTGGATGTGACTGTTGATAGAAGCAAGGTCCAATGCTGTAAAGAGCAGTATTGCATGGGAACCTGGAATGTTAGGTCCATGAATCAAGGCAAATTGGAAGTGGTCAAACAGAAGATGGCAAGAGTGAACATCAACGTTCTAGGAATCAGAGAACTAAAATGGACTGGAATGGGTGAATTTAACTCAGATGACCATTATATCTACTACTGTGGACAGGAATCCCTTAGAAGAAATGCAGTAGCCATCATAGTCAACAAAAGAGTCCAACATGCAGTACTTTGGTGCAATATCAAAAATGAAAGAATGATCTCTGTTCATTTCCAAGGCAAACCATTCAATATCACGGTAATCCAAGTCTATGCCCTCACAAGTAACACT
The DNA here is from genome assembly GCF_003369695.1 of Bos indicus x Bos taurus. Classification (NCBI taxonomy): domain Eukaryota; kingdom Metazoa; phylum Chordata; class Mammalia; order Artiodactyla; family Bovidae; genus Bos; species Bos indicus x Bos taurus. The sequence continues at coordinate 33,281,399 of NC_040095.1, forward strand.
GAAGAAGCTGAAGTTGAATGGTTCTATGAAGACCTACAAGACCTTTTAGAACTAACACCCAAAAAAGATGTCCTTTTCATTATAAGGGACTGGAATGCAAAAGTAGGAAGTCAAGAAACACCTGGAGTAACAGGAAAATTTGGCCTTGGAGTACAGAATGAAACAGGGCAAACGCTAATAGAGTTTTGCCAAGAGAATGCATTGGTTATAGCAAACACCCTCTTCCAACAACACAAGAGAAAACCCTACACATGGGCATCACCAGATGGCCAACCCCAAAATCAGATTGATTATATTCTTTGCAGCCAAAGACGGAGAAGCTCAATACAGTCAGCAAAAATAAGACTGAGAGCTGACTGTGGCTCAGATCATGAACTCCTTATTGACAAATTCAGACTTAAATTGAAGAAAGTAGGGAAAACCACTAAACCGTTCAGGTATGACCTAAATCAACTCCTTTACGATTATACAGTGGAAGTGAGAAATAGATTTAAGAGACTAGATCAGATAGACAGAGTGCCTGAAGAACTATGGACAGAGGTTCATGACATAGTACAGAAGACAGGGATCAAGAACATCCCCAAGAAAAAGAAATGAAAAAAACCAAAATGGCTGTCTGGGGAGGCCTTACAAATAGCTGTGAAAAGAAGAGAAGCAAAAAGCAAAGGAGAAAAGGAAAGATTTGAATGCAGAGTTCCAAAGAATAGCAAGGAGAGATAAGAAAGCCTTCCTAAGTGATCAATGCTAAGAAATAGAGGAAAACATAGAATGCGAAAGACTAGAGATCTCATCAAGAAAATTAGAGATATCAAGGGAACATTTCATACAAAGATGGGCTCAATAAAGGACAGAAATGGTATGGACCTAACAGAAGCAGAAGATATTAAGAAGAGGTGGCAAGAATACACAGAAGAACTGTACAAAAAAGATCTTCATGACCCAGATAATCACAATGGTGTGATCACTCATCTAGAGACAGACATCCTGGAATGTGAAGTCAAGTGGGCCTTAGAAGCATCACTACAAACAAAGCTAGTGGAGGTGATGGAATCCCAGTTGAGCTACTTCACATCCTAAAAGATGATGCTATGAAAGTGCTGCACTCAATGTGTCAGCAAATTTGGAAAACTCAGCAGTGGCCACAGGACTGGAAAAGGTCAGTTTTCATTCCAATCCCAAAGAAAGGCAATGCCAAAGAATGCTCAAACTACTGCACAAATGCACTCATCTCACACGCTAGTAAAGTAATGCTCAAAATTCTCCAAGCCAAGCTTCAGCAATACGTGAACTTTCAGATGTTCAAGCTGGTTTTAGAAAAGGCAGAGGAACCAGAGATCAAATTGCCAACATTGCTGGATCATTGAAAAAGCAGGAGAGTTCCAGAAAAACATCTATTTCTGTTTTATTGACTATGCCAAAGCCTTTGACTGTGTGGATCACAAGAAACTGTGGAAAATTCTGAAAGAGATGGGAATACCAGACCAGCCTCTGACCTGCCTCTTGAGAAACCTGTATGCAGGTCAGGAAGCAACAGTTAGAACTGGACGTGGAACGATAGACTGGTTCCAATAGGAAAAGGAGTACGTCAAGGCTGTATATTGTCACCCTGCTTATTTAACTTCCTCTACTGGGCTGGAGGAAGCACAAGCTGGAATCAAGATTGCCAGGAGAAATATCAATAACCTCAGATATGCAGATGACACCACCCTTATGGCAGAAAGTGAAGAGGAACTAAAGAGCCTCTTGATGAAAGTGAAAGAGGAGAGTGAAAACGTTGGCTTAAAGCTCAATATTCAGAAAACGAAGATCATGGCATCCGGTCCCATCACTTCATGGCAAATAGATGGGGAAACAGTGGCAGACTTTATTTTGGGGGGCTCCAAAGTCACTGTAGATGGTGACTGCAGCCATGAAATTAAAAGACACTTGCTCCTTGGAAGAAAAGTTATGACCAACCTAGACTGCACATTAAAAAGCAGAGACACTACTTTGCTAACAAAGGTCCATTTAGTCAAGGCTATGGTTTTTCCAGTGATCATGTATGGATGTGAGAGTTGGACTGTGAAGAAAGTTGAACACCGAAGAATTGATGCTTTTGAACTGTGGTGTTGGAGAAGACTCTTGAGAGTCCCTTGGACTCCAAGGAGATCAAACCAGTCCATCCTAAAGGAGATCAGTTCTGAGTGTTCATTGGAAGGACTGATGTTGAAGCTGAAACTCCAATACTTTGGCCGCCTGATGCTGACTCATTTGAAAAGACCCTGATGCTGGGAAAGATTGAGGGCAGGAGGAAAAGTGAACGACACAGGATGAGATGGCTGGATGGCATCACTGACTCGATGGATGTGAGTTTGAGTGAACTCCATGAGTTGGTGATGGACAGGGAGACCTGGCTTGCTGCAGTTCATGGGGTCGCAAAGAGTCGGACACGACTGAGAGACTGAACTGAACTGAACTGAAGGAAAGCACTTTTACTCTTTGACCAACAGCTTCTCCGAATGTGGCTTGTCTCACAAAAAGACTGGGAAAGAGAAAGAGCCTTCCAGATCACCGCAAAAGTTCTGACAAATGATGTCGAGGTGAGTAAGCCCCTAGAATGGGTGGATGTCATTGCCTGCTAACAGCAAGGACTTCGGAGGCCACTGGAATCCAAAACTCCCATGTGAAGGATCTCCAGTCCAGGCGGAGTTTTTTTCAGAGAGCCACCCTGAGGTCTGCCCCATCCCTCATCACTGTGAGTACAAGCAGGAGCTGGCTGAGGGGTTGCGGGGTGGGGGTGGGGGGGCGCGGGGGGAGGGGGAGATTTGGAGGCGGGGAGTGAAGCGATTCATTTGTCTTTGCTTGCCTGTCCGCTTGGAAAGTCCGAGATTCCATTTTATTCTAAGGACCTGCACGGAGGAAAGAAGGACTTAATATCCAGTGTTGGGACTATCCTGAAACATCATCAAGCCACCCCATCACCTCGGGATCCTCCTTTATCCTGCAGGCACCAGAGAATTTTAAGATCGGCTCACTCCTTGGCCTCCTGGCTCCTCACTCCTGTGACACCCTGCCCTCCATCCGCCAGGCGGCTGCTAGTTCGGCTATTGGTCTGTTCTCTATAAAAGGTGAGGGAAGGATGAGAAACCCACAGATGCAGAGAAGATACCTGTTTTCATTTTTCTCAGCTTTTCTCTTTGTATATCTCTGTCTCTCTCCTTCCTCTCTCTCCTTCTTTCTCCTCCCCTAGTTCAGTCATTTCTGAGTTATGTCACACAATTTATCTCTCTCTCTTAGATCCTTTTTCCTCAGTAGCTCTGCTTTTTGTTTTTTTTTTTTAAATAAAGATAATAGCAGCAAAGCATCATAAAGATCCGTTAAAGCAGGTGAAATGTTTTCAGAGTGTCTGATTTAAACCACACACCAATTGGGCATATTAGCAAAGCTTTTTCTACCACACAGTTTTCTTTCAGAGGAAATCACTATTATCCTGGTGCTACGTGAATTTCAGAGTTCTCTAAGAGAGAGAACTTTGTGGAGACTTTTGTAGCTTGCATAGCAGGACCTCTGCCTGCTCTGCCAGAATGTGTAAATGCCTATAAATGTCAGGAAACAGAAGGAATTTTAAAACCTCAGTATCAGGCTGAAACCAACACTCAGGGCTTCCTTTAGATTAAATCCAGGTTAAATCAGCAAATGTTTTGCCGAGGTGGGACCTGCCTTGTGTACAGTTCCCTCCAGACCAGTTGCAGCCAGGATCCCCCAGCCAGCTTGCTGCTGCTCATGCCTACACTAGACTCTTCATTCTTTTAGATGTAGAATTAAGAGTCTAGATTGCCTGGAGAAATATTAATAACCTCAGATATACAGATGACACTACCCTGATAGCAGAGAGCGAAGAGGAACTAAGCCTCTTGATGAAGGTGAAAGAGGTGGTTTAGCCACTAAGTTGTGTCTGACTCTTTCGACCCCATGGACTGTAGCCTGCCAGGCTCCTCTGTCCAAGGAAGTCTCCAGGCAAGAATGCTGGAGTGGGTAGCCTAACCCTTCTCCAGGGGATCTTCCCAATCCAGGAATCGAACCCAGGTGTCCTGCATTGCAGGTAGATTCTTCACCAACGAGGTACAAAGGAAGCCCCTAGGGAAGTATTTGAGTGCCTTTTTGTGTGTCAGACACTGTTCTGGTGCTGGGACACAGAGATATAACAATTCTAAATTTGCATGCTAAAAGTGTGTGAAAGACAGGTGGAATTTGGTTGAGGGCAGATGATAGAGTCAGTCAATAGGGAAAAACTATTCAGCAGAACCTGAATAGATCTGACAGTCCCTTGGGATTTGGGAAGAGAATTCATGAAGGGTGTATGATTTTATCAAAGCAAGAAAAAAAATGAATTAAAGGGGTGAGAATTAAAGGACCATTCTAATAAGACAAGAAATGTACCACAAAAGGACCTCATAGGAAGAAAGGGATTCTATTATTCTTCTGCCTGGTCTTTATTTGTTGTTGTTGTTGTTGATGTCCAACTCTTTGCAACCCCATGGCCTACAGCATGCCAGGCTTCCCTGTCTTTCATCATTTCCTAGAGCTTGCTCAAACTCTATTGAGTTGGTGATATCATCCAACCATCTCGTCCTCTGTCATCCCCTTCTCCTCCTGCCTTCAATCTTTCCCAGCACCAGGGTCTTTTCCATTGAGTCAGTTCTTTGCATCAGGTGGCCAAATTATTGGAGCTTCAGCTTCAGCATCTGTCCTTCCAGTGAATATTCAGGACTGATTTCCTTTAGGATTGACTGGCTTGATCTCTTTGCAGTCCAAGGGATTCTCAAGAGTCTTCTCCGACACCACAGTTCAAAAGCATCACTTTTTCAATGATCAGTCTTCTTTATGTTCCAACTCTCATATCCATACATGACTACTGGAAAAACCATGGTTTTCACTATATGGACCATTGTTGGCAAAGTAATGTCTATTTTTTAATATGCTATCTAGATTTTTCACAGCTTTTCTTCCAAGGAGCAAGTGTCTTTTACTATCATGGCTGCAGTCACCATCTGCAGTGATTTTGGAGCCCAAGAAAATAAAGTCTCTGACTGTTTCTATTGTTTCCCCATCTATTTGCCATGAAGTAAGGGGACCAGATGCCATGATCTTCATTTTTTGAATGTTGAGTTTTAAGCCAGCTTTTTCATTCTCCTCTTTCACTTTCATCAAGAGGCTCTTTAGTTCCTCTTTGCTTTCTGCCATAAGGATAATGTCATCTGCATATCTGATGTTATTGATATTTCTCCCAGCAATCTTGATTCCAGCTTGTGCTTCATCCAGCCCAGGATTTCCCATGATGTACTCTGCATATAAGCTAAATAAGCAGGGTGACAATATACAGCCTTGATGTACTGATTTCCCAATTTTGAACAAGTCTGTTGTTCCATGTCCAGTTCTAACTGTTGCTTCTTGACCTGCATACACAGGCTTCTCAGGAGGCAAGTTGAGTGGTCTGGTATTCCCATCTCTTTAAGAATTTTTCACAGTTTGTGGTGATCCATACAGTCAAAGGCTTTGGCATAGTCAATGAAGCACTAGATGTTTTTCTGGAATTCTCTTGCTTTTTCTGTGATCCAACAGATGTTGGCAATTTGTCTCTGATTCCTCTGTTTTTTTCTAAATCCAGCTTGAACATCTGGAACTTCTTGATTCGTGTACTGTTGAAGCCTAGCTTGGAGAATTTTGAGCATTACTTTGCTAGCATGTGAGATGAGTGCAATTGTGTGGTAGTTTGAACATTCTTTGGCATTGCTTTTCTTTGAGATTGGAATGAAAACTGATCATTTCCAGTCCTGTGGGCACTGCTGAGTTTTCCAAATTTGCTGGCACCTTGAGTGCAGCACTTTCACAGCATCATCTTTTGGAATTTGAAATAGGTCAACTGGGATTCTGTCATCTCTACTAGGTTTGTTCATAATGATGCTTCCTAAGGCCCACTTGACTTCACACTCCAAGATGTCTGGCTCTAAGTGAATGATCACACCATCGTGGTTATTCAGTCATGAAGATCTTTTTTGTATAGTTCTGTGTATTCTTGCCACCTCTTGTAATATCTTCTGCTTCTGTTAGGTCCATGCCATTTCTGTCCTTTATTGAGCCCATCTTTGCATGAAATGTTCCCTTGGTATCTCTAATTTCCTTAAAGAGATCTTTAGTCTTCCCCATCCTATTGTTTTCTATTTCTCTGCATTGTTCACTTAAGAAGACTTTCTTATCTCTCCTTGCTATTCTTTGGAACTCTGAATTCAGATAGTTATATCTTTCCTTTTCTCATTTGCCTTTTGCTTCTCTTCTTTTCTCAACTATTTTAAGGCCTCCCAGATAACCATTTAGCCTTTTTGCATTTCTTTTTCTTGGAGGTGGTTTTGATCACTGTCTCCTGTACAATGTTAGGAACCTCTGTCCATAGTTCTTCAGGTGATCAGATCTATATTTCTCCCTTTAGGTCCTTTTATTTTCTTGAAACATGCAAAGTTCCAGTTCTTAAATATTCTTTGTTAGCAGGTAATCCCATATTCATTTTTCATTAACTCTTTTTCCTGTTTGATCAAATAAACATGGTAGAGAGAGAGAGAGAGAAAGAATATGATCATTAAATTAAATATGTACTGGATACAAGTAACTAGTGTTTTACTGAATTAAATGCCCACTTAATATTTGTGGATGTTGTTCAGTCCGTTGTTAATGCGGATAATAGATCAGAGGTTGAGAAATTTACCAGTTGCTTGGACAATTGAAGGCAGTGAAGCTGGACTTTGAGCCCAGGTCCTCTGCCCAGGAGGCTAAGCTACCTCCCAGAGAGTGATTCAGGTGTGAGTTTCCACCAATTACTAACTCCAGACAGCAAACAGAAAATCATCACCATTGAGGTCTGCATTTACAAGTCACTATCGGAGAAGGCAATGGCAACCCACTCCGATACTCTTGCCTGGAAAATCCCATGGACGGAGGAGCCTGGTAGGCTGCAGTCCATGGGGTTGCTAAGAGTCGGACACGACTGAGTGACTTCACTTTCACTATCAACAATCACACAATTTCAATGATTACAATGGTTACCTTACCAATCCCCTCAACAGAAGTTGACTGCAGAATAGAACTCCAACAGAGCCAGCAGTAGAGTAGAGTAGTAAGAGCCTGGGCAGTGGTGTCAGACCAGGGTTCAAGTTCCAACCTTCCATTTTCACCCCCTGCATGACCTGGCCAAATGACTTTACATCTCTCTGTGTCAGTTTTCTCAACTGCAAATAACCTCAGATGATCTCTAGGAGTAATAAATGAGATCAGAGTATTTAGCATGCTTTTAGCATGCCGAAACTCCTCAGTCAGTGTTTGCTCTTATGCTCATCAGAGAGGCTTTCGTGCGTTTGTGAAAGGCATCCAGCAGCTGAATTAGTGTCACATTAAAATATAGACAGCCTCTCAACCCCTATCAGCTCTTTGAACTCCCATGTCACCCTTTGTTGACTGCAGGTGTTCACCTGGAAGTGGAAAGACTACAGGATTTGCAGGAAGGGCTGCAATGTGATGATGTGCAGGTCCAGATCAAGATTTCCTCCAAAATAGCAAAGGTAATAGATATGGAGGACTGATCAAGGGACATAAGGATGATTCTGGGTTGATTTTCAAATGAGTCAGCTGTGTACGCACCTCTACCAAGGAGGGCAAACAGTCTAGCCATTCTAGCAAAATAAAAGACTTTGTCCAGTCATTAAATCTGGGTCCACGTATATAAGCAACCCCTGCTAATCTCATTTCAAACTCTGGGAAACCTAGGGAACCATGCAGTCCTCTCCAGGTGAAGGAGGCAGTAGGGTAAAATGAGAGAAACAGGGCATTGAGTCCATCAGATGTATTCTGTGTGCACCCCTTGAAGTGCGTGCACTATGTGATCCATTTCCTCATCTTAAAAAAATGCATAACCTCCCTCTCAGAGCTGCTATGAGAATTGGTCAATCAATTCATTCATTTATTCAGTCACTTATTCATTCACCTCATGTGCCCTGTGCATCTACCACATGCCAGACTATTTTCCAGGGTCTTAGGATAGAAATGCCTGCCCTCATTGAGTTCACGTCCTAGTGGATGGAGCAGCCAAATAAATATGATGTCAGGTAGTGATAAGTGAGAAACACAAAGTCAAGGAGGGGAATAAAGAGTAAGGTGGGCGCAGATCCCCTGGGATCACAACTCTGAAAGAGAGAACCACAAAGATATCTGGAAAGAACATTCCAGGCAAAGGGGGAAACAGTATGTGCAAAGGCCCTGAGGTGGAGAAAGAAGTGGGTCCTGAGATCCAAGAGATAGCCCAGAGCAGATTGAAGTGCCTTCCAAGCCTTATTAAGAGCCTTGGTTTCACTCTAATAAAAATCAAAAACCAGCAGAGGGGTTTGAACAGAAGAGTCAAAACCACTACATACAATGTGGCAGGTGTGAAATGTACAACTTGTATGAGACAATATTGTTCCTAATGCAGACATTATGCATTTCTATGTGTACTATGGCAATTACCCACTGAGGGCGGTAAACAACAAAATTGGTCATTATGACAATAACAGAGAGAAGGGAACTTTCTTGAGAACAAAGCATTTTTCCTAACTTGCAAAATCTCCTTATGGGGTAGCGGTGGTTCTATGAGGAAGAATGTGATACAACTCTATTTCTGAAGGGTCACCTGGCTGCCATGTTGAAACTAGACTATAAGCTGGCAAGAGTGAAACTAGTGAGGTCAGTTTGGAGGAAACTGTAAGAATCCATGTGCGAGCTCAGGTGGCTTGGACTAAGGAGGCGGCAGCAGCGACAAGAAAGTGATGAGTATACAGGAGAGAAACTCATGGGGGCACAGGGAGGGAAAACAGGTCCGATGCCTAAGACAGTGTCTGATGCGTGATAAGTGTCAAAAACATGAGTTCCCTTCCTTCAATTATTCCTAAACCAATATCATCCCAATATGAGAAAGAAAAACACACATAACTGTTGAGCTTGGACCCAGGCAGACATTTGGTGCTCCAAAGAACAGACACATGGGTCTAGGCCTTGATCTTGGAGCCACGGTAACTCAGAATCCAGCTAGGACAGGCAGCTACTCATGAAAAAGAATTCATGTCCTCTCAAAGATTGTTCTACCACACATCACTGGGCCATTTAATACAGAGGGAATTCAGTTGTGAATAGGAATGTTTTCATACCCACAAACTCAAAACCATGACCTTCTTGTTTGGTTAAAGCCCCAGATAATGCTTCTGGAATTTATTCAGACTGCTAACTTTTCACCTACACTGCTTGCCTTTTCATTCGCACATACACAGAGGCATATACAATCAAACATTCTATATAATTATTGTCGAGAGACCAAAATTACAAAGTCTTATTTTCTTGACCTTTTTATTGACTACTCAATATTGAAACACACAAAAGCAAAAGACAGGGTTCATCTTAATTCATCCTCCATTTGGATGCTGTGAGGCACAGGCTATTTAGCCAGGCACTTAGTACATGTGACAGATTTCCTGAATCCTCAAGCCTAGCTCCTAGCTACTCTTTGGCAGACCAAGACATTTCTATGATAGATGAAATGTATATGAAAGTACTTGACAACATTTAAATTGCCATGTATGCATTATTTTTCCATTATGAGGCATGTTGTAAATTCAGGTTTGGAGAGGAAATTGCCTTGGCAGACCTAGAATTTAATAAATACGAAATGATTTTTAGAAAGCAACTTCAAGAAAGTTTTACTTAGACTGAAAGGCCATGTCTATGTCCTATTTTAGTATTTTCTCTAGTTTCTATGGCCTCAATCATACGCTAACTCTTTGGAAAGCCCAGTGGTTTCTAATATCCTAAAACAAAGGACAGCACGTTTTGGGTGTCCAGATAGGAAGTGAGGGGCTTGGTTACGTGAGTCTTTCTGGGTCCAGATATGAAGTGAGGGGTTGGTGACATGAGTCTTTCTGGGTCCAGATATGATGTGAGGGGTTGGTGACATGAGTCTTTCTGGGTCCAGATATGAAGGAGGGGTTGGTGACATGAGTCTTTCTGGGTCCTTTCTCAGATTGTCAGTAAACTCATCCCCAGTGAAGAAATGCTCGTGTTCCTAGAGGAAACCCTGGATGGTCTGGAGAGCCTCAACCCCCCATGTACAAAGGCCTGTGGCGTCTGGATGATCACTGCCCTGAAGGAGCAGGGAGCTACTCTGGAAGACCAGGTGAACTGACAGCCAGTCTGACAACTGAGCACAATTCTAGCACTTCTGAAAGGCCAGTACCAGAAGCAGGTCATCACTCCTCAGTTGGTCCTCTGATGAGTCACAGGCAAGAGTATACACAGCCACAGGAGGCCTCAACAGAGACCCAAGTTGTGTATGAGCAACCAGGCTCAGGCGGAGGGCCCGTCTCGCCTGACTCAATTGCCTCTCTAGTCTGTGATCATGAGCACTTTCCAAGCTGCCACTCTCTGGCCAGAGGAAGAATATCTGAACCAGAAGCATGTGGGGTGTGCAAAACTGGGTTGTAAGACCTACAAGCATAAGAGTGATCTCATGAACCTTTGAGATGGCCACTGAGGGCCAGGCGCGCTTTCTAACTCCACTGCCACCCTGTGAGCTGCTCTTTAACATCCTTTAGGTATTTTCTGATAAAGAAGGCTATTCTTGAGGAACTGACTGAAAGAAAAGTCCTCAATCCTTTCTCCCAACTAGAGAATTAAGCAGAGAGATTGGATTTAAATTCAGGAAGTCTGGTTAAGAGCTCCAAATGGATATGCTGTCTTCTCTCTCTCCTAAAGTCAGAATCAAAATATTAGCAATTCAGAGATCAATGATGAGGAAAAGAATTTTTAACCCCGAAAAGCTTCCTTCCCAAGGGTAACAAGAGGAAGAAGTCATGGACCCCAGAGCCCAGAGTTAATCATCCTAAATTAAAGAGTTCTCCAAAGCATGACTTTTACAAATGACCTCTGTTCTAATTACTGTCCAACTGTTCATTTGTTTTCAAAAACATTTATTGAGTATATACTGTGGCAGGCCCTAGGCCAGTCATGGGAGAATGAAAGGTTAATAAATTTAGAATATCCATGTGTTTGTGTGTTAAACATAAAAGGGGAAGTTGTTCACATGCTAGGTAAAGGCTAGGGACCTAAATGTTTTCCAAGAATCACTAGTATGGGACTGTGTGATAATCAGGCTTGCAGGATATTTATGATTAAGGAATCACAATTCTATGAAAAATGTTATATTTAACCTAAAAATGTCTATCCAAAATAAGAAAGAGAAATATCTACTGGACACAAAGTTGCTTTCACATAGAGACGTGTCCTAATCCATGTCAAAAATCCAAATGCATGATATAATTCCCTACTGCACACAGACTAACATCCAAACTCAGAAAGGTGGCCCTCAATGCCCTTTCGGATTCAGCTTTGTCTTATCTATCAAGTTATCCTCCTCTTTTTTCTCACCTTCATTCTTTCTGTGCTCCAAACTGAACCATTCTCCTATTCCATAAAGCTTTTCTACATCTGCTTCTACCAGGCTTTCATGTAGTTTTTATATAGATTTTAGAAGGCAATGGCACTCTACTCCATTACTCTTGCCTGGAAAATCCCATGGATGGAGGAGCATAGAAGGCTGCAGTCCATGGGGTCGCTGAGGGTTGAACAAGACTGAGCGACTTCACTTTCACTTTTCACTTTCATGCACTGGAGAAGGAAATGGCAACCCACTCCAGTGTTCTTGCCTGGAGAATCCCAGGGATGGGAGCCTGGTGGGCTGCCATCTATGGGGTCACACAGAGTCGGACACGACTGAAGTGATTTAGCAGTAGCAGTAGCAGTACTTTATAAAGCCATTAGGTTCACAGCAAAACTGAGCAGAAGTTATAGAGTTTCAGTACACCTCCTATCTCCACACTTCCAACATCCCTCACCTCAGGTTACATTTGCTACAATCGATGAACCTACATTGACCCATCCTATAATCACCCAAAGTCCACAGTTCACATTAGAGCTTTTAGTTTTGGTGTTGACAGATGTAAAATGACAGGTATCCAAAAGTGGAGGATAGATCAGTTTCACTGCTCTCTGAACCTGCTGTGTTCTATTTGCATTTTTACCTGTCTTGTTCCTTCTGACGAGGATTCCTTTCCTCGCCATCTCCACCTTGCCTTTTGGAATTGGTATATATCCTTTGAGACCCAGACCGGTGACCTCAGTTACTTCTGGATTCCCCTATCCGTCCCATGAATCTCTTGTACACCGTTTGTCATACACAATTTTGTGCACAAGCCTTTGGGTGTACAGTTGAAGTCCTTTATGAGATGACTCATTCCTTTTGAGAAAGGGCTACATCTTATGCAACCCTGGTAAATTCCCCACAATGCCTAACTCAGCACCTGGCATAATGCCACCTTTTACTAAATGTTTGCTAAACTGATTTAAGAATAAATGCCTAATTTATCAATAATTGTCCTGAGCAAGAGATAGGCCATGTGTAGAATCAATCACCTCCTTAACATTATTTCTATTTCATCAATCACCATCCACAACTTGCTGATTGTACATGACCTAAGCCAACCATGTCAAGGAAAAATGGTGATTCAGTGATTGAATTGGCTTTTTGTTTTTAGCTGTTGGAGATCTTGGGCGTAATTTACCATCACATGCCGGTCCTCAGACAAAAGGAGGAAAGTTTTCAGTTTATGCTAGAAGCCATCTCTCAGATAGCCAGCTTTCACATGGACGCAGTTGTTGCCAACCTTTTACAGAAGCCTCTGCCATTTGACAGGTAGATTCAAACTAAGGTGGTCCCTTTTCCCAGGGAAGACCCCTCTGTAAGGCACTGGGAAAAAATCTCTGGTTTGGGAGAAAGATAGCAAGAAAAAGTTGAAAACATCTCACCTGACTAATTTCAGAAACAGTGCTTGAATCACAGGTAATGGTTTTCCAAGTATTTTTCAAATATATGTCCTCATTGGATAATGAGAATTTTAGGTATATGTATGTGTGTGTGTGTGTGTATGTATGTGTGTGTGTGTGTATATATATATATATATTTAAAATAGGAGTAGGTGAGTTTTAGAAAGTGATTATTTCCCCCCTTTCTGGTTGCTGAGAATGCATCTATATGAGAGGTTTCTGTCTTGATGGATGTTAACAAACCTCAGCAACCCAAGGCCCAAATGCTAGATTGTTAAATAAAGCATCCTTATTATCCCCAGGCACGCTGGCATGTCCACTCGTCCCTGCAATTGTGATTAGTCATAATGTGGTTTTAGAGTGGATCCAATGGAAAAGCGCATCTGCCAAGGAGTTGAGCCTCATCAGCTTCCTGCCTTCCTTCCCTAGGGACACAAAGACACTGTGGAAATCTCTGGCTGAGAACCCAGCCTCCAGTGGCAAACTCTTGCGAGCCTTAGTCGACAAACTGGAGAATGAGTTAGAAGATGACCTAGCCAGGATAGAGGCAATATCTGTGAGTTGGACAACCCGTGGCAATGACTTTGTGGCTGATCATGTTTAGAAGCCGATTTCTTACCAGCCCAAGGAAAATCTATGCCTCTGTGTTTCCAAATTATCCTTCAAGACATCTAATTGTTGTCAAAAGACTCTAAGCCTAACCTGATGGTGCCAACTAGACTTCGGAGTCACCCCATATGGGAGCCCTGAGAGAAAAACACAATCTGAGTTGAGAAGTTTCCAGAAAAATAAACCCTCTGTTTTCTCCCCTTTCTGTGTGCTTTTACCACAAGTGTGGTCCACCTGGGAAGCAATCCTGTGGAGGGAAAACAGCCTGGAAGGTCAGCCCCACCTGACACGAGACCCTTCCTCCCCGCAGGTGGCCTGTGCCGTGTATGAAGTGGTGTCGACGGGCACCCCTGTCGCGAGCCTGTACCCGGAGCTGTTCGCGCTTCTCCTGAAGCTGGTCAGCTGCACGCTCGGTCAGAAGATGCCCACCTCAGCCCTCAGCCGCCGCCGGCGGGTGATGCCACAGGGGGAGCGGCAACAGATAGCTGACCCCTGCAGGTAAACGGCCAGGCAGAAGGGCCTTCTGGAGACATCCTGACCCAAGACTCCAGAAAAGAGCCTGGCATGGCCTCAAGTACCCATTTAGAAACAAGGGCCCTCCATCCCTGAGCCTCATAGCCCTTCTGCCCAGAACTGGTACCCAGGCGCTGTTGTCCAGAACAGTCTTATAAGCAGCAACATCCTCTTCTCTAGAGTGCCCCATCCACTTCCTTTGTCTTCTTTCCTTGAAACCTTTCAAGGAAAGTTGGAATTCTGTAATATTCAAGGCAGGTGGCACTAGTGGTAAAGAATCTGTCTCCCAACAAAGGAGACTGCCAATGCAAGAGATGCAGGTTCAATCCCTAGGTCGGGAAGATCCCCTGGAGAAGGAAATGGAACCCACTCCAGTATTCTTGCTTGGAAAATTCTATGGACTGAGGGTCCTGGGGAACCCCAGTCCATGGGATCACAAAGAGTCCAACACGAGTATACACATATACACTGTACAAGGAAAGAAGAAAAATAAAAATAAATATCATATTTCCTCAAATCTAAGACATCACCAATTGAAAGAACCAATATTACTTCATGAACCATTGAAAAAGTTAAAAAAAAAGTCCCAATTAAGTCATAAATTAGTGCTTTCTTAAACTATTAAATTCATATTTTATATTGCTCCATAGAGCTCTTTGAGGATTATTAAGTATAGATTTTTATCCTGTAACACATTGCTTTGCTTCCCTGTTCTCTTGCCTAACTTTTTGTTCCAAAGTCAAGTCAACCTATTAAAAGGCATTTTAAAGAGCAATTAGACTCAGTGAGCATGCATGTGGGGTGGGGTGGGGGTGGGGTCTGCTTGCTTGCCTGTGCAGGCCCAGGCACTCAGTCACACAGTCCCATCTGACTCTCTGTGACCCCATGGACTGTGTAGCCCACCAGGTTCCTCTGTACATGGAATTCTCTAGGCAAGAATACTACAGTAGGTTGCCATTCCCTTCTCTAGGGGATCTTCACATCTCAGGGACTGAATATGGGTCTCCTGTATTGCAGGCAGGTTCTTTACCATCTGAGCCACCAAGGAAGCAGTTAGGCTCAGCACATGTACATACATACATGTAACTTTACTAAAATACCTACAGCTCTAAGCATGTATGTGTGCATGCTAATTCACATCAGTCGTGTCCCTCTCTTTGCAATCCAATGGACTGTAGCCTGCCAGGCTCCTCTGTCCATGGGATCCTCCAGGCAAGAATACTGGAGCAGGTGGCCAGGTCCTCCTCCAGTGACAGCTCAAAGAGCCACACTTAAATCTGTTTGTGTACACGAATTGTAGACACAGTCAATAGAGACTGCATCACAACTACTGTTTGGCCAACAACTGGAATGCACTATCCATTGAGAGATGCATCCTGGTTTCCAAGGTGCTGTGTTTGAACCACTAAAATACAGTATTTCACACTTTCTATCTTCAGGGCTTGATTTTCTCAGGAGAGGTTAAGATTTTGGGGAATTATTGACTGACTTCAGGACATGTCAATATCCCCTTTGGCCCCAAAACCAAAGTGTGAGATCAAGGCTGCCTGTGTTTTCTTTGCACAGCCTCCATTCATCCAGAAGTAAGGGAGCATTATGGGGAACATTTTTTTTAAACAAACAAAATGTGCTATATTTATTCTGTAGAATGTAGTGATTATAAGTAACCAGATTCATACATGTCAATATAGAGCCCCAAGATATAATATGTGAAAATATAGAATACAGACAACTTGATGGTATTTATTATGGATTATGGACTTGGGGGATTCACAATTCCCTGCATGGTGATGACTTACTTTTGTGATGCCAACTGTCTCTTTCAGGCTCTCGACTACAACGCTGAAGTGTGTGCAGGCCCAGGCCATGAGAGAAGGGCTGACCAAAGAATCTGACGAGGGAGACAACGTGTGGACCCTCCTCAGCAGCCCCAGTACCCACCACATAGGAGTCTGTGCACTGGCCAGGTAATGTTCAGATACTCCAAAACTAGATACCAAAGAAAAAACTGAAAATAAAGTGAAAATGCAGTGCAGACAACTTCACTGAGAGCCATTGAGTCACCAAGGACTTAGAGTCAAGGAGAAAAAAGAAAAAAACAGATGAAAGAGCAAAGGGGGTTGGGAAGACATGGTAGGATCAGCTCCAAACTCAGCAATTCCTCAAAAAATAGTGATACAAATTAACAGTTTTAGGCAAACTACACTTTAGAATTTAAGTAAACTCCCGGAGTTGGTGATGGAGAGGAAGGCCTGGCGGGCTGCAGTCCATGGGGTCACAAAGAGTTGGACACGACTGAGTGACTGAACTGAACACTGTAGTCAGGCACTTAGATAGGGTGCTATAAAGTTTAAGGCTTGGTGCTCTTTCCTTGTTAACATCCCTTTTTAAAATTATTGATTTTCCTGATAGAGAAATAGACTAAAGTGTCTTCCATTGTTTAGAAAGAAAAAAGTCTCCGCTACAATGGGAGCCTTGGTTTTCTAGGAGCATGGCCGTGTGGCAACATGGAATCATACGGGACATCACAGAACAACTCCTCCCATCCCTGACCTCCTCCTCGGAGAACTACCGGATAACGGGCACAGCTTTCTTCTCTGAGGCAAGCCATCCCAGGAGGCTCGTTGGGTCCCATGGGGTATCTCTCTCAGGAGTCCAGTGGGAACCAGAGCTACGGAAGAGGGACCTTCACCAGAAGCTGTGGGAGTGGAGAGGCCCAATGACTGCCAGAGATACAGTACCTGAGAAGAGAGAGAGAGAGGAAAAAGAACCCAGCCTCATCCTCTTCCTCCCCTCTGGTCTGTAGACATCAATTTCCAAAGCAGAGAAGGATAGAGACTTAACCTGCAAAGGACAAAACAAAATATAACCAACAAATATATCAATACTACAGTCCTTCCACACCCTGGGATAAAGGCTGGCCCAGCCAGTCCAGAGAAATAACATCATCAGTTACTCCTGTTTTCCATGCTCTATTTTCCCATTTAGATTAGAATTATCTTCTTAACTGGGCTTCCCTGGTAGCTCAGCTGGTAAAGAATCTGCCTGCAATTCAGGAGACCCCAGTTCAATTCGTGGATTAGGAAGATCCCCTGGAGGAGGGCATGGCAACCCACTCTAGTATTCTTGCCCGGAGGATCTCTATGGACAGAGGAGCCTGGTGGGTTTTATTCCATGAGGTCGCAAAGAGTCAGACACAACTGAGCAACTAAGCACGTGCACATATATTCTTAACTAGGTGTTTTGGTTCTCATCAGCTCATAACCTTGACCTGTGGGTTGCTTACTGCTAGAGCTTAGTTCCTGCCAGATTTGCATATTCACCCAAGGCTTCTTCCTCTGCTCCACAAGCAGCTGGGGCCCTATCCTTTCATCATAGCTGTGATGCCTTCAGAACTCTCCTGAAGGGAGGCCCTTCCCTCAACTAAAGGGGAGAAGTGTGTCATTTTCAGCTCATGAAGGAGCCAGTCCTTTGGAAGCATGGGAATCTACGGGAAGTGCTTGTCCTGATGGATCAGAGTGCTTGGGACTCCAACCCCATCCTGAGGCAAATGGCCATCCGGGGTCTTGGTAATACAGCTTCTGGAGCCCCTCACAAGGTAAAAGGGGTTGGGGGAGGGACAAAAAGTAGTTCCTCTAAATAGAGTTAGGGGCTTCCCAAGTGGCTCAGTGGTTAAAAGAAAAAGAAGAATCCATCTGCCAATGCAAGAGACACAGGAGACAGGTTCTATCCCTGGGTTGGGAAGATCCCCTGGAGAAGGAAATGGCAACCCACACCATTATTCTTGCCTGGAAAATCCCATGGAGAAGAAGGAGCCTGGTGGGCTACAGTCCATGGGGTTGCAAGGAATTGGACCCAACTGAGCATGCATGGACACAAGTAGAGTTTTAAAATAATTATTTAGTAACCCACACCCCATGGTTACCATGTGTGTTAATTTCAGAAATTAAGTGAAAATCCAAATAAGTTGCTGAAGTAGTGGCTCTTGTGTTGAAGGATCCGTGACCCTAACAGAATGTCAGTCCCCTTGTCTGGGGTCTCCTACCCTATTCCAGATACACATAGAACAGTTTTTGAGATTAAGAGACCTTATTTCAAAATAGGTGAAGAAGCACAAGCAGATGATGTTAGAATCTGTCATCAGAGGCCTCTATCACCTGGCCCGCACTGAGGTCGTCTGTGAAAGCTTGAAGGCTCTAAAAAAGATCCTGGATCTGCTCACAGACAGAGACGTGAGCTTCTACTTCAAAGAAATAGTGCTGCAAACAAGAACCTTCTTTGAAGATGTAAGTGAACCTGTTCAGGAATGTTCCTTCCCCAGCAGTGAGTGAACAGAAAGAGGTTCAGGCGGTGCTTGCAGCAGACCAGTTTGGTGTCCATCTGCCGTACCCGCTTATATTCCCTTTCGTAGTTTTCCTCTCTTGTCCGTCTTGCTTCCTGGGCTCACCTCCCTTACACTTAAATCCTTACCTCAACGTTTGCTGTTGGGGGAACACAGATGATGACAGTACTCATTACAGGGCTAGACGTCGATGCCGCCAACACCATCTTTTCCATGTGCAAGATTTCAAAGACTTAAAATGCTTGCGTAGTTCATTTCACCCAGGAGTCATTAAACTGCCCCATGGCTCATGGGCCAAATTCGACCCAGAACATCTTTTTGCAAATGTAGTGCTAATGGAACACAGCCGTGCTCATTGGTCACATATTATCTATGGCAGCCTTCACACTTCATCTGCAGAGCTGATTAGTTGTTACAGAAACCATGTGGCCTGCAGAGTCTAAATTATTCAGCCTTTGGTCTTTTACGGAAAAATTTTGTCAACCCCTGATCTGGTTTACAGCCCTCATTTCAGAAAAGATTAGTCAATGATCCTAGGCAAAGGAAGGTCATTTTTCTTTATACCTTCTGGGAAACTAGATTTTATTATTTCTTCTCGGTTTATTCACTGTCATTAATATAGAAATCTATTTCACATCTAACATAAACCTATTTTTTATCATCTAAACCTGTCTGCTCCTGTTGTGTGATTGGAGGAGATGGAAAATCTTGGCTGGCTCCTCAAGTACATCCTTCTTAAACATTAAGGCCTTATTAAATTACCTGTTCACCTGATGGTCTCCAGAATGAAAAGTCTTTATTTCCTTCATTATTCACCATAAACCTAATTTTTCAGCTCCTTAATATTTTACAAGCCAGTGACTGTGTTGTATCTCTAAATGAGGCCTGAGAAGTATTGAATAGAATCTGAAGAAAAATCACCTCTCAAGTCCAATTTTTTCCTATTTATTCACTCCAGTTTTTTTTTTAATCTTACCCTTTCTTCCTGACTCTTCAGAGGTTTATTAACCACCCGACCTCCAGATTTCAGTTTGTAATCCGTGCCCTCAGTCCACAGTCCACCAGTTTTGTGTTTCCGTTTCTTTTGTGTGAGTCTGAACCTGACCTTTGAAAGCAGCTTTCTGCTGGTATTAGTGTTACTTTCTCCAATGTGTTAGTGTTACTTTTCATTCTCATTTTGTACTCAAAAAATACTTCATGGGCTTTCATTCAACTCAGTATCTTTTTTAAAATAACAAAGATGTTCTTTTCTTCACTACACAGATTTGAAACAATCTTTAACAACAAAGAGCTGAAGTCAGCCCCAGAGAGACCCACCTGTTAGGTTTCCTGGACTGTTGTTGATTCAGTGATAGTAACACTCTTGGATCTGAGCCTTCAATAATCACAAGTCTGTCTACAAGTTTTATGGTCAAAAGAATGTTTCTCAGTTTTACTGCAAAAAAATCTAAAGTCTTTCTGGTTGTTAGGTTAGAACTTTTTCCTTTCTAGTAGGTATCAACCTCATCAAATTTTGCATAAAATTTGACAAAAATTGAGTCTTAATAACGACATGTTCTTTACAGTCCTGTAATGCTCTTTTGGGGGCTTGCCAGGTGGTGCTAGTGGTAAAGAATCTGCCTGCCAATGTAGTAGACTTAAGAGATGCATGTTCGATCCCTGGGCTGGGAAAATCCCCTGGAGGACGGCATGGCAACCCACCCCAGTATTGTTGACTGGAGAATGCCACAGACAGAAAAGCCTGGTGGGCTACTGTCCATAAGATGGTGAAGAGTTAGACACAACTAAAGCAACTAAATGCACGCAATTCTCTCTTTCTGCAAATAAATTATGATACTTTGCCCCTATATTTTTCTATAGGTAAAACATACAATTCTGTAATCTCCAAATTCTCTCTTTCTTTTCTTCACTATTCAAATACTTTCTTGAAAATCCAAAAATATGGTGACACTTTGAAAAAATGGTATAAAATACAGCTGCTGTCCCACGCTCCAGGCCCTGCTCACTATTTCCCATACCAGCACCCAAGCGCTCACGTCACTCTCTATAACAGGAAATTAAACTTTAATACTTCTCCCAGCACCCAAGACACTTCTACACTTCTCTTTTCTGCTTTCTCATCCTCCCAATTGGTTAATTCCTCCTCCACCTAGCTTTAGGTCTTTGATTTTTAAAAATTCAAATGGTTTCTTTTTTTTTAAGAAAATAACTCTCTAGCTTTTGGATACTTTGTTATTGGGTTGCTTCTCTTTCTAAAAGGAGATCTTTTAAAAATATACCTTGACCTTACTTCTAGTACATTTAAAGAACATGTCTACTTCCATTTCCATTCTTCAAGGTCACATCTCATGTATTTAACTTTTCTAGCCTTTTCCCAACAAGCCATGTTTATTTTTTTATGGTAGATCTTTATCAGCGTCCTTTTTCATAACATTGTTGTTTATATGCCCACTTCTCACACACATTTAATTTTGCCATCAAAGTTAATTCTTCTGTCATCTTCCCCTCATGTCCATGGGAATGCTTTTTTATTGGTTCTTGTTTGTTGCTAATCTAAATAATATCGTTACCCGAAATGACCTTTCCCCTCATCCCTCTGCCTTCCTATAGGTATTTTAGACTAGTTTTCTAGATACCCAACTCCCTCAAGAAAAAGAAAGAAAAAAGAAAACCTCCAGAAAATTCATCAGAGTTTGTTAGAACTCTAAACCATATCAACAAAGTGTCTTAGATAATAGAAGGCCATCTTTCTCCACCACCTGTAAAGCATTGCCAACCATCCTGGACAGTAAGCAAGGGAGCTCCGTAACTTCATATATAAAATAGTGAGGCTAAGCACTTTCTTGTTTATCCTCTCTCTCTCTCTCTCTCTCTCTCTCTGAGACCCAAAGTTCAAATTTCTGAGCTTTCTGTAATCCCTTTGGAAAGTGTATGGGATCTTGGAGAAGCATCCTAGACCTTGAGCAGTTTCGATCAGAGGCCCCATAACTCCAGGCTAATGATGCAGTCAGACTAATATGTATAAAATACAGAACAAACAAGAACCCTCCCTGGCCTTCTCCCACTAGCATTCCCTGTGTATTATTCCTGTGGTCATATTTCCTCATTAGTTCCTCAAAGTCAGAAACCAAGTCTCCAGCTCTAAACTCGGGTTGTGTGGATGGAGAGATACTGGGAAAGAAAAGGCATTCTTGAAACACACAGGGGCTGTGACAAGCGAGCTCCAGTGCCTGGACTCCAGCCTCCTTTACTGAATGGGAAGGGGCATAGTGGGCTGGAGGGTTTCCAGCTGGGAATGGCCATGTCGGGGACTCACCCAAGACATGCATCTGTCATCACAGGAGCAGGATGATGTGAGGCTGACTGCCATCCTCTTATTTGAGAATCTGGCATCCCTAACAGGAAGAAGGTGGAAGATTTTTTTTGCTGAAGAAATAAAAAAGAGCATGATTTCATTCCTTCTCCACCTCTGGGACCCCAATCCCAAGATTGGAACTGTAAGTGGCCCTTGCAGAGACAGCTGCACCTCTTCCTCTGCCCGTAGCCAAGAGGTGCCAGGAATCTTGGTCTGGCTGGGCCAGAAGCCATATCTGAAGACACCAGTCTCAAATGAACCTGAAAACCAGTTATCCCATCTTGGGTTCTTTTTTGGCCATCACTTCCTGAGTTTGCACTTCCATCTTTGAAACTGGGAAGGTGGTAGCACTGACTGTCCAGCCCTTGCATCACTCTTTACTGCTCTTTTCCCAACATACCTATAAGCCTGCCTTCCCTTCTGGAAGGGGAACTAGCATTATGCACTGTGACACAGAAAACTCTGTTTTCCAGGCTTGCCGTGATGTCCTGATCATCTGCATTCCTTTTCTGGGTCTCCAGGAACTCTATGGGGTATTAGACCATCTCCTGGATGTTCAGGATCTACCAAGGGCCAGGGATTTCTACAGGCAGTTCTGCATGAAGCTGGTGAGTGTGCAATAGGTGCTGCTTCCAAAAATTCAGGCCAAGAGTCCAGGCAAATCCCAGAAGGCAAAGCACATAGCAAAGAATCCCAGCTAGAGCGAGAACCATCTGGGAAGAACAGTGATTCTGGATATCCTGCCACATCACCCTCTACTCTGTCCCCAAGTTCCAGCTGGAATCTGCTCTTGACTCCTGAAACATCTGTTGATTAGTCCTATAAGCTCCAGTGCCACCCTGATTAAATTTAGAATGAAATAGCCGCTGTATGCATGCTCACTGGTCTTTTGATGTCTGTTCTTGGGGACTATAGGATGCTGAATTTCATAAAGGGTCACTTCTCAGTTGCCTTCTTGTTTTTTTAATTTATTGAAGTATAGTTGATTTACAGGGTTGTGTTAATTTCCACTCAACAGCCAAATAACTCAGTTATACATACTTATTCTTTTTCATGTTCTTTTCCATTCTGGTTTATCACAGGATATTGACTATAGTTCCCTGTGCTATACAGTAGGACCTTGATGTTTATCCATTCTGTATATACTCATTTGCGTCTGCTAATCCCAAACTCCCAGTCCTTCCCTTGCCCACCCGTCCCTCCCACTTTCAGTTGCCCTCTTTGTAACACAAATCTCTTCCAGTCGAAGAGAAACCAAGAAATCCTATGGATCCTCCACACACACTCATTCACGTTCTTCAGCAGCAGCTGGGAGACCATCAGGAGTGCAGCCATCAAACTCACAGGTGAGGCCATGTCCACTCTCTCCACTCACAGGTCCGCTCCTTGCCATCCTGTTTTGCTTTGCCTGGAAGCTACCCCAGCATGAATGCTGGTATGATTGTGTGCTGTTGCTTTAGTCATATCTGACTCTTTGCAACCCCATGGTCTGTAGCCTGCCAGGCTCCTCTGCCCATAGGTTTCTCCAGGCAAGAATACTGGAGTGGGTTGCCACGCCCTCCTCCAGGGGATCTTCCCAACCCAGGGATCAAACTCATGTCTCTTATGTCTCCTGCATTGGCAGGTGGGTTCTTTACCACAAGTGCCACCTGGGAAGACCAGTATGATTGGTATGACCAAAAAAAATAATAATAATAAGCCAGAAAATTCATTTTATGTATTACGACATCTTCCCTCAAAAGAACCTGTTTTCTTTGCAAACTTACAGTAGCAGCTTCTGAATTCCCAACACTCATTCTCTTTCCATCAGACCATTCTCCCTATTTGGGTCCTTCCTGCTTCTTCTGATTCCAAGTCACTCTTCCCTCTTTTCCCCAGGTCTTTGATCCAAGCCTGAAGCCCCTGCCAAATTGTTTTCCTTTGTATCACCCATTAACACAAACCATAGTCAACCTTCTAAACTCAGTTCAAGTTGAGAGCTTTAGCAGCAACGTGATAACTAGTGAAAAGTGTACGGGTGCTTGGGGGCCAGCGGACCTCGGCTCTGCTAGCTGATTCTGGACAATTCACTTAATTTCACTCTTTGTTGTGAAATTTCACTCTGTGTCGCCTCTTTGTTTGATCTATAAAATAGTAAAGTAAGTGAATCACTGAGGATTAAGTCTTATCATGAAACCCATTCCATCTAATCAGGCCTACAATGAATAGACCCACTGGGTTGGCCACCTTAAAGAAAGAAAGAAAGAAAGTGAAGTCGCTAAGTCATATCTGACTCTTTGCGACTCTGTGGACTGTAGCCTGCTGGACTCCTCCATCCGTGGGATTTTCCAGGCAAGAATACTGGAGTGGGTTGCCATTTCCTTCTCCAGGGGA
Source organism: Bos indicus x Bos taurus (assembly GCF_003369695.1). Classification (NCBI taxonomy): domain Eukaryota; kingdom Metazoa; phylum Chordata; class Mammalia; order Artiodactyla; family Bovidae; genus Bos; species Bos indicus x Bos taurus. The sequence goes on from NC_040095.1 coordinate 33,305,521, forward strand.
TATTCCCGACCCAGGGATCGAACCTGCATCTCCCACACTGCAGGCAGACTCTTTACTGTCTGAGCCACCAAGGAAGCCAGGACCCTGCCTTATTGGATCCTATAGAGGATCCCCTTTTTGTTGTTTTTCAGTCACTAAAATGTGTCCACCTCTTTGTGAACCCATGAACTGCAGCATGACAGACTTCCCTGTCCTTCACTATCTCCTGCAGTTTGCTCAAACTCATGTGCATTGAGTTGGTGATGCCACCCGACCATCTCATCCTCTGTCACCCCCTTCTCCTCCTGCCCTCAGTCTTTCCCAGCATCAGGGTCTTTTCCAATGAGTCAGCTGTTCACGTCAGGTGGCCAAAGTATTAGAGCTTCAGCTTCAGCATCAGTCCTTCCAATGAATATTCAGGGTTGTTTTCCTTTAGGATTGACTGGTTTGATCTCCTTGCCATCCAAGAGATTTTCAAGAGTCTTCTTCAGCTCCACATTTCAATAGCATCAATTCTTCGGTGTTCAGCCTTCTTTATGGTCCAACTCTCACATTCGTACATGACTACTGGAAAAACCATAGCCCCCTAACTACACTGTAAATTTTTGGAAGACAGGGGCCATACATGTTCAAAACCCTGACAACTCGCGCCGCTCCCCTGGAGGAGATAGTGAGTTTTCCCAGTAACATGGTGGGCAAGCAACCGCTTCGAGTCACAGCACTCAAGACTCCATACACATCATCCTGGAGGTGCAAGGGGAGCCTAGCTTGTTCATTCACTATTCAGACCACTTAATTTCTGACCAGGTGCAGAGTCTGCCCTGACTTTTTGTGGCCCATTCCTCTAAAGCAAATAGTAACTTTTCTTCCTGTTGATTTTAGATGCCATTATTCTCAATTTGACCTATCAATATGTGGAGCTAGTAGACAGAGAACAACTGACCACACGTGAGTACCAACCCTAGTTTCTGTCCAGAGCCCTGTTATATTCTTAGAGAAAGAGAAACTAAAGCCACTCCAAGTTCCACATCAGCTGTAAAATCATAGTGTACCCCATCATCAGTGGTCTCTGATGCTCCCCATATACTGGACTTTCTCCAGAGTGTAAGGTGACCCCCAGCTCCATCCCATTGCAGGCACCATTCCCAGCAGACTTCAAGTTTTCGATTGTTTGTAAACCTACTGGTCCCAAGGTCAGCATCTTCTCTTCCCTTATTTCAATGTAAAAATAGTTTCTAAATTTGTGGATCCAAATCCTAACCATTAGGGCAAAATGTGAGCCCAGGGACCTGAGCCCCATGTAGCTCTGATCCTTAGTGGAGGCTTCCCTGCACTGCAGAGCTTGGGCTTTGGCTTTCTTCCCTCAGTGGACATTGCTCTTCTTCCCATTTCAGAGCTCCAAGCACTTCGACAGGACCCCTGTATCAGTGTCCAGAGAGCAGCTGAAGCTGCTACGCAGACCCTCCTGAGAAGGTGTAAAGAGATAAGTGTCCATCTGTAAACCATCAGGAAATAAACTGCTAGGCTTTTTCTATAACTGAGTCCTGTCTTCATCCTCACAACTCACAAACTTGTAATATCTTGAGGAAAGAGGTGGCGCCCAGGGTGGGGATCTTGAGGTAGTGGTATATCCCTTACCCTCCAGACTCCCTGGTGGCTTCTGTTGGCAAAAACCACACTCACCAGTTCACATGAGGAATAACCTGTGATGTGAGTGGTGACAGCCACATGGCCTTTGCACAGGACAGCCTTCAATGGAAGCTTACATCCCAACAGATACCAAAAAAATGAAAGAACGTCAAACAATTCTGCTGCCACTGAGAAGAGGACTACTGCTACTTTCCGCTCATAGCCCCTTTTCATATCTTTGCCAGTTTTGACTTGCTACTCAGGCTCTTTTCTTTCTAAGAAACAGTCTTATGACAAACTTTAACCTGTCTGTTCTTCCTTTGTAATTTATGTGTCGAGATTGTGCCCCAGGGACTTCTCTACAAAAGACCCTTCCTGACATTGTATTAAATCTCACTATCTCCTTTCCATTTTTATCCTAGAGCATTCCTCTCTTTGAATTGTGTATATGCAAGTGCATATGTGTTAACCTGCTTCATGGCATCTGAATTGTAACTCTTCACTCTTTTTCACAATGCACACCTGAAAAGCTATGTTCAGAAGTCATGTTCAGACAAAGAAACTTCTAACACAGAGTCCAGGACTCATTTAACACCACCACGATCACAACCATTCATTAGCAGCCTTATTTTTTGCTATTATTTTTGTCTTGTGAACATTTAAATTTCAAACACTGAGCTCAAGTATGATCTGGCCCTTTGTTCAGATTTCTGAAATAAAGTTAAACTGATAGCTTTAAGGATGCAATGTATTTAACACTGTACATTAACAATTTGAGAAAATCTAGGGGGTATCATAACTACATACCTTTTATATTTAGTAGCACAAGTATAGGGACAAGCCATGCAATTGGAGGAAAAACCTGTTAGGGACTGACAGAGAGGTCCTTGGTTGCTGGCAGAGTCTCCTCTTGACTCCAGACTTGAGAAAAACTAGGAGTCTGTCAGTATACAAAAACCACTGAACTCAGGACAAACAGTTACAGGATATTAAGGAATTGGCTCTTGCCAATTCGGATTGTGGTGCCCAGTCTGAAGTAAGCAGGGTTGGCTGGAGACTGGAAGTGTTGCAGTTCAAGTCTACAATCTATAGATTAGCACAGCAGTCTTGAAACAGAATGTCAGTGCCTTCTTCAAAAATCCTCAGTTTTCCAACAAGTCCTAGGATTCTTTTCACAAACAACGGCAACACTTACTAAATTGACATGTCTCCTTATAAATTCGTCTAATCTATATTCTAATCCCTTCATCCTCAAGTTCTTGAGAAAATATCTCTCATTTCCACCAAACATTTTAGGAACCAAAGGAGTCTTTTAGGTCAGAGATTTTAGACCAGAGTCTTATTTATTCATGCATTGACAAATATTTATTGAGTGCCTATAAATGTATAAGGCACTGTTATAGCCACTGGGGCTACAACTATGAGGAAAAAAAGTACAAAAATTCTACCCTCATGAAATTTATACTCTATGGCTCCAAATGATTCTTGTCTCCTGGTGTTCCTGTAACTCTCTTCCCACAGTGAATAGAAATGTCCTGTGCAATCAATACAAAGGTTCAGAAAGTTACAGTGTGTGACTTTCAAGACAAGGTCATAAATGGTACTGCCCTCTCTTGAATCACCCACTATGGAGGAAGCCAGCTGCCAACATAAGGATGCTCAAGCCGCCCAAAAAGAGATCCATGTGTCCAAGAACTGATTCCTTCTACAAACAACCAGAGCTAACTTGCTAGGTTTGTTAAGGAGCCATCTTGGAAATGAATCCATGAGCCCGGGCAAAGCCTTCAGATGATTGAAGTCAAGTTGACACATTGACTGGATTATGAGATAAAATACAGAATGCCCAATGAAATTTGAATTTCAGGTGAGCAATGAGTAGTTTTTCAGTGAAAGCATGTCCTGATTATTGCATGGGACACACTTCTACTAAAGAATTATTTACTGCTTTTCTAAAATTCCAAATTAACTGAACATCTTGTATTTTTGTTTGCTAAATCTGGTCACTCCAGTACAATCTAACCAGAGTCCTGGGTCAGAATCACTAAGCTAAACCACTCCTGGATTCCTGAACCACAAAACTGTATGAGATAATAAATCCATGTTGTTTTAAGCCACTAAGCTTTAAGGTAATTTGCTATGCACTAATGGGTAACTAACACAGAGAGGCTATGATCCCACCTAAGTCATATGCAAGTTTCTGTGTATAATTGCATAGGTATATTTTGAGGTAATGGCTTTGATTAAATTCTTAATGGAGTCGGAACTATTCCAAAGCATTAACACACATGAAACAAAGCAAGAAGGCAAGAGATATGGTTTAGTTGACCTCTTTGGCAGGTTTTTTTATGTCAAATGACAGTTGCAATAGAACTTTCTGCAATGATGGAAATGCTCTATATCTGCACTGACCAATATGGTAGCCAATAGCCTTAGTGGCCATAAGCCACTAGCCACTAGTCTATCAGAGAAATTAAGTTTTTAATTTTAAGTAACCATATGTACCTAATAGCTACAGTATCCCACAAGACAATTTCAGAATATGGGGCAAAGAGTTGTAACAGAATGTGGGCTGAGCCACCCAGAACTACAAGACATTCTCAACAAGTATAAATTCACTCACACAAGATCTTATCTGATACTTCTTCACATATCCATCGCCACTATTACTCTTCACCCACCCTGGCAACCAGCAAAGAGCCTCCCTTATCATTGATTGGTGGAAATTAGGTAGAATGGCCACATGAAACACATACCACAGCTGGACTTTTGTCCAAACCCTAATCTTAGAGGGGTTCACCCTGACATGAATTTCCAAGACTCTTTTTATCACATTCCAGCTTCACCCTTTACTAGCTGTGTGACTTGGGAAAAATCATTTTACCTGCCTGTACTTCAACTTCCACATCTGTAAACTGGGATCATGGACATTGTAAACTGGGAACAAGGAACACAGCCTTGTCTAACTCAATGAAACTATGAGCCATGTGGTATAGGGCCACCCAAGACGGGCAGATCATGGTGGAGAGTTCTGACAAAACGTGGTCCACTAGAGAAGGCAATGGCAAACCACTTCAGTATTCTTGCCTTGAGAACCCCATGAACAGTATGAAAACATAAAAAGACAGGACTCTGAAAGATGAACTCCCCAGGTCAGTAGGTTCCCAATATGTTACTGGAGATCAGTGGAGAAAAACTCCAGAAAGAATGAAGGGATGGAGCCAAAGCAAAAACAACACGCAGTTGTGGATGTGACTGGTGATGGAAGTAAAGTCCGATGCTGTAAAGAACAATATTGCACAGGAACCTGGAATGTTAGGTCCATGAATCAAGGCAAATTGGAAGTGGTCAAACAGGAGATGGCAAGAGTGAACATCGACATTTTAGGAATCAGTGAACTAAAATGGACTAGAATGGGTGAATTTAACTCAGATGACCATTGTATCTACTACTCTGGGCAAAAGAATCCCTTAGAAGAAATGCAGTAGCCATCATAGTCAACAAAAGAGTCCAAATGCAATACTTGGATGCAGTCTCAAAAATGACAGAATGATCTCTGTTTCTAAGGCGAACTGTCCAATACCACAGTAATCCAATTCCATGCCCTGACCAGTAAAGCTGAAGTTGAACGGTTCTATGAAGACCTATAAGACCCTCTAGAACTAACACCCAAAAAGGATGTCCTTTTCATTACAGGGGACTGGAATGCAAAAGTATGAAGTCAAGAGATACCTGGAGTAACAGGCAAATTTGGCCTTGGAGTATAACATGAAGCAGGGCAAAGGCTAACAGAGTTTTGTCAAGAGAACGCACTGGTCATAGCAAAAACCCTTTTCCAACAACACAAGAGAAGACTCTACACGTGGATATCACCAGATGGTCAATACTGAAACCAGATTGTTTAGATGGAGAAGCTCTATACAGTCAGCAAAAACAAGACCAGGAGCTGACTGTGGCTCAGATCATTGCCAAATTCAGACTTAAATTGAAGAAAGTAGGGGAAACCACTAGACCATTCAGGTATGACCTAAATCAAATCCCTTATGATTATACAGTGGAAGTGACAAACAGATTCAAGAGATTAGATCTGATAGAGTGGCTGAAGAACTATGGACGGAGGTTTGTGACATTGTACAGGAAGAAGGGATCAAGACCATCCCCAAGGAAAAGAAATGCAAAAAGGCAAAATGGTTGGCCGAGGAGGCCTTACAAATATCTGTGAATATAAGAGAAGCAAAAGGCAAAGGAGAAAAGGAAAGATATACCCATTTGAATGCAAAGTTCCAAAGAATAGCAAGGAGAAATAAGAAAGCCTTCCTCAGCAATCAATGCAAAGAAACAGAGTAAAACAATAGAATGGGAAAGACTAGAGATCTCTTCAAGAAAATTAGAGATACTGAGGGAATATTTCATGCAAAGATGGGCACAATAAAGGACAGAAATGGTCTGGACTTAACATAAGCAGAAGATATCCAGAAGAGGTGGCAAGAATACACAGAAGAACTATACAAAAAAGATCTTCATGACCCAGATAATCACGATGGTGTGCTCACTCACCTGGAGCCAGACATCCTGAAATGTGAAGTCAAGTGGGCCTTAAAAGGCATTAATACAAGCAAAGCTAGTGGAGGTGATGGAATTCCAGCTGAGCTATTTCAAATCCTAAAAGATGATGTTGTGAAAGTGCTGCACTCAATATGCCAGCAAATTTGGGAAACTGAGCAGTGGCCACAGGACTGGAAGAGGTCAGTTTTCATTCCAGTCCCAAAGAAAGGCAATGCCAAAGAATGCTTGAACTACCGCATGATTATCTCACATGCTGGCAAAGTAATGCTCAAAATTCTCCAGGCTAGGCTTCCACAGTATGTGAACCATGAACTTCACATACTGTTGAAATTTTCTAAATCCAAGCTGGATTTAGAAAAGGCAGAGGAACCAGAGATAAAATTGCTGACATTTTTTGGATCATAGAAAAAGCAAGAGAGTCCCAGAAAAGCATCTATTTCTGCTTTATTGACTATGCCAAAGCTTTTGACTGTGTGGATCACGACAAACTGTGGAAAATTCTCAAAGAGATGGGAATACCAGACCAGCCTCTGACCTGCCTTTTGAGAAATCTGTGTGCAGGTCAGGAAGCAACAGTTAGAACTGGACATGGAACAACAGACTGGTTCCAAATAGGAAAAGGAGTACGTCAAGGCTGTATACTGTCACCCTGCTTATTTAACTTATTTGTAGAGTACATCATGAGAAATGCTGGGCTGAATGAAGCACAAGCTGGATTCAAGATTGCTGGGAGAAATATCAGTAACCCCAGATATGCAGATGACACCACCCTTATGGCAGAAAGCAAAGAAGAACTAAAGAGCCTCTTAATGAAAATGAAAGAGGAGAGTGAAAAAGTTAACTTAAAACTCAACATTCAGAAAACTAACATCATGGCATCTAGTGCCATCACTTCATGGCAAATAGATGGACCAACAACAGAAACAGCGACAGATTTTATTCTGGGGGCTCCAAAATGACTGCAGGGGGTGACCGCAGCCATGAAATTAAGACTCTTGCTCCTTGGAAGAAAAGGTATGATCAGCCTAGACAGCATATTGAAAAGCAGTGACATTACTTTGCCAACAAAGGTCCATCTAGTCAAAGCTATGGTTTTTCCAGTGGTCATATATGGATGTGAGAATTGGACTATAAAGAAAGCTGAGTGTCGAAGAATTGATGCTTTTGAACTGTGGTGTTGGAGAAGACTCTTGAGAGTCCCTTGGACTGTAAAGAAATCCAACCAGTCCATCCTAAAGGAAATCAGTCCTGAATATTCATTGGAAGGACTGATGTTGAGGCTGAAACTCCAATACTTTGGCCATCTAATGTGAAGAAGTGACTCCTTTGAAAGGACCCTGATGCTGGGAAAGATTGAAGGTGGGAAGAGAAGGAGAGGACAGAGGATGAGACGGTTGCATGGTATCACCAACTCAATGGATGTGAGTTAAACTCCAGGAGCTGTTGATGGACAGGGAGGCCAGGTGTACTGCAGTCCATGGGGTCACAAAAATTGTACATGACTGAGCGACTGAACTGAAACTGGGATCATATTTATCTACCTCAAGGTGCTATTGTGAAGATTAGATGTATTCGTGTACATGTAAAGAATGTAGAAATCTGGCACAGAATCATTATTAACTAAATGTCAACTATACAATATAAATATTAATGAGTAACAAATTTATTATTATAATCACAAATCTTAACATAAATTCCGTGATTGACAATATAAAGCCAACTGATTATCCCACCCCAAGTGGCACATTCCTAGCTCAGTGAACGTTGCTGCTCTTCTTGGGAGGCTGGAGACAGCATGGCCCCTCTAGTCAGAGGATCCAGTTCAGCTGTTCTGGCGGCCTCTTACAGACTGTAATTTCCCACTGAAGGCTTCTTGCTTGCTCTCGTAACGTACAGAATAAGTCACAGTCAGGTTGTGTGACAGGAGAAATTTAGATCTATTTTCTCACCTCAACAAGTATTTCCATGAATCCCTCCCAAACACTACCATCCGCTCAGAGTTGCCCACCCCCACACCCCTGGATGCCTCTCTTTTGGTTAATCCTCCACTGGCCTCCGTGGTTCACCTCTATGGTTGAGACACAGGCCATGTTACTCAGCAGGGAGAGACTTCTTGAAGATCTCAGGGAAATAGAGTTATAGAGAAAACATATATTCAAGTACTCTTGAAGAAATTACAGATTTGTTTTCCAGTTTTACTCCTGCTGTTTGCCTCACCATTATTTGCACATGTAATCATTTTTCAACTTGTGTTTACTTTAGGATAGAGATTCGGTGATCTTCACAGACTGCTTAATGGGCCAGCACTACTCTGAAGCCCTCTGAATGACATTATTTTGCAATTTAGCACTCTGCCCTTTAACCCAACAGTGAAAGCCAGTGTTCTGCTGGTAAATCAGAGACGTTTAGCTTGGCTGACTTTGCTAAGAAGGCAGTTTTACCAGAAAACAGGAAAACAAAAAACCGCAAATGGGAAGGAGGAGACACGCTTCCAGAGAAAGAAGCCAGGGGGATCGCTTAAATGAGATTTCCCCCATACCACCGCAGTTTTCAAACATAAAACCCAAGACCAGGTACTTATTCTGGAGTCCTTAAGAGACTCCAACAAGGTTATAGCAAACATCTTCTAACAGCGTTATATTCTCAGTTGATTATCCTTCAGATTATCTATGTATAAAACTAGAAAACGCATGTCAGTCAGACATGTTAGCAACCTGTAAGCTAATCAGAATTTTTGATCTACATCCTGACAGAGAGAAACTCTCTGGCAAAAAATTTTCTACAGCTATAGTCTGAGAATTATCATTCTTCAGAATTTCTCTTTCTTTTTAATTTACTTTAAGTATCCCTAAAACCAGGACAGAATAAAACATGGGAAGAGTCAGGAGCAACGTGAGGGAAGGACAGTGGGGCTCATCATAAAAATATGTGTGTTTGTGTACATGTAGAAACCCCTAAGACATGGCCTGAGAAATGGCATTTGCTTCTTCCCTCGGCTTTACCAAACTTTATTTATCCAACAAAACAGTATTACTTGTTTGTATTCCTTCTGGACACACTGTCCTGGATTTTATTTATAGAATTAGGTGCTTATCCTGAAAGAAAGATAAATTTGGAGAACACAATTTTCTAAATATATGTGACTCATAGTTTCTTTTTCAATTTGAGAGCCACAGAAAAACACAAGATAAGAAATCCTTCCCTCTACCTTACCTACCACTTCTTCCTCATATTCTGAAGTAACTTTTGAGGATTAAATTGACCAATGCCTCAATTGGCACAGCAGTCAAAAAGAAATTCTATTTTAAAATGGGAAACGTGGAGAATTGCTTATTAGTCTGCAGGACAGGTTCACCAGGACTTTTTAAATTTTTCTGAGAAAGATGGGGGAGTTGAAATTTATCTTTATTTTCATTCCAGTGGAATTATAATTATCTCACATCTAACCCTCAATGGCTCTGCTTAGAGTAGAGATGGTAAGAATGTGCCAGGCCTGTGGATGGGGGTAGACAGGTCTATTGGATCATTTTGCAATCTGTACCATTTCATAGAGTGTGGAATGGAGCCCCATGACTGTATCAAAAAGGTGTTACTACGAGATAAAGACAGCTAAATAGCAAAGGGCCAAATGTTGGAGGACAAATTGAGTTATACTGTATTTGGAAGAAACCAAGTTATCAAAAGAAGTTCTTGATCAAGGTAATGAAATAAAAAACTAGTATTTTAGCATGCAATGCACAGAGTAGATAAGCTGCTGAGTTAGACATAGGTGACAGCATTTTGGACTAAGGCCTATTATTTTTAAAAAAGACAGAGACTTCCCTGGCCATCCAGTGATTCAGACTTCACCTTCTAATGCAGGGGGTGCAAGTTCAATCCCTACTCAGGAAGCTAGGGTCCTATATGCCGTGCAGCCAAAAGACCAAAACAATATTGTAACAAACTCAATAAAGACTTTAAAAATGGTCCACATAAAAAAAAAAAAAACTTTAAAAAATAAAGAAGAAAGAAATGACAGGGTCAATTACTAGTAAAGAGATTGAATCAGTAATCAAAATTCTTCCAACAGACAAAAGTCTAGGACTAGGCAGCTTCACCAGTGAATGCTACCAAACATTAAAAGGAAAATCAATATCAATCTTTCTCAAAAAAAAATCTTATCCAAAAAATAGAAGAGGAAGGAACACTCCCAAATTCATTTTACAAGGCCTACATTACTCCGATACCAAAACCAGACAAGCGTACCATAAGACAAGAAAATTACACACCAATATCCCTGATTAATATAGATGCAAAAGTCCTCAGTAAAATGTTAGCAAGTTAAGTTCAACAGAGTGTTAAAAGGATCATACACCACAATATGCTCAAGTGGGATTTATGGCATAACAATTCATAGGAATATAGATCACCTTTCTCTTTTACAAAATGTCACATCACACAATTGCATTGCTGATTGGATCTAGTGAGCAAGAAATAGCAACTACTCTAGATTTATTGGTAAGACCTTAATTTGTTCGAGGTTGGAAAATAAATCTACCTAAACTGAGATCATCTCCTTCAGCGACATTCTAGGGATCCAGTGGTATGGGACCATGTGGAGATATCCTATCTATGGTGAAGAGTAAATTATTGCATCCTGCTGCTCCTACAACCAAGAAAGGCACAACGCCTCGTGGGCCTCTCACTTCACAGCAAAAGAAGTGCTACAACAGGCTTTTGTATTTTGGAGCAAAGCCCTGCCATCCTCTGCAAATTCCTCTTCTTTCAAGAAACAAACTACTCTTCTTTGCCTGTTACTAGGCCTTAATAGAGATGGAACGCTTAGTTGTGGGTCACCAAGTTACTGTGTGAGCTGAGCTGCACCTTGTGAAGTGGGTGTTATCTGACCACCAAGCCAGAAAGTTGATGAGCACCGCAGCACCCCATCATCAAATAGCAGTGATGTGTATGTGACTGGGACTGAGCAGGCTAAAGAACATAAGTAAGTTATGTGACGATGTGACCCAAATGCCCATAATCCCTCCTCCTGCTATCCTGCCCTCTTTCTCTCGTGTGCACCCATGACCCCTTGGTGCATGATGAGTGCTGTGATCAGCTGACAGAGGAAGGGACAACTCAGATCTGGTCTACAGATGGGTCTGCGATGGCTGCAATACCACAGCCCTTCCTCTGAAAGCAACAGGAAGGGAAACCCTCCTGGTGGACAGAACTTTGAGCAGGGCATCTGGTTTTTCACTTTGCTTGGAAGGAGCAATGGCCAGGTGTGCATTATACTCAGATTTTTAGGCTGTGTCCCATGATTTTCTAGATGGTCAGGAACATGGAAAGACATGACTGGAAAGTTGGTGCCAAGGAAATTTAGGGAACAGGAACATGGATAAACCTCTCTGAATGTTCAAAAAAATATGAAGAAGTTTGTGTCCCATGTAAATGCTCACCAAAATGTATATCTCAGCAGTGGAGGGCTTTAATAATCAAGCAGAGAGAATGACTTGTTCTATGGTACAAGTTGGGCTTCCCGGGTGGCACAGTGGTAAAGAATCTGCCTGCCAATGAAGGAGATATAAGAGTTCGATCCCTGGGTTGGGAAGATCCCCTGGAGGAGGGCATGGCAACCCACTCCAGCATTCTTGCCTGGAGAATCCCAGGGACAGAGGAATCTGGTGGACTACAGTCCCTGGGGTCACAAAGAGTTGGACATAACTGAAGTGATTTAGCATGCGCACACAGTACCAGTCAGCCTCTTTCCCCAGTCAGTCCCATCATCACTCAGGGGGCTCATGAACAAAGTGGCCCTGGGGACAAGGGTAAGGTCATGCATAGACTCAGCAACATGGCTGACCTGGCCACAGCCACCACTGAGTGACTAATCTTCCAGCAGAAGAGACTAACACTGAGTCCTCAATATAGCAGCAGTCCCCAGGGTGGTCAGCCTGATGGTGCATTAATACATTGAACTGTTTCTATTACAGAAGAGGCAGTGCTTTGTTCTTACTGAAATTGACACTAAGTATGGATATGGATTTGCCTTTTCTTCATCCAATACTTCTAGTAAAACTAACATCTGTTGACTAACAGAATGTCTTATCCACAGTCATGGTATTCCACACAGGATTGCTTCTAATCTAGGAACTCTCTTCATAGCAAAAGAAGTGCTGCAACAGGCACATGCTCCTAGTCAAAAATGTGCAGAAGGTTGTACATGCTCTGAATCCAAATCCAGGATATGGTAAGATTTCTCCCATCCACTATTCAGAGATCCAAGAACCAAGGGATGGAAACAGGAGTGGCATCACTCACTCACTGGTGTCACTCACTATTATTATCCCAAGTAATCCATTGGTAAATTCTGTTTTCTGCTCCCATGATCTTATGACCTGCAGGCCTAGAAGTCTTTGTTCCAGAGGGTAAATGTTTCCACCAGGGAACATAACAATGATTCTATTGAACAAGAAGTTAAGACGAATACCTGGACACTTTGGGCTGTTCATGCCACTGAATCAACAGACAAGGAAGACAGGAATTGTCTGACTGGTGTGATTGGTCCTGTTCACCAAGGAGAAACTGGACTACTACTCCACAATGGAAGGAAAGAAGAGCATGTCTGGAATACAGGAGATCCTTTAGGTCTTCTCTTGGTGCTACCATGCCCTGTGATTAAGGTCAACAACCTAATCCAGGCAGGGCTACTAACGGCCCAATTTAGGAATAAAGGTATGGGTCACTCCATTAGGTAAAGAACCACAACTAGCTGAGGTGCTTGCTCAAGGCAAAGGGAATACAGATTTGGTAGTTCAAGAAGAGAACTAAAATACCAGCTACAACCACATGACCAGCTGTATAGTAGAGACGAAAGCTATACTTGTCATGAATATTTCCTCTTTGCTTTGTCACGAATTTCTGCATGTATATTAAGCAAATATAATTTTTTTCTTTTCTCCCTTATTTCCCTATCATGCAACATATTTTACATTTTGTATGTAAGTATTGTTCATTTTGCATCATAGTACTTAAGTACAGGATATCAAGGAGAAAAGTAAATATCTCTCAAGTTCTCTATCTCCTCTTCTGGGGAAAGGATGAGTATGTTTTCAATTGTATGTAAGATAATTAGGTGGAATTATGACCTTATTATTATCTTCATTTGGAGATTAAGTAGAGCTTAGAGATGTGCATGGATGCCAAGTTAATAAGTGATGGACTTGTGATGGTTAATTTTCTGTGTCAACTTGACTGGGCCACAAAATGCAAAATATCTAGTTAAACATTTTTTTCTGGGTGTGTCTGTGAGGGCTTCTCCAGAAGAGATTTCCATTTGAAAGTGGATAGAATGAAGCAGATTGGCCTCCTCAATATAGATGAGGATCACCCAACCCATCGATGGTCCAAATAGAAAGAGAAATGTTGAATTTTCTCTCTCTACTTGAATGCTTGAGCTGACATTGGTGTCCTCCTGGCGTTGGAATGAGAATTACACCACTGGCACTCCTGGGTCTCAGGCCTTCAGAGTCAAACTGAAATTTACACCAGAGGCTTTGGGGTCTATAGCATGCAATGGCAGATCATTGGACTTCTTAGCTTTCATAATCACATGAGCCAATTCCTAATAATAAAACTTATTTTATATGTACATGTATATATTTTTACATGTTTATTTGGAGAACCCTAACAAATAAAGTCTACTTATATGCACAGAGTTTATACATACTACTTCAATAACCAAAGGGAAACTGGAGTAGCTAGGTTAATACCAAACAAAGTAGACTTCAAAACAAAGAATATATCAGATACAAAGAGACGTTTGATGGCAACAAATGGGTCAGTTTATCAAGAGGACAGAATAATCCTAAAAGTTTATGCACCTAATAATGGGGATTCAAAATACATGAAGCAAAACTGATGGAATTGAAAGAAGAAATAGATAAATCTACAAAACACTCTCAATATCTGATAGAACAAGCAGGCTGAAGATCAATAAGGATACAGAAGACTTGAACAACACTACCAACTTGACCTTATTGACATTGTGGAACACTCGACTGAATCACAGTAGAAGGCAACTTCCTTTCAAGTGCAAATGAAGCATTCACCAAACTAGATCATATTTTGAACCAAAATATGACAAATAAGACAAATCTCCATAAATTTAAAAGGATTGAAATCATTCAAAGTATGTTCTATAACCACAGTGGAATTGAACTAGAAATCAATAACAGAAAGATATTTTGAAATCTCCAAAATATTTAGAAAATTAATGTTATTAATTAAAAAGTCAATGTTTATTAAAGTTTCATATCCTTAGGATAAAATCACAATAGACATATTTCTAGGTAGATATGCCCACGTGTGCGAATGTACTCAGTTGCTCAATTGTGTTCCATTCTTTGTGATCCTGTTGCAGGAAGGGGGACCCCTTCCAGGGCCCAAAACTGGGCTCTTGTCTAACACTCGGAAGTGAATTGTCCAAGGAAACACATGTGCTGACAAAGCAAGAGAATTTATGGGGAAAGGGCACCCGGGTGGAGAGCAGTAGGGTAAGGAAACCCAGGAGAACTGCTCTGCCACATGGCTTGCAGTCTCAGGTTTCATGGTGATGGGATTAGTTTCCGGGTTGTCCTTAGCCAATCATTCTGACTCAGAGTCCTTCCTGGTGAACAAGTCCTTCCTTGTTCAGCCAAGATGGATGCCAGCAAGGATTCTGGGAGGTGGTCGGACATGTGGTGTCTCCTTTTGACCTTTCCCGAACTCTTCCAGTTGGTGGTGGCATATTAGTTCCATGTTCCTTACTGGGACCTCCTGTCTTAAAACAACTCATGCAAATGGTTACTATAGTGCCTGGCCAGGGTGGTGGTTTCAGTCAGTGTGCTTCCCCTAACAACTCCCCTCTGAGAGACTTCATACTCCAGATACTTCTTGGGAATTGAGGCGGAGGTCTCTTGCTTCTGTTAACTTCTTCCTGCTGTGCATGGGCATAGACCTGCCTAGCAGAGCAGATGTCTCTCTCTACCTGATCTAAGTCAGGGTATTCTTTGCCTGAAAATAGCATTCACCCTTGTAATAACAGCAATTTAGCTTGAAACTGTTGGCTCCTCTCAGAGATGAAATAGACAGGGGCCAAACAGGAGACCTAACAGGATGGTCGTTACTGGTCCCCAGAAACAGAAGGCAACATCTGGGGAGAGGGCTGCAGGGTGTGTGACTTTTTTCTGATTGGTTGGTGGTGAGGCAACAGAGTGGTGCTCCAAGACTCTTGTGTTCAGCCTGAAGTTACCATCCTCCACCTCGGTGGGGGCCCCAGTTCTGCAGAAGAACTCAAAGACTTTGTTATGCATATTTCTTGAGTAGGAACCAGGACCCTGTCTCAAGGCTGTACCACCATTTAATTGTTCCTCCTCTGTTTCTGTATCCCCTCCCTTCCCTGAATAGAAATCATTTGAATCTGGTCTTTGGGACTCAGGGAAGGTCAGGAGACTGAATGAATGTTCTTATCCTTTTTTTTTGGCATTCTATGCACAATATTTTTTATTGCTGTTTATCTAAAACCTTCAGAAATATCAAATTTTCATTAATCAAAACTTGCCTCTTAAATATTTTAGGTATGCATACACGTATTCAAGATGAAATCAAATGGAACTGTGTATTGGTTTGAAGTCACAGCTTCATTTGGGGTTGGGCAGGGACAGGAGGTCCTGGTAAGGAACACGGAGCTAATAAGCCACCACCAACTGGAAGAGTTTGGGAAAGGTCAAAAGGAGACACCACATGTCTGACCACCTCCCAGAATCCTAGCTGGCATGCATCTTGGCTGAACAAGGTGTGCACCACCAGGAAGGACTCTGAGTCAGAATGATTGGCTAAAGACAACCCAGAAACTAATCCCATCACCATAAGACCCAAGACTGTGGCCATGTGGCACAGCAGTTCTCCTGGGTTTCCTTACCCTACTGCTCTCTGCCTGGGTGACCTTTCCCCATAAAATCTCTTGCTTTGACAGCACACGTCTCCTCAGACAATTCATTTCCGAGTGTTAGATAAGAGCCTAGTTTTGGGCCCTGGAAAGGGTCCCCCCTTCCTGGAACAACCCCATGGACTCAACCAGGCTCCTCTGTCTATGGAATTTTCCAGGAAAGAATACTGGAGTGGGTTCCTATTCCTTATTTCAGGAGATCTTCCCAACCCAGGCATAGAACCTGTCTCATGCATCTCCTGCATTTGGGAGGCATATTACTTACCACTGTACCACTTGGGAAGCCAGGTATAACCATAGACACATTCAAACACACACAGCAGATTCATGGAGCATTAGAAAAACATTTATTTCGATCCATTTTAAAAGATCAGTTTGAGGAAGTCATCCTATTTACACAGCTGAATCTTTTTAAAAGCACTATGGAAATTCCTGTGTTTTCATTCCAGTGACCAAATCTTATCTTGAATGTTGGTTTATTTTTTTAATAAGACCAAGTATAACAAAAATTTTAGAACCAGTTGTTGTTGTTTAGTTGCCAAGTCATGTCTGACTCTTTGCAACCCCATAGACTGTAGCCTGCCAGGCTCCTCTGTTCATAGAATTTCCCAGGCAAGAATACAGGAGAGGGTTGCCGTTTCCTTCTCCAGGGGATCTTCCCAACACAGGGATTGAACCCATGTCTTCTGCATTGGCAGGTGGATTCTTTACCACTGAGCCAACAGGGAAGCCCTTGAATCAACAAGAAATGCTATTGTCATGCTATTGCTACCTATTGCGATAACTACTGCCTACCTACAATATATCAAAATAGTGGTTAAGAGTGTAATCTACCAAACAAAAGGGCTTGAATTTGAATTCTGTTTCCTCTAATTGTTATCTGTGTAAGTTGGGTAAATCACTTAGTTTCTCTATGCCTCCATTTCCTCATTTGTAAAATGAGAATAATAATAGTAGTTATTCACAGTGTCATTAAACTGATTAAATGAGCTAATATATATAAAGTGCTCCCAGCAGGTTTAGGTTTTAATATTAATGTTGCTCCTTTCCTGCATTCAGGTTTTTATATTCCACAGCCCAAGACTGAGTTCCAGTGTTGCTTTTCAGAAGAGATGGTATATCCCAGCCTGAGTTCCTTGGGACCTGTATTAGACATTCAAAACACTGGCTTTATAATGTGAGAGAAAAATGTCTCCAAGAATATGCAGAGAGGATGTGTCAGTTTCCATAAATTTGCTCTGCGCTATTTACATTGTTTGCCAAGATTGCCAAAGGGCAAGCTCGTAAGATAAGATTCCTCACCAACCCACTGGAAGAAGCAACCGGTTTGACCAATAAATCACAGCAGTTTATGGTCTCTTCTACGGACTAAATGTGTCTCATTAAAATCCATATGTTGAAGCCTTAATCCCCAAGGTGATGGTATTTGGAGATGGAACCTTTGGGAGTAATTAGGTTTAAATGAGGTCAGAAGTCATAAGGGCAGACCCCCATGGGGGCTTGGTGACTTTATAAGAAGAGGAGGAGACCAGAGCTCCCCGTCCACCATGTGAGGACACAATAAGAAAGCAGTTGTCTGCAAACCAGGAGGAGGGCCCTCACCGGAGGCCCAATCTGCTGGGAACTTGATCTTGGACTGTCCAGCCTCCAGGACTGTTTAAGCCTTCCAGTCTATGGTAGTATGTTACAGCAGCCAGAACTAAGACATCTAGCTCTTTTACCCACTAAAATGGGAAAAAAGGACTGTTCATCACAGATTAGAAGTCCCAGTCTGCATCCCAGGGGACTGTCAGCTGCAGCCACTTCCACTCTCAGAAGCAGGATCAACAGTCTCCTAATAAGCCAGCATCCCAAGATCAACTTTTCCAGAACTTAGGCTTTTTGTCAATAACTTTTTTTTAATATGCATTTATTTGACTGTGTCAGGTCTTTCTTACAGCATGCAGGATCTTCATTTTGTCATGCGGGATCTTTCCTTGCCACACACTGGCTCAGTCATGGTGCAAGGGGCACGTGGCATCTTTAGTTCCCCAGCCAGAGATCAAATCCGTGTCCCTCGCATTGCGAGGTGGACTCTTAACCACTGACCACCAGAGAGGTCCTGTCAATATCATTTAGATCTCAGGAATTTCTGCTTCCTCCTTAAATTCTCTGCCTCATTCTGTACCGCCGTTCTCAAGTGCAAACATCCTCACCCTCAGTCAGTCCTCCAACAGGGGACATAATTCAAAATTTCCTAACAATATTCCAAAAAAAGAAGGGAGAGAATTAGGAGGCCCACACTTTCACAGCACAAAAAGACAAAGCGTATCTACTTAAATCCAAGTATTCAGAATGCCTGCCCTGTGGGTATCATAAGAGAACACTCACATAGCACATGAATCTCCCCTGCCTGGCAAGACCCAACTCAAACACGGGTTCACAGGACAGTCAAGGCACCAGCACTATATAGAAATGGATGAGTACCACTCTGGGAAGCATAAGAGCCATTTCCAGACTAGGTCTGCTGACTAGCTATGTGACAATGGAAAGTAACTGTAAAATGGCAGTGTTATTGAGCATATACAGCCAGGGTCCTGAGCCACAGGGGGCACAGAACCATATCGTCAAGTTCCTACTCTCACCAGTCCAGAGGAGACTTGGAGATAAGATCTCTCCAAATGTGACTTCCCCTCACATCTAATGAATCTGTGCACCATGTCCTTGGTAAACAGCCAATCATTGCATTTGTAAGAGGCTCGAGATACTCTGGAAAGCTTCTCATCTTCCTACCGAAGTATTTAATCCTATGGGCCACAGTGATCCCCTTGGTGAGCGTGTCCATGTTTACACCACACCTGACTTCAAGACTCATGCCACCTCCCCCTCCCCCCGCCCCATGATGCTCAGCGTCTGTACAGAGAAGTTTCTGGAGTTCAATGGGAGCCCTTTATGAACCACCATCATGGTTCACACTTGGGTTGCACGTGGTCTAGTAATACACCAATCCTGGGACCTCCACCTTAATCACTTTCTCCTGAGAATGTCTGGTAAAACTTTCCCTTAATAAGAAAATTCCACTCCACCATTATAGAAAAGTCCTTTGACCTGTCTGTATTCCCAGCCCACTTGGTCAGCAGATTCTTGCATAACACACAGTTATTCAACAGCACATCTGATTTATTTGGTCAGTGCTTCTCTGTTGTGAGCATCATTGATCTGTTGTGTACCTGAGGCCCCTCCCCTGGGATTCAGTACCAGCCCCCTCTTGTAGGGATGCACAGAAATAATAGTGATAACAGAAAAGTACTTAATGTTTGTCCTTTCTCAGGAAATTGTCCTCAGCCTGTAAATCAAAAAGCACTTTATTGTTCTTTCTCCTGCCCACCCTTTCACCTTCGGCCCTCCCTCTCTGAAACAACAGTCTTCTCATCTAGTCTTGTTAACCCTTGGCTAAAAAAGCAAATTTTTTTTTTTACATGATTGATGTTTTGAGAATCAATCTGGAGCTTTGCATGACAGGAATAAATAAAAAGACAAATTGCAAGTGCTTTGGTTGTCACAGCAGGGACTCCTATCATGCCATCAGCTTTCTTGTCCCCAAATGTGTGAACTGCCTGAAAGACCAAGGTAATTGAAAAGCATGCATATACCTCGGGTTTCTCAGATATTAGGAGGAAATTGCCTCCTACTGCAGTTGCTTTCTGGCTCAGTGTTCTGAAAGAGAACAGGTCATTCCGTTTCTAGCTAAAGTATTGAATCCACTTTAGTCCATCAAGGAAGAAAAGTCCTGGTACACTGGTAGGTAGCAGGGTTAATGTTGCGGCTCAGTTCTGCTACTCCTGTGCTAAGGATGCTCCAATCTTTTTTTTTTTTCTCTCTCTCTCTCTCCCCCATCTCTCCCTCCCTCTTTCTCTCCCTCTCCTTTTCATTTCTCTTCTCTCCTCTTGTATCTCCTCCTCCTATCCTATCTAAGACAAAGAAAGAGTCATAGATACACTTGAATGTCCTAAGTATATAGGACCTTCATTTATCTTCAAGTTTATGATGACCACCTTCACTAGCTATTACACCCATCTTACAAATAATCCAGATGCCTGTGGTAGGTCAGTATGTGTGCAGGTATGAGGGTGTAAGAAATATTGGTAGTACAGAAAAAAATATAGAGCAAATGATAAACTGTGGGGTTGGTCAAAAAATATTGATAAATATGCATACCTTAACCAAAAGCAAAAGTAATTAACAGCCTATGGTGCAGCTGTTTCAGGGAACACTGAGAAAACCAGCTGCTCAGCACCTGCAGCTCTGAACAGCTACTCACCAACAGGATGGTCTTGCAAGTCCCATGTGAAGCTGAGATTAGCCATGACCTGCTCAGCTGAAAGGGGGTGCCCTCAATCAAATGAGCCAGTCACCTGGCTTGTTGTTAGGAAACTCAGAGTTCCAGGGGACATTTGTCAGACATCCCCCTTGCCATTCTACATCCCCACCATACCCCACCTGAATACCAAGAACCTTCCCTCTGTTTCAGGGGGATTACAACCATCCTGGACTGTTGCTGCTGGGAGGGAAGTTCCAAACAGAGCAGTTAGGATGGGGCTCATTAAATCTCAGGGCATTGATAAACAGCACTTCTGTTGGTCAATTGTTAGGAAATGTGTGGAGTGTCGCAAGAAGACACAGTCCAGTGCAATTAGGAAAACTTCCAAAGCAGCTTCTCTGCCCAGGTGACTCACAGGGTCCACTGAAATTGTGAGTGATGGCTGGTAGGACGTGACTGGGCTCCCCTGGAGCTCCCTGCAGCTAGTTAATGCCTGCACCAATTCCCTCCTTTCCCTCTGTCCCCCAGTAGGTCCAGACAACTTTCACTTGAGCATTTTCTGCCTTCTCCTCCAAGGCTAGATCCCAGCCAGGTGCCCCTCACCTGGTCTGAGGCAGAGGGAGGGGCAGACGAGGGTATTCTCCCATTGCCTCTGTTCTCATTGCGTCAGTTTTCATGACATAAACAGTCCTTCCAGCTTTCCTAAAACCTTCTCCTTAGATGTTCAGGAACTCATTTTAGAAATCTCAAAAGATTTTTAATGTTGTAAGTTACTATCTTTCTGTAGCCCTGCTGCCATGATCCTAATTCTCTCATAGAGAATTGTGAATGTCTCTGTCCAACTAGCGGAGGAGGCAATGGCACCCCACTCCAGTACTCTTGCTTGGAAAATCCCGTGGACGGAGGAGCCTGTTAGGCTGCAATCCATGGGGTCGCTAAGAGTTGGACACAACTGAGCGACTTCACTTTCACTTTTCACTTTCATGCATTGGAGAAGGAAATGGCAACCCACTGCAGTGTTCTTGCCTGGAGAATCTCAGGGACGGGGGAGCCTGATGGGCTGAGAAAAAGCCAAGGATAAGGATGTTCAGAAAAGAAAGAAAAAAAAAAGGCATGAAATTTAGTATTTCAAGACAGCATCTCTGTCCAATCTCATTCACTGGTCCCTGTTTAGCCACCAATTATTCACTCATCCAGGATAGAACCTGGAGGATATTATGCTAAATGAAATAAGCCAGACACAAAAATATAAATACAGCATGATCTCACTTATACAAGGTATCTAAAACAGTCAAACTCATGGAAGCAGAGAGTACAATGGTGGTTGCCTAGGGCTAAGGGCAGGGAAAATGGGGAGGTGATGGTCAAAGGATATCAAGTTTCAGTTATACAAGATAAAGGAGTTCTAGAGATCTCCTATACAACACGGTGTGTATAGCTAACAATGCTGTAATGTATATTTAAATTTTTCTAAGAGGAAAGATCTTATGTTAAGTGTTCTTTCTGTTCTTATGATAATAATAATAATTACAATGGGGGTAGGAGGGAACTTTGGGAGGTGATAGATACATTTATGGTCTTGATGGTGGTGATATTTTCACACATGTATGCATGTGTGCATGCTAGGTCACTTCAGTCATGTCTGACTCTTTGGACTGTAGCCCACCAGGCTCCTCTGTCCATGGGATTCTCCAGGCAAGAATACTGGAGTGGGTTGCCATGCCCTCCTCCCAGGGATCTTCCCTACCCAGGGATCGAACCCACATCTCTTATGTCTCCTGCATTGGCAGGTTGGTTCTTTACCACTAGCACCACCTGGGAAGTTTCTCACAGATGTATACTTATCCCCAGACTCATGTACAGCTCTTTACATGTCAATCATATCTCAACAAAGTAATTTAAAATGCTTTAAATGTAAAAAAAAAGCACATTAGCCATCCTTCATGGCAAGATTCTTTAAAATTAAACATAACACAGATTTTTTTTTTAATGTCAAAGAATGGTATCTTTAATGAGTTTTAAAATCATTGTGATTTAAACTAAAGTTTTATTAAAATGAATCAGAAAATACAGATATTATTCATATATAAACACACATTTTAAATCCCATTGAAGCCCACTCATTTAACCTCCTACAGCTGCTATTTTGTTTTGATGAAAGATGAATAGGGGATAAATAGAAAGCTAATGCTTCAAACGGATCTACCTGTAGAGTCCCCGGAAAAATCTAGGTGTGTATCCGTATTAAAGAACACTCTTCACCCAAATATGCAATCACTCAATAGCTCAAGCATAAATGATGCTTCCTACCAAAAAAAAAAAAAAAAAGAGAGAGAGAGAGAGAAGAGGAAGGCAAATTACAGGTCTTGAATTTGGCACACACTAAAGAAAAGCTCCAGAGAGAAGCCTGAATTGTATTTGTTCTCAGACAAGAAGGTAGCCATCACATAACGGATTCCACTTTGATGACGGGTGATTCAACCTCCTGATAAGATTAGGGATCTCCAGGTGTCCTGCCTGGGTCAACAGGGTGAAGGATTACCATTTGGAATGGAATAATTTTATCTGTCTTCCTCCATTCCAGGTCCCCTTGTATTCGGTTTCACTGAGTGAAGCCAGCCTCTCTAATCTTTCTGTTTTCCTAATCAATTTGTAGAATGTATTCTGGCTCATGAGTGGAGTCAATCATACTTAAAACAATCATAGAGCATTGAAATTTCTCTAGTCTAACCCTCTAATTTTCAGATTAAAAAAAAAAAGGCAAGGTCCAGAGAAGTACAAAACATCTGCAAAGGTTCATCAATATCCTTCAGACTGACATTTTTTAGAAAGAGAAGAGAAAGATCTGAATTCGGGTTTGGGAGGACAAAGAGCTGTGGGATTATGCAGGGGTTCGAGTTGGGGGAAGGGGACACGGAGGGGAAGGAGAAAGAATGGGCCTGCGTGCTGGGAAGCCGTCTACAGGGCTGGCTATGCAGAGCTTTAGTTCAGCCACAGCGCCTGCGGGACGGCGAGCCGGACCTCAGGCGCCGGCAACTACGCGGCCTCGGCGGCGCAGGGCCGGATGCCTGTGACGGAGATGCTCAGTCCTCTGCATCTCAGGACGCCGGCCTCGCACTCGGTCATCGTCTGCTCCCTGCCGTTCACCTCTACGCAGACGCTAAATCCTGCTTCCTCGCACTCCGAGGCGGCTCTGCAGACACATTCGCTGCCCTCGGCTGGAAAAAGAAACGAGAGAGGCTTAACGGCACCTGGTGGAGATGAGGGAGGCCAGGCGCATCCCATCCAAAGTTATGCAAGTGGTGACTGGAGAGCTACCGGTGTTCCTGTCACCATTACCTGCCCCACCCCGTGTGGGCTTCCCTGGTGGCTCAGACGGTAAATAATCTGCCTGTAATGCAGGAGACCCGGGTTCAGTCCCTGGGTCAGGAAGATCCCCTGGCGCAGGGAATGGCAACCTGCTCCAGTAAAGGGAGGCATTTTGCTCCAGAGTAAGCAAGTTCTGAGGCTGGTGCCAGGCTTCCTGTCGACTGGACGCCCATGGGGCGGTTCTCTCCTTCAGGTGCTGCCCAGGGGCGCCCCAAACATGATGTGATCCCTCAACACCCAGACCGAAGGCGGAGACCTCAGCAAAGAGCCGGGCGGCAAGCCTCAGAGGGAGACAAAGTAAAGGAGAATTAACTTGCTTTGAGAGAGAGGACGTGAAACCCAAAAGGCCTCATACTGCATAAAGACCAAACAGAAACGAGTGGGAAGGAAAGCTGTGTGGGCGCTGAAGGGGTGATGCTGGAATACACCGGCCAGGCATCCCCTGAAGGAGGGTAACCAGATCAGCCAGCAGACTGTGATGACTGCCAAACCGAAAGTGTCGCAGACACGGATGGCCATAGAGTTTTATGTGTCACTGCCTCTGCTGCAAATGGGACAGGGGTGAGGGGAAAGATGCCCAGGGGGTACCAGCCAGGAGCGGGAGGCCCTGAGGAGCTGGTAGAGACCTTACAGATCCAGAAAGCACCATCAGGCTCCCAGATTTATAGATGGGGAAACTGAGGACCAAGGCCTGGCTTGGACAACTCAGCTCTTCCCCCTCAGAGGTGGGGCCCCTGGTGTGGTTGTCAAGATCACTATTAAGTGCCACCAGGACGCCAGGACAGGAGACCAGCAAGTAGTACCTCCTTTTCCATCACATCCTTCTGATTGCTTCTAGGAGAAAGTGTCAGCCTGGCACTGGTGTGCTTCCAACATGCCCCCTTTGTTGTTGCTAAGTCGCTAGGTCGTGTCTGACTCTTTGTGACCCCATGGACCGTAACCCACCAGGGTCCTCTGTCCATGGGATTCTCCAGGCAAGAATACTGGAGTGAGTTGCCATGCCCTCTTCCGGGGGATCTCCCCAACCCAGGGATCAAACCCTTGTCTCCTGCTTGGCAGGCAGATTCTTTACCACTGAGCCACCTGGAAAGACATTTTTATGGTTACCTAATATTTATGGTAAGGGATATTTCCTATTAAAGATGTGCTATAAAGTTTCCTCTTTTAAAATTTGTTATTTTTATGTGAGGCTGTTTCTTTTTTAATGAATACATAATATGGATAATACAAGAACAGAGCAAAAATCGTGAAGGTGGAATGTGATATTTGGGAGGACATTCAGGCCATCAGATCTTCCCTGCTGGCTCAGACAGTAACAAATCCACCTGCAATGCAGTCAACCTGGGTCCAATCTCTGGGTCAGGAAGATCCCCTGGAGAAGGAAATGGCAACCCACTCCAGCATTCTTGCCTGGAGAATTCCATGGACAGAGAAACATGGCAGGCTACTATCGACTGGGTCTCAAAGAGTCAGACACGACTGAGTGACCCAACAAGTTCAGACCACCAGGGAGGATTCTTCATCCACCACTTCGCCTCCCCAGGGAAGGCAGCGGGGGAGGATAGTGGGGATAGCAGGAGACTGGGATTCAATCCCTGGGTCAGGAAGATCCGCTGGAGAAAGGAATGTCTACCTGCTCCAGTATACAGGACCAGGCAAGGGAGGCATTTCACTCCAGAGTAAGCAGGTTCTGAGCCTGATGCCAGGCTTCAAACTCAGACCAGTCTGAGTCTTTGACATACTTAGGGATGTGCTTTCATCTGTTGCTAAAATAGCACACTACATGTTTGAAAACTTCACTCCTACTACTGAAGTATTTTTATAGTCACAAATATGAAATGTCCCTTACCATCACATTTTTCCCATAGTGGACACACACCGCAAGCTTTTTCAGCCGAGGCAGGCAGAGTGCAGCTCTCCCTACCAGCCACGGTGTAATTTCTACCCTGGCACTGGAGAACGTGCATCTTGCAAACGGTCAGAGGCAGTATCCTTTTGCTTCTCTCATCTCGAGCACATACACCCAATGAGGACCTGAAACAACATTTTTAAATTACTTCCTTTACAAAATTTTCTTTCCTCAAAGCTGAGAATGAAAAGTGAAAGGTGAAGCTCTGGGCTCAGTGCCTCAGATGTTGTCTCCCACAGCCAAATGAGGGGACAGAAACTCAAATCCCCCACATTTCTAGGGCCCAATCCCCTCCAGTCTTCAAAATGAACATATTTTGCTCTTTATTTGCTCACAAGTTTTATAATCTTAGATATCTGGTGTCGATCTAGTTTCATTTAGAACAGATCAGATACAGCAAATTAAAAGAGAAGGCAATGGTCTGTTAGCAACAGGTAGATTGATAACAAAGGAGGAGACAGAAAATTAGCAAAGATCACCGGAGAAGGGCATGGCAACCCACTCCAGTATTCTTGCCTGGAGAATTCCATAGGCAGAGGAACCTGGCGGGCTGCAGTCCATAGGGTTGCAAAGAGTCAGACACAACTGAAGTGACTTAGCACACACACACGCACTCGGAGGGACCAAAGTCAAATGCGACCATGTGATTGAGGGCAGGAGAAGAGGACGACAGAGGATGAGATGGCTGGATGGCATCACCGACTCAATGGACATGGGTCTGGGTGGACTCCAGGAGTTGGTGATGGACAGGTAGGCCTGGCGTGCTGTGGTTCATGGGGTCACAAAGAGTCGGACACAACTAAGCGACTGAACTGAACTAAACTGATACCTATGGCTGATTCACGTTGAGGTTTGACAGAAAACAACTAAATTCTGTAAAGCAATTATCCTTCAATTAAAAAATAAATAAATTTTGAAAAAATGGGACCACTAACTGTAGAAGAAAGCAGCTGTTCCCAGCCCAGCAACCCTGAGAGTTCATGTCCACATGATAGCATTATCCACAGCTGATGACTGAATTCTCAAGGGAAGATGAACTCTATCTTTCAATGCTATTTTTAGAGTATCTATGTTTACAAAATAGTTTAGAAATATTTCCATGAAATGTGTTAATTTTTTTCCTTATGCATTGGTGCTAAAAAAATGCCAGTATTTGAAATGTCAATAATAAAAACAACCACTTATCTGAATACTGATGGGTAAGGATGCCATTACCGTAGTGAAACCTTAGACAACAAAAGGCATTTTTGAATAACAGACAGAATCTATATTTACTGACATATATTTAGCTCTAATGTTTTCTTCTCTTAACCAAGAGCTAAATTTGTTTGGACAAAGAAATACAGAAATACATAATGGAAACAAATCCTTGTATCCTTTTTTTAATCTGTTTATTTAAACTTTAAATAGAAGTACTTAGAACAGCTTAAACGGCAAAGAACTTACAAGCCACCTCCCTTGTTATCAGTGCACATTCAGTCGCTCAGTTGTGTCTGACTCTTTGCAACCCCATGGACTGTGGCTCCATGGAGGAGCCCAGAGGACAGGCTTGTCTGTCCATGGAATTTTCCAGGCAAGAATACTTGAGCAGATTGCCATTTCCTACTGCAGGCGATCTTCCCCACCCAGGGATCAAACCCATGTCTCTTGCGTCTCCTGCATTGGCAGGTGGATTCATTACCACTTGGGCCATCTGGGAAGCCCATATCAGACATTAAAACTCTTCCCATGTGTATAAACAACAGGCTGCAGATCAGCTCAATGAAACAAAGAAGTTGAAAGGAAGATGAAGGTGAATCAAAGTAAACAATGATTAACAGAGAATAACAGCACAGTCAGAAGATTCTGGGCTGAACTTTTTTGTGTGTTTGTTTCCTTTTTCTCCTTTATCTTTTCTTTCCTTTTTTTTTTTTTTTACAATTTCCATTTATGTTATTCAGCTATATATTCTCCTTCACACAAAAATTTACTTCTTATAGGATACCCCTTAGTCATCACCACACAATGTAAGTATTCAAGGAGTTGGATATGTGTTTTGATGACCATACTAACTGAAAGCCAAGTAACTGGCCAATAAATTTGTGTTTTGATTGTTAACCTTAGAGGTGGTCAGTAAGTCCTAGGGACTGGATGTTTCCTATTTGCCTCTCCAGATTCACCCTCCTCTCTTCTTCACCCTGCCTGGGAAGCTGAAGTGTACGGACCACATCAATAGACTTCCTTGTCCTCTAGCTTCAGGAATGTTTGATCATTGTGGGGTTCTGGCAGAAAAGGAGGGAGGAAAGAGAGTACAGTTGGGGTGTTTATTCCCCTGGCTCACTCCTAGGCATCTCTGAAGCCCCTAGAATGAGACTCAACTCCTCCTCAACTAACCCTCTGTCAACAGGTTTTCATAAATGCTCCTCTCTCACAACTTTTGACTTAGGCGTGGAAAAAAATGTAAACCAGTTCAGTTCAGCTTCTACCAATTCAGGAATACTGCTCTGTCGTGTGCAGTTTTCTTTACTCGACCCACATTTCTGTAAATAGTCCCACCAATAAAGCTCCTCTGGTCCTAATTTAATCATGCCATCTGTACCCAACACTTAGTAATTACTTCAGCTATATTTCTACAAAGGAGTGATTTCAAGTGGGATGGTGTTCTTGGAATGCAAATCTAGAAACATATTTCAAGAATTAGAAAAGCAGCTGCTTTTTTCTCTGTCGGTATTGCTTTAAGAGTTTATGTCTCTGGGGCTTCCCTGGTAGCTCAGTGGTAAAGAATCAGCCTGCCTATGCAGGAGAGACTGGTTCAGTCTCCAATCCAGGAAGATCCCACATGCTACGCATAACTAAGCCCATGCGCCACAACTACTGAGCTTGCGCTCTAGAGCCTGGGAGCCGACACTACTGAGCCTGCGCGCCCTAAAGGTCGTGCTCTGTGACAAGAGAAGCCATGGCAAAGAGAAATGTGTACACCACGACTAGAGAGTAGCCTCTGCTTGCAGCAACGAAGACCCAGCACAGCCCAAAATAAATGAACGATTAAAAAAAAAGTTTATGTCTCAAGGGAATTTCAGCCCTAATCTCCTCAAACTCTAAATCCTCAGGTTTTGTTATTTTGTCCCATTTTATACAGAAAACAAGCAGCCTTAAGTAATCCTTCAGCCTTTCTCACCAGCCAGATTAGAACACTGCCCGACACCACCAATGGTCAGCCCTGGTGATCCAGGCAAAAACAGGCAGCAGATGGACTGGATTGAAATGTGAAGGACCTTGATCCTTGGTCAGTAACACCTTTGATCCAACAGAGACTAGCATCTAAGAAATCATTCAATCTGTTTTGAATAAAATAAAACAGAGAATAAAACAGAGCTTACCCACATTCATAGGGCATTTTACAAACACATCTTGAATTCTGCAGTTTCTCCCAGGGCTGACATTTAGGCACTTTCGGTGTCAAAGGTGCTTCTAAAAGAAAAGAATAATGGAGATGTGACCATTAGGAGAAGAGCTTCTTTGTAGTAAACAAGGATTATTTCAATTGTTGAACCAGGCAATAAATTCTTATAATCAATAAATTAATAAAGCTATAAAGCATTTTATAAGAGGTACAGCGTCACAGACCCAACAAATAACGTCTTTGGTCATAATAGCCACCATTTCTTGAGCATGGACTCTTGATCCTGCCCTTTTTATATGATATTGAATTCTTCTTAATAAATAGCCATTTAAGAGATGAGGAAACTAAGAGTCAGAAAAGTCAAGAAATTCATGCTAGTTAACAAATTGTCCAAGCCAGGATTTAAGTCTATGTTTGTCTGAATTGAAGCCCCATGGTGTAGGCTCCCTTTCTTCAAAAAGGTGGAGTTTAAAATATCATATTAAGAGAGTAGCACTGAAACATAAACATTACACATGTAAAAGAGATAGCTAGTGGGAATCTGACGATTGATGCAGGGAGCTCAACCCAGTGTGCTGCGACAACCCAGAGGTATGGGATGGTGTGGGGAGTTGGAGGGAGGTTCAAGAGGAAGGGACACATACATACTTATGGCTGATTCACATTTTTGTATGGCAGAAACCAACACATTGTAAAGCAATTATCCTCCAATTAAAAATTTTTAAAGAGAAGGTGGGGTTTAAAAACCATGTGTTATTTGGGTACATTTTGCTCACTACACCTATCACGAGACAGAAAGCATACCATAAGCTGACCTATAGAAGAAGAACTCTTAGTATCTCAAGGATGACTATAATAATCTCTTACATGTAAATGTCCAAGTGGTCTCCCCTCAACAGTGAGTAAATGTCTGGAGGTATTTACATAGATAAAATCCTTTCCTTCATGTTTTCTACAAACTGATAGAAAGCCAATTATCATTCCAGTTTTGTCAGGGAAACACCTTGGTCTGACTTGCAAAGAGCTTAATTTGCCATGGCCACAGCTGGGCCTGACTACAAAGTGAACAGTGTTCATTTTGCCATTTCTACTTGCCTTGCCATTTCCACTTCCTGGCAGCTTCATTACAATGGAATTCCGTGGCATATACTTTTTCATCATCAAACTAGTTACCTGTTGCTGCTGCTGCTAAGACGCTTCAGTCGTGTCCAACTCTGGGAGACCCCATAGACGGCAGCCCACCAGGCTCCGCTGTCCCTGGGATTCTCCAGGCAAGAACACTGGAGTGGGTTGCCATTTCCTTCTCCAATGCATGAAAGTGAAAAGTGAAAGTGAAGTCGCTCAGTCGTGTCCGACTCTTAGGGACCCCATGGACTGCAGCCCACCAGGCTCCTCCGTCCATGAGATATTCCAGGCAAGAGTAGTGGAGTGGGGTGCCATTGCCTTCTCTGAGTTACCTGTTAGATATACCTATAAAGGTCATTTGTCTGAAGGTCATGTTTTTATAGATGCACAAACTGTAGAATGCTTCCTTACTTTTGGAAAACTTAAGAGCTTTAGACATGACAGGAAAATCTCATGAACAAGGAAGGCATAAACTTGTAAAAATGGTGGCAAGGTGAAGTGTGTCTGTCGTGTCCAGCATTGTCTGTAGCAAGTATTTATTCTTCAAGCATTTGTCTTTAAGATGGTATTATCTTAAATGCGATGTAGTATCCTGAATTGGATCCTAGACCATGAACACGACATCCGTGGAAAAACGTGATGAATGAAGAGTCTGTAGTTTAGTTGACAGTGTTGTACTAATTAATATTAATGCCTTGGTTTTGACCAACTAAATTATGTCAAGGTATGTGAGGTGTTAATAGTATTGGAAGATGGGTAAAGGGTATATGGAAACTATACTTGACAACTTTTCTGAAATCTTAAATGATTCCAAAATAAAATACTTTAATGGGATTATTTAGATCAATGCTTCTCAACCAGGGACAGTTTTGCTCCACAGGGGACATTAGGCAATGCCAAAGGACATTTTCAGTTGTCACCCCTGTGAGATAGCAGGGGCCAAGGATTCTGCCAAACATGTTACAATACATAGGACAGGCTCCCACAACAAAGAATTATCAGGTTCCAAAATTCCAATAGTGTCGGGGTTGAGAAAGTCTGATCTAAATGCACCCAAGCTGAAGTTCAATGATTAAGCTGTATAAATGAATTCTGCATTATTATTAGCAGTTTTTTGCTAATAATTCTTAAGGATAGAACTTTAGATTTTACATATTTTCTAAAAGTTCTCGTAATTGCTTTGTGAAAAATCACTTGTGGAATTACCTAGACAAGAGACTTGCATGTAGAAAGAACATGGCTTTGTCATCTTCATAGCTTAATTAACCAAGTAAACCCACTCTTAGAGCCCACCTACAGAATGTACCTTCACTATTTTAAAATCAAATATCTTCACATCAAGGCTAAATACCACTGGGGGTGGAGATAAATGAGAGACAAGTGTTTAATGGGTAGAGTTTCAGTTTGGGAAGATGGAATGTTGGATGACAGTGAGGGTTGAACAATAATGGGAATGTATTTAATGCTATTGAATTGCACATATTTAAATGGTTAAAATGATAAATGTTGTGTGTATTTTACTACAATTAAAAAACAAAAAGACTACTTAAACAGCAGGTATTGTAAAACTCTGGAGGCTAACAAACCTGGCCTTTTTTTGTTTGTTATAGGCTTATTTTAAGGGTAGTTATTATTGTTATCCATGTCTTTCAAAAAATACACAGGTTTGGAAAACATCCTTAATTAGAGCCTTAATAGAATTTGCTGAGGGGGAGAAAATTCATACCAAATTGTGCTATAAAGTGACTGAAAAAACATTTCAGAAAAAAAAAAGTATATAATTTCATTTAGAGGAAAAGAGAAACCTCATCAACTGTACATTGTTCTCTTTAATTTTAGCAATATTGGTACAGGTCCTTTACTTTATCCCAAATAAATTCACAGTGATGCTTCGGTGCGTGTGGAAAACAAAGCTGTCATCTCTGCTGTGGTCCTCTGACAGCCACAGAGCACGTGGGGTGGGCACGGAGGCCATTCCATTGAACAGGCTGCCCTCTCATTGTCCTCTATGGTCTATTTAATACCACAGCCCAGGTCTCCCATCACAGAACCCTCCAGGCAACCTACTCTCTTTTCAGTGGTGCACATCTAGTCTACCCAATATTATCACTCATGGAATCAACTACTTCATCTTCACCGGAGATGACAAACTTCAAAGTGAAAGTTGCTCAGTCGTGTCGGACTGTTTGCAACCCCATGGACTGTAGCCCACCAGGCTCTTCTGTCCATGGGATTCTCCAAGCAAGAAGACTGGAGTGAATTGCCATTCCCTTCTTCAGGGGATTTTCCCAATCCAGGGATTGAACAGAGACTCCTGCATTGCCAGGTGGATTCTTTATCATTTGAGTCACCAGGGAATATTATTGTTACTTATAGAATCAGCTATTTCATCTTTGCCATAGAAGACACACTTCAACATTGAATTAAAAATCATATACTCATGTACGGCAAAAACCAATACAACATTGTAAAGCAATTATCCTCCAATTAAAAATTTTTTTAAATCATATACTCAAGAAATAAGAATATCAAATAGAATGCAAGTATGACTTCTTCCTTGTTTTTAACTGTTGCAAGCATAATATTTTCCATTTATTAAAGTGAAAGTCACTCAGTCACATCCGACTCTTTGCAACCCCATGGACAATACAGTCCATGGAATTCTCCAGGCCAGAATATTGAAGTGGGTAGCCGTTTCCTTCTCCAGGGGGTTTTCCTAACCTAGAGATCAAATCCAGGTCGCCCGCATTACAAGCGGATTCTTTACCAGCTGAGCTACCAGGGAAGTCCATTTATTAAAAAATGTAAACAAAAAAGAAAGAGTTTATTTTGAAAACAAATCTTAAGTATCTCTGAACAGAAATAGTTTGGACCATGTTATACAAGTGGACTTATTCACAAAACAGAAATGGAATCACATAGAAAACATAGAAACAAACACATAGAAACACATAGAAAACAAACTTATGGTGAGCAGAAGGGAAGAGGGGAAGAGTTAAATTGGGAGGTTGGGATGGACATAAACACATTACAATATATAAAATAGGTACTAATAAGGACTTCCTGTATAGTACAGAAACTCCACTCAATACTCTATAAAGGCCAACATGAGCAAAGAATCTAAAAAAGAGTGGATACATGTGTACGTATAACTGATTCACTTCATTGTACACCTAAAACTAACACAACACTGTAAATCAACTATACTCCAATAAAAATTGAAAACATTTTATTTATTTATTTATTTATTTTTTTAAATTTTATTTTAAAGGCCATTTAAATTTGCCATGTGTTCAAAATACTGGATATTTGGATTTTTACTATTAAGAATAATTTCACAAACCACAATACTTTTCCTTTCATAACTTCTGCTTTGTAGGCTTAAATGTAAATGCTTTTAAATATTCAATTTCAATAACACTAATAAAGTAATAAATACTAATAAACTAATAAGTACTAATAAACCCAAAAATGAAATAGGCAGGATTTTATATAAATTGTGATCTCAACTCTGTATTTCATAAAAGTACCTTTTTAAAAAATCAGGAGGAAGCCAGAAATCAGCTTTTAGAAATTCTTTGTTTTTTTTGGTATCCTACAAATATAAAACTAATCTTGGATATGAAGGATTTAAGTTAAAATCTGAGAATCACCTGGGCTATTCTTGCCTTTCCTTGAATTCTGCGAGTCTATGTGTTATATGCAAAAAAATCTAGTTACCCAGTCTAGACCTCCTTCTCATAGTGGGGTCTGGATGGAGGGAATGATTCCGTTACAGCAGTTCAGGACGGCCACAGGGACTCTCACTCCCAGAGTCCATGTGTCCGTGGACAGACCCAGGAGCCACTCACCTCTCTGCACACACTGGACATCCTTTACCTCAGGGCTCCACTTAAGGCTGGAACTACAGAGAAATGTCGAGGGACCTTCTAAGGATCTGCCGCCTGAACAGGAAATGGTCACCTTCTCGCCAATGGTGTAGAAAGGTTTGTGGGGATGACTCTGTATGCCATCCATCAGTGCAGGCAGAACGCAGGCAATTTCTAAAGAGAAAAGAGAGCAGAATACAAGGTTCCTTGCTTTCCTAGACCATCTTTTTAAAAATGACAGCCCTGAATGGTGCTGATACACTTGTTCTACTTTTTCAAATTAGAGGACAAGGTAGAAAAGGTGAGTTCACTCTTAGAAGGCCCTGAAAGACATGTCCCACCGTGCTTGTCATGTAGTGATGTAAACGACTGAAAACCAAGACAGTTCCCACCCTCTCACCCCTGCCCTCACAGTCATATGACAATTTAAAATGAATAAGCACTATAAGGTCCCCAAGTCCAGCCTGCTGTCAAAACTGGACTTTTCACAGCTGCCACTTCTCTCTCTCATCTGGTGAAGTCTCACCAAAATTTTCCCAAGAGCTGTGTTCATTTGCATATCATTGCATATGTCCAATTAGATATTTTGCTATCTGAAATTTTTAAAGAACCACCTTTAACCTTGCAACCATAAAAGTGCTAAATCTTTCTTGGTTTCCCATTTCTATCTTTCCTTATTCCATTACAGTCATTAGTTCATATCTTCTACTTAAAAAAAAAAAATGAAAAACATGCATAATGGTAGAAAGCAAGTCAGAATTAATGACTTAAAAAAAAATCTTTCTAGTGGGATTTTGGACAATATTCTACAAAGTCCTGCTCTATTTTGGCACCATTTTTATCAGAAAATCCATTCATTCATTCAAAACCAGCATTTACTGAGGGCCTACACTTGGCCAAGTGTGTTGAATGCTGCTATGGACACAAAATATTGCTCACATACTCCACCTTCAAATAGCTAATAATCTAGCATCAGGACTGTTTATTTCTGGCCATGATATATTTGCTGGTTTCACACTAATGCTCCCACTAAGACATATAGGAAAGCTGTACAAGTTATAAGAAAAACTATTTCTGAGAGCATCAGAGAACAATCAGAGAGCATCAGAGAACAATCAGAGCAGTGGAAATCCCAAGGTATAAGACTCTAGAAAAAGGAAAGTCTAAAGCAGTGATTACAACATTTGATAATGTTTTTGTCCTTGAGGCTATTTGTAAATTTAAAACAAAAAAAAAATTTTTTTAATGTGCTGAAGGGCTGCTAAACTAAGGAGAAAGCTGCAGCTCTGAAGCTGAATAGCTACAGAGAGTTTTTAGCAGTCTCGCAGGGCTAGGAGATCAAAAATTAAAGTCCAGTCCTGTTACAAAAAAGCAGCCTCAGTAGAAATCCAATACTTTCCCTTATGATCCTTTAATGGTTATGACCTAGGATAAAGGTAAACTGGACATAAATCAACTTTGTTCTTGCCAGAAACAAACCTAATCTTTTTTCTAGAGAAGGATAACATCATCCAAAGTCTCAAATTATTTATTTTTTTACAAATAAAGTCTGGCATTCAATCAAAACTAATCTAATATTCAAAAATACAACAGAAACAGATCTACAGCAGATCCAGACGATGGGGCTAACAGACACAAGCCATGAAATAACTATGATTAGTATGTTGGAAAAAATTAAATTAGAAGAGGGAGAGTTTCCACAGAGAATTAGAAAGTATAGAAAAGTGGACAAATGGTTTATCTGGAATTGGAAAATGAAATTAAGAATTCAGTAGAGTTCTTGAAAGCAGATTATAACAAGAGTACCGAGAATTAAAAAACTAGAATATAGATCAACAGAACATACTTAGAATGAAACAGAAAGAGAAAAATTGATGTAAAGCAAAGAAATATAGGGCATTCCCTCGTGGTCCAGTGGTTGAGACTCAGTGCTTTCATTGCCGCGGGCCTGGATTTGATCCCAGGTCAAGGAACTAAGAGGCTTCGGCTTCCCTGATGTTTCAGATGGTAAAGAATCTGCCTGCAATGCGGGAGATCCAGGTTTGATCCACGGGTCAGGAAGATCCCCTGGAGAAGGGAATGGCAACCCACTCCAATATTCTTGCCTGGAAAATCCCATGGACATAGGAGCCTGGCAGGCTACAGTCTATAGGGTCGCAAAGAGTCAGACACAACTGAGTGACTAACATTTTCACTTTCAAGTAACTAAGATCCCAAAACAAACATAAAAAGAAAGAAATGTAGCACACACACACACACATATATATACACGTATGTATATGTGTATACTTTGTAAAAAATGTCTCATCGATGTCTCATGAGCAGAGGTGGGCAAGAATTAGACAGCAATATTTAAGGAAAAAGGTGAATAATTTTTTAAAATTGACAAAAGACATTAAAGGATAGGTTAAAAAATGCTTTGAAGATCAACTAGGACAAAGAAAATCACGCTTAGGCACATCAGAGTAGAGTTGCTTCTAAAAAAAAAAAAATTCTTAGAAACATCTAGATCAAAACAGTATATGATTTCCAAAGGAGAAACAATAAACCTAAAAGTTGACTTCTCACTAGAAAATAATGAAGTCAGAAGGCAATGTAAAAAAATCTTTAAAGGGCTGAAAGACAATAATTCCTTACCCAGTAAAAATATCCTTCAAAAGTAAAGATAAAACAAGAATGTTGCAGATGAACAAAGAGTGGGACAATTCCTCACCAGTAGATACACAATAAAGAAAAAGAAGCTCTTAAAGCAAAGTAATCTTTTCAAAGAACCGACTTTTAGCTTCATTACTCCTAGCTAGGGAATATTTATTAATACATTCTATTCAGTAGTATTGATATCCTATTTCTTCTGAAAGACTCAAGGGTGGAGAGACAGAGAGACAGAGACAAAGGAAACAGGAGAATTTCCAAGTCATTAATAAAAAGACTAAAAAACCACCAGAAAAAAAATGTCCAAAAGACTAGACAGCCATTTCATCATAAAAAAGTATCCAAATGGCAATAACTATATGAAAACAGGCTTAACAACATTAGTCATCAGAAGAAATACAAATTTTAAAATACAAATTAGAAAACAAGATACTGCTACACACTCACCACTATGGCTAAAAAAAATTTTAAAGATAGATGTTATCAAGTGTAGGTGAGGATACAGAGCAATCTTGACTTCTTGGATTCTGTCCAAGATGTAAATTGATACAACCACTTGGAAAACTGGTGTGGTGGTTTAGTCCCTAAGTAATGTCCGACTCTTGCAACCCCATGGACTGTAGTGCGCCAGGATCCTGTATCCACGGGATTTCCCAGGCAAGAATACTGGAGTGGGTTGCTGTTTCCTTCTCCAGGGGATCTTTCTGACCCAGGGATTGAACCCACATTGCCTGCATTGCAAGTGGTCTCCTGCCCTGCAAGTGGATTCTTCACCAAAATCGGTAGCATACCAAATCTAAACGTGTGTGTGCCTGATAACTCAGATATTTCACTAATAGGTATGTACCCAAGAGAGTAAAATGTATGTGCATGCAGACTTTCCTCACACAGCACAGAACAATCAATATAGGAAAAATACATCCCAGTAGTGCTGTCTATCCATCTGCTACAGAATCTTACATTGTAGAACAGCTGAGAGGGAAACCCGAGAACAGTGATAGGGTGATATGACATACAGGAGCACTTACTCAGAGGCCTGGATCTAAACAGACTAGGCTCCAAAGCACTTGAGGAAGTAGACTGTAGTACATCCCTGCTAACTGAACTCTGAAGAATGTCTTCACTAGGACTGAGAACTGGCTAGAACTTGGCTAGAACTGAGCTTCCTGACCTATTCTGATTTACCCCAGAAACTTTAAAATTGCAATTAGGATTTCCCTGGTGGTCCAGTAATTAAAATTCCATTAGTCACATGCTGCCAATGCAAGGGATACTGGATTAGATCCCACGGGCCATGTGGTGCAGCCAAAAAAGAGTTTAAAAAAAAAAAAGGAATAAAAACGTAGTAAAATGTGCCTCGTCTAACAGGACCACTATCAACTACAGAAAGCTGAGGATTTTTTCAAGGTACTCCTGAAACCTGATTGGAATCATATGAGCCTTTCAGGAAAAAAAAGAGATCAAGACAGGAGTACATGATGAGTAGCTCTTTATTCTGATTTATTCCTTCCCACTCATCTTAAATGAAATACCACGACCAAGGCCACTCACTCTGACAATGCATATTCCCAACAAGCCACTGCAAATCTTCTCCACATCTGGCAACAGGGTCTCCAACCAGAGAGTATCCTTCTTTGCAAGTATACATTATGTTTTTCCCAACAGGAAATGTGGCACCTTCATCCTAAATAGAAATAAAAGATGGAGAGAGGAAGAATACATCTCTTTTGCATTAATAAATTGTTTCTTTAGATATATTCAGCCTAAAAACCATGACTTCTGTAATCATTAGGCAAACTACATTCAAATAGCTCACTTTGAAAACTGTCCTTAAAATAATTTTTTCCTGTACAGTCCTAATTAACAACACTGATACCATCATTAATTGAAATAAAGATATTAATGCCACTGTACTATAATTTATTGACTGCTTCCCAAATGAAGCACTGTACTAAGCATTTTATCAAAATTATTTGAATGGATACTGCCCAAGTAACTTCTCTTATACTTTCAGGAAAGTCTGTTATCAGATTTCAGAAATGTCTTTGTCAGTCAACTCTTCCTAGTGAGGTGTTATGGGCTGTCCACTGGCAATCACACCCAACAAAAGCCATTATGAACACGGAGAAATGTTTACATCGTATCAACATGTTCATGGAAGTCTGCATTTCCCACTGACGACTTTTAAGAGAAGCATAAGGTTGCTCTTCGCCCACCACCCTCCCGTGCCCCGTCACGTTGCTGGAGCTGGGTCAGATTTGAGGACATGTCATTAGCCCATAATGCCAAGAGGTAAGATTTCATGGTGAAGCAAGGAAGAATCTGAAGTCTGAGCCTTTAGGGAGTCATCATGCTTGTTTGGTTTCTCTATTGGTGCCTTTCTTTATCCTTTTAGTTCTCTGCTACTCAAGGGGGTGGTAAAGAAAATCGGCCTGGAAGAGGACTTGCAGCTGGAACAGCTCTGCTGTGGGCATTAGAACAAAATTCTATGGAGCCTGCTTCTCAAAGTCCTGCTCATCCTGATCCATTCTGGCTCCATTACGGGAGTTGATAGGAAACACAGCACCCAGATTGGCATCGAGATTTGCAGAAAATGGGGAAAGATATTTAATCTGCTTTGGTTCTAGCCCCTTCCTCTTTCTTGCAGAAGGGACCTCTGTATGAGAAAGTCTAACTCAACAGTGTCTAAACCTGGCCGTCTCTGTCAGAATCACTAGCAGCAATTTTAAAACAAAGAAAAAAGATTCTCAGGCTCTACCCCAAACTTACAAAATGAGGGGTGTTGGGGGGAGAAGAAAGGTCAAGTAATAATCTATTGTTCAGTTCCCTGGGTGCCTGTGAGGTAGCCAGTCCACAGGACAGTGTTTAGAACCTCCAGTTCTTTACAGGTCACCCATGCACTGCAGCTGAAGACAGCACACACCTCTGAATAGTACCTACGTCTGGGGACATTTCAGCAGACACTCAGTGAGTATATGTTCAAGGGCCTGGCATTTGAGAGACAGAAACTGCCATGGACCAAGCATGGCTGGTGGCGTTGAGAAAATCCTGATGAACAGCAACTCCTTTGTGAGCACAGAGACACTTACTGGGGTTTGGAGCCAAAGTTTCATCATAACAAGGAGTGAGAAGAGCATGAATTAATATGGTCCCAAAGGCAAGAAAGTTCTCCCGAATGACAGTGGCAGATGACTCGTGTTCCTTCCTGAACAAGAAAATTGCTCAAAGTACCATGACCCATATCTCGCCAGACACTGGCTAAATGTCACACTGGCTAAATGTCTCACTGGCTCCTAGAATAAATAGAATGCTTCACCCCAGCCCTGGTAGTCATGAAAAACTTTAAGCGACTCCTTTCAATGGAAAAAATACGGAACGTTCTCTATATTGAAAACCTTGCTTATAGATTCCTACTTTCATGTTCAGAATGGAAATGTTTAGCAGCCCTCTGGCATGATTACATTTCTAATTCATTGGGTGGTGATATTGATTTCCCTTACCATAGGAGATACACTGCCTTCTGCAGAATTCTAATCACTTTGGGCCAAAGAAGAAAAATCACAAACTAAAACCTGATTAAAAACTGAAAGGCACACATAAAATGCTTTTTAGCACTGCTTCATCACAGGAGGAGGAAGTAGATTATGAACATCAGTAGAGAGCTAGAACTCAGAGCAAAGAGGATATGTAAAGAAAAAAATCTCTTTCATAACCAACTTGAACAAATCCGTCTTTCAAGGCAGGAGGTGATGAACAGAATTTTGTTGGAACCAAAGACAAGGGAAAACAATGTGGCTCGAGCAATCTGAAAAGAAAAGGAAATAAAACATAATTAATGTGATGGATTTGCTACTGTTAATAAAAATTTTACACTACAGTGAATTTTTCATTTGCATCTGAAGGGACTCCATCATGTGATGTGATGTTTTTGCCATTCTCAGAACCAAACATCTGATCACATCCACGACACAAACACAAACTTGAGCTTCCAAAAGATAACAACCAGGTCAGTAGTGCAGAAAATAAGCATAAAGAAAAGAAAAAGAAGTAAAAGTGTTTGGACAACACACATCCTTATATGACTTCTAGAGGACAACCATCTAACACTACTTTTTCTCCTACTGTCTGTCTCTTAAATACGTTAAACACAGAATTAATTCTCTATTGAAAATAAGGTAATTCAAGTTCGTAATCCTGGAAGAGAGATAACACAAAATAACCACTTTTGACGGAGGGCTCTCTATATGCTAAGCACCATGGCAGATGCTCTACAAATGTGCCTCAGCTCAATTCACATGCACAGTAACCCCCTGAGATATGTGGGAAAAGTCTCAGAAAGTTTGAGTAACTTGTCCAAGGTTATAGAGGAAAAAATACCAGGACTAGACTCAAATCTAGTCAGTTGCTGTTGTTCAATCGCTCAGTCATGTCAGACTCTCTGCAACCCCACGGACTGTAGCATGCCAAGCTTCCCTGTCCTTCACCATCTCCCGAGGTTTGCTCAAACTCATGCCCATTGATGCCATGCACC
This sequence comes from Bos indicus x Bos taurus, assembly GCF_003369695.1. Classification (NCBI taxonomy): domain Eukaryota; kingdom Metazoa; phylum Chordata; class Mammalia; order Artiodactyla; family Bovidae; genus Bos; species Bos indicus x Bos taurus. The sequence continues at coordinate 33,346,796 of NC_040095.1, forward strand.
CCCCTCAGCCTCTGTAGGCTCCTTAAACTTATGCTCTTTCTACCTCTCACGAGGCAATCTCTAGCGGGGCTCAAAATAATTGAATTCAAGCTGGTCCCTGTGGGGCTCCCAGGCAGGGAGGCCTATTTTTGTCCCCTGATTCTTATAGGCAAGACTCCAGCCTCCATGACCTTCCTTAAGGGCAGATTTAAATAGTTGCTCATCAAGGGAGAAGCAACCAAGAAAACAGCTGAGGTAAGACTAAGGAGACCCATCAGCTGAGATGAAGAGAGTGCAAGCCAAGTACACACCCTGATCTTGTCAGAGACCCCACCCTTGGACGTTTGTTATAAAACCCCCTCAGCAGATCCTCTGGGCTTGGGACACACAGTTTCTTGAGGCAGAAGCCTGCTATGTCCTCCTTTGCCTGGCACAGTAATAAAGCTATCCTCTTCTACTTCACCCAAAACACTGTCTGCAAGATTTAATTCAGCACTGGCACAGAGAGGCCGAGCTTTCGGCATCATGATCATGGTAACGGTGACAGCCATCATTAGGCAATGATTATCAGTGGTGCCTCTGAGGTCACTCTTTCACCAATATTAACTCCACTCCAGGAACATGAAATCTGAAGGGAAGCCTTACAAATAGCCTCTGAATGTCACCTCCTTCTGAGCTGAGTTCCTTATATTCTTGCAACAACTGAGGAAACTCAGAAATGTGACTCAGTAAGCATAGTTTTCCTTTTTGTACTAAGGAGGAAGAGGATATTTTCTCTCTTCTGAGCACCAAGAAGAGAGAATTCTCTCAGAGCTTCCTTAGGAGGCTCCTGTCCATCCAGCTTTATGTCTGCGGGCGAGGAAACACACCCACTGGGGCCAAGGCTCCCTCAGAGACCCTCGTCTTTCCAGAAATCTGTGCCCTGAATGCAGCTTTCTCCTCCTTCCAGATTTCATGTTTGCCAGCTGACTTCCCAGGTGGCACTAGTGGTAAAGAACCCGCCTGCCAATGCAGGAGATGTAAGAGGTGCAGGTTCAATCCCTGGGTCGGGAAGATCCCCTGGAGGAGGACATGGCCACACACTCCAGTATTCTTGCTGGAGGCACCCAAGACTTAGGAATAAGGCATCCCATCTCCCTATGCTAATACCACACACCCAAGCATCTTACATTTCGTCAACTCACGTGACCTTCGAATTATCTTTGTAGAATGTTTGCTAATCCCTGATCAGAAAAGGTTAATAAAGACGGTGTTAAAGAATGGGGTGTGCCATAAAGAATTCCAACCCAGGGGAACAATTCAGCAATGAAGTATTTTTAAAGATAGCTTTTGCGAGATCCTGACCAATAGGAAGTCGGTATCAGACAACTGGGTTAATCAGTGAAGATGTTAACCATCTCAAATACGTGCCTGATGCTTTGTCCAAAGAAAATAAAGAAGAGGGGTGGTAAAGCTGAAAATAATACAACTGTTATTGACAGCCTACTTTGTGCCTGGCACTGTACTCATTACTTTGTGTTCTTAACCTCATTTAATTCTGACAACTTTCTGTTATCACTGTATCTACTATTTTTATCCTAATTTTAGGGGTGTGCAGTTAACTTGCTCAAGGTCTCAGAGCAGGCAGGTGGCAGATCTGCTTGATGCCAAAGCTGCTGCTCACATCCACTGAGCCAGACCACCTCCCAGTTCCGCAGCCTTTTGTAACAGCTGCTTCAGGAAAACCTGAAGCACACATGAGGGCTTCCCAGGTGATGTTAGTGGTAAAGAGCCCAACTACCAATGCAGGAGAAGCAAGAGATACAGGTTCAGTCCCTGGGTCTGGACGATCCCCTGGAGTAGGAAACACAACCCACTCCAGTATTCTTGCCTGGAGAATCCCCATGGACAGAGGGCTACAGTCCATAAGGTTGCAAAGAGTCAGACACAACTGAGCGACTTTAGCACGTCCAGATCAAAGAACAGAGGAATGTCATCTAGAGTCAAGGCACTCTCAGTGATTCTTACTTGCCACATGCCTCTCCCATTCAGCTGACCCCAGTGCTAAAAACCAAGCACTCCCTGATAAAATCATCACATAGGGTTTAAATGTTTCAATAGCAGCCATAATGTATTCCATGCGTCTGCAGAGGGCATTGAGTTTTATGTAATTGCCAGGAGGTCTGGACTCCATTACCGCAAATGCTCCAGCTCCTCGTCTTCGCATTGCCTGGTTTCTGAGGTTTCGCCAATGCAGGATTTCCCACCCGCACTGGGAGACGGGTTATTGCATTGTCGGCTTCTTGTTTTCTTCCCTTGAACACAGGGACCCCAAGAGGACCAGCAGTTCCACCCTCCATCCACCCCTCCTGCAAATAAAGAGAGATTTTTTGGAGAGCACTTGGAGAGAAAGATTTCTGTGCTTAATACTAAGCTTTCTGCTAAGTGGTGATTGAGGGAGGGGACAATCCGGAGTGCACTCCCTTCACTCTGTTCACTGAGGTCTTGCACAATGCCCAGACTGTCCCTGCACACTGACTAGGACTGTCCATATTAAGACTGCATTAACAACTTTCTTGCAAAAATATCTTAAATTTGTGTATTATTTTACATTTTCAAAGCACTTCCACATGCATTTTTTCATTCATTTAGTTCTCACAAGAATTAATGGAGGTGGCCAAGAGGTCTGTTAAAATTTTCATTTGATAGGCATGGAACCCAAAACCAAATGGTTAAATGCTATGTCCAGTGCTGTACTGTCAGCCGAGTGCCACATCCTGACTGTAACTCGGTCTTACAGCTGAATCCAGGCTCTTTTTTTTTTTATCACCTCACAGTCTCTCAATAAAGGCACACAAGGTCCTATTGTTAAAACAGTGATTGGGCCTCAGAAGAACATAGTCTATTGGGTATCCAGGGTTGGAGCTGTATAACATGAGGAAATATGCAAGTAGGAGAAATGTGTCTACCTCCTGTCAGCATCCTTCTTAAACTGCAGGTACCTCCTCACTCACCCTGGCCACCTTCCACCTCAGGGCTGGTTCCTGTCTCATAGTTTTTAGTATTTTTCCCATCATGTTCCTTGGGGCAGGTAAGAGAGAATTTGAAACATATACTAAGAAATTTGCTTTCCAAGTTAGAAACTAATCTCAGGAACCACTCCCTCAAAGCATTATTTTCTGCTAATAGAAGAGGGTGTTTACTGCTCCTTAGCTATTTCTACTGGAGAAGGCAATGACACCCCACTCCAGAACTCTTTTGCCTGGAGGATCCCATGGATGGAGGAGCCTGGTGGGCTGCAGTCCATGGGGTCGCTGGGAGTCGGACACGACTGAGCGACTTCACTTTCACTTTTCACTTTCATGCATTGGAGAAGGAGATGGAAACCCACTCCAGTGTTCTTGCCTGGAGAGTCCCAGGGACGGGGGAGCCTGGTGGGCTGCCGTCTATGGGGTCACACAGAATTGGACTGTGCAGCAGCAGCAGGAGCAGCTATTTCTGCTGCGTGACCTACATCCCTCTTCTTCCCCTCTCTTCCCCAACACTCACTCCTCAGTATTGTGCACACCGAAACTAAAATAATTTGTATAATAATTTTACCCAATCTTCCTTACTCTTTCTTCCACAATTAGAAATTGAGTTGTGTGTATGTGTGTGCTTAGTCACTCAGTCATGTCCGACTCTTTGTGACCCCATGGGCTGTAGCCCACCAGTCTCCTCAGTCCATGGGGATTCTGCAGGCAAGAATACTGGAGTCGGTTGCCATGCCCTCATCCAGGGGATCTTCTCAACCCAGAGATCGAGCCCAGTCTTCCGCATTCCAGGCAGATTGTTTACCATCTGAGCCATCGGTATTAATAGTAGGTAATAAGAGCTTGATGTTTTATGATTGCTACTCCATTCCTCACCAGCAGGCGGAGCTTCCAGTTTAGCTGCTGCTGCTGCTAAGTCACTTCAGTCGTGTCCGACTCTATGCAACCCCATGGACAGCAGCCCACCAGGCTCCCCCGTCCCTGGTATTCTCCAGGCAATAACACTGGAGTGGGTTGCCATTTCCTTCTCCAATGCATGAAAGTGAAAAGTCAAAGTGAAGTCGCTCAGTCGTGTCCGACCCTCAGCGACCCCATGGACTGCAGCCTTCTAGGCTCCTCCATCCACGGGATTTTCCAGGCAAGAGTACTGGAGTGGTCCAGTTTAGCAAACAGCTGTAAATCAACCCTTCAAAGGAATGAATGACAGAGGTGGTATTTTAATTTATCAGGACTGGTCACTTGGGAAGATATTAGGAGGCAAAGATGCTTTCTTGATGTTTGTCTATAAGCAACCATGGTTTAGTCATCTATTCATTCATTTATCAAACATTTATTTATTAAGTCACTTAATGAATCAAGCCCTATGTCAGGCTCCAGGAATAAAGGAAGCAAACAGTTCTGACCTTAAGAAATGAGTTTCGAGATGAAAGAGCCACATAAATAAATATAAAAACAAATATACACAAATCGTCTCATACTTTGCCTACTCATAAAGTCAACTTCATGTGCTAAATACTTAAAGCACCAAAAGCTCTGTTGAGTACACAGCTGTTGTTCAACAAATATTTGTGAATGAATGATTAATTGATGGGACATAATGGAAAATAAAAACAGTAGTGTTTCCAAAGGCTTGCCACCAGAAAGGTTGGTCAGTGCAGACGAAAGCTCTGTAGACCTAAGTTAAGACAAAACTTTACTGAGATGACCATGGAAGGATGGAACATGTTTCAGGCAATAAATCTATTCTAATGGAGAGTGGAGGACTGGAGGCAGGTCTGTTATTTCAGCGGCTTCCCTGGTGGCTCAGATGGTAAAGAATCTGCCTGCAATGCAGAAGACCCGGGTTCATTCCCTGGGTCAGGAAGATCCCCTGGAGAAGGGAATTGGCAAGCCACTCCAGTATTCTTGCCTGGAGAATCCCATGGACAGAGGAGCCCGGCAGGCTACAGTCCACGGGATCACAAAGAATCAGACACAACTGAAGCAACTGACACTTTCTGTTAGTTCAGATGGGGAAATCAGGGAGACAGCGAAGGGCCCTGACCCCCGCAGCTACAGTCTGGAGGTGGAGTAGAGAGGGAGAGTCAGATTCAAAGCCTGATGAGACTTTGCCCTATATCCATACATGAAGAAGCACAGTCTCAGAGGCCAGAGGGAAAGTGGCCACCATAAATGCAGCACACTGACCTGCTTGGTCCCCTAAGAGGACGCCTTGCTCACACGCCACACCAGACGTTTTCGGTTTGCAGTAGCACTGACACTGGCTTCCCTGAACAGTGGCCATGCCACCATTGTGACAAGGCCGGCAATGGCAGGGGTCAAATTCATCCAGGTACTCCTCGATGGCCCGTTTCAGGTAGAGCTTTTTCACAGAGGCACAGGGTACTTCCTTGACCAGTTCATACAAAGGCGTTAGCTACACAGATAAAGACATCACATGGTCAGTAATCAGAGTTCTAGTAAGAATATTTTCCTTTCAGCATTTTGGCTCAACCCCATTAAAATAAAATCAAAAGCCACTTATCTTCATTCCAACTATTTCTTTTTCAAATAAAAAAAGAAAGCAACCCACTTTCTTTACAAGACAAATCTAGGGAAAACTAGGAATATTATTTGCATTTTGTGTGAATGCATAAATTTTTTAAAACCAATAGGACCTTCATTTTCTAGTTATTAAAAGATAATTTTGAAGACCACACATTTCCACCCTTGCAAGATTCAGGTTCTCTTCAAGGTGATGTGCCACATATGTTGTAGACTATGCATTTCTTAACAAGTTAACATGTATAAATCTGAAGCTGTTTTTACTGGTGCCTGTCTTTTTTTTTTTTAATGAGTGTCACAGATCAAGTTTTTGTGTGTTGTGTTCCTAACACCATTTTCCCCATAAGCCCTGTGGTCTTTATTGCACAGTTTTGCCTAACTCTCTGATTTTTAGGAACACATATGTTGTGTTATACAAGAACTGACTGTACCAATAAAACATCCTAAAATTCTGCCAGCCAAATTGATTCTATCTTTTTAGAATTAACCTGCATGACTCCAGGAACCGATAAACCATGGGCACAGGAAGACAAATGATCTGACAAATGTAATACTAGACAAGCCTAAGTACCTTCCTATTGAAAGAATCTATAACTCCTCTGAATCAGGGACCAGGAAGGCATAACCCAATTTAGGTCAAATGCTAGAAATGCAAATGTTAGCATTAATTTCTCTTGGGATTTACAGGACATTTAACCTTTACAACTGAAATATGGACATACAAGATAATGAACCTTCTGTTTCCTATTATGTATGCATTCATTTCACTATACAAACCATAATTGGGATACAGAAAACGCTAATTACAGCCTTCTCTGTTTAAGCACCTTGATTTAATCTCACTTTCCCAGTGCAAATAAACATGACTGCTTTCTGATGCTTTCTTCTTCCTTTTTTTTTTTTTTTTTTTAATGTTTTTTATTGGAGTACAGCTGATTAACAATGTTGTAACAGTTTCAGATGCACAGCAAAGGGACTCAGCCATATATAAACATGTTTCCATTCTCCCCCAAACTCCCCTCCAATCCAGGCCGCCACCTAGCGCTGAACATCACATACCTTTTGTTTTATGACTTCAGGAAGATCAGGTACAGATCCTGCCCACTGAGAATATCGCCGTTTGTTTCCAGCAGGATTGTTCAGATCCAGGTAACTAAGGCCAGCCAAGAAGCCAGAATGTCCTCCTCTGACAAATGGGACCCCTCGCAACAAATTGCCCTCATTTTCTACTCAAGGAAAAATCAAATAAGTTCAGATGTACAAATGAAATGAGAATGAGAAAATGAAATTGAAAGTCTATCAAGTATTTTAACACAATCCATTTAATTGTATGACGTTCTGGGAAAGGAAAAACTATGGAGACAGTAAAAATACCTGTGGTTGCCAAGTAGGAGGGATTTTTAGTGGATTTTTAAGATCTTTAAGGGACTTCTAGAGCAGTGAAATTGCTGTATATGAAACTATAATGGATTGTTGTTGAGTTGCTAAGTCATGTCTGACTCTTTCGATCCCATGGACTGCAGCCCGTCAGTCTCCTCTGTTCATGGGATTTCCCAGGCAAATATACTGAAGTGGGTTGCCATTTCCTACTCCAGGGGATCTTCCCAATCCAGGGTTGGAACCTATATCTCCTGCATTGGCCGGCAGATTGTTTACCACTGAGTCATCAGGGAAGCCCACTATAATGTTTACATGTCATTATGTATTTGTCCGAACCCACTGAATACACAGAACCCTCATGTAAACTATGGACTCTGAGTGATTATTCTGTGTCAGTATGGGTTCATCAATTGTAACAAATGGACCACTGTGGCCTGGATCTTGATAGTGGAGGAGGCTGTGCCCGTGGTTGGGGATATAGGGATTCTCTGTACTTTTTGCTCAATCACTTAGTGAACCTAAAATTACTCTAAAAACAGTATCTATTAAGAGAGAAAATAAAACAGACACAATCATTACCTAACAGTAGATGATTATTAAGAGATTATTACTCATATTCTTAATGTTCTTAGTGTAATAAGAATATTTGGGAGAGGGAGGTGGGGGATGATTTGGGAGAATGGCATTGAAACATGTATAATATCATATAAGAAACGAATCGCCAGTCCAGGTTTGATGCAGGATACAGGATGTTTGGGGCTGGTGCACTGGGATGACCCAGAGGGATGGTATGGAGAGGGAGGTGGGAGCGGGGTTCAGGACTGGGAACACGTGTACACCCGTGGCGGATTCATGTTGATGTATGGCAAAACCAATACAATATTATAAAGTAATTAGCCTCTAATTAAAATAAATAAATTCTAAAAAATAATAAATAAATTAGCATATTTTTTTAAAAAAGAATATTTGTTATACAGGCGACTGTCTTGCTTCTTAGAAAATACATGTATATACTTAGGGATGAAACATTATGCTGTTTGAAACTTCCAAGTGATTCAGCAAATATTACAAATATTTTAAATACATATTTTTGTATTGCTAAACAGTCAACATTATAAATACTATATGTAGATATATATGTAAATATATCAAAATAATAATTATTACATATAAGGGATGGGTACATGGGTATTTATTACTATTTTCTTTCAACATTTCTGTATGTTAGAAATTTTTCACAAGAAAATGTCAGGAGGGAAAGTTCATTGCATCTGGACTACTATAGTAAACAAAATGCTTTTAATTAACAGGCATACATTAACACATAAAAAGTGTTTTTAAAAACTCAAATACTAATCAAATCCCTTTTTTTTCATATCTGTGCCTTATAATTTCAGAAATATTTTCATCTCCATGTGTAGCTGATTCTACACTGATCATGACTGGAAATTCCTAACTTGCTAATCAGAGCTTGATTTTCATTTCCTTTTTTTAATCAAATTTTATAATTTCATCCAATTTTACAAATTTAAAAATTACATTTTTATAATCAGAATATTAAGAAATATTAAGTCTCATAATTTTAATAAAAATACCCGTGTGTCCTCATCTTGTTACATCTTTAATATGCAAATAGAACCACTTTTAAAGCAGTGTATTGCTAAGTTCAGTCCCTGAACTCCCAGAATCACCTGAACGACTGCAGATTTCTGATATCAGATGGATTTCTAGAAGGAAATAGCTGGGAGAAAAGCCGTGGACTGAGCAGCTGAACAGGCTAACCAGGTAATCCTCATGCACACCAAAGTCTGCGAATTACCACCTTAACTGATAAGCTTGTTTACAAAATACAGAGTCTGAGAAATCAGCTTTCATATTTATTTTTAAGCCTGTAGCCTCTCTCTCTACGCCTCAGTAAGCTTTCTGCTCAGCTGGCCCTCTTCCCCTAGACAACAGCCCAGGACAACAGCGAAGGATCCAGACTATGAAGCCAGACATTGGAATCTCAAGCCTGACACCAACTGCAGTCTTAGGCTGTGGCTCTCTGTGGCTCAGTGCCTTGTCGGTAAAATGGAAATATGGAATAATAACCAGCTCTTAGGTGGGAGTATATTGGCTAATTCTTGTAAATCACTTAAAATGGTGCTGGGCACATTGTAAGTGCTACCTGTTTGTTAAGCCCGAAAGAAAAAATAACACAAAATAACATTGATGAGCCACTTCTAATCACCAACCCAGCTGATAGCTGATGTCAACACCTTTTCAAAGCTCCACTTCCATTTCTATTTCCAGATCATTGGATTTCCACATTATTCAACTACTTGTCCTTCTCCTTTGTCCCGTCAGCTCTAAGAAGACAGCCTCTTTTCTAGCGTGTTCACTGCTACCTCACTAGTGCCTAGAACAATTTCTTCAGACACTATAGGTTCCATAAATAGTTGATGAATACAGTAAGTAAATGAAGAATTAAAGCCTGGCTTAACAGTGTCTCCCTCCTCCTTGCATTTATCCGCTAAAGAATCCTCACTTCCCTGATGAGGACCTTAGCACCTGCATCAGTCTTCTCCTTCATCCCAATTTCTGCCATCATCCCAAGAGAACTTGAGCCCCAGTATCACTCCATGGCCTTACACATTTCACGGCACAGTCTCATTTACATCCCTACACACTAAAAATCTCTTCATCTTAGGCAATTAAGTCTTAATCACCAAATCCAATAAAGAATCTTCAGACGTTCTTACTTAACTTCACTCTAGCACTTCTCGCTATCAGCTTCTTCTCCTCTACCTTCCCTTTTACTCGTCTCTTCTGGTTTTTATCCTATCAGATTATTCCCTTTCAATCCTTCTTGTTTCACTACAACTTTATATTTGTCATCTTTCATTTATTTGCTCCCTGTACTGAATCCTTTAACAGCATCCCTCACCATCAGGATGAAACCCAAACTCCCTGACACAGTGTCTAGACAGTCTAAATCAGCTTACCCTTCCAGTTCCTTTCTCAGTCACTCAAAGACTAACACACCACCTCCCCTACTCTACCATCACCATCACCACCACCACCATGCACCAAAATCTTTGCCTGCACTGAGCATCCATGTTAGAGAGTGAAACTGAAGCTTCCCCTCTTGGTGTCCTTTTTCTAGACTGGTTTGCCAACCATCCTCACAGGAGACAGTGGTGGTGTACATGGAGGACATAGTTACAGAGCACAGGACATACCCAGTGAACCTTCTGCTCTGCACGATGGATGGATGCATGGATGCAGATGGATGTCCATGACATCCGACGGAGAGATCACAGGTAAAATAGCCAAGTATTTGAAAAACGCAAAATAGAACGCCTGCTGAAATGTCAAAGTCCCTTGGAGACCACGAATTAACCATAAGGGGATAAACTTGTAATGAAAATTACCCCCTTCTCATTTACCTGAAACTGATTTTAAGACCTCTTCCATCGTTGTGCATTTTTGTTTTGATGATGTAAACAAAAACTGGAAATGTGAGGAAGCACATTTCCTCTTGTCCTCTGAATGGAAATCTGGAGGGAAAAATTTTAAACGTGCTTAGTTTCCACATTTGCTGAAAATCTTCTTTGAGATGCCAGGTGTGAGAGTGGGAGAAGAGATTGTTTCCTACCACTGTGGCCATATAATCAAAAATGTTATGATGTGTATATTTTCAAGTGCTCTAGAAGGATCAAAGGTCAGAAAAAGCAATATTTGATCTTTGTTATAAACAAAATAAGATACATGCATATATTTAGGGATAAAGCATCAAGTGTCTGTCTCACTTTCAAATGATTCAGCTGATATTGGCTTCTAATATCTTTAACCAGAGGGTGGAGTTACATGGATGATTTCTATATGAAACAGTGGAGGGAACTAAAATTGAACACCCCAAAGTTTGATATCTTTCACCCAACAACAGTCAGCTTCTCAGGCACAAGGCAAATAAGTAAAAGTTAATATGCAATGGCCTCCAGCCCACCTACTGGAGACACCAAAAACTGGGTTCTGGTTCTATAGTAATTAATTCCTAAAACCCTAGTTCTAGTGCCTCAGTGTCTCCATCTTTAACAGCTCTGGTTTCTACATTTTCTTCCAATGACATCTTAGTTGGTTATAATTTCTACTCATTATCAATTGGAATTTTGCCAATGTAATTTTAAAAAAGAGGATAGAAAATAATAAAGAGTAGAAATACATTTTAATATAATTTTACTAACAATATTATAATAAACTCAATATTTCTTAAAGAACACTTGTATGTATCATATCCCAGGAGCCTTGATTAATTTCAATTAAAACTTTGGGGAAGAACAGAAACTGCTCAAGTAAAATTTTTACTCAAAATTTTTACGAACTCAGAAGTCTTTTTTAAAAATCCTCTTCATTTCTTTTAAGATTTAAAGAAAAAAAACATGATCATGAAACTGAGTTTAGATCAAGCCATTTTCTGGATTAATTTCCCAAAGAAATATTGCCTCTGTTGTTGCTACAAAAACCTATACTTGTGCATTCATTTCCAACCTATTGAGGTTGGAAATGTTCACATTCTAATTGAACCATAATTGGTAAAAAAAAAAAAAAAAAATATTAAGCCCAAGGGGGGAAAATAGTCAATGGAAACAGAAAATATTGTGGTTTACCCGCAAGAGAAGGCTATATTCCTCCTCTGAATCTCATCTGAAAAGTCTTACTCTCCTCCAAAGTGGTAAGAAAGTCTTGACTGAAGAGGTGAACTGGGATAGAGAAGCAAGGGTGGCCGTGAGCTTCAGGACAAAACTGGGAAGAAGTTTGGACTTGGCCCATAAATAAGCCAGGGCCGAAAGGTCTTTGGAGAGGAAGAGTGGATCCTAAGACTCACATGCTCCTCCAACATGGCAGTAGCTGGTGGGGAACATCCTCTCACCGTGGAATCAACCAACATGAACTCAGTAGCGTGCCCAGTTTCTAACAAGAATCAGGCAATTCCAGCAGCAACATAACATAAGGATAAAGCTAAGCTGATGCTGGAGCCAGCTAGACCTCCTTACAATCTGTATGCCTTGAGATGGGTCTCTTCACAGCACTGAGTCTGCATTTCTCAGTCTGTGGGGCAGGAGCCATAATGGGCATATCACTGGGTAACAGTGAGGATCATTGCTGACATAGACAACTCACCTGTTGAGAAGGAATCAATAAATTTAAGCTACTGTTACAAGTCTTAGGTAGTGAGCAAACGTGATATTCAGAGCAAATTTGTTTTTAAAGGCATGGGAGTGGTAAAGAACAGAGGCAAATAAAAAAAAATACTTTATTGAAACATTTTGATTTCTGCAATATTAGTAAAATCCTCATCCATTTTCCTCAAGGAATATTACTTAATCTGAGAAATGGGGAGATCAAAAAGTATTATAAAAATCTAATCAACACCCTCTAGTTATCTCTAATGACTTAACTTTCATTTCAGGATACTATCCAAAAGAGTAGGCAAGCTTTTTCTTAAGGCCTGGAAGATTTTGTGTAGAGTATAATGGATTCATACAATTTTGGATTCCTTTGCAATTAACCTCTATTTGTCATATTTTAAAGCTCTAAAGTTTAACTACAGGTTATTCCCCCATTAAAATCCTTGCAATGCTTATATATAGCAATGTTTTTAATTACCAAATTTTTTGACTTTTTCTGAGTCCATATGAAAGATAACTTTGTATTCTCCTCCTAAGGACCCAGACTGAAGATAATGCGTCCCATACTGGTCAATCAATCTTCGGTAGGCACTGTAGTCATACAGAGAGGGAAGGTAAGAGAGTTCCTTCCAGAATGACTCAGCCAGTTGTAAAAATTCCGGATTGTTATTGATAAACTGAGCCACTTCAACAGTGTTCTGAAGAACCAACAATTGATAACTCTATAGGAATAAGAAAGAGTAAAAGGCATTTTAGGTTGAAGATTAAAAGACAACAGAAATAGTTTCTGGTCCAATGTCTCCATCAACAGTCACCTACATTAATGCAGACTTTATGAATTTTTTTTTTTTTTGATGCATAACGAGGTCTCTTCTGAGCCCACCCACTTGAAGCAATCTAAGGAATTTTTGGAATCTCAAACAGGAATAACATCTGAGTGATGACTTCATAACTTGTTTTATAGCTAACTTTTAAAACCCCAAGACAAAATTGTTATGCCCTCCTCAACTAGCAAAAAGGAATCAGCATCATTAACTACTAAATAATCTCACAAATAGGGATATAATGTCCTTAGAGTCCACATCTTGACAATGACTTATCAGTAGGGTGATCTAATTTATCTTTCATACTGGGGTATTTACAGGGTAAGCCACTTAATAATGAGATCTTTTAAACCCTTCCTAGGCATCTTTTCATGATATCCAAGACAGAGTTAACTTACACTAAATTCTCACTTATATGAATAATATAATATGAATATGATAAATGTTTTTACACTCATATTTCCAGTTAGTCATAAAACAAATAATATCTATATTCCTTTATACCTTACTTATGTGATTTATTTATCAAGTTACTGACTTTAAGAATGAGATGAATTATGCATATAATGAATGATAATCAGCCTGAAAAATACTTCACCACTAAGTATGTATCAATTAGTATAATTCATCCCAACTCTTCAGGTTGCCCATGATGAAAGTCTTAGTATCTCAAAACAACAGAATATCTAAAGTTAAGTCTTTTAACTCCTCAGATGAAAATGTTGGTCTCTCCAAAGTAATAAGGTATTTTAACATCTTTTATTGTAATACAGCTTATTTGAAAAACTCTAGTATTAGTGTTTCAGAAGCACATCTTCATTGGATTTTTGAAATAGTATATAACACCTATAGTACCATCAGTAATCATGAATTAGAAATTTAGGCTAGTTTTAACTAGAAGATTTTAAAGTTATAAGTATTTTTTGGATTTTTAAATAAGAACAAATAATGAGAAAATAAAAAGTGTAAATAAATACAATATGAAAGAGAATTAACAAGACAAAAGCTATACCTTTTAAAGAAGTATATTGGATTATCTCTTTGAAGAAGATACTATGCCCTAATTAAAAAATGATGGCTGATTATTTTGGTAAATACACTTTTGTTAATGTTAGAAATACTTAAACCAGCAAAATATGGAAAAGTTAATGAATATTTCACACTAACCTTTTTCTTAGTGAGTATATTCATATTTGAAGAGTAACCGTGTGAAGAAGATGAAGAACTAAAAAAGAGGAAACGTCCTTTACTAGATGATGAATGTTCTGTTGATGTCTCTTTTACATAAGCCCAGGTACTATTATAAAATTCATTATTAAAATCATTATTTATTTTCACCTATAAAGAAAATGAAAATTTTTGCTGTGAGCAAATTAAGGTCTTAGATGTAACCAAGAATAATTTGTCATGGCTTCCCTGGTGGCACAGAGGGTAAAGAATTTTCTTGCAATGCAGGAGACCTGGGTGTGATTCCTGGATTGGGAAGATCCCCTGGAGAAGGAAATGACAATCCACTCTAGTACTCTGGCCTAGGAAATTTCATGGACAGAGGAACTTGGCAGGCTACACTCCTGGGGTTGTAAAAGTCAGACATGACTTAGTGACTAAACTACAACCACCACACCTTAAATATGTACCATAAAGAAAATGAAAAATTTTGCTATGATCAAATTAAGGCCTTAGATGGAACCAAGAGTCTTTCATCATGGATCCCTTCACATGGATACTTTCTTCACATGATCTTCTCCAAAAGACAAAGCTCTTCATTAATGTAAAACAACAGTGATTCTCACTAAGACGAGGCCTATATGACTGTAAAGAATAGAGTTCATTATAATAATTACTTAGTCCCTTATTATAACAATTAGTGCATTATTAGAATTACTCCTTGTCAACCAGGAGACATAGTACTAATAACAGCAATCCCATGTGATTCACAAAATATGTTTGTGTACAAACATCTTGCATTTTCCTTTAATGCCAGCATTTAGCCCAGAAGTGAGCAAATCACCAGAGTTACACTAACAGAGACCTACAAAGCAGCTGGCTCTTGACTTTTCATCCAATAGAGGGACACAGAGATGCAAACAGGTGATATGAACTAGTTAGATCTCTGGGGCTTTGTTTTTGAAATACTCTATATGATCCGTAGTGGATTTAAATTTCTAATTCTGTTAGACTTAAATAAATGCTAGGGTTGGAATTGTTTTTCCTTTGCTAGATGGTAGAAGAAAAAGCCATCCCAGAAGAATTTTAAAACAGACAACAGGATAGTCACATGTGGCTGAGAAGGGACAGCTCCAGCATTCATGGAGAAGACTATCACTTCTTTATCCTTTATTTTGCCCTAGATCAAGTGTCAAATGAGGCCTGTCAAGTAATATAAATGTTGGAAGCATCCAGTGGAAGGTAAGGTAATGAAGAAGTGAGCATACATCCCATCTAAGAGGGTCTAAACATTCAAACCCATCAGGCAGTCTTGTATGTTACTACAAGTTAGTTCATTGTCTTTATTTTGTGTATATGTTAAAATTTACACATAATTTTATTTTATAGAAAACACCTTTTTTGTAAACAAGGATAAATCAGACCTTATATCTGATTATATTAAGAATTATATCAATTATATAATAAGAATTATATAATATCAATTATATCAATTCTTAATATTAATTGATGCAGCCTTCAATCTCTTCCTTTTTTTTAACTTTTTATTTATTTTATTTTATTTTTAACTTTACAATATTGTATTGGTTTTGCCATGTATCAACATGAATCCGCCACAGGTATACACGTGTGCCCCATCCTGAACCCTCCTCCCTCCTCCCTCCCTGTAGTGTGATCTTAAATTTGCTTCAATTAATACCCTCTTCACTCTGGCTAAGATCTTGAATTCCCCCAGACTGAGTCTTCCTCTGAAATCACAATGCAAACATCCTATACTCCGACTTTTTTACTCTTTCAACTCTCATTCTACTCTTGCCATAGCTTATTATTCAACTTCATAGAAAGAAGCTCTGCAAGTTACTTTCCCTTCTCTTTCCCTATCAGCACCTTCATTTTTTCACTTCCTTCCTGTTGTGGGTAAGCTTCATGGTTCATGACTTCAACCATTCTCATGCCAATGAACCTAACTCTTGCCAATGAGCCTTGTCTAGGTATGTCCTGCCACCATATTTGCCAGGCAGAAACTCAACTCTAGTTCAATCCTCACAGCCAAGCAGCTTAGCACTACTACAGAAAAATCACACAACTATCCATTGGTGATATGATAAGTTCATTCATGATTTCTAATTTCAGGGGAACCCTCAATACATGCCAGCAATCCTAAATCTCTAGCCAATTCTTTCTCCCATTCCCTACAGTATCAGTTTCAAAAGTTCTGCATCCATCTCAACCCCTCACTCTTACAGCCATTTCTTTCACTCTTGGAAGATAACCTTAATCTCATTCTTTACAAATATTCCCTCTGTCAGACAAGAGACTACTCATACTTCTGGCTAACAAATCTACAAACTTATGAACACCTTCACTTCCTTTCTGCACACGTGTTCCTCTTCCTATCTAAGGCTAATTTCTCTGACCTCTTTCTATACTGCATTTCTTCCCACCTCTCCAAAGGACCAATTAAATCGATTACTCCCTGTCTTACAGCTTCAAGTTTTCTTTCTCTACTGGTTCATTTCTATTAACACTTACACATATTCTGGGGCTTCCCAGGTGGTGCTAGTGGTAAAAATCTTGCCTGCCAGTACAGGAGATGTAAGAGGCATGAGTTAGATCCCTGGGTTGGGAAGAGCCCCTGGAGGAAGGCATGGCAACCCGCTGTGGTATTCTTGCCTGGAGAATCCCATGTACAGAGGAGCCTGGCAGACAACAGTCCATGGGGTTGCAAAGAATTGGACACAACTGAAGTGACTTAGCGTGCGCACACACACACACACACTCTAATCCTGCCAAAGTAAAAGGCACTACAATGACTCCAAAGTCACACTCCTGGCCTTCACACCCTATAGTTGTCATCTGCTAAAATAGTAGATGATACAACCTACCTACTTAGGTTATTATAAAGAAAAAATAAGGTACATTTAAAGCACTTGAAACAGTGCTTAGTATACAGAGGGCTCTTAATATATGTGAGCTATTTTTATCATTATTCAAATTATTTTTTTGTTAACAAAGTAGATTTAGAAATCTTGGACAACTAGACATACCTTCAGAGGATGCAGAGGATCAGATAATTAAGCATTAATTAAAATTTCCTTTAGAATATGTTTTCGCTATTAATTTGACAGACATATCTAATCTCTAAATAACAAAGTGAGGTAAATCAAAGACAAATATCACATATCACTTTATGTGAAATCTAAAAAAATGACGCAAATGAACTTGTTTACAAGACAGAAACAGACTCACAGACATAGAAAACAAAACTTATGGCTACCAAAGGAAAGGAGAGGAACGACAAATTAATTGGGGATTGGCAGATATCAGCTACTAAATATTAAGATAGATAAACATCAAAGTCCAACTGTATAGCAGAGAGAACTATATTCAATATTTTGTAATAAACTATAATGGAAAAGAATCTGAAAAGAATATATATACATATATATATATTTAAAGACTCACTTTGCTATACACCAAAAACACGTTTCAAATCAGTTATATTTCAATAAAAATTTTAATATTATGAAGTACATCCAAGACCAAAGCAGGAGGATCCAGAAAGTTGTTTTTTCCACCCTGATCTTTGCTCACTGCCATCTGCAACTCATTACATGCTGAGAATAAACAAGACTGTCTTTCAGCATCTCCCAAGCTGAACTAAGCAGGGTGGCACCTTCCCAAAGTGACCATGGAGCAGGAATGTGCTTGAATTTCAAAGGCTTCCTTGCAGTATGAAAAACATGAGCAAACAGAGAACAAGCATAGCTTCAAAGTAAGTGGACTCCTCGGTAAGAAACGGGGTTTGTCCTGGGTACGCTATCAAGCTGATTTCCAAAACAGAGAGTAGAAGAGAGATTGACCAATTCTGTTTTCTGTTTATTTACTAATGTTTATGCTCCAACAAGCCAAAAGTCATGTTCTACCTGAAGAGGGCTGAATCTGCAGTGGCCCCCAGTCTGTCTGAACTGAGGAGAACATCGACCACCTCTGTATTGGCACCTGGGTTTCGCGCTTGCCTGACTGACTCACTGCCTGCTACTTCCACCTCACTTCCCTCGGGCTGGATTCTCAAAACATCTCTACTCTTCACTCAGTAACAGGCTGTAATTTCCCTCTACCTCTGACAAACATTCCTTCAAATTCAGTGACTGGAAAGGCATTTCAGATGTCAATCCAAAAACCAAGCCACACTGTGAAAAATGAATGGCAGGATTACACTGTTATTAAATTATTTTTCTTCTTCAGAAGTGGCAGGCTTCCAACATGTCTTCCTTCCAACCATGTCAAAAGTCCTCTCCCTTATTATTTCTTCTGTTCTATATGTGTATGTATACACACACGCACACACACACACACTTCTCCCCCTTATAATAATGAAAGAATTATCAACACATTACCCTAGGAATAAGAGGAGAAAAATCTCTCTGCATATACCTACTCACATTCTCCCTTTAGGCCAAAGGATAAATTACAATACATGTTTTTCACCATGTTAGAATCTAGAGTTGAAAAAGCATTTAATACAATACATTGGGAGAGTAAACTGGGCTTCCCTGGTAGATCAGCTGGTAAAGAATATACCTGCAATGCAGGAGACCCCAGTTCAATTCCTGGGTTGGGAAGATCCTCTGGAGAATGGATAGGCTACCCACTCCAGTATTCTTGGGCTTCCCTGGTGGCTCAGATGGTAACGAATCTGCAGTGTGGGAGACCTGTGTTCGATCCCTGGTTGGAAAGATCCCCTGGAGGAGGGCATGGCACCCCACTCCAGTATTCTTGCCTGGAGAATCCCCATGGACAGAGGAGCCTCGTGGGCTACAGTGCATGAGGTCACAAAGAGCAACTAAGCACAGCACAGGGAGAGTAAAATATACTAGAAAAATGAAGGGCTGTGAAGTCTGACATACTGGCGTGTGTACTAAATCACTTCAGCCATGTCCAACTCTGTGCGACCCTATGGGCTGGAGCCCGACAGTCTCCTCTGTCCAAGGGATTCTCCAGGCAAGAATACTGGAGTAGGTTGCCATACCCTCCCCCATGGGATCTTCCCAACCCAGAGAGCAAACCCATGTCCCTTAGATCTCCTGTATTAGCAGGCCGATTCTTTACCACTAGCACCACCTGGGGCGTGCTGGAACTGAGCCCTAAGCCTTACTACTTATTAATTTAGTGACTTAGAGCAAGTCAGTTGAAGTCCTCTGAGCCTTGATTTCTACTTATACAAAACAGTAAAATATTACTTACCTTCCATAGATATTGTGAAGATATTGTGATTAAAATTATACAAATTTCTTAAAATAGTGCGGATGCCACCAGAGATATTCAAAACTTGGTAGCCATGATCATTTTTCAGATATGTTTCACTTTTCATTTTCATGATTCAATAATTTTTAAATGTAACTTAATTCCATTATAAGTTGGAGGTTTGTGGGTTTGCTCCTTATAATCAGAACTGCTTTCTGAAGATGGCTAATTTTGGTAAACTAAAGGCCCTTCCCTCTGAACATTCTAATAGTTTTGCTTTACAAATTTGGGAGTAATCAGTAAGGAGGGTTGAACTGGAAAATTTTGAGTTCTTGGAAGATGAAAGGAAAGGCATGAGAGAGGAAACCTTGGAAAAGAAGAGCAAGAAACAAGTTAAAACAGGATGAGACCAGAAACTTCTTTTTGTTGAGGTTGCGAAAGGACAGACAATTTAAGATGGAAGATCTCAACTGTTTTTGTTGAATGAGTTGGCATTGCTACAGCAGACAATCTCTATGTTCCCTTTAAATCTTCAGGAATTTACCCTAAAGCCATTACGCTTTTGTCTGAGTAGATTTTGTGTGGAAATCAAGGAACAGGATGAGATTAGGTAGTGTGTATAACAGAAACAGCCCGCAAGAAGCAGAGGAGACCTCAAGACCATAAATGAAGTTTAAAAGCCTGGAATACAGATGCTGGCAATGATGTGGAGCACAGGTCACTCTTCCACACTGCTGGTGGGGTATAGACGAACCATATATATATATATATATATCATTTTGGAAACTTTAGACAAATATAACCTATACATAACCTACAAGGCAGCCATTCGAGTTCCAGGTGTTTGCCCTAGAGAAACTCTAGCTCATTGGCATGGAACAACTCATGCACAAGAACATTCAAGGCATTTTCATAAGAAAAAAAAAAAGGAAATAGTAGTAAAAATGCCATCTATATCAGCATGAATAAATTTCAAAACTAACCTTGAGTGAAAGAACGATTCACAGAAGAAAACATACTAGATGATTTATCTGTGTAAGTGGCAAAGAATAAGCATACGGGATAAACATATACAGGAAAACAAGGAAGTGATTAATATCAACACAAAATGTAAGATAGCGTTTACACGGGCTGTACAGGTGGAGAGGATGCAACAGAGAGGGGCAGACGGGAGTTTTTAAGTCACCAGCAATACTCTATTTCTTAAGGTGGGTGCTAGGCATACATGAGTCCTATTTGTGTAATTGTTTTGTTGTCCAGTTGCTAAATCTTATCCAACTCTTTGGAACCCCATGGACTGCAGCACGCCAAGCTTCCCTGTCCTTCACTATCTCCTGGAGTTTGCTCAAACTCATGTCCGTTGAATTGGTGATCCAACCATCTAATCCTCTGTTTTCCCCTTCTCCTCCTGCCTTCAATCTTTCCCAGTATCAGGTTCTTTTCCAATGAGTCAGCTCCTCGCATTAGGTGGCCAAAATATTGGAGCCTCAGTATCAGTCCTTCCAATGAATATTCAAGATTGATTTCCTTTAGTATTGACTGGTTTGATCTTATTAGTTTTCTCCAAACTGCAAGTATATGTTATTCACATGCTTCTGTACATATGAAATATTTCATAATTGCTGCCACCAGGGGGAGACTCTGTGGCCAGCAGAGGCCCCCTTGGCAGTGCTGCTTCCTGACCCGCTGGTCTTCCGGAGTTATTACATTAGTGACATCCTGGAGCGTGTGCTCTGTTTTGGAGGGAATATCCTGAATATTACAGGGAACGTGCTCCTGGCACTCTGAACAGTGGAAGAGAATCCACTGGGTGACATCATTACCCTGGTGGCCAAATGGAGGCTGCAGATACAGAAGTAATTTGGAATCTGCCATATCAGAGCTAAAGATAGTTCCCTGCAGCTAAAGATAATTCCCCCACCAAGGATTGATCTCCCCCCAACCTCCACAGTGAAAGCATGGAGTCCCAACCACTGGACCATCAGAGAATTCCTTATTTTTCATTTTTAAGTAATGTTATATAAGTGGTATCATACAGGATATACTTGTGGGCTACTTTAATTCAGCATAACTTGTAATTCATCCATGTTGTAGTGTGTATAAGTAGCTCATTCCTTTGCATCGCTGGGTAGTATTGTATTGTATGGATGTAATATCTACTCACTTTTGATCTATAATTGGATTGTTGTCAGATTTTAGCTATCACAAATAAAGCTGCTATGAACATCTGTGTAAAAAAAAAATTAAAAATAAATGCATTTTTAACCAAGGCAGTGGTTAGGAAATTATCACAATCAGTTATGACCAGAGTCTTGAGTTTTAACACCCACACAGGGACAGACCATTAGGTTCTGGGAGCGTGGAATTGAAAATGAGACAATAGATATTTCAGCATGAATGACACAAATTAAAAGTATTATTGCCCTGTACCCCAGAGTTAAAGAATATGTGTTAACAAACTAGAGAATATAACATAAAAGAAGTAGACTCACAGATAAGGGAAACAAACTAAAGGGTTACCAGTGGAGGGGGTGGGGAGAGGGGGCAACACCGGAGGGGAGAGGAGGAGGCACTAACTAGCAGGAGGTGTAAGACAGGCTCAAGGATGAATTGTAAAACACCGGGAATATAGCCAGGATTTTTTTAACAACTGTAAATGGAAAGTAACCTTTAAAAACTGAATAAAAATTTTTAAATGTTTACAAATAAATAAAACATTTTTAAAAAGAAAATGTATTCTTTTTAAGCTCATATAAGACATTTATAAGAACTGATCGCACATGAGGCTACAAGTAAACTCAACAAAATATCAAAAAGCTCAATATCATAAATAATGATCTCTGGCAACAGTTTACAGACTAGAAAGACATTAAATCCATAATTAAGTACCTGGAATGTGTAGGAGAGGATATTTCCACTCAGTCTGTAGAAATCTCTCCCATCCCCACTATACACCTTTCTGCATTGACCACCAAAACTTTTGGTATTGAGGACTTGGTTTCTAAACTGGCCCGTTAGTGCATTGTAACTGTTAAAAAAAAAAAAAAATGAAAGAAGAAAAGGCTGTTAAAAACCAGAAATAGCAGTTGCTGAAACAGGCATCATTAGTGAACTCTGGATGTTCTTGAAACACATTACAGTTAAGCATCTCTGGGCGATCTCAAATAAAATCCTCCTAAAGCACACCATACATTACCAACTCCCCCTCATTGGTATAATGGCTAACACTAATGAATGGGGAAACCCAAGATCTTTTTAGCCCTAAGAACAGCTCTTTTGTATCTATGGCAACAGCTGGTTTTGAATTGCATCTTTAGATAAAACCAATACAATTAAGATTACTCTTGAGGAGATAGAACTCTCTACAAATGAATTTCAACTAATTGGCCCCTTAGCATGCTAACTGGTATACTCTTTGGAGTAATTTTACCACTTTTCTGTTAACACATTTCACATCTATCAGTCTCAGAGATTATCTTAAAACCTTGAAAACTTAACTTGAGCCTGACCTTTAAAAGTTTTTCAGAATTCTTTTTGAAAAGGCAAAGAGGATCACTCTAACTTCACTTGAAAGTTCCCAGCTAGCTGAGACAATTACTTTTCATCCCGAAGGTCCCAACACAATTTCTCTTTTCTTCCACTGCTCTCGTTCTGTGGTCTCTCAATTCCCTTAAATAGCCCCACATCACTGAATTAGTTCTCCTTGCCGTCTCCCTCTCCCATAGGGTGACTGACTGGCCAGGTTTTCCCAGGTCTGAGGGTTTCCTTGGATGCAGGATTCTCAGCGCTAAACCCAGGACGCTGCAGGGACAACTGGTCCTTCCAAGCTTTACCGCATATGCTTACAGGTGTATATGTAGGCATTTTTTTAATGTTTCAGGATGTGGCAAAGAGATCTAAGTAAAGGTTGACTATTAGTTGATTTGCTCTTAGATTTACCAAACCACAGACTAAAACACAACAAAATGAAAACTACAGCTCGTAGATGTATACAGGAAGCCACTCAGCACCTTACCCACGTCCGGTAAGCTCTATGTTTGGAGGAGGTTTATCCTTGTCACAGGCAGGTCTGCTTTCTGCATCCTCGCATCTGTCTTCATCAGCACCGTCCTCTTCACAGTCAGAATCCCCATTGCAAACTAAAGATTTGCTGATGCACTGACCTGAACACAAGACCATCCACCACACAAAAATATTAGAGGAAAAAAGGAAAACACTACCTGGGGTCAAAAGGTTTCAGCCTGGGCTCCCAACACAGTACTGATACTCTAGTGTGAATTTAAGATAAACCCTCACTGCCCAAGGAATGAACGCTGATTATTTTGGTCCTCATTTTGCAACATGCAAAATTGATTCTGACCTTGCTGCTGCTGCTGCTGCTGCTAAGTCACTTCAGTCGTGTCCGACTCTGTGCGACCCCAGAGATGGCAGCCCACCAGGCTCCCCGGTCCCTGGGATTCTCTAGACAAGAACACTGGAGTGGGTTGCCATTTCCTTCTCCAATGCATGAAGGTGAAAAGAGAAAGTGAAGTCACTCAGTCATGTCCGACTCTTAGCAACCCCATGGACTGCAGCCTACCAGGCTCCTCCGCCCATGGGATTTTCCAGGCAAGAGTACTGGAGTGGGGTGCCATTGCCTGTGACCTTGAATGAACAATAAAATTTAAAATAGAACCCAAATTCAAATTCCAGGCTCTTATCCATAACCATCAAGCATTTTGGTCTCCAAAATCATACAAGGTCAACCATTGGGAAGACAGATTGACTTCCTGCTCTTCAACCTTTGATTTCTTTTCTGAAATCACTGATGAAGATGCTGAAGTCCTGCCTTTCTTGGTATTTTAAATATATATGCTTTGAGAGCATGGGGACTGGATTAAAAAAATAAAATTCATTCTGAAGGCTGTCTTTTCACCTTGCTTATAGTTTCTTTTGCTGTGCAGAAGCTTTTAAATTTTAATTAGATCCCATTTGTTTATTTTTGCTTTTATTTCCAATATTCTGGGAGATGGGTCATAGAGGATCCTGCTGTGATGTATGTCGGAGAGTGTTTTGCCTATGTTCTTCTCTAAGAGTTTTATAGTTTCTGGTCTTATGTTTAGATCTTTAATCCATTTTGAGTTTATTTTTGTGTATGGTGTTAGAAAGTGTTCTAGTTTCATTCTTTTACAAGTGGTTGATCAGTTTTCCCAACACCACTTGTTAAAGAGATTGTCTTTTCTCCATTCTATATTCTTGCCTCCTTTGTCAAAGATAAAGTATCCATAGGTGTGTGGGTTTATCTCTGGGCTTTCTATTTTGTTCCATTGATCTATATTTCTGTCTTTGTGCCAGTACCATACTGTCTTGATGACTGTGGCTTTGTAGTAGAGCCTGAAGTCAGGCAGGTTGATTCCTCCAGTTATAAGCAAGGTGAAAAGACAGCCTTCAGAATGGGAGAAAATAATAGCAAATGAAGCAACTGACAAACAACTAATCTCAAAAATATATAAGCAACTCCTACAGCTCAATTCCAGAAAAATAAACGACCCAATCAAAAAATGGGCCGAAGAACTAAATAGACATTTCTCCAAAGAAGACATACAGATGGCTAACAAACACATGAAAAGATGCTCAACATCACTCATTATCAGAGAAATGCAAATCAAAACCACAATGAGGTACCATTTCACGCCAGTCAGAATGGCTGCAATCCAAAAGTCTACAAGCAATAAATGCTGGAGAGGGTGTGGAGAAAAGGGAACCCTCTTACACTGTTGGTGGGAATGCAAACTAGTACAGCCACTATGGAGAACAGTGTGGAGATTCCTTTAAAAACTGGAAATAGAACTGCCATATGACGCAGCAATCCCACTGCTGGGCATACACACTGAGGAAACCAGAAGGGAAAGAGACACGTGTACCCCAATGTTCATCGCAGCACTGTTTATAATGGCCAGGATATGGAAGCAACCTAGATGTCCATCAGCAGATGAATGGATAAGAAAGCTGTGGTACATATACACAATGGAGTATTACTCAGC
This sequence comes from Bos indicus x Bos taurus, assembly GCF_003369695.1. Lineage (NCBI taxonomy): Eukaryota > Metazoa > Chordata > Mammalia > Artiodactyla > Bovidae > Bos > Bos indicus x Bos taurus. The sequence continues at coordinate 33,372,142 of NC_040095.1, forward strand.
CATTAAAAAGAATACATTTGAATCAGTTTTAACGAGGTGGATGAACCTGGAGCCTATTATACAGAGTGAAGTAAGCCAGAAAGAAAAACACCAATACAGTATACTAATGCATATATATGGAATTTAGAAAGATGGTAACAACAACCCTGTATGCGAGACAGCAAAAGAGACGCAGATGTATAGAACAGTCTTTTGGACTCTGTGGGAGAGGGAGGAGGGGGATGATTTGGGAGAATGGCATTAAAACATGTATAATATCATATAAGAAATGAATCGCCAGTCCAGGTTCGATGCAGGATACAGGAAGCTTGGGGCTGGTGCACTGGGATGACCCAGAGGGATGGTATGGGGAGGGAGGTGGGAGGAGGGTTCAGGATGGGAAACACGTGTACACCCGTGGCGGATGCATGTTGATGTATGGCCAAACCAATAAATATTGTAAAGTAAAAATAACAATAATAATAATTTAAAAATTAAAAAAATAATAATAAAAAATAAAATTCAACATTTATTTAACACCTTCTTTGTTCTAGACACTCCTGGGTGTTGGGATGCAATTAAAAAGGAATTCACCAGGCTTTTCATACACTTTACAATCTAATAGGAAAGAGTGTGAAGACAGATCATTGCAATTCAGCAGTATAACTGTCATGATAGATACAAGCTGAGAGTACCAGAGTACCAGAAGAGAGGAAGCACTAGAGGTACCAGATGATCTAGCCCCTGCCTCCCTGCCCAGTGTCATCTCCAGCCATTCTCTTACCAGCTGCTTATGCCCTAGTCATACTGGATCACTTACCTAAATCAAAGGTCAATCTTTTTGCCATCTCCACTGACTTTGCAGATAGTTTTCTCACCCTCAAAGGGGTTTCTCTACTTCTCGCCTACTTGTCCTTCAAAAATCAGATCATATATTATCTTCTTTCAAAAACCACCCCTCCCCTACAAACTATGATGTATGGCCTTCATTTGTGTCCTAATAGCAAGCATGGCACAAAACTGTCCTGCCAGCCCATCCCACTATGCTTTTGATCCAATGCAACAAACGTATGTTGAGAGTCTACTATGTACTACACACTCCAGATGAAAAAAATAAAAGAAATAAAATCCACATCTTCAAGGAATTCACAGTCTACCAAGAGACACCCAGGGCAACATATACTTCAGATTACAGATGATACAACACACATGGAAAACATGGAAAGTAGTTTGTTAAGTAGCTTTATTAGTTGGGTGTTTAGGGAAGGTTTCCCTAAGGAGGCATCATCTGACCTGGGTTTTGAAATTAAAATAGGAGTTTGAGAGGTATTGTTGAGAAACACTTCTAACACAGGAAGTTTTTATGTACTATTCTGCCCATAAAACTAAGAATTTTGAGGGAAGAGGCTGTTTCATTCTACATTCGTAACCCTCATTTCTGTATCTGAACATAACAAGAATAATAAATGCTTGCTAAAAGTTATTGAATTAACCTGTCTGCACAAGTGCAACACAATGCATGCCTGCTAAGCTGCTTCAGTTGTGTCCAGCTCTCTGTGACTCTATGGACCGCAGTCCACCAGGCTCCTCTGTCAACAGGATTCTCCAGGCAAGACTACTGGAGTGGGTTGCCATGCCCCCTCCTCCAGGGAATCTTTCCAAATCAGGGATGGAACCCATGTCTCCTTCATCTCCTGCAGGAGATGCAGGACGGTTCTTTACCACTAGTGTCACCTAGGAAGCCCAAGACAAGAGGTCAAATAATATATAATCCAAAACTGTGTTCAGCCCCCTATGCATAGACATGACCTGTATCACTCCTTAATTAACTAATTAGAGTTGCTTTTCTTGTAAACATAAAAATAATTCGGGCAGTAATAGTGTTTTGCCTGACTTGTCTTTATTCCAGTCTCCTTCTACATCTTAACCAAAAATGCAATGTCAGGAACTGTTTGGGTCTGTCAACAGCCATGTTTCTTTTCAAAGAGTATCCCCATCTTTATTACTGGATGCCACCCATGCATTTGAAAGAATGATCGTTGAGTATGCAAATAATATGCCAATAAAAATCCAACTGATTCGGGGGAAAACTGGTATAGGCTAATATAAATGCAGTACAACTCAACAAGTATATACTGAGCAAGTTAAACAAATAACATTTGAATTTACCCTCTGCATGCTCAGCCTATGAGAAGCAAATACCTGAGAAACACCTGAAACGTTCTCCACATCCGTCTTCTGTTGGACATCCTCGAGTAGGTTGACATGGTTGTGTTTCAAAAGCACTTCCCACACAGGAATGGCCGCCGTATTGTCCATAAACAGCAATTGACCGCCTGCGAGTCTAAATACAAAACAAACACATTTCCAGTATCTCCAGGTTCCTTTATCTGAGAAATAAAATCTGAGATAAATTAATAATTTGGAGAAATGACATTTATAAAATTTTTCTGGTGTACTACAGAAGTAAAATGTCCAAAATCAATGAATCCAGAAACCCACTTGTCTTTGAGTCTGGTGACATGGGTTATTATTTCTAGAGCACTCCCAGTTTATATTTATGCTTAGGGTTGAGTGGGAAAAAAAATAGTGAATCTTTAAGAAAAAATTCTGGATAGAACTATAAGCAAATAGATCACAATACAGAATGATTCATTTTTCACCAAAGCAATGTACCAAGGGTTAACTAGAAAAGGTGAAGTGAGTTTGGCTAGAGGAAAAGTAAGGGTACTGGAAAGGGGGGCTAAGATGAAGTGGCGTTAGGGAAACCTTTAGAAAAGTGGTGGAAATTGATTTGAGCTGAACCTTAAGCCTTCTTCAGGAAGGCAAAACAGTCCAGAGAAAGATAGATATAGGCTACCATGAAAGTCAAGTTTACAAAACAGAAGCCTAAGTGGTCCACAGATGAAGGTACATCTACAATGAAACTTCACTGGAAATCCAAAATCACTGATCTGTGAAATTAGAAATATATCAAATGCACATGCTGGGGGTGGGGGTAAAAAAATTAGGGGAAATCACTAAGCCAAATGTGAAAACTAATTCATCCTAAACTTCATTTACTCAATATGAAGACATTTATCTAGTGTTTAAACAAAAAGAAAGATCTACAAAATCCTTTTCCTCTCCAAAGGTAATCAAAGGTACATCTTTTAAGCCTCTTATCCATTTATTAATCTTACCCATTAATAAAAATGGGCAAAATCTGAGATTCCAGAAAGTTTAAACCTTGAGCAAAGACCAATAGGGAAGACTATATGTATATAAACCAAGGTTGCACCTATTCATTCATCCTAAATTGAGACGACATGTAATTTGAACTTTGAGCAGGTCTGCGTCAGCCTGGACCTGGTTCTGGCCCATTTCATTGCACCTAAGCAGAGAAGTCATGGAGGAATGAGTGAGGAATGGAGCTCAGTACAGTTTCTCAGCTAAGTTTTTAGTTTCTGTATTTAGTAGAAGACATCTCTTATACGTGGCTTAGAAATGTGTGCTTTTCTGAAGTTCCAGAGCACAGATTGTGTTGGTGTGCAAGTAATGTTTTCCTGCTCCACAGACAGCAGCATGACCTTGATGGCTGCCTGCTCTCAGCGTCTCATTCTCACCTGTCAAATTCTGATCTCATGACCTCATTTTCATTTTCACTTGTCTCCTGGGTGAAAATTCTGTTTTTATAATCTGAGCATGATGACCTTCCCTCAAAACAATTACTCATATGAAAAGTACCTTCTATCTACCTCTATTTAATGTTCTTTCTTAACTTGTTTTTAAATTCTAAAAGTGTTTCCTGAGGTTGGTGTTTGTTTGAATTTTGTCTTGTTATTCATGTACCTATTTGCCTGTAATCAGAGTTGTCATCTATTATATTTGCCAGAAGCCAAATTCTACACTTGTGTAATTTATTTTGTAAATACCTATCATGTAGATACTAAATAAATGCTTGAAAATTGTGATAATGATGATGCTTCCAAACATAAATTATCTTCCGTAATATGGTTCTTTTAGTACTTCTAAATGATTTTTAAACACACATTTTTATCTAAACTGAACCACTTTTAAAATGCTTTACAAATATCAAATCATGTTGTATACCTGAAATTAATGTTACATGTCACTGTATCTCAGTAAAAAAAATTTAGTCATTCAAATGTTCAGAACCTTTGAAACAGCATTATATTTTTTAAATTATCCTAAGATGATTATCAGAAAAAAGACATATCTATATACAAAAATGTTCATTAAAGTTTCATTCATAATTACAAAACATGTAAGTAAACTAAATCTCAAACAATAAGAAAATGGATAAAGAAGATTGGTATATTCATATAATGGAATATAATACAGCTGAATGCATACTGATAGCATAATATTAAGTTAAAATAGTAGAATACAAAATCATGAACAAATGACCCTATTTTAAAAATCATTAGCACACAGAAAGAATAAATACTAAAATGCTAGTATATTGATTTCTTCTAAATGGTAGAATTATGAGTAGCATTTTCTTTATACTCTTCTATGTTCTCTCCAATGAATAATTTATAATAAGGAAAAAGTAGACATTTTAAGGGTGCTCTATAAGCTCCAAGTCAAGTCGGGTTTTTTATTTATATTACATTTGTACTAAACTTTAAAACATTAAAAAATGTTTGACTTTTCATGGTCATTCACTATTTGTTAGATAAAATGAAGCAACGATTTTGCTACTCTTAGTGTTTGTTTCAAATGAAAAGTTGAATCCAGGAAATACGAAATTTTGAATTATTTACTGACTTCATTTCAAGCTATTCTATTTCTCTGATAATGAAAGAACAAGTGAGTAGCTTTTAGCTTTTCTCCCGTGTATATTTCTAGGCTCAAATGTAAGATTAAGAAAAGTTCTTCAAGAAAAATGAGAATGCAAAAAAATTTTACGATAACATTAATTATTAAATAAATCATACTTTTCCCCTTCAGAATTACTAAGTACATTTTCAAAAACCATACAAAGTAATATTCAAAAGTTAATGTCATTTTGTTCATACCTAAGCTATTTTGGCATATGAATAAAAAATACAAAGTTTTCACATGGTCCTACCTGAGTCTTGGTACAACCATTGCATTCTGACCAAGGAGCATAAGAACCCCATTGGCAGTTGATTGGCGAGGAGGCACTGTCATAGTGTTGAATTGTCCATTATAAAGCCGATAGAAAGGTAAGAGAGAAGACATAAACAATAGTCAAGAATAGTCAAAAGCAGTCAAAAATTGTGAAGCAATTTTTGCTTCACCAAAAGGATCTCAAAATACATTTAAAAATATCTAGGAAGGGCTCACTTTTTCCGAGATTTATTAAATATCATTTATAAGATATCTAGAATGTTCCAGGCACTATTTAGATCCTAGAGCTATAGACATAAAAGAGATAGGCTAGGACATCCCTGATGGTACAGTGGATAAGAACCCCCCTGCTCATGCAGGGGAAGCAGCTTCCACCGCTGGTCCAGGAAGATTCCATTTGCCTCTGAGCAACTAAGCCTGCAAGAGGCAACTGCTGAGCCCACAGGCCACAACTAACTGAGCCCAAGTGTTGCAACTACCAAAGCCCGAGTGCCTAGAGCCTGTGCTCGGAAACAAGAGAAGCCACCAAAATGAGAAGCCTAAGCACGCCAACAAAGAGGAGCTCCTGCTCACCCCTAGAGAAAGCCTGTGTGCAGCAACGAAGACCCAGAGCAGACAAAAATAAAATAAATAAATAAATAATGTTTTACAGTGAGATAGTATACTGATCATTGACTGAGGAAAGGAAGAAGATGTAGATGTATAAACAAATAATTATAACACAATAATATGATCACAATGTGACTGTGACCAGCACATTCTCAGTCACTAAGTCATGTCCCACTCTTTGCCACCTCATGGACTACAGCCTGCCAGGCTTCTCTGTCCATGGGATTTCTCAGTCAGGAATACCTGAGTGGGTTACCATTTCCTTCTCCAGGGAATCTCCCCAACCCAGGGATCGAACCCGGGTCTCCTGCCTTGACAGATGGACTCTTTACCACAGAGCCACCAGGGAAGCCCCATGATCACAATGCAATACAGCTAATTAGATAAATTTACTAACAGAATTGTGTACATTATGATGTGTTGTGGAAATACAGATAAGAGAATGTCCAGAGGAGGGGTATAAGTGAGAACATAGGGAAGGAAGGTGTTACAGCCTTTAAGTGATTCTGGATGATGAAGAGTTATACAGAAATTTAACTGAGAGACAGTAAGCTGTAAAATGACCACATGAGAGGTAGGAAACCAAAATCTGGCAAAGGCTAAATGGATGAGAACGTAGCTACACGCTCCCCCTGTTTATTGAGGCCACTTTCTCAAGTGCACACCCAAGTACAATAGGGGCAAGTTGAACTCAAATAATTCCACTCAGATAAAATACACGTGGAAAATGGTAAGCTGACTCACAATGCTTACAATGCAGAAAATCTTGTGGTGTTTTTAATCTTTAGGTTTCTTCCTCACAAGGAATAAAATAAAGTAAAGTAAGAATAAGAATAAAACATGCTTATCCTATCATTGTCTTTTCTGAAAATGTGGAAAGAAACAAAGTGTGTGAGGGAAAAACATGCTCACAGTGCAATGTAAAAATCAGACCATAGTTTCCTCAAAGTAAATGAAATAACTGTTAATGATTTCCACACATAATCCAAAAAAATTCTCACCTTGAAAAAACTTGAAACTCTCCTATAAATCCCACCAAGAAGAGTAAAGTTATTGCCTAGGAGGGAAAAAAAAAACAATAAAGCAATATTTGAGCTTGCATTGCTTTAATGAGTCAAAAGTGAATACATGTGTACAAATCAATAGTTGTGAGTTGGGAATAAAAAGAGTGAAAGAATCATGGAGAAGCTCGATGATTCTGCTCATCTTAACAATTTTTCATTTTAAATAAAAGTTTAATACAATTATCTTGAGCTCACCTCCCACTGTTCATTTCTGTAAAGACTACTAGGCACTAGATGATATTATAGACAAATAAATTGGAAAGACTCCCTAAAAGTTAAATATTCACAAACATTTTTCTAGGGTCCCATCATCTTTTATTCCTTAATCCACACTCCTTTCTAACTTTGGTACCATGAGAACGCCGGAATAGAGAAAGCCTAGAAACAGCAGTCCCAAGGGTTGAGGAGGTAAAAAGGAACCAGTTTCCTAAACGGAAAAATCAAAAGTGGAGATGCATGGCTAGCCAGAGGAACCAAGATGCTCATCACAATCCCTAGTTCTACAGGTGGTGCCCAAACGCGACAGAGGCCTTTTATAATCATCTTTATGTGATAGGGCAGCCTAAACACTGAGCATCTGACAGGCTACAAAATTGTATGCAAAATGTAATTTATATTTCATTTGAAAATCAAATGTGTCTTAAAAACAAATCTAGAAAGAAACATAATAAAGGAAAATAGTTTATTTCTGGTTGTGAAATTACAGGTGACTTTCATTACCTCATTTTTACTTTTATGTATATTCCTACTTTGACAACTGAAAGGGTAAGGGAATACAATTCAAATTTGTACTAGAGACTCTAAGAATATTAAATGCCTTCAGTTCATAACCTAATATGTGCTGTGCTGTGCTCAGTTGCTTCTGTTGTGTCCAACTCTTTGCGACCCAATGAACTGTAGCCCGCCAGGCTCCTCTGTCCATGGAATTCTCCAAGCAATAATACTGGAGTGGGTTGCCACACCCTCCTCCAAGGGATCTTCCCAACCCAAGGATCAAACCCACGTCTCCTGCATTGCAGGCGGATTCTTCACCCTTGAGCCACTGGGGAGGTCCATATCCTGGGATAACAGTCCTTAAATCATCTCACCCCACATTTTAACAGGCCAGTATTCTTTCTCTTCTCTTGACCTCTCCAAACCTCTTTTCTCTCAGTAGTTGTGGGATGGCTTCTCATCTTTTCTTCCAGACCCTTCCACTCACCTTCTTAAATCACTCATCCTCGTAGTAGGTCTCTTCCTTTCAGTTATAAAATCCTAGTTGCCTATTCTGCCTTTTATAGTCCTACAAACATTTTAGCTTATATTCTGATTAGCTTAACCGTAAGGGCTGAGAAGTAACATAGCCGTGAGCACCCCAGAAATGCGAACAATGGTGGGAGAGGCTACAGATATTTTCTGATTTTTCAACAGATATGTGAAGCACATAATGTAAAGCAACGACTTTAAAAGGTTCTTTTGTTCTTAATTTTAAACTATACCTTTTTTTTATTTTTCAACACTATGTCTTTACTTGTGCTGTGCCAACTCATTTTTCCTGCCCTTGGGCGAGTCTATCTCACAACTTTATTAGTCACTCCCAGTCCCTAATAGGGGCTTCCCTGGTGGTTCAGACAGCAAAGAATCTGCCTGCAATGCAGGAGACCCGAGTTTGATCCCTGAGTCAGGAAGGTCCTCTGGAGAAGGGAATGGCTACACACTCCAGTATTCTTGCCTGGAGAATTCCATGGACAGAGGAGCCTGGTGGGGTAGCAAAGAGTCAGACACAACCAAGCAACTAACACTTTCAGTCTTTAATGTCATCACATTTTCAGAAAATAAAAATTCTGAAACAATCTAATAGTACAATTTCAATTTATCATCCAATTTTAAATATCTCTCCTATTCCCCAGTTCTTGTGGGAAGGGTGGCGTCCACTTCAAAAAATCCCTCCCTTTTATTCTCCTGCTTCCCTTCCCCACCTCCCCAGGATGCCTCTGTCTTCTTCAGAGTCAGAGCAGCAGGAGTAAGAGGGCAAGAGCAAAAAGGCTCTTGCTCAATCGATGCAGCCGGAGTCTGCTGATGGTAAATCAGACTGTCCTGGATGTTTGAATGCCAGCTGTCTGTCCCTCACAGTGTTTTCATCATTCTTTGAATATCACTCCTTTGGACATCTACAACCACTGCCCTCTGCCACAAATGATTCATCCCTTTGTTCATCTCTCTTGACTCTCACCATTGTCTGCTTACTGATGCTACCTATTGGGGTTGCTTCATCCTGCAAGTGCCTCTCAGGGAGTCCCTGACAACCCAAGCCAAGCCCTTCTCCAAAAGTCCACATCTGATCCATGGGATACCTGCATATCTTCTTGTCCTGTCAGGATGTAACTGATACTGCTATGTTGATTTTGCTAAACGCAGGGCAGTCAACCAGTCTGTTCTTTTAGATTTTCTCAAATGCGAGTAGGGTGTACATCCCCCTCCTCCAATGAACATAAACTTGCCTACTCTTGAGGATGGAGATGGCCAAAGGGTCACCAAACAAATTTAGGGCTACTTTTTGGTAACACTGCATTGAATGTGCAATATTTCACTTTAAAATGTGAGGCTACTGAGCATCTCTTATTCTTGGCCTTTGACTCTCAGCCAAAACAGGCGTCATGAAAAAAATCCATCTTAACATTCTACCATGTATTTTTTTAATGTCAACGAAGTTTTAGGGTATTCACTTTCACCAGAACTAATTTTGCCACTATTTTCCACATGTGCTATGTGCTCTGGCATGTCTGACTCTTTGTGACCCCATGGTCTGCAGCCTGCCAGGCTCTTCTGTCCACGGGGATTCTCCAGGCGATAATACTGGAGTGGGTTGCCATGCCCTCCTCCGGGGGATCTTCCCAGCCCAGGGATCAAACCCAGTTCTCCCACATTGAAGACAGATTCTTTACCAACTGAACCACCAGGGAAACTCATTTCCTCATATACATATTATAACCCATGAAGATCTGCTTATCACTAGTTCATGAGTTATACAAGCTGAATCTTTATCCAAAAGAATTTCTTGAAAATTGGCTAGCTGGGTACCTGAAAATGAAGCAGTTATCATTCCTTGCCTTTGGAAAGAGTATCTCATCAAATGACAAAACAATTACAAATTAATAAACAAATTAATAACAGAAATAGGCATACATCTGAGTTAACTCTATAAAAGAATTCCTTAGTTGAAAAGATAGAGGACTTCCCTGGTGGTCCAGTGGTTAAGAATCCGCCTGCCAAAGCAGAGGACATGAGTTCGATCCCTGCTCTGGGAAGGATCCCACATGCTAATGGGCAGTTAAGCCGGTGCACCACAATTAGAGAAAGCCCTCACACAACAACGAAGACCCAGCACAGCCATAAATAAATAAAATTTGAAAAAAAAAAAAAGATACGGTATCTTGGCAGTGTGTAATGTAGCTAAGCTGGGGCCACATTTCCCAGAATTCTCTTCTCTTCTTCTTTATGACTGAATAAGCATTAGGTCTGCTTCCTTCCTCTAACATTTTCCAGCTACACCACTGTCTCTATGCTTCTAATTTCTCCACATCTGGCCTTTTACATTTGTCTGTCGAACCATGAGCCCGTTTAGGGTAAAAATAAAACACTAATTTCTGTAGCATGCACTGGGTTCCAAATGTCCAAATTCCAGAGGAAAAAACTATGGAAAAATTCAATCTTATTTCTTAGCATACCCTAATTAATATGTTGATCAGTAAATTTAGAACATAGGGTATCATATAGAAGAAGAAGGGGGTAGATTCTTAAATAAATCTTATTTCATCTTTGTTAGAAATTAACATCAATTTGTAACACTAGCAATAAAGAAATGCAAAATGACACAATAATATGATTGAGTACTTAGTAGCCATTCGAAGCATGTTATAGCTTTATCAATGACAGAAGAACATACTTATGATATAATGAGTAAAAAGATTCAGATCTAGATTGATAAAAATGTCATAAAATATATGTTATACATATTCATTTTAAAGTCTGAAAAGAAATAGATTAAAATGTTAACAGTGGCTATCTCCAAGTGGAGAAATAATAGATATTATCTTCTTTTTGAACTTAATTACCAAGATGGTAGTGCTATAATCTGGCAAGGGACATTTTTAAAAGACACAAAGGCCATCACAGTATAATTGGTATAAGATGGGTGATGGCATCAGGTCAGCTCTGGGTGTGGCGAGGAAGCAGAGAGACCATCATCTGAGACGTCATTGTGCTTGACTACATCCCAGCCGCGTGAGGATCATGCTTCAGGTTTACAAACCCCAGGTTCATCTCAGTCCAGGGATGAGAGAGTGAAGGTCTGGACCACAGTTAGATCAAGTACCACCTGGGACCACCTCTCTGAATTCAGTTCACATGAATCGGGGAAAAGACAAAAGAATAGTCCTTCTTAAAGGCCAGACTTGGAAACCATAGTGTATCACAAAAGCATACCCTTCAGATTTACTGTAAAAATATGAGTCTCTACTCTCAAATATAGGTGAGAACTCTGAATGCAGTTCACAAAGAAATCATTTATTTGTTGATATTTTATCAACGAACTGAAAGATAAAAGTAAATATATTAACCTGGTAGAAAAATATCATAATAATCAATGACTATGAACCCATCTTTAAATACAAAACAATTATTAAGATGTCTCATCATAAAATAAATAAGGAAATTGACTGATAGTTAATACAAATATTAGGAGAAAGTATACTAGCTAGATGACTCTAGGAAAGGCATCCTGTTCTAAGTTATCAAATGTTCTAAATTTTTAAATAAAAATACAAAACAGACTGATAGAGATTAGATTATATCATAATTCTAACTTTGTATGGTTACTTGGCATTCTAACATTAGACAAATCAACTTTGTGATTTGTGTTTAATTTTCAATGACTTAATTAAATGCAATTTTGCACATAAATACTCAAGACCCATGTTTCCATCCTCCTCCATCCCCCTGGAAAGTGAGCACAGATTCAGTATTGTAGTTAGGCAGCATAGTGACAGCAAAAGCAATCTAGCAGCTAACAGGGCTGAGAAATTACTGCTCCAGCATTAGAATGTAAAATTTTAAAAGTTTAAATACAAAACTTTGCAATAATAAAATTGCAGTAGTAGGTTCAGCTTATGTTTACATCTCAGAAATATAGTTTATGATAGTTATATCTATCTTTGGTCCTAAATTTTTTTTTTCTTAACATTCAGCCATTTGCATTAGGCCAATATGTGTTTTTGGTAACTCTTTAGCTTCATTCCATTTATCTGTATCTTCTGCTTTTACAATCCTGATCCTTTCATCCAGATTCCAAATTCTAAAGTTCCAAATTTCCAAATTCACTCTTCTATAAAGCTGTTCAGTTCAGTTCAGTTGCTCAGTCGTGTCTGACTCTTTGCAACCCCATGAATCGCAGCACGCCAGGCCTCCCTGTCCATCACCATCTCCTGGAGTTATAAGTCAAATCACAGGGATTCATTGCATGACTCCAAATCAAACAAACAAAATACATTGGAGAGAATTTTTCCCTAAGAAATAACAGTTGTGTTATTGTATTTCTTAACAGCTTTCTTGGGACTTTCATAAACACTGCTTCCAATCTCTGATTCCCAGACCTCTAAACCAATAAAATAAACTACAAGAAAAGAAAAAGAAATTCACTTCAGCTGAATTGTTAAATATATTTAATTAAGGATTTCTTATAAGTCACCCTCAGAACTTTCTCTTTTCTATTTTCCCATGTATTTTCTTTTTTTTTTTTAATTTATTTGTTACCTAAGTAAACCTTACTCCCTTTAGAGTTAGCTCTGTTCACAAAAGTAATGAAGTTATTATCTTACCTTCATGTTTGGGAAAACATTCAGGGCAGCAGAGAGAAGGAAAATGTCCTCCTCCAGTGCCCAGTGAATTTTCAACAGCAGGAAGAGGCCAGCAGTCTACTCCCCGCCTGTCTCTCCCTGCTGGGGATTCACTTGGCATTCATATATAGAGCAAGCAGTTCCGAGACTTTGCTCCGACCCCAACTGGGTTCTCTGGGGACACTGAGAACCTGCCCTGTACTTAGTCTGTGTCTTGAAACCAGATGCATCTTATCAATTTGCACAGGCCTTAGCTACAGTCAGCTGGGACTGTTTGGAAGCATAGCTCTGAGGAAACATCTGTAAATCAAGAAAAGCAGAAAATATTCTCACTTAAATGTTTAAGTGGTTTTCAACCAAAGGAGACTCTGTGTGAGACGAGCATAAGCGTCCTTCCTGTTTCAATTTATCACACAAAGCAGATGTGTTCATGATTCTCTAAAAGGGGGTTATACAGCAGACTTTGAGATTAGGCGCTGTGGAAGAAAAAACTTACATGCCATTCTGTCACTCAAAATGGAAATGGAAATTCTGGAATGGAATCATGTGTGTGTGTGTGGCCTAACACAATATAATATATATTTCTTCATGTGAAGAATGATCAAAAAGAGCATTGTGTTTTGCAAACATATTTAAAGGCATCACTAATTACCCCCAAGAATCTCCCTTAACCCTATGATATTCAGATCACTCCTTTGGAAAGTTCTTGTCACAATCATCATTTATGTCTACTTTGTCTTCTTCAGCTGCCTTGTCTTATTGTGCCAGATCCTCACTTTCCATGGCTTTGCATTGATTCGAGCAGTTCTCCAACATCATTTTCACAGATTTCACGAAAGGCTGCACTTTTGCAAGATTTCAGATTTTCTACTGAAGTTGAACTACAGTTTTATTTGCATGATTTGGCCAAATATTCTGATACTTGCTGTTAGAGACATAAGCATGAAGTGGGAAAGGAAAATTGAATTTAGAGTAATTTTATAACTAAACATTCCATTAATGACTATTTTCCAGTTTTAATATTTTTTCTTTTTATATCTAAAATGTCTGAATAATAAAGAATGACCCCCACACACACACTCTCCCTTTATAAATTAATGGTGATTTTCCAGAGACAAAACTTTCCCATCTTTTGTTCAAGCCATTAGTGATTTGTGTGGAAACAAATTTTTGCCACTGAGAACCGGATGCTGATTCCTGAAAGATCTTTTTTTAATTCAGCTCCAAGTGCACGAATTCCAAATGTTGTAGACTCTCCTTAAGCATGCAGTGTGCATTTCCAAGTTCAGTGGCTATCTTAGTTTGAGTTTCCCCAGAAGCAGATTCTGAGACAAGAATTCAATTGCAAGGGACTTGGGGGTTTTTCTGCTTTGGGGGTTTTGTTGTGTTTGGGGGAGTTGTTTTGTTTTATGAAATGAAGCGATCCTAGAAAGCACTGCTGAAGGATGAGGAAGTGAGACTGAGAAGGAAAGGAAGTCAATAAAAGGTGTTTTAGCATGCAAGATGAATGTGTGTGCTAAGTCACGTCAGTCATGTCCAACTCTGTGTGACCCTATGAACTATAGCCACCAAGTTCCTCTGTCCATGGGATTCTCCAGGCACGTGTACTGGAGTGGGTTGCCATGCAGGGGTCTTCCCTCCCCAGGGATTGAATCCACATCTCTTCTGTCTCCCGCATTGGCAGGCGGGTTCTTTATCACTAGTGCCAACTGGGAAGCCCAGCATGCAAGATCCTGAGACAGTTACAGCTCAGTTCCAGTGAGGAAATCCGGGAAACACTGAAGAGCTCATTTAAGTTATTCCAACGAAGGGGTTAGGCTATATGTACCAACACCCTGTTCATCAGTGGTTAAGGGTGGCTCCTGGACTCACTGAATCTCTGACACTTCCAGTTTGAACTAAGTGTAGGTTGAACATACATCTATAGCCAGGAAAAAAAAAAAAAAAGACTTCCAGTAGAAAATTTCAGGTATTTTCAGTATTTTCTGGTATTTGCAGAATATCAACAGCACCTGCCAAAGTAGTGTTTCCATTCATTCGCTCATGCATTCATTCATTTGTTTATTCTAAATTCAACAAATATTTACAAAGGGTGCATAATATGATAGGCTGGGGGCTTTGACAGATGGAAGCCTTGAGTAACATCCTTCTTTATCTTCATAGCATATCCTTAGTACAGAGGATGAGTCATAAATACAAATGCAACTGCAATAATTTAGAATTTGCATTGTTCAGCTTCCAGAGACCATACTGCAGAAATTAAATCTAAAAACTTTACAAAAACTTCCTTTCACCAAGGGCTTTGCACTCACCCATTTCCACAGCTTTGCGGTCTTATGAACAGTGTTTTTTCTTTCTAGAATTTCAATGGAGAGCCATTGGAACAAAATTTTCAAGTATAGGTGGAAGCCACACTGTGGGAGATTTGATTACCAGCAAAAGCTGTGTGGACTTTATTCAAAGGATAATGGGAACTCACCCTTTGCAAGTTTTAAGGAAAGAATCAAAGTGATGTTTTAGGATGATTTAAACACTGGTAGTGTGCAGGCTAAATGGAAAGGATAAGGAGGGGAATCAGAAAGTGTGATTTGGAATTTATTTCAGTAATCAGACAAGAGGTAATCGAGGCCTCTTTTGAGAAGAGAAAGACAAAGGATCAGAGGTTTCATAGGGTTTAGTGATTGAAAGTAATCTCGTGTCTGATTGACTGAGAAAATTGGAAGAATTTAAGAACAAATTAATGAAGGAAGGAAATAGGAAACTGAAGAGAAAACAGTGGTTTTAGAAAAGGGACATTTTTTATTTTGGAGAAAGTATCCAACACAGAACTGGAAATGTAGATGTCTTTGGGGAAAAAAGTATCTTGGCAGAGGGTACATAACTAAAGTCATAGGATGCTCATCACAATGAAGTCTAAAAGCACAAGAAATGCCCCTATTCTAGAGCAGGAAGAGGGGAAAAGCCAAAAACAGAGGGAGCGAGGTTACAGAAGGAGAAGGAAAACCAAACAATTCATTGTCAAGCCAGCTGAGGGAGATTTCAAGGCCAGGACAGCCAATGAAGACAAGTGCCATATGGAGGCGAAAGAGAGGGAATATTAAGGGAAGACCACACCGCCCAGCAATTAAAACATAATGTAAACATTGTGGATAAACTGAAGGCAGAGTTTCCCCACACATTTTCCACTCTAGTGCTACAAAACATATTCAGAAAAAGTAATTTTGCAGCTGAATGTAACAAGCCGTGTATATTATGGGCTTCCCGGGTGGCGCTAGTGGTAAAGAAACCACCTGCCAATGCAAGTTAAATGTAAGAGACATGGGTTCCATCCCTGGGTGGGGAAGATCGCCTGGAGTAGGGAATGGCAACCCACTCCGGTATTCTTGCCTGAAGAATTTCATGGGCAGAGGAGCCTGGAAGTCTGCAGTCCATAGAGTCACACAGAGTCAGACACGACTAACACAACTTGTCACTCACGTGTCTATTATGGAGCATGGCTTCTCAATCTCTAAATTGCTGACCTTTGGAGCCTGATCATTCTTTGTTGGTGGAGGGAGGTGAGGGATCTGTCTTGTGCATTGGAAGACAACAGCTAACCTGGTCTCTTCCCACTCAGTGGCCATAACACCCTTCCCCAGTTATGACAATCAAAATGTCTCCAGACAGTGTCAGATGTCCCCAGGAGGCAAAACCATGACCCTCTACTGAGAACCACTGTCAGTGTCTACCCCTAGCGAATGCTCAGCCCTAGATTCACAAGTGCCAGGCACAGGGCAATGTCAATTAAGTGTTCTGAAAGTCTGACACCAAGTAAAACTTTTTCAAATTACCATTTCCCAAATTCATGTGACCACAGAACATGTATTTCTAACAATACTCAAAGCTGGTAAATGTGACAGGCTTTGGCAAAATTGTGTCTGAGCCAACACTGAATTGATAGAAGGGAAAGCAGATTTTTGCCACTCTGTGGAAGAGACTGAAAGCCACACTTGCAGACTTCTATCCTCTTCTCCTGCCAGACACAAGAGTTAGCTTGTGTTCTGTTCCCCACTAGCCCCCAGTTTCTGAGGTGGCACTTTAAAATCTGTTACTATCCCCAAACCCTCATGAAACAATTATTAGACCATTGATGATATCAAGAAGCGGTTCTGCTCCATCTCAGAGAGATAACTGGAAAACATTTTAACAAGCGTGTTTCATTTACTAGCCATTTTGTTTTGTTCTAAATTGTTCCAACAGATTCCACTTACTCTGGGGAACAAACTCACTGGGGAAGAACAAAGCCTCCTTTTCTTCTGTTAAGCCTGTTAAGGTCAGAATGGAAACTGCCAAAAGTGGGCATAAAGAAGCAACAGCACCCCCTAGTGGCAAGCATGCTCCAGTCCCTGGAATGGAACAATAACATTTGGCTTGGGAGTTAAACCGTTCACAGGGAAAGAGAAACTGAATCTTCTTAGGCTCTAGGTCAAGGGCTTGTGAAGCCTAATAAGTACTCCTAATAGGAGCCTAACAAAATCTAATAAAATCTCTTTTTCCATTACAGTTTCACTATGTGAATACTTTGAGAATGGAAAATGATTGCTAGTCAATGCCCTAGCTAGAGCAGGATTTCAGCAAAATATTTACTGTTAAATGCTTTATCCTTAACACCTAAATACTGTGATTTGTTCATAAAAGTGAGGTCGCTAGATAATATCCTCTGTTGGTACCAAGTCCTTCATAAGGATGTTAAGGTTTAAGTAGATTAAGAGTATGAACAGGGCTTCACACCTCCCTTTTGGAAGAGAGGTTCTGACCCTACAACCCTGGACACATCTTTGCTCTGGTGGTCCCAATGACTGCAGGAGGTGATAAGACATTTTGTCATGATGGTTTTCAGCGCTTGCTGAATTTAGAAGAGGACCTGTATTTCTCTGACTTCTAGTAGTCACCTGGGGTTTTCAGTTCTCTGCAGTAAGTGGCAGGAGCCTGTAAGTCTAAAAAACATTTCATTCGGTTTAAATTTGAATTAAATCAAACAGCGCTAAGAAAGATGATATGAAATGCAAAGATCCCCATGATCAACAGCTAATCAACAGCTGCTAATATCACGAATGACAAATTAGGCATGAGGTGCCTCTGAATGAAGGAACATACCACCACCATCCACGTTCCTGCCAGAGGGACTGAACTGGAATCTGATCAAGCCTCTCAATGAGTTTGCAGAAAGCTCTGAGGACAGAGAAGCAGGCAAAACAGCACCGCAATATGCAAACAGCAACATGCAGACTAGGAAAAACTACAAGTCAAACACCCAGGACCCAGAGATTGTTTGAGTTTCCTGAGCCATACAACCACTGTATCAACCTAGGGAGGTGTGTCAACCTAAGTTATATCAACCTAGAGAAGGGAGATGGGAGGGAGTTTCAATCATGTTGAGGTTTGACAGAAAACAGCAAAATTCTGTAAAGCAATTATCCTTCAATAAAAAAATTAATTAATTAAAAAAAAAAAACACCCAGGGCCTTTAATAGATTGTTAATCGTACAATGCAGGAAGAATGAGACTAAATCATAACGTCCAGGGATGCCCTTTAAGTGATAAAGCTATAGAGAAATGCGGGTGAGATTGTCATGAAATCAGTTGGAGGTAGCATTGGAGGATGAGGCGGGTAAGACTGAGATGGGCACAGGGAGTGGCTACTGGATGACTGAGTTTTTTTGCCTGGATGGAGGTTATAGGGTAACAACTCATAAAATGTATTATGTTATATGTTGATTTTCTGTACATGCGTTTCATTTAACAATAAAAGTAATTGCAAAAAAATTTTTTTAAAGAAAAGAAAAAGATTTCCATGGCTCTACTTGTAAAATCCTGCAGAGGAAGGGTGAATATCAAAGGCAAGGTCATTTTCTGATCTTCACTTTAAACTTGTGGTGCCCAAGTAAAAAAGGTGATTTTTTTTTTCAGACCAAGAGTTCAGCATATTATGCCCTAAAGTGAAAGTCAATCACTTTCAGAAAATGTCAGTCTATCCCATAATTTTAAACATTAGTTCCTTAAACTGTCTTTATTTTCTTAATATTTATTCATTTATCTGGATAGAATGAGTCTTAGTTGTGGCCTGCTGGATGTGGGATCTAGTTCCCTGACCAGGGATCAAACATTGGAAGCATGGAGTCTTAACCACTGGACCATCAGGCAAGTCCTTTAAACGGTCTTTAAACAGTCTTTAAAAAGATATAATTTTATATCAGAGTCATCATTACATACTCTACAGGTTAAGAAAGAATAAAAGGATGAGTGATGAAAAGGAATAAAATCCTGAATTGTACAAATTTTTCAAATGTTTGCAGTAAAATCTTAGAAACCAATGGAAAACAGTTATAAACATATAACTAGAGACTCAAAAAGTAGGAATTTTCCTGAAAGCAATAAAAGGTACTAATTTGTGTTTCACTAGTACAAGTATCGGAGAAGGCAATGGCACCCCACTCCAGTACTCTTGCCTGGAAAATCCCATGGATGGAGGAGCCTGGTGGGCTGCAGTCCATGGGGTCGCTAGAGTCGGACACGACTGAGCGACTTCCCTTTCACTTTTCACTTTCATGCATTGGAGAAGGAAATGGCAACCCACTCCAGTGTTCTTGCCTGGAGAATCCCAGGGACGGGGGAGCTTGGTGGGCTGCCGTCTATGGGGTCGCACAGAGTCGGACACGACTGAAGTGACTCAGCAGCAGCACTACAAGTATGTGCTGACGGTCTATGTTCAAATCTTGAGCAAGTTGTTTAGCCTCCTTGATCCTCTTGCTTCCTTATCCAAAAAGTGGAAACAATATCATCTAACTCAAAGGGTTGCTATATTAAATGAATCCAAGTAAAGCAATCAGCACTGCATCTGGAATATAGTAAACTGAGTCCAAATAAACGTAAGCTAGTATACAAAAGATTAGAAACAAGCCAAATGTTCACCAGCAGTGGATTTGTTAAATATCTCGTAGCATACATATTAAATGAAATATTTTGCAGCTATTAAAGAAGTTTCCTATGCAATGATATGGAAAGATCTACAAAATGCACAAGAAGAAAAAGAACAATACAGAACAATAAGTTACTTTGGGGTGAAAAGGAGGAAGGAGAATAAGAATATATTGGGAAGGGGGGGTCTCTGCACATCCCCAGGGCAATGCTGTTCTCTGGGTGTGTGAGGCTCACTGAGTGCTCAGGGAGAGGCAGGAGCAGAGCTCTGCACCACTGTGGAAGTGGACTGTGCTTCAGTTTAGTCTGCATACCCAGATGATTTTTATCCACCTTGGGTGGTTACCCACTTCGATCATCAACACTGCTGCTTGCTATATGTGAAAGTTGTTAAGAAAGTAAATCCTAAGAGTTCTCACCACTAGGAAAAAAATATATTTTCTACTGCTTTACTTTTTATCTATATGAGATGAGGGATGTTCACTAAATGTATTGTGATAATCATTTCATGATGTATGTAAATCAAATCATGTGCTATACTCCTTAAACCTGTACTGTGTGTGTGCACTCAGTCACTCAGTCGTGTCCAACTCTTTGCGACCCCGTGGACTGTAGCCCACCAGGCTCCTCTGTCCATGGCATTCTCCAGGCAAGAATACTGGAGTGGATTGCCATTTCCTCCTCCAGGGGATCTTCTCCACCCAGAGATGGAACCCGTGTCTCCTTGCATTGGCAGGCGGATTCTTTACCACTGAGCATTCTTTACCACCTGGAAGCCCTAAACTTATATAGTGCTTTATATCAATTATTTCTTGATAAAACAGAAGAAAAAGAAGACATTTTAAGCAACTAATTAATTTTAAAAGAATATATTTTCTTTAAAAAAAAAGAATATATTTACATACATGTTTGTATTTGCATGAAGAAACTCTGAAAGGATATACAAGAAACTAATAAAAATTATCATCTAACCGGGGATGCATAGAAACAGGGACTGAGTTGTCAACTGAAAAAAAAATACAAAACCTAAAATTTGAGAATGATGTTCTATTCAGAGGATTTTCTAAGGACTTAAGCCTGGAAGGCAGCCTCTCAGATGGCTCTGAGGAACTGCTCCAAAGAGGTAGGGGAGGATATATAGGAGTTCTGCAACATAAACCAGGTAGCTAGAACATCAAAAGATTACTGTTAAAGAAAACCAGACATCTCAAGTTATTGAATTTAGCACTGTTCTGTGTATGGGAAGATTCAAGAGTCTGGGCTCACTGAAATCATTCCTTTGATATACACCTAGCTATCTAGAGCCAGTATCTTGCTTTTCTCCATCCTGAATCCCTCAGGGTACACAGCTGGGGGTGACTGCAGGGGCTGCTGGCCTCTCGCTGCAGAATCTTGTTTTACTGATACGGCAGGCAACGTTTTTCATCCACAAAGTAAAAAGATGGAAACAGGTTACACTGAAAAAGAGATGGGACTAAGGCTTTATACCTTACATTCGTATATATTTTTAATATGTTGATGAATGCATTACCTATTCACAAAAGAAATTTTAAATTATTTCATTTTATTTTGTTAGCTTCTATTACTTTTTCATCATGCATGCATGCTAAGTCACTTCAGTTGTGTCCAACTCTTTGCATCCCCGTGGACCATAGCCCACCAGTTCCTTTGTCCATGGGATTCTTCAGGGAAGAACACAGAAGTGGGTTGCCACACCCTCATTCAGGGGATCTTTCTTGACCCAGAGACTGAAGCCGTGTCTCTTAAGTCTCCTGCATTGGTAGGCAAGTTCTTTATCACCAGTGCCACAGTTGTTTGTTCATTCATTTGGTTGAAGGAACTGGGGTATGTGGTGGGGATACACACAGCCATGATAGAAACAGGAATCTTACTGAAATGGTTCACGGGCACCAGGGCCAAAAGGATGATCTGGATCCAAGGCAGATCTAGTGATTTCTAGATCTTCACTTTAGTGCACTGCTGGTATATTTCCTTGATATTTATGTGACCATGTTTCCAGTGTATGCTCTTTAACAGGGAGCACATGCATGAAGGGCAATGATTGTATGTATTTAAATATACATATAGGGACTTTCCTGGTGATCCAATGGCTAAGAGCTCGAAATGCAGGGGCCCCAGATTCAATCCTTGCCCTGGGAACTAGAGCCACAACCAAGAGTTTGCAGGTTGCAACTAAAACCCAACACAGCCAGATAAACAAATACACTTACACACACACACACACATATATAATAAGTTACTCATATTCATAAAGAAATCAGTTACACTCTCTTCCTGTTGGTTTTTCAGCTACTGGTATGGGCCTGCTTCTTGGGAGAAAATGTGGCTCGCCAGAAAGAGTATCAGTCAAATTTTGTCTCAAATGTAGGCTTTATCTTTGCTATCTGTGTTATTCTATTAAGCCTCAATTTTCTTACTTAAAGGATAGTGCAGGGTCGATGAAATTCAGGATGTATAAAATACACACTGCAGCATCTTGAACACACATAGGCGATGAGCAATAAGTGAGTTTTTTAAAATATATATGGGGCTTCCCTCGTGGCTCAGATAGTAACAAATCCACCTGCAGCGCAGGAGGCCCAGGTTTGATCCCTGGGTAGGGAAAATCCCCTGGAGAAGGAAATGGCAACCTACTCCAGAATTCTTACCTGGAGAATTCCATGGACAGAGGAGCCTGGTGGACTGCAGTTGATGGAGTCACAAAGAGTTGGACACGACTGCAGGACTAACACTTTCTTTTCTTAAATATATGCATAAGCACATGTGAGCCAAAGAAATTTTAGCAAAACAGTTGATCCAAAGATATTCCTCCAATAATATTAAGTTTGGGTGCCAAACTTCTTGAGAACAATCAAATCAACTCAGTTCAAGAGGAACCTGACTAACAATTTCCAGGGAGACTACCAGCTATCTGACATTAGATTCTTATGGGTCTGTGAAAATAGTCATTGGGGAACCTAGTGCTATTTTACAGGTCTAAGTTGATATGATTTAAAATAAGAATGTACAGGCTTAACCAAGTATCGAGATCCTTTCCTTTAGGTTGAAATTAAAGCAACAAGCATTGTGATAGTGATGGCACAGCTCACCCAACGAGAAAGTCCAGCTGACAGTTGCATTATTATAACTTTGATGAGGCAAAAAGTGAAACCAATTATGTTAGTAAGTGCTTTTAGTAAGTGTTTTTATTGTCCAGAAGAATTTTCAAAACATGTGGCTCAATGCAGGGCAAAATGAAGAGAGCACCTCATATGTGAAAACATCAGGAAAAACTCAACAGAACATTTAGCACTTAACATAAAGTCAGTAAAGGTTAGTGGCTTCTCCCATCAAGCCTATAAAGTGTGTGTGTGTGTGTGTGTGTGTTACTCAGTCGTGTCCAACTCTTTGCAACCCCATGGACTATAGCCTGCTCCTTTGTACGAGGGATTCTCCAGGTGAGAATGCTGGAGTGGGTTGCCATTCCCTCCTCCAGGGGATCTTCCCAACCCAGGGATCAAACCCAGGTCTCCTGCATTTCAGGCAGATTCTTTACCATCTGAGCTACCAGGGAAGCCCAAAGACTAAAGTGGGGAAACCTCAAATTGAGAAGTAGCCTTTCAACACTGTGCCAACACAGAAAGTAACCTCTCAGTTCACTGGGG
The DNA here is from genome assembly GCF_003369695.1 of Bos indicus x Bos taurus. Classification (NCBI taxonomy): domain Eukaryota; kingdom Metazoa; phylum Chordata; class Mammalia; order Artiodactyla; family Bovidae; genus Bos; species Bos indicus x Bos taurus. The sequence continues at coordinate 33,395,389 of NC_040095.1, forward strand.
AAATTGTGCAACACTCTTCAACTGTATAAAACAGACTCATGAAAATGGGCATACAGTTGATTTTTATCTAAAGTGTGTCCTTTACTTCTCCTTCCCCAGAATAGGCCCTGTGTTTTTGGCCAGAGTAGTTTGAGAAACACATATTTTAATGGGTGCCAGAGTAGTTTGTGGAGAAGGAAATGGCAACCCACTCCACTGTTCTTGCCTGGAGAATCCCAGGGACGGGGGAGCCTGGTGGGCTGCCGTCTCTGGGGTCACACAGAGTCGGACACAACTGAAGTGACTTAGCAGCTGCAGAGTAGTTTGAGAAATACATAAGTATATCAGTGCAATTCAAGGTGATAAGGCACCCCTGAATAATTCTAGACTTTCTTCTCTTCCTTCTGTCTCCCGCATCCAATTAGTCAACAAGTTCTATAGAATGTACTTCTGAGTTATACATTCCTTCATTCTTTTCTACTGTTAATGTATAGCTAAGCCCTCCATTTCTCTTACTCCATATTCTTGTCTAGTATTCTTACTTAAAAGTGTTAGTCACTTAGTCATGTCTGACTCTTTGTGACCCCATGGACTGCAGCCCATCAGGCTCCTCTGTACATGGGATTCTCCAGGCAAAAATACTGGAGTGGGTAGCCATTCCCTTCTCCAGGGGATCTTCCTGAACCAAGGATCAAACTCAAGTCTCCGAGGTGCAGGCAGATTCTTTACCATCTGAACTACAACTCACCCTTTCAAAGTGTATAATTCAGTGGTTTAAAAAATATTCACTTGCGTGTGAAACCATCACCACTGTTTTAGAAGTTCTGTAACCATTAGCATTCACTTCCCATTTTCCACAACCTTTAGCTCCTGGAAACCACTAATATATTTTCTGCCTCCATGGATTTGCTTTTCTGATATTTTACATAAATAGAATCATACAATATGTGGCTTTTGTGTCTCACTTTTTCACTTAGCATAATGTTTTTAATATTCACCCATGTTATGGTATGTATCAGTACTTTATTCCTTTTTATGGATAAATAATATTCTATGGCTGTGATGTATTTTGTTTATCCATTCATCAGTTGATGGACATTTGAGTTGTTTTACTTTCAGGCTGTTATAAATAATGCTGCTGTGAACACTCCAATAGAAGGTTTTATATGGACACATGTCTCTAAGTCTTTTGAGACTACTCCTAAGTATAGAATTACTGGGTCATATGGTAACTCTTTGCTTAACATTTTGAAGAACTACCAAACGGTTTTTAAAAACAGCTGCGTCATTTTACATTCCCACAAACAATGTATGAAAGTTTTAATTTCTCCACATCCTCAAAAGCTTTTCCTGCATCTGTTGAGAAGATTGTGGGTTATCTGTCCTTTATTCATTTAATATGATCTATTACCTTGATTGATGTTCATATGTTGAACTAACCTTGCATTCCTGAATAAACCCGCATTTGGCCATGGTATATAATCCTTTTTATATTTGGTAGATTCAGTTACTAGTATTTTCTTGAGGAAACTTGTGTCTATACTAATAAGGGATACAGCTCTGTAGCTTTCTTTTCTTATTATATCTCTCTCTGTTTTTCATATCAGAGTAATGCTGGCCTCCTAGACAGAGGAACATGTTCCCTCCTTTTCTATTTTTGGGAAAAGTTTATGAAGGATTGGAAAGACTCCATCTCTGTCTCCTTACCCTCCTATTAGTAAGCATTTGTATAAGTAACAATTTCTATTTGCTTGGGCTGTCCTTTCAATGTTTCTTTTATGCAAATATAAGAAATATAATTATATGTTCTTATGATTGGATGGAAGGAACAGTTATCCACCTGTCTTTCACTGTAAGAATTCTTGGATTCCTACAATCAAAACTACCCTTGCCAATTCTCCGCCATCCCACCCCATCAGTTATCCCTGAAATATACGTCAAGATCACAACCCTTGTTAAATTGTCTCTGCCTGTTTTCCCCCTGTACCCTGTGACTGGTCTTACTTTAAATTGATGACCATGAACCTCCAGGGCTAAATGGTAGTCACACTACTTTGCCTAGTCCTATTCACCCTATTTCACACTTCTTTTTCTAAACTTTTTTTTTCACGAACTCAGTATCTGGTCATATCTTTCTTCTTTACCTCACTGAGACAACTGAACCATGAGAGAAACTTCCACATGCCCTCACTGAACCAAAGTACTCTGCTTTCTCTCTGGTTATACTATATTGCTTCTTTATACTCCTAATTCAGTACCTAGAAAATCTACCTCACATGTCTCTATTAGAAGCCCTGAAGAGAAAGAAAATAACTTCGGACCCATACTGAGTCTTTTTGATCTCCAGAATCCCTGGATGCCTATCACAGTAAATTAGTTCAGAATACTCTCAGGCAGGCATTCTAGACAAGAACAGAGCCTCTGTCTCAACCCTCAGCCCTGAAACTAGGGGCACTGGGATGGATGTAAAGATTGGTGAGTTGATGCTAACAAGATTTTAAGTGGCAGAAACAGAGCTCTCTCTTAGCTTCATAGAGCTTAGCAGAATCAATACTGAGCTTGACCAGTGTTTGTCTTGCATGTCAGTTCCCTATGACATTCATCTCTTGTTCATCTTATCTTGAATCTTCTATACTGATTTCTATCTAATATTGATCATTGGGATGCTAGAGATAGATACGAGGTACAATGGGGAAAACTGATAAGTGCTGCTGCTGCTGCTGCTGCTAAGTCGCTTCAGTCGTGTCCGACTCTGTGTGACCCCATAGACAGCAGCCCACCAGGCTCCCCCGTCCCTGGGATTCTCCAGGCAAGAATACTGGAGTGGGTGCCATTTCCTTCTCCAATGCATGAAGGTGAAAAGTGAAAGTGAAGTCGCTCAGTCGTGTCCAACTCTGAGCAACCCCATGGACTGCAGCCTACCGGGCTCCTCGGTCCATGGGATTTTCCAGGCAAAGTACTGGAGTGGGGTGCCATTGCCTTAGGCTGAAAGAATCCAAGAATTCTTCCACTGGAAGACTTATGGATAAGTATTTCATCCTTACTTTCACCCTCATACTTATCTCACATCTGTTCTTAATCAATGGCCTCCTTATTTCATTGAAAAAAAAAAAAAAACCATTTAAAAGGACTTCTACACACTCCCACTGTGCATCCACATACTTACCAGCATCCATGCCCAAATAGTCTCGAGATCCTTTGTTACCACAGGTGAGCTCTGCAAGCTTCTAACCAAGCCACCTCCACCAACTGTCAACCACACTCCAACTTGTTCACTCACAGCTAGAACCTGAGGAGCCAACCTTCATTAGTCTTAAAAACTCTGCTTAGAAAAAATCCTGCAATCCATGAAAGCGCATCCCCACTCCCTCTACAATAAAGTGCTGCATAGTGGAGTGATTATATGGCCCTTGTTCCAGCAGAGATATTTACATGGGCCCCAAACAAGTACATTTTCAGGACCCAGCAATGCTTTGCATTTGGGCCCATGGAAGGTGCTCAGAGAATTTTGCAGAATAAATAGCATTCATAGACACAACCCCAGATCCCAGGGTTCAGCTCCAACCAGAGAGTTTCTAACTCTCTCAGGAAAAGTTTTGCCTAGTGTTTGATTCATTATTGATGAATGACCCCAATAAAGTATAATAAAGTAGATTGATAAAGCCTATTTCAAGAAGAAAGCTTACTATCCTTTCTAATCCAACAAGTTCCCCACACCTCATGCTGGAGGAACTTTTTTTCAATCTCATAACAACTAAGCGCTCTGCTGAGTGATGTGCACTTTTGGTTAAAAAAAAAAAAAATGATTAACTCGACCCTCCATTTACCCTAAGTTTCTTCAGCAAGAGTATAGAAAATATGACGCTGCTCATAAATAAAATTGAATTTCTAAACCATTTTATATTCCATATGAGAGCATCTTTCAAAAATATATGGAAAAAAATGCCACTGATGATGTAAGCTCCCAGGCATTGAAAGGAGCTATTAAGCCTGATTCTTCAAAGATAGATTCAATGCATTAAAGCAGTGTTTTTGTGAATTAGTGGCAACAGCAGGTCACTGCCTAGACTTTTCCATGTGCCCCAGCCTCTGTCTTCTGCCTTTTTGTTTTTCACTTCTCTTTCAACAAAAAAAAATTCCCCCATGTCAATTTTCAGGCATATTTTCCATATACCCTTAATCCCAATATTCATCTCTCATGACACCTGAAATTATGGCTTTAACAACCCATTCTTTGCTTCAAACCATCCACCCTTAATCTGGGCAATTTAAAAGTCCTACTTGAAAAGAATACTGACTATATGAAAGGCAAGAGAAAAGAAGGGAAAGAAAAAGATATGGAAAAGAAATGAAGCAGCATATTAGCCTTTCAGTTTGTGCCAGGATTGAGCCAGTGATACCAATAATCCTGTGTCTCAAAGCTCCCACTATGGCCTTACCTCCTCCTCCATCCCACCATGATGCCATGATTAAACAGGTCATTCACTATCTTCCTATAGTGACAGTTGGACAGATGGGAATTAAACTTGTCATGGTATTGATTTTGAATGTATAGAATATCAGATCAAGTGCTGTACACCAGGAACTAACAAAGGTAAATTACACTTCAAGAACAAACAACAAGAGAACTCATAGAAAAAGAGATCAAATTTGTAGTTACCAGAGTTAGGGGATGGAGAAGGCATGGCACCCACTCCAGTACTCTTGCCTGGAAAATCCCATGGACAGAGGAGCCTGGTGGGCTGCAGTCCATGGGGTCGCTAGAGTCGGACACGACTGAGCGACTTCCCTTTCACTTTTCACTTTCATGCATTGGAGAAGGAAATGGCAACCCACTCCAGTGTTCTTGCCTGGAGAATCCCAGGGACGGGGGAGCCTGGTGGGCTGCCGTCTATGGGGTCGCACAGAGTTGGACACGACTGAAGCGACTTAGCAGCAGTAGCAGCAGTATATTATATATGAAGGTTGTTAAAAGAGTAAATTTTAAGAGTTTTGGTTACAAGAAGAAAATGTTTTTTCTTATTATTTTATTTTGTATCTGTAGGAGATGATGGTGTTCACTATATTTTTTGTGATAATCATTTCATAATGGGTATAAGTCAAACAATTATGCTTCACATCTTAAATTTATACAGTAACATATCAATTATGTCTGAATAAAAACGGTTAAAAATTGGAACTTCCCTGGCAGTCCAGTGGTTAAGACTTCAAGCTTCCACTGCAGGGGGTGAGGGTTCAATCCCTGGTGGGGGAAATAAGATCATGCATGATGTGTGGTGTGGCAAAAAAAAAAAAAGATTAAGACTCCATGTTTCCAGTGCAGGGGGCCTGGGTTGAATCCCTAGTCAGGGAACTAGACCTCACATGCTCAAAGATCCTGCATGCCCTAACAGAGATCTAAGATCCCACATGCTATTAACTAAGACCTGGTGCAGCCAAATAAATGAATAAATATTTTAAAACAAACAAACCAGGACTTTCTTGACTGCAGCATCACATCTGATCTTCAAGACTGCAGTGTGGTTCAATCAAGTGAATGAAGCTACAACACACGAGCAGACAGATTACTGCTGACTCCTTGTACAAAGGCAGAGGGGATTGTATATTCTATCTTCTCAAGGAGATACATTCCTTCTGCAAGGACAGCATGACAAGTGTCAACAGATATTTCCATGCTTGAGCCCTTTACCTTGCCTAGGGATAACTGCAAGCAGGGGTTTTCTTAGCAGGAACACAAGTACACACAGCACCAGAGGCATTTTGCTAGCAAAGTGGTCCTTGGTGAAACAGCTGTAGCCACTTCACTCTTCATCCACTCATCAGGTTTTCCCAGAGCACACTGCAGCCCAATTGAGAATGCTGCTGCTGCTACGTCGCTTCAGTCGTGTCCGACTCTGTGCGATCCCATAGACAGCAGCCCACCAGGCTTCTCCGTCCCTGGGACTCTCCAGGCAAGAACACTGGAGTGGGTTGCCATTTCCTTCTCCAGTGCATGAAAGTGAAAAGTGAAAGTGAAGTCGCTTAGTCCTGTCTGACTCTTAGCGACCCTATGGACTATAGCCTACCAGGCTCCTCCATTCATGGGGTTCTCCAGGCAAGAGTTCTGGAGTGGGTTGCCTTTGCCGTCTCCGCCAACTGAGAATATTTGGACTCAATTCCTGATTTGACCAAGTGCTTAACTTAACTCACTTAACTTTCTTCACTCTGGGTTTCATTAAATAGAAATATTATCTGTATACTGTCTTTCCAGAGTCATGAAGAAAATAAACTGACTTCTCACATGGTAACATTTAGGACACTTAGCACATAGAAGAGACTTGATAAATCCCAGTCATGAGTACTATGCTTAGAGAATATTTTATTATTAAATAATAAAGATAAGTAAAAAGACATTACCCTGTAAACTTAGCTTCACGGTATGGACTTCACAGAGCACTAAGTTTTCCTTTCTGTTGCTTTAAATTTTGGGGTAGAAACCACAAAAGTATAACTTACAATCAAATTATCTTTATCTTATTTATTGTACCCTAGATTATGAAACTAATATTGAGGACTTTATTGCTTCATGTTCCATTTTTTAAAAGGTGAGTGTATCACTCTTCTAGGGTCAGAAATCCAAACGTAATTTTTGGTTTGGTTTGCTACATAAACATCTGTTTAAAAAAAGAGTACTAAATTTGCATTGAATCTTCCAGTTCTAGGCCAAAATATTTTTTACAAGCCTCTTATAATATCAGTTATTATAACTGGTATATTTAGAACTACACCATTGTTTATTCTTTAGTTTTTACTTTTTGGCCACACCACTCAGCACATGGGAAGTTAGTTCTCCCATCAGGGATCAAACTCACATCCCCTGCATTGGCAACAAAGAGTCTTAATCACTGAACCACCAGGAAAGTCCTGCTACCCCATTATTTTTAAACACTTTCATAGAACCACATTGCCTAGGTGTAGTAGAATCATTTAAAGACTATTTTTTTTTAGTACTTTATAAACAAGATTTTATACATCTGATGTATACAGGGGCGGCGACAAGAGGAGTTACCCCGCATCGGAGGTCAGGGGCGGCGGCTGGGAGGAGCTACCCCACGCCCCCACGCCGGAGGCCAGGGGCGGTGGCCGGGAGGAGCTACCTCACGCCCCTAAGCCGGAGGCCCAGGGCGGCGGGGGGAGGAGCAACCGCAGACCGAGGCCAGGGAGCCGTCCAAGGAGCCGTGGCCGAGCGGGCGCAGGAGGGCCTTATATCCCACATTTAAGGTCAGGAAGGGCGGCGGTGAGGAGAGAACCCTCGTCCAAGGTAAGGAGCAATGGCTGCGCTTTGCTGGAGCAGCCCTGAAGAGATACCCCACACCCAAAGTAAGAGAAACCCCATAAGACGGTAGGTGTTGCAAGAGGGCAGCAGAGGGCAAACGCATTGAAACCATACTCACAGAAAACTAGTCAATCTAATCACACTAGGACCACAGCCTTGTCTAACTCAGTGAAACTAAGCCATGTCTGTGGGGCAACCCAAGACGGGCGGGTCATGGTGGAGAGATTTGACAGAATGTGGTCCACTGGAGAAGGGAATGGCAAACCACTTCAGTATTCTTGCCTTGAGAACCCCATGAACAGTATGAAAAGGCAAAATGATAGGATACTGAAAGAGAAACTCCCTAGGTCAGTAGGTGCCCAGAGATCAGTGGAGAAATAACTCCAGAAAGAATGAAGGGATGGAACCAAAGCAAAAAGAATACCCAGCTGTGGATGTGACTGGTGATAGAAGCAAGGTCCGATGCTGTAAAGAGCAATATTGCATAGGAACCTGGAATGTTGGATCCATGAATCAAGGCAAATTGGAAGTGGTCAAACAAGAGATGGCAGAGTGAATGTCGACATTCTAGGAATCAGCGAACTGAAATGGACTGGAATGGGTGAATTTAACTCAGATGACCATTATATCTACTACTGTGGGCAGGAATCCCTCAGAAGAAATGGAGTGGCCATCATGGTCAACAAAAGAATCCGAAATGCAGTACTTGGATGCAATCTCAAAAACGACAGAATGATCTCTGTTTGTTTCCAAGGCAAACCATTCAGTATCACAGTAATCCAAGTCTATGCCCCAACCAGTAACGCTGAAGAAGCTGAAGTTGAACGGTTCTATGAAGACCTACAAGACCTTTTAGAACTAACACCCAAAAAAGATGTCCTTTTCATTATAGGGGACTGGAATGCAAAAGTAGGAAGTCAAGAAACACCTGGAGTAACAGGCAAATTTGGCCTTGGAATACGGAATGAAGCAGGGCAAAGACTAATAGAGTTTTGCCAAGAAAATGCACTGGTCATCACACACACCCTCTTCCCACAACACAAGAGAAGACTCTATACATGGACATCACCAGATGGTCAACACCAAAATCAGATTGATTATATTCTTTGCAGCCAAAGATGGAGAAGCTCTATACAGTCAGCAAAAACAAGACCAGGAGCTGACTGTGGCTCAGACCATGAACTCCTTATTGCCAAATTCAGACTTAAATTGAAGAAAGTAGGGAAAACCACTAGACCATTCAGGTATGACCTAAATCAAATCCCTTATGATTATACAGTGGAAGTGAGAAATAGATTTAAGGGCCTAGATCTGATAGATAGAGTGCCTGATGAACTATGGAATGAGGTTCGTGACATTGTACAGGAGACAGGGATCAAGACCATTCCCATGGAAAAGAAATGCAAAAAAGCAAAATGGCTGTCTGGGGAGGCCTTACAAATAGCTGTGAAAAGAAGAGAAGCGAAAAGCAAAGGAGAAAAGGAAAGATATAAACATCTGAATGCAGAGTTCCAAAGAATAGCAAGAAGAGATAAGAAAGCTTTCTTCAGCGATCAATGCAAAGAAATAGAGGAAAACAAGAAAATGGGAAAGACTAGGGATCTCTTCGAGAAAATGAGAGATACCAAAGGAACATTTCATGCAAAGATGAGCTCGATAAAGGACAGAAATGGTATGGACCTAACAGAAGCAGAAGATATTAAGAAGAGATGGCAAGAATACACAGAAGAACTGTACAAAAAAGATCTTCATGACCCAGATAATCACAATGGTGTGATCACTGACCTAGAGCCAGACATCCTGGAATGTGAAGTCAAGTGGGCCTTAGAAAGCATCACTAACAAAGCTAGTGGAGGTGATGGAATTCCAGTTGAGCTATTCCAAATCCTGAAAGATGATGCTGTGAAAGTGCTGCACTCAATATGCCAGCAAATTTGGAAAACTCAGCAGTGGCCACAAGACTGGAAAAGATCAGTTTTCATTCCAATCCCAAAGAAAGGCAATGCCAAAGAATGCTCAAACTACCACACAATTGTACTCATCTCACACGCTAGTAAAGTAATGCTCAAAATTCTCCAAGCCAGGCTTCAGCAATATGTGAACCGTGAACTTCCTGATGTTCAAGCTGGTTTTAGAAAAGGCAGAGGAACCAGAGATCAAATTGCCAACATCCGCTGGATCATGGAAAAAGCAAGAGAGTTCCAGAAAAACATCTATTTCTGTTTTATTGACTATGCCAAAGCCTTTGACTGTGTGGATCACAAGAAACTGTGGAAAATTCTGAAAGAGATGGGAATACCAGACCACCTGACCTGCCTTTTGAGAAATCTGTATGCAGGTCAGGAAGCAACAGTTAGAACTGGACATGGAACAACAGACTGGTTCCAAATAGGAAAAGGAGTTTGTCAAGGCTGTATATTGTCACCCTGTTTATTTAACTTATATTCAGAGTACATCATGAGAAATGCTGGACTGGAAGAAACACAAGCCGGAATCAAGATTGCCGGGAGAAATATCAATAACCTCAGATATGCAGATGACACCACCCTTATGGCAGAAAGTGAAGAGGAACTCAAAAGCCTCTTGATGAAAGTGAAGGTGGAGAGTGAAAAAGTTGGCTTAAAGCTCAACATTCAGAAAACGAAGATCATGGCATCTGGTCCCATCACTTCATGGGAAATAGATGGGGAAACAGTGGAAACAGTGGCAGACTTTACTTTTCTGGGCTCCAAAATCACTACAGATGGTGACTGCAGCCATAAAATTAAAAGACACTTTCTCCTTGGAAGGAAAGTTATGTCCAACCTAGATAGCATATTCAAAAGCAGAGACATTACTTTGCCAACAAAGGTTCGTCTAGTCAAGGCTATGGTTTTTCCTGTGGTCATGTATGGATGTGAGAGTTGGACTGTGAAGAAGGCTGCGGGCCAAAGAATTGATGCTTTTGAACTGTGGTGTTGGAGAAGACTCTTGAGAGTCCCTTGGACTGCAAGGAGATCCAACCAGTCCATTCTGAAGGAGATCAGCCCTCGGATTTCTTTGGAAGGAATGATGCTAAAGCTGAAACTCCAGTACTTTGGCCACCTCATGCGAAGAGTTGACTCATTGGAAAAGACTCTGATGCTGGGAGGGATTGGGGGCAAGAGGAGAAGGGGACGACAGAGGATGAGATGACTGGATGGCATCACTGACTCGATGGATGTGAGTCTGAGTGAACTCCAGGAGTTGGTGATGGACAGGGAGGCCTGGTGTGCTGCGATTCATGGGGTCACAAAGAGTTGGACACGACTGAGCGACTGATCTGATCTGATCTGATCTGATGTATACATCTTTGCATATATTAACAAGAATATGCTTTAGGATGAATTCCCAAAGTAAATTTACTGGTTCAAAAGTTACAGATAGAGGGAGGTGGGAGAGATGTTCAAGTGGGAGGGGACATGGGTAAACCTATGGCTGATTCATGTTAATGTTTGGTAGAAACCCACACAGTACTGTAAAGCAAGTATCCTTCAATTAAAATAAATTTAATGTTGATATTTGGCATAGAACGATAAAATTCCGTAAAGAAATTATCCTTCAATTAAAAAATAAATAAAATCAAAGTCAAAGTAAATGAACAAATTTTTTTTTAAGTTATGGACATTTTTACCTATGCAATCAAATTGCCTTCCCGAAAGACTGATAATTTATACTGTCACCAGCAACAGAGTTGCTTTTCTATCCAATACCTCTATTAATGTTAATTTTAAAAACTGTTATTGGAAAAGGTTGAAATTAATGCCCAAAGGTGGAGGTCGAGTAACTTGTAAATTTTAACTATGTACTTTTGCCTCCATCCTCTACAAGCAAAAATAACTTACTTCTACTACACCTGCTTTTTAGCTTCTATATTCACTATGTATTAAGTTTTTTAAAAAAGTTTCCAATTAGCTAAAGAAATAATTTTAATAATATAAAGTTTAATACGTCAGCCCTAGAATACAAAGAGTTGGGCAGACCTGGTTTTAAGTATCTGTATTGTCGTAGATGTGTTAGCATTCAAAAGATCCAGAAGATGGCAGTATAATGATGTTTTTCTTAAATTCCAGAGAAAAATTTAAGCTGGTAAAATCTGAAGCTGCAGGTTGTTCGCATTTCTGTTTTCTTTTTTCTTAAAATGGTGCAAGATCATGAGATGTAAGGCAATAAGGAATCAGTAGAGGGGCCCTCACTCTTAGGAAAGAGAAGTTGTGGTGGATGGACAGGGAATTTGAGAACTCTTGCTTCAGATTTCAGCCCTTTGGGCCAGTATACTCTAAATCTACATTTATCTGTAGGTGAAATCATGAATAATGCCGTCCCTGCAAGACTGTTATGAAGATTAAATAAAATAAAATGTATAAATGTGTGCAGCCCTGAGAATATCATGAACATACTGGTTTTAGTTTTTAAAATCCTCCTCTGTTAGAGATATCTACTGAAATATGCATGCCTGAAATAATGTGGCATCTTAAATTTACTTTTAAATGCTTCATTTAAAAAAGAAAAACTGAGGTAGAGAGATAGATAAAGCCAAATTGACAAGTTATTGATAATTCTTGGAGTTGCTGTAAGATTAAGGGGGTTGGTGATGCTACTCTGTTTGTGCATATGTTTTAAATTGCCATGTATATACACACATGCATCACTCTGGATGAAATGCAGAGACTGGGTTGCAGGGCAGCAGCAGTAGAAGCAGAGAGGGCAGGCAGAATGATACTGCAGTAGTCCACATAGAGGTGATGGTGGCTTAGATAGGACTGGTGGGAGTGGCGATCTTAGAAAACTGGATGGGCTCAGAATACTATGGTGATGATTTGAGAGGGGAGGGGTGATTTGGGGTGGAGGGAAGATGAAGTACCACAAGTTCTAGGTTTTGGCATTATTACAATTGGGCGATGGGACTGTGGGGGCTGCAAATTTGGAAAGAGTTCTAAGTTTGAGATTTCTATCAGGCATGTTATAGAAATGTTGAATAAACAACTGGATGTAGTTCACAATATAGGTTAGGACTAGAAAGGTGGTGGGGTGTGCAGACAGAGTTGTTAGATATCATCTACTGTCAGGGGACTAAGTGATGTCAACAAAGGAGTGAAGAAATAGAGAGGTAACCTCAGGATAGATGTATAGAGACTGAACAAAGGAGAAGCCAGCAGAGTAGTGTTGGGCCCTCTGTAGAACAGGACTGGCATCAGTTTAGTTCCGTTGCTCAGTCGTGTCCGACTCTTTGCGACCCCATGAATCTCAGCACGCCAGGCCTCCCTGTCTATCACCAACTCCCGGAGTTCACTCAGACTCACGTCCATCGAGTCAGTGATGCCATCCAGCCATCTCATCCTCTGTCGTCCCCTTCTCCTCCTGCCCCCAATCCCTCCCAGCATCAGGGTCTTTTCCAATAAGTCAACTCTTCACATGAGGTGGCCAAAGTACTGGAGTTTCAGCTTTAGCATCAGTCCTTCCAAAGAACACCCAGGACTGATCTTCTTTAGAATGGACTGGTTGGATCTCCTTGCAGTCCAAGGGACTCTCAAGAGTCTTCTCCAACACCACAGTTCAAAAGCAGTAAATCTTTGGTGCTCAGCTTTCTTCACAGTTCAACTTTCACATCCATACATGACCACTGGAAAAACCAGACTTGACTAGATGGACCTTTGTTAGCAAAGTAATGTCTCTGCTTTTGAATATGCTATCTAGGTTGGTCATAACTTTCCTTCCAAGGAGTAAATGTCTTTTAATTTCATGGCTGCAATCACCATCTGCAGTGATTTTGGAGCCCAGAAAAATAAAGTCTGACACTGTTTCCCCATCTGTTTCCCATGAAGTGATGGGACGAGATGCCTGGACACGGAACAACAGGACTGGCATAGGGCAGGCTAAATATGCTTTGGTATGTAAAGCACTTAGCAACTAAACCACAACAACCCCTTGTGGCACATAGCAGGGCTTCAACAGTCGTTATCCCTTTTTGCCCCATTTGTTTCTCACAGATGGCCTCTCCTCTCACTTCCCTGGGGAAAGCAGAAACAAAGGCCTCAGGAGCCAACACGTAACAACTTCGTGCTTCCCTCCCAACTCAAACCTACCGCTGCCATCCACTCCCTCTTCCTTCCAGCATCCCAAGAAGACAAACTCCCTTTTCAAAGTTCATTGTTCACCCACAGCCTGCCAATTCTCTCTCTCTGCTTCTGGGACATTGCCCTACCAATTACGACATTTTGTCTTGCACCTTCTATTCCTCCCTTGCACAGATTCTTCCTCTCAGTCTGTAAGCATGAGTTCATACCACCTTTAAAAAAAAAAGTCTTCCTTTAGTGATCTTTCTCTAAAAAGTGCTGCTCAGTTTTTATTGTGCATATGAAAGACAAATAAATGTATTTACAGAACAGAAATAGATATGCAGGCATAGAAAACAAACTTATGGTTACCAAAGGGGAAAGGGGAGGAAGGGATAAATTAGGTTGGGATTAACACATGCACACACTGCTATATATAAAATAGATAAACAACAGGGACCTTCTTACAGTACAGGGAACTATACTCAATGTTCTGTAATAACTTATAATGGAAAAGAATATATATATATATATACATATATATATATATACACACACACACACACACACACACATATATATATGAATCACTTTGCTGTATACCAGAAACTGACACAACATTGTAAATAAACTATACTTCAATTTTTAAAAATTAACTATATTGTTTACATTTGACATAATGTAAAAAAAAAAAATTGTGCATGTGAAATATAAAGGGATATTGCTAGCATGTAGATTAGCATTCAGTAGGTAGAGAGGCTGCAGAGCTGAGGTTCTCCTGAATGCTGAGGCTGATGCCACAAGTTCACAGACCACACTTGTAGCAGTGGTTCTCAACCTTGAGAGTGTTACCTAGAGAGCTTTAAAGAATGCTAGTATCTGGGTGCCACTCCCAGAAATCTCGGTACCCTTGACACAGAATATGGACTCAACATTGGGCTTCCCTGGTGGCTCAATTGGTAAAGAATCCCCCGGCAATGCATGGAAAGAGGAGCCTGGCGGGCTGTAATACATGGGATCACAAAGAGTCTGACTTGACTGAGCGACTAAGCGCACACATGTACATGGGCTCAGCATTAGAAGTTTTTAAAACCTCCCCTGGTGATTCTAATGTGCAGACAATATTAAGAACTCTTACTATCCAGGGGGTGGAATTACAAGGGACTTTCTACATCATACATTTCTACATGTTTGAACTTTTTGCCAAATATTACATCGTTGCTATTGTTTAGTCACTAAGTCTTTTGCAACCCTATGGACTGTATGTAGCTTGCCAGGCTCCTCTGTTCATGGGATTTCCCAGGCAAGAATACTGGGGTGGCTGCCACTTCCTTCTCCAGGGGATCTTCCCGACCCAAGGATCAAACCCATGTCTCCTGCTTTGGCAGACAGGTTTATTTTAACACTGAGCCATCAGGGAAGCCCAAATATTATATTACCCTGGACTTAAAAAAAAAGTGAATTAGAAGAAGAATGAGGAGGAGAAGGGAAAAGAAGGGAGAAGAGAAGAAAGGGGGGAGGGGAGAAAGAATAGAGGAAGAAAACATTTTCTTGACCTTGTAGATGCCGCACTTTCCTTATCAATCAAATTTCTTGAAGAGTCCACTTCCTCGCTTTCCATTCACATCTGACCCTCCCCAGCCTGGCTTCTGTGCCTTTTTCTCCCTGAAGCTGTACTGACAATAACCACACGATGCAAGGGGCCATGTCTCAGTTCTTACCTTACTGATCTTTGACCGATGTTGCAAGAGGTCTTGGGAAACTAAAGCAATTTTCCAGCATGCAACATATCTTTAATTTTTTTTTTCTTCTTTCTTGTTGACTACAAAGGAGAATAGTAAATTATGAACCATTCTGTTTTGTCATCAAGCTAGGAAGAGTGCTTATTGACACCTCGCAACAGATGAAACATATATGCATGCAAAGTTCTTGTTTTAAAACATCTCTCAAAAAATAAATATTTTAAAATCTCTCCATATCCAAAATTAATGTCCAGTAAAGTCCTAAAGGAGATAAAAGAGTCAAAACATTTTTCCCTTTTGAAGCAGACTCTCAAGCACTGTAGAGAAGTTTCCCTGGGTCTGCTCCCTCACAAAAGGAGAGGGGGGAAGGAGGGGTGTCCAAGAGAGCTTGAACATTGGGGGAAAAAAGGAAATATTTTTTTACAAATATTTCATAGCTTGTGTCAGTTCAGGTCCAGGAAGCAGATGCTAAGATGAAATTCAAGTCCATGAGAAGTCTGTGACACAGAAAGGGAGAAGGGATCAGGAAGGGGTGGGGAGAGCCTCACACTTCGAGGAAAGAGAGAAGGAAGGGGGACGGAGGAGGAAGAGCATCAGACGAGAGTGCAACTGGGAGAAAGTCTCAGCCAGGCCAATTGCAGGGCAGAGGCTCCCACACATGGGAAAGACTGGCCCAGCTCTGAACCCCTAACGTGCTGAGTCCCTGGCTCCAAGCGGCCTGCCCAGAATGGGGTTTCTGGACCACTACAGTGGGTCCCCACAGAGGGCTGCTGGCCCTTGACTTTACACATATTAACAAATGGTTCTGAATTTTGGCGTTTGACTGAAAACAGACTTGTGCATTATACAATAATACCCTTCAACTATATTATATGTCCTGAATGTAGACTTTCTTAAGACATCTGGAAAACCAGTATTTCATGCTGTTTACATTGCCTGCCCCTAACACTGTGTTTGACTTTGCCACCTCAACCCTGGTACAGACTCAAAAATGAAATAGAATGCTGCCTGTAAATACACAGACATAGGAAAAGTACATGAAAATATTATTAGTGAGTTAAAGGACTGTTCTAGTAGTTATTCTGAGTCATGAGGTTACAGGTTACTTTTATGTTCCTTTCTTCTTTGTTTTTGAAGTTTCAAAATCATGTATAATGAACTTACCGTTTCACAATAGGGAGGAAACACAGATGTATGGGATTTCACAACTATAGCAGAATTCTCATTCTGTTTTCTGTCTTCTCAGCTCTGAGTCCAATGACTCACAGATAATAGATTTTTGATAAATAAATAGAAGAATGTAAACAAGAGGAAAAAAGGAAGAATGCAATGAGAAAGGTATCTTTTGAGTACCTTCTATTTGCCCCTCTGTATGCCAAAGCCTTTGACTGTGTGGATCACAATAAACTGTGGAAAATTCTGAAAGACATGGGAATACCAGACCACCCGACCTGCCTTTTGAGAAATCTGTATGCAGGTCAGGAAGCAACAGTTAGAATTAGACATGGAACAACAGACTGGTTCCAAATAGGAAAAGGAGTTCGTCAAGGCTGTATATTGTCACCCAGTTTATTTAACTTATATTCAGAGTACATCATGAGAAATGCTGGACTGGAAGAAACACAAGCTGGAATCAAGATTGCCGGGAGAAATATCAATAACCTCAGATATGCAGATGACACCACCCTTATGGCAGAAAGTGAAGAGGAACTCAAAAGCCTCTTGATGAAAGTGAAGGTGGAGAGTGAAAAAGTTGGCTTAAAGCTCAACATTCAGAAAACGAAGATCATGGCATCTGGTCCCATCACTTCATGGGAAATAGATGGGGAAACAGTGGAAACAATGTCAGACTTTATTTTTCTGGGCTCCAAAATCACTACAGATGGTGACTGCAGCCATCAAATTAATAGACGCTTACTCCTTGGAAGGAAAGTTATGACCAACCTAGATAACATTTTCAAAAGCAGAGACATTACTTTGCCGACAAAGGTTCATCTAGTCAAGGCTATGGTTTTTCCTGTGGTCATGTATGGATGTGAGAGTTGGACTGTGAAGAAGGCTGAGTGCTGAAGAATTGATGCTTTTAAACTGTGGTGTTGGAGAAGACTCTTGAGAGTCCCTTGGACTGCAAGGAGATCCAACCAGTCCATTCTGAAGGAGATCATCCCTGGCATTTCTTTGGAGGGAATGATGCTAAAGCTGAAACTCCAGTACTTTGGCCACCTCATGCAAAGAGTTGACTCATTGGAAAAGACTCTGATGCTGGGAGGGATTGGAGGCAAGAGGAGAAGGGCACAGCAGAGGATGAGATGACTGGATGGCATCACTGACTCGAGGGACGTGAGTCTGAGTGAACTCCGGGAGTTGTTGATGGACAGGGAGGCCTGGCGTGCTGCGATTCATGGGGTTGCAAAGAGTCGGACACGACTGAGCGACTGATCTGATCTGATCCATCCTCCACCCTGCTCTGAACCCTAAAAGACTGACCTATATGAATAGCCTAGGTGAGCTCCTTGTTCTGTTTTTTGGTTAGGCCAGTCAAGGGGGAGAACACTGGCACATCGGAAGTAGGAATAGATACTCATCACCTGAGACACCTCCCCATGGATCACTGCAACCACCCAGACCCAAGACCCTTCCCACACAGCTCTTCTGCTGGGGAAAGCACAGCCTCCCATTTCCCTTCAGACCTTGGAGTAATGACGTGTCTTGCTTTTACTAGATCCAGTCCTTTGCGCTGTTTTTACATCTGGCCTAACCCTTTATAAATAGTCCCTTTATTAAACTCTCCTCAGATTGTCCAGTTTGAATGTACCCTATACGTATCATTAACCCCAGATAGATACAGTCTGTTGGTGACAATTACCCAACAAGTTGTATTCTACAGGAATTAATCTTGAAGGATATGGAGAAAAGCTTTTAAAAACAGTACTTTTCTGCTCATTTTAGATGTTTAAACAACAAAAAATTTATTTTCAGTGAGAAACTTCACTTTTACACCAAATATTTTGTAGTTATGAACTAGTTACGCTTTTTTGCCTGCCAAAATTCATATGCACTGTCCTCTATTTCTTTCTTCACCTTTGCAGAAATCTTGAGAGAGGTTGAACACACTCTAAATGCTCCATGTTGATTATTTAATACATGTGCAAACAAATGAAGGATGCCTATTGCAGTATGAGAATGTTCTCAGGGATTATTTCTTTCAAAAGATCATTTCTCACCTGTTTGTTAGTGGGATTTCTTTGTAGGTGTCTTTGAAGACAATTTTGGGGTTTTTTCCCCAGAAAAGACAAGAGGCTATTTTAATACTTACAACCAATATTAATTTTATAAAAGTTACAAATTCAAAAATCAGGGCTCTTAATTCAACTTATAAAACTCATTATTTTATTTCTAAGTTTAATTAAGTAGATTTAAAAATAATTTATATTTAAGTAGATTTAAAATTAAATTAAATTTAAATTAAGTTAAATTAAATTTAAAATTAAATTAAATTAAAATTAAATCAAATCCCTTATGATTATACAGTGGAAGTGAGAAATAGATTTAAGGGCCTAGATCTGATAGATAGAGTGCCTGATGAACTATGGAATGAGGTTTGTGACATTGTACAGGAGACAGGGATCAAGACCATCCCCATGGAAAAGAAATGCAAAAAAGCAAAGTGGCTGTCTGAGGAGGCCTCACAACTAGCTGTGAAAAGAAGAGAAGCGAAAAGCAAAGGAGAAAAGGAAAGATATAAGCATCTGAATGCAGAGTTCCAAAGAATAGCAAAAAGAGATAAGAAAGCTTTCTTCAGCGACCAATGCAAAGAAATAGAGGAAAACAACAGAATGGGAAAGACTAGAGATCTCTTCAAGAAAATTAGAGATACCAAGGGAACATTTCATGCAAAGATGGGCTCGATAAAGGACAGAAATGGTATGGACCTAACAGAAGCAGAAGATATCCAGAAGAGGTGGCAAGAATACACAGAAAAACTGTACAAAAAAGATCTTCACGACCCAGATAATCACAATGGTGTGATCACTGACCTAGAGCCAGACATCCTGGAATGTGAAGTCAAGTGGGCCTTAGAAAGCATCACTACGAACAAAGCTAGTGGAGGTGATGGAATTCCAGTTGAGCTATTTCAAATCCTGAAAGATAATGCTGTGAAAGTGCTGCACTCAATATGCCAGCAAATTTGGAAAACTCAGCAGTGGCCACAAGACTGGAAAAGGTCAGTTTTCATTCCAATCCCAAAGAAAGGCAATGCCAAAGAATGCTCAAACTACCGCACAATTGTACTCATCTCACACGCTAGTAAAGTAATGCTCAAAATTCTCCAAGCCAGGCTTCAGCAATATATGAACCGTGAACTTCCAGATTTTCAAGTTGGATTTAGAAAAGGCAGAGGAACCAGAGATCAAATTGCCAACATCCACTGGATCGGAAAAAGCAAGAGAGTTCCAGAAAAACATCTATTTCTGTTTTATTGACTATGCCAAAGCCTTTGACTATGTGGATCACAATAAACTATGGGAAATTCTGAAAGAGATGGGAATACCAGACCACCTGACCTGCCTTTTGAGAAATCTGTATGCAGGTCAGGAAGCAACAGTTAGAACTGGACATGGAACAACAGACTGGTTCCAAATAGGAAAAGGAGTTCGTCAAGGCTGTATATTGCCACCCTGTTTATTTAACTTATATGCAGAGTACATCATGAGAAAAGCTGGACTGGAAGAAACACAAGCTGGAATCAAGATTGCCGGGAGAAATATCAATAACCTCAGATATGAAGATGACACCACCCTTATGGCAGAAAGTGAAGAGGTTAAAAAGCCTCTTGATGAAAGTGAAAGTGGAGAGTGAAAAAGTTGGCTTAAAGCTCAACATTCAGAAAATGAAGATCATGGCATCCGGTCCCACCACTTCATGGGAAATAGATGGGGAAACAGTGGAAACAGTGGCAGACTTTATTTTTCTGGGCTCCAAAATCACTACAGATGGTGACTGCAGCCATGAAATTAAAAGACGCTTACTCCTTGGAAGGAAAGTTATGTCCAACCTAGATAGCATATTGAAAAGCAGAGACATTACTTTGCTGACAAAGGTCCATCTAGTCAAGGCTATGGTTTTTCCAGTGGTCATGTATGGATGTGAGAATTGGACTGTGAAGAAGGCTGAGCACAGAAGAATTGATGCTTTTGAACTGTGGTGTTGGAGAAGACTCTTGACAGTCCCTTGGACTGCAGGAGATCCAACCAGTCCATTCTGAAGATCAGCCCTGGGATTTCTTTGGAAGGAAT
This sequence comes from Bos indicus x Bos taurus, assembly GCF_003369695.1. Classification (NCBI taxonomy): domain Eukaryota; kingdom Metazoa; phylum Chordata; class Mammalia; order Artiodactyla; family Bovidae; genus Bos; species Bos indicus x Bos taurus. The sequence continues at coordinate 33,415,796 of NC_040095.1, forward strand.
GATGCTAAAGCTGAAACTCCAGTACTTTGGCCACCTCATGTGAAGAGTTGACTTGTTGGAAAAGACTCTGATGCTGGGAAGGATTGGGGGCAGAAGGAGAAGGGCACAGCAGAGGATGAGATGACTGGATGGCATCACTGACTCGATGGACGTGAGTCTGGGTGAACTCCGGGAGTTGGTGATGGACAGGGAGGCCTGGCGTGCTGCGATTCATGGGGTCGCAAAGAGTCGGACACGACTGAGCGACTGAACTGAACTGAACTGAAGATTTAAAATTAATTTCCTGAATTTCAATATTTTCCTTTAACGTGGCATTTTATTAATATTTAGGGTCACTCATAAAGTTAATTAAACTTCGCTTAGATTTTATTTTTAATTAGGATATAGTTAATCCACAGTGCTGTGTTAGTTTCAGGCATGCAGCAAAGTGGATCAGTTACACATATACATATATTCACTTATTTTAGATTATTTTCCCATATAGACTATTACAGCGTATTGAGAGTTCCTTGTACTATACAACAGGTTCTTGTTAGTTATTTATTTTACACATAGTAATATGTATATGTCAATCCCAATTTCCCAATTTATTCCCCCCTCATCCCCTGATAACTAACTTTGTTTTCTACATCTGTGACTCTTACTGTTTTGTAACTAAGTTCATTTGTACTCTTTTTTTAGATTTCACATATAACAGGAATCATATATTTGTCTTTCTGTGCCCTTACTTCACTCAGTATGACAATCTCTAGGTCAATCCATGGCACTGCAATTAAATATTTTAAATTTAATATTCCTTCTACTTAATGCTTCTAACTAGTAGAACTTAACCTAATGTTTAGGTTAAGACAATGTTTAATGTTTAGACAATGATGAATCTAATAAATTAAAGTTGAAAATTCTGCAACTCTTAAGTTCTCTTATACATTTCAGTGCTTTTTACAGACTTTGTAAACCTATCTTAAGCTTTTCAATTTAATAAAATCACAACTCTAAAATTAAAAATTCAGTTTTACATTTTAAGTTGGAGTCATGAGGCTAATATATCAGATCCTCAAATTAGTCAAATTATCTTAACTATGACAGATATTAAATATTTAAAATATGAAACATACACAATCACTCCAAAAGTTTAGGCAAAATAATTAACTTTATTGGTTGTCAGTTCGTTATTTCTATACATAAGGGGCAAATAAGCTTTATCATCCAAGCAATCTGGGGCTATTACTGCAAGCAAGTTGATTTAAAAATTCCAAACAAACAGGGTTATCTGCTTAGTGACTGATATCAAACATAAAATTTTTGACCAAAACATCCCTAGAGCAGCCAACATCTAGGAAAATTTTTCCTGCAACACTGAGGCTATTTGAGCCCTATTTTATGATCACCTTGAAATTAAAGTCTTCATCCTTACTTGTGAAAACAAGTGAAATAGTTTTATAGCCTCTATGCCCTAGGTTAAGTTGTGCGTGCTTAATCGCTTAGTCATGTCTGACTCTTTGCAACCCCATGGACTGTAGTCTGCCAGGCTCCTCTGTCCATGGGGATTCTCCAGGCAGGAATACTGGAGTGGGTTGCCATGCTGTCCTCGAGGGGGTCTTCCCAACCCAGGGATTGAACACAGGTCTCCTGCATTGTAGGCAGATTCTTTACCGTCTAAGCCACCAGGGAAGCCCAAGAATACTAGAGTAGGTACCTATCCCTTCTCCAGGGGCTCTTCCTGACCCAGAAATTGAACCAGGGTCTGAATTCTTTACCAGCTAAGCTACCAGGGGTTCAAGTTATATATTACCAAATATTCAAGATTGTATTCAATTTATTATTTACTGCTTGATTCTATTTTTTATTCTTTTCATATTTTTCCCTTTTCTGTAGGGCCATAATTCTCACAGATATTTTTATAATATCCAGTTGTGCTGTGTATATCTTGTTTCCTGTGTCATGCTAATGATAGTACATTTTTACCATCACTGCCACTCTCCTCCAGGCTACCCTATATACAATAGGAAAGGCCTGGGCAAAGGATACATTGCATAGGTCCCTAGTGTAAACATTTTAATGCTTCCCTCCCCTCTTGGGCCCTGGTCTTGGGCAATATGCCTTAGCCTGTGAAGGACCAGTATGAGATGACTTGGGTTGAGTGGGTTTGGGCTGAAAAGGTTTAGATTGGGAGGACTGGGGCTGGCATGGCTTGGGCTGAGTGGATTTGGATGGCGAACTTTCAGCTCGGGGGGCCTGGTGCTGAGTGGGCTTGGTTTGAGTGGGTTTGGGTTGAAAGGGCACAGGTTGGGAGGGTTTGTGCTGGGACTGTTTGACCTGGGGTGACTTGTGCTGATTAGGTCTGAATTGAGAGCTGGGCAAATACATGCTGTAGGACATAGGATGGAATCCCATTTGGAAAGATGGATTTGAAGGCCCACCTTGTGTCTTCAGCTTAGCTCCTTGCTGAGGGGCAGTCCTTCTTGGTTTTTGTGTGGCTCCTGCTGCTTGAAAGGCTTGATGATGAGGATTTTCAATATGGGGTTTTGTTCTCATGGATGTTCTCACTGTCTCTGTTGGCTTTGTTCCCCTGGCACTGACTTGCCCAGGCTTCCCAACTGCTCCTCCTGGCCATGAACCCAGGGAATGGAGGTGACCTACCTGGGAGTCCTCTTTCCCAGACCTTTCAAGGGTTCCTATTGTCTGTGGTCTCTGAGGCCAGGCCGGTATATGCTGAGACATGGGTCTTGGTGGTCTCCCAAAAGTTCTACCCATGTGATGTCTCCAAGGAGTTCCTGAAAATCTCATAAATGTTTCACCTGAATAAAATCTCTGGGGCTGGAAATATTGAATTCCAAAACGTTTGCCTGGACTATGTGCCCTTGTATTCTGAAAGGGCAAAGGATGGAACCTCTTAGGCCTCTGCTGTAACCAGAAGCGGGAGCCCATAGCCCAAGGGGCTTTCAAAGAAACATGGTTAAAGTTACCTCCAATTCTGGCTGGTAAAGGATGGAAGTTTCTCAGAGGAGGCATGAATACTGGGGTGAGATGGAAATTCTGACGATTTTGGTTGATCTGACAACTAGTCTCAGACATCTTAGCAGGGCTTTCAGATGAGTTTTTTCGCTGACTGTGTCTTTGTGATCCCTCATCTTCAGCTGCTCCAGCCAAGTTTTCACTAGGGGAAACTTGAATCCCCTGAATGTTCTCAAAGTCTTGGTCTACCTGTATCCCTAACTCTCTGGCCAGGGGGGCCATGTCTTCCACAGACACACATTTGAGTGAAGAGGACATCACTTCTTGGAGGGCAGCTTGAAGACCCTCCATGTTCCCTCCTCTCTGCCCTACTTCCTCCTCCTCCCAAAACAGTAGTTGTGATGGCTTCAACTTCAGGACCCTCTGGAAAACCTGAGCCTCTTCACTCTCCCTGGCCTGGGGACTGAGCACAAAGTAGCATCTTTCAATGGCAGCTTCTCCTAAAAACATTAGCAAGTCCCATTCCTTCTCACCTAGGCAGTCAGTTAAAAAAAACACAGCTGAGGAAACCTCCATTAAGAAACCAAACTGTGTCCAAAAACTTTCTAGATCTCCACGAAGGTTGGCCACAGCAACAGGCTTCTGGGGGAAACTGGGGCTTTCACTTAAACTGCTGCTATCAGGAAAACACCATGTTATCTCAACCAGGCCATCAGAGATCTGCCGGGGAAGCACCTGAACAGGCAAGTCCTGATGAAGAAAGATTTTGTGTGACTTCAGATGGGCAGGGCTGAGCAGGGCATTGAGGATTCTGGACTTGGAAAAGCTACAGTATCCTAGACGCACAAAAGAGATGACAGGCATCTTCATGAGAGTCAGAAACTTTTCTGTATCCCCTGTAGGCCCTCCTGAAGACTGTGTTGACTGCTCCTTCAAAATGTCCTTCATGGCCCCTAGCATTAAAATGCTTCTGTTGTTTTCTGCATCTGGCAGTAGCAGGGGAAGAGCAAACCGGCAATGATACATGTTTGACATGACTTCACGTTGCAAAGAGCTGTCTGAAGACAGCAAAGAGGCGCAAAGGACATCCAGGGGATTAATGGTTTCTGTTTCTTTAATTTCCAAGTTCTCTACTCCAGTCAGCAATTCCCCTTTGCTCTCTTCACCCAGAACCTTGGGTCTGAGGACTGAATCTCTGGCTGTCACATCCAGTGCTTGAACTTTCATCAGGAAGTTCCAAGCCAAGTCACTTGGCGTCTCAGGCACCCACGTACATCCTCGGTCTAAGGAGAATTGTTTCACAAAGTCTGGCAGAATCTTTCTGCTTGTGTCCAGGTTCAAACAGGACAGGACATCTTTAAACACATTTTTTCTTTCTGTAGGAAGAAAAGATATAGTCAGTGAATGTCATGCTCAGCATCTAAGCTTCCTTCACTGACTTTTAAAATTAAGTAATTGATATTTTCTTTGGAAAAAAGAAAAGATGGTCCACCATCTTTCTGTTCTTTTTGTGGTTGAGTAATATGCAAAGTACATCATGAGAAACGCTGGGCTGGAGGAAGCACAAGCTGGAATCAAGATTGCCAGGAGAAATATCAATAACCTCAAATATGAAGATGACACTACTCTAATGCCAGAAAGTGAAGAACTAAAGAGCCTCTTGATGAAAGTGAAAGAGGAGAGTGAAAAAGTTGGCTTAAAGCTCAACATTCAGAAAACTAAGATCATGGCATCTGGTCCCATCACTTCATGGGAAATAGATGGGGAAACAGTGGAAACAGTGTCAGACTTTATTTTGGGGGGCTCCAAAATCACTGCAGATGGTGATTGCAACCATGAAATTAAAAGACGCTTACTCCTTGGAAGGAAAGTTATGACCAACCTAGATAGCATATTCAAAAGCAGAGACATTACTTTGCCAACAAAGGTCTGTCTAGTCAAGTCTGTGGTCTTTCCAATGGTCATGTGTGGATGTGAGAGTTGGACTGTGAAGAAAGCTGAGCACCAAAGAATTGATGCTTTTAAACTGTGGTGTTGGAGAAGACTCTTGAGAGTCCCTAGGACTGCAAAGAGATCTAACCAGTCCATCCTAAAGGAGATCCGTCCCGGGTGTTCATTGGAAGGACTGATGCTGAAGCTGAAACTCCAATATTTTGGCAACCTCATGCAAAGAGTTGACTCATTGGAAAAGACCCTGATGCTGGGAGTGATTGGGGGCAGGAGGAGAAGGGGATGACAGAGGATGAGATGGCTGGATGGCATCACCGACTCAATGGACATGAGTTTGGGTAAACTCCGGGAGTTGGTGATGGACAGGGAGGCCTGGCATGCTGCGATTCATGGGGTTGCAAAGAGTCAGACATGACTGAGTGACTGAACTGAACTAAACTGAATATTCCATTATATATATGTTCCACAACTTCTTTATTCATTAATCTGTTGATGGAGGAGGGATGGAATGGTGTGGGAGATGGAAGGGTGGTTCAAAAGGGAGGGGACATATGTACATGTATGGCTCATTCCTGTAGATGTATGGTAGAAACCAACACAATATGGTAAAGCAATTATCCTCCAACTTGAATTTTTTAAAAAGATGAAACAAGTAAAGTGAAAGTACTGTTTCATCACCCTGCCAAGTCTACTTTCCAAGAGATATGTCTATATGGTGTGGTATGTTTCCTTCTCTTCCTTTTTCAATACATATGCAGAAGTACATATGTAGACGTACATATGTATATGTACTTGCATATGTAGAAGTACACAGTTTGGTATAATGGATGCTATTTTATTCTATAAATGATCTTATACCAAATGATTTTTCAACTTCTTTTCACTCAGTGGTATTCCTTGCAAATTCTTCCAAGTAAGTATATACACAGAACTACTTAATTCATTTTATGAATCCATTGTACTTAATGGTTTGGAAGAACCACTATTTATTTAACCATTGTCTACTGATGATCATTCAGGTTTTTGAATTTTTGGGCTATGTTCATATGCAGTAATGAAAAAACCTGTTAATTCTTCTTTATACATATGTATAAGGAACTCTCCAGGTAGATACTGATTTATTTATTAAATGTTAACTTTTGGTAAACTTTGGAGAAATGGAAGATTTTGTCTTCTCAGAATTTACATGGTCTATATAATTTTTCCTGATGTCCTTTTCCAATTTATATTCTAGCCGCTTATTGAGAGGACAGAGATAGTGCTAAGTAGAGAAAGAAAATCAGAGAGCATTTTCTGCTCCTGATGGATAGTAACATAGCATAAGCTTCTTGGATCCCTTGTAAAAGTAGCCTAGAAGAAACAGTAGACATGAGAGAAAGTGTAGGTTTCAAGAATTAACAAAAGGAACTCTAAGAAATCCTTCAACAGTCTGAAAGTTGCTTGAACTGGTGCATCTGATGGGTAAGAAGGTAAGGGAGGAGTTGAGGCCAGCATGAAGGATCCCCAGAGGAGGCAGAGAGAAGTAAGAAGAGGGATTGCAGAAAACATATAAGTTCTGCTCTTGCCTCTCCCCTGCCTACCCCCTGCTTTTCCTTAGGACAACCATCCTCTGTTTCTTCAGCACAGAAATTGGTACCCACACAGCCCAAGCCAGATGCCAAATGTTGACAAGGTAATATCAGGCTACTGTGGAATAGTACAGTGACATGTCTAACAAGCACAGAGATGAATGAAAAATTAAGAAGCAATAATTTCTAGAAGCCAGTACCATTTTTGCAAATTAAAAATTCATGAAAATAGCCCAGGTAAGGCAAAAAGAAATGATTGGAGATTTTAGCTGCCACCCACTGAAACGAGACAGAGTTTTTCATTTCAATCCCACAGTTGATCAATGGAGACCCACTCCAAGATGACCCAAATATTGGACATAGAAAATAAGAATTTTAAAAGTAGCTATCTTAACTATTTTCAAGAATTTACAATAATATAAACCCATAATGAATAATTTAGTAGAAATTACCAGGAAAAAAGAAGAAAGCATTTAAAAATTTAAATTCTTGAACTAAAAAGCGTAATATCTGAATTTTTTCAAAAATAAGTATATAGACTTTTAAAAAGACTGGAAATGACAAAAGAAAAATTCAGTGTACTTAGAGATATAGTAATAGAAATGATCCAATCTAAAGAATAAGGATAAAAAATACTTTTTAAAAAATGAACAGAGCCTCAGGGACCTTGGAAAAAACATCAGAAACTCTAACATACATGTACTTGGAATCTCAAAAAGAGAAGGGGAACAAGTGGGACAAAAAATATTTGGATAAATAACAGCTTAAAATTTTCCAAATTTGGGGGAGGGGAAATTCCAAATTTAGAGATTCATAAATCCTACATAAGATGAAAACAAAGAGAATCGCACCTAGACACATCAGAGTTAATCACAGAAAACATTTTAAGGAAAACGTCTTGAAATCAACCAGAAGAAAAATAGCACAACGCAAGAGGGAACAATGATAAAATGACAACAATTGCACTCATCTCACATGCTAGTAAAGTAATGCTCAAAATTCTCCAAGCCAGGCTTCAACAATATATGAACCATGAACTTCCAGATGTTCAAGCTGGTTTTAGAAAAGGCAGAGGAACCAGAGATCAAATTGCCAACATCCGCTGGATCATCGAAAAAGCAAGAGAGTTCCAGAAAAACTCTATTTCTGCTTTACTGACTATGCCAAAGCCTTTGACTGCATGCATCACAATAAACTATGGGAAATTCTGAAAGAGATGGGAATACCAGACCACCTGATCTGCCTCTTGATAAACCTGTATACAGGTCAGGAAGCAACAGAACTGGACATGGAACAACAGACTGGTTCCAAATAGGAAAAGGAGTACGTCAAGGCTGTATTTTGTCACCCTGCTTATTTAACTTATATGCAGAGTACATCATGAGAAATGCTGGGCTGGAGGAAGCACAAGCTGGAATCAAGATTGCCAGGAGAAATATCAATAACCTCAGATATGAAGATGACACTACCCTAATGGCAGAAAGTGAAGAACTAAAGAGCCTCTTGATGAAAGTGAAAGAAGAGAGTGAAAAAGTTGGCTTAAAGTTCAACGTTCAGAAAATGAAGATCATGGCATCTGGTCCCATCACTTCATGGGAAATAGATAGGGAAACAGTGGAAACAGTGTCAGACTTTATTTTTGGGAGCTCCAAAATCACTGCGGATGGTGATTGCAGCCATGAAATTAAAAGACATTTGCTCCTTGGAAGGAATGTTATGACCAATCTAGACAGCATATTAAAAAGCAGAGACATTACTTTGCCAACAAAAGTCCGTCTACTCAAGGCTATGGTTTTCCCAGTGGTCATGTACGGATGTGACAGTTGGACTATAAAGAAAGCTGAGTGCAGAATAATTGATGCTTTTGAACCGTGGTGTTGGAGAAGACTCTTGAGAGTCCCTTGGACTGCAAGGAGATCCAACCAGTCCATCCTAAAGGAGATCAGTCCTGGGTGTTCATTGGAGGGACTGATGTTGAAGCCAAAAGTCCGATACTTTGGCCACCTAATGTGGAGAGCTGACTCATTTGAAAAGACCCTGAGAAAGATTGAGGGCAGGAGGAGAAGGGGACAACAGAGGATGAGATGGTTGGATGGCATCACCAACACGATGGACATGGGTTTGGGTGGACTCCGGGAGTTGGTGACGGACAGGGAAGCCTGGCGTACTGCGGTTCATTGGGTCACAAAGATTCAGACACAACTGAGCGACTGAATTGAAGGAAACTGAGCATCAGAAAGAATGGAAGCCAAATGACAGAAATGATAATCGATCATTTCTGAAGGCAAAAAGGCACCAGTCTAAAATTCCTTACAGGAAAAATATTCTTCTGGATTGAAGGCAAAATGAAGACATGTTTCAATAAACAAAAAATAAATAAAATTCTTCAGGCTAACAGGGAATAACAGCAAACAAAAACTTGAATCTTCAGGAAGAAGAAAGAGCAGAGAAAATGATAAATTTATGGGTTCCTGGACTTCCCCTGGTGGTGCTAGTGATAAAGCACCCACCTGCCAATGCAGGAGACATAAGAGACCTGGGTTTGATCATTGACTGATCCCAAATAGTATAAACTAGAAGGGAAAGTGAAAGTGCAGTTGCTCAGTCGTGTCTGACTCTTTGCGACCCCATGGACTGTAGCCTACCAGGAAAAGAGTTGATTATATAACCTATATCCGAATTGACTCTATACATTGCAGAGTACACAGGCATTGCCTTAAGTCTTCCTAAGACTTCAATTTGAGATGCAGTGATGGGGTGGGGAGGGGTGGGAAGAAAGTGGCCTAAAATTTAACATGACAAAAAGCATTACTATCCTTCTCTTTTGAATCAGATGTATTTGATTTCCACCACCCCACCCCTCCCCCACCCCGTCCAGTTCTCAGCTGCATAGACAAATGTTACAGAGGAAAGAGAGCATAGCCATAAATTTTTATTAAAAATTTTTTTTTATCCTGCAGTCAACTAGAGTGGATTGGAAACCGTTAGAATTATATACAGTCATAACTGCATTATTATTGAAACTTTTCTTGACCTGTTTTCCTAAGGCTATGTCAAATACAAATTGGCACTTGCCAAGGGCATTTTCCATCTGCCTCTTTGGAGACTGAGTCCTGTGCTGCTGCAGCTATTGACCTTCAACATGCCCTGAAGGGGGTTCAGGGTGGAGAATGTGGCATTTTGTTGCTGCAGGAAAACTGGTGGAACAGGCCTTGAGATGGTTAGATATTTTCAGGAACTGATTTCATGATCCCAATCCTAACACTTTCTCATATCCAGAAAAGCACTCAGTCCCTTCATGGTGACATCAGCTCCTGGTGGCTAGCAGAAAACCTTTTGTAAAATAAATGCTTGATTGTGTGATATCCTCCTTCACCAAAAATCATATATATTGACCTTCCCCCACTACTCCTTTGGAGCAGTTTCTCAGAGCTATCTGAAGTGCTGTCTACCCTACTGCAGTCCTCATTTTAACTCAAATAAAACTTAATTTGCAACTCTCATGTTGCACATCTTTCTTTAGTCAACAAGTGTTAGATTGGTTGCAAAACTAGCCCCAAGTAATGGCTTTCCTGGGTTTCCCTGGTGGCTCAGATGGTAAAGAATCTGCCTGCAAAGCAGGAAAACCAGGTTTGATCCCTGGGTCAGGAATACCCCCTGGAGGAGGGCACGGTAATCCAGTCCAGTATTCTTGCCTGGAGAATTCTATGGACAGAGGAGCCTGGCAGGCTACAGTCCATGGGGTTGCAACGAGTCGGACACGACTGAGCGACTAAGACACAATGACTTTCTGGTATCCACACCTTTTGTAATATTACTTTGCAAGAGATGCAGCCTATTCTTCCCCAACCCTTAAAGCTTTGAGACTTGCTTTTGCCAACAGAATGTGGCAGAAGTCAAACAGTGTTATGGATTGAATTGTATCCCCTACAAAAAGATGCTAATCCTCCCAGTACTTCAGAATGTGGCCTTACTTGTGAATAGGGTCATTACAGAGGTCATCAACTTAAAATGAGGTTATTAAGGTGGGCCCTAATGCAATTTGATCAGTGTCCTAATTAAAAGAAGAAATTTGAAAACACACACATGCACCAAAGGAAATGACTTGAAGACACCAGAGAGAAGATAGTCTTCAAGGCAGAGAATTCCAGAGGCTACTGGAAGCTGGGAGAGAGAACTGGAACAGGTCCTTCCCTAATGTCTTCAAAAAGAGTATAACCCTGCCAACACCTTGGTTTCAGTCTCCACCTCCATGTCTGTAAAACAATATATTTCCCATTGTTCTAAGCCACCTTTTTGTATTATCTTACTGTGGCGGCCCTAGGAAATCTATCATACAGATGGCATGATAGTTCTGAGTCTAAGCCTCAAAATGCCTTCAGGACTCTGTCTCTGTCTCTCTGACTCCTCTGCTCTCACTATAAGAATATGCCTGACATAGTCTGAGAGTTAGCTCAGACTAGCTTGTTAGAGGGCATGGCAATCCACTCCAATATTCTTGCCTGGAGAACCCCATGGGTAGAGGAGCCTGGTGGTCTACAGTCCATGGGGTTGCAGAAAGTCAACTGAATCAACTGACCATGCATGCACAGCTTGCTAGAAGATGAGAAATGAGCCAATAGCTTGCTGACCACCGATACAGAAGTAAACCCAGAGAAGACCAGAAGAATGCCTGCCAACTACAGACATATAAAAATTATACACTCTTACTGATTTAAGTGACCCTAATTTTGAGGTGCCTATTAATTTATTATGGCAAATAAATAATACAGAAAAAAACATGCAAAACAAAAAACAAAACAGTATCATGCAAGAAACATATAATATTGGAATGTTACCTATGGAAGAAGGTGCATAAGGAATAGAGAAAAAAGTCAAATAGATTAAAAAAAGGAGGCGGTTGCAGAGTAATGCTGATGGTATGCAATGAAAAAGTAATTCAACCCTATGTAACTATTGTAATATATTTAAAAAATTAAGAATGAGGTCTAAAAGCAACTATGAATCGGGAAGGTATAGGGAGTAGGACAAGAGTTGTGTTATAGGTTGAATTATATACCCCTCAAATTCATAGGTTGAAATTCTAAGACCCAGTATCTCAGAATGTAGTGGTATTTAGAAATGGAGTCATTGTAGATATATAGTTGGTTAAGATGAGGTCATTACAGTGAGCCCTGGTCCTGTGACTGTTACCCTTATAAAATAAGAAAATTTGGGAATTCCTTGGTGTTCCAGTGGTTGGGATTTTGAGCTTCTCCTGCAGGGGGCTTGGGTTCCATCCCTGGTCAGTTCAGTTCAGTTCAGTCATTCAGTCATGTCCAACTCTTTGCGACCCCATGGACTGCAGCACAGGGAACTATTAATAGGACCCGGCAAACTGCATGCTGCGGCCAAAAAACAAAAGAAAAAGGGGAAATGTGAACACAGAGACATGAACCCAGTAAGACAACCACGTGAAGATAAAGGCAGATTGTAGGGGATGGGAGGTAGAGTGCTTCCACAAGCCAGAGAATTCTAAAGATTTCCAGCAAACTACCAGAAGCTAGGAACAGATTCTTTCTACAGCCTTCGGAAGGAACCAACACTATATACACCTCCAGACTTCCAGCCTGCAAACTGTGAGACAACATATTTCTATTGTTTTTTTTTTCTTGCAGCCATGAAATTAAAAGATGCTTGCTCCTTGGAAGAAAAGTTATGACCAACCTAGACAGCATATTAAAAAGCAGAGACATTACTTTGCCAAAAAAGGTCCATCTAGTCAAGGCTATGGTTTTTCCAGTAGTCATGTATGGATGTGACAGTTGGACCATAAAGAAAGCTGAGAGCTGAAGAACTGATGCTTTTAAACTGTGGTGTTGGAGAAGACTCTTGAGAGTCCCTTGGACTGCAAGGAAATAACAACCAGTCAATCCAAAAGGAAATCAGTCCTGAATATTCATTGGAAGGACTGATGCTGAAGCTGAAGCTCCAATACTTTGGCTACCTGATGTGAAGAACTGACTCACTGGAAAAGACCCTGATGCTGGCAAAGATTAAAGGCAGGAGGAGGAAGGGACAACAGAGGATGAGATGGTTGGATGGCATCATGGACATGAGTTTGAGCAAGCTCTGGGAGTTGGTGATGGACAGGGAAGCCTGATAGGAAGCAGTACATGGGGTTGCAAAGAGTCAGACACGACTGAATGACTGAACTGAACTGATTGTTTAAGCTACCAAGTTTGTGGTGCCACTCTGTTACAGCATCCTAGTAACCAGGTCAAGGTGTGCAGAGGAGGAAATTACTCTTTTCTGACCCATAATTGGATTATGGATTTGGGCTGAATGTGAGTTGGTAGTTACCTTCCCCTTCTATATTCAGAACTTGGTGGTGTTTATTTTCCCAGACAATATCTCTCTGAATTAAGCATTTCTCCTATTTTTAATTTTCATTAAGAAATATTCAAATTCAAGGTACTGGTATAATCTTCCTCATTGAAATGGCAATATTTGGATAGCTCAAGACAAGCATTATTTTGGGACCTTATCCATTTACCACAAATTCCTCTCCTGTTTCTGCTTTAATATTTAGGTCTATAATCCCCATATTCTATTGGTCACAAAGGTTCTAAAATAATTTAACAGACTTAATCTGAGGTACAGAAGGCAACAGCTAAAATTAGTGGTTAGCAACTTGTTATATGTGTGATGGAGGTGACTGCAGAAGCCTAAAAGTTCATAGTCAATACTTACTTTATCTATACTGTCCACTTGGAGAAGGGCATGGCAACCCACTCCAGTACTCTTACCTGGAGAATCCCCATGGATAGAGGAGCCTGGCAGGCTACAGTCCATGGGGTTGCAAAGAGCTGGACACGATTGAAGGAACTTCACACATATGCACATACTGTCCACTATTTCTAGGTCCTGGGTTTTCCTCCCTGTCAACACCCACCTCTGAGGAAACTCCAAGTTAGAGAAGTCCAAGGAATTTCTGAGGAGCTGCTTTTCTGCTTTCATGTGGTGCCCTTCCTCAGTCCCCTCCTTGTTATGATACTGCAATCAAGATTTAAGTTTTTGCCTAAGTAACTCTACACACACGATTCCCATACCTTCCATACTTTTCTCCTCTTCCTCCTCCAATGACATGCCAGTTTCTGGATCCTCATAATGCTGTTCTTCATCAGAGAACTCCGTGGTTTCAAGGTACACAGAATCCTCTCTGTCATCATAGAGGCCTCCTGGGTCACTGTAAGCCTCCTCTTCCAAGGTGATGTTTGCCTCTTCAGAGTACCCCACAGATTCTAGATAGTCCTCTTGTTCTAAGTATAAAGAATCGTCTGGATCCTCATATCTCTGTCCATCCTGTAAATACTCAATTGTTGCTGGAAATTCGTACTCAACGATCTCAACTGACTGTGGCGATGTGAATTTTGATGTGTTATCTTCCTTCTCATTTTCCTTTGAGGACCAAGCAGTTTCCTGATAACTAGTTTTCTTGTCTGTGAAAGACTCAGAGGTTTCTAAATCCATGCATTCTTTCTCTTTGAAGGACGTGGTGATCTCAGGGTTCTCAGGCTGTTTCTCTCCAGAAAGGAAAACATCTTCTTTGCTTGTGCCTATCGGTAGAGGTGGCTCTATATACTCATGTTTCAAAACTTCTGGAAAGAATAAGAAAGTTTGAGAGATATTTATTTTCTCTCTCGAAATTAACAGATGTTATATTAGGGAGTTTCCATGACCTCAAAGCATCATCTCTCTATTTCATTAGATGATAGGAATACATACATAAATGGCAATAAGTCAGCTCAGAACTTTCTTTCTCCCACTGAAAAATATCAGATCACACTCCTGCCCAGCTCAAAAGTTTGAGTCTTTCACAGCAAACTCAAAGGGTAAGTGGATGAAATAGAAAACCTGAATCCTTTGTTTACTTGTGGATTTACTGTAATCCAAAATCAGGCTTCCCTGGTAGCTCAAATGGTAAAGAATCTGCCTGCAATGCAGGAGATTTGAGCTCGAGCCTGGGTTAGAAGGTTCCTTTAGAGAAGGAAACAGCAATCCACTCCAGTATTCCTGCCTGGAAAGTCCCATGGACAGAGGAGCCTGGTGTGCTGCAGTCCATGAGGTTGCAAAGAGTTGGAAATGACTGAGTGAATAACACTTTCAACACCAGCTCAGACTTTCTAGGGTCATTGCTAATGAAATTTGACCCTAATAATTTCTAATGAAGAAGTGAGTAGCTCCTATTTAGAATAAATCCTGGAAATGCTAAGACCTATATCTCTAAGCATATGGGTCCTGTACTACATTAAAAACCATTAGCATTAATATTTTTATCTTAGCCTCTGCCTCTCTGTGCTGTGCTTAGTTGCTCAGTTGTGTCTGACTTTTTGCAACCACATGGACTGTAGCCCACCAGGCTCCTCTGTCCATGGAGGTCCTCCAGGTAAGAATACTGGAGTGGGTTGCCATACCGTCCTCCAGGGAATCTTTGCAACCCAGGGATGGAACCCAGGTCTCCTGCTCTGCAGGCAGATTCTTTATCATCTGAGTCACCAGGGAAACCCAAGAATACTGGAGTGGGTAGCCTATCCATTCTCCAGGGGATCTTTCCAACCCAGGAATCAACCAGGGTCTCCTGCATTGCAGGCGGATTCTTTACCAGCTGAGCTACCACGGAAGCCCTAAATGCTCCCTATTTGCCACTAATTATCATTGAACATTGAAAAATTAGCATTTGACTTGCTCCAGAAATTGAGGATTCTGCTGACATTCTTCTTACAGAGAAAATGAAATTGCTAATACACCACATATGTGTGTCAAAAATTATTTTCCCTCTATTTTCAAAATGGCCATACTAAGTGAAAGATGCAGCTTTTGGTCTTAAGGTTGTTAATACCTATGAATTCACTTACTAGATAAAGAAGTCCCAATGTATCACTAACAGTAGTCTCTTTCCAATTATAAGTATTTCTGGATGTCACTGTCAGAACAGTAAGACATTTATACCAGCAAGAAAACAACTGCTGGTTTTGGATTGTATTTGAACAAAAAAGTTATAAATCCTCCAGAACAATAAAATACATCATTCCCTGCTTTTTAAATCTTGGACACTTTTCCCTTTTATCATATTTCACTGAAAATTATCTCCAGGAGAATGACAAATGAAAATAAAGGGTAGTCATTTTCTTTTTTTTCAGGAAAACTGCCTCCTCCCTCTCAGCCCAAAAAGTGTAGAAATTTAACCTACCTTGATTTAAGTTGCAAATGGTAGCTGACTGGGAAAAAGTATTAAACAAACAGTTGAGGAAAAGCTGACAGCTCACTTCTCCTTTTTTCTGTACCAAAATCAACAGCTTCCGACTTTTCTTCAGGGGATCTGTAATATTCTCCAGAATCTCATACTCTTCCTCAGAAATCAGCTTCCGAGAGGTTAACGTATCTAAGATACAATCAGGATCCTGTTGTAGGATTTCTAATAACTTTTTTCTTTCTTTTTCTATGATCTGGGATGGAACACTCCCAGCAGCCATTGTTCCTGTTTTCTGCAGACCAGGAAATGAACTATGAAACTGTTTCAATGCAGAAACACAAGTTTGGTTTTGCTTTTTTTTTTTTTTAAAGGCAGAGTAATGCGTTTTGGCAAAGATTAACCGTGTCAGTGACCCTTAGTGTTGGAGAGAGTGGATAAAAACAAGCCAAACAGTTTGGGGGAATCCAGCCATGAGCCCCCACAGATCCTTATAGATTATTTACCTGTTTTTTTTTTTTTTTTTTGATGACTTGTCTCAGTTTCATATGGTTTAGCCTCCAAGAACTCTTTCTCTGAGAAGAGCCTCTTGAACTTCAGATTCCTTGCTCTGAACTCTATCTGCAATATCAAGATTATGAATTGATTAACCCTTTTGGAGAGAAATCTGTCAATATGCAGCAATAAATAAATAAATGTGACAGATAAAAATAAAAATTAAACCATTCAATGCAGCAATTCCACTTCTAGGAAATTATCTTAAAAAATAATGAGACAAATGACCAAAGATGGATGTGCAAGAATCTGCACTTTCATATTTTTATAATAGCATAAAAATGAAAGTAACTCAAATTTCCACAAATTAGGATTTATGGAACAGATTTGATACATCAACAATGGTGTTACCAAGTAAGGTCTGGCTGCTTATCACTCAGTGAAAGTCACTCAGTCATGTCTGACTCTTTGCGACTCCATGGACTATACAGTTCATGGAATTTTCCAGGCCAGAACACTGGAGTGGGTAGCCGTTCCCTTCTCCAGGGTATCTTCTCAACCCAGGGATTGAACCCAGGTCTCCAGCATTGAAGGAGGATTCTGTACCAGCTGAGCCACCAGGGGAGCAATGGAGAGACAAATGTTGGAGAGACAAATATTGATAGAAAGGAAAGTTGTTTTAATCAGAATGCCAGCAATCTGGGGAGATGGTGGACTCAGTGTCCTCCCAAAAACAGCTCAGAGGATTCTGGTTGGCCACAAAACTTTTATAAGGAAAAAGGGAAGTAATCTCAGTTAACCATTGAAATAGGGCGTCAGAGTTGTAGCCATCTCCCTCTGTGTGCAGACGTGTGGGCAGACCAGTCAACTTCTTAGATTTTTCTCTAGAGGCTATCTTGTTCACACAGTGTATTTGCAAGGTTATACTAAAGAGGAAGCTAGCGAAGAGATCTGGTCATCTGTTAACTACTTATTCTTCATTTCAACATCTTTGATGAATGGAAAGAACCAATAGATTAGGCAAGGTATGGGGTGATCAGGATTTGAAAGGCATGCTAGGGCCAGAGACATGTAGAGCATGGGGTGCCAGGTTTAAGGCTAGTGACAAGGCAAAAGGGGTCTCCTGCAGAGAGCTCTTTCCTAAAAAGAGCCCTTTCCTGCCAAAAGGTGCTTACACATCTCCACTTGTCAGAACATCATTCTGAAACTGTTTGGTACCATTTTGGAGGGCTCCGACGAGCTCCGGTACTGGAGTCCTTCGTGTCCCAGCAGAGAAAGAATTCAGAGAGAACCAAAGTGATAGGTAACAAGTGACTTATTAGGTAAGGATGCCTGTGAGGCTTACAAGTGGAAAGGACAGCGGTTGCATGCTCTGAGGACTTAGTGGGCTATAGTTTTATTTATTTGTTTATCTTTGGGTCTCTGTTGCTGCATTCGGGTTTTCTCTAGTTGCAGGAACAAGGGGCAACTCCCTAGTTGTTGTGCATGGGCTTCTCATTATGGTGGCTTCTCTTGTTGCAGAGCACAGGCTCTAAGCACACTGGTTTAGTAGCTGCGGCTCACAGGCTCTAGAGTGGGGACTCAGTAGCTGTGGCATATGGACTTAGTTGCTCCAAGGTATGTGGAATCTTTCCAGACAAGGGATTGAACCCATGTCCCCTGCATTGGTAGGTGGATTCTTATCCACTATACCACCAGGGAAATCCTATAGTTTTATAATCAAAGGGAAAGTGGGGAAGGGGAAAAGACCAATTTCCTCCTCATTTTTGAGTAGACATCATGCTTCCATCATCAACTCCTCTAGGTTGGGCAGTTTTCTTGTCCCTACATGGTCAAACCAGAACTGTCATGACACTATGGAAATATTATTTTGGGTCTCAGTACAATGAGGGTCTTTACTTTGAAATGTCACCTTTTCATAAATTATTGTTCTTCATGCAAGTAGAGAATATGCCGTCACTGGGCAGAACAGCGTTGTTTTATTGTTTTAGGGCATGACCCATGCTTCTGCATGATTTTGTTGCTAAGCAATCCACTTGGGTTTGTGGTTAAGCTGACCTGTTTTCTTAACTGATCATTAACTTATGGAGGTCTCCCATACTTCTTTCTTTACATACAGTCCTCTAGTGGGATTAACTCTGTCCCTATCAATTCTGCTTCTATGGGATTATGGGCCAAAGGCTGTCTTTTGTAACTTCTTGATACTGACAGAGGGTGCTGTATTTTTAGAGTGGAAGATGTCAGATGGGTTAGTAGCATCTCTTTGCCTACAGTTTTAGTTGCCCACTTACATATGCAGACAGAACAAGCTACAATTATTTTTCTTTTAAATAAAATGTATATCTACATATACATATTACATACATACACTATACATATTAACATTTTAAACAAAACTGGGATCTATAACTTGCTGTTTTCCATAATAATATATCATGGATATCACTACTCGTCAATATGTGTAGATTTACTTCATCCTACAATTATTTCATGTCCACCAAGATATAGATTATTATTGAAACGGGGAACCGAATTCTGTTCACAGAGACAAACAGTGGAATTCACAAACTGGCAAACACTCATGCAGGCAAAGTTTATTTTAAAGGACAGAGATACAAAGCCTTCAGCATAGACACTGAGAAGGGGTGAAGAGACCCCAAAGACAGGAATAACAGCAGTTTTTATATCTTTATTAGAATTGATCTGTTTGTTTTTGGTTGGCTCTGGGCCAAAAGCATGTAATTTCTGACCAATCAGTTTAAATGTTACAGTGTCCAATTTGCCATTTTTATGGTTTTTTTTTTTTTTTTTTTTTGGTTTCCAGTTTCTCTAGACATTGTGACACCATCTCTTGACCCTTTCTCAAGACCCCAGACCATTACTTAGAGACCAGATGTATGTTTAGGAGCTAATGGTCCACCTGCAGTTTTTCTCCTTGATAAACTGGACAGCAGTTAACGATTGTCTTGTCCTGGGTCTGAATGTTTTATGACCCTCCGGATGAGGGAGGCATTCCTTGGAATGCCTAGAAACTGGAGCAGTAAATATAGCTTTGGGCTAACAGAGAAAAATGCTTATGTGAGAGAATTAAAACTGAAATTTTAAAAAGAACCAAGGCTCTGACTCTATACTGACTGCCTAACAATTTCTACCTCATTATGAGCCATAGAGTTAATCCCATTCTCTTAAGGCCAGTTCTTGGAATTGTACTGGCCATAGGTTCAGTATTGCTCAAGATGGAACAGTTTATGTTATGGCTACAGTCAGCTCATCATGCAGATGGCTTTTTCCTACTGGTGGCAGTTATAGTGTCTGTAAAACAACTCAGGAATGTGCATCAGACACTGAGTCTGTGACTCTGCTGTCCTAATCATTAATGGCTTGAGTTTGCTCCTTTGTGACTCAGGGAAGCCTGGAAGACTTCAGTTTTCCTATAAACAAGAGGCAGGAGACATGGAGGGGCCTTGGTGATTGGGATGGGATGGGCCAAGCTGAGTTTTGCTCAGTTCCAATGGAATATCAAAATGAAGTTAAAAAGGATGAAGTAAATCTACACATATTGACAAGTAGTGATAGAAATGATATATTATTAAGGAAAATAGCAAGTTATAGATCCCCTTTTTGTTTAAAAAGTTAATATGTATAGTGTATGTATACTATTTTGTATATATAGATACACATTATATTTAAGACAGCCAGGAAAGAGATAACACAAATGTACCTCTGTTATTTCTGGTTGATCTCAGAGAGGCAGCAGTGAGTGGTGGTATAAAATGAGATTGTAATTCCCCGCCCAGGAATTGAACCTGGGTAGCCTGGATGAAAATCAGGATTCCTAGCCACCAGACCAGCAAGGACTAGAGGCTAGAAGCTATTTTTCCCTGGCTTTTGCCCCAGTGAAAAAGCATTTCTCATGCAGGCAAAAACTATAAATGCAGGTACAAAGTTTATTATTAGAGACATACATAGCACAACAACATATGGGAGAGCACACAGGTAAACAGTTTGTTAAGACAGAAGCAAGGAAGAGATATACCTGGAGAGAAAGGTTGTGAGCTTCCCCACTAGTGAGGAGGAGCTCATAAAGATGCAGTTGTCATTTATATAGGCCATTTCTTCCAGGTCTTTTTTTCACCCTTGGCCAATTGTTCTTTTTCTTTTTCCACCCCTGACCCACCCTTGGACCCTCTCAGACATGCCTGTGCAACTTGTTTCCAAGATGGATTCCAGTCCAGAGGCCTATGGGATCATGTTTGCATCACATATTATGGGCTGGCATCCCCTCCTTTTTGACCCTCAAGGAGCCTTTCTGGCCACATGAAATGTCTCCCTTGCCCCAAGGATGGGAAATATATGACTTCCTGATTCTTTGCTTAAGCAAGGTTTAGCCCTTCTCTGTCGCTGCCATGATTGTTGTCTTAAGGTGTCCACTGGACACAAAGCCTGACTGCTTGCCCTGAATCTGTTGTTACTTTCATTTTTGGAGGGCACACAGGAGGATGGCTGTAAGTAACTAACCTTCCTGTTTCAGGAAATGCAAACAGGAGGCTAGCTGCAAGTGTCTAGCCTGAAGCCCACTTTTTTCCTGCCCAGAGATATGTAAACAGGAGGCCAGTTGTAAATGCCTAGCCTGGGGCCTATCTGTCTCCTGCCTCCTGGTGATATAACAGCAGTATTCAAACTTCTACTTTAAACATTTCTATTTAACACTTTTTTGTTATCAACAGAATTTAATTTTCTAAAAAGTTATCTGGTTGGTTTTTATTTTCGGTTATAGTTCACAAGAACCTTAAAACAGTATAAATATCAACAGAATACTGGATGAGCAAACTGTAGTATTTCACGTAATGTAAAAGACAGCATTCAAAAAGAATGAATTTCAGTGACCCACAGTATAGGTAAATAATAATAGCATTAAGGGGAAATTTTAAGTCCCCAAATATTATATGCAGCATAGCACTCTCCTAAAAGGCTCAAAATAATGGAAATACAGACACACAGAGATTTTAGGAATACACATGGCATCAATGGGAACAGTGAGAGACTTTATTTTCTTGGGCTCCAAAATCACTGCAGATGGTGACTGCAGCCTTGAAATTAAAAGACACTTGCTCCTTGGAGATCAAGATCAGTGGGAGAAATATCAATAACCTCAGATATGCAAATGACACCACCCTTATGGCAGAAAGTGAAGAACTAAAAAGCCTCTTGATGAAAGTGAAAGAGCAGAGTGAAAAAGTTGGCTTAAAACTCAATATTCAGAAAACTAAGATCATGGCATTCGGTCCCATCACTTCATGGCAAATAGATGGGGAAACAAGGGAAACAGTGACAGACTTTATTTGGGGGGCTCCAAAATCACTGCACCCCAAACCAGTACTCTTGCCTGGAAAGTCTCATGGACAGAGGAGCCTGGTGGGTTGCAGTCTATGGGGTTGCTAAGAGTCAGACACGACTGAGCAACTTCACTTTCACTTTTCACTTTCATGCATTGGAGAGGGAAATGGCAACCCATTCCAGTGATCTTGCCTGGAGAATCCCAGGGATGGGGGAGCCTGGTGGGCTGCCGTCTATGGGGTCGCACAGAGTCGGACACGACTGAAGCGACTTAGCAGCAGCAGCAGCAAAATCACTGCAGATGGTGACTGCAGCCATGAAATTAAAAGACGCTTGCTCCTTGGAAGAAAAGCTATGACCAACCTAGAGAGCATATTAAAAAGAAGAGACGTTAGTTTGACAACAAAGGTCCGTCTAGTCAAAACAATGGTTTTTCCAGTAGTCATGCGTGGATGTGAGAGTTGGACCATAAAGAAAGCTGAGCACAGAAGAATTTGATGCTTTTGAACTGTGGTATATGAGAAGACTCTTGAGAGTCCCTTGGACTGCAAGGAGATCCAACCAGTCCATCCTAAAGGAAATCAGTCTTGAATATTCATTGGAAGGACTGATGCTGAAGCTGAAACTCCAATACTTTGGCCATCTGATGCAAAGTACTGACTCATTTGAAAAGACCCTGATGCTGGGAAAGATTGAAGGCATGAGGAGAAGGGAATGAGAGAGGATGAGATGGTTGGATGGCATCACCAACTCAATCGACATGGGTTTGAGTAAGCTCCAGGAGTTGGTGATGGACAGGGAAGCCCAGTGTGCTGCAGTCCATGGGGTCACAAAGAGTTGGACATGACTGAGCAACTGAACTGACCTGGAATCGATATAATTACAAGAAATGAGAAGGAAATGAAATTCAGAAGGATGGCTACCTTAGTTGGGGGTGGCTGGGTGGGGATGGGATGGGATTGAGGGACAGGGAAATTATGGAGTTAGATATATGGTATCATCTGGGGATGAGTGTATAGGTGTTTATTATATTATTAAAGATAAATAGTTAAACACATAACTGAAAGTATACCATGTTTGTGTTACTGAGTCCAAGCTTGCTCTGCTCGCCACATGACAGGCCAATGAATCTGAGAGACGAAGTGTTGAGGCAAGGAACACAACTTTATTTGGAAAGCCAGCTGACAGAGAAGATGGCAGACTAATGTCTCAAAATAATGATCTTGTTGGAGTCTGGATGCCAGGTTCTTTTATAGACCAGAGATGGTTAGGAGTTGAGGAAGTAAAAAATCCTTTATCTTGAATTCTCTTGAATGGCCAACCTCAGGGAGGGGATCTGTTCATCTCTTCATTCTTGCAGCCATTCACAGGTAAGCAGGGTCAGATTATCTCCCTGTGAGCTGAACAAGGGGCAGGGTTCCCTGAGGCAGACCATTATGTATAGTTATAATAACAAGCCAGTCAATCCTAGAGGAAGTCAACCCTGAATATTTATTGTAAGGACTGATGCTGAAGCTGAAGCTCCAATACTTTGGCCGTCTGATGCAAAGAACTGACTCACTGGAAAAGACCCCGATGCTGGGAAAGATTGAAGGTATGGAGAAGGGGATGACAGAGGATGAGATGGTTGGATGGCATCACTGAATCAATAGACATGAGTTTGAGCAAACTCCGGGAGATGGTGAAGGACAGGGAGGCCTGGTGTGCTGTAGTCCATAGGGTCACAAAGAGTTGGACACGATTGAGTGACTGAACAATAATAACAAAAGCAACAAAAAGACAAAGGTTAAAATCAAAGAAACAGATCTATCATGGAGTCAGAACTGGCTCTTCCTTCCAAACACTTGGACCAATGCTGAGCATGTAGTTTTACTGAAAGTGCCACCTCTCTGGACACCAGTGCTGACTCAAATCCCTCAAATCCCCAAGACAAAGTTTTGGGTGAATTACTTTGCCAGGCAAAGGAGGACTTCTGCATCAAAAAACTGTGTGTCTCTACCCAAGAGAACTTGATGAGGGGTTTTTATAAGAGAGGGTTTCAAAGGTGGGGTCTCTGACAAGAGTAGGGTGTAAGTAGGGTTTACACCACCTTAATTTCATCTCAGATGGTCAGTCTCCTAATCTTGATGAGCTTCTCTGGTCCCTTTAATCTTGCTTCCTGTGGTTTCTTGGCTGCCTCTCCTTTGATTGTGGAGGTTTAGTAGCTAAGTTGTGTTCTACTCCTTTCGAACCCATGGACTGTAGCCCAGCAGGCTCCTCTGTCCATCTGATTTTCCAGGCAAGCAAGTGGGAGTGGCTTGCCATTTCCTTCTCCAGGGGATCTTTCCAACTCAGGGATTGAACCCAGGTCTCCTGCATTGTAGGCAGATTCTTTACCAACTGAGACACCAGAGAAGCCCTTGATTATAATTGTTCAAATCTGCCCTTTGGAACTCAGGGAAAATAATGGCTGGAGTCTTGCCTACAAGAAACAGGGGATAGAAAGATCCCATGCTTGGAAGTCCCACAGAGCTCCACTCGGTTTCAATATTAGAAACCAAGGATAATGAATCATTAAATTTTAGGGACCCTAAGGTTGAAAAAGAATAAGAAAAGCCTTATATGACATTAAAAATTAACTTTAGGTTAAGAGTTTTACAATGTGTCACAAAAGTATAGGTTTCGAGAGATGTACCCTACTAAATATTAACAATCTGATTGTCCATTTTAGTAAATTTGTCACCTTTTCTTTTTTATTCAAGTTGGTTGGTAAGGTATTCTAATAACCAGCTTCTCAAACTGGATCTCCTCTTCACTCGTCCCCCAATACCATCCTCTCCCACAATAACCTGCTCCAGTTCTCAAAGATGATGGGAAAAAAAGTGTTTCTTTGAAGTTGGATATTTCACAGTAAAATTTATTTAAGGAAGGCAGTTTAAATTCAGTTCCTTGGTAACAGGAAATGTGCACTGCACAAGCTTAGAATGAGAACGGAAGTGAGTTGGGGGAAGGGTATGTATTTGACGTATTTGAAAATACATTCATCAAATTAAATACAATGAAACAGGAGTAAAATTTTTGTTTGCAGCTAGAAGTTTAAGTTATGTGATTTTTTTTGAAGATGAAGTTAGTTGCTCAGTTGTGTCTGCCTCTTTGCAACCCCATGGACTGTAGCCCACCTGGCTCCTCTGTCCATGGAATTCTCCAGGCAAGAATACTAGAGTGGGTTGCGATTTCCTTCTCCAGGGGATCTTCCCGACCCAGGGATTGAACCTAGGTCTCCTGCTTTGCAGGCAGATTCTTTACCTTCTGAGCCATCAAAGAACTCTTAAAGATAAAAGTCAAAAGTAATTTCACCTATTGTAGGGGGAAAAAGCAGGTCAAATTAAGAGAATTGAATTGTATCAGAACAACAGATGCAAGACTTCTGATGTCTCTATCACTCTCTACTAAAAGGCAAAATGCCATAGGGCAAATACCCAGGTAACAGCAGAGGTCATCTGTTTCAGAAGTCAGTCTACTCCTGACCTGAACTTGGCATCTGGATAAAAATCTGGGGGTACTAAATTGGCTTGATAGACCTCTATAGGGCCAAGGGCCTACCTGACCAGGGTTAGAATGGTGTGATTTCAAGCATACCAAAAAGGGAGAGGAGAAATTTTTCACCCTGACAATTTGGGGAATGTCTGGGGTAAAAGAGACCGTCACCTAGTGCCTGCTGCGCGGTTCGACTCCTCCCTGGTTGCTACCTGTCCCATTTCTGAAACTGAGTAGGACCCTGTAGGGCCCCCCGGGGAACAAAAGCCTATCCACGTCCCTCTTGTTTTTAAGAAAAAGGTTTCAGCCTTCAAGATCTTTCTTGTGTTCCAAAGGGCAGACAATGGAAACAGTTAGCTGTTCAAACTGTTACTTGTTAAGGAAGTGAGGGAAGGCATAAACACAAGAAAGGCAGTAAAGGGACTTCCCTGGTGGCTCAGTGGTAAAGAATCCGCCTGCCAGTGCAGAAGACACAGATCTCCCCTGGTCCTGGAAGATCCGACATGCCAAGGAGCAACTAAGCCCATGCTCTACAACTATTGAGCCTGTTCTCTAGAGCCCAAGAGCTGCAACTACTGAAGTCTATGTGCCGTGCTCTGCAACGAGAAGCCACTGCAATAAGAAGCCTGCACACAGCAACCAGTGAGTAGTCTCTGCGAGCCAAAACTGGAGAAGAGCCCGCACAGCAATGAAGACCCAGCATAGCCAAAAATAATTAAAAAAAAATATTTTAAAAGAAAAGAAGTTAGGAAACAACAGTACAGCAATAAAGGAACTCTCCAGTTCCTCCCCAATGGGTATACATAATAATCTGATACAAATCTTTGAGTTTGGTTATCAAAAAAGCAAGAGAGTTCCAGAAAAAACATCTATTTCTGCTTTATTGACTATGCCAAAGCTTTTGTGTGGATCACAAGAAACTGGAAAATTCTGAAAGAAATGGGAATACCAGACCACCTGATCTGCCTCTTCAGAAACCTATATGCAGGTCAGGAAGCAACAATTAGAACTGGACATGGAACAGACTGGTTCCAAATAGGAAAAGGAGGACGTCAAGGCTGTATATTGTCACCCTGTTTATTTAACTTGTATGCTGAGTACATCATGAGAAACGCTGGGCTGGAAGAAGCACAAGCTGGAATCAAGATTGCCAGGAGAAATATCAATAACCTCAGATATGCAGATGACACCACCCTTATGGCAGAAAGTGAAGAGGAACTAAAGAGCCTCTTGATGAAAGTAAAAGAGGAGAGTGAAAAAGTTGGCTTAAAGCTCAACATTCAGAAAACGAAGATCATGGCATCTGGTCCCATCACTTCATGGGAAATAGATGGGGAAACAGTGGAAACAGTGTCAGACTTTATTTTTTTGGGCTCCAAAATCACTGCAGACGGTGACTGCAGCCATGAAATTAAGAGACGCTTACTACTTGGAAGGAAAGTTATGACCAAGCTAGACAGCATATTAAAAAGCAGAGATATTACTTTGCCAACAAAGGTCAGTCTAGTCAAGGCTATGGCTTTTCCAGTGGTCATGTATGGATGTAAGTTGGACTGTGAAGAAAGCTGAGTGCCGAAGAATTGATGCTTTTGAACTGTGGTATTGGAGAAGACTCTTGAGAGTCCCTTGGACTGCAAGGAGATCCAACCAGTCCATCCTAAAGGAGATCAGTCCTGGGTGTTCATTGGAAGGACTGATGCTGAAGCTGAAACTCCAACACTTTGGCCACCTCGTGTGAAGAGCTGACTCACTGGAAAAGACCCTGATGCTGGGAGGGATTGGGGGCAGGAGAAGGGGATGACAGAGGATGAGATGGCTGGATGGCATCACTGACTCGATGGACATCAGTTTGGGTGAACTCCGGGAGTCGGTGATGGATAGGGAGGCTTGGCGTGCTGCGATTCATGGGGTTGGAAAGAGTCGGACACGACTGAATGACTGAACTGAACTTAACTGATAGGAACTAAGCTCCTTCCCTGCCACCCCAACCCCCACCTCCACTCAGGTGGAGGATGGCTGAGCACAAGTTTCTTGGAACATCACCCTTTTACCTTACCACCAACTAGAATGAAGTCACATGCCCCCACAGCCCTTACTTGGTTTTTAAAGACTTCCCTAAAGGAATTCCTCGAGGGTCCAGTGGCTGGGACTCTGTCCTTGCACTGGTGAAGGCCCAGGTTCAATTCAATCCTGGTCCAAAAACTAAGATCCTACAAGCCCCATGGAACAGCCAAAAAATTAATTAAAAACCAAAACATAACAAAACATAACAAAACCTCTTCCCTGAAAACCATCGGACAGTTCAGTTTTCTGAGCAGGAGCTATGCTGACCTCCTTGGTTGGTGTTTGCAAAACCTTTGTCTGCTCTAAACTCCAGTTTCAGTTCCTTTGGCCTCACTATGCCTCTGGCACACTAACTTGGGCTCAACAATGTGTCTCAACTGATCTCATTTAATACCTGTGCTAAGGAAAATAATGCTCTCCCCGAAAGATGA
Source organism: Bos indicus x Bos taurus (assembly GCF_003369695.1). Taxonomy (NCBI): domain Eukaryota; kingdom Metazoa; phylum Chordata; class Mammalia; order Artiodactyla; family Bovidae; genus Bos; species Bos indicus x Bos taurus. Next base: position 33,443,344 of record NC_040095.1, read on the forward strand.
CTATGTTCTAATCTCCACAACCTGTGAAAATACTAGTTTACACCAAAGGACAACTAAGGTTGCAAATCAGCTGACCTTGAGATGAGAATATGGGTGGAGCCAAAGCACTCACAAGGGATTATTAAAAGATAAACAGGCACCCAAAACTTAAGTTTGAGCAAAAATCTACCCAAAAAGGGCAGCACCAAACTGGAAGTGGTTAGTAGCATTCTAGGAGCCAGGGGACTTTATAAAGTGTGGAAGCAAAGAAAGAAATTACTTGATTGGCTGTAGGTTAAAGACTAATTTGTGGTTTGATTGTTGTCCTTCAGTATGAAGTGAAGTGAAGTCACTCAGTCGTGTCCGACTCTTTGCAACCCTGTGGACTGTAGCCCACCAGGTTCCTTGGTCCATGGGATTTTCCAGGCATGAATACTGGAATGGGTTGCCATTTCCTTCTCCAGGGGATCTTCCCGACCCAGGGATCGAACCCAGGTCTCCCGCATTGTAGGCAGATGCTTTATATAATATTGTACTGATGTCTTCCATGTTGCATAACTGAAACTTTATACTAGCTGGTTAAATGTTTTGTCTTAAACCATTAAGTTTGTAGTAAATTGTTAGAATGGCAACAGGGAACTAATACAGTACCTCAAACAGTTAAGTCTAACCTGAACTGCAGTTTGTTTCAAAAACTCAAATGTTGGTCTTCTCACTCTCTCCCTGCTGGAGGGATCTCCCCCCTGAACGCCCCTTTCCCCACCTACCACTTCCATAAAAACAGTGACTCTCCTCTTCCCAGTTCCTAGAAGAGCTTAGTGCTTACTACGAACTTATCAACTGTTAACCTGTCAAAAATTTAACCTTCTAACTCCTAGACCTCATCTTGTTCTTTTAACTGTGTGAAAGATGCTCAGTCGTGCCCCACTCTTTGCGACTGCATAGACTGTAGCCCGCCAGGCTTCTTCCTCCGTCCGTGGGAATTCTCCAGGCAAGAATACTGGAGTCCCTCCTCCAGCGGATCTTTCCAACCCAGGGAAAGAACCCAGGTCTCCCGCATTGGGGGGTAGATTCTTTGCCCTCTGAGCCACCAGGGAAGCCCAAGAATACTTGAGAGGGTAGCCTATCCCTTCTCCAGCGGATCTTCCCAACCCAGGAATCCAACCAGGGTCTCCTGCACTGCAGGATTGTTTACCAGTTGGGCTATCAGGGAAGCCTAGAAGTTAATTACTTTTGCCAATATTTCACAAGTGTTAGGTCACTAATTGCTTCCTTTAGACAGCACGCATTTAGGATTGTTTTTCCCTACTAACTCTTAAATGTTTGGGTATTTTACCCTTTTGCAAGGGTGGGGGCTTTCCTCGGAAGAAGGTTGCAATTGAATTAACTGTTTGTATCAACAAGATCTGGGAACCACCAATAGTAACACTTTAAAGTGTTTTGGACTACACATATCCAGGCCCCACCCAAAGCTGTCAAAGCATATGTCCTCACGTTAGAGTTTAGGAAACTTGTTAACAAGTTCCACGTCTGATTCCTTGGCATAGTAAAATGGGAGATCAAGCCATATGCCTATTATTACAGTTTAAAAAGGCATTTCCTGCCTTTCTCTTCATATTCTGAGCCCAGCTATGTCCTCCTAGCAAGTGAGGACTGTGCTCAGTAGCTTAGTCGCAACCGACTCTTTGCGATCCAATGGACTAGCCCACCAGGCTGCTCTGTCCTTCGGATTTTCTGGGAGCGGGTTGCCACTTCATTCTCCAGGAGAGCTTCACCACCCAGGGACGGAACCCGCGTCTCCTGCACTGGTAGGCAGATTCTTTACCGCAGAGCCTGTGAGGATCAGTCAGTCAAAAGCTTCAGGCCGGAGTACAGAGGAACGTGGAGAAGTACACCAGCCCAACCCCCAACCCTACACAGACGCCGGGAGAGCTGAGCTAGCGCCTGCACCCCAAGCAGGGGAGCCTCTCTACCCACATTTCCCATCTCCTAGGAAACCGGAATCTGCAATGTGGCCTTAGCGCTGACAGAACACTCGTAAAGACCGGAGGGAAACAACAGGAGGGTAGGTAGTCGAGTTCCGGTCTAAAAGTTTGAGGCAGGGAAAGGCGGATCCGGGAGGTATACGCCCAATCCCTTCCCCAGAAAGTTGTGGGTTCCGCTCCGCTGAACTCTCTATTGGCCCTAACTAGCTCTGCGATCCTCCTCTCGAACCCACCCACACTGCGGTGACGGACGCTTGAGAGCGGTGCACTGCGCCCCGCCGGAAGTGCTTTCCTGGGTGGAAGCTTCAGAGCGAAATATAGCGGAAGTGCTTTCTCTTCCGGCCTCTTTGGTCTCGGCGGCAGAAGCAAGATGGTGAGTGTTTTCCAGGGGCTCTCGTCATCGGCTTTCATCCTCACCCCCTGAACTGCGCCCCATGCAATCCGTGAGGGCCCTGGAAGCTTTCGGATAAGAGGAGCCGGTGGGTAGGGAAGGCAGCTTTCGAGAGGCACGAGAATGGCTCATAATTCTGATGTGGGGATGCTGAGCCTGCCGTCGTGGAGCTGCAGCTGCTCCAGGCCCCTTTCTTCTGACTTTTGGGAAGCCCGCACAGCCTTGCCCACCAGTGGGAACTAATGGAAGGAGCATGGATTGCGGGTATTTGGCTCTGTAAGCAAAAGAATAGTTGGCCACGGTCCCTGGGCAGGAGCTCTTAGATTTTGCAGTAAGAGTAGGTAGGAAAACCACGTTACCTCCTCTTTTGCCTTTTACGTTTTTCATTGTCCTTTTAAATAATGTAGCAAGTTTCAAAACATGGCAGATCTTGCCGGGGCTTTAGATGACGTGAAATCTAATAGTGGTCACTGATTTAGCACAGTGTCAGCCTTTGTGATTGTCATTAGTTTATATCAGTAGTTACTTTAACTGAAAATGTTTGCATGTGTATGGAAATGACTAGACTTAAACATTTATCCCCTTAACTTGCAGACGAAGGGAACGTCATCGTTTGGAAAGCGTCGGAATAAGACGCACACGCTGTGCCGCCGTTGTGGCTCTAAGGCCTACCACCTTCAGAAGTCGACCTGTGGCAAGTGTGGCTACCCTGCCAAGCGAAAGAGAAAGTGTAAGTTAATGTTTATAAACGTACTTTGAGAATAGTCTCGTTTCATATGTACCTCGGTGGGGCATGACTTTGAATGTTGTTTCCTAGCAAAATTGTACATCTGTATACCACTATGTTGATTAGTTGCTAAGTTGTATCCCACTCTTGCATAAGTTGTGTCCCACTCTTGCAACCCCATAATCTTTAGCTTAGTAGGCGTCTCTGTCCAATGGCTGTCCCAGGCAAAAATACTGTAGTGGGTTTCCATTTCTTTTTCCATGTATGGTCTTCCCTTGTGGCTCAACTGGTATGCTGAGCTTGCAGTGCAGACCTGGGTTCGATCCTTGGGTTGGGAAGAATCCTTGGAGAAGAGAAAGGCTACACATTCCAGTATTCTGACCTGGAGAATTCCATGGACAGTATAAGTATACCGATAAAATGAGTTTAAAGCCAAGGCAGGCATTTTTAATTAAATTGACAGACAATGTGTCCTGGGTATGTAGGGACAACAATTTGGATCTTAACCTGAATTTTTTTTTTTTTCCCAGATAATTGGAGTGCTAAAGCTAAAAGACGAAATACCACCGGGACTGGTAGAATGAGGCACCTAAAAATTGTATACCGCAGATTCAGGTACAGTTTTATGTTTCAGTTATAGGTGGGTGTATGGGCTTATGTAACAGTCGTCTCAACTCCTCTGATTCGTGGGATGAGGTGTTGCTAGGGTCCTTTTTCTTTTGCCACCATAACCTTCACATCAGTCTCGAACTTAGGAATCAGTGAACAGTAGTAGGCACTGAATAGGCTGGAGTGTAGTTTGAGGTAGACTCCAGAAAATAATGGCATTTATTCGCATACCTCCATTTCATTTTCCTGCCAGAGTTTGTCAAGATGATAGTATGTAATTGAGGCCTTCAGTTTTGTGGCTTTGGGCAAGTCTGCTTGCTGTAGAACACTGTTGTACTTAAAGAGAGGCCTTAGAGTTTTAATTTCAGCCCCAACATAGTCTTATAGAGAAACTGCATTTTTAGTGGTAGCAGTTGAGGGGTGTAAGGCCTCCACTGAAGTGATTATTTGTTGGGGACTGGGGTTGTCCTGTGCATTGTAGGATATTTAGCAGAATTTGTGACCTTCACTCAATTCAAGATCTTCAAGACCGCAAGACAGTTTGGGGGGTGTAAACACAACACACTTAGATGTATTTGTGTGTTGGAGTGACCGTTGCACTTAAGGCCAGTATATAGTAGTATGGGATAGGGTTCAGTGGTCTGCTAGTTTGAGTTAAGAGCATGAATTGAAGCCAATTTTAACCTGTGTGTTCCTCAAAAGACATTTCAAGTAGATGTTAAGTGAGTTAAGACATTAACCGTAGTTAAGCAGTTGAGAAAATGTCTATCATTAATCACGTTTTTCCTTAGCTAAAGGAAGGTAGGATCTCTGACCCATATTTTAAGAATCCGTTTTCCCAAAACCTTGGGAATCATAAGTGGTGGGGAAATACTGATGACTGCAACCAAATATGTTGCCTTGGCTATTTTGAAGCAGAGGGAAATAAATACCACAGCTTATCGGTGATGTTCTAAAAAAATAAATGTCTGAACTTATGAATTCAATATTGATTTCATCATCTAACTGAGATAAGCTCATGAAAATATATTTTAACAAAGATTGAAATGTATGCGTTGACATTGCTGAAGTAACCATTCTTGTTTTTAACACAATGCAGGCATGGATTCCGTGAAGGAACAACACCTAAACCCAAGCGAGCGGCTGTTGCAGCATCCAGTTCATCTTAAGGATTTCAACGATTAGTCGCACAATAAATGTTCTGGCTTTTAAAATTATCTGGTGTGCTAAGGTATTTTTAATAGGCTTGTATCAGTGATTTACATAGGTTTGTGAATATGACAACTAAAAATCAGGTTTATTTGTTAAGTGGCTGTTTTGGAACACTACCTTTTAAACTGGGTTGTGATACTGCTTAATAGGATTGGGCCTTTACAAGCAGAATTCTAAGATTCCTTAAAGATGACATTAAGAAGTAACATCTGTGCTACTGTGAGAACTGTGTTACCTCTGTGGTCTTTGTGGAGTGGTTGTCGTCCTGTATGATAGGCTTTGGATTTCTGGTGAGAACACAAAGGACAGGAGTTGAAGGAATTCCATTTTGGAAAGGTGGTTTTGTGGGGTTTTTGTATTTGATTTACAATGTTGCGTTAGTTTTTTACAGCAAAGTGATTCAGCTATACGTTTTTCTTTTTAAGATTCTCAGGTGATATTAACTCTTGGCGCCCAGCTCATAGGCTGTGTGTGCTTTTTAAGGTGGTCAGCTAAGTGAACAACTAGGTATGAGTCAATAAGAACATTTGTAGGGCCATGTGCAAATGCAGTGTATTGAGTAGAATGCAAAGGAAGGCCAAGTATAAACTCACTTGTAGGCTAGTAGAATTTTTTTAATCCTCACCTAGGTGATCATTGACTTTTCAGGGCTCTGAATTTTTCTGCCTTGCTTTCTGGTGTTTCTGCCAGTTTTTTGAAGTGAAGACAATACCAACTTTGTTGGACTGGTGAGAGAATAGAACATTAATTATACATCACAAGTGTTGGAGTAACTAGCATAAAATAGCAATGTGGCCAAGCTGTGCTGTCCCAACTTGTAGCTTCCCATTTTTTAAAGAATTTAACAACTTTAATCTGACCTTGAAGGAGTTTTCATGATCATCACTGCCTCCGCAACCTTACCTTTAAAAACTGCCCTAGAATGCATTCCAAGATTAGTTAATTGCTCCCTTGCTTTTTTCCTTAGCTCCTAACTCTTTCAGGTCTCAGCTTGCTTCTACAGGAGCCCCAGCTGATCTGAATCTATATTGGGTTTCGTCCCAATATGTGTTATGTAATATAATGACTCTGTTCTACTTTTGCTGCTGTTCGCTGTTGAGTTGCTAAGTGTGTCTGACTCTGCAACGCCATGGACTGTATCCCACCAGGCTCCTCAGTCCATGAGATTTCCCAGGCAACCCACTGGAGTGGGTTGCCACTTCCTGTGTCTCCTTTGGCAGGCAGGTTCTTTACCACTGAACCACCCCAGAGGCCCTCTTCTACTTTGTTGTTGTTAGTACTAAGTCTAGTCCTACTCTTTGTGACCCCAAGGACTGCAGCACCCTGGGCTTCTCTGGCCTTCACTATCTCAATGGAATTTGCACTCTTACGTTAATTGAGTGGGTGATGCTATCCAGCCATACTCAGGGATGCATAATAAGTTCTGTATCCAGTTGACATTTGATCATGTGATTTTTACTGGTGTACCTGTGCTTATTTATTTGTAAGGTGGAAGTCTAACTAACTATGGGCTTTCAAAGTGAAGGTGCTTCTACAGTGGCTGTAGCCTAGTTACTGTAGTGGGTTCAAATATTTGAAATTGCTTTTGACCTATAAAAATAGTAATTTTATTTTGGCTTGAGTACTGAATAATCTGACATGGTATTAAGATCTTTCTGAAATCTTGCAGTGTTACTAAAGGTTGATTCCTGGGTGCTGGAGAGGCCCATTAAGATAGGTAATACCCAGGGCAGAATAAATATTAGGCCTTGAGGTAAGTAGGTGCTGACCTGAAGACAAGAAATTTCTAAATCCTGGGTCAGAAAACAGTTGGCACAAGGCGGGGTTGCATGAGAGGTAGACAGTGATGCCTTAAAAAAGGCCTCTGTGTTTATTGAGTATAAAGTGACTTAGTCCTTATTTGCCAGTGCCTGTGGCCTTGACTGTTTGAGTTTCAGTGGGAAATTTCTCTGATAACATGGAAATCATAAGACCCAGGGAGAAGCAGTGGGCTAGAGATGGAGCTGGTTAACACGTTCAGTACAGATAGGTGGGTTCAGTTCATTCAATGCTAGTTTGCAGACAGTTCATACCTGACATATCTCATGATGTCCTCAGGATCAAAGTTGGTTTGGACAGTGGATCTCTGTCTAACAGAAGATGCCTGAGGCCAGTGCCACAACTAAGGGATTTATGTTTCTTTGGCAGGGGAACACAGGAGCCGTTGAGTGTTACCATAGGGTATCTGAAGTAATACCCAGGAATGTATCATTATTTATATATGCATTTGACCTTTCAGTCACAGCTACTATGGTTTTGTCAGTTGGAGAAAATATCAGAGGTAGGGGTCTTGGATTTTCTGGACTAGGGGGCAAGGATTTGGTGCATTCACTGAGGAATATAAGATGGAAGCAACAGGAAGAAATTGTTAGGTGGTGTTGATGCCTGTGGGATACTAGAAGTATCTTGGAAGAACTCAGTAAAGCTAGTGGCAGCTGAAGTGGAAAGCCGAAAGCCCAGGCTGGAGATTTGCATTTGGAAATAATGAACATAGAGTTGAGAATGGGAATTGATTTAGGGATTAGAAGGAAATGGTGAAACCTGGGAGGCATTTAAAAATGATGGGAGATGGAAGGAAAGGATTGTTTATTTTTCTCTCTTTAAAAATTCAGATTCTTGACTCAGTAATGGTTGAAACCATTTGAAAAAGAGAAGACAGTGTAGAGAGGCTCAAGGAAAGGTTTGGGGAGATGTCCTTAGGAGATGAGGAATGAGAGTGGTTCATTAATTTGTTCAGCATACACGTGATGAGTGGGAACAAAAACCAACATGGTTGAAGTTGACTCCAGTCATTGCAGAAATGAGTCCTACAAACTAAGTGTCCTGTGGGACTAAGGCCAAGGAGGAAAAGATTTTTAAATTAAAAAAATTTAATGACTTCAGGGTTTGGAAAATTTAGGTTAGTGTTTATTTTCCACCAACCTTGTTTCTGTAGAGCATCAGGAATAAAGCCAGAGGTTCAGGGGTGATTGGGCAATAAAGAATTTAGTTTAAAATGAGAAGAGTTTAGTTTAAAAAGCACTTTTGGAAGGTTACCTAGTTATTCTGTAGTTGCCTTTCACTTCTATTTATGATACTGTGCCCCTTATGAACCAAATCTAGTGACCTCTGTGTGCCAGAAGCAGTTCTGGGCCCAGGAGATACAGTGGAGAATAAGACAGACTCCTTTGGCAGAGATTTCAGTAGAGCATGTGACAGCCTGCACTTGGTGTGTATGTGGTGTGTTGGGGTTGAGATACCTAGAACAGATAAGTAATTTCAGGTAGTGTTAAGACCTATGAAGACAAAAATACAGAAAGTGTGACAGGATGGAGGTAGAGGACCCCTTAGAAAAGTGGTTAAGATAAATATGGGAATTCCCTGGTGGTTCAGTGGTTAGGACTGCAAAGGGCCCCAGTTCAGTTGCTGGTCAGGGAACTAAGATCCCAACCCTAACTTTTGTCAAGTTAAATGTTTTTCTCAAAACGAAAGGTCGTTCATAATCTAAGAGAAGCATATGTCAGAGACTATCAAACTGAGAAACTAAGAATGAAATCTGGAGCAAAAACTTCTGTCTATGGTAAGGTAAAGGGATGTCTTGTCAAATAACCAATGAAAAAATGGTTCTCATCTATGCGAGTGGTCTGTAGATTACCACAGGCATGGTATGTGGATTGAGATTTTATTTTTGTGTGCTCATCTCTATGCAATGGAGATATGCCCCAGGATGAAGACTTTGTTCTTTTTTTTTTTTTTTTAAGATTACTCAAAGATAAGAAAAAATATCCTCCAGTTATGATTAGTTGTAAAAATAGTTTTTATTTCTCAAGAAATTTTTGGTTCTATGTTATAGTCAGAATTCAAAGTTGACTTAAGCTTATCTTTCAGCTTGGGCCTCTTGGGCTGAAGCCGTTGGAGAAGGGGGCATGATCCCTCTGATTTCAGCTTTTCTCCTTGAGATGAGGGGCTTGTGAGCTGCAGTTTCACTCAGTGGGGTTTAAAGAGTAGACAAGACGGGGGAGTGGTGTTTCCTTTTCCTGAGGTTTCCTCTACTTCTGAGGGCCCTACAGACAAGATCCCATGCTTTCCCTCACTCCTGAGTGGCTCACATCTGGTCCACAGGAAGAATTCGCACATTCCTGGCCTCAACAACCTGAAGTTTCCTAGGTTTAGAACTGCTGCCGCTGCTAAGTCACTTCAGTCGTGTTCGACTCTGTGCGACCCCATAGACGACAGCCCACCAGGCTCCCCGTCCCTGGGATTCTCCAGGCAAGAACACTGGAGTGGGTTGCCATTTCCTTCTCCAATGCATGAAAGTGAAAAGTGAAAGTGAAGTCGCTCAGTAGTGTCCAACTCTTAGCGACCCCATAAAACTGCAGCCTACCAGGCTCCTCTGACCATGGGATTTTCCAGGCAAGAGTACTGGAGTGAGGTGCCATTGCCTTCTCCGAGGTTTAGAACTAGAAAGTAGTAAAACTATTCTAAGAAGGTTGGATTGAATACTTCCAACTCAAATTTCTTTACAAAATTTTTCCATTAAACTCTTATATCTTTGATTTGGCTGAGGATTCTAAAAGCTGTGACCAGATGTGAGCCACTCAGGAGAGAGGGAGAATGGAAAAACAAGATCCTACTGGATAGGATGGGGACCTGTACTCAATATCCTCCAATAAACCGTAATGGAAAAGAATATAAAAGGTACATATGTATAATTGAGTCACTTTGCTGTACAGCAGAAATTAACATTGTAGGACAGCTATAGTGTTGGTCGCTCAGTCGTGTTTGACTCTGAGATCCCATGGACTATAGCCCACCAGGCTGTTCTGTCCATGGATATTCCAGGCAAGAATACCAGAGTGGATTGCCATTTCCTCCTCCAACTACAATTTAAAAAGCTGTGACCTGGTTCTTGGATACATTGTGTGTGTGTGTGTGTGTGTGTGCTCGCACCTCCATGCTTAGTTACTTCATTGTGTCTGACTCTTTGCAACACATTGGACTATAACCCTCCAGGTTCCTCTGTCCATGGGATTCTCCAGGCTAGAATACTGAAGTGGGTGGTCGTTTCCTACTCTAGGGCATCTTCCCAACCCTGGGATCGAACCTAGGTTACCTGTGACTCCTGCATTGTAGGCAGATTCTTTACCCGCTGAGTGTGTCTGTTGTTGAGTCACTAAGTCCTGTACAACTTTGCCCCATGGGTTGCAGCACACCAGGCTTTCCCTGTCCTTAACTATCTCCCAGAGTTTGCTCAAATTCATGCCCATTGAGTGGATGATGTCATCCAATCATCTCATCCTCTATCACCTCCTTCTGCCCTCAATCTTGCCCATCATCGGGGTCTTTTCCAGTGAGTTGGCTCTTAGCATCAGGGGGCCAAAGTATTTGAGCTTCAGCATCAGCCCTGCCAATCAATATACAGGGTTGATTTCCTTTAGGATTGACTGGTTTGATCTTGCAGTCCAAAGTCCAGGAGGCTTTTCTAGCACCACAATTCAAAAGCATCAGTTCTAAAGCGCTCAGCCTTCTTAATGGTCCAACTCACATCCATACATGGTGGTGGTGCAGTTGCTAAGTCATGTCTGACTCTTATAACCCTGTAGACTACAACCTGTGAGGCTCCTCTCGTCCATGGGATTTTCCAGGCAAGAATACTGGGGTGGGTTGCCAGTTCCTTCTCCAGGGGATCTTCCCAACCAAGGGTTTGGACCTGAGTCTCCTGCTTTGCAGGCAGATTCTCTACTGACTACGCTACGAGGGAAGGGCATCCATAGATACTACTGGAAGAACCATAGCTTTTGACTCTGCAGACCTTTGTTAGCAAACTGATGTGTTTGCTTTTTAATATGCTGTCTAGGTTTGTTGTAGCTTTCTTTCCAAGAAGCAAGCATCTTCTCTGTGTCTGATTTGATACTTTCCAGCCCACTGAGAGCCCTAACAATTGGACTGCCAGGGTATTTACAGCCCTAATCTTAAATGTTACATTTGTATAGTTCTGGAAAAGACATCTATCTAGCACATGCAGAAGGTGTGTGATTTGCTCTCAGAAAATGTTTAAAATGATCTGAACTCTATTATATATAGTTACTATGTGGAGATAATTAAGTCCTTTAGGGGAAAGATCTTTAAAAAAAAAAAAAAAAAAAACACCGAGGACTCTCCTGGTGATGGAGTGAATAGGCATTCGCTTGCCGATGCAGAGGACATGGGTTTGATTCCTAGTCTGGGGAGATTATGCATGCTGCAGGCAACGAAAGCCCGTGAGCCCTAGAGCCTCTGCTCTACGAGAAAAGCTACTGCAATGAGAAGCCTGTGCACCGCAACAAAGACACCCAGTGTGACCAAAAAAAAATTTTTTTTAACTGTTAAGGTGTTGAAGAAAGGTCTAGCTCCTTTAAGGTAGAGCAGGTGGAAGAGGTGACCAAGGAGGAAGCAAATGGATACCAGGTGATAAATGGTACTGTTTTAGAAACATCACCATCTTGGGCAAATGGGAGGAGGGAAGGCTTGTCAGTAAATGGTTCATCCAGCTCAGAGTGGAAAGGGCAGAGAGCAGAAACTTCATGGTCCCTGTGTTGCAGGCAGCAGCCCTAAGAGAAGTAGCTCCCCAGGGCAGGAGAGACAGGAAGCCTCAGAGGGAAGTACTGTCCAATTAGGGATGACTGGAGAGAAGCCTCTGGGAACATGCGCCTCTGAGGGAGCAAAGCATGGTGCTCTGCGTTTCGAGTTGCAAGAGGCTTGAGATGGTGTAATTAAATTTCCTTATTTTAGAGAGGAACAAACTAAGGCACAGACTTATTGTAGATAAATAAATATATATATATATATATATTTCTTTGCTAATAAGGATTCTGACAACAGAGTATTGGAATGCACTGCTTTAAATATTACATTGTACAATGTAAGGTTCCTTTTGTAGAAATTTGTCTTTATTAAATAGAACCCTAATTCATCTATAGCCTAGATGTGGAAACAGTGCTAATCATACATCATATAGTACAAAGATCTAAGATACCATTCACATTCATGACTTTAGCACTGGATTCTCTAAAGATAATAGCAAGCCATTTTCTGGTCATCTTAGAGCAAATCTGCCCTTTTCTGATTCCTCCTCTCCTCCCAAGAAAGTCCTTTGAGGATATACTATGGAGTAAAATCCTTAATAGTTTAAAATTTTTGAACAGTTTTAAATTTTGAGTAAATTTCGTATTCAGATACAGCTCTTCAAACCTGCATAGGTGAACTCTAGGCAGATTTTATCACACTGTGCCTTCTGGTATTTTTCAATTACTTGGCATTTAGATCAATTATAAAATTTAGTTGTAGATGCAAGCACCAGATAGATCAGATCAGTTGCTCAGTCGTGACCGACTCTGCGACCCCATGAATCGCAGCACGCCAGGCCTCCCTGTCCATCACCAACTCCCAGAGTCACTCAGACTCAAGTCCATTGAGTCAGTGATGCCATCCAGCCATCTCATCCTCTGTCGTCCCCTTCTCTTGCCCCCAATCCCTCCCAGCATCAGAGTCTTTTCCAATAAGTCAACTCTTGGCATGAGGTGGCCAAAGTACTGGAGTTTCAGCTTTAGCATCATTCCTTCCAAAGAAATCCCAGGGCTGATCTCCTTCAGGATGGACTGGTTGGATCTCCTTGCAGTCCAAGGGACTCTCAAGAGTCTTCTCCAACACCACAGTTCAAAGGCATCCATTCTTTGGCGCTCAGCCTTCTTCACAGTCCAACTCTCACATCCATACATGACCACTGGAAAAACCATAGCCTTGACTAGACAAACCTTTGTTGGCAAAGTAATGTCTCTGCTTTTGAATATGCTATCTAGGTTGGTCATAACTTTCCTTCCAAGGAGTAAGCGTCTTTTAATTTCATGGCTGCAGTCACCATCTGTAGTGATTTTGGAGCCCCCCCAAAATAAAGTCTGCCACTGTTTCCACTGTTTCCCCATCTATTCCCATGAAGTGATGGGACCGGATGCCATGATCTTCGTTTTCTGAATGTTGAGCTTTAAGCCAACTTGATGCAAGCATAGACAGGAATTTAGTATTTGCAAAATAAAAACCAGCTACTGCTCAAAACATAGTAATTATGTATAAATACCAGAAATAACAGGAATACAAGCATCCAGTTAAAATAGCTGGTATATCAGTGATGGCTCAATGAAGAGACAGAAATCACACGGTAAACTTGAACAGGAAAAGATTAAGGGATTAAGGTAATACGGGACTGGTAAGGAAAAACTGAAGTGAACCCTATAGGAAGAACAGAAAGAAGCAGCAGTCACTTCCCCTGGAGCTGAGATAAAGCACCCAAGGAAGAGGCGGCCTCAACCCCCGCAGTTGAGAGCCAGATGTTGGAAAAGGTACAGCATAGTTCACTGGATATTGAAATGTCTTGTTTCTGGGACTTGACGGGAAGCCACCAGAGGCATGACGCTGGCGAAGTCATTCCTGAGGATGTGCCTTGCCTAACAATGTTTTGAAGCTGCCTGAAGGGAAAGCTTCTGGAAAGCCTTTTGTAAAAGTCAACTATAATGTACATAATCCAATAAGTCACTTAGAGCATTCTCCATATTAAAACTTCAGAGTCAGGTAATCTAGAAGCATTTCAATGAAAACAAAATATACTAGAGTTAGGGCTTCTCTGATGGCTCAGATGGTAAAGAATCTGCCTGCAATGCAGGAGACCTGGGTTCAATCCCTGGTTCAGGAAGATCCCCTGGAGAAGGGAAAGGCTACCCACTCCAGTATTCTTGTCTGGAGAATTCCATGGACAGCGGAGCCTGGCAGACTACAGTCCATGGAGTTACTAGAGTTAGAACAAATTCCTCATATAAAAAACTCCCAATGCCAAATAAAATCAACATAATTTTTTAAGTTAAACACTATACATTTCCTGATGTACTTTAATTTAATTGTATTTCATTTTACATAAGAAATAATAGATATAAATAATATGAGAATCAGTAATTTCACATAATCACATGTAAGAAATAATATTCCTTACTAAAAATAATCAAGTCTTTAACTCTTATGTAATTCATTAGTTATTAAAGAATCCACCAAAGCATATAACAGCTCAGTTCTTTAGAGTATATCCTCAATACATTTAATGTAACTTAGTAAATTCTACCATATTATGGTTCTTTTAGAAAGTATAAAATATCTCAAAATATTTGGGGACTTCCCTGGTGGTCCAGTGGTTAAGAATCTGCCTTCCAATGCAGGGGACGAAGGACTGATTCCTGGTCTGGGAACTAAGATCCCACATGCCTTGGAGCAACTAAGCCCCCCGGACACAACTAGAGAGAAATCAAGGGCTGCAAAGACAGATCATGTGTGTCACAACTAAGACCTTGATGCAGCCAAATTAAGTATTTTAAAAGTATCTCGAAATATTTGAAGAAAAATATTTTAAGATGGAGACCAATATACTTTACATTTTAAAAATGGTTTATATTTTCCTGTTTCAAAAGCATTTAAGGGTGACAAAAAGAAAGAGATGAACGTTAGTGGAAATTGCTAAGGGAAAGAGCCAATTTGAAAATACTACATGCTGTATGAGTCCAATTACATGATATTCTGAAACAGACAAAATTATAGAGACAGGAAAAAGTATGGTTGAATATGTGAGGCAACAGGACAATTTTTAGGGTACTGAAACTATCTGTATGATATGGTAATAGTGGATACAAAAAAAATAGTGGATACATGATACTCTTAAAACCCACAAAAATTTATAGCACAGAGTGAATCTTTTCTTAAAAAAATATTTATGGACTACACTGGTCTTCCTTGCTCACAACTTTCTCCAGTTGCAGAAAGCAGGGCTACTCTTCACTGAGATGCACAGGCTTCTCATTCTGGCACTTCTCTCGTTGCAGAGCATGGGCTCTAGGGTGTGCAGGCTTAGTTGTCCTGCTGCATGTGCGATCTTCCCAGAGCAGGGATCAAACCCGTGTCCCCTGCATTGGCAGGCAGACTCTTTTCGGCTGTGCTAGGTCTTCGCTGCTGCACAGGCTTTCTCTAGTTGCAGAGAGCGGGGGCCACTCTGTCTGCAGTGCATGAGCTGCTGCTTATGGTGGCTTCTCCTGTTGCAGAACACAGGCTGTAGGGCACACGAGCTTCAGTACTTGCAGCGCAAAGGCTTAGGAGTTGCAGCTCCCAGGCTCTGGAGCACGGGCTCAATAGTCGTGGCACCTGGGCTTAGTTGCCCTGCAGCATGTGAGATCTTCCCAGTTCAAGGATGGAACGTGTGTCTCCTCCCTTGGCAGGCAGATTCTTAACCACTGGACCACCCGGGAGGTCTCAGAGTGAATCTTAATGTATGCAAATTTATTTGGGAAGTTGTAGTATATGGCCTAATATTAAGGCTCAATATTATGTGTTGCCTTAATAGTCATGTTTATTACCTGGTAAAACTGGGAGGGCCTAGAATAGCTTAACTGTATGTCCTTCTCCTCAGTCTTCCCTTAAATTAGTTCCTCTAGCTAAATCTCTAGCTTTCCTTATTGAAGGGACCAGGCACAGTCAGTGCTAGTCCCTGAGAAGTGGGTTTCAGTTCCCTGCCAACTTGTGGAACTATTCTTAACATTCTTAACATTCAAATCAAATAATCATATTCTTCACAGGAACCGGGGGCACTGTGCCCTCTTGGTACTACAAATCTGTCTTCCATAGCCTCTGGTTGTTTCTTCTCTTCTTCAGTGTGACTTCCCTGTGGCCCTGAGTGGTATTGTGGTGTCCATGGCTACAAGTATTTGTGACCACAGACTGATGTTGATATCATCTGTCCTGTGTCAGGAGTTGCTTGCCTACTCCTATAGCCCTAGGGAGGGAACTCCTCTCTCACCAACAGGGTGAATAGGAGGCAATTAATAGGGGGACCTGAGGATGGACTGCAGATTGTGACAACATAATCTATGTGTATTATACACATATGAAATCACCTCACTGAAGAGGGTGGAAGCAATAGGTGATTATCTAAGGAAATGGTAAAGAGCAAAATTACCATCTGGAAGGGACTTCCCTGGTGCTCCAGGGGCTAAGACTTGAAAATGAGTGAAGCCTATAAAACTAAAGACAAAAGGAACTGCACACAAGCACTGGATTCACATTGATAAAATTGTTATCCACAGGGGTAAGGTTAATAATTCTGATACTTCCATAAATGTAAACTCAAACTGAGCAATTAGGTAAATGGATATTAGAAAATGAAAGCTAGGTTTCTCAGTGTTGGAGCAGGAGTTTGCAGATAAGCAAAGGGAAAGGCTAGGATAATCTATGCAGCAACAAATTAAGAGTTGTTTGTATGGATCAGTATGAAGTCATGTTTAGCTTAATATAGATAGGGGTGATTCTACCCAGAGAAATAGAGATATGGGTATATTTATTAGTTAGAATACACACATATATTTATTTGCTCTGTCAGCTGAGAGAGTCTCAGTTCAGTCACTCAGTCATGTCCGACTCTGCTACCCCATGGACTGTAGCACGCCAGGCCTCCCTGTCCATCACCTACTCCGGGAATTTACCCAAACTATAGAAGCAATTATACTCCAAACAGCAAATTTTGGTTTCTAATATCACTCTCCAATAAAAGTAACAAGGACACCTTCGAGAAATGACTGATCCTAGGACCAGGACAGGACAAGTTGAGTAGCCTGTAGTGTCAGAAAGTGACAAAAAAAGAATAAAAACTACACTGATGGAGGCATATCAAAGGGATACAGGAGCCAACTGAAAGGGCACCCAATGACCAAAGCTGGAACAATCTGAGCAATGAAATCAAGGTGTATCAGATTATAACTTGGTGTATAAAAAACAAATATTCATGAGTCCATACTGCTATAAGCAAATGAAACATCCTCCCCACCCCCACAAAATGCATGCTTAGCTGGCCTGTGAGCTGCTGCCAAAAAGCTAGGGTCTGGTAACCACAGGGTCCTTGTTTCCTGGGACGTCACTCCAGCTGTCCTCTTTCTCTGCCTTTCCACTTAAATTCTGAATCAATTTTTCAAGAATAATGTTTTGAAGGAGACCAAATTACTAGTACAAATAGCCCAATTATTACCCTATTCAAGGCATCCACATGTCATCAACCCCTTTTATTACCAAACTTCATAAAAACAAATCTTAACAGTGACCAGAAACAGTCCAATGATTTCTCTCTCTGATAGTCTCAGCTGATCCAAAGGCACAGTTTAGATGACCAGCCTACTCTTCATGCAATGATCCAAGGCCATTATTTCCCTTAACTGATAAGAACAGGGCAACAAACAGTTTGGAGTTACATTGTTTTGGTGAATGACTACTCTTTGTGCCACTGATCATGGACAGATCCACATGCCTGATACTCAGTAAATCAACTGAGCGGTGGGGAGGGTTGACATCTTCTTATTAAAAGTAAGGAACCCATCCAGGACTAAGCAAGCACAGTTACCTAGAGATAGACCGAGGGGGTCCTTGTGAACAGTGCTGATTTTCTCTAGAAAACAGCTCTGGGCCTATTTCAGCACGGGTGATTGAATGTTAAAAATCATCATCATGAGGGGGTTGCAAACATTTTAACCTAAAATATTTCAAACCAGGATTGGGAATCATCTACCCTAGATAAACAGGGGGACAATTATCCACAAACAAATTTTAATCACTGTAATTTCCTGGAGAACGTCTAACTTTATGACTATTTTTTCCCTATTTCTTTCATAGGCTCATATTGCTTCTGGGTCTTATTAAGTATTCATGTTTTCTAAGTAAATGTCCTGTCCTTGGGTCCCTTAACTCCACAATTTGGGGAGATCGCACCCAAATTCCCTGCCCTACTATGCCATTTGTTTGATGAGGACACCCAATCTGTATCTCTAGACTGACCTTTCTTTGGGCTAGTGGACCTGTATTACCAGTATATTTCTGGATACCTTTTGTGACTGTCTCTCAGATGCCTTGATGTTACAGACAGAATTTATTATTTCTGTTGAACCTCCATTCCCCACCCTCCTACAAACCTCTCCAGAAACCTGGGAGGTTAGTGTGGACTCTCTGTATCTTGCTAATTTCATATCTAAATAGGTCTTGAGTTTTTCCTTTACATATATGGTGCCTGTGTCATCATTTCTTCACTAGATGATTGCAAGTCTCTTGTTTTACCACACTTTCGTCTCACTCTTCTGCAATATATCCTCTGTACTAATGGCAGAGTCAAAAACATTTTTTTTCTAACAGTTGATTTTTTTTCTGACTCTAATAACATGCTTGAGGTTTAAATCCAAAACATTATACAAGAGTACTAGGGCAGAGTTTACACTTTGCACCAGACTCTAAGTCACCCAGTTTGCCTTCCCAAAGGCACCCAAAGCTATCAATTCCTTTGGTAAAGAATGTATTTATTTCTCAAATGCATCTACTTTGAGACTTCCTGGTGGTCCAGTGGTTGGGACTTAGCACTTTCATTGCAGGCGGCAGGAGAACTAAGATCCTGAATGGCACGCTGTGCAGCCAAAAATAAATAAAATGTATCTACGTCACATCTTCCCTTGGCTCACCATTGTCTGTAAGAAAATTGTGACATTGAGAAGCACAATCCCTCAGGATTTTGTCCTATTTCTCATTCCTTTTAGCCATTCCCTCTATCAATCTAAATTTTGTCCCCTGTAAACATTTTTCTTCTCTAAAAAGTCTAAGGCTTCCTTCCCTCTGTGATTTTGCATATCCTCTTTCTCCCACCAGGGTTGCCTTCTCCAAGTTCTTTCATCCCTATGCCATCCTTTTTTTTTTTTGAGTACAGAGTACCACCTCTTAATACTTCTCTAAATATATTCAAGTTCAAAAGACTGAACCTCCACAGATAAAGGTTATACCCTCCTCTCATGAAGCCCTTTTAGGACCATATATATGTGTGTGTATATATATATGTGTGTATATATATATATATATATATATATAATTATAGCACCTATCACACTGCTTGGCCATGTTAAAAGCAGTACTGTAGGTTCCTTTGTTTTCTGAGTCCTCAGAGTCAATTTGCATAATACCTAGTTGTTGTTTAACAGATAATGAATATTAGTTACAATGTAACTGCAACTAAGGAAATATTAGGCTGCATTACTAGCACAGTACTTAAAATTTTTAGTTCTGGCCACCATGTATACAGATAGACACTAAGGAAGAGTACTATCTCTCTAACAGTATAGTGTAAAATGTATTAAGAAGAGGTGGAAAGAATACACAGAAGAACTATCCAAAAAAGATCTTCATGACCCAGATAACCATGACTGTGTGATCACTCACCTAGAGCCAGACATCCTGGAATGAGAAGTCAAGTGGGCCTTGCCTTAGGAAGCATCACTATGAACAAAGCTAGTGGAGGTGATGGAATTCCAGTTGAGCTATTTCAAATCCTAAAAGATAATGCAGTGAAAGTGCTGCACTCAATATGCCAGCAAATTTGGAAAACTCAGCAGTGGCCACAGGACTGGAAAAGGTCAGTTTTCATTCCAATCCCAAAGAAAGGCAATGCCAAAGAATGTTCAAACTACCGCACAATTGCACTCATCTCACATGCTAGCAAAGTAATGCTCAAAATTCTCCAAGTCAGGCTTCAACTGTATGTGAACCATGAACTTCCAGATGTTCAAGCTGGTTTTAGAAAAGGCAAAAGAACCATAGATAAAATTGCCAACATCCGCTGGATCATCGAAAAAGCAAAAGAGTTCCAGAAAAACATCTACTTTTGCTTTACTGACTATGCCAAAGCCTTTGCATGGATCACAACAAACTGTGGAAAATTCTTTAAGAGATGGGAATATCAGACTATCTTACCTGCCTCCTGAGTAATCTGTATGCAGGTCAAGAAGCAACAGTTAGAACTGGACATGGAACAACCGACTGGTTCCAAATCAGGAAAGGAGTATGTCAAGGCTGTATATTGTCACCCTGCTTATTTAACTTATATGCAGAGTACATCATGCTAAATACCAGGCTGAATGAAGCACAGCTGGAATAAGATTGCTGGGAGAAATATCAATAACCTCAGATATGCAGATGACACCACCCTTATGGCAGAAAGCGAAGAAGTAAAGAGCCTCTTGATGAAAGTGAAAAAGGAGAATGAAAAATTTGGCTTAAAACTCAACATTCAGAAAACGAAGATCATGGCATTTGGTCCCATCACTTCATGGCAAATAGAATGGGTAAACAATGGAAACAGTGACAGACTTTATTTTTGGGGGGCTCCAAAATCACTGCAGATGGTGACTGTAGTCATGAAATTAAAAGATGCTTGCTCCTTGGAAGAAAAGCTATGACAAACCTAGATAGCATATTAAAAAGCAGAGACATCAATTTGCCAACAAAGGTCTGTCTAGTCAAAGCTATGGTTTTCCAGTAGTCATGTATGGATGTGAGAGTTGGACTATAAAGAAAGCTGAGCAGCAAAGAATTGATGCTTTTGAACTGTGGTGATGGAGAAGACTCTTGAGAGTCCCCTGGACTGCAAGGAGATCCAGCCAGTCCATCCTAAAGGAAATGAGTCCTGAATATTCATTGGAAGGACTGATGCTAAAGGTGAAACTCCAGTACTTTGGCCACCTGACATTAAGAACCAACTCATCTGAAAAGACTCTGATGCTGGTAAAGATGAAAGGTAGGAGGAGAAGGGGATGACAGAGGATGAGATGGTTGGATGGCATCATCAATGCGATGGACATGAGTTTGAGTAGGCTCCAGGACTTTGGTGATGGACGGGGAAGCCTGGCATGCTGCAGTCAATGGGGTGGCAAAGAGTCAGATATGACTGAATGACTGAACTGAACTGAACACTGTAATGGCCTTAAGAAGAAAAGACTAGGAGGATACAGAGCTCCCTTAGAATCTGAAGGACTAAAGAGGAAGCATCTGACAACTAACTAGTGAGTTTTCCCATGAGACCCAAGATTCTCCACCACAGTTCTTCACCATAGTTCACCTTCATCATTGCTGAAATGTATTGTAACTTATTTGCATTAATAGAAGTGGAAGAACTGAAGTTTGAAAACAATTTACTTCCCCCCTCTTCTTAAACTAGGCTGGATTCTAGGTTACTTCTACAAAGTCACTCCTGCCCACTTATATTCCAATATACTTTGTTGAGATAGGGGTACAACTGATGGGTCTGGAAGCTGGG
The DNA here is from genome assembly GCF_003369695.1 of Bos indicus x Bos taurus. Lineage (NCBI taxonomy): Eukaryota > Metazoa > Chordata > Mammalia > Artiodactyla > Bovidae > Bos > Bos indicus x Bos taurus. The sequence continues at coordinate 33,464,442 of NC_040095.1, forward strand.
CATAAGTCCCAGTTTACCTTATCTTCACTTCCACCCTGGAAGAAAGATGAGCTTGTGAATATTATTTATTGTGAGGTTGGGAGGATACAGAGAACTGCCCTCCTAGACTATAAGCTAGTCCAGAGTAGGGACCATGACTTTTCATTTTGTGTCTACCCAGTGTCTAGGTGGAAGGAAATGTGACAAAAACTTTTAAAAAGGACTGAAGGAAACAGAAAAACCAAGGGAATAAAGGAAGTTTATTATTTGCTTTCTTAGAAACTGCTGACTTAATTTGGTTTTTAACTCAGATAAGGGGGGAAAATAAAACATCAAGAAAAGCTGTTTAAAGACTGTGGGAGAGTGGATGAGTTCTAAGTTCCTATTCAATTCTTTGATCTATGATTATCAGTTTTATTTACCTAACAATACCTTTAAGTGATTAATGGCATTTAATGAATATGTATTAAATAGAATCATAATCTAAAATAACACCATGGCAGAAATGAACTGATGTTTCTGCTAAAAACTGAACTGATAGTTTTATGAAGACACTGGTAACAGGTTTGCAAAATGCAGCTTCAGACTGCTGCCTTGCTGGATGCTCTGTGGCTTAACTGGCCTGGTACAAGTACCTTGCAATTTTTTTCCTTTCAGAGCAAAAGAAATCACAGAACCTTGCTGGGCTAACTTCTAGACAAGACTCAAATTTAAAGTAATTTATTGGGGGTGGATTAAAGGGTTTTTTTTTTTTTTTTTTTCGTTATTTTGTTTTAGTTTTTTCCTAAGAGAATCCAGAGAGCTATTTCTGTTTTGTAGAGACCACAAAAGCCAGAGCTGCAGAAACTCAAAATTCAAACAGATAAAGGTGAAGAAAGGAGAGAGGAAACATTACAACAACAACCTATGCTTGCCTCCCAGTATGTCAGTAATGAAAGATTTCTTAACTTTTTGGCTCTTCAAATTATACTGCAGTCAATACTACAGTAGGAACTGACTTGTCCAAGATTAGTTGTTAATGTCTTCTGATTATTTGATGTAATTCTAAGCTCAAAGGCTTTTTTGCCTCCTCTGGAGTACCTTGCTTGGAACAAAGCTGTGCTTAATGCACATTACCTTGATTTCATCAAGTATATAAAAACCAGAACAGTTGAGTAACTTTTATTGGGAAGGAAAATAACACTTTTAGTCTTTTTTTTTTTTTACATGATTTTCATGAAGAGGCCAACTCTTTGCCCATTGATACCTGTCCAAATGCTATGACACTGCAAAACTGAGATCACATAAACTGGTTTGTTTGTCCGTTTAATTTTGCCCACGATGCAGGAATATAATTGGGTAACACCCTTAAAATCCTACTGCAAATAAGCATACTTTCTCTACTCCCCCTGTGATATACCATGAACCCATTTGTATAGGCTTTTACTCACTGAAAGTACAATAAATATTTGTCGATTGATTTGGTTGATGCAACTGTAAGCCTTGTTTTCAGTTCAAAGTCTTCATTTTACTGATGATCTAAAAATACTAACTCCTGTACATCTAATGTCTGGATAATGTCCTGCTTCCCGAACACACACCCATTCACCCTTTACCCCAACCCGCTCCTCGCAACGGAGCTTGTTGTGGGGAGGACGTTTCAGGAAGGTATTCAGCAGGAGGAAAGACCGACAGCGCTACAGGAGCTGTCGAGGTGCTCGATAGCAGCTTTCCGGCTCAAAAAAGAGCAGCGCGTGCGGGGGGTGGGGTGCAGAAAGAGGAAACTTCATCAAAGATACAAGTGACAACTCCCAGTGGCGTCTAGCTAGATTCCGATCCGAAGCGGAAAAATGAAAAGGTTAGAAAATACTGGCAAGGTGGTATCTCCAGCCATATTTAAATTCACGCTGTACTAGTAACAAACCACATTATCTGCCTTACCCAAGCAAGCCTATCTTCCCTCTTGGAGTCGGGAGAGGGGCCCCCACGAGTCCGGAGTAATAACTAGGGGAGCCTACTGTCTGCGTAGACTTCGCCAGAGGAAAGGAGCCGAGGGGCTCCGGCCCTCCTCGGCAATCCAGGAAACCCCCTCCCGCGCGCAGGTGGGCGGGCGCCCCTGGCCACGCGGAGGCAGATCGAGGAGAGGGGTACCGGTGGCCCTCCCAGCGACCCCCGCTAGTCCCGCCAGGGGGAGCGTCTGCGCCCGACGGCCGGCGGCTGGGACCCGGCGGGCGGTGCAGGGCGGCGGCTCGGCGGCGCGGCTCCCCTCCCGCGTCCCCACCCCCTCCCCGCCCGCCCCCGGCGCGGCCCTGCCCGCCCCCTCCGCCCCCTCCCGCGGCGCCATGCGCAGACTCAGTTCCTGGAGAAAGATGGCGACAGCCGAGAAGCAGAAACACGACGGGCGGGTGAAGATCGGTCACTACATCCTGGGGGATACGCTGGGGGTCGGGACCTTCGGCAAAGTGAAGGGTGAGGACCCCCGGGGCAAGGCTCGGCCCCCCGCCCAGGATCCAGGAGATTTCCGCCTTTCGCACCTCTTCATCCTCCCCCGCCCCTTGCGTTCCTGGTCTCCCGGGCTCCGCAGCCCCTGTCGTGCTCCGGCGCGAGCACAACCCGAGGCCGCCGCGGGACTGCGGCGCAGCCCCCCGCCCCCTGCCCGCGGCGGGTGGGGGTGAGGTGCGGACTGGTCGCCATGGCGACGGTGCGGCGGCTGGAGGGGCTTGTACGTGAGAGGGGCGGGGATGCGGAGGTGCTAACTTTCCCAGGCCCGACAGTCGCGGGCAGTGCTGAGTGCTCCCTTTGCTGGGTCCGGGCGCTGGGGTCTCGGCGGGGAACCCGGGAGAGGCGGCCTCCTATTCGACCCGGCTGTGGTCCCTCGGATCAGGGCCAGCCCATCGCCTCCCTGGCCGTCCTCGGCATTGTCCGTATTTCTGTCCTCCTTAGGAGACTGTTGGCTTACCTGCCCTAGCTGGCTGACAGGTGTGAAATGTGTACGCCCCCGAAGTAAGGTTGCTTTGGAGGTAGTTTACAGAATTATTAAAAAAAAAAAAAAAGGCCGTCTCGTCGGAAAGGATCACTGATTTTTTTTCGGAGTGGTTAGTGATTATAAATTGGTCCTATATGTATTTGCGATCTATGGTTTATGGTCTGAATGCACACCTGGTGTCCTCAGTGTTTCTTAATTACCAAACCCGGTAGGCAGATTTTTCCTCCGGATAGTGTTTATTCATTGATGCAATTCGCTTCCGTTTATTTTCACAAGATATTTATATTTTAATGAGTAGTTTAATGTTCATCTGAATTTTTTTTTTCTTTTTTGAAGAAAAGTGGAATCGCTTTTTCTTGTGTTTTAGTACAATATTCTGGAAATAACAAACTTGCCCTTCAAGTCACCAATTCTGGCACAAAGAGTTTAATTGCAAATTTTGTGAGGCATAAATATTTTTTCTTTTAAATAGTTGACTCTGCTATTAGGAATGTAGAGGAAGGAAGTATGGAACTGATAAAAATTATTATGCATTGGCTTTGAATAAAGAATAGCCTGTGACTTGCATATAATAAGCTCTTGGTAAATATTTGAAAGAGAAAATAGTTTGTGAAAGTCTGTACAGTGAATTAACTAACCGAGCCTTGCTCTATCAGAGCTAAATAAACATTTTCTGATTTTATCTAGGGATGGAAGAGGAGAGCCCTTCCTTCTCTTGCTCTTCCTGAGTCATAGAACTGGAAAATTGCTGTATAGCCCACAGGGAAGCAACTGCCTAAACCTTCTTAAGAAAATCAGCAAGGCCACCAATGTAAGAAAGTAAGAAGCAAATGCCAGAATAGGGTAATTACAGCTATTAGGGTGGGTTTGTTTTGGGGCCAGTAAGATATTTCTGTGCTTTTGAAGTTACTTATTTTTGACGATGTTGTTTCTTTACTTGTTAGCCATTACAGACTGCTTTCAGTTTGTAAATACTGAAGTATTCACTATTGCCCCCCAAATAGTAATGACAGCTTTGTTGCCTTCACTCCGCCCAGGGTTCTGCTTGGATTAGCATGCTCATTGTTCTCCTAATTCAGACCTGAATAGAGTCAGGTCTCACGTTCTTATGTGCTAGGTGGCTTTTGGCAAGGTAGATGGTAGATAGGAAAGCCAGAGGATATTCCTCATTTCCTGGATTTGATCTGTGTTATGAGAGTGACATGAATCCCTCCAGTGACTGCTATTCCTTAACCTTCACTCCCCACACCTGCCTCTCGAAATAACACATGCTGTCAGAGTCAACCATCTCTCCAAATATAGAAAGGCCAGTGTTAGTCAGAGGATCATAGTTTTCATGGATCGGGTTCCTTTGTTCATAAATACATGAACTGATGGTGGTCAAAGTCTTCAATCACAGCCTTTTTAAAGTTGTTAAAACAGTTGAAATGCTTCCTGCCCCCAAATAATAGAAAATTCAACACAGCCCAGCCAAGAACGTCTTTTCTGTGGTTCTGTGTCCAGGGCGAGGAAGCCCCAGCATCGCCCTCAAGAGTCTTACTGGCTCAGTCAGTCCGTCTGGCCAGGATTTTTATGTGCTAATTGGTTTAGGCTTGTGTTCCTATAGGGCAGATGGCATTACCCTTGAAGGAAGAGCGCCCCCTCTCGGACGTATGGGTGGGAGGGCATCTTCTGAAGTACTTGACTAGTAATGGGGAGATAGGGTAGACACCTGCACAGAAACGGGGTTTTTTTTGGAAGAGAGAAAGGGGGACCTAGATGCTTGGTGAACATGCAGAAATAGCCACTATAGTGATGACATGTTAACTTACAGTAGCCAAGAATTTGACCGGAATTCTTACAAATTATACGATTAGCCACATATTTCAAAGGAGGCAGTTTGGAGGAGATAGAGCTTTTTAGTCATACACACTGGTAAATTTAACATAGAAAGAGAGTCTAATAGAAGATGTGATATCATATCATTCCCAATATGATATAGGAAACTTATTGAGGGGATGGGGAGGACTGCAGATTCATAAGCATTATTTTGTTTCTTGTTAAGGTTTAAAAAATCCTTTGGTAACTTAATGGGAACATTTTGAGGGGAAACTTTAGACAACTAGGGTTAGTTTGGAATTATGCTTGAATTATTGTTTCCAAGATACCTTTTTTCCACCCCCTTGATTGTCGAGGGGTTGGTCTCCACTCCCTTGTGGTTCTACTCCCCTCTCCTCCCAGGAAGAACATTTATAAAAGCATGGATGAATAGAGTTATTATTGCAGTAAATATAAGTGGAAGTTTTTGCTCATTTTCTAAGAGAAGATACTTCTTCAGTAGGATGGGTAATCTTTCCCAAATGAGTTTTTATACATATAATCTGTTTATTAAGTTGATGAGTATTTTATACATGAAACTGAAAGTTTAGGTAAATAGGTGACTTCTTTTTGAAGTTATTAAAAAAAAAGTTATTTAAAAACTTTTAAGTAAAAAAGTCTAGATATGAATTAGAGCTATATATACCAGCATGGATGAATCTCAAGTATATAAGGTTAGGCCACAAAAACAGAAGAAGTTGAAGAATATGTCCAGTCATGTTATTCATATAAAATTTAAAAACATGAAAAAAGACTTATACATTGCTGACAGGAGCACAAATCGGTACCACGTCTACAGAGTATGACAGTATTTATAAAACTAACCCGGCAGTTCAGCTTCTAGGAATTTATCCTGTAGGTATATGGAATAATGAGTTATTCATTGCCATATTGTTTGTCAGTACAAAAGATTGGAAGTAACCTTGCTAGCAGGACAATAGTTAAATTATGGTTTACCCATACAGTGGTATATACCTTGCAAACATTAAGGAAAAATAAAAAAGCAAGACTTCATATAATATAGGGAACAATTTCCAAGGTGTATTTTTAAGAGAGAAAAAAAATAAAGATAATCAACGAAGTGTATAGCATACCTACCATTTGTGGATAAAGAGCAGGGGCAAATTAAAGTATCTGAGTGTAACCATGTGCATCTGTATACAGTGTTTCTTTAAAGACACACATGAAACTGTGTTACAGTAGAAAGTGAATATTACACATGTTCAGGGGAGGGGAACTAGGTTGTAGGAAGACATGTCACTGTATATCTTTTTATATTTTTGAATCTGCATGAATTCATTATGAATTCAAAAGAATATATAGTTTGTGAAAGTAAACATATGAAAAAATTGTTACTATATCATCATATATGTGGGAAAGACAAACCACATTCAAGATAGTGGTAACCTCTAGGGAGAAGGAAAGGAGGAAGGAATCTGGGAGGAGTCAGACTGGGCTTCAGTTGCATCTGTAATGTTTTATTGCTTAAGCGGCTATTGGGTGGAACATGGGTATTTGCTTTGCCTTTTGGGATGCCTAAAATGTTTTGTTAAGAAAAGGTACCTTTCTCAAATTTCCACCTATAGTTTTAAAATTCATCCCTCTCCAGCCAGAATTCAGTTATTTCACTGATACTTTTAGCAGTGAGGGGTTTTTTGTTTTTGTTTTTCAATTTTAGAGTGAAAATGAAATGGTTGGGTGATTAGAATATCTTTAGTAGACATTTCTTTGTGGCAACTCTTTATCAGTGTTTAAAATTCTCTCTTTCAACGTATGATCTTACTTTACTTGAGGATTACATATCTGATTAGAAGAGCATGTTTACAGAGTTCTACAGTTAGACAAAGTTCCTTTTAGAAAGCAGTAACAGGTTGTTAGCTAATGTTAGTTGACTCATCTGTTGCTGTTGTTGTGAGGGAGATATTGTGAATTGTGGTAACCTTTGCTGTGAGTGACTCAGGTCTTCCATGGCAGAAATACCTGTCTTCCATTTCACCCAAAAGCCACATCTTGCTATTACTGTAAAACAGTGACGTCTGAAGAGTAAAGTTTTGAGCTTTGGACCAAGGGAGAAATATTTCAGAAGTGCATATCCTTGACAAAGTCCATGTACTGCACTGATTGACTTATGGAGCAGCAGTTAATTTGGCTGCAACTGAGTTTAGTCACTGGAGAATCTTTAGCTTAGTTTTGAGGAAACAGTTCAGATTTTGATATTGTTGTCAAGGCTTCTTTCCCTTCACAGTGCACACTGATGGTGCTGTACAGTGGATAGGTCCCAGACTTGGAATTCTTCCAACTAGAAGACCTGTTCTGCCTTGATCACTTAATAACTTTACTTCAATGAGTTAATCTCTCAGCGCCTCATATTACCTGCATCATAGGTTTATTGTGAGGCTCAAATGTGATCTTGTGTTTCCTAAGCTATAATAAAATAACTATACTTTCAAAACTATTATGCTACTAAAATTCTAATACTGAACTATGTTGGCAGTGGGTTCAAGGCAAATATCGTTGTTCCTATAAGTAAGGAAAACATAACATATTAATCATATGATGGCTGGAAAATTACCGAGATTTTGCTGGGAAGAAAAAGGGAAAAAAATAATAGGAGATACTGCCTTCTCTTAAAAAGAAAACATTTGGAGTCCTCAGTGTTCAGTTCAGTTCAGTCGCTTAGTCGTGTCCGACTATTTGTGACCTCATGGACTGCAGCATGCCAGGCCTCCCTGTCCATCACCAACTCCCAGAGTTCACCCAAACTCAAGTCCATGAGTCAGTGATGCCATCCAACCATCTTATCCTCTGTTGTCCCCTTCTCCTGCCCTCAGTCTTTCCCAGCATCAGGGTCTTTTCCAATGTGTGAGCTCTTCGCATCAGATGGCCAAAGTATTGGAGTTTCAGCTTCAGCATCTGTCCTTCCAATGAACACCCAGGACTGATCTCCTTTAAGATGGACTGGCTGGATCTCCTTGCAGTCCAAGGGACTCTCAAGAGTCTTCTCCAATACCACAGTTCAAAAGTATCAGTTCTTTGGCACTCAGCTTTCTTTACAGTCCAACTCTCACATCCATACATGACTACTGGAAAAACCATAGCCTTGACTAGATGGACCTTTGTTGACAATGTCTGCTTTTTTTATGCTGTCTAGGTTGGTCATAACTTTCCTTCTAAGGATTAAGTGCCTTTTTATTTCATGGCTGCAGTCACCATCTGCAGTGATTTTGCAGCTGCCGTTTCCACTATTTCCCCATTTATTTGCCATGTAGTGATGGGACCAGATGCCATGATCTTAGTTTTCTGAATGTTGAACTTTAAGCCAGCTTTTTCACTCTTCTCTTTCTCAGTGTTGGGACATTGTTTTCAAACCTTGGAGGAAAAACCTGTATCCAGTTAAGACTGGGAAATACCAGATTAAACACTTGATGGGTTTCTTTCCAGTAGGGCTCTATCGGTGTTACTGTGTTAATATGCATAATAAGTTTCTAAAAAGGAGAGGAGACACCCTTTCCAAGACCACTTGATTTTGAATTCTTTTCCCATGAAGAGTCTCCAGTCCTAGTGTTTTGTAAAGCATACTTTAGAAAATTTATTCTAATAATTTTAGTTTTATGATTTTTCTAGCCCATTGAAAATTAGAATTCTTGAAATTAGAACATTGGAGAAGAGGCTGTGAATTGACTCCTGATAGACCGTGAAGGATGAAACACAACTTCAAAAAGTAGAAAACCCTAGGATCTGGCCCATAATAGCCTGGGAGCAAGAAGTGCTATCTAGAGAAGTAACTCCCATGATGTCCCTGTGGTCCCTGTCATCATGTGTTCCATTTAAGAATGCGTGGACACATGTAGTACAGTTCAGAAAAATCTGTTTTCAAAAAAGATTACCCTTGTTAACTTGTTGATTTCGATGTGACTATCATAAACCTAGGGATTCCCACGTGGCTTGTGGTAGAGAATCTGCCTGAAATGCAGGAGACTCAGGGAATGCGGGTTTGATCCCTGGGTTGAGAAGATCCCTTAGAGGAGGAAATGGCAACCCACTCCATTTCTTGCCTAGAGAATCCTCATGGACAGAGGAGTCTGGTGGGCTACAGTCCGTGGGGTTGCAAAGAGTTGGGCACGACTGAGCGACTAAACACAACAGAGCACACGTCCTAAGCCTGTCAGTTTCTTAGGGCTGTGGTAACAGTACCACAAAGCTGGGTGACTTAAAACAAGTTATTTTGGAGTTCTGGAGACCAGAAGTCCCGAAAGCAAGGGTTTAGTAGAGTTGCACTCCCTCTGAACGCTTTAGGGGAGAATCTTTCTTCCTCTTCCAGCCTCTGGTGACTCCTGGTGTTCCTTGGCATGTAGAAGCAAAACTCCAGTCTCTGCCTGTCTTCACGTGGTCACCTCTATGTGTGCGTGCCTGTGTTCTCTCCTTTTCTTATAAGGACACCAGTTATTAGATATAGAGCCCACCCTAAATCTAGGATGATTTTATCCTGAGATCCTTAACTAACTATGCCCCCCAAAACCCTGATTTCAAATAATATCCCATTCTGTGGTGATGGTAGATGTGAATTTGTGGGGAAGAGGGGACACTCTTCAACCCAGTACACTTGCATTATATTTTATGTGCTTTTATTTATTTATTTGGCTGCAGTGCATTGCTCTCAGGATCTTAATTCCCTGACCAGGGATCAAACCCAGGCCCAGCAGTGAAAGCCCTGAGTCCTAACAATTGGATCGCCAGGGAATTCCCTATGTGCTTAGTTTTATGCTCTTCATTTTTGTCTTATGATGCAGTCACCCCTCAGAATACTGGAGGGGTTGTTTCTAGGAGCCCCCAAGGATACCAAAAGCCCCAGATGTTCAAGTCCTTTTTATTAAGTGACATAGTATAGTGGGCCCTCTATACCCTTGGGTTCTACATCTAGGGATAAGAGGGCTAAATGTTTATCTGCTGAAAAAAATTATAGTATTAGTGGACTCTTGCAGTTCAAACCCGAGTTGTTCAAGGATCAGTTGTAGATTTTTGAGTAACTTTTAAACAGATTTAATAGAATGAATAAAATGTCTTTTTTGGTCTCTTGTTATAAAACATTAAAATTGATAAGAAGCAGGTTTTTACTGCATGTGCATGTATTCTTAGTTGCTCTGCTGCTGCTGCTAAGTCGCTTCAGTTGTGTCCGACCTGAACCCTGTGCAACCCCAGAGACAGCAGCCCACCAGGCTCCCCCGTCCCTGGGATTCTCTAGGCAAGAACACTGGAGTGGGTTGCCATTTCCTTCTCCAGTGCATGAAAGTGAAAAGTGAAAGTGAAGTCACTCAGTCTTGTCCGACTCTTAGCGACCCCATGGACTGCAGCCCACCAGGTCCTCCGTCCATGGGATTTTCCTCAGTGGTGTCCAATTCTTTGTGACCCCATGGACTGTATCCTGTCAGGCTCCTCTGTCCAAGGAATTTACCAGGCAAGAATACTGGAGTGGATTGCCAGTTTTCTACTTGAGGGGATCTTCCTAACCCAGGGATTGAACTTGCGTCTCCTGCATTAACAGACAGATTTTCTTTTTTTTTTTTTACGTCTGAGCCACCTGGGAAGCCTATTAGAGTGGATTTATTTTCTCATACAGGAGAAAGGTCATAGTAGCAAGTGCCTGGCACATAGTGGGTGCAGGTACTCAATAACTATTTCTTAAATAAATGAATGAAGTTTTAGAGTAAGTCTTATTAGTTTGGAGAATTCAATCTGTTATTCTTTTCAAAATTATAAGACTGTGAATCAAGGGTTCCTCTTACATGTTCAACTTCTATATCTTTTATTAAAAGGATATTTATTTAGTATTATTATATATGTAATATTCTTTTGAAGATCATCTTTTAAAAAATAATCACATTTCACATACCATTTTTGGAAAAAGGACAAGTTTTTGAGACAGACATTTTTGTTTTGTCAGTCACTAGCTATGTAACTTTGGGCAAGTTATTTCATCTTGGTTATTTCATCTTCCTGTACTTCAGTTACTTGTAAAGTGTTGCTAATATTGCTAGTCTTCCAGGCTTGGGAGAGTTAGAGGCAGTATGTTTGGCTATAAAGTGGGTATGTCATGAATATTAACTACTGAGTTGTATACCTTAATTATGTTATGTATTATAAACCAATTAGATTTATATGTTTAAAAAAATAGTAATCATTTAAAAAATCTGATTTCAAATTAAGTCAGATAAACCTATTTTTACCTCTGTGCTCTTCTGTGACTGAATAAATGTTTCTATAGTTTTTGGGTAGTAAGTGAAATCTTACTTTGTGTATATACATCTAGCAATATCATGTTGAAAATTAACCAAAGTCAGGAATTGGGTTGAACTTTGGAAGCTAGGAATCTCTGGTGTTGGCGGGAGCGGGGGATGGAGCAGGTTAGTAAGATTGAAGCTTATGGGGATAGAAGCCAGGTGCATAGAAATTACAGCTATTTGGAAAAAAAAATGAAAGTGTTAGTTGCTCAATTGTGTCCGACTCTGTGACCCTGTGGACTGTAGCCTGCCAGGCTCCTCTGTCCATGGAATTCTCCAGGCAAGAATACCAGAGTGGGGAGCAATTCCCTTCTCCAGGGGATCTTCCTGATCCCACCCAGCGATCGAACCCCAGTCTCCTGCATTGCAGGCAGATGTCTGAGCCAGCAGGGAAGCTATTGTTTAGTACTTACTGTGGACCTGGAAAAAGGCATGGCACTGAATCTAACTATAAAAAGGACAAATCAAAAAGCTGAGATAAAATTGGCTATACAGGATTAATCAGAAATTTTAGGACTGATTAGCTAGGAACAGGGGAGACATTTGGGAGCAATGGAAAATAAATAACCTTAAATAGTAATAGTCATCGTTTTTTCATGAAGAAATTACTGTGCTGGGCATGATGGAAAGTGTTTTACAAGCCCTACTTCATGTCACCCTATGGGGTATGTAGTATTGTTATTTTGACTACAAAGTTGAAATAATTTAACTTGTTCAAGTCAAAGTTTAGTAACTAGAGAGCTTTCCACACAGCTGTTGCTTCAGACTTTGCTTCCTTAACTTCCTGGGAGTCATTTTCTTTTTCTCCTATATTGGACCCCTTCTTTACTGAATACCATCTTGGCTTACTTCTTGATTTTGTTGGAATATAAATTCTCCACTAGACCCTTAGAAAAGACTTTGCCACTATTAAAAAATGTCTAAATTCTGTTATAACCATTGATTATCTGGGTATAACATTCAAAATGGAAAGGTAATCACTTAAATTTTTTTCTTATTTAAAAAAATAGAAACTACATGCTCATGAACCAAAATTTAAAAGGTTCAAGGGCTTATAGAGAAAGTGTGTCTTTAACATGAGGGAGGTTTTTGGAATGAGGAAACTGTTCTGTATCTGATTATAACAGTGATGACACCAATTTCCACGTGTTAAAATCCATAGAACTGCACACCAAGAGAGAAAAGCTCAATTTGTATGTATGACAGATTAAAAACTAAAAAGTAAATTAAGAGAATTTAAAAGTATAAAAAGGTAGAGAACAATAAAGAAGTTGCTTTCTTTCTCTCTGGCTTAGCCCTCCAACTTTCTTTTCTGGAAAAAACCACAGTAGTTTCTTATGTGTCTTCCCACTTGAAAGTGAAAGTATTAGTTATTCAGTCATGTCTGACTCTTTGCAACCCCATGGACTCTAACCTGCCAAACTCCTCTGACTATGGACTTCTCCAGGCAAGAATTCTGGAGTGGGTAGCCATTGCCTTCTCCAGGGGATCTTCCCAACCCAGGGATTGAGCCTGAGTCTCCTATACTGTGGGCAGATTCTTTACTATCTGAGCCACAAGGGAAGCCCATACTTAATCACTCTTAAACACTCAGGGGTAAATCAGGCAGAACTGGAAGGAACTTGGACTTGATTAAGTATTTTTGGAGAATGCTAAGATTTCTACTCTTAGAATAGTTCTAAATATGTTATTAACCAAACCTGGCACTAATTTATTAAAATTATTTCTCCTACAGTTGGCAAACATGAATTGACTGGGCATAAAGTTGCTGTGAAGATACTGAATCGGCAGAAGATTCGAAGCCTTGATGTAGTAGGAAAAATCCGCAGAGAAATTCAGAACCTCAAGCTTTTCAGGCATCCTCATATAATTAAACTGTAAGATCTGATTATATTAAATATAGTCATATCATGTTTTCATCATTTTTGTTATCCTACTTAATCTGACAAGTGAGAAAGCTGAGTGACATTTCATTTTATTCCTGAGAGTTTTAGAAGTTCTTCCTATTCATGTATTTATCTAACCCCACTCATGGTCACTTAAGCCTGAGTCCACATTTAGCCCTTGTGTTTATCAGCTGCTATATTTCTTATTTTCTGAGCTGATGCCCTTTTGATAGATGACTTTCAGTGCCCCCCTACTGCTATAGAACCAACAATGATTCACAAAACAAAAACTCCTGACCTCCAAATTTCCACGTGGTATCAGTTAGCCTCATCGAGACAACACAGTAGAAATTGTCCCTCACTCCCCTACACTGGTTCTATCTGATAAAACAAGTAATAAATAGAACTTTAGAAATCCAGATTTCAAAAGGCAGTAGTATTTCTGTTGTTTTACAGTTGCCAGTTGTAGGGTCTACAGATAACTTATTTACTGCTTGGCTTTATTATGCAGACTGTAAATTAAAACCGTTTAGGTTTTTGTATTGAACTGGCTGACTCAAAATTTGTTTCACTCTCACCTCTTCTAATCTGTTGAAGTGCCATGGTTTTAAATACCATTTTTGTGCCGACAGCCCTTAAGTATACGTGTCCTGCTTTGAAACCCATTCCTGGATGGCAGACTCCTATTCCCGCTATATTTTACATCTCCATTTGGGTGCCCACGAGGCACGTGAAACTCGGTATGGGTAAACCTGAACTCTTTATTACCCTCTCACACTTGGTCTTCCACAGTTTTTACCATCTCAGGTGATAATCTGGTTCCTGAGGGCAGAAACTTAGGAACTATCCTTAACTTTACTATTTCTCTCACTTCCCAACCTCCATTCCATCTCTTCCTGCAAAAGTATATCTAGGATCTGATTCCAGTTCCTTCATTGTCATCAACCCGGTGTGGGCCCCCTTCATTTCTCTCATGGACTATTGCAATAGCCACCTGCTTCTACCCTACTGCCCAGTCAGTTCTTCACATTGCCACCATCAGTCAAAGTTATTACCCTTTTAATCGGCCAGGCCACATGACTGCTTTGCTTAAAACCTTCATTAGCTGTCTCTCTGCCAGAGAATAAAAGCCACAGCCTCATCATGGCTTTGTAAGGTTCTGTGTCCTCTGGTACCAGTTGCCTCTTTGACCCCACATCCTGTTTTCTCTCTCCCAGCTTACTCAGCTCTAGCCTTCCTACTATTGCTCAGACATGCCAGGCAGGCTTCCCCCTGCGGGCCTTTGCACTTGCTCTTCCCTCTGCCTGGTTCACCTTCTTGGTAATGGCATGGTTTGTTCCCTGATTTGCATTAGGCTCTGTTACATGTTACTTTATCAGAGAGGCCTTCCTTGAACACCCTGTATGAAAGATTTCCTTCCCTTAGTTTGCTTTATTTCTCTTCATAGCATGTTCCACCACCTGAGATATTGCTTTTTTATTTAGTGTCTGTTTCCTGGCTCCTGGAAAATAAACTCCGTGAGTGCAGAGAATCTGTTTTGTTCACTGCAGTTTTCCCAGCCTCTAGCACAGTGCCTGGTGTATTATAGGCACTTAGTAGATATTTATTGAGTGAATGAATATACATGTTTTAATACTGGTAGATAATGTTTTCTCTCACCAGGTACCAGGTCATCAGTACACCATCTGATATTTTCATGGTGATGGAATATGTCTCAGGAGGAGAGCTATTTGATTATATCTGTAAAAATGGAAGGGTAAGCAGTTCTGATTTAATCCTGTATATATTTTGTAACTCCCCTTATCCTTTATGAGCATCAGAATATTAGAAAGCAATTCTGTTAAGAGTTCTATTTAATAACCAGTCCCCTTAGTCACATATTTGCTTAGAATCATAGACTTGTTAGAGCTAGATCTTAAAGATTATATCCTTAGCCTACTTACACAGATATGGAAACTGAGACTCAACGGATTTTTTTTTTTTTTTTGCTCAAGGTCACTTGATTTATCAGTGATAGGATTAGATTGAGACCCTAGAACTCAGGATCTTCAGACTTAGCTTCTGGGGCATATGAATACTTGTAATATATATCTTAAAGTATGTATTTAATCCTTAAAAAACATATTATTTAATACTTAGAAATCTGGGCCTTGCTAGTCAACCCCTGCTGCTGCTGCTAAGTCGCTTCAGTCGTGTCCAACTCTGTGCGACCCCAGAGATGGCAGCCCACCAGGCTCCTCTGTCCCTGGGATTCTCCAGGCAAGAACACTGGAGTGGGTTGCCATTTCCTTCTCCAACAGTCAACCCCTAGCCACATTTAAATTGCATTCATTTTTGGTTTCAGAAATCTGATGTACCTGGAGTAGAAAGAACAGGCTCCATGAAGGAGGTAGGAATTAGACTTAAAGAATTTAGAATTGGAAGGAATTTTAGAAGACATTTTGAACAGTATCTTAAGTTACAGATACAAAAACAGAACATTGCCCCTACTGTACTTTTTCTCATACCCAGAGTATGTGGTATGCAAAAACCTCTTTTGGAGGAGCCTCATCAAGCACTAAGAAGCCAATTGTTTTCCCTCCCAATCTAAAGTTCTTTATATCATTCATTCATTTGTTCTGCGTAGTATATCTGTTCACTTTCATCAAAATCAAAATCATTAACAAAGTTAATTTTTATTTTACCATTTCTTGACATGATTCATTTCAATTTCAGCTCTTTCACTTGTCTTTTTCACCCCCTGCTTCCTCTACCAACCCCCTGCCCCCATCCCTGGCACCAATGTTCTGCCTAAAAAATGGGAAAAGACACAAGTTGAATTGGTGTCTTGCCTTCTTATCTTTTCCATTTTTCATGTCCTGATCATTTTGTTTTACATTATGGAAATTGTGCTCAATTTTACCCATTGCATATTAAAATTCCAGCTGTCATTTTTTCTTTCTTTCTTGTTTTCTGAAGTCATCTTTCTTTAAATAGCCTATTTTTTTGTTCCACAAAGATAATAAACATCTGTTTGAGGATGCCAATTTCTTTAAAATTTTTTTTCTTTTCTTTCCTTCATTGCTTCTGTACCTTCTGTGTTCCCTGCTTTTTTCTGTTCATTTTATTGGTGTTTGTCTTTTGTGCATGACCCTTGCTTAGATATCTGGTGATTGTGGGTTGTCCACTCATATTTGAGAGTGAAATTCTAAATGCCAAGGTCAGGAGGATGGAATTTATTAATTGATGGACCTTCCCATTGGTTGAATGGGTAGGGACCTGTCTGTTTACTAGGGAACACCAAATGTCAATAATAAACAATATTTTTTCCTTGCTGAGATAGTTGCTCCAGAAGAAACCTTCCAGTTTCCTTGAGGGTGTGAGCTTAGCTGCCAGTGCTTTGTGAGCTAAATGGAGAAAGGTCCAGAAGGCTCACTGATTCCTATGCTGACTTTCATTTAAGCCCTATGTTCTCCATGTGGTGCCTCATTCCTGCTCTAGTGTCCTTGAGGAACAGGGCTGGTTTAGCCTTCAGTTCAGTTGAGTTCAGTTCACTCGCTCAGTCGTGTCCGACTCTGCGACCCCATGAATCGCAGCATGCCAGGCCTCCCTGTCCATCACCAACTCCCGGAGTTCACTCAAACTCATGTCCATTGAGGCGATGATGCCATCCAGTCATCTCATCCTCTGTCGTCCCCTTCTCCTCCTGTGCCCAATCCCTCTGAGCATCAGAGTCTTTTCCAATGAGTCAACTCTTCGCATGAGGTGGCCAAAGTATTGGAGTTTCAGCTTTAGCATCAGTCCTTCCAAAGAATACCCAGGATTGATCTCCTTTAGAATGGACTGGTTGGATCTCCTTGCAGTCCAAGGGACTCTCAAGAGTCTTCTCCAACACCACAGTTCAAAAGCATCCATTCTTCGGCACTCAGCTTTCCTTACTAAAGAGTAAATCATGGCTTTTATTCCTCAGTAAGGGTGGTGAGCTTAAAACTTCTTTCTTCAATCAGCTGTCCTGTTTCCAGTCCATTTCTCACTTCTACCATCAGAAATTCCCAACACTTCCAATATCTAAGCCCTTCAAGAAGTCTGTGTGCAGATGAGTTTATCATTGAGTTCCACCTCTAGAGGCTTGGGTTCCAGCTTTCTGTGGTTAGCCAAGTCTTTATCACTGTTCACGTACCCTTTTGCTTAGTGACTCCCCTCAATTACTGCCATCTCTTCTCTTGCTCTTTTGTCTTTATATGCTGTCATCTTAGTGATGTTCCATCTTCCATGTTTAAATATGCTTTCACTTTTCTAGTCTTTCTTTATAGACTTCCCCTCCTTGATCCTTTGTACTGTATTAATATAGTATCGAATATAATTTTCATTTTTGTAGCCTAACTAGTTATTTTACTGCTTGTATTTTGTTCACTCAGTTAATTTTCTTCTCTTTCACATTTAGAACACATTGTTCTTTTCATTTAGTATATTTATATATGGAGTTGTATTAGAAAATGAACTTATATTTCTTCTAGAAGTAAATTAGATTGCTAATCATTATTACCTGCTCTTGAGGAAGGGTATCTCTTATCTCTTTGATAGTTTTGGTTTTGTTTTCAAAAGAATTTACTGGTTCATCTTCCAGATTATCTATTACCATTTAAGGTATAGGAACCTGGTTTTAGAATGCTAATTTGTGACCTGTGTTAAAGAACTGCATGTTAGCGTCCTTTATCTAGAGGATTAATAGCTTATTTATTAAATATGACTTCTTGGGAGCAGGCATATCCAAGTAATGGTTTTCACTTATGGAAAAAAATCATAAAATAAGAAAATGTGGATAAATGGAAAGAGAAGTTTTTAAAAAATGTTTTTAAAAAATATTTTTAAAAATGTAGTACAGCATAAGATATAATTTTTTCAGTAAGCAGAGTAAAGATAAATGCTATTATATTTTATAAAGACTTCCCTGCTGGGAATCTGCCTACGATGTAGGAGACCTGGGTTTGATCCCTGGGTTGGGAGGATGTCCTAGAGAGGGAACAGCTACCCGCTCCACTATTCTGGCCTGGAGAATTCCAGGGACTGTATATAGTCCATGGGGTCGCAAAGAGTCAGACACTGAGCAACCTTCACTTTCACTCTATTTTATAAAACAAACGAATTAGGGTTTTTCTTTTTTTTTTTAATTAAAACACCTTTTATTTCAGAAGCTAGGATAACATGGTTGCTTGCTAATTCATCAACGATGCTTAAATGTTGCTTTCTCATATGGTTCAAACCAGTATTCCCCACCCCAACATAATTCTCTGTGCCTTTGTCCTGCTTTGTTTTTCTCCAGAACACTCTTATTCTTTTTATTTATGTGTCTGTTGTCTTTAACTAGATTAGGGCCTCTTTTTATCATTGCTATATCACGAGTGTCTAAAACAGTGCATGGCACATTGAAGGTATTCAATAAATATTTGTTAAAAGAATCAAAGAGTAAGTATTTGTAATTTATAGGAGAAAACATGCCTAGTTTCAAGTAAAAATTGAAATTATTCGAAATAGCACATGATATTTAGATGAGAACAAGCTATTAGAGTATAGTCATGAGAGTGATAATATGAGAAAATTGAGTTACCGATTTGAGTTCTAAGATCCTCCTAGCATTTCTGTTTTGTGCGGTCTGTACCACCTCCCCATTTGAAAAGCATCTCATGAGTGAGGTTCATTTGGAAGGCTCTTGCATTTTCACAGTTTTATAGGCTAGAGAATTATAGATAGACTACTTTCTTTTGAAAGATACACCTTTAAGTTGCCTCTCTGCTTTTTCTTAGCTGGATGAAAAAGAAAGTCGACGACTGTTCCAACAAATCCTTTCTGGTGTGGATTACTGTCACAGGCATATGGTGGTCCACAGAGATTTGAAACCTGAAAACGTCCTGCTTGATGCACACATGAATGCAAAGATAGCTGATTTTGGTAAGGAGATTTTTATAGTTTCATATATTCATTTAACAAACATCAGTAGGTTTCTTCAGGTAACTTGCATATAATCAACTGAATATCCCAAAGTAGTATATCCTCACTATTAGTCTAGGAGCATACGAAAAGGAGTAAAAATAAGGAATTCTCTTTTCATAGCTTTATGTCTTTAAAACTGACTTTTATTACATTAGGCAGACAAACAATTTAAATTCGCAGCATTAGCGACATCATCTGAAAAAAGACCATTATTTGTGAAGGAGAAGTTAGCAACCTATTTCCATGTGTTCTTTTGATCAACTATGGAGCAAGAGGAAAGAGACTGGGATGAAGTTACTCGGACTTTGAAAGTCAGAAGGCAAACTATGTGAACAAAATTATTTTTAAAAAATGAAAGTAAAGTATTTAAATAATAGAAAAGCATAATTTCAGCTTGAGGAAAATGTAATAAATTTGTTTTCCTATATAAATTGCCATTGACATTAAACCTAAGATAAAAATGAATCTCTGCAACTCTCTCTTGCTTAGTTTCAGTTCAGATCAGAGGAGATGCTTATAAATTTTATTTTCTTCAGTTTTGTATATATGATCTATTTTAGAGATTCACTAAATAGTTCCCAACAGCTCTGAGCTACTGAGATTTTTTTAAATAACTGACTAAATTATTTGACTTCCTTATTCTTTAGTTGTCATTATTTTTATTCATTGTATTTTTGAGGAAGCAGAGTTTTCTTTTTTTGGCTGCACCTGTGATTTCCAAAATCACTGCAGATGGTGATTGCAGCCATGAAATTAAAAGACGCTTACTCCTTGGAAGGAAAGTTATGACCAACCTAGACAGCATATTAAAAAAGCAGAGACATTACTTTGCCAGCAAAGGTCCATCTAGTCAAGGCTATGGTTTTTCCAGTGGTCATGTATGGATGTGAAAGTTGGACTATAAAGAAAGCTGAGCGCCGAAGAATTGATGCTTTTGAACTGTGGTGTTGGAGAACACTCTTGAGAGTCCCTTGGACTGCAAGGAGATCCAACCAGTCCATCCTAAAGGAAATAAGTCCTGGGTATTCATTGGAAGGACTGATGTTGAAGCTGAAACTCCAGTATTTTGGCCACCTAATGTGAAGAGCTGACTCATTTGAAAAGACCCTGATGTTGGGAAAGATTGAAGGCAGGAGGAGAAGGGGATGATAGAGGATGAGATGGTTAGATGGCATCACTGACTCAATGGACATGAGTTTGAGTAAACTCTGGGAGTTGGTGATGGAGAGAGGCCTGGTGTGCTGTGGTTCATGGGGTCGCAAAGAGTCGGACACGACTGAGCGACTGAACTGAGCTGAACTGAACTGTGATTTGTGGGATCTTAGTTTCCTGACCAGGAATTGAACCTGAGCCATAGCAGTGAAAGCACTGAGTCTTAACTACTGGACTGCCAGGGAATTCCTGAGTTTTTTATTTTTGTAGTAGAACTATGAAGGAACTTGGATATTAAAAATTACTTTTTTTTTTTTTTTTAAGAATCAGATCAGGGGTTAATAGAAACTTTGAATTTTAATTCCAGTCTACATTTTTTCCTAGTAATTTCTTTATTAATAAAACATGTCATTTTTTAAAAATGTTTTTTATTTTATATTAGAGTATAGCTAATTGACAATATTGTGATAGTTTCAAGTGGACAGCAAAGGGACTCAGCCACACATATACATGTATCCATTCTACCCCAAACTCCCTTCTCATCCAGCTACTTCCCTGTGCTGCAGTAGGATCTGTTGGTTATCCATTATAAATATAGCAAGAGCATACATGTCGCTCTCAAACTCCCTATCTCTTCCCGCTGTTCTACCCCACCTGGCAACCATAAGTTTGTTGTCTAAGTCTGTGAATCTTAAACTTGCCCAGTTTATTCTAATAAGCAAAATCACTAATAGCTTAATATGTATTCACTGAACTCCTGACCTTGCACTAACTTAACTGTTGAAACAGGTTACAAGTTTTATGGCATAAAGGCAAAATATTTGGGAACAATAAAGGATGTAGGATTCTGTTGAAAAAAAGAACAAAATGATGATTTATCACTTTAATGCAAACTCAGTTTTATTGTTTAATGGAATTTTGTTTTTATTTTTGTCCTTGGGAAATCTTGAGCGGTGAATTTTGTGCATTTTCAGGTCTTTCAAACATGATGTCAGATGGTGAATTTTTAAGAACAAGTTGTGGCTCACCCAACTATGCTGCACCAGAAGTAATTTCAGGAAGGTAGTGTTTGACACCTCCTCCCTGCCCAGTATATTTGTAATCATATTTTTCTCCTAGACTTCGTTAGTCTATAGTATAATACTCAATTCTAGTGAAAGAAATTTAAAGCTTATTCTTTTCTCATCCAAAAAGTGTTCTATTATAAGAATAAAACATTATAAGTGAATAAGGATTAAGAACTCCATTTATAAAGGGGGATATTGGTTTGCAAGTTAATATAATATTAGTTAAATGAGAGTACTCTCATTTTTTCCCCTGGTGGAAGACATTGAAGGCTTAAAAACTAGCAAGTTTAAAAGTGAGACATTAAAAACTTGACTAATGCAGAAATATCTAGTAGTAAGAAATGGTTTACTATTTGCTTAGATGAGGAATTAAAAGTGTAATGTGTAGCTTTAATTTTTCAAATTAGCTTTAGCTTTTATGATAAGGTACTTTGGGGAATTGGACTGAAATATTGATAAAATCTTCAGATTTCATTTATTTTTAATTTTCATTCTTTAAATCTTCTAGAGACTGAAATAAGAATTCTAGTCTCTCAGTTTATTTATACTAACTACCAGCATTGAGAACATGAAGATCTTAGTATAAGGCAGCTTTTTGAATAGTTTAGATGACAGTAAAATTTACTTTTTTGAAGAGGAATTGTTCGTTATACTACTGAAATAGAAAACAGAGAAGCTAAAGTTTGTTTACTAGTTTTTATAATTAACTTTTAATAACTTTTCATTCAAACCTTATTTCTTTGTTTGAATGTCTTACATCCTGATTTAGAATGCAGAAATGTTGTAGTATTTTCTATTTTCATAAGCCAGCTAGCCTAGCCTACTCAGAGAAATTATGTTTGTGTTAAGGCATGGATATGAGTAAGGCAAAAATACCTAATTTTAGATTTATCAAGGTTCATCATTATCTTTTTATATTAGCAGGGAAATGTTAATATTATTTCACGTGGGCTGTGTAAATTATTTGGGGAAGAAGACAAGTCAGGACCTGGATACTGGGGGCGTTGTTAATTAACTAAACAAAAAGATATGTAATTGTGCATATATATATTGGGCCGTTACTGAAGTCTGTTTTCCCAGTTTGGATAAGGTCTTTCTGTGTGGTCTAGATGTATGGAAACCTTTACTTGCAAAACAGTATTTATTAGTCAGTTCAATAATTTATTTGACCAATTTAAAGAAACCCTTTCCCTGAAGCCAGACTTTGAATGGGTTACCTAATTAGTCTGCAGCTAGTTATGCCAATAGGGTTTCTCTACTGGCTCAGCGGTAAAGAATCCACCTGCTATGCAAGAGACCTGAGTTCGATCTTTGGGTTAGGAAGATCCCTTGGCGTAGGAAATGGTAACCCAGTCCAGTATTCTTGCCTGGGGAATTCCATGGACAGAGGAGCCTGACGGGCTACTGTCCATTGGGTCGCAGAAGAGTTGGACACGACTTAGCGACTAAATAACAACAACAGTTAAGTCAGCAGGCTATAGTACAATGCAAATAAGAGTTTAAAGTCCTCTGCAAATCAGTAAGCTGGGCTTCATTCCACAGCTTCCGGCCCCTTTTACCTTTGTATAAGGTCTTGGGTAATTGGGGAGAGTGGGTTTATAGTCTATCACTATAGAACATTCCCAGTTGAGGAAAGATCACTTAATCTGTAACCAAAAAACAGTGGTTTTAAATTCAGTAATGATAAATTTGTTCAAAGTTTGGCCCTATTAGTTGGATATTTTGTAAGGTAGTATAATTTAATTTAATAGTATAATTTAATTACAAAGGATAATTGTAAGGTAGTAAGGAGAGAATTTTAGCTCTAGTCTGTAACTTTAAAAAAATTCTTAATTTTTGTTTCCCAAGATACTACTGATAGAATTAGTGTAGAATCTCTATGTGTAGAGAAAAAAAAAAGTAAAAAAACAATTAGAACAAAGAAATAAAGTTTTTAAAAAATAAAATAAAAAAAAGAGAGAAAAAAAATTAAATGAATCTCTATGTGTAGTACATAGCAGTGACTTATAGAAACCATATTCTGACTAATAATTCTTTATAAAATATCTGTATTTAAAATGTATGATTAATTAATTGACTCTTAAGTTACTAATGATTGTTTAACCCAGTTGGTATTTCCTGTTGCAGATTGTATGCTGGTCCAGAGGTAGATATATGGAGCAGTGGGGTTATTCTGTATGCTTTATTATGTGGAACCCTTCCGTTTGATGATGATCACGTGCCAACTCTTTTTAAGAAGATATGTGATGGGATCTTTTATACCCCTCAATATTTAAATCCTTCTGTGATTAGCCTTTTGAAACATATGCTGCAGGTGGATCCCATGAAGAGAGCCACAATCAAAGATATCAGGTGATAAAGCAATCTGATTGTCAGATCTAACAGTATCAGTGATATAAGTCAAGTGAAAGAGAAATTTGCAGAACAGTTTGTACAATGCAATCCCGTTTTTATATTAAAAACAGTGTATAGACTCAAAACTTATTTTATCTTGATATTTAAAAATACTAAACTGGCTACCATTGGAAGTAAGATTAGGAGGAGGAAAGGCTTTCACTTTTTGCTTATGCTTCTTTATTTGTTTTGAAATTGTAACTGTGAACATTATATTACTTTTTAAATTAAAAAAAAAAAGATGTAATGAAAAATAAAAAGGACCCTAGTTGGGTATTAGATTTAGTAGTGATTCTTTAAGATTTTCTGTAATATGCTTCATGTTTGACTATTATACATTCTCATACTTTTTCATAGTAAATTTGGATGTTGCTGTTTGAGTTCTCATCTTACAAGTTACTGTATTTTTTCCTTTTGTACATCTCAAGGAATGAGAACATTTTAATTCAGTCAATGACATGTTTGTTTTTGTAGTAGTATACATTGAATTACATATGAAATTACTGTTTTATAAGTAGAAAAGTCTACCATTATTGCCAGTTTCATGTGGTTCAACCTAATAGTTTAAATAAGGCAAAAGTGATGATGACAAATCTCAAATTTGAGCAGGTCATTTCTGATGAAGATAATACTGCAAACTTTGTTTCTTCTACCATTGATTTTCTTTCCTTTTTTCGTTAATGGTAATTTCTCTTTTGGTCTTCTAATGGCTATATAGAACATTTCTCTGAGATGGAAGAAGGATGAAAGAAATCAGATGTGTATCTGGGACTAGTAACGAAAAAAATATTAGGGCAATGAAGAAGAAAGTGCATATGTAGAACTTAAAAGTTTGATTGCTAAAATAGATATACAATAAGGACCTACGTTATAAGCACAGGGGACCCTATTCAATACTGTGTAATGACCTATCTGGGGAAAGAGTCTAGGAAAGAGTGGATATATGTATAACTGATTCACTGTGCTGTACAGCAGAAAGTAACACAACATTGTAAACCAACTATACTCCAGTAAAAAAAAAAGCTTAATTCCTTCCCATTTAGTCCATATTCTGCAGACTGAAAAAGAGAACGAATGGCAGGTCATGACTTTACTACTAGAGGGAAAGGACTGATCCATCTCTAAAATGTATATTTCAGAATGTCTTAGTTAGAGGTGGTTTTTCTTGTGTTTTACATATTTTTTTTCAATTTAAATGAAATATGTGACAATTGGAAAAGACTTAGAAAACACCAAAAACATTAGAGAATTTAAATGATCTTTAATTCCAATATCCAGAAGATAATCTTTATTCTTTGGGGTGTTTCCTCTCAATATTTTTAGTTTTAGCATATTTTTATATAATTCAAGTCAAAAAAATCCCTTTATATATAAAATTAGGAAATCCTTAGTTCCTTCATTAATATAAGGGGATATTATTATTATCTTATTGGAGTTGTTTGAAAATGAGGTGAGATAACAGATATGAAGCGTTCAGCCTAAAATCTACCACATAGTAAGCATTCAATGAGTTAAAGCTGTCTATTTTTGTTATATATTTTTTTCACTTAACATATCCCAAGAGGAAGCCACAGACTAATTTTGTTCTTTTCTGAGCTGGAAATAAGATGGTCTTTACCACTAGCATGTCATTGCCATTTGTTCCAAAAATTTAAAGTTTAGACACTTCTTCCTGGTTGCTCCAGCAGTGTTGTCTCCCTCTTACTATCAAAGTAAGACTGGAGCATTTCTGTTATACAATGAAACATGAGCCAAAAGAGAAAAATCTGTTTAAAAAAAACGATGACACAGTATGAATATAAATATAAATGATAATACTGTATGAGTATAAATTCCCCCAAACAGTTACTTTCAGTCTCATCTCTCCTCCAAACCCTTCTGACAGCTACCATTTTCTCTCAGGGAACATGAATGGTTTAAACAGGACCTTCCAAAATATCTCTTTCCTGAGGATCCATCATATAGCTCAACCATGATTGATGATGAAGCCTTAAAAGAAGTATGTGAAAAATTTGAATGCTCAGAGGAGGAGGTTCTCAGCTGCCTTTATAACAGAAATCACCAGGACCCTTTGGCAGTTGCCTACCACCTCATAATAGATAACAGGAGGATAATGAACGAGGCCAAAGATTTTTACTTGGCAACGAGCCCACCAGATTCGTTTCTCGACGATCACCACTTGACTCGGCCCCATCCTGAAAGAGTACCATTCTTGGTTGCTGAAACTCCCAGGGCGCGCCATACCCTTGATGAATTAAATCCACAGAAATCCAAACACCAAGGTGTAAGGAAAGCAAAATGGCATTTGGGAATTAGAAGTCAAAGTCGGCCAAATGATATCATGGCAGAAGTTTGTAGAGCAATTAAACAGCTGGATTATGAATGGAAGGTAAGAAAGAAAGAGCATTCTGAATATTAGCACATTTGACAAACCTGTAGTCTACCATGTTTTATAGAAGAATTCCTTTTCACTTTGTTTTTGTCCATACCATGCGCTAGGTTGTAAACCCGTATTATTTGCGTGTTCGGAGGAAGAATCCTGTGACAAGTACATACTCCAAAATGAGTCTGCAGTTATACCAAGTGGATAGTAGAACGTATTTACTGGATTTCCGAAGTATTGATGGTATGTACACACAGAACAACGTAGACAACATATTAGACCTTGTTACTTAATTTGGCATTTTAGTAAATCTTTGAGTCTTTTGAAGCTTCTTGAATTGTACTTCGTAATTCAGTAGCAAAAGAACATAAAAGCACCTTTTAGATTTGAATATTTGAGAATCTAGGAAATAGTTTATTGTCCTTTTAAGACTATCTTCTAAAATCCTTAAAGCCTTTATAGCTTTATCCTAAAGTGATAGTTTGTTACATTTTGTTTCTTGTAGTTCATTTTGGTAAGATGAAATGCTTTATTTAGGATAAATGTTGACTTTGCTGTTAAAGTCAATAGCATTAAACTTAAAAAATAAAATTAAGTACAGCACAGTGCTTCCCTGGTGGCTCAGAGGTAAAGAATCCACCTGTCAATGCAGGGTTATTTCCCTGGGTCAGGAAGATCCCCTGGAGAAGGAAATGGCAACCCATTCCAGCATTCTTGCCTGGGAAATCCCATGGACAGAGAAGCCTGCCGGGCTACAGTCCATGGGGTCACAAAGAGTTGGATGTGACTAAGCATGCATGCACACAGCTGTGTATATATAAATGTTCTCTCACAAACAGAATCTTTAACTAAGTAGACGTGTTTATGGCTATTCTTCATTGGCCAAGTCAATTAAGACATGTTGCCACTTTTGTTCACTTACGAGATTTACCCATGGCTTTGTCTTCTTTATAAACTCAAAGATAGTACCTATAGTATCAGAAAGACACAGCTTTAAGCTATGATATGTTGGCCAAACCTGTGTGTCTGTTTATGTCCAGATGGTAGTAACAATACAGTTTGAGATACAGAATGGGTTTAACTTTTTTTCCATTGTATTTGGATTAAATTTGTCACCTTAGGTTTTTTAGTACCAGGGTTTACCAACTGAATGACCACTTACTGTTTTTATGTTGTGTTCCTAATTTTAGTTTTTCCTTGATTTTTTTCATTGGAATTGTTGCTCTTTTATAAGATCTTAAACATGAAGACAAAGTAAGAGCACTGAGATGAGGGTTAGTAGACTTAATTTCAAGATTTACCTCTCTGTTCACTTGTTACCTTAAGTCACTTGTTAAGCAAGTCACTTAACTGTTAGGGGTTTATGCTTTCTTATCAATAAAGCAATGAGTTAGGTGAGATGATTTCCAAGATTCAAATTTTAAGTGCATTTATTTTATTATTGTAATATAGAAAGGTTGACTTTTGTTGCTAGTGAATGATGTTTATTAAGCCTCATTATTATGTCATTGACCTCTTAATCCTGGATTGCAAGACTGATGAGTAGCCAAATATGTACGCAATCTTAATAAGTCATCAGGGGACTACATTACTGTGTGTAAAAGAGGCAAGTGGCATGACACAGATTCATTGCCTCTGTTATAGGGAGTATTCAAAACAAACATGCTCTTGATAGCTGGTCTCACTTAAAGAAGCAAATTAAATACTGTTAAAATTCTGGGAAGGGTGTCATGGATTAGAATAAATTGAATTTTTTTTTTTTACCCAGATGAAATTACTGAAGCCAAATCAGGGACTGCTACGCCACAGAGATCGGGCTCAGTTAGCAACTATCGAGCTTGCCAAAGGAATGATTCAGATGCTGAGGCTCAAGGAAAATCCTCAGAAGCTTCTCTTACCTCATCTGTAACCTCACTTGACTCTTCTCCTGTTGAATTAACTCCAAGACCTGGAAGTCACACAATAGAATTTTTTGAGATGTGCGCGAATCTAATTAAAATTCTTGCACAGTAAACCTAAAACTTTGCTTATTTCTTTGATAGCAATAAGCATGCATAATAAATCATAGCCAAATGCTTCCATGTATAATCAAGTTATACGTAATTATAACTGAGGGTTGGCCTTTTGGAATGCAGTTTGCACAGAGGTTGAAACATGATTAATAGTTAAAAGCATAATGTGCAAAAATGAATTAAGACAATTTTGTTCATTGTTCAGTAGGCATATAGAATAATATACTATGCGCAATGAATTATAGGTCTCTCAGGCTCACTTGATTTTTTGGCTATTTTATATTTAGTGTATACAGGGCTTTGTAGAATATTAATTTACCATAAAGGCCTTCATATGTTAATTACATGTTGATGTGTTATATATTTGCTTCAAAGATTTATTCAATAAATATTTGCCTAGAGACTTCCCTGGCAGTCCAGTGGTTAAGACTCTGTGCTTCCAACGTAGGGAGGTGCAGGTTCGATCCCTGGTAGGGGAACTCAGATCCCTCATGCCGCGTGGTGCGGCCAAAAAGGGAATAAAGAAATAAATATTTGACTAGAATCCCCAGAGACTTTTAGAGGTGATTTTGTTTTCTGGGCTCCGTAATTTAGCAAGTATTTTCAACATTAGGGACAGCCTGGATGATTCTTCCATATCCTCTCCTTAATATTCTATAGTATATGGTAAGTCACATTAAAGATACCTGACACAGTTAAATTTTTTTCTTTTAGTTTGGTAAGTGCAAAAACATACAGAACTTACATATTCAGACACTCCAGGCATTAATTTTAATTCTACAATTTGCCCCACTATATTCTGTATATAAATTGCTCTTTTTGTCACAAGAGCTGCATTGCATATACTGTAAATAAATCATTGGTTAGTTTGACATTTGACAGAGTCCTCTCTCCTAATCATGTCAGTCAGTATTACATGTATGCAGGAATGTCTGGTCATTCAATCATGTACCTTTTAAATTGATTCAGTGCATAGGACATGTCTTACAAACTGTTAACTGCTTAAACAGGATTTTTTCTCCTAAATTTCATTATGGCCATTTTTTAGAAGAAAAATTGAAAGGCTGTAAGATGATCACATGTGTTATCTACCACTTAGATTCAATACTTGTTAACATTTTGCCATATTTATCTATATATCTGTATGTAGATACAGTTATATATATATGTGTATATGTATATGTGTATATATGCTTTTTTCCCCTGAACAATTTTGACATTGCAGATAGACTCATCACTCCTCAAAACTTAAAGCATCTCCTAAAAAATAATGACATTCTCCTAAAAAACCATAATACTATTCTCTAATACCATCTAATCATGCATATTTAGATTTCCCTCATTGTCATACAAATTTATTTCAAACCAGGCTCCAACTAAAGTTTACACATTGCATTTGGTTGTCTCTTAGCTATTACCTTATTGTTTTGATAAAATATGGAACAAATCAGTTCTAACTAGTCACATTTGCTTTGGATTTTCATTACTTAAAGTAGCATTATGGGAACTTCCCAAAGTTGCTTAATCCTCATAAGAACTCAGATTTATAATTTCTTTTTCTTGCTCTTAGTGTAATGCATTACATACTAGGTGTAAGAAAAAATTTAGCCACCTCAGATAAAATTTGTGTCATGTGTATGCTAATAAAAAAATACTGTCGTTCATAATTGCCTTATATTTTAACTTGAAAGTTTTTTGGTATTCTCTCTCCATTGCAACAGAACTCTTCCCCCACCCCCACCCCCTTTTTAAGACTCTTGGTATTGTAGTATTGCTTTTGGCACCGATGTAACTTGATAATAATGCTCTCAAATGTCATGGTAGCTTGTATAGTTGTAGATGTAGCTCCAGCATCCCTAGAAACATGCACTGAATTCAGGAGAAAACCTTGCTTCCTTCTGTCCAGGGCTTATTCTATTCAACTTAGAATCGGAAAGCTGTATAAAATGATAGGAGTTCCATTTAAATATAAGTTCAAACTGTATTTATAACTTGTATGTGGCCCTCTGTTTTGGAGATACTGTCTTCATGTAGGCTCTCTTAAGTGCAGCATTATGTTCCTAATGTTAAGAACAGAAGACTGTATTTTTAAAGCTACAGATTTGTATATAGAGCTAAGACGTAATGTCTCTGACCTGTTGTGGGGAGTGGGGAACAAAAAGAGGAACCAATTAAATAGGACCTTCTAAAAATTGTTAATTTTGTAAACGGCTTCTTTTTAAGTTATTGTGATTCCTTTAAGTTACTGAGTTTTATTTTGGATACTTAAATATTGCACTTGTTCAAATAATATGATAAATACACAGACTATTGGAAGTAGGTTCTTTTTAAGCTGGGATATTTGAAATGACAACTTTTAGTTGAGAATGTCAAGGTTTCATCACAGTTTCCACAAATTTACTGTTGTTTGCAAATTCTTACTAATTGAAGATGTAAGGGAGTCAATGCAAATGATTTTTAATCTTTTTTTATTATCTTTTCAGCAATTTATATTTTTTGTGATTTTATGCAACCACATTTTTACTTTGTCTTGACAACTGAAAGATGTATAAGGCATTTGCCAGAAATGTACTGTACACAGTTTTAAATAACAGATTTTACTGATATGTAAAATTTTTGCCATTAAAATAAATGATTTCTCACTGAGAGGAACTTTTCTACCAGGTTGGGGGACTGGGGAGCTTAATATATCTAATTTAAGGTAATTTCACTGAAATAAACTCCATTGCTTTTACTTCGATTATATTTTTTCTTTGGATGGCTTTGTAGTTTTTCAGAGTTTTAAATCATTTTATACAGAAAATCCTGACCTCTCACCCGGCCACCTACCCCCACCTCCCCTTTTGGCCTTTCAGTGATACCATTCACACTGAATGATTGGTGGACTATGGGTGGATGGAGAACTCCATGCACCTTTGGGATGTGCTTTACATCTTTTCCCCTTAACTCCTTCCGAGTCCCCCCATCCATAACAGAAATCCTATTTTCATTGTGACTTTTCTTCACTAGATGAATCAAAGCCTACATACAACATAACTATAAATTGGTAGTACGGTAGAAATTAATCTTTGTGGTACAAGATTTTTGAGGCTTGTTCACGTTTATCTTGACCAGGGTATACTTAAAGATACAATTTCAAATACTTTGACTTAGAAAATGGATAATAAAAAATATGATTTTTCATTGGTTTACAATGTGGTGAACTTCTGAGAAAACTATGTGGAAAAAAAAAGTTACTTGTTATGGCCAACCATCTGTGTACCTTTTAAACAGTGTGCCTAAATATAAAGTATAGTGCTTGAGCAGATTTTGGCACTTGAATGTTATGATTTTTGTTTCATCTAAATTAGTGAGCTTTTGTTTCATCTAAAAATTAAACACCTGAACAAAATATTAAGTTATATATAATGGAAGAGCAGTTACCTTTGGCTGCTAACATTGGATTTGGTTAGAATTCCACTACTGTTAGAATTCAATCAGTAAAAAATCTTATATCCCATATGGCATTGTTGGCTTGTGTTAGATTGTCGACATTCTGAATCTTTAAAATAACCTGATAATTGAACAACAGAAAACAGTCCTAAAGAGTGTTATGAACAATGCATGGATTGTTCTTTTAGGGAACTTATAAATTACTCTAGATGTTTACCCTGACTGAACAAAATTGTATGAGAAATTCTCTTGCCTGAAAAATCAATATTTATTGAACTGTTCTATTGTAAAAAGATTGTTCTATTTATTGTGAATGACAATAAATGTTAACTATGACAAATTTAGAGAATTTCCAACAACTTGGAAGATGATCATGTTGTCTATATAGGCAGCATGGGAAATTATTAAATATATCAATAGGTGCATTATCATAGAGCAAAGTAAGTAGGGAAGTGGTGGGGGTTTTGAGGTTTGATATAGACTCCTAGAAAGGTGTACAGCTTCAAGAACCATTGACTTATTCACTCTGCAAACTATATCTTCTTGTATATCTTCTACTATGAACCAAGCACTATGAATGTGACCATAAGGCATAAATCCTGCTCTGAGTCCCTAGATACATACATTTTAAAGATATTTATAGAGGTCTAACATATGCAGGAAAGTGCTCAAATCAAATATTTCCTTTGATGAATTTTCAGTGTTTTAGGTTTGCAATGAACATGGCCATGTAAACCTCTACCCAGATGAAGAAACACTGCCACCACTATGCTATGGTATGCTATGCTAAGTCGCTTCAGTCGTGTCCGACTCTGTGCGACCCCATAGACGGCAGGCCACCAGGCTCCCCCGTCCCTGGGATTCTCCAAGCAAGAACACTGGAGTGGGTTGCCATTTCCTTCTCCAATGCATGAAAGTGAAAAGTGAAAGGGAAGTCGCTCAGTCGTGTCTGACTCTTAGCGACCCCATGGACTGCAGCCCACCAGGCTCCTCCATCCATGGGATTTTCCAGGCAAGAGTACTGGAGTGGGGTGACATTGCCACCACTATAGTAGTATCTTTTTATTAATACCAGAAGTGATATAATAAGTGATATACTATCACTTCTACTATATCCTTGAGGCAACAGAGAACAATCCTGGTATGATGTGGGAAGTAACTACACAAGAGTGTGAGTGCAAGGGGTAGGGCTCATAGGTGGCTATCTTGGAGGCTGGCTACCACGATTGTGTACTGATTATTTTGAAAAAACTGGTTCACTTCTGCAGTTCTTATAAATCTTGGAAACATCTAATCCAACAATAAAAAAGAAAACCACATTTGATACCACCACTGGTCTCATCAGAAAAGTCTGGGGACTTCCCTGACAGTCTAGAGGAAAAGACTATGCTTCCACTGCAGGGATTGTGGGTGCATTCCTTGGTTGGGAACTAAGATCCCACATGCCCACATGCAGTGTGGCCAAAAAAAAAAAAAAAAAATCTGGAAGCACCAGGAAGCTGGCAAGATAATTATGGCAAATACAAGTATTCCAAAATGGTTTGTTGTTGTTTAGTCACTAAGTTGTGTCTGGACTCGGTGACTCCATGGATATAAAATTTTACAGTAACGAGCTCATGGTCTGAGCCACAGTCCACTCCAGGTTTTCTTTTTGCCAACTGTATAGAGCTTCTCCATTGTCCACTGCAAAGAATATAATCAATCTGATTTCGGTATTGACCATTTGGTGTTGTCCACACATAGAGTCATGTCTTGTGCAAAAGGGTGTGTGCTATGACCAGTGTGCTCTCTTGAAAAAACGGTTAGCCTTTGCCCTGCTTCATTTTGTACTCCAAGGTCAAACTTGGCTGTTACTCCAGCTATCTCTTGTTTAAATTCTTGAATTTTATTTTTGGCAACACTGTCAATTGTTTTCCTTGATGTAGCAGGTGCCTTTCCTTCATTTTCAAACTGTCTGTCAGACCCAAGCCTGGATAATCAGCAGGTGTGTCAGTTCTTCTAAGTAAAAGCTGTATTCCACAAAAAAGTTTGTTTATAATGTAACCTCACAAGTGTTTTTATAATGTAATCTCACAAGAGCTTTTATCTTGAGACATCATACTTCATGAAGTAAAAGTACTTTGTACCTCCCATTTTTGTCACACAGAATATTAAAAAGAAATGTGTATACTCAGGGTTAATAAATTGATTTTTACTGCTTCTTCAAGGACACTCAGTGACTGAATCTTCTTTTTCTTACAATGAATGTGTACCGAGGAGAGAATGACCACTAGTACAGCTTGGTATCACCACCTTGATTTGTACTGAGGTCCCAGTGGTTTTAGCCACCATTGCTTTTCCATTCTTACCGCAAATGTCAACATTATGAAAAAGGTAAATGATGTCATGATAGTATGAAAATATAGTTTTGTTTTTAAATTTACTTATTTGGCTGCACTGGGTCTCTGTTGCAGCAGGTAAGATCTTCATTTCCTCATGTGCTATCTGTCACTGTCACGCTCGCACTCCAGAGCAGGCAGGTTTCAGTTGTTGCAGTGCACAGACTCTGTGGTGTGCAGGTTTAGTTGCTCTGTGGCATGACAGATTTTTAGTTTCCCAATCAGGTATGGAACCTGTGTCCCCTGCATTTCAAGGCGTATTCTAACCCATAGAGAAGTCCCCCAAATACTTCTGACTCTGAAAGGATCTTGAGGACCCTCAGGGGTCTGAGGCTCATCTTTGGAGAATCACTGTTTCCCATCAGTGGTTCTCAATGAGGCAGAGGAGGGGGACCTATCTTCCTTCCAGGGACTTTGGGCAACTTCTGGAGACATTTTTGGTTGTCACCACTGGTGGGGTGGTTCAGTTCAGTTTAGTTCAGTTCAGTCGCTCAGTCGTGTCCGACTCTCTGCGACCCCATGAATCGCGCACGCCAGGCCTCCCTGTCCATCACCAACTCCCGGAGTTCACTCAAACTCACATCCATCGAGTCAGTGATGCCATCCAGCCATCTCATCTTCTGTTGTCCCCTTCTCCTCCTGCCCCCAATCCCTCCCAGCATCAGTCTTTTCCAATGACTCAGCTCTTCACATGAGGTGGCCAAAGTACTGGAATTTCAGCTTTAGCATCATTCCTTCCAAAGAAATCCCAGGGCTGATCTCCTTTAGAATGGACTGGTTGGATCTCCTTGCAGTCCAAGGGACTCTCAAGAGTCTTCTCCAACACCATAGTTAAAAAGCACCAATTCTTCGGCGCTCAGCTTTCTTCACAGTCCAACTCTCACATCCATACATGACCACTGGAAAAACCATAGCCTTGACTAGACAGACCTTTGTTGGCAAAGTAATGTCTCTGCTTTTGAATACGCTATCTAGGTTGGTCATAACTTTCCTTTCAAGCAGTAAGCGTCTTAAATTTCATGGCTGCAGTCACCATCTGCAGTGATTTTGGAGCCCCCAAAAATAAAGTCTGACACTGTTTCCACCGTTTCCCCATCTATTTCCCATGAAGTGATGGGACCAGATGCCATGATCTTCGTTTTCTGAATGTTGAGCTTTAAGCCAACCTTTTCAGTCTCCTCTTTCACTTTCATCAAGAGGCTTTTCAGTTCCTCTTCACTTTCTGCCATAAGCGTGGTGTCATCTGCATATCTGAGGTTATTGATATTTCTCCCTGCAATCTTGATTCCAGCTTGTGCTTCTTCCAGCCCAGCGTTTCTCATGATGTCCTCTGCATAAGTTAAATACGAGGGGGACAATATACAGCCTTGACGTACTCCTTTTCCTATCTGAAACCAGTCTGTGGGGTGGTAGTGGATACTAATGGCATCTAGTGCCCAGGGATACTGCTGAACACCCTGCTGCGTACAGGGGAGTCACCCCCCACCCCCACCCTCCCGCTGCCTCAAAGAATGATCCAGTTGGAAACGTTACACCCTTGAGGTTGAGAAAACTTGGTCTACAAAAATGAAACCACAACAACACTGAAAACAATCTCAATTTTTCAATTTCCTACACACTTCCCTGTGTTACACGTTCCCACTTTATTTTTCAAAACAGCTACTTTCGGGTCATAGTTCTTCTTTAGGGACGCTGCATCCAACTTTTTGCCCCCTCGGCCGCCCTCGCCCGCCGACCCATCCCCCCGAGTTGATCTAGGGCCCTCCCTGGTCCTCTCCCCACCCTCATATACTTTTATAGTCGGGTTTGCCTCTGTCCTCAGCGCCTGGCTGATCTCAACTAGGTTGTAAATTCCTTCAGGGAGGGCCGCGTGTCAATGCCCTCGATTTCCCCAGAAGTCGTTTTCCGCCCTCTACCTGCTGACTGGATTGGCCTCGCGATACCACCAGCGAAGTCCTCTCCACGCGCACTCAGCCTGCGCAGACGTAGTTTCCCTCGCTCCCGAGCTGTGGGCACCAGCGCTCCGATGCTCTCGTCTGCCGCTAGAGGGCGTGCCCGGTCCGAGCGGCCCGGACTACCAGCTTCGGAGGGTAATAATGGGGTGGGGGCGGCCGCAGTGACTTCTGGGACTTGTAGTCCCAGGGAAAGGATTGCGGATGAAAGGCACTGAGTCGCCTCTTCCCAGCTCGCTGCTCCGAACGGTTCGGACGCCCTAGGTCGACCACCCCACTATCTTGGAAAACCCGGCACCTACGGCAAGCGGGAAGGAGGTGGGGCACGATAATTTCCGTTTCCGGTGGGTAAAGGGCAAGCGGAATGTAAACAGGGGACCCGGGGAGTGGTCTTCGGGTAACACAGGCTACGGGTCAGTGGTGGAAGTCGGCGGAAGTGGGGGAAAACGAGGCTGGTGGGTCTTGGGGTGACGGGAGTAAGGAGCTTCAGAACTCGGAGTTGAGGCCCACCGCGGGTGTGGCAGAGCCGGGACGCTAAGGTTGGTCTCTAGGGACCAGCAGTTTTGGGGTTCAGGCCCTCCTTGGTGCTCGCACCCCGGGCGCGAGGAGCAGAAGGTAGCTGACTTTGCACCCCGGGGACGGGGCCCGTGTCTGGGGCGGGGCTCTGAACTCGCGGGTGACGTCCTGGGCAGCCCTTGTGAACTTCGCAGTTTTTGTGTGTGTGTGTTTTCAAAATGAGGGGAAGTCGCTAGTACTGGTTTCTCTTTTGCGGTAACGTGTTCTGGTAAATCGTTTCTTGCGGAATCCCTCAACTCCGAATACATCCATATACGCAGAAGGATGCTGTTTTGCTTCCTTGTTTGTGTTCTTCGGTTTCCTCGCCATCGTTGCTTCATTTTCCGACGCAGTGAAGAGAAGCGTTCTCTAGCTTGTGGCAGGGTAAAATGTCTGTGTTATTCGGGTTCCCACACTATGTTGCCTTCCCTGGTGGCTCAGTGGTAAAGAATCCGCCTGCAATGAAGGAGACCAGGGTTCGATCCCAGGGTCGGGAAGATCCCCTGGAGAAGGGAATGGCAACCCACTCCAGTATTTTGCCTGGAGAACCCCCAGGCTCAGAGGAGCCTGGCGGGCTGCAGTCTATGGGGTCGCAAAGAGTTGGACATGACTGAATGGCTAACACACACTGTTTCGTCCCTCACATTGCTGATATGGAAACTTGAACCCAGAAAACTTAATCATCCTCATTCTTGTCACCTTTAGGGACAGTGGTAAATGCAAGACTTCTTGACATGACTTATTCTAATACCTTGTGAGACCTTTCTAACGATCCCTTATGTTCTCTTTCTGTACTTCTGGACTTCCGTTTCATAGTAAACACACTTACATTTTCAGGCTTTTTGTTGTTGTTGTTCTTTCCCTATGTTACTTGCAGTAGTCTTCAAACATAGGAAACTCATTCTCCCCTATTATCATGGGTCTGGAAAGAGGATTTGGCTTTGTCCTCATTCCCTAGTATAGTTTATAATCCATTACTCCGTCAGGCTTTTCTAAGAATCTCTGCTCCTGTGGGAAGTGTGTGGTTTACCCCTATCAGCCTAGGCATTCTTTTTTGGTTTGTTTTGGGGTGGTTGTTGTTTTCTGGCCTCCCTTCTCAGCATGTGAGATCCTAGTTCCCCAACTAGGGATGGATCCCATGCCCCCTGCAGTGGAAGCATGCAGTCCCAACCACTGGACCCCCAGGGAAGTCCCACCCAGTACATTTCTTGATTGCTGTAGTTTATTGACACTTCATTAAGGACTTAGGCACATGACCCACAATTTTCTTACCTCTCCAAAATCTGCCATTGTCTTGGGCCTTTCCATGTTAGTGACCTCATAGCCACCCACACTTTTTTTTTGGTCTCTTTCATCCTAGTGGTTACTTATACTTTATTTCAGTGTGCATTGGTGATGAAGAGCTTGGTATGTGCTGGAACTTATTATTTCATTTCTCTCCCTCTGGTACTCCCACAATGCCCATTCTCTGATAGTTGTGTGTAGACCTCTGGTCCATTCTTTTCCTTATCCCAATAGTTGATCCGTCAGTTGATACTCTCTTTGGGGTTGTAGGCTCCTTTAAGAATGGAATGAAAGCTTAGAGACTCTTGTGCAGGGTGCATACAAACATATAAAAATTCATTTACAATTCCAAAGGTATCTCAGTATCTATAAACCTTTCCATGTAACTAGCAAGAGTTCTTGCTCCCTCAGTAAATCCCTCCTCCAAATAAATATTTGTTGAATTCTTCCAGGGTTTTCTTTAACTTTGTTTCCATCAATTATGCTTGCTCACTCAGCCCTTATATTTTGTATTATTATTGCAGATTTACAAAGCAGTTTAACATTTGTTATCATTCTGATTAACCAATTTTGAATTTTTCAAAAACTTTTTATGATGGAAAATTTCAAACATATATGCAAAGAGAGAAGAAAGTACAAAGACTCCATGTACTCATCACCTAACTTGATCACTTATCAACCCATAGCAATCTTTTAATCTGTATATCTTATATCACACTCATCACTCCTGCTATTACTTTGAAACAATGTGTAATTTTATGTAAAATACTTTAATATGTATTCCCAAAAGATGAGCATACTTTTTGTCAACATAATACTATTATACCTGAAAAAGCAAGAATTTCTTAATATCATCAAATATGAAGGCATTGTTCTGATCTGCCCTATTATTTCATAAATTTTTCCTCCCCATTGGCTTGTTTGATTCTGTAACTAAACAAGATCCACACGTTGTGTTTGGTTTGTTTTTTAAGTCTCTCTTAATCTAGGGGATACCTCCCAACTTTTCCTTTTTTCTTGAAGAAACCAGTTTTATTTTTCCTTATTTCTGTTTCTTGCTGTCTTGTCAGACATGTTATTTAGCATTCTCCTCTGTATCCCTTATTTTTTATAAACTGGTAGAGATATGAGGTGATTTAGTGTTAATTTTGGCAGGAATACTTCAAGGCTTCTGTGTCACTTCCATCAAGAGATACATATTGTGAACTTGTCTTTCTTTACTGTGTTGGGCTTCCCTAGTGGCTCAGGCAGTAAAGAATCTGCCTGCAATCCAGGATACCTGGGTTCAATCCCTGAGTTAGGAAGATCCCCTGGAGAAGGAAATGGCTACCCACCCCAGTATTCTTGCCTGGAGAATCCCATGGACAGAGGAAACTGGCAGGCTGTAGTCCATGGGGTCACAGAGTCAGACACGACGAGTGACTAACACTTTCACTTTCACTTTAGGATGTTAGCAGCCATAGATGATTATCGCCTAGATCCGCTCTTTTAATTAGGGGCCAAAAAATGGTGACAGCCTTATCCTTTTATGCTTTCTTTACCTGTTTGTTGGAATACTTCTATAAAGGGCCAAGTATGAAATTTAAAGCTCTCTCTTTGTAGTTTTTCCAGAATGGCTTCCTTTGGATGGAAAAGGAAGATCGGTGAGAAGGTCTCAAAGGTCACATCCCAGCAGTTTGAAGCTGAAGCTGCTGATGAGAAGGATGCAGTCGGGAAAGATGAAGGCAACTGGCTTCATGCTGTTAAACGGAGGAAAGAAAGTCTCCTTGAAGGCTGTGCCGAGAAAAGCAAACAGCTGAAGGATGAAGGAGCCACTCTGGCTGAAAATAAAAGGTATGTTTTTAGAGTTTTCTTTTAGAGGATGGCTTTGGTCTTTGATAGGATGGAATGCTCTTCAGATCATCCAGAGATCTACAGTCGGGCCTGGGTGGTGCTGACTGGTATATCCTTTGTGGTGCTGAAGCGTTTGAGACATTAGAAGTAGGAGTGCTGACAAGAAGCACTTTTAAAAAATGCTTTTCTTTATTCTTTTTCTTCTTTTTTTCCCACTATTGGTAAGGATGATTATAAAAGATTCCTTGTTTATCATTTTTGTCTTAATTGAGTCAAAGTTGAGGAACCAGCCTTTTTGTTTCTAGGAATGTTATTTTGATTCTGGGAGTAATCTTATTGAATTTTAATGTAAAACATGAAGTAATGCTTAAACTATAAAATATTAGCACCTCAAATTGAAAGTGAAGGGAAGACAGCGACAACTAACAGCTTTGTGTCCTAATGTTAGATGGTGAATTCTCATTTGTAATGTTTAAGCACAAAGATTTTTCTCTTGTAGGACTTCTCAAGATTGGCTATTCTATCTTAGAAGAAAATCAACTGTAAATTTTCCACATTTATGAAATCATTTTGAGAACATCCATAAAACATCTTTAGAAATTCCTGTAAATGCCTGTTAAAAGTTCATTAATTTTGTCATTTTTATCTTTTTCTCTAGACCACACTAGTGTGTAGAAGGGAAGAGCCATTCAATTATTGCCATGGGATTCCCTCTGAATTTCCTGTGGTAGATGAGAGATATCAACTTTGTGGATAAACAAATAGCTTTTTTTTTTCTTGCATGTCAAAACATTGAGTCATTTCACTGAAATCAGCTGGATAGGATGTTTTATTTTGAATGGAGAGCACTGTGAGATAATTAAGTATTTTAGCTCTTTAGCATATGTTTTTGGATTACTGTATACACAGCTTTGAAGGATCACTAAACAGAATTAAAGGAATCTGAGTTCTGTGAGTCATCTGGCTACTCTAAGCCAAAAAAATAGAAATAATGGTTTAAAAATATCTAAGAGAATATTCAACATGATTGAAAGTAATATGAGGAGTAGGAAATAATATAAGGAAGAATAGTAAAGTTAAATTAAAAGACTAGAACTCAATCCTTTCCCCATCAACTTCATCTTAAATCACTATCATTTTCGGTACATTTTAAGCCACAGTGTCCTTCCTTGTGTTTTTGAAGACAGTTCTTGATGCACCTTTGTCTCATGACTCTTATCTGAAAACCTGTTAGTTCCTGTGTTCTGATGTTTATCGTCTTGTCCTTCAGATCTCTGCTCATAAGTCCTCTTCTCAGCAAACCACTCCCTGGCTACACAGCATCCTGTACTTCCTTGTTTTCCATCACATCAGCTTTTTTTTTAAAGAAAGAATTTTAAATGTCTATTTTGTGATAGGTGAAAGCAATGCTAATCAAATAAACCTTACAAAAGATTGAAAAACTTCTTTACTCATGACTTATATTTCTAAATCTGTGTTTCAGAGAAAATCATTAAATTGATCTCTACAAAGGTGAGAGATCAGAAAGTGAATTCGTTGTTAGGGTGGCAGTTATTTCAAGTGCTGTAAGGCTTGTTGATTTACCAAGGTGTATGAACAGTGTTAGACATTTATTGATGTACCAATTTCTTTAAAATGTGTTCAGTTTTAAGAAATGTGTAACGTCATCATTAAAATCTAACA
This sequence comes from Bos indicus x Bos taurus, assembly GCF_003369695.1. Classification (NCBI taxonomy): domain Eukaryota; kingdom Metazoa; phylum Chordata; class Mammalia; order Artiodactyla; family Bovidae; genus Bos; species Bos indicus x Bos taurus. The sequence continues at coordinate 33,505,502 of NC_040095.1, forward strand.
TCAAATAGCCATTCATCCATTCATCCTTCTTTTAAAAAACATTCAAAGAGAGGTAAGATATATTAATAAATTTTAAGGAGCTCAGCTTTTGATAAGATGCTGCTGCTGCTAAGTGGCTTCAGTCGTGTCCGACTCTGTGTGACCCCATAGACGGCAGCCCACCAGGCTCCCCCATCCCTGGGATTCTCCAGGCAAGAACACTGGACTGGGTTGCCATTTCCTTCTCCAATGGATGAAAGTGAAAAGTGAAAGTGAAGTCGCTCAGTCGTGTCCGACTCTTAGCGACCCCATGGACTGCAGCCCATCAGGCTGCTCTGTCCGTGGGATTTTCCAGGCAAGAGTACTGGAGTGGGGTGCCATTGCCTTCTGCACAAGAATACAAATAATTAGAGTAGTGTGTGCGGTAAGACAGGTCCATAGAAAATATTTTAGAATCACAGGAAATCAGAGCCACCAATTCTACCTGTGTATATCAAGGAAGTTCTGACAGATAAATTCAGTCTTCAGTTGGGTTTCAAAGAAGGAGTAGTATTTGCCAAACCAATAGTGGTGGGAAGTATTTCAGGAAAGTGGGGACAGAACATGGAAGTAGAAAGACTCATGAAATTGTTTTACCTGTTTAGGAAGATTCTACCAAGTTGGTATTGCTGGAGCAAAGAAATACAAAAATATTTGCAGTACATACTCCTGAAGAGAGAAAACTAGGTTGTGGTCTCTTTGTATGCAACAATAAGACCCTTTTCATTGTATTTTGTTAACAATGGTGAGAAGTAATTTTATGACTTAAAGTAAGAAAAACCACAATCACATCAGCTTTTTAAATTTTCTTTTAGTATTTCTCCCTTTTTGAAGTTACATATTTCACTTATTTAGTGCTTTATATTTCTTTGCCTTCTATAGAAATGTAAGCTCCAGTAATGTAGGGACTTTGTCTAAACAGACTTTTGTACCCTACCTTTAGCTCTTAGAACAATTTGTGTCATTTACAAGGCCAGTCAGTAGATATTTACTGAACATTTGTAAGGCTGCTGTGTTATGGTATATCGTGGCTAAATAGGTTTTTGTGGATTAACTACCATATATTACCTTGTACCTATAGAAATATATATTTTTAAACTCCAGATTGGAACACCATTCTGGGAACATATTTTATTTCATATTCCAACCACAGAGGACCTTTGGGAATAGAATTTTCCTGTCTTCCTCCTGCCTGAGAATATGACACTTGAGAATTATTGTTCTTTTCTGAGTCCAATTCCTTTCCCCAAAAGCTATGGTGGTAAGGATTAAGTAACAAAATATGAAACAGCTTTGAACCTGGAATGAGTAATAATCCTAAGAGTGTAGAGAAGTAGGGGTGCCTCTGGAGGCATTGCTAGAGAAGGAGGGAGGGAAGGTTGATGGAAAGGAGGGAGCTCCTTCAGTTTCCTGGGATACATTGTTTTGCCTCCTTGAGATTTTTTTTACCCTGCAGGTTTTCTCATTTCGTTTTATTTAGCACTTAGGGAATTGTCTGAGTACATTGAATATGTATGATCCAAGTGTGTTAATGTCATTCTTCCTCCAAAGGAGGCACAGTTCTTGAGCATCACAGACTCTACCCTGTCCAGTTTACTTCATTAGTAACAAACTATTAACTACTCTCAGGAAAATGTGGTTTGCAACAGAATAGCTTTTAAATTTTGAAGTTCTACCTTGTAGTCTTCATGATTCCATCTAACAGAAAAGTGGTTTACTTTTCTACTGAAGCCCAAATAATGTTAGTGCCTTATGATTGTGTGTGCTCAGTCCCTCAGTCTTTGCAACCCCTCTGTCTATGGAATTTTCCAGACAAGAATACTGGAGTGGGTTGCCATTTCCTACTCCAGGGGATCTTTCCAACTCAGGAATTGAACCTGCGTCTCTTGCATCTCCTGCACTGGCAGGCAGATTCTTCACCACTGTGCCACCTGGGAAGCCCCTGGTGCCTTACAGAGACAGTATAGTAAGTCTGGTGGTTTTGAGTGTGGATTTTGAAGTCATTTTAATTCTATTCAGATGCTAACTTTATCATTTTTACTGTAAAAATTTTGGGCAGATTCTTAATCCTTTGTCAATTTATAGTTTCCTTATATATAAAATGAAGGTGACATTTATCTCATAAACTATTGGGGGATTAAAGAGCAAGTCCATGTATAAACACTTAGCATGCCACATAGCACCTAGTACGCACTGGTGAATATACTTTAGATAATGTAAGATTTTATATGTGATTGATACATTTCATGAAGTATTAAATTTTTTTTATCAATTATTTTGTTCAAGTATCTTTTTATCAAATTAATACTAACCAGGACATACCGTAGACTTCCAAGGTGGTTCAGCAGTGAAGAATCTGCCTGCAATGCAGGAGATGTGGAGTCAGTCCTTGGGTCAGGAAGATCCCCTGGAGGAGGAAATGGCAACCCACTCCAGTATTCTTTTTTTTTTTTTTTAACCACTCCTGTATCCTTGCCTGGAAAATTCCATGTAGCCTGGCGGGCTACAAAAGTCGGGCATGACTTAGCACGCACACACTTGCACAGGACACACGCATGCACAGGCCATGCATACCTTTTTAAGAATCACAGTATGGGTTCAAACTTTTATACACTGGCTTTTAAGGTTTCAGCCACTAGATGGTGATATTTAATTGTATAGCTGAGTGGTCTCATTTTTCCTTGTATTAGTGTGTATATTTGGAAAGCTGGAATAATTTATAATTTGCCATGAGTTTTGTTCCTTGTCTAGAAAAGCGTACTACCAAAGTGAACTTGAGGGTGACCTGGCTGTGTGAAATGCATTCTGTTGAGTGCCGGCCTGGATGTATTTAATGATAGTGATCTTGCCTCTTATTCTGCAGAAGAGAATAGATGCAGTCAGTGTAGAATGCCTTTTATTTTCTCACCCCACGTCTTCCAGTCTGAGTGTGTCTGCATCAAGGCCACTTACTTTCACTGTGTTGTGATGAAGTGCCCCTGCTTTTATCAAAGGCCTATCTCATCCCTTTTTGCCTTTTCAGGAATCTTGTTCCTAAAACCACCCTCATTTTTTAAAAAGGTTTTTTTTTTTTTAATCTATTTAATGAATTTTTGGTTTCACCAGGTCTTAGTTATGGCATATGGGATCTTAGTTCCCTGACTAGGGATTGAACTCAGGCGCCCTGCATTGGGAGCATGGAGTCTTAGCCACTAGACTACCAGGGAAGTCTCCCCTCCTTTTGTTTTGATATCATCTGTTTTTCTCTCTCTCTTTTTTACCCTTTTTAAAATTTAACTATAGTTGATGTATAATATTATATAAGTTATAGGTGTACAATGTAGTGATTCACAATTTTTGACGGTAAAGAACTCACCTGCAATGTAGGAGATATGAGTTCGATCCCTGGGTGGGCAAGGTCCCATGGAGAAGGAAATGAAAACCCACTCCAGTATGCTTGCCTGAAAAATTATGTGGACAGAGGAGCCTGATGGGCTATCATCCTTGGGGTCACAGAGTTGGGCACGACTTAGCAACTACAACAAACAAACTGGAAGCGCGAAGTCATCTCTGCTGGTTGATGTGCCATTCCAGAACTAATCAGCCCCCCTCACCCTCAGATCCCTGCCCTTGAGAAAGCTCATGATATTCTTTTTTTTTTTTTTGATAGTTTTTTTAAAATTGATGTGTAGTTGATTTACAGTATTGTGTCAGTTTTAGGTATATAGCAAAGTGATTCAGTTACATATATATATATTTTTTCAGATTATTTTTCATAATAGGTTATTGCAACTATTCTTATTACCATAAGGTCCAGGCAGACGCTGCTGTCAGAACAGACTAGAGAGCCGCCATGTATGGTGCTGATAATGCAAAGACCATCACACCTTGATGCTGGCTAGGTTGGACCTTATGGTGCTTCAGAGGGACTGGGTCACATACCCAGAAGTGTGAATGGGTTAAAGCCTTGTGGGACTGACTTTGATCAATGGGAGGCAGGATATGGGAGAGAGACTGCAAATAAATTCTTTTTCCTCCATTCCCCACTGGACTGTTTCCAGTACAAAGAGGTTTCACACTGTGTCTGAAGAAGTCCTCCAAGGTTAACAATCATCTGTGTTTGTTTTTGAAGCTGTTGTCAGCTTAACATATGCCTTGTGTTTATTCTCCCAAACTGCCTCACTTTTCTCTTTTTTCCTCAATCTTTCCTTGGATCCTATCTGCCACAGAGTTAGCCTGTAAGCTTAGGCTTCGTATCATCAGGCTAACATATCATCCTGGATTCCTTTCCTTTTTTCACTGCTCTTATCCGGTCCACGTTGAGACAATTTCACTTTTTCATGTATTCTGAATCACTTTTATCCCCCTTCTATCTTCATTGCTGTCATCCTAGTCTAGTTTATTGTCATCTTATCTAGATTACTCTGGTAGTCTCCTAACAGGCCTCCCTGTGCTCACTCTTACACCCTTACAGTTAATTTTCCTCTGCTGGGCCCAACTGATGTTTTCAAAATGCAAAGCGATTCATGACTGTATTGCTTGGAAACTGTGGATTCCCCATCCCTCACACAAGAAAATCTACGCTCATAACCAGGACCTACTAGTTCCATAACCATGGCTTCAGACTACTTCTCTTACCTGTCAGTGCCCTTCTTTCCTCCTCCTCCTACAGCCATGCTGGTTTTCTTTTCTTGCCTCAAAAAAAAAAAAAAAATAGGGTGTTTAAGCCTCGCTTGGCCTTTTCCTTTGTTTGGAATGAACCTCTCCAGATTTTCCATTGGCTGGCCGCTTTCTGTCACTCAGCTCTCAGCTCAGATGCCTTCCCAGAGAGACTTTTCCTCACCCCTGTCATAGCCCTCCGTGTGTCTGTCATCGTGGTACTTAACCATGTTTTAATTTATATTTGTTGTCTTTTTGTGCCGACTTCCCACACACGTACATTCTAGAATGTAAACTTGAGAAGAATGGTAGGTCCTTTTATATTTTGTTGAATGCTGCATCCGCAGTACCTAGAATACTACCTGGCCCAGTAGTTTTCTGCTCTGGCGCTCAGTAAATGCTTACTAAATGAATAAGCTGGTAACTATATAGCTCATTAAACTTGATGCTATAGCAAATTACAAATCTAATTGGGAGCAAAGTAGCTAAACCCTGTGACATTTCTATCTGGTAATAAGTGTGCTGATTTGCTTGGCTTGGTCACCAGCTGTTCCTATACCTCAGGTCGTATCTTACCCAGCCCTTGGGCAGTCCCTGGAACTATTCACTCTGCTTCCTTCTTTGTGCTAGTTCAGTGGCATACTGTTAAGGTTGTCTTTAAACTGGCTGAATCAGACTTTGGACACTTATTAACCATAGTGACTTTAAAGCAAGTTTTTATCTTTTAATGCTTCCTATCCAGCAGCTGCAGTAGGGCCATGTCTGTTCAATCTGTTCCAAACCGAAGTTGAATTAAGAGATATGCTGTAGAGTTTATGAGTGACCATTGATTTATTAGGTGCCAAGTTTCCTGTGATCCAAAAATGGAGGAGCTTGGTGGTACCACCTTTTATTCATAGGCCAGGAGAAGGGGAGAAATGAGAAAAAGCAAAAGGAGAAATGAGAAATGAGATAGGGGAGGGAATTCCACAAGCTGATGGTAGTGAAGTGAATGCCCATCAGTTCTTGGCTCTCTTTAGCCAGTGGAAAGCAGCTCAGTTTTCCTTTAAACCTATGTGTGCCTTTAGCAACAGTGCACATTTCATCTGGCAGTGCCTCTGCTAACAGGAGTGGCTGTTTTCCAAATCAAAGCAATGCGGCTGGGGAAGAGGACATTTTTCTTTCTGCCTCAAATCTGTGTGCCTGTGTGTGCAGGTGTGCGTTTTTGTATGTGTGGGCATACATGCGTGCCTGCCTTAATGAAAGGAGAAAACAGAACTAGTGATGGTCAGTGTCATGTTAAACTTCTTGGTTTATTTTGTACTTTGGGACGACTTAAACTTTAGTGCATAAGCAGCTTTGTGGGGGTGGATGGGAAGAGCCATCCTGACTTTTTAGAAATAATGCTGTTGGCATTTTGGGCAGGAGAGTCTCCTGTGCATGATTGCCCTTTGCTTTGCAGGCTGCTAATCCTTGATCCTCTTGCCACTAGTGTCTCCAAGCCTTAGTGACAACCAAAAAGTCCTCCATAAATGCCCCCCATGGGGTGATGACTGCCCTTGCTTGAGTTAGGAAGAAACTAGGACTGAAAGTGACAAAGTTTATCAGTGGTTGGATCAAGTTGGGGCTTTCCAGGTGGCGCTCGTGGTAAAGAACCCACCTGCCAGTGCAGGAGACATAAGAGACACGGGGTTTTTCCCCTGGGTTGGGAAGATCCCCTGGAGGGAAGGCATGGCAGCCCTCTCCAGTATTCTTGCTGAGAGAATCCAATGGACAGAGGAGCCTGTCAGGCTGCAGTCCATAGGGTTGCAAAGAGTTGGACATGACTGAAGTGACTTGGCACGCACAGGGCAACTAGAGTAGGGGTTGGCACACCGAAGTCTGCTTTTATAAATAAACTTGTATTGGGACACAAGCAGGTACTTTTCTTTGTGTATTGCCTGTGACTGATTTTGTGCTACAGCAGATTGAGTAGTTGTGTCAGAGACTGTGGCTCACAAAGCCCGAAATACTCACTGTATGGACCATTACTATGCTGACCTTGGCCTCCAGACCCTTCCCCAAAGCCACAATGGCTCTTCTCAGAGTCTTAAGATACCCCTACTTCTAATCTCTTGATTTCTTTCTACCCATATTTCCATTCACCTGGTCTTGGGAATTTCTTGTAATTTCTGTACCTAGAATGGTGAGATGAAACAAAAAAGAATTAAGGTGTCTGCTACTTTTGTCTTAGGGTAGAATTTTGTTTTTACTTCTTTCCTTTTTGTTTAAATGTTTTGGAAGCATGCTAGCTCCTGTCCCTTCTTGCTATCTTCCATGCTTCTCTCTGCTGCTTTCCAAGACTTCTCTTGGAGAAGGAAAGGACAAATTAGTTAGGCAGAATCAGTGATATTAGCACCTTTTCTGTGCCCAGCCATGTTCTGGGTGTTGTAGAGAATATAAGCAAACCCACCCTTTGGTCCTTGAATTCATTAGTAAAGAGAAGATAAAAATACATGGAAGAATTAGAGAAAAATTAAATGAAAACAACATTGGGGTCATTGGAGAAAGCATTGGTCATGTAGTTCTAAGAGCGCGCTTCAAGTCCTGGTTTCTCATGTGTCTTTGGACTACTTCTGTAACTACTCTCTGGTCAATGGTCTCAGTAAAATGAGAACAAATAATGCCAGTCTTATAGAACTTGGTGAGTACTAAGTGAATTAACTTTCTATGAAAATAATGGTGTGTTAGGTAATTGTATGGAAAGTGTTTAGTAAAACATAAAGTACTTAGAAGTGTGACTTTGTGGCCAGTTAAATGGTACTCATGGTTTTCATGAGAAAAGAGGATTTTTACTTGGTCTCAGAGGACAGAGAGCCTTTGACTAGGTGAGGAGGGGGAGGAATGGGAACCTTAATGTGCACATTTGTACACTAAGGGTAGATATGTGGGTAGAGACGAGGCAGAGATGCAGCTTAGGAACTTCTCTGGTGGTCCAGTGGTTAAGACTTTGCACTTCCACCGCAGCGGGTGTGGGTTTGATCCCTGGTCTGGGAAGATGCCACATGGCATGGCCAAAAAGTAAAAAAAAAAAAAAAAAAAGATTGGACAGATAGGCTAAGACTGGGAGAGATCAACTTGCTACTGTTAAATCCTATGGAATTTACTACTCTACTATAAATTAGAAAATTATGAGTATCAGAATTATTAAGAAGGAATAATTTAACTTTCAAGAGAAAGATGATAGAACATAGCATACTTCCAAAATTTTTCATATAGTGTCTATAATAACATTTGGAAATGTTAGAGAAAAGCTTATAATCACTCATAATATGCCACTTTTTTGGGGTGATGTAGTTAATACTTTTAGAGCTAATGTCAATATGATTAATATTTAGTGTATAATCGCACCAAGGAGGAGGAGGAAATGGCAGCCCACCCCAGTGTTCTTGCCTGGAGAATCCCAGGGACAGGGGAGCCTGGTGGGCTGCCGTCTGTGGGGTTGCACAGAGTCGGACACGACTGAAGCGACTTAGCAGCAGCAGCAGCAGCACCAAGGAACTAAATTTCTTCAATGATGTATGTATTTTTTTGTTAAAAATCATATAGATAATAGCTATAAATAATAAAAAATGGATATTAAATTATAGTAAGCATTGTTGAGTGTCATGTAATCTTTTCCTCCATCATCTCATGAAACCTTTTGCAATGGTTTTCTGAAGTGTATCCTACATGGTCATGTGGTTTTATACCTTACTAAGTTGCTGGATTTAATGGCTAATCCTTTATTTAGGATTTTTACATTTATCTTATGAACTGAAAATTCTTCATTGATCACTGGGATTAATTTTTCAAATAATGTATTTACCTTAGCCCAAAAGTTTGGTTTATTTTCATTGCTAGGTTCTCCAAATACAGGCTTCCCTGGTGGCTTAGATGATAAAGAATCTGTCTGCAATGCAGGAGACCCGGATTCGATCCTTGGATCAGGAATATCCATCCCCTGGAGAAGGGAATGTCTACCCACTCCAGTGTTCTTGCCTGAAGAATTCCATGGAAAGAGGAGCCTGGCAGCCCACAGTCCATGAGTGCGAAGAGTCAGACATGGCACTGAAATTCATTAGGACTCCTTTTTGTTTTTTGTTTTTGGTCATTAGGACTCTTAAGACTACATTTCTAATTACGCCATTTACAGTTTTGAATTAGGCAGTGGCTGATATTTTCTGGTCAGGCCCCTTCCATAGAGTTCCAGTTCATCCTATAGTTGCTACAGCTGCATATACTTTGGTGAACAAAATACCTATTACACTGTCTACATAGAGCTTTTAGTTTAAATAAACATGGAAATAAATGTAAAGTTTCAAGTAGTTTTTTTTTTAAGTTATTTATTTATTTATTTTTGGCTGGATGAGCTTTTCTCTAGTTGCATCAAGCAGAGGCTACTCTAGTTGCTGTGCATGGACTTCTCATTGACGTGCCTTCTCTTTATTGCGGATCACAGGCAGGTTCTAGAGAACAGTCTTGACAGTTGTGGCGCACAGGCTTAAATGCTCCAAGGCATGTGGGATCTTCCGGATCAGGGATCGAATTCTTGTCTCCTGCTTTGGTAGATGGATTCTTTACTACTGAGCCATTAGGGAAGCACCCCTCAAATAGTTTTACAAAGACACCGTGAGCCAGTATTCAGCAGAAGGCTTCTCCAAGAGAGCGAGAAGACAAGTGATTGAGTTCATCTAGGTGAAGAGAATTACTCTTTATTGTTGCCTTTATTATGATTTTATCATATTTATCATTTAAGTATGCTGCTGCTGTTAAGTTGCTTCAGTTGTGTCCAACTCTGCAACCCCAGAGACGGCAGCCCACCAGGCTCCTCCACCCATGGGATTTTCCAGGCAAGAGTACTGGTGTGGTTTGCCATTGCCTTCTCCATCATTTAAGTATAGAAACTTGCTATAGTCCAGCCCATTTATTTGTGAATGTTTTTATTGGATCCAAATTGTACTGGAATTAATTGCCAGTGAATTTTATTTTGTGACATGTATGTGTAAGCTAAATGAATGGAGTAATAGAGATAGTAAAATATTTTAAGTAATTTTTGTATCTGAAGTAAAAAATTTATATTAAAGGAAGAATCTGATATTAAAATTACAACTTTTTAGAAGTTTTTAAGAAAATTCTCATCGTCTAGTGTCACAAGGGGTGGAATAGAGCAACTGCGTTCAATACAATAACTAAGAAATGTCCTTTACTAATTAGCAGTTGGCATTATTGCTTTTATATGCTTTTGAAAATGATCTTTATTCAGTGTGTTTGCACCTCCAAGTAATTTCAGAGCTCCTTCCTGTTTCCAGAGTGGATTGATCCTTTATAAATTATTAGTTCTTGTCTCTAATAAATTAGAAACCTTTAAAGACCTGTTTCTTCTTTTGTGTAAGTAGATAGTTTAAATTATTACTGAAAGTAGACTTTATGACTTAGTTTCAGTAAAGTTTGGTGACTTTATTTATGACTATTTATATTGAAACTATTTATGACATAGTTTCAATAAAGAATGGTGACTAAAATTCAGAGCAGTTTAGTATTGGATTGGCCAAAAAGTTCATTTGGGTTTTCCCATGAGATTTTATGGGAAAAAAGGAAGGAACTTTTTGGCCAACCCAGCGTTTCTAATTATTTAAAATTTTTTTTAAATTTATTTTTAGCTTAATTTAATTTTACTTGATGTTATGTATTTTTGACCGCGCTAGGTCTTTGTTGCTGCAAGCAGCCTTTCTCTAGTTGCAGTGAGTAGAGGCGATTCTTGAGTTGTGGTGTGCTTTGCATTGCGGGGGCTTCTGTCCGTGCAGAGCATAGACTGCAGGGTGTGTGGGCTGAGAAACTGCAGCTCGCTTCAGAACACGAGGCTCTAGAGCACAGGCCCAGTAGCTGTGGTGCGTGGGTTTAGTTCTCTGCGGCTTGTGGATCTTCCTGGACCAGGGATCAAATCTGTGTTGCTTGCCTTGGGAGGTGGATTCTTAACCACTGGACCACCAGGAAAGTCCCTCAACATTTCTTTTTAAAGTGTATTTATATTGTATCTCTATACAGTATGTACTGTAGTCTGAGCATCATTTCAGTACTTCTTCCTGTTCCAGATCCCCTCTCCTTCAGTATGACTGTCCTGAGAGAATATGTAGTTAGGAAGTATACTTTTTCTCTTCCATTGTTTTTACTCCCTTTTTTTTCTTTCTCTCTGAGCCTTCCTGAAGTTTTGGGAAGTTAGGTTCTTTACTATGAGTGCTCATTATATGGAACTATACGTTATTTTTTCCTTGATTTCTTCAGAATGTTATTCTAAATTCTAGACAGGAAAACTCAAAATAATTTATAGAATTTTTTTGTTTTGGCTTAATTTAGTGTATTGAGCATTATCTAAAACTTGAAATCTGATCTACCTGCATTGGAAATCATACACGTTTCAGTCAAATCTGTCTAAAGCTACTTTTAACATCTTTATAGTTTCTCTGTAAAAGCTCTTCCAAAATCAAGGAAGCAAACTCTAATTTCAAAAATTATATACTTAACAGTGGTAAGCCACTTCTGATAAACTAAGCTGGATAAGTTACTTCTATCATTAAGCATTTTGGGAAAACAATGATTATAAATATTAGGAACACAATATAAAATAAGGTGAAAACTTTAATGTTCTTGATAATAGAGTTTTAAAAGGAAATAAAGTGATGAATCCTGCATTAGCTACTGATTTACTAAAATGTGTCTGTATAGGAGGGACTTCCCAGGTGGCACTAGTGGTAAGGAACCCGCCTGTCAATGCAAGAGTCGCAAGAGATGCGGGTTTGATCCCTGGGTTGGGAAGATCCCCTGGAGAAGGAAATGGCACCCCACTCCAGTATTCTTGCCTGGAAAATTCTGTGGGCGGAGGAGCCTGGAGGGCCGTAGTCCATGGGGCTGCAAAGAGTCAGACATAACTAAACACATGAAGCGCAGAGCTGTATAGGAGTAGCTTTTGTATTTGTTTTGGTATTTCCGCATGAGCACATAAAATTGTATGATAGAAATCTACCATAATTTTAGTGAAAAGTAATTACCGTTTGTATTTAGTGACATTTTATTTGACATTGACAAAATGCTGTAACATTGCTTCTTAAATACAGTCTTCATTCATGGATTCTGTATTTGTGAGCTCACTTACTCATTTTAAATATATTTGTAAGCCCCAAATGAGTTTCCAGGTGCTTTCCCAGCTGAGTTCTCAGCTGAGTCAAAAGACTCCTTCTGCCTTTGTATTTTAGCTCTCACAGTGAAAACAAGCATCCTCTCTGTGGTCTCTTTCGTGTTACGTTTTCCACATTTTTTGCTTTTTCTTGGTGGTTTTGCTGTTTTAAAAGGCCCCCAAGTGTAGTGCAGAGGTGCTTTGTAGTGTTTGTTGTTAAGTCCAAGAAGGCTGTGATGTGCCTTACAGAGAAAATACTCAGGCAGAGGCAGGGGAGCAGAGCATTGGAGGCGCATCATAAAACGAGGTGAACGATGGTCTGTCTATCTTCAAATCATTAGTAGTTCCTAAAATCGAGTGGTCTTTCTCCCAGAGTTAAACACAGTCTTCAAACAGATATCTTCTCAGAGCTCAGCAGGGGACCCTATAAGTATAGAAGATATTAATAGTAGTTCTCATCATCATTTCTGCATATTCAGATGTGGTTTGCCTAGAAACAAAGACTGCCAGCCATTGTGGGGTGAATCTTCAGCTTATCCTTGTATGTGGACTGCTGCTACAAAGTAATAGCCATTGATACAACCCATATGGCAGTTAAGGCAGACTTTCTAAAGTTCCCTGCCACCCTGTCCACCCTCACGCCTGCTGCTAGGCATGGAGTTGGCTATGTGGCAGATGTAGTCTAGGATTTGCCACACTGGCATGAGACCTTGGAAATGGTATTGCCATTTGTATTATTTACTAGTACAGGGATGCTATAGCATGGTGAAAATGTTTTTACTTTTTTAATGTTATTTAACTTTGTATTTTCTACCTAATTCTGCCTTTAGTTTTCTGCTCCCTGCTTAAATCAGTGCAGGTCAGCCCACATTTTTGGTTGTTATGGTCACGTAGTAGTTAGGAAATTATGTGCAAGAATATGTAGAGGAAATGAAGGGTAGCTGGAAGTGATTCAGGAGAAGACAGCACGTGGTAGGGCTTAATATACCAAGAGAGAGATTATCAGTGGTTCACAACCCTGGTTTTTACTAGTATAACCTAGGGAACTTTTTAAAAATACAGATGCTTGGTCCCTACTCCAGAAATGTCTCATTGATCTGAAGCAGGGACCAGTGTGTATGTGTGTGTGTGTGTGCGCGCGTGCGTGTGTGCATTTTTTTCTCCTCCAAAACCTCCCTAGATCACCCACCATCCACCATCAAAACTGGTGGATTATATATTTTCTGTTTAGCTCTAAAAGAGAGGATGAGTAGCATTGATGGAAAGGTACAGAAAGTTTCAGCTTGTTATAATGAAGAATATTCTCTTAATTTGAACTTTGTCCTCCTAGAAATATTAAAGTATACATGAGTTAACTGCTTGGGAAGAATGCTATGAGGATGACTGCTTTGGATAATGTGTAGGACTTAATCTTTCCTTAATTTTATTTAAAAAAGAAAATGCTGCTGTATTTCTGCAGATTTATAAAATTGGAGGATAATTGTTTTACAGTATTGTATTGGTTTCTGCTGTACAACAGTGTAAATCAGCCATAAGGATATATGTATAAACATACATAAGGATATATGTATAATTCTGCAGATTTAGTATGGAGTATGCTAAGATCAGTTTGGGGCATATTGAGTCTGAGGTGTCTATAGGGAATCTAGGTGGAGATGTTGACTCAGAAGAGAGTCATGACTGGGAGAACATCAGTGAAAAGAAGATGATGGTGGAAATCACTGTCTCCATACTGGTTTTCATTCATATGACCCACATCTTATAAACTTACTGTATATTGATAGTGATAAATAAAATACGATCCCTGGACTCATGGAGCTTATAGACAGAGAAACTAAATACTGAAGAATGTTTACAGAATGACCTGGCAGCGTCTTAAATTGTCATCTCTGTCAGCTAGATTGCTGCAGTAGGGTCAGGGGTTGCAACTGGATTATAAATTCTTGAGAGAGAAAGTAATCCTTTGTAATCCATTTGAAATGAGTGACAACATATGCAGACACTAAGATTAGAGAAAAAAAGAAATTCTGTGGTGCTTTCTTAGCCCAGAAAATAAATTTTCAGGGAAAATTTCCAGTCTTTTTTAATTTATATTTTGCTTTTGCTGTCCTTTTTTAAAAAAACTATTTTGTTATTTGCTGTCCTCTCCCTTCATCTCTTAAATTTTTCTGCTTGTGTAACATCATCCTTATCAGTTATTGAATAGAGATAGTTCTTGGTAAACAGTTATTTCTTATTTTCTGACCTTTAAATTTGGTCTTGTATTCTCAAAGACTTACTGAAAATAGAATACTAATGTAACTTTAACAACTATAGATACCGAGAGGCCATTCAGAAGTGGGATGAAGCACTACAGTTAACCCCAAATGATGCTACCCTGTATGAGATGAAATCACAGGTAATGGTTATGAAGAATTTCCCTTTCATTGTGAAATTGCACTGTTTGTGATGTGAGCAGTGATGAGCCAAAAGAATATTTCCTCCCATTTTCTTTTGTTAAGTACAATTTGTTTATTTGGGGAAAACATATGTCACCTTATTATTTATGGCTCTTTCCTCATGCATCAAATTAGAAGTTTGTTTACCTTAATATTGAAACTAATTTTTATTTCAACCTAACTATGCTTAAGATATGAGTGATGGGTATCTTTTAAAAGTCACTGGTGATCTCTTAAATAGATGAAATGTATTAGCTTTCCTTGGAAATTAATTGTAGTGGACTTAACAGTAACTCAGTCTCTTCAGAATGAGGATGAATTGGATTCTGGATGAAGTTATTTCTCTTAGAACAGCCTGGTCCATAGCAAAAGGTCAGAATAGACTCAGTTTATTAATAGTGTAAAAATAACATTTGTACTTATAAATACATTTTTAATGTTTTGTGGGAAAGTTCATAAAGAAAACCTCTGCTGCTGCTGCTGCTGCTGCTGCTGCTAAGTCGCTTCAGTCGTGTCCGACTCTGTGTGACCCAATGGACGGCAGCCCACCAGGCTCCCCCGTCCCTGGGATTCTCCAGGCAAGAACACTGGAGTGGGTTGCTATTTCCTTCTCCAATGCATGAAAGTGAAAAGTGAAAGTGAAGTCGCTCAGTCGTGTCCGACCCTCAGCAACCCCATGGACTGTAGCCCACCAGGCTCCCCCGTCCATGGGATCCTCCAGGCAAGAGTACTGGAGTGGGGTGCCATTGCCTTCTCCTGGAGTACTTCTATTAGACTATTCAAGAGACTTTTAAAATCTCAGACAGAGCACTAACATACTTCTGGCATGGAATAGTTGCAATTCAGCCTGATGTGCCCACCTAGCATGTCTTTCAGATGATGATCCAAAACATAGGGCACATCCTTTTTCAGATCTGATTTTAATTTGTCCAGGAAAAACCCAAATAAATTATTTTCTACTAAATGAAATGCTGTGAGGACCTTCATTTGGATAAGCCTTTAATTTTTAATCTTAAACATGTATATATTAAAGGTAGGATTGTGGCAAGCTGTATGCAATGAGTTGTTTTATTTGGAACTTGATAATGGTAGTGTCGTAAATCTTGTGAAATGCAAATGGTCAAAATTTTATAGATAAAAGCCAGCACTTCCCCATAAATTGAAGTAGAGGGTCCTGGAACGCCTTGATGTTTCTGGTGTGTATGATTTGGAGAACCTAATTGTGGGCAGGCTGGTGGTGTGTTTAAATGATTTTTATAGCAGGAAAATGTTCATGTAGGACAAGATGGGTGGTTGAACCAAAATTTAAATTTACCTAGTTTGACAGAAGGACCTGGGGTTCCCTAAAAAACACATTGTAAGTTGAGTAAATAGAAGGGGAGTTGGAGTTCAAATAGTTGTGAGCCATCATGGCCAGAATATGGCTATCTGATTTAGTTGGGGCTTTCCAGGTGGTGCTATTGTTAAAGAACATGCCTGTGAATGCAGGAGACATAAGAGACATGGGTTTGATCCCTGGTTGGAAAGAACCTCTGGAGGAGGAAGTGGCAACCTTCTCCAGTATTCTTGCCTGGAGAATTTCATGGACAGAGAAGCCTGGTGGGCTATAGTCCATAGGGTTACAAAGTCCATAGGGTTGCAAAGAGTTGGACACAACTGAAGCAGCTTAGCATGTATGCATGCAGTAGGGTTCAACAGTTGCAAAGAGAATATATTTTTCATAATTATTTCAGGAATAAGAAGAATATAACTTTTAACCCTGAGTAGTACTCTTGCCTGGAAAATCCCATGGATGGAGGAGGCTGGTAGGCTGCAGTCCATGGGGTCGCTAGGAGTCGGACACAACTGAGCGACTTCACTTTCACTTTTCATGCATTGGAGAAGGAAATGGCAACCACTCCAGTGTTCTTGCCTGGAGAATCCCAGGGATGGGGGAGCCTGGTGGGCTCCCGTCTGTGGGGTCACACAGAGTCGGACATGACTGAAGTGACTTAGCAGCAGCAGCAGCAGCAGCAGCAGAGGAGAGGGTTAAAACCACGAAAATGTTTTATTTTCCAGACTAAAAATGTATTTTCAAAAATGGAGAGTTGTTTATATATGACTGTCTATTTTTTTTTGTTTAGTTTTTAGTTTGCTAATTTATGAATGTTACTGATGGGTTTCTTCTTTTTTGGCCATAGGTCCTAATGTCTCTTCATGAAATGTTCCCAGCAGTTCATGCTGCAGAAATGGCTGTCCAGAGAAATCCACATTCATGGGAATCTTGGCAGACTTTGGGGCGTGCTCAACTTGGATTAGGAGAGATAGTCTTGGTAAGGAAGTCAGATTATTACAGTGATGACGTTTTATTTTGACATGTTTTTGATCAGTTGAACCAAAAGTAAATAGTCGTTTATCAGATCTACACAAAAGGTAAATAGCAAGTAACCTTTTAAAGGTATTAACCCATAAACACTGCTCGCTTATTACTGATCATCTTTTTTCCATTACAAATGTCAGTTACAGTATATCAGGATCAGAATATTTTTCAGGTATTTGGCATCATGGGAATTAAAAAAAACAACAATAAATGTTGGCATTTGGTAAACCTTATTTAAATATAAAATAACTTTTAGATTAGTTCATTGCATCACTCAGTTTACCCCCATTATAAAGTGATACAGTAGCACTATGGAGACAAAACCACCAAAAGATTGTGTTGAAGAAGGAAGAAAGAATACGGAAGAATAATGGTGATAAATACTTTAGACTGAAAAGTTGCTAAGATTGGTGAGCAGAGAAATGGAAAAGGGTAGAAGCTTATGAAATTGAAGTATTCATTGTATAAAGTTTACTATAAACTGGTACTTAATGAATTTCTCACCTTATCTGGACTATACCTTGTATGTAGCAAAGGCTCAGTAGGTCAGAGTTGGCTGTGAGCATTGTCTTCTTTTCATTTTTGTTTTGACTGAACTACATATACCTAACAGCTAATTTCCTAACAGGTGTTTGCAAATCTAATATAGTGGTGCCAGATTTCCTCTGTGTCATCAAGTAAATTAAAATTTTTCATACTTTTATTAGACTTTTATAGTTGAAAACAAAACAAGCAAAATATCCCAAAGAAGTTGTTTTAACATTACTAGTAATGGTTTTAGTAAGTTGTGGATAACTTAGATTTTTCCGGTACTCTTGTTAAATATATGATTATTTCTAATTACCAAATAGGTTATTTATCAAATTCTCAAAAATCGTATAGAATCTTGATGAGAAAAGGATTGAAATAATTTCAGAATTGTAGTCTGAAGGAAGATTCATAGCGATGGAAACAAGTTTAACCAGAGATTGTTTTTTTTCCTTGCCATTTGACATAGTCATCTTTTCTCTCTTTTGTCTGAAGACTTAAATCATATCACAGTTGGAAAAAGAAATTAAAGGAATTTAGTTTTCTAACAGGTTAATTGCAAAACAAACAGAAGTCTAGCTTATAATACTTTTTACCCATTTCTCTTTTAATAAAACCTTACATCATTATCTGTTTTACATATAAGTATTTACGGTAATGGAGAAAATCTCTAGGACATATAGCAAAGATTGTCCTATAAAGAAAGAAAATAAAGTGCAGATGAAGCAACAGAGCTATTTTGAACCAGCTAATGAAAGTAAAATTATTCAGTATTTTAAGTTTTCAAAATAAGAGTACCAGTGGTTCAACTGTTACATTTTTCCCCTTGGTAAATTTCTTTCTTATTTATATTGTGAAATTATTGGAGGAATCAAAAGTGGTTTCCCCCCCCCCCCCCCGCATTTAGTATGATTTTAGGACTCTATTTGGAAAAAAATCTAAATTTTTGATTTTTAGATAAACTTAAGCTGTTATTTTGAAACATTGGAATAGAAAAAATAACTTTATTTATTGTCATAATGAAGGGAATACTGTAAAAAATATATTGAAAACAAGCTAAAATTTTTAACATCTAACAGTTCTTAATAATCCATATGGACAAAAACGTAAGAAAATGCATAGGTAAATTAAACAGGGAGTAAGTTAAAAGTCAATAGTTGGATATGTATCTATGAGTAATATTTAGATTTTTATGTGGAGCTGAGTGTGTATGTTAGAAAATGGTCACAGGCTTACTTTGTTTTTCATTTTCTAATTCTTTGAGGTGTAAAGTTAGGTTTTTGCTTGAGATCTTTTCTGTTTTAAACATAACATTTATCACTATAAACTTATAGTTAGTTTTGCTTTTGCAAATATACCATCCTGTAGCGTCAGGATGTTATAGTTTGATTTTCATTTCAAGATACATTTTAATTTCTCTTTTGAGTTCTTCTTTGACTCACTGGTTGTTCAAGAGTATGCTGCTTAATTTCCACGTATTTGTGAGTTTTTCCAGTTCTATTGATTTCTAGCTTTATCCTCTTGTAGTTCAGAAAAGATACTTGGTATGTCTTCTTAAATTTAAGACTTGTTTTGTGACCTGAGATGTGATCTGTCCTGGAAAACGTTCTGTGTGTTCTTGAGAATAATGTGTGTTCTGCTGCTGTTGGATGAGTCTTTCTATATTTGTCTGTTAGGTCCCTTTGGTCTGTAGTGTTGTTCAGGTCTTCTGTTTCCTTATTGATCTTATGTTGGAATGTTCTATCCGTTATTGAAAGTAGGACATTGAAGTCTCCTACTAATACTTTATTGCTATA
Organism: Bos indicus x Bos taurus; assembly: GCF_003369695.1. Lineage (NCBI taxonomy): Eukaryota > Metazoa > Chordata > Mammalia > Artiodactyla > Bovidae > Bos > Bos indicus x Bos taurus. The sequence continues at coordinate 33,524,450 of NC_040095.1, forward strand.
TGTTTCTCCCTTCAGTTCTGTCAGTGTTTACTTTATATACTTAAATGTTCTGATGTTGGGTGTGTATATATTTATAATTATTATGTTTTTCTGGTTCATTGATTCTTTTATCATTATATATAATGTTCTTCTTTGCCCTCTTGTGACACTTAAGACATGTTATCATTATTATGACCTAAACTTTTGGCTTCAAAGACAGGCATTCCTGATGCCTTTCTGATCATGAGCTGGCCCAAGAAATCCCCAGATTTACATGTTTGCTGATTTCCAGAAGCTGAACAATGCATTTGACTTGTTTTGAGTCATCATATCAATACCTCTATTTTAATGGACTTTTTGGTCCTTATCAACAGTTTTGTCAGCTACTTTCTTTTATACTATTTGATTGTTTTTTTAACCATAACCATCATTCCAATACATTTACCATTTTTTTAAACCATAACCATCATATCCAGCACAGCTCTAACTTCCATCTTTACATTGTAATATGGTGAGAAAAAGAGAGAGAGAAACATATTGTGGATTATATTAAATACATTCCTTACTAAAACTAAGCAAAGAAGTCTGACCTTTTCTCCCCTGTAGGCAATTCGAAGTTTTCAAGTAGCCCTTCACATCTATCCAATGAACCCTGAGATATGGAAAGAAGACCTTTCTTGGGCAAGAACACTCCAGGAGCAGCAGAAAGTAGCAGAGAGGATTAAAAAGAGTGAAGTACCAGCAGAAGTAACACATTTCTCACCCAAGTCAATTCCTGACTATGACTTTGAAAGTGATGAGATTGTTGCTGTTTGTGCAGCTATTGCTGAAAAACAGAAGACAGTTGCAGCAAATAAAACAATGGTTATTGTGTCAGCTTCTGGGACTGTAGAGACTGTGACCGAGAAGGAAGATGGTGCTGCACCACCGGATGCCTCTGTTTTTATCAAAGCCCGATGAAGCTTAGCAAGAGTCCTTTGAATCCATCTTTGATTACCACTTAAATTTTAGGCGTGGGGGCTTTTAGTCTGGAGAAACAGGGTAAAATTCCTGCTTGTTAAATAAGTTTTTCAGATGAGACATATAAAACTTAAGTGAAAGAATTATTGTATAGTTTTTGGACTGTACTTTGATGAGGCATGATTTCAGCTCAAGATTAAAATTGAGTACATGGTTTTTTGATTAAGAAGCTTAATTTAATCAAAATATATAAGTGAATGCATTTTCAAGATACCACTTGAAAAGCAAGTTCTCAAATAGTGAATAACTTGATGGCCAGTGTTATTAAAATATTGACTTGTTGATTTTTGTTTTATAATAAAGGAAGTAGGCTTCTTTCCCTGCTAGAAATATACCGCTATTCCTATTCACTCTTCTTTTTCTCTTGTTTCATTAGAGTAAGTCCGTCACGAAGCTTGAATCTTTTTGATACTCATTTTGATTCAGAGTTGTCATTTGGTCCTATGCAGGATCTTGAAAGTTTGAAAATGCATGCAAATGTGTATGCTGAACATTTTATGAAGTTTCTCTTTTGATTTGTGCTTTTAACTTTATAATTATTATAACAATGATAGTTGCCACTTTCAGTATTTGTTAGATGTGTGAGATACTGACAAATGTCAGAATCATGGTTTATTTTTTAAATTATTAAGGTAGATAGAGTAATCCTTAGCACCAAGTGAGTCATTTTAAAGATGTGCATTTTTAAAAAAATCAGTGGCTCTTACAGATAACATCATAACAAATTACACTACTATTTTCCCAGTCAAAAGCAGTATTTTCTTTTCCTTATTTTTAAAAGATTAAAAACAATTTATTTCTTGCTGTAATTTCCTAGCTGATGGTTTAGAATTCCTTTTCTAGTTAACTTTTATGGAACTGCTCAGTGAAATGAGAAACAATCACAATTTTAAATGACTCAATTATACTTTTCTAAAAATTGAGGGGGAAAAGTAGATATGTTATTGAAATAAAGGAGTGAATAACGTTAGGCGCAACATACACAGAAATTGAAGTGTGATTTATGGTTTAATCCCATGAATAGAAAGGATATATTGAAGGATATATTTCATTGAAAGGTCACCATCACATCCACAAATCAGTACTGACATTGCTAATGTTAATTATTATTTTAGTACAGTTATATAGAACTGCTGAGTACTGTTACTTCTGAAACTCAGGAAGCTAGTATTGGTATTTTATCCTTGTTAGAGAGGAAGTAAGTTACTTTTTATTTTAAGGAATTTTATCTTGCCCACTGGGAGCATGTACATGTAACGGTCTAAGATGACTGAAAAACATTTTTTTTAGTGGAATGCTTACTTCTTTTTTTCAGAGTTGGAGAAGCCAGCATTTGCCTTGAAAAGTACTATTTTTCCCCCCAAAGTTATATCAGATAGTTAGCTCTGGTTAGAGAAGTTTGTTTTAGAAAGATCAAAAAAAAATTAATGATATTTTATTTTGTTAAATAATGCATATTCTTCAAGGGCAGGTAGATGGTGTGTAGATAAATGTGCACTTACTGTTCCATATGTTGTTTTGAGTAATGGATGTTGATTGTATAGTTTGTGAATAAATAGGGTTTTTTGCTTTTAAAGGTTTGCCTATTTGTGTTGTTAGCTTTTGAAAAAATTAGATTGATTAATTTATTTCTTATATGAAGACAAAATATATAAGGCACCTTGTATGGTGTTTTGTGTATGAAGTACTCAGTAAATGTTAGCTGTTTCTATGAAGCACTTGAATTGGTTTTATTTAACCTCACTTTCTTCTGATTTTAAGAAAGGAGGAAAACTTCTTTGTAATTTTTTCCGTACTTGGAAGTGAGAAGTCACTACTTCTGATACTATAGGACAGATGGCTTTCAGTTGGGGAATGTTGTTGGTATAAGGTTTATGAAGTGAAGTGAAGTGAAGTGAAGTCGCTCAGTCGTGTCCGACTCTTTGCGACCCCATGGACTGTAGCCCACCAGGCTCCTCCGTCCATGGGATTCTTCAGGCAAGAATACTGGAGTGGGTTGCCATTTCCTTCTCCAGGGGATCTTCCGACCCAGGGATCAAACCCCGGTCTCCCACATTGCAGGCAGATGCTTTAACCTCTGAGCCACCATACCTCAACCCAAAAGAAACAAGATCCAGGATGGGAGTGCGTGTAGCTACTAGATTCTGTTTATGAACCTACTGCTGCCTCTGTACTGACATCAGTAGGCCAGGTTAGTCTCTTTCTTACACAGAAATAAGACATAAGATGGTTTAGATGCAAGATGGAGGAGAGAACGAAATAGTGAATTATGGAGGAGAAAGGGATCTCATTTCTTCAGGCCCCCAAAACTGCTTAGCACTCTTGTGTACGAAGGGAAAAATGCATACATTATTTTATAAGGATGTGAATACTGATAGATCTGTACTAAGCTTGGTAACTGTAATAGCAAATTCTTTCAATCTGAGGGAAATAATTGATGTTCATGGTAATGATATAATTAAAGATATTTAATATACTTTCTGAAACAACACTAAACACTAATACTATATTGAACATAATTTGTAGTATTCTTATCTGAAAATGTGTGTGGCATAGATACTCATTAGTCAGAACACTATACAATCCAGACCATGTCTGATAATTTGAGAATCATTATTCTCTAGACAACAGGTTCTTAGATTATAAAGTATTTATCTTAAATGTGCTAACAAATACTACATAAACACATGCAAAGTTTAGACCACGAAACCTGGATCTTTTTTATTTTTTTGTAATTCTTTTTTTCTTAAAAAAAATTTTTTTTATATTTTTTAAATTGGATAATAATTGCTTCAAATATTGTGATGGTTTCTGCCATACATCAACATGAATCAGCCACAGGTATACGTGTTTCCTCTCTCTTGAACCAAGATCTACCTTAATTGGAGCCTATGTGAAGGGTTTTATGGTACACTTCAGTATGAAATTAGCTTTTAAATTGATGTTATATGTCAAAACTGTAAAGAAGAGTTTAAATTAAAAAAGCTTTGGCTCAGAAAGCTAGTGTTTTCATGATTATAACTGACCAAGATAGCCTTTTCAGTTTGAAAATTGTGCTTTGTGTAATGACGTCAAAAGCTCGTTTCCCTGCCTTTCTCAGCAGCAGGAAATTGTTAATAATTTCTTTAATCTCAGACTTCATGAGTCAGAAGCCTTTTAAAATTGATTTGGACTTTGATTTCATGACATACATATATCTAAATGAGTTGTACATTGACACAAGAACCATAGTTCTATAATTATCTTCAAATCAATAAGTAGATTAAGTGTGTTTTTCCTTAGGGATTATTATGAAACTGATGTTGTGTTTTGTAATTGATGACATTTTAGGATTGAGAAAATAATGTTTTTTTTTAAGCCAATAATAAAAATACACAAGTTTGTAAATGATTCACTCATTACTAAAGTAAAATGAAATATGTCACTTTCCCTCCGTGAAATTAAATACGCCTACTTGAGTGGAAGAGGGGATGGCCCTATAGCCAGTGTACCATGAACTGTGCCTTAATGTGTGTTACGTGTGAACCTCACTTGCTGTGCGTGCCAGAGTGGAAGAAAGGGTGAGAAATAATAGTCTATACTTGGTTGAGAAGGCAGAAGGATGGGGAAGGGGATGGCTTTTTTTCCATGGTGCTTTGACATCCATCAACCAAGGAATTCTGGTTTCTCCCTTTGTTCCTCCCTGCCATCTCCCCAGTAAAGGGAGTTTAAGATAGAAAACTGGACATGCAAACCTCTTTCTGCATTTGTTTTTTTGAAATGTGTCATGCCTGCAGACAGCCTATGTTGTGGTCTCTTGCTGGAAGTGTATGTTTTGCAGCGAAGACTGTCTGTCCCTGCAAGAGGAAACCTGTAGTTGTTCAGGACTGCCAATGCCTTGGTGAGCAGATGTGTCTAATTCTGGGTTTGATACTAGGTGGCCATTGTTGGCACAAACCTCAATCATATCCTTTAACCTAGACTTTTTCATCAATAAATCTGACTTAAATCTCTGCATCACATTTTGTTTCTGAAGTGGTTCAGAAGTCAGGAAGGGAAAATGGGTGTTACTTTGAGTCCCTCATAACAAAGATTACTGTAGATTATTTCAATGTAAGCATGAGACAAAAACCAAATTTCTTTCTAATTTTAGATTTTTTTTTTTAAATCATGGAAATTCTATTGAAAATGGGCAGTGTTTAATTCCAAGGCAGTATGCAAACATTTGTTTGGCATATTTAAAAGGTCTACTGACTTAGCGTTGTGCTAGACCACAATATTGATTCTAGATTTAATTTGAAGGAGAGGATATAAAACAGTATCTCTGCCCATCCTGTCAACTTTTTTGAGTGTAATTTTGCATATGATAAAATGCACTTATGGTAAGTTTAAGAGTTTTGACACGATGGTAAGTTGAAGAGTTTTGACAGTACCATCAAGATGGAGAGTATTTCTATCACCCAGAAAGGTCTCTAAAGTTGATTTATAGTCAGTTCCCTTCCACCCCACAAACACTGTTCAACTAGTGATTTGCTTTCTGTGACTACACACTGATTTGACTTTTCTAGAATTTCAAATAAATAGATCATACAATATATACTGTTTCTGATCTTCTTCACTTAGCATAATACTTTTGAAGTCCATCCGTGTTGAGACTCACCCATGCTGTTGTGTAGTGTGTTCCTTTTTGTTGCTGAGCACTAGTCTGTTGTATGGATATATCACAATTTGCTCTTCATATCTGTTGACAGACATCTAGGTTGTAGATGAACATCTAAGTTTTGATCTGCCGTGAATAAAATTGCTGTATGCATATGTCACAAGTCTGTGTATGAATATATATGTTTACCTGGGGATTGAATTGCTGTGTTTTATGGTAAGTATATGTGTAGCTTTAGAGGAAACTGAATCTTCTAAAGTATTTGTACTGTTTTGCATTCTGACCAGCAATATATTAATTTTCTGTTGTGCCATATCCTTGTCAATGCTTGGTATTGCTGTTGGTTTTCATTTTAGTGACTTTAGGGCTTCTCTGGTAACTCAGTTGGTAAAGATTCCACCTGCAATACAGGAGACCCCATTTGATTCCTGGGTCAGCCAGATCCGCTGGAGAAGGGATCTGCTACCCACTCCAATTTCTTGGCCTGAAGAACTCCATGGACTGTATAGTGCATGGAGTCACAAAGAGTCAGACATGACTGAGCAACTTTCACTTCAGTGATTTTAGTGGATGTGTAATGGTATCTCACTGTGGTTTTAATACGTATTTTCCTGATGATGTTGCGCATCTTTTATATGCTTGTTTGACATTTGTATATCTTTTGGGAAATACCTTTCAAAATATTTTGTCCATTTTTTATTTGGGTTATCTTATTTTTGAGTAATAAAAGTTTTTGTATATTCTGGCTAAAAATCTTGAGATATATGTATTGTGAATACTTTGTTCCCATGGTGTGGCTTCCTTTTTTGGTTTTCACTTAAAAAAAGTTATCTGTTTATTTATAACCATTGAGTTTTAGTTGTAGCACGCAGGCTCTTTGCTGCAGTGCTAGGGCTTTTCTCTAGTGTGGTATGTAGGCTACAGACAGCATGTGCTTGGTAACTGTGGTGCGTAGGCTTAGTTGCCCCCCCACACGTGGGATCTTAGTTCCCTGAACAGGGATCGAACCTGTGTGTGTCCTACAGTGGAAAGTGGATTCTTAACCACTGGACCACCAAGTCCCTGATGAAGTCCGTTATATTTCCCTTACGGTTGTATTTTTTGTGTACTTACAAGATCAGAAAGAATTTCTCCTTTCTCGTAGAAGTTTTACAGTTTTAGCTTTTATACTTAGGTCTGATTCAAGTTAATTTTTATGAAAGGTATGAGGTAAAGGGCTAGGTTTCTTTCTTGGTTTTCAGTTATTCAGGTACTATTCATTAAAAAAAAAAATTACCCTTTCCTATTAAAATACCTTCACCATGCATTTGAGGGTCTGAGTTCTGTATTCTGTTACGCCGATCTATATGTCTATTACTTTTTTTTTTCGGCTGTGTCTTGTAGCTTGTGTTATCTTGTGCTGTTCTACATATACCATCAAGTTGTGAATGAAGACAGTTTTCCTTCTTTTCAAACTGAATGCTTTTTATTTCCATTTCTCACCTTATTACACTGGCTAGAACCTCTAGTATAAAAGTTCCCCAATCAAGGATTGATCCTGGGCCCTCAGTAGTGAAAAAGGATCAAGTCCTAATCACTGGACTACCAGGAAATTTCCCTGTTCTTAAAAATCAGCATGATTTTTCCAACTTTGTTCTTTATTTCCTAAAGAATTCTTGAGCTGTTCTGATTTCTTCCATGTACATTTTAGAATCATTTGTCTTAATCTACATGTAAATCTGCTGGAATTTTGATTGGAATTGTATTGAGTTTGTAAATCAGTTTGGGAAGAACTGCCGTCTTAACCACCCACTCCAGTGTTCTTGCCTTGAGAATCCCAGGGACCAGGGAGCCTGGTGGGCTGCCATCTATGGGGTCGCACAGAGTCGGACACGACTGAAGCGACTTAGCAGCAGCAGCCGTCTTAACCATGTCACATCTTTGAATCCATGGTTATGGCATAATTGTCATTGTTTTAGATCTTTAATTTCTTCGTCATGTTTTTTAGTTTTCTGTGAATGAATCTTGGCCTATATTTTTGTTGTTTATCCCTATGTATTTCATATTTTTCTAATGCTGTAAGTATGTTTAAAATTTCATTTTCCAGTTTGATACTATTACATAGAAATACCTATTTTTGTATACTGACCTCGTAGCCTACAACCTTGATAACACATTTATTAGTTGCATTAGCTTTTTTATAGATTCTTTAGGCTGTTCATATATATTATCAAGCTGTGAATGAAGACAGTTTTCCTTCTTTTCAAACTGAATGCTTTTTATTTCCATTTCTCACGTTAGGTACTGGCTAGAACCTCTAATACAGTGTTAAATAGAAGCTGTGAGAATGGACATTCTTGCCTTATTTATAATCTTTTGGTCTTTCACTGTTAAGTATGGTGGTATCTGTAGTTTTTATATACATCCTTTATTAAATTGAGGAAGTTCTTTCCCTAGTCTGCTAACTATTTGATAAATGTATTTCCTGCATCCATCTGAAGATCATATGATTTTTGTTTTTTATTCTCTTAATATGATGAATTACATGTGTTTTTCAAATGTCAATTTCATTTTGGGGATAAACCCTATTTAGTTATGATGGAATATCCTTTTTAGATCTTTTTTTATTCAATTTGGAATAAGGATTTATATGACTGTGTTCATGAAAAATATTGGTCTGTAGTTTTCTTTTTGTTGTTTTTTTGGTCTGTAGTTTTCTTGTACTATATTTTTTTTTTTAGTTCTTGAGTCAGAGTAATGCTGACCTCTTTAAAAATAGAGGTTGAAAAGTATTTCCACCTATTCTTTTCTCAAAGAATCCCTATAGATTCAGTATCTTGTTCAATAGTGTTGATTAGAACTAACAAATGTTGACACTTAGACCTAACAGTATCCTTTTTGGGAAGGTTTAAAATGACAAGTTTCAAAAGTAGGCACAACATAGACTTTTGTCTGTTGTGTCACATTGAGTGATAGTATTGTTTGATTAAATTAGAATCCCCCCCCAAAAAGCCCATTCATTGCATTGTTGATATGTCTTAGACTTTTATAATCTATAGATTCCCTTTCATTTTTTTCCTTGCAATTTATTTATTTTTTAACTGAGTTGCCTGTCCTTTAGAATTTTCTACTTTTTGTGCCCTGTCTCTTGCATCCCACCTAATGTCATTAATGTTCCTCTTGACCTACATTTCTTATAAAATGATTTGTTGTTGTTCAGTCACTCAGTCATGTCCAGCGACTCCATGGACTACAGCACACCAGGCTTCCCTGTCCTTCACCATCTCCCCCAGAGCTTGCGCCAACTCATGTCCATTGAGTCGGTGATACCATCCAACCATCTCGTCTACTGTAGTCCCCTTTTCCTCCTGTCTTCAATCTTTCCCAGCATTAGGGTCTTTTCCAGTGAGTCAGCTATTTGCATCAGGTGGCCAAGCTATTGGAGCTTGAGCTTTAACATCAGTTTTCTGGTAAGAATATATTACGGGTGGTTTTGGATACTTAGACTGAAAGTTAAATATTTCTGGCTATCTGTTTGTAATGTCAGCAGACATTGATTATTATTGCCTAGATTTATTGTTTCATTAGAGGCCAAAAAATGGTGATAATTGTTAGAATTTTGGTGCTAGAAAACATCTTTAAAGAAAAACTTCTCATCAATTATTTTATACCATAGAAGTGATTTATGTAGTACAGGCAGTTTATGTATTGGAGGCTTTGTTCTCCCCCTTTATTTAGCACTTTTCAAAATAATAGGTTGGTTGTACAATATCCTCCAGAGGTGACTAGTAAGTGTTCTGTTCTATTTTTGTATCATTATGAAGTCATGCATTGAGATATATATATGCTGTGTTTCAGTCCTTGCAGTTATTGTTCATATTGATGAATATTATCCCGAACTTCAATAGATCGTGCCAAGTTCATTTTTTTCAATGGTTCTAATTTTGTATCAGAGTTTCTAAAGCATACTTGGTATTTTCAGGCTGTAAAATTTTTATGAATATGATTGGTATATAAAAAAATATATATATATATATACACACACATAATTGTGATTTCAGTGCTTAATTCATTTTTTAAAATTTGCAATATTAAATATTGATTTTTTATTATGGAGGAATATGATTTGGCTCTCTTTCATTTCCTCTATATATTTACTTACTACTCCTGCATCCAATTCCAATACAGTTGATTGTAATTTTGGCCTCAATCTATAGTCATTGTTAATATGACTATGTAATTATTACACATAGTGGATCTCACTGGGTCGATTATTTTCATTTTTACTTTTCGAGTATGTCTTTGTCTTTCATGGAGTCAATAACTGCCTTGTTTTTACATTTCTTAGTTTTCTATGTAGTATATATTACAAACATTCCCTCTGACTAACAGAAATAGAATACTCCCCTCAATATTCCAAATATAAAACAATCCATTCATTTTCTTCTCTTTCTTTCTTGGTTTTAATCTAGAGACATCCTGAGCCCCCTCTGCTGCCTTTTGCACAGTTTTACTGTGTTCCTCTGTGGATCTGTTGCCCTGAGTTCTCTTTCATCATTGTTCTTGGAATTCTTTTGGTTTCCCCCTTGTATTGAACTCAAGAAAGAGAAATATTTACCCAGTTGTTCAGATTTCAGTGTAGGGACTTGCTGTGGCTGAAAGTTGTTATGACGCAGGTATGTTTGCCGTGCCGTGCCCTTCTCTTCTGTGGTGGAATTTACCTAAAAGGGTAAATACAAGGTTATGGATGAATGGTAGAGATACTGATGTGAATACAAGGACAAGAAGCCCAACTGTATTTCTCTCTTTTCTTCCAAAGTCCTTCCAGCTTAGAGTTAAAGCCCCATGTGTGACCCAGGGCAGCTCCAGGTTAAACGGTAGGGTCAAATGTTCTCTCTTGCTCTGAGTCTCTCTTTCCTGATTCCATTTTTGGTGTACCTGGAGAGCAATCATGAGATAATACTTACAGCATCCTAGACTCAGGTTCAGTTGTAGTGGGAAAGTGAAAGTGAAAGTCATTCAGTCATGTCCAACTCTTTGTGATCCTATGGACTATACAATCCATGGAATTCTCCAGGCCAGCATACTGGAGTGGGTAGCCTTTTCCTTCTCCAGGGGATCTTCCCAACGAGTGGATCAAACCCAGGTCTCCCACATTGCAGGCGGATTCTTTACCAACTGAGCTACAAGGGAAGCCCAAGAATACTGGAGTGAGTAGCCTATCCCTTCTCCAGCGGATTTTCCCTACCCAGGAATCGAACAAGGGTCTCCTGCATTGCAGGCAGATTCTTTACCAACTGAGCTATGAGGGAAGTTATGAGGGTGGTGGGAAGGGGGAACTATGAAAGCAGCAAAGTTCATGGCTTGTTTTATTTTGAAACTGACAAGCACTTTAGGAAAAAAATCACTGTTTTTTGTAGTGCAGATATTCTGCACTCAGTCTAAGGCCAAAGGCATAGTTCACAGGGAATACTACTGTGCCTTGAGTTTTCCATGGCCCCTGGAAAATGGAAAATGGCATAACCCCTGGCTATGGCTCCAATAAGGAACTTGTGGAGACAAGTGGCTGTAATTTGGGAAATGATTCTTGAATTCCATGGTTTTCTAGTCAAAGTACCATCTGAATTGCTGTATCAGTATCACAGTTTTTTCTGACTTGACCTGGTTGGTTGGATTATGAGATTGTCTTAAAGATTATGAAAGTAAAAAAAAAAAAGGGAAAGTGTTAGTTGTCGCTGTCATTCCGACTCTTTGTGACCCCATGGACTGTAGCCTACCAGGTTTCTCAGTTCATTGAATTCTCCAAGCAAGAATACTAGAGCAGGTAGCCATTCCCTTCTCTAGGGGATCTTCCTGACCCAGGTAATGAACCTGGGTCTCCTGCACTTCAGGTGGATTCTTTACTGTTTGAACCACCAGGGAAGCCAGTGTTGTTACAGTTATGTCCTGTCTACTATATCCTATTGGAACCAGATAGGATTTAATACTAACCATTTAGATAATGAGAACTGACCTACAGAAAAAGTTAGGGGCTCTGAATGGTCAGAAACAAGTTTACCACCAAAAACTGTCTTTGCATAGCATAGTTGGTAAAGCTTATAAATAAACATGGAATAGATGGTGAACAGTGCTGAATGTTCTTTTTAGAATAAGCCAGACTCAACAATAAAAAGACATTGTTTTGGACTGAACTGTATCCTCTGAAATTCACATGGTAAAGCCCTAACTCCCAACGTGACTGTATTTAGAGGTGGGCCTTTAAGGAGGTAATTAAGGTTGAATGAGGTCGTAAGAGTGGGTCTTAATCCAGTGTGACCAGTGTCCTCTTAAGAGACACCGGGGATGCATGTGTACAGAGAAGCCCATGTGGTAAGACAGGAAAAAGGTAGCCATTGCAAGCCAAGGGGAGAGGCCTTTGGAGAAACCACATCTGCCAGTGCCTTGATCTTGGACTTTCAATTTCCAGAACTGTGAGAAAATAAATTTCTGTTATTGAAGTCAGCAATTCATGGTATTTTGTTATGGCAGCCCTAGCAAACTAATATGGACATATAAACCAATTTAGAAATACATAGATGATTTGAATGGCCATTTCTCCAGAGAAAATCTACAAATGGCCAGTATGTGTATGAAAAGATTCTCAACATTATTTGTCACTGCTGCTGCTGCGGCTGCTAAGTCGCTTCAGTCGTGTCCGACTCTGTGCGACCCCATAGACGGCAGCCCACCAGGCTCCCCCGTCCCTGGGATTCTCCAGGCAAGAACACTGGAGTGGGTTGCCGTTTCCTTCTCCAATGCATGAAAGTGAAAAGTGAAAGTGAAGTCGCTCAGTCGTGTCCGACTCTTAGCGACCCCATGGACTGCAGCCAACCAGGCTCCTCCATCCATGGGATTTTCCAGGCAAGAGTACTGGAGTGGGGTGCCATTGCCTTCCATTTGTCACTTGGTAAATGCAAATCAAAACCTCAGTGAGACACTGCTTCATACCCATCGTGTGCTCAGTCATCATCGTGTTTGACTCTCTTGCGATCCCCTGGACTGTAGCTCATTAGGCTCCTCTGTCCATGGGATTTTCCAGGGAAGAATACTGGAGTGGGTTGCCATTTCCTCCTCCAGGGGATTCTCCCTGATGCAGGGGTAGAGGCCCATCTCGTACCTTGGCAAGCAGGTTGTTTACCATTGCGCCACCTGGGACAGTGACATTGAGATGGGTGGATTTGCTTGCATCAAATGCATCGGACAGAAATATATGGATCACAAACTTTGAGCGTGAACAAGGGGTGACTCTTGAGGGCCCAACTGAGTCATACTTCATTAATCCAAGGGAGTGAGGAAGTGAATGGATCAGGATCATGGGGAAAGGAAACCCTTCTGCGGTACTGACCTGATCAGGATGGACCCTCTGTGTGCATCATACGCATTAGGATGACTATAATTTAGAAGACAATAACAAGTATTGAGGATGTGGAGAACTTGACATTGCTGGTAGGAATACAAAATGTTGCAGTCACTTGGGAAAACCTGTGGCAGTTCCTAAAAAAATTAAATGTGTAGTTAATTTATGATTCAGCACTTTCACTCCCAGATATATAGAGAAATATCTCTCCCAGATATAAAGCAGTATCTCCCCCCCCCAAAAAAGTTGTACACAACTGTGGCTATCAGCATTATTAATAACAGCCAAATTAGGGAATCAATTCAAATGCCCATCAACTGATGCATGGATAAACAAAATGTGGTATATTCACACAAATGAAATATTCAGTTTAGTTCAGTTGCTCAGTCGTGTCCAACTCTTTGCCACCCCATGAACCGCAGCATGCCAGGCCTCCCTGTCCATCACCAACTCCCAGAGTTTATAGCTATAAATCAGAAAGTACTTATTCATGCTATGTGAGTGAAACTTGAAAATATTATGCAGACAGTAAAGGCCACATATTGTATGATTTCATTTATGTCCAGAATAGGCAAATGCATAGAGATGTAGTGGTTGCCCAGTCTAGGGGGAAAGATGAATTGGGAGTGACTGCAAATGGGTCTGTGCTTTCTTTTATTCTGGAATTAGGAATGATGGTTGCACTCTGTGAAAATGCTACAATACTTTACAAGGAAAATTTTATTGTATGTGAGATTTATTTCAATTAAAAAAAAGAATCAGCTAGAATCAGCGTTCTGGGTGGTGAACCTGAAGTAAAGGATGAGTGAGTATACCTTGACTAGTATTGCAAACTTCTGAATAAGACTTTGTTTCTCCTCCCATGAATATGGGTGATGAATATATTCATTTATATATAAATCTCAATATCATCTTTGCCGACAAAGGTCTGTCCAGTCAAAGCTATGGTTTTTCCAGACCATAAAGAAATCTGATTGCCGAAGAATTGATGTTTTTGAACTGTGGTGTTGGAGAAGACTCTTGAGAATCCCTTGGACTACAAGGAGGTCAAACCAGTCTGTCCTAAAGGAAAGCAGTCCTGAATATTCATTGGAAGGACTGATGCTGAAGCTGAAACTCCAATACTTTGGCCACCTGATGTGAAGAACTGACTCATTGGAAAAGACCCTGATTTTGGGAAAGAGTGAAGGCAGGAGGAGAAGGGGATGACAGAGGATGAGACGGTTGGGTGACATCACCAACTCAATGGACACGAGTTTGAGTAAGCTCCGGGAGTTGGTGATGGACAGGGAAGACTGGCGTGCTACAGTCCATGGAGTCGGACATGACTGAGCAACTGAACTGAACTGAAATGTTGTCTCATTGTCCATATACATGGAAGAAAAATAACAAGTAGAATAGTCTCTGAAAACGTTGTGTTTAGTCTTTGGTTGTTGTTTAGTTGCACAGTCGTGTTTGACTCTTTGCTACCCCATGGACTGTAGCACACCAGGCCTCCCTGTCCCTGACCATCTTCCAAAGTCTTTGGTTAGCATGGTAAAATAGAACACTTTAGAAGGTTTTGTTTTGTTTTGTTTTTTCCTTTTCCATTATGATTGATTCCAGGATATTTTTTTTAATGTATTTATTTTTTAATTGAAGGATAATTGCTTTACAGAATTTTGTTGTTTTCTGTCAAATCTCAACATGAATCAGCCATAGGTATACATATATCCCTTCCCTTTTGAACCTCCCTTCCCTCTCCCCTCCCCAACCCACCCCTCTAGGTTGATACAGAGCCCTTGTTTGAGTGTCCTGAGCCATACAGCAAATTTCCATTGGCTATCTATTTTACATATGGTAATGTAAGTTTCTATGTTACTCTCTCCGTACATCTCACCCTCTCCTCCCCTCTCCCCACTGTCTCCATACATCTCACCCTGTCCTTCCCTCTCCCCATGTCCAACAGATCTTTTCTAAGCTAGCTGAAAATCACTAAGCTATCAGGTCTGTGAAAATGACAGTCTTGATTTTCTGGTATCATTCAAAAACATCTTTTTAAAATTGCAAAAAAAAAATTATAACCCCACTCCGGGAGATTATTGCTGCTCAAAGTATGTTCTCATACTGGCAGCATCACTATACCTAGGATACAGCACAGAGCTACTGAATCAGAAAGTTAGTGTTTCCACGAGCTTTCCAGATGACTGATGCATGGTAAAGTTTGAAAAGCAGAGGTCTAGAGAATTTACAAGTAGGAAAGGCCACAAGTCTATGCTAATGTTTTAATAATGAACATTTAGATTCTTTACATGTAGCAGGTTAAGCATAATACTGTCTCTGCTACCATCCATACAGACTGGTCATTTCGAGCACACTTTGCACCCAGATCTTGGTTTCTAAATGCCATTCTTTATTAAGTGGCTCCAAGGCTTTGTACTGTTCTTGCACCTTTACATTGGACATTATTTGTAAAATAAAGAAGTTAAAATATTTCAATTTCAAAAGATGGAAGATGACCTGAAACACACAAAAATCACACAGGTTTCCAAAACTGATGATATGGAACTCCAATTGAGTGTATTTATTTATTATAATCTCCAAAATAATTTCAGTTGGCACAACTGCTTCTTAAAACCACATTACTATCAGGCTCAATTTAATTACAACCAAGCAATTCACAAAGACATTGTAAGCAACAAAACATGCTCAGTATTTCTTTGAGAAAGGTGCTTCAGATATGTGTACAGCATGACTGGGCATTACACAAAACTTTTAGAAGATGATTCTTACATGCCCAAGTTTTGTACCTCTTCTGTTGTGACATCTGTGAAAGGCTAATCCTTCCACACCTCCCGTAAAACCCTTGATGGTGCAATCTGCCTTTCTCTTAAATTTTAAAGAATATTCTAAGTCATTCCTTAGGAAAGTAAAACTATACACATTTCCAAGGGGGAAAACAAGCTGCTTACTTTTTATATTATACACTTCAATTATGGGTTACTAACACTTTTTAAAAGCTTTGTTACATTTTAAAAAGTACCAGCTAATGAAGACACAAGTACAAAATATTTATCAGCACGTTAGGTTGTCCTGAAATCACAGTTTTCTGTATAGATACATGCAGCATCACTAAACGTTTTTCACTATGTATTACACATAGCTTGGAAAGAATTTTAATATTTCGGCCTGTAATGTCCATGTCTTAAATAGAATTTTGCTTTATTACTTTAATAGTGCTAAACTCTTTTAAAAATTTGTATTTATTTTATAGATCTGACTCACTGAATTTTCAACACCATGGCCTCACCTTGGTTATGAAAAAATATCTTAACATCTGCAACTTCAGTTGGTTATACTAGGGGGAGAGGGATTACCACAACTTTGTTATACCTCGTATTAACAATAAACCTTCTCACAGAGAAGAAAATACTTTAAATACCTTAAATCATATTTACAACAATAAAATTCACATTTCATGCTTTAGTGAGACCCTTAAATCATCCACAAGACAGTCCTTTATGGTTTATTGGAATAGAGCCCTTCTGTACATGGACTTCTGCTGTGTGCCACATATAAAGCTCTTGATTTTATGAAAATAGCAAAACTTATGCTGTCCTCCTGTCAAGTAGGAAAACTGAGGGTACATCTTCCCAGCCATCAGGTTGTCACCGAAACGCTATTATCACAGCGAGGTGGCAGCCAAGGCTTCGGACCTCAGGCCCCAGAAGGAGCAACTCGTCTGTCTGCAAAGTGCTCAGAAGCCCGGGTGTTCTCTACTGTGCGTGATAGGATGAAAAGAGCCCTCTCAGCACTGGCCAAACAGCTCGCTGATGTGTCTATTGCACGGGATCTTCGAAGCTTCCAGAAATAGTGCTGTATGTCTTCCCTTTACTACTATATACATTTTTCTGATAAGTTCAGCGTTTCACTGGGAAACGTGACTTGCAGGGAGCTCCCCTTGGGGGCGGGCCCAGCCCTGCAGCTCCCGCCAACCTCGTCCACCAGTAAGAAGCTCTCCGAGTCCTGCCCCTGTGAGGAGTCTGAGGTCTCCGATATTCGCAGAGTCCTAAGCGACGTGCTGTCTATTTGGGTCAGGCCCACGCCGGGCACACCTGGCAGCAGATTCCTGCCTCCCCCGAGGCCGTTTTCACTGAGTTCTGGCGTGTACAGGAGGGTCTGCGACGTGCTGCTGATCTCTTTCAGCTCCCGGGAGAGGAAGGAGCGGGAGTGGCCGGACACGGCGGAGGACGTCCTTCTGCTGTCTGAGCAGTGCGGCCCCGAACGCTCCCGGCGCGACCCGCCGATGCGGCAGAAGAGGCATTTGATCTTCTCTATGGCTTTACTGAGCACTGTCTTCCGCAGGAGGATGTATATCCAGGGGTCCAGGATGGGGTTCACAGAAGCAATTCGGATGGCCTGCAAATCAGGGTTTTTGCTGATGACTGGCTCCAGTTGTGGCCGATATAACTGGTTGACGAACACTCTCACCTGCGAAAAGGAGATGTCCACGTTTAGTGTTTGGCATTCATTCATCAACTGGGAAAAATTTTGCATGCAACGTCTAACTTAGTAACCTTGTTGTGAGTGCTTAGTCGCTGTCTGTCCGACTCTGCGACCCCATGGACGGTAGCCCGCCAAGCTCCTCTGTCCATGGGATTCTCCAGACAAGAATACTGGAGTGGGTTGCTACGACCTCCTGCAGGGGATCTTCCCGCCCCAGGGATCTAACCCAGGTCTCCCGCATTGCGGGTGGATTCTTTACCGACTGAGCCATTAGTAACATTGGCTGCCCTCTTTTCTAAGTGCCAAGAGGGGACTTCCCTGGTGGTTCAGTGGTTAAGACTGGTATTTACAATGGAGGGGCCTGGGTTCAATCTTTGGATGGGGGAACTAAGATCCCACATGCCTTGGAGCATGGTCAAAAAAATTTAAAAAGTTTAAAAAAGTGCCAAGAGCAGCATATATAGAACCAGGAAGACCACCGATTACCACTTATCGAGTTAGTATAAATTTAATATATCAGTAACTACCTTATGAATATCTTCTCTAGGTCAAAGATGGATAAAAGAATGCAATGGGTGTACAGGAGACATAGGCATAAAGAATTTTATTAACTTCATTTCTGTGCTTTCTCACAGAATAGTGAGAAACTTTTAAACTTGGAAATTTAAACCAATATTTGAATCTATTATCATCTAGAATGGCCAGAGAACAGTTTTTATTTAATCTAATGTTATCAACTCTTACTTCAAAAACCTTTTCCATAACCAATTATGTGTCAATAAATAATAAAAGAAGAAAAAAAGAAAATCTTTCCCAGTTAGTTTTTTTCCCCTATAACTGCATTCCTTACCTAGATTATTGCATCAACCACCAAACTAGCTTTCGCATCTCCACTTCCTGTTCTCTCCAAACCATCCTCCAAACTGCCACCAGAAGATTATTTCTCAAATGCAGATTTGATTATGCTACTCGGCAGCTAAACCTTCAATGGCTCCCTGCTGCTTGGGAACTATAGTTCTGTTCAACATCTGTCACTCTGAATCCATCCTGAAGCCTCCACTGGAATCCACCCCTCTGTATCTCTGGAGCATTTTAGAATAAACAGCCAGGAGCACTCTGGAGAGACCAGACTCACTGAAGAGAGTATAAATTTGTAAATTTGAGGAAAACTATCATTTTATTCCTTAGTGGAAAGGTACATCTTATTTTCTCTCTTTTTAAAAATTAAAGTACAATATTATGTAAATGACAGGTGTACAGTATAGTGATTCACAATTATTAAAGGTAATACTCCATTTATAGTTATTATATAATACTGGCTATATTCTCTGTGTTGTACAATATATCCTTGTATCTTATTTACTACCTAATAGTTTTACCTCTTAATTCCCTACCTCTATATGGTACCCCCTTCTCTCTCCCCACTGGCAACCACTAGTTCGTTGTCTATATCTGTGAGTCTACTTCGAAAAAGCACTTGTAAAACATACACTTCCATATTTACTCCTAAAAAGTAGATCTTAAAAGCTCTCATCATGAGAAAAACATCTTGTAACTAAGTGTGGGGATGGATGTTAATTAGACTTATAGTAGTGATTATTTTGCAATACATACAAATATCAAATCATTATGCTATGCACTTGAAATAAATATAATGTTACATGTCAATTATATCTAAATAAATATATGTGTATATAAATACACACACAAGACACACACCAAAAAACCCAAAATTTTACTGTTAAAGGATGATGATGCTATCTGAGTCTTACTTCTAATTCCACCATCATTATATAATAATCTCACAATAATTCATATAAAAACAGTGGTTTTTAAGATAATGTAATTATTTGATAATTATTACTTGCTATTAGTAATTATTTTAGGTCAGGGAGAAGTAAGAGGTGAGTCTCACGGCCAAGAAAGATGCATTAAAAACCATAAAAAGAAGAAAGAACTATAGAAGCATAGCTGGAGCCATTTAACCAAGGGCAGATATGTCTAACATTAAGAAGAGTTGATGACACTGCCACTTTGTCATACAGTATAATAATATTTATGGTGTATGAATCACTAAGAAAGAATAGGGATATTTTAGATTTATAACAGACTGGATAAAAAGAAGTCTAAAACATGTAAATAATTCTCATTAATCTGCAAAAGTCAACTTATATGAAACATTTCTAAACGATGCTAGATCAGTGGGGTGTAACTGTATTTCCACTTCTTCCTATACTGGAAGACCTCAATCAACTACAGGTATATAACCCTTTATCAAGAAGTTGCTGTTGTTTCGATATTCATTTGTTTTGTTTTCAGTTGCAAAACCTGAACTGACTAGACCATGATGCTCTTTATAACTTTATTTATTCCTCTTGATGTGAATATTCCCATGTTTTGCTCCAGAGGTCCCTTTCCAGTTTCTGATGGGGATATTACATATTGTATGTGGATTACTAAATTACTTTTCTAAAAGCCAAGAAATTCTGAATTTAAAACATACTTGGTCCTAAATATTTTGGATAAGCAATTACATACAGCCCTGTAACTCTGATAGAATAAAATGGTGAAATGGCTCTAAGATGAAATTATTCCCTCGATCTCTGGAAGACAGCTAAATAAAAAGTGTACTAGAATGAACAACAGTATATGATGGCTACTCTTTTTTTTTTTTTTTGCCCAAACCACACAGCATGTGAGATCTTAAGTTCCCTGATTAGCGACAGAACTCACACCCCCCTTCAGTGAAGTTCTTATGATGACAACTCTTAAAATATTTTTAGAAACTATGTATAAATGATTCTACCAAGACAAAGGATGACTGACCTTCTGTCCTTTCAAAAACCAATGGAACAAAGCATCTTGATTTCTTCCTACCATACTCTTCATTGAGGTTCTCAGCTGTGCCTGGGCACAGAGATTCCCTCAGGTCTATGGACCTTTTCTCAGATGAAGTGTTACTGAAACCAGGAAGTTTTGAGAACCTTATTTAGATCCCCCACCCTGTTGGTGGCTGATTCTGGCCTGGGCCTCAGGTCTCCAAATTACTTTCATGTTGCTTTTTCTGTTTTACCAGGCTAGCTAGCTTTCTACTTAAGAATTATCTCCTGACAATGGAAATATTGGTAAAATACAAAGCATGAGGTCTATATTTTACTCACATCACACAGTAGGTTCTTAAGGGTAAAAGAAATTATGGATTTAAATCTGGATTTAGTATCAGGCCCTCCCCTGAGTGTGCTGCAGCTAACTTGCTTCAGTGGTGTCCGACTCTGTGCGACCCCCATAGACGGCAGCCCACCAGGTTTCTCCATCCCTGGGACTCTCCAAGCAAGAATACTGGAGTGGGTTGCCATTTCCTTCTCCCCTCTGAGTGTAGCCTCTAGAAAAAACCCAAGGCAGGATTTGGGTGAATTTGAGACTTTTAGCCAGTAGGTGGCAGTGTTGCTCTACTTGGGAGCTGGTCCCACAGCTCTCCCTAAGAGGTTTGCCCAGCCACTTCAAGACCCTCTTTCAGAACAGAATTTTTAATCTAAAGTTTGCATTTCTTAAAACTTTAACATTGAGATACTTCATTGGTAGTTGTTTCTCCCACGGCTTCCTCGATGGAAACACATTTACTACTGAAAGGAGTAAATTTTTTTAACACCTGAAATGGCTATAGAAGGAATGAAATTTGTAGCTATTTAAGGGAATAAACTAGGAGTTACCATTTATTTTTTAAAATTCCTATGACCCTTCAGAAAAATCAGTGTTGTAAAAAAAAAATTAATAGTGAAGTTTCATAATCAAGGTGACAAGAGGCAAGGAAATAATTATTTTGTGGCTCACTTCATGCTCAGTAGTAATGGAAACTATAAGGGCATGAAAAGGAGCCTTATTTCAGTGTTCCATGGTGTGTGTGGGCGGGGTGGGCATACAATTAATGTAAGCTAGTGAACCTGGTCATTTTATGTCTTCTCAGGAAAGCAGAGCTCATGGGGTAGCAACAAAGATGAGTATGAAAAGCAACGTTCCAAATTTAGATGAAAACACTCTCAAAAGCTGGTAAAATGATTTGAAAAAAAATGAAGACGGAGCTTTCCTTTGCAGCATGATCTCAATGGAGACTGACTTGAATAGAGAAAAAAAAGACAAAAGTGAGCAAAAGCTCCACGCACTTCACTAGATTTCAAAATAACCACAGCCATCTCTGCCTCACTTTAAAGGCTGTACTTGATTTGCTTCCCCAAGGGGGCAGACCCCAGATTAGGATGGGACCATCCACAGCAGGACTCCAGCGTCACAAAGGGAGGAGAGAGCACTTTTCTGCAATTCTTGTCCAACAGGCTCTGTATGTTACACCAATAAACGTGTTCAGGCAGTTTTCAGCGTTGGAAGAGCATGCTGCTGATAAAACCGAACCTCTGAGTGGGAGGTGGGTGGGGAAACACCTTAAAAGAATTCACTGAATACAAACAATGTATTTAGTCTCTTGCAATTTTATTAGTCTGTTTCTTCAGTAGCTGCTGATTTGCACATGTGGCTTATTGTTAGCACTGGCATACATGACAATATTCTAAACTTTTGAGGACGGCTAGAGATTAGGATTCAGGAACATACCTTGGAAAAAATATGATAAACCCAAAATTAAATGTGATGACGGGAAAGCTATAAGGAAGGCTGCATGTTGTAAAGATAAATGCCCAGTTCTGTTCAAATCCTGGCTCTCTGCTCCATATAATTTATAAGCAAAATCATGAAAAGGCTTAGTACAAATATGTGGAAGCTTGGCTACTGTGGAATATATCAATAATATGAAAACCACAGCTTAGAGGTTGCTTTGGGGTATAGTTAATGACGCGCATAGTCTCTAAAACACATACTTCCTGTTTAATGAATTAACCTGTTGGCAGGGAATGTCTAATTGAAAAGGAATGTTGAAATTTTGATTAGACTGATTTGGGAGTTGACTGTCGACATAGAAATGCTTTCCAATAAATGACGAGAACCTGTGATCGGATTTGTATGCGCTCCTTGTTCTGTTCCGAGCACATGAAAGGAATGTTCTATGTGTGATCAGTTATCTAACTGCCCTGTGAAGGGTCTAAAACTGACACAGCTGTTACTAGAAATTCTTCCCACCTCCTTTTTTTTTTTTTTATTTAGTGACAAAAATCTCTAAGTAAAGGAGAGTGGAGAGAGTTCTTGGGTGGGTGGTGGAATGAGAGCTCGGTTCTCCTTCCCTCTGTATCAGTGACCAGCCATCTAACTGCAGAGCAACTGCTTTTCCTCTACGGGTCAGTGTGTACACTGAAAATTTACTTCTGAAGTGTTTAGTTTCTTTGAACCCTTAACTTTGAACATTCTAACAAGAACCTTCAAGAATCACTTCAGCTCTGGGAGGAAGAGATCTTGTTAGCAGATGTTCCATAAAATCAAGCCTTGACAGGTCAGCAAAGCATGGTGAAAAGAGCCTTAGACTAGGACTCACTCCCAGCCACCCAGGAAATAGCATGAAATAAAGTCATTATCTGCAGTTGAGGAATCTGAGGTGCAGAGACAGAGAAAATATTGGTCAGCCCTCTTTTCTTCCTAGAGCTTTTTTAAAGACTCAGAGGAGAAGCAGGGAAAACAACCTTACTTTTATGTGCTGCTCCACAGTCTTCAAGGTACTACTCCTGGATCTGCAATTTTATGTTCTGGTTAAAATTCTGCTTTTGGGAATTGCTACTTTTTAAAAATTTAGCCAAATTTATTTGAAAAAAATAATCCTTCAGGTTCCGCTGTAATAGTGCCTGGATTTATGGCATTCTTCATGCACCTATGTGATTTTTAACTCATCTGGAACCCCATCAGTTTCTTTTAGTTTCCACTTCCAGTCTGCCCGCAGTAAACAAAAGTGTATCTACTTACACAGTTTTCCTCTGCTCTAATAAACCTTTGGCGATCAAATGCTGATGAAGGCTTATACAGACAACTAGTTTATAGTAAGGAACCAAATAAACACTTAAAGGACGCTATTTTCCTAAGTTTCACTCCTCCCAGGCAGAAGATGAATCAAACTGGCCATTCTACTTTTAATAGAGGTGAAGGCTTGCTACTTCAGAGTAAGAAGAAAGAAAATAAAAGAAACAAGTAAGCAATAAATACTGCCATAGCATGCCTGTGCGTGGGGGAAAATGCCTTTCAAATCCTGTAGTGTAACCGTTTAGCCCTGAGGCCAAAGACTGGATTACAACAATGTCTAACATTAGTAACAAAATTAGGTACCAGACATTGATCCAGCTGCAGCATTTAACACCAGGACCTTAGGCTGTCTCACTTGCATATTTCTAAAGAATTCATTCCCTTTTATTTATTTTGAGCATAAACTCTTTCATTTCTTTAGCTTCTCTTGTATTTCAAAAACCAGAGACTGCTTATAAACAGAACAGACAAAATGACATTAACCTTGTCCCACTAAACCTTGTCATGCAATGTTCCCTGTTGATTGTATTTACATCTTTTCTCTTCATTGCTTATGACTCACTTTAGAAAATTTTGCAACTTCAGCACAGTTCTTCATATAACTGCAATTAATTTTTCCAACCTTTCTCAAATTTCCATTCCAAATCTATTTTATGAGATATATATATTTTGGAGAACAAATTAAAATTGACTTTTATACTAAATTCAATACCAACTGCCTTCTAAGAGCCACTGTCGTTTCTCTTTCTCTGGTATCCGAAAGACAAAAATGTGGCCGCTTTGCAGTGATGCTTGTTTTCCTTATGTATTGTAAGTCAAGGTTTGTGAAGCTACACATAAAGTATATTTGCTCTGTTATTTCCAAGGCATTTTAAGTGTTTGGAAGGGTTTGATTTGCCTCCAATAGGATTACCAACCAACTTGATTTGATAAAGTTAAAAGAGATTCTTCATTAGTTTCCTTGAAACTGAAGATAGATCTGACTGTTTTAAAAGTCAGAGTTCAGAAATTTTCAACTCAAATTACAATATGAATGTGAGAAATGTGGAAAAAAACAACAAACCAAGAAAGTTGTAAAAGTGATCCAAGGAAGGCTACAGCTGTGAATGCTTCCCTTTTAATTCTTTCAGTCATTGCTAAACTGTGGGCGGGTGAATAATATAATGACATCATTCTTATCATTAATTTACAATTAGATCTATTCTGAAGCTACCATTACTTGTATGATTTCTTATTACTTACAAAGGTATGTCTATGTGATTATTTCTCAGCTGAGCCATTTTCAATTTGCAGGGTAAAAAGGTTAATATCACTACACAACACTGACTTTACAAAGAGTAGACAATCCTTGTTAGTTTAGATGTGGTCAGTCTGCAAACCACAAATATAACTCCTATAATTTCTTGCCTCTTGTTCCTCAAATAATGTCAAAGGCTTTGTGATAAATGGCTTTGCCATCAGATCTACCATTTCAGCCCATAAGAGGCTTTGAAGAGAACAGTTCATCTGTGACTGTGTGGTCATCAACAGCTTTGCATGCTTGCCTCCAACCAAAACACAGTTTAAAAGTTATGTGTGTGTTGCTAAACCTCTAGCTCTGATTCCTCAGTTCTTTAAAGTGGATGTTCTGTAAATAACAACCACTCACTCTGGCATTTACTGTTCTGTAAAACATAAGGCACAGGCCACAGAAGGAGGCCCCAGCCAGAGAGTTGTTTCTTCTAAAATCTCCCTCTATTCTAAAGGTGCCATTACAGACAGTAAAATATGTTTATGTGGCTCAATTAACTCTCTAAATTATCCTGGGTCCTGGGAGGGTTTAAAGGCCCTTCTGGCCAATTATATTTACTTCTGTTTATACAAATTGGCAAGAAGCTACTGTACACCGGCTCTCCGCCACCTTGGAGTTCCATTTACAGATGGAAGGAATTTTATCCATCTGTAATTTTATATAATATTTTATATTAAAATATTTTATTAGATATAACATCAATTTTATGATATAATATTTTTATCTTAAAATCTCTGAATAGTATTAGTAAAGGAAAAGATGGAATAATAGCCTATAATATTTATTTTCTCATGCTCCCAATCAGCATTCAAAAAAAACAAAACCAACTTTTTCAAGTTGATAGTTTAGAATTTCCAGGAATGTGGTGTTTTGAGATATAGAAAAACTCGACTAGTTGCTTTCACGAGAAACTCTAGATGAAGTATTATGTGCATCTGCCCATGGGTTTCTAGTGCAAAGAGAGGAGAGCTAGGCAGACTTTCAAACTTTCTGCTTGTAACATTTTAAAACATTTGAAAAGTTAATGCACAGGCAATGTTAAAGAAGATGGTGTCCTTAAAGCGTACCAAAACGCAAACTCACACACACTGTTTTGAAGGCCAAAATTAGAAGTGTTCTAGGAGGGAGACATGACGTCATATTACAGAAGCAACCTTGGGGTTAGATTGGTCTGAGGTTCATCTCAAGTTGCAAAGCTTTGGCTTGGCAATAAATAAGGTGACCATCTCTAAAGCCCCATCTCTCTAGAAAGGCACTCTATCTCTTACAGTTGAGAATGTGAATTCAATACCCCAGGTGCATCAGCCTATCCTCAACAGGTCCCCTGAAACACCTTGCTTTCCTGGCCCCTAGAAAGAATGAAGCTCTGGGCCTTGCCCACGGAGGGCCACATGTGCACCAAGATGTTTTCCTGGGGGACTCACTGCATGGCAAAGAGCAAGGAATTTAGCTTGACCGTCTAGTTCTGCGGGATTATTTTAAGCAAGTAATTCCCAGTGTAAAGTGAAGGAGTTAGACCAAAATGCATCCAATATCCCTTCAAGCTCTAAAATTCGACATAAGCTACCAAAAGAAAACTTTAAAAAAAAGGACATAAATCAGAACACTAAAAACCCTACAACTGTAAGGAGTGGACACCAAAGAAATCACCGGCCCCGATGGTTCGGATTCCGCCTGAGGATGGGGCTCAGTCATACTACAGCGGTTTCCTCTCTACATCCGACGGAGAGCGCGCCCGTGTTCTCGGAAGGCTCAAGGCCACTGTCAGGCAGCCTGATGTAGGGGCTGTCCCGGGAGGGAGAGGAAACTAGGCTTTCGGGGAAAGAAACTCGGCGATGTAGGGGAAAAGCACCTGCTGCACCTAGTTAGCGACGGGGCCTAAAAAGAGCCTGGGCGTGGGGACCCCACGGTGGCCTGTGGCCGAGGAAAGGGAGAGCAGGGAGCGAGCGATGGAGGAGGAAGGTGGACGCAGGAAAAGGGCCAAGTAGGACCCTGGCCCCTGCCACTCACCACAAGCGGGATGGAGCAGATGAGCACCACCAGAGAGGTGGCGATGAGTAAGATGACCATCTGGATCTCGGCGCCCGCGATGCGGCGGAAGCTCCGGCGGCGGCGAAAGTCGCTGAGGCGCGGCAGGGCGGGGGAGGAGGCGGCCGGGGGAGCCCGGCAGGCTGTCGGGGCCAAGGCGACGGCGGCGGCGGCCGCGTGGTGCTGCTGCTCGGTGCCCAGCGAGGTGCGGCGCATGAACTGGCGGTGCATGCGGAGCAGCGCGCCGCACACGAGCACGTTGCAGAGCACGGTGGCGAGGATGAGGAAGGAACTGAAGCCCGCATACATGTAGGAGAAGGCGGCGTGCGCTGTCACGTTGGTGGTCCAGTCGATGAAGCACCAGGTGGCCGGGTACTGCAGCCGCGAACTGCCCAGGCCCATGCTGGGCAGCGCGCAGAAGAGCACGTTGGACGCGTAGACCGCGAAGAGCGTGAGCCCCGCCAGCCGCTTGTCCACGTAGTGGCTGTAGAAGTAGGCGTGGTTGATGGCCAGGTAGCGCTCAATACTCATCGCACAGATGATGCTGAGCCCCGACAGGCCAAAGAAGAGCAGGATGAAGGTGCTGTATTCGCACAGCGCGTGGCCCCCGGGCCATTGGCCCTTCAAGTAGGTGGCGATGGTCACCGGGCTCACCAGCAACGTACCCAGCAGGTCGGTGACCGCCAGCCCGCATACCAGTGTGTAGAAAGTTGTCTCCTTCTGCTCTTTGCGCGACTTACAGAGCACCACGATGGCCACCAGGTTGCCCACGACCCCGAAGATGAACATCACCGCCGGGATGGTCACTGGGCTGTTCAGTGGGTTGGAGGCCTGGGAGGATGATGCATTGGTCCCAGGGGCGGTCATGGTGGTGGCCGACGGTACACTGCCTTGGACTGCAAGTCTGTGGAGAATAGGAGAGAGACGAAGAAGCGATGAGGAGAAATTATCACCTGCAAAAAGGTGTCAGACCCGCTCCCAAGAAACAATATGCTGATGAGAGATCGGGGGGAGCAACTCGATCCAACATTGTGGACTGTAGCCACTTACCAACTCAGCTACCTAAATCTCCAGGCTCCGGATAAGTCCTGCCGGCAGCACCACTCTACGGGCATTAATATTTATACGTTGATACGGTCTTTCTCTCCTCTCCCCAACCCAACTCATTCCATTGCCAAGATGAACAAGACCTATCTCAAGGGAAAAGTGGCTTGCTCGTTTTCCCGACAGATTCTGAGTCAATAAAAGTCTCGCTGAAAACAAGTTATGGAAGATAATTTGAAGAGAGCACTCTTCATTTCCTGGCTACGCTCAAGGGGCGCCCGCACCGCTCTCTGCCCAGTGCCCCCAACCCTGTCTCACCTGTGGAAGCCGCGGAGGTTGCAATTACGTAAGCCCCCAGGGTCAAGCCTCAGATGTCCTGGACAAGCCTTCAACCTGCCCTCAGCCGTGCCCTGCTCAATGTGGAGCTTGCCAAGCCTCTGCCTTCTCAGAGCCTGCTCTCGGTGGCTGCCAGTTTTCCGGAACTGGGGTCAGTGGTCAGCTTTCAAAAACTTGGAGAAACAGAAGGGCAGCGAAATGGGTCAGTGAAGCCTTATCATGGATTGCTTTTTTCCTTCGTCTTTTCCTTCGTTTCTTCAAAGACGATTTAAGCTTTGCGGAGCCCGCGGGAATCGTCCGTGGGCGGACAGCTCTCAGGTGTGCGGCGCAAAGCGCTGGTGGCACCGAGCCTGGGTACCGGGCTCGGGCAGCCCTCCTCCCCAGCCCAGGGCAGCGCGGGCGGCTACCGGGGCTGGTGGCTACAGCTGAGGCCGCTTCTGACGCCCTGGGGGCGGCTTGAGGTCCCCTCTGCCCGAGGCTCTGACCTGGGGCGGTTCATCTTCCTCTCGGGCTGCCGGGTTTCCAGCTCCGCTCTTGCTAGTCCAGCCTCTGTACAAACTTTCCTGCAGCTTCAAGTTTCCCTGGTGGGGGCGGGGCCACACAGCGCGCGGCCTGGGCGCCCATTGGCCAGATGTGAAGTGGGTGGGGCGCTCGCTCGCTCCTGTGCCCCGCGAGGAAGCGCTGCGGGCCGGAGGGCGGGGCCCCCGGCGGCGCGGGTCCCACCGCGCCTCTGCCAGCTGCTTGCCTGCGGCTTTCCAGCCCACCGCGGGGCTGGGATGGTGGAGGCTTGGCCTCCCTGCTCCAGGCAGGTGGTGCTGAAAGGTCGCGGTCCGCGGGGACCCTGGGGGAGTCCCGGTATTCTCCTGTGCACCCTCTTAGCTACTTTGAACTCGGCATCCAGGGCGGACAGCTCTGAAACCCTCATCTTTTCTTCCTCGCTGCCTCCTTCTCCAAGTGGGCTATTTCTCGCACCTTCTTCAGCCGAGTTGCAACATCTGGGTGCTGGGAAGGGAGGTCAGCGGCTTAGGACTCTACCTAGGAGGTGTCGAGGTGTGTGTGTGTGTGCGCGCGCGCGGCTCTGGGAGGAGAAATAGGGTGCGTGCGCGAGTGGCCCCGGATCAGAAGTAAGGGTGTGCGTGATTGTCGTGGTGGCTGGATGGAAGAGTGGGCATCAGGATTAGGCGGGGAAACGACGAGGAATCCATCCTCTCACCACGAAAGGAGTTCGTTGGCAGTGCCGAGACAATTAAAAAAAAAACAATAGGTGAGGGGGTGGGGGGAAGCCGGGACAGCAACGTCTTCGGTCGCAAGTGGCAGAGACTGCGGCTGCGGAGAGCCGGCGCGCGGCCCTCCAGGGAACGGACAGTGACTGCGGAGGGCTGCCTGTCGAACCGCGGAGACCTTTGTCCTCCTTCGGGGAACTTCTCCGCCCCGTGAGAACGGTTAGACTGAGTTTCGTGTCTGGGCTCGGTTAACAGTCGGATTTAGACACCTTCACCATGAATTCTTGGAAAGGCTGATACTGGGATTGTTTTCAAGTAAAGGAATTGTCCAGTCACTACCTCACCGGTCAACTCTTGGAAAAGCCTATTTGCTCTACCTTTTAATCTTTGAATTACAATTTGGCTTCTTCTCGTTATCCCCTTCTTTCTATTTTACTTGCTACAGTCAGAACTGTTCTATTAATATTTTACTTGCTAAAGTCAGAACTGAAAACTAAAAAAAAAAAAAAAAAAGATTGTAAAACTTTATGGCATAATTATAACCGCTTCACCATTTTTTTTAAACCGTAAAGTGAGATTGTGTGAGCCTTCATAATTTCAGTTCCTAGGATCTCTTTCCCGAGGTCGATACATGCATTTTAAAATAATGCATCTCCTCACAGGATAAATAACTTGATCCTTTTATATGCAAAAGCAGGCACTCATGCCTTTATTATTTCGTGAATGTACAAAACTAAGAATTTATCTGGTGCTCCAGTTATTCTCAAGTGACACAGTAACAAACGAGTAATAGGAGGAACAAAGCATTCCAGTTTTCAGCTAATTACAGGACGTAATTGTATAAGACACCATGTGATATATTGATATAACATCAATCTGTTGTTTGTATTGTTTCCACATGAATATCAGGGGTTCGGAAAGAAACACATTTGGTAGCAGATGTAAAAAGAACTGATGGAGATCCGTCAGTTTCTCAGAGCCCTAATCCAGTATAACCACTTCTGTTGTCTGTGCTTCCTGTTAAGTAGTAAGCTGTAGGATTGTGTCAGCATTGAAAAAGGAAACTGCACGTTCTACCCCCAA
Organism: Bos indicus x Bos taurus; assembly: GCF_003369695.1. Classification (NCBI taxonomy): domain Eukaryota; kingdom Metazoa; phylum Chordata; class Mammalia; order Artiodactyla; family Bovidae; genus Bos; species Bos indicus x Bos taurus. The sequence goes on from NC_040095.1 coordinate 33,554,902, forward strand.
TCTTTTGTGACCACATTTCATCACTGTCACCCTGTCAGGTGGTTGTTAGTAAGAGTTTGAAGGGGAGGTGGGAAGTTCCACTTATAATCACCCTCTGCTAATAAAATTTTTTTTCCAGTTCTCTTTGCATTTGAAGTTCCTAAAATGGAGAACAATTTGAGTTGGTCCTTGTTAACTTTTCATGATGAAGAGTATTTTAAATATAAAAGTTGAGGCGCTCTGTTGAGAGAATTAGGATTAGAGATTTTAGCACATTGCTGATAAACTGGACTTGTTACCAATAGAGCTGTTTTTCTTACTACTCATTTGCATTCACTTTCCAAAGTAGCTTTACGAAAATGAAAATAAATAAGAATCCAGAACATCAGACTGAAAAAATGTTAGGAGGTTTACCTCTACCGTCTCTTGGTACATGATTCTTAAAACTTAAGTTTAAGCCTTCAAAAGTAGAAGTTGAAAATTTGGAAATGAATATTTTATTTTCTTTATTTGAAAAACTGGGACACTGTTGTTCAGTGTCCCTCACACTCTCCTGGGAATGTACGTTGCGAAAGAAAACAAAGAATCACCATGATTCTTTGTCATTTGATTCTTTGACAATTCTTGTCATTGTTTGTGTATTTTATGAAAAAAAATTTATTCTAAGCATTGATTTATTTCCTCTCTTGCCATTTCTGCCTCAATCCCTACTCTACACTGCAAGTCCCTGTTTCAATTCTGTCATCAAATCCTCCCTGAAGGTTTGCACTAGTCCAAGAATGGCCCCACTGATCCTTTTGATTGCTCTCTGCTAGCTAATTACTGGACTATTCTTTTAGGTCAACATCATAAGGCAGGAACTCTTAAAAGCAGAGTCCACTTGGAGGCTACCAACTACATTCCCTTTGACTAGGTTGAATCTTCCTTGAGTCAAAAGAATGGTTAACAAAGGGGCTAGTTCCTGGGAGGAAGGTAGCAGGATGAATCAGATCTGGCCTGGACCACATACTGAGGCAAAGCTGGCCAGATCTTAGAGCATTCCTAAACAGCTAATATTCACGTAGCAAAGCCCACACAAAACCTGCTCTGTGTCATTCAGGACTGGCCATTAGATACTCAAAAAGGTGAAAAAGGTGTTGATCTGGTGCAGATAACCCAGTGCCCATGGCCACATCTGTCTTCCACATGCTCACCCAACTGGTTTAGTAAATTACAAGTATGACATTAACCTGATGTTGGGCATGAAAAGAGGTCCATGATTGTGGCTTTGGTCTCTCCCTTTTTAGCGGTGCATTTTAAATGTGCACCTAATTATTTTCATTTTCCAAGCATAAGTTTTGTGCTGATTCTGCTGCTTAGGGCTGTTATACATGTTAATACTGTGATTGACTCCTCAGCATCTTCATGTGGGCCTAAATTACCACTGTGGAGGCTGGTCGCCACCAAGTGATTGCTTCAGGCTTGCTTCTTCTCTGACAGTTTCACTCATCAAAGTGACAGCTTTCTACCTTTTTATTCTTCCCCTCTTCTTTTTCCAGACAGGTATTTCCACTGCACTCCCATTGTAAACTGGGCTAATGGACAAAGAAAGAAGATTATTTAATTAATGTTGATCATTTTTAAAAAGAAACTTTTTGTTTTGTATTGGAGTATAGCCAATTAACAAACAATGTTGTAATTGTTTCAGGTGAACAGTGAAGGGACTCAGCCATACATATATAAGTGTCCATTCTCCCCCTCAAACTCCCCTCCCATCCAGGCTGCCATACCACATTGAGCAGAGTTCATTTACTATTCAGTAGGTCCTTGCTGGTTATCCATTTTAAATATAGCGGTGTGTACATGTCAATCCCAAACTCCCTAACTATCTTGCTCATTTTGGAAGGTACAGGTGGAGAGATAAAGTCTTATAAGTCCAGGTGTCTCTTCTACAGGAAGATGGACATGCTGATTATATTTTAGTTTCTTCTCACTTCCCCCGAATTGCTGTATATTTTAGCACTTCAGAAAATACACAGAGACTCCCTGGTTTAGTCATCAACACCCTTATTTTCTATAGCTTGTTGACTGCTTTCCACGGAACTTTCACAATTGCATTCAAAAGTGAAAGAAGAAAATGAAAAAGTTCGCTTAAAGCTCAACACTCAGAAAACTAAGATCATGGCATCCAGTCCCATCACTTCATGGCAAATAGATGGAGAAACAGTGGAAACAGTGGCTGACTTTATTTTTGGGGGCTCCAAAATCACTGCAGATGGTGACTGCAGCCATGAAATAAAAAGACACTTTCTCTTTGGAAGAAAAGTTATGACCAACAGCATATTAAAAAGCAAAGACATTACTTTGCCAACAAAGGTCCGTCTAGTCAAGGCTATGGTTTTTCCAGCAGTCATGTACGGATCTGAGAGTTGGAGTATAAAGAAAGCTGAGCACCGTAGAGATGCTTTTGAACTGTGGTATTGGAGAAGACTCTTGAGAGTCTCTTGGACTGCAAAGGAGATCCAACATAAAGAAAATCAGTCCTGAATATTCATTGGAAGGACTGATGCTGAAGCTGAAACTCCAGTACTTTGGCCACCTTATGCAAAGAGCTGACTCATTGGAAAAGACCTTGATGCTGGGAAAGATTGGATGCAGGAGGAGAAGGGGACAGCAGAAGATGAGATGGTTGGATGGTATCACCAACTCAATGGACATGAGTTTGAGTAAACTCCAGGAGTTGGTGATGGACAGGGAGGCCTGGTGTGCTGCAGTCCATGGGGTCACAAAGAGTCAGACACGAATGAGCAACTGAACTGAACTGAACTGTGCTCTTCTTAGTAACCCTCTGAAGGTGTTAGGTGGGTGTGATGGAGACCCATGCTTTACCAAATCCTGTTTCCATTTTTATCCTGAACACATAACTGGATGGCATTTCCCAGACTTCTTGTGACTAGCTGAGGCTCATGTGGCTGTATTCTGGCCAGTGGAAATAGGAGGAAGTGATGTGTATCACTTTCAGGCCTGGTCCCTAAAGGACCCTGATCCTCTGTGCTGTCTATCTTCCCTTTTCTGCCAACAGGATACAAGGCCCTGGTGTATGGCAGAACAACTAGGTAGAAGGTAACTGGGTTCCTGTATACCTGCATGGAGTGAGGACCTCATTCTAATCCCAGTGACCTTCACTGGACAATGAAATGAAGAGAAATAATCCCCTGAGATTTGAGGGGCTGCTTGTTTAGGCAGTTACCCTGTGCTAACAGAACAGTATGATTGGAATCATCGGTCTTCAGTAATGAGACTGTGGGCCCAGAAAAGCTATGTGACTTGCTCAAAGGCACAAAAATTAGGCCAGCTGAAATTTATCCAGTGCTTAGCTTGTGTGAGACAGTGTGCTGAATGATTTATGCATATGTCATCTAACCACCCAAGAAACCTATGAAGAAGGTACTACATAGTAGTAGGCCATTTACAGGTGAGCTAACTGATACTTGGTTGAGGAATGTGGAGAAGGACATTGTCATTTCTTAAAAGACTGCAAAGCATTTGGGGATGGCAATGTGAAGGGTCCCACTGGCTGCTGGTTGAGGCTTTCTGACCATCTTGATTCAGTGTGACCCTGGCTGAGTTTGCTCTGCCTGTCTTCCAGTTGATACCTTGTCTGTTGATTGTCTTTCCAATAAATTATTTTCCTACTTAAATTGATCATGCTCAGTTTCTATTGCTTGCAAATAATCACCCCACCTAGCACAGAGAGGTTGAGTAAATTACAGATCACAGTATTGATAAATGACAGAACAAAGATTTAAATCTAGGTCTGTCCAATCCCCAAACCTCTATCTCTAACCTCTGTATTTCGTAGCCCAGGAACTACAGCCATATGACTGTTAGTCTTCTTTTTTTCTTCCTCAGTATCATTGGCTTTGGGATAAAGAAAGTCTGGATTGAAGGTCATAGTAAGTAAGTTAAGTTGCCTAAACCTTACTGAAAAGGAGTTTTTACTACGTTGATTCTTTTGAAGTTTAAGTAATATAGTAATCCACATGAAGAAAATTTCTGGCACATATTAAAAATAATTATTTTTACATACAGTTATGTTCCCCAAATTTATGCATAAAGCACTTATCATCCCTGATGTTTTAGAGGGCATCATAATAAATTGAGTATATATTACTTTGATAGAACTTATTTTTGCCTCTGCCTTGCCCAAAATATCTAAAGACTGGTTGTATATATATAATCACAGAAAGAGAATTAAGGTATTTATTAGATAATTTTGGGCTTTCCTGGTAGCTCAGTGGTAAAGAATCCACCTGTCAATCAATGGAGTAGATGTGAGTTCGATCCCTGGGTCAGGAAGCTCCCCTGGAGGAGGAAATGGCAACCCACTCCAGTATTCTTGCCTGGGAAATCCCATGGACAGAGGAGCCTGGTGGGGCTATAGTCCATGGGGTCACAAAAAAGTTGGACATGACTTAGCAACTAAACAATAACAATAACAAATAAGATAGTTTAGTCAATCCCCTTTCCTTCCCTTCGTGAGAATGAAAGAATTACTTTCAAAGTGATGATTCCTATTGCCTACTTACGTTAAATTTATTAGATAATTTCTCAAGAGTACACCTAATATTGACTGTAATCACAGTATAGCTATTGAGCTGATATTAGTAAATTTTACTCAGACACAGAATTTACCTGGTTTTCTTCCAAAATAAGTTTCCTTTTTTTTTTTTAATTTTTGAGATTTTTTTTCTTTTTTTCCTTCTTTTTTATGTGCTTATTATTATTATTATTTTTTACTTTACAATAAAAAATAAAATATATGCACACAGTGCATTTGTTTATTGACTCTAACAAAAAAAAAAAGAAAATAGTTGATTTATGTTTGGAGAGAATTTATTCTTTGGAAGATCAGAAATGTAACATTTTACTGGAACTAATGTCCTTTCTAAAAACCATCTTCTGATGGATAAATTCTTTAGAAAAAGATGATCTATGTATCTTAAAAAAATATTAATATATATGTATATATATATGTGTATATATACATATATATGAAAAATGTATATAGATAATTTAGAAACTAAAGGACAATATAAAGAAAAAAGTAAAAAAACCTGTAATCCCACAACTTAGAAATAATCAATGTTAATATTTTCTTGAATTTTGATTATCTTTTTTCTAAACATATGTAAGTTTCTATTGCTCTATTGAAAACTTGGAACTGTATTGTATATATAAGTTCTGTATTCTCTACTCTATAACCTAAAATTACAATTTCCCAATTTAATGAAATTATTTCCTTTTAAATAGCTTAATTAATTTCTAGTAATGTTTGGAATTTATTTAATAGTTCCTTTAATGTTCAACTTTTAGGATGTTTCCAATTTTTGCTATTATAGATAATAAATATGCTTAAACATAAAAAAAATTTTTTTTGAGATATTTATAAGAAGAACCAAGGCACTTTTATTTGGAAGAAATGAATGCAACTCTCCCTGGAAGCAAGGAACCAATGTGGGGAACTTGCAGAGGGGAGGAAGACTGGGGGGGCCTTTTTAAATAAAAATGGATAGAAAAAAAGCAAGCATTTTTGTGAGCAAAGATATGATGGGGAAAGTAGCTGTTCTTGGACAGGGCTCAACCTGTTCTGCCAGGTACTGTCTATAGCTATGAGGTCCCTTGACTTGCATCAGCTTATCCAGGGTGCCACTGGAAACCTGTCCTGCAAAAACTGCTAGTCTGCTAGCACAATGCATGGCAAATCCAGAGTAACATGAGTGTTCAGAACTTACCCTCTTGACCTTTGTCATCCATACAAATTCCACTTTGCATCTAGTCTCACAGTAGTCTCTTCATTTCTGATACTTATATGCAGACACATCCAACCTAAATAGACATACACACAAGTCAGTGCCCCCAGCCTACCAATAAATGCATCCCCGCGTGCATCCTCAGACACAGATCTCTCAGTTGACCCAGGACGTGGACAAACATGATGCTTTCATTCTTCTGTGAGTGAGGTGCTTTACCTGGTGAACTCATTGCACTTGAACTGCCCAGTCACAAACATTTCTTCCTCCTTTCAGCCTGCCATTCATTCATCCATTGAACAAGTACTTGTGTAAAGGACTAGGATAACCTCTGAGTGCATCCTCTGAACAAAATAAACAGTTCCTGCCCTTATGTAACTTTGTGTAAGGGGAAAAAGCTTACTGTCCAGAAAGGGAAACATTCAAGTGAGCACATACACTTAGATATTTACAACCTGGCATCAATGCTTCATTTAGATTTGAGAGCAGGAATGGCCATTCTGAAGAGGTGGTATTTTCTAACCAGAGTCTAGTTTGTTTCCTTTCAAGATGTCTCTTTAGTTAACAACAAGTTATCTTCCACTCACAGTACAGGAAGCTTTACGCATATTCTGGCTCAGAGCTTCTCAAACACTGTGTTTGATGCTTCAGAAAAGATAGCTGCACATTCTATAGGCCAATGGCTAGAGCAGAGAAAGTTTCTGAGAATTCAGAGAATGGATCTTGAGGAAACTGTTGTTGTTCAGTTGCTAAATCGTGTCTGACTTTTTTCGACCCCATGCGCTACAACACACCAGGCTTCACTGTCTTTCACTAAGTCTCAGAGTTTGCTGAAACTCATGTCCATTGTGTCGATTATGCCATCCAATCAGCTCATCCTCTGTCGCCCCTTTCTCCTCCTGCCCTGAATCTTTCGCATCATCAGCTTCTTTTCCAATGAGTTGGCTCTTTGCATCCAGTGGCCAAAGTATTGGAGATCCAGCATCAGTCCTTCCAGTGAATATTCAGGCTTAATTTACTTTAGGACTGAGGAAACTAGGAGCTGAATAAACCCAACTGAGGTGCATTGGAGTAAAGGAAATCATTGAAATTTGAAAAGAGGAACCCATGACCTGAGAAAATCTGCCACTTTACTGTGAACTTCTGCAACAGAAGTTCAAAGCTCTTCGTTGTGGAGGGTGAGATAGAGGAGAAGTGAAGCGGGATTGCTTTCTGAGGATAATACCAACTTCTCCGACTATTCAAATTCAAGTCAAAATTAGTATCAGGCCTGCCCAGCTCCGTGCATTTCATGTCAAAAAGTATTGGTCACAAAGGAAACTAAAAGTATAACCAAAACTTTGCTATAGTTTAAGAAGGTCTAAGAGTATGAAAGTCAAAGTCAATGAATAAGGCTGTTTGTTTTATAGGAAAACTTAAAAAAAGCTGTAGTACTTATTTTAACAAGAAATGAGATTTGATTGTATAAATAGCAGTTTTAAAAATACGACTTTCTGATGCTAAATTGTTTTGTGTTTTCTATAAACTACATTTTCTATAATCTATTAAATAATAGATTATATATTAAAAGAGCTATATAATTTGCCTAAGGTGTTTCTGCAGCAAGATTCAATCATTTAATCTAGCAGAAGAAAAGCAAGTACCTCTTTTTAAATTGAAACATATTTGACATACAATTTTATGTCAGTATCAGGTGTACAACAATGATTTGACACTTGCGTACATTATAAAATGACGACAGATCTAGTAACCATCTGTCTCCATCAGAGTTATTACAATATTACTGACCATATTTCTTTTACTGTATATCATATCCCGTGGCTTATTTGTTTTCTTTTTTTTAGCATGTCTTAATTTATTTATTTTTAATTGGAACTTTACAGTGTTGTGCCAGTTTCTGCCATACATCAACATGAATTAGTATATGTATGTTCCCTCCCTCCTGAACCTCCTTCCCACCTCCCACCCCATCCCACCCCTCTAAGTTGTCAGAGAGCACTGGGTTGAGCTGTCTGCATCGTAGAGCAAATTTCCACTGGCTATGTGGTAATATATATGCTTCAATGCTACTCTCTCAATTCATCCCAATCTCTCCTTCCCCCTGCTATGACCACAAGTCTGTTCTGTATGTCTGTGTCTCTATTCCTGCTCTGCAAATAGGTTCATCAGTATCAGTACCGTTTTTCTAAATTCCATATATATGCATTAATATATGATATTTGTTTTTCTCTTTGTGACTTACTTCACTCTGTATAACAGGCTCTAGGTTCATCCAACTCACTAGAACTGACTCAAATGCATTCTTTTTTGTGGCTGAGTAATAAGCCATTGTATTTATGTTCCACAAGCTCCTTTATCCATTCATCTGTTGATGGACATCCAGATTGTTTCCATGTCCTAGCTATTTTAAATAGCACTACAATGAATATTGGGGTACCTGTGTCTTTTTTAATTATGATTTCCTTAGGGTATATGCCTAATAGTGGGATTGCTGGGTAATATGGTAGTTTTATTCCTAATTCTTTAGGAATCTCCATATTGTTCTCCATAGTGGCTGTTACTAATTTACATTGGTACCAGCAGTGCAAGAGGGTTCCCATTTCTCCACATCCTCTCCAGCATTTATTGTTTGTAGATTTTTTTATGATGGCCATTCTCAATGGTGTAAGGCGATACCTCACTGTAGGTTTGATTTGCATTTCTCTAATAATAAGCAATGTTGAGTATTTTTTCATGTGTTTATTAGCCACCTGTATGGAGGTAGAGAAATGTCTGTTTAGGTCGTCTGCCAACTTTTTGATTGGATTGTTTGTTTTGGGTATTGAGCTGCTTGTGTATTTTGAAGTTGAATCCTTTATCAGTTGCTTCATTTGCTATTATTTTCTTCCTTTTTGAGGGTTGTCTTTTCATCTTGTTTGTGGCTTCCTTTTCTGTGCAAAAGCTTTTAAGTTTAATCAGATCCCATTTCTTTTTTTTCTTTCTTATTTTCATTACTCTAGGAGGTGGGTCATAGAGGATCTTGCTGTCATTTTTGTCAGAGTGTTCTTCCTATGTGTTCTTCTAAGAGTTTTATAGTTTCCGGCTTTATATTTAGGTCTTTAATCTATTTTGAATATATCTTTATGTATGGTGTTAGGAAGTATTCTAATTTCATTCTTTTACACATAGCTGTTTAGTTTCCCAGCATCACTTATTGAAGAGACTGTCTTTTCTCCACTGTATATTCTTGCCTCTTTTGTCAAAGATAAGGTGCCCATAGGTGCTTCAGTTTATCTCTGGGCTTTCTATCTTGTTCCATCAGTCTATATTCTGTTTTTGTGCACTACTATACTATCTTGATGACTGTAGCTTTGTAGTATAGTCTGAAATCAGGAAGGTTTATTCTTCCGGCTCCATTCTTCTTTCTTAAGATTGCTTTGGCCATTTGGGGTCTTTTGTGTTTCCATACAAATTGGAAAAGTTTTTGTTCTATGGAAAATGCCATTGGTAATTTGATAGAGATTGCATTGAATCAGTAGATTGCTTTGGGTACTCTAGTCATTTTCACAAAATTGATTCTTCCAATCCAGGAACATGATATATCTCTCCATCTGTTTATATCATCCTTGATTTATATCATCAGTGTCTTATAGTTTTATGTATACAACTCTTTTGTCTCTGTAGGTAGTTTTATTTCTAGGTATTTTATTCTTTTTGTTGCAATTTGAATGAGATTAATTCCTTAACTTTCTGATTTTTCATTGTTAGTATAAAGAAATGCAAAAGATTTCTGTGTATTGACTTTATATTCTATGACTTTACTAAATTCACTGATTAGCTCTAGTAATTTTCTGAGAGTATCTTTAGAGTTTTCTATGTATAGTATCATGTTGTCTGCAAACAGTGAGGGTTTTACTTCTTTTTTGCCAATCTGGATTCCTTTTCTTTTTCTTCTCTGATTGCTGTGGCTAGGACTTCCAAAACTATGTTGAATATATATATTACACCTTTTTTTTTTTAATCTATTCATCTATCGATGGACAGTTGAAGAAGCAAGTACCTTTTGAAGATATTGAATGTGAGGACTGTGAATTGAATACAAATTCTTTTTCTCTCAAATCGTGAATTAGTATAAAAGTGTCAGTTGCTGAGAAGTAAAATTCTGTGAATTTTTTGTGACTGAAAAAATAACATACACTTCTCAAAAGTGTCTTGCTGTGTTAATGATTTGACTGTATCTCTGATCCTATTCCATTAGTGCTGAAGGGACTTTAAAAGAGCTTCTGACAGTCTAAAGTTTAGGGTAATTCACTCTAAACTATGTATGTTCAATTTAAGCTTTGATAGCAGTCAGTTCTTACTTTAGTATTCTACCTATGGATTGCTGCTGCTGCTAAGTCGCTTCAGTCATGTCCGACTCTGTGTGACCCCAGAGACGGCAGCCTACCAGGCTTCCCGTCCCTGGGATTCTCCAGGCAAGAACACTGGACTGGGTTGCCATTTCCTTCTCCAATGCATGAAAGTGAAAAGTGAAAGTGAAAGTGAAGTTGCTCAGTCGTGTCCGACTCTTAGCGACCCAATGGACTGCAGCCCACCAGGCTCCTCGGTCCTTGGGATTTTCCAGGCAGGAGTACTGGAGTGGGGTGCCATTGCCTTCTCTGACCTATGCATTAAAACGTTTTTTTTGGATGCATTGTAAGGCATGCAGGATTTTAGTTCCCTGACCAGGACTGAAAGCTGAGTCCCCTTCAGTGGAAGCACAGAATCTTAACCACTGGACCACCAGGGAAAGTTCCAAAACACTTTTTAATAGCCAAACAAACCATAAAAGAAAAAGTGTTATTTAGTTTTGTTTTCCTTTTCCTGACTTGAATCTCATTTAAAATTTTGTTTTCCAATTTGAACATCAGCAAAAATACTATCAAATACAGAAATAAAATACATTTCCCTCTTGAGGAAGAGGCCATCCTCCAGATGAGGTTTTACCTGGACTTATATAATTTTGGAGATCCTGTTTACAGACTTCTTTGGGTTCTTACACACCCACAGTCACCTGGGCTTGAAGGTGTGGCACTAGAAATGCCCAGTTTATGAAGTGTCCATAAGTCTTAGACTGTTAAAGGAAGTCCAAAGTTCTCTCTTTTTGGTCCAAATGACAGACCAGTCAGCTTTGAACACCAAATCGAATCTTTTAGCCCTTGCCAAGGACTGGTCTTAAGAAAGATTTAAAAATACATTTTTAAACAATTTAGTACCCTCTATATTTTTTTTGAAGACTTCCCTTTCTTGTTTTTAAAAGGTTAGTTTATTCTCTTTGAATTTTAACAGAATGTGCTTTTGCACTTGACTTCTTTCCTGTATTTTTCTGAGATTCAATTTGTGCAGGAGGATTGGAGAATTGGATGTGCTGTTTTACAGATCTGCACAAGAACTCACTTTTAGAGAAAGACACCTGAGATCTCTGTTGCTTTTAAAAGCTCTATTTATTAGAAAGTGGTCAGTTCTGTCCAGGTGATCCCTACATTGATCTGTAGGGGTTAGTGGCACACTTTTGTTGGGTTTTTGTTTGTTTGTTTTTTAGGAGTTTGAGGAAATCATTTCTCTTGCAAAGCCGGTATGGATCTTATGATCCCTGTACTAATGTGTTAACTGTGTGGCATTTTAAGTTTGGGCAAATGCTGACTTCTCTTTTCTCATTTACATCCATAATAATGATAAAAGCTTTCCTATAATTCAAATTAAGACTCTTTTGGGAGCTTCCTTAAAAAATTTTTTTTTATTTATTTACTTTTGGCTGTGCTGGGTCTTCATTGCCGTGTGGGCTTTTCTCTAGTTGCAGAGAGTGGAGGCTGCTCTCTCGTTGCTGTGAGGGCTTCTCACTGTGGTGGCTTCTTGTTGCAGAGCACAGGCTCTAGGGCACGCAGGCTTCAGTAGCTGTGGCTTCTGGGCTCCAGAGCACAGGCTCAGTAGTTGTGATGCTGGGTTTAGTTGTTCTGTGGCATGTGGGGTGGAACCCATATCTCCTACACTGGCAGGCGAATTCTTTACCACTGAGCCTCAAGGGAAGCCCAGGAGATTCCTTTTTATACCTCTCTCTGTTCTGCAAACCAGGGTTCCCTGGTAGCTCAGTTGGTAAAAAAATCTTCCAGGATAACACAATTTATGCTTCACAGGCTGGTTCCTTCCATCTACTTCATAGAATCCTCCTTCTCTTGTTTAGGGCTTCCATGATAGCTCAGTCAGTAAAGAATCCACCTGCAATGCAGGAGACCCCAGTTTGATTCCTGAGTCGGGAAGATTCCCCTGCAGAAGGGATAAGCTACCCACTCCAGTGTTCTTGGGCTTCCCTGGTGGCTCAGACTGTAAAGAATCTGCCTGCAAAGAGGGACACCTGGGTTTGATCCCTGGGTTGGGAAGATCCCCTGGAGAAGGAAATGGCAACCCACTCCAGTATTGCCTGGAGAATCCCTATGGACTGAGAAGCCTATCGGGCTACAGTCTGACATGAGTTGGACATGACTGAGTGACTAAGCACAGCACTCCTTAACACTTCCCTCCACTCCTTAAAACACAAAAGAAGAGATCACCACACTTCAAAAGGACAAAGGTAAAACTTCTCTGAGCAATAATAGTAAATTTAGATTAGCCACTTACCACCCACCCTTGGGTGCTCAGGAAGCAGATACAAAAAGCAGAAAGTAGAAAATTCTTCACAGTATTTCTGATTGGAACTTATTGCCACTTATTTTAATTTTCTATTTTATGCAGAGTAGTTTTCCATTTCTGCAACTGCCAAGGGTATATATAATAGCTTCTATGACATTTAAATGATCATATACTTCCTTATTTGTCTTATTCTGTTCACAAGCACCCAACCAAAATCAAATTTCCTGCTTAAGTTGATTCTGCTGCTGCTGCTGCTGCTAAGTCGCTTCAGTTGTGTCCGACTCTGTGCAACCCCAAAGATGGCAGCCCACCAGGCTCCCCCTTCCCTGGGATTCTCCAGGCAAGAATTCTGGAGTGGGTTGCCATTTTCTTATGCACAGATAAAATGGAGAGTGAAGTCAATAACATGAAAAAGCATCGACTGAGTATAAACCTCATGCCAGGGATTAGGCTAAACCCTTTGTATTTATCTTAGATAAGCCTATAGTAAACCTACAGAAGAGATAGCATTATTGCTTCTGCAGCTCTATCAGGATGTAAAATCAGGTAAAAAATCCGCAGTCATTTGGTGCCTCTCTTTTCTGGGAGATGGGGTAGGAGTGGGCATATACAAGAACGATTAGCATAAGCTGAGATAAAAATGGGGGGAGTGGGAGACACATAGCTACTCTTTTTGTCTCTCAGTTCTCATCACAGACATTGCTAATCCACAACATCATTCTTCCTTCAAGGGCTCACCACCATCTGCTAGTGCCGATGCAAGAGATGGAAATTATTTGCTATGCTTGGTTTAGCATATGCTGTGTATAGAACTGATTCGAAGAGATCCTAATACAAGGAGGTTTTGTAAACTTGGAAGGTATGTTGGTAAGGTCTTCCTTGTCTAGGTGATTATGGAAGGGCTCTGAAGATCCTTCTTCAGGATTTTTTTGCTTTGGAGGGCAAATTTTTGCCAAGAGAGTAGGAAAGGGGTACAGTAGACAAGAGATCATGATCATTAAATATGTGACTAGAAAAAAAGTTTCACCTAGGACAGAGGGTCCTACTTTTAAAGCATATTCACCTACTTTAAAAAAGTACTTCAAGAATGTCTAGAATGTATCTAACAGTATCATACATGCCTTTCTGCAAAACACCCTTATTTGCAATTCAGGGAGAATCCATGGAATTCTTCAGGTCCAACTACTGGAACGGGTAGCCTTTCCCTTCTCCAGGGGGTCCTCCCAACCCAGGGATTGAACCCAGTTCTCCCACATTGCAGGCAGATTCTTCACCAGCTGAGCCACCAGGGAAGCCCAAGAATACTGGAGTTGGTAGCCTATCCCTTCTCCAGGGGATCTTCCTGACCCAGGAATCAAACCAGGGTCTCCTGCATTACAGGCAGATTCTTTACCAACTGAGCTATCAGGGAAGCCCTATTCAGGGAGCAGCAGGACAGAAATTAAAGACGTAGGAACAGATTGTATTTGGGTCCAACCATGTCATTTAAGTTTTCAACTCTTATGAACCATTTAAATCTTCTAGTACCTTAAATGGAATTTTGGAAGCCAAGTAGGGGACAAGTAATTGAAGAAAAAAAGATTAACTGCAATCATTAAAACCTAACTTTAGTGAACTTTATGATGTTTAAACATACACAAAAATGAGTATTTGAATTGAGTAATTTGAAACCTATGGCTATAATAACAGAGCCCTTTGGGGGAATATTTCCCTAAAGGATCAAATATTTATTTATTTTCTCTACTTTATCTTTTGTTCTTTGTGCTTGTGTATTTTAATAGTTCTGACTCATATTAAAGAATTGGAGAAGGCAATGGCACCCCACTCCAGTACTCTTGCCTGGAAAATCCCATGGACGGAGGAGCCTGGTGGGCTGCAGTCCATGGGGTCGCTAAGAGTCGGACACGACTGAGCGACTTCACTTTCACTTTTCACTTTCTTGGATTGGAGGAGGAAATGGCAACCCACTCCAGTGTTCTTCCCTGGAGAATCCCAGGGGCGGGAGAGCCTGGTGGGCTGCCGTCTATGGGATCACACAGAGTCGGACACGACTGAAGCAGCAGTAGCAGCAGAAGCAGCAGTAGCAGCAGCATATGAAATAGGAGGCATTTTAAATTGTATTTATACCCTTTGAACTCTTTTTTTAATCTCCTTTACTGAAAAAGTGAAACACTATTTCTTTATTATGAGTGCAGTGCAGAACTGACTCTAGAACCAGAGAGATGAGGAAACTCAATTTTTAGTCTGTTTGTATCTGCCTTAAATATTTCAGAGAATTGACTTCATTCAGGCCAATTCTGTTACAATGCACTAGTATTTAATGTGGACACTCACAAGAGCTGAGTCATTTTTCTGAATGTTTTCCTGGCCTCCAGCATTCAGTGAGGAATCTCAGCACACAATTTTCTAGTTAATACATATTTTCGAATGAGAGCATAGAAAGCATTCTATAGAATAAAAATTCACTGGATAACTTGATTACCTCCATGAAGTGTGGAGGAAGAATATATTGAAATTTTGGTTGTTTGGGGGAAAAAGTATTTAAGAATAATATATTCAAGCTAGTGTGTGACTTGGTGCATGGTTGGATGAAGGAATATCTTATCATAACACATCAGCGTTCTTCCTTACTAATGTTTAATTTCATTGACAAGGAAGACTGAAGAAGGGGCATTACAGCATTTTCTCTGCCTTGAATGTTAGTTTTAATTTTATTTGAATATGCAGGAAAAGAAATATTTGTAAATTTTGGCTTTATAGCATTAGTTTAGTAACTATGGTATGTTTTCCCCAATGATAACAAAAATACTTAAAAATGCCTAAAGATGAAAAATCCTTTTTAGTTGTTTATCAACGCATTTGAAAGGGAGGAGAGTGGGGAAGAGAAAAAGGAAGGAGGAAAGGAAGGAAGGGCCAGGAGACAGAGAGAGAAAGAAAATGCCTGTGTGGTAAATCAGGTACACATTTTCTCATGGTCACACCCACAGACTTACGTGATGTTATGGATCTCTCACTCTTTAAGTTCCACCTAGAAGTCCCCAACGCAACTAAAACAAACCTTACTAAAGAGCCTATATGTCATCAACTACAATCAATAATGTAGGAGATTTGGATGACTTATTAGAAGTGATAAATATATTTTTAGAATGCCCAACGTTATTGCATGGTTTCATTATCAGCACGGTAAGTTAGCTTTACCCAAGAGACTGAACTTTTAAAAATGACAAGAGGAAATAAGATTTTCTACCCACTCTTTTTCTGACCATAAAAATGTTCTAAATGTTCTAATAGGGATACAGGGTAAATTATTATGTGCAATATCTATTTTTTAATAACATGAGCTCAAAAATGCTGTTGCCTTTTGAAAATTAATACAGCTTAGAATATGTTTTCAATACTGATTCTGCCTAGGAAAAAAGATTTCACGATCAGGTAAATTTTGGAAATATAGCACCATATTCCCTCTTTGGAAAGTTTCATTCTATATTTTATGAAAAGCTCTGAGGTGTCTAATCATTAATAAAACTCAAAGCTCTTTAATTTCATTTTAGTTAGCATCCCTTAAGTTTATTTGATCATGCACACCTAGTAACCTGATACAGATTAGAATTCCTTGGAACACATGTGGGAGATCTCTCCAGATGCAGCAAAAGATGCTTTACTCTTCTGAGGAATAGTTGAGAGACAAATGTTGTAATTCCAGTAGATACATATTTATTTCAATGTGTTAGGGAAAATGCACATTTTATTCATGACTGAGTGGATATCGTTGCTCAGAATGAAGCTAAATTAATGTATGAAAAAGGAACATATTCAAAGAATATATAAAATAAATAATAGTAAAGATAATATATAGTGTAGCAAAATCATGAAGCTGGTAGGTAAATGTCTGAAGTTCGGGAAATGCTGCTTTCATCCATAGACAGATTGGATGTGCAGACTCAGACTGGTCATCAGGAAACTTGGGGGAAGAGGGGAGTTAACATTCTGGTTCTAGTTTAAAATAATTTTGTTATCTGGGAGGTGAAGTCCGTTCTAGACCTCAGTTTCTTTATCTATAAGTAGGGAGAGCTGGATTGGAGATCCATGGTTGACTTCAGCTTAACTGTTGTTGTGACAGAAGATTGTGGTGGTCTGATCTGCTAGCCCCTTTCATGCACTCTGGGACTCAGGGAGGGTTCTTTTATCCCTGTCTAGCTGGAAAATTACAACCTGCATTTCTGTCTTTACCAGGAAAACAGTGGCCAAATGTTGCCCTGACCATACCTTGGTGAATGCATGTTGACCAAGCTGTCGTGCTGATGCCTCGGATCCTGGATGGCAGTGGAGCCGAATGCTTCATTCTATGGAATGCTGTTGAGACCTCCTTGTGCCTTTTTCTCAAAGTAGCCAAACCAGACCTGCTGGATTTGAGATACCTTTGTGTGAATAGAGAACTTTGGAGTTCAAGCTTCAGAGAGTTCCCCAAGTGACTGGCTAGAGAACTAAGATAAGGTTTAACACTTTTTTTCTTTTAATGCCCCTCGCCTCCCAGTTTTTTGTTATTTTGGAATCACATTTTAAAATGACATCCATTTAATTTACTGAGTCTTTTCTGTCTGGTCTTGTTTTAAATTCTTTTAAATGTGACTTTTTGGTTAGATTTATTGCTAGGATTTTGTTTTGATTTTTGTTTGTGTTTGTAATGCTCTTTTATTGTTTTATGAATGAGATCCTGTGATCCCTTACATTTTCTAACTGCTTATTGTTAGTGCAATATAATATATTTGTTATATGATCAAACTCTGCCAGGCTCCGTCACTTATTAGCTGTGTGACCTTTTTTTTAATCTTTAAAATCAGGATAATAATGCTAATCTCCTTCAGGATTAAAGGAGTTAATATACTACACAGTATTTAGTATAGTGCTCAGTACATAGTCCTCAAAAATTGTTAGTTGCTGCTACCACTGGTGTCTAGCACAATCTTGTCCTCTCTCACATCAATTCTGTGCTTGTTGTTATCCTAAAGGAGATCAGTCCTGGGTGTTCATTGGAAGGACTGATGTTGAAGCTGAAACTCCAATCCTTTGGCCGCCTGATGTGAAGAGCTGACTCATTTGAAAAGACCCTGATGCTGGGAAATATTGAGGGCAGGAGAAGAAGGGGACAACAGAGGATGAGATGGTTGGATGGCATCACCAACTCAATGGACATAAGTTTGGGTAAACTCCGGTAGTTGGTGATGGACAGTGAGGCCTGGTGTGCTGTGGTTCATGGGGTCAAAGAGTGGTTCAAAGAGTCAGCCACGACTGAGCGACTGAACTAAACTGTTATTGTTCAGTCGTTAAGTTGCGTCCAACTTTTTGCTACTCCGTGGATGGAAGCGTGCAAGGTTTCTATGTCCTCCGTTATCTCTTGAAGTTTGCTCAAGTTCATGTCCACTGAGTTGGTGATGTTTTCTGACATCTCATCCTCTGCTGCCCTCTTATCCTCTTGCTTTCAATCTTTTCCAGCAACATGGTTTTTTCCAGTGAGTTGGCTCTTTGCAGCAGGTGGCCAAAGTATTGAAGCTTCAGCTTCAGCATTGGTCATTCCAATGAATATTCAGGATTGACTTCCTTTAGATTGACTGGTTTGATCTCCTTGCTAATTCTGTGCTAACTGAACACTAATCAACCAGAGTTAGGTGACTAAAATTGCTAGTATAGTCATCATCATTAATGAACACATTCAGGTAGTTGCTCCAGGTCAAGATGAACCAACACATCCCCAGCCACGATGAGATGATTTAGTCACTAAGTCATGTCCAACTCTTGCGACCCCATGGACAGTAGCCTGCCAGGTTCCTCTGTCCTTGGGATTCTCCAGGCAAGAATGCTGGATGCTGGAGTGGGTTGCCATTTCCTTCTCCAGGGGATCTTCCCAACCCGGGTCCCCTGAATTGCAGGCAGATTCTTTACCAAGAACTATAGACATACTGACTCTTGAAACTACAATGAAGAAATGTTAGAAATGTCACAAAATGATGCTAATCCCAGTCTCTCTTTTCATCCCTTTTAAACACCTAACACAGAGCAAGTTGGAGTGAATGTGAGACCTCTCTCCCACTCCATTGCTTGATGGTGGCGGTGGTGGTTTAGTTGCTAAGTCACGTCCAATTCTTGCGATCCCAAGGACTGTAGCCTGTCAGGCTCCTCTGTCCATGGGATTCTCCAGGCAAGAATACTGGAGTGGGTTGCCATTTCCTTCTCCACTCCCTTGCCTGATGCCCTGCAATAAATGCTACCCTTTCTTTTGCCACAACCTGGCTTTTCTGGGTGTCAGGCAAGCAGACCCCAGTTTGGTTCTATAACATTGTCAGTTGACTGTTTTGAAAGTTAGTCTAGGTATGTCATTATGTCACATGAAAAAAATATCAGTTTAGGCGCATTCTTCCCTTCTTTTGTTTGGAGATGATTTCAACTTACCATTATACCTGAACATGTTTCATATTGATAAACTTTAGGTAAATATGATTTGTTATTAATTTTATAAAAATCTGTATATGGTAAAGTATAACATATATTTGTGTATATTAGTGTATAAAGTCTATGTGAAAGTTAAATAATGATGATAATTGGACTATCTATATATGTACCAAACGTGGATATGAATAGGCACTTAGGAGTCCCTTGTGCCTTTTTCCAGCTGCATCAAAAATTTTGTATCAGATGCAAACTATTATATATAAGATGGATAAACAACAAGATCCTACTATATAGCACAGGTAACTATATTCAGTATCCTGTGATAAACCATAATGGAAAAGAATATGAAATATGTATATATATATATATATATATAAATGAGTTACTTTATAGCAGAAATTAACACAATATTGTGAATCAACTGTACATAGATAAAATTGAAGAAGGAATTTTGTATTAATTATTTACTTGCTTTTCTTTTTACTTTTATCACCAGTGTATACTTACCCCCATATAGATATATTAAGATTTGAATAAAAGTTCCTCTATTGTGATTATTTTGTTGGGTTTATATTTTGGAATTTGGGAATAGAGCTTTTCTTATGCTGAAGATTTGCTTCCTTGGGATATATTCTAGAAGTAGAATTATTAGGTCAATGGATTTGCTTTAAAGTTTTGGACAAATATTGATTGTCAAAATGCTTTCCAGGAGGCTTACATCAATTTGTATTTCCAAAAGTCATGTATATGAGAATGACCATTTCTGTTTTACAGCTAAGGGTTATTAGCTTGAAAGACAAGAATATCATGTTAAAGTATTTTCATATAATTTGGATGAATTATTTTTAAAGACTGGTTACGTTTTTTGAAGAAAACTTTGTATAGAGAAGTGTCCATATGTCAAGTGGTTAGCTTGAAGAGCTTTTATAAAGGGAACACAGCTTTGTAACTAACACCTAGATCAAAATACAGAACGTTGTCTGCATATAAAAAAGAGCATTAACTGTCCTTGTGCTCACTCTCAGTTTGAAGACCGTTTTTTAGGCAAAAACTGCTAAAGAAAGAAAATTGATGTTGCTTTGACCCATTTAGTTTTGACAGCCAACAGTAAGTTTTCAAATTATGAAGAATGGAGGATTTTGAAAGATTTAAATGTGCTTAACACTGTTACTGCCCTCAAAGTAAAAAGTGGATTTATATTTCTGACTGAAAATCTCTCTTTCTGTTGAAATGGTTTAATGCCATTTGGCTATTAAACCAGATATCTTTGGATATACTTAGAGTTTTTATCAGCCATGATAGTGTATCCTATAGTGGAGGTACATAAATTCTAGTGTGTATAAATCAGGTTTCCCTGAATGCTTGTTTAAGACACAGGTTCAAGGGCTTAGCTCATGCTCAGTTGTGTTCAGCTCTTTGAGACCTCATGGACTGTAGCCCACCAGGTTCCTTCGTCCATGGGATTTCCTAGGCAAGAACACTGGAGTGGGTTGCCATTTCCTCCTCCAGGGGATTTTCTAGACCCAGGGATGGAACCCACATAGCTTCTTTATAGGCAGGCAGTTTCCTTACTGCTGAGCCACTTGGGAAGCCTCTCAAGGACTCAGCTAAGACTCACTAAATTAGCACTTGTATTTTCATGAGCATTCTGGTGGTGCTGATGCATGCACACGGCCCCTGGACCACACTTTGAGGAATGTTGTTCTAGAGGATTGTGCTGTATTCAGTCATGTCCAACTCTTTGCGACCCTTTGGACTTTAGTCCTCCAGTCTCCTCTGTTCACAGGATTTTTCAAACATGAATACTGAAGTGAATTGTGATTTCCTTCTCCAGGGGGTCTTCCCAACCTCGGGATGGAACCCACGTCTCCACGTCTCTTGCATCTCCTGCTTTGCAGGTGGATTCTTTACCATTGGGCCATCAGGGAAGCCCTGCAGCAGAGGATAAACATCTCTAATTGAAGAAAGGCATTTCTGGAGTAGTTACCGTCTAAGAAAATCCTTCCACATTGCATGACCTCAGTTTTAAAAATATGCAGTCAAGTGTGTTTCATCCTTTTTTCCATTCTAGCCTCTCCTAGTGTAGATGTCGACTCCTGGTATTTAAAATAGGGGTGGTGCAGTTTATGTAACCACAACAGGAAACATCCCACTCAAAACACACCCCTTGATTGCAACATCTTTGAAACTGACCTGATAGAATAGGCCTAGCTTTTGAAAGAATCACCCTTAGTTTATTTACCTTGGCAATCTTATGGGCATATTATCAGTATAATTGTGGTAGCTAGGTGAAAACACTATAACTCAAGATTTTTACATGACTATACAAGTAACAATAAAATGGAAACAAATCAACAACAGACTCCCTCCCATATAGTATTTTATCACACCTCAGTTCACCTCTTTGATGCTATAGTTATGTAAGGGAAGTGAAGAAGTGTTAGTCACTCAGTCGTGTCTGATTCTTTGTGACCCCATGGACTGTAGCCCGCCAGGCTCCTCTATTCATGACATTCTTCAGGCAGGAATACTGGAGTGGGTTGCCATTCTCTTCTCCAGGGGATCTTCCTGACCCAGAAACTGAACCCAGGTTTCCCACACTGTAGGCAGATTCTTTGCCATCTGAGCTATCGGGGAAGCCTCCGTAGTTATACAAGGGATTGTTTTATAAAAAGCTTGATAATTCACACATTTAATCAAAAGAAAAGTTCAGAAAATTGTTCCTCTGTTTTCTTTCTCTGGACACTGAGGAACAGTAGGATTCATATGTTTGTGGAGAGTCATTTTAGAAAAAGTGAAATGGTTATTAAGCAGTAAGTGTGTGTGCTCTGCTGCTGCTGCTAAGTCGCTTCAGTCGTGTCCGACTCTGTGTGACCCCATAGACGGCAGCCCACCAGGCTCCCCTGTCCCTGGGAGTCTCCAGGCAAGAACACTGGAGGGGGTTGCCATTTCCTTCTCCAATGCATGAAAGTGAAAAGTGAAAGTGAAGTCGCTCAGTTGTGTCTGACTCTAGCGACCCCATGGACTGCAGCCTACCAGGCTCCTCCATCCATAGGATTTTCAAGGCAAGAGTACTGGAGTGGGGTGCCATTGCCTTCTCCGGTGTGCTCAGTCATATCCAACTCTTTGCAACCCCATGGACTGTACCCTGCCAAGCTCCTCTGTCCATGGAATTTTCCAGGCAAGAATACTGGAGCAGGTTGCCATACCTTCTTCCAGGAGATTTTCCTGACCCAGAGATCAAAACTGTGTCTCTTGCATCTCCTGCAATGGCAGGCAGATTCTTTACCACTGGGTTGCTTGGGAAGCCCATATTAAGCAGTCAAATATTAGGTAATAACTCATAGAAAAATTTATGTGGGATTTGACTTTTGCTTTAAATTTATTAATTTGAATTTCTGCTGGACTTGATGGATGAAAGTCATATTGATTCTGACTCCATTGGCTTTGCTTGAATCCCTTCATTTCTCCCCATCTCCACTACCTAAGCTGACCCACTTTCTTCCCCTCCTCATCTACATTCAGTCTCCTAACAGTTCTCCATTCTATTCATGTCCCTTTCCAATCAATTCTGCATATGAATTTCAGAGTAGTCATTTTAATAAAATACATTGAGTCATGTTATTCTTCCGCCTCAGTGGCTTTCCTCAGCTAAAAAGTCCTCAGAATGGCCACAGGTTTCTGCATGATCTACTTCTGGCCTCCCTTTACAGCCTCAACTCAATCCGAACTCCCTCTTGCTCATGACACTGGAGTCACACTGCCTGCTTCCCTCACACCCTCACGGTTCTTTGACCCACCCATGTCCTTCCCTAACTCTAAGGCACTAACAAGCTTTAGTGCAAACTGTTTGCTCTGCCTTGAAGTTTCTTCCCACAGTTTCAGCTGGTTAAAGCCTGCCTTTCTTTCAGATCTGTTCTTTAATGCCACTTGCTTAGATGGTGGTGGTTTAGTCACTGAGTCCTGTTCCACTCTTGAGACCCCATGGACTATAGCCTGCCAGGCTTCTCTGTCCATGGGATTTCCCAGGCAAGAATACTGGAGTGGGCTGCTGCCTCCTTCTCCAGAGACTTGCTTAGGGAGAGCCTCTAAAACTAAATAGTATCTCTCAGTTTTCTCCTCATGGCATACTCTTTTCTCTCAGTACTTATTGCAGTCGGTATATATAGATGCATGTGTTTGTTAATATCTGCCTTTCCCACTAGTCTATCTTAAGAGAAAAATTACACTCATGTTCAGTTCAGTTCAGTTGTTCAGTCGTGTCCAATTCTTTTCGATCCCATGAATTGCAGCATGCCAGGCCTCCCTGTTCATCACCAACTCCTGGAGTTCACCCAGACTCATGTGCATCGAGTTGGTGATGCCATCCAGCCATCTCATCCTCACTCATGTTATTCATTACTATATCCAAGTGCCAACCAGAACACCTGGCCCAATGAATAAAAGAAAAGATTTGTTATGACGCAGTGCATTAGTTATCTACTGTGGTGTGACAAATTAATGCAAAAACTTAGACATCAACTTATAATAACACACATGTCTCAGCTCATAGGTTCAATGAACCAAGAATTTGGGGTGGTTTGTCGAGTGGCTGTGGTTCAGACTCTCCTGAGTTGTAATCAAGGTGTCAGCCAAGATCATATGCTTCTGAGACCCTGGGTGGGGTGGGAGGATCTTTTAGGGGGAGGGGCAGCCACTAACTAATATTTCTGTGCCACATGGGCTGCTTCATAGGGCTGTTTGAGTGTTATCCTCATGTGGCAGCTGGCTTCTCCCAGAGAGATGACCCAAAGGAGAAGGAGTTTAAGGAGGTGTACATACTTAGTCACTAAGTCAAATCCAACTCCAGGCAAGAATACTGGAGTGGGTAGCCATTCCCTCCTCCAGGGGAATCTTCCCAACCCAGGGATCGAGCTTGCATCTTCTGTGTCTCCTGCATTGCAGGTGGATTCTTTATCACTGAGCCACCGGTGAAGCTCCCAGATAGATGATCCAAGGGAGAAGGAGATTAAGGAGAAGGCCAGCTATATCTTAATTTTGGCTATCACATACTGTTACTTTTACTGCATCTTATTTATTGAAAGCAAGTGAGCAAGCACAGGTCACACTTAAAGGGAGAGAAGATAGCTCCATCTTTGGAAGGGAGGAGTATCGAACTTGTGGACATATTTGGAAACCATCACAGTTCTTTCTCTGACCAAAAAATACTTACAGTGTCTTCACATGCTGCTGCTGCTACTGCTAAGTCGCTTCAGTCGTGTCTGACTCTGTGTGACCCCATAGACGGCACCCCACCAGGCTTCCCCGTCCCTGGGATTCTCCAGGCAAGAACACTGGAGTGGGTTGCCATTTCCTTCTCCAATGTGTGAAAGTGAAAAGCGAAAGGGAAGTCGCTCAGTCGTGTCCGACTCCTAGCGACCCCATGGACTGCAGCCGACCAGGCTCCTCCGTCCATGGGATTTTCCAGGCAAGAGTACTGGAGTGGCTTGCTATTGCCTTCTCCATCTTCACATGCAAAATATACTAAACTCTTCCCCTTTCCCTAAAAGTCCCTCTAAGAGTCTCATTCACTTATTTTATCAGTTTAAAATCCATGACTTTGGCTTCCAAATCAGATCCAAGTGTGAAGAGACTCCTTTAAGTATACCTCTTTAACACCATTTATCAGAAGACCTAGAAACTGAGGAGCCATGTTATCTGCTCCTCCAGGAGCCAATATGCAATGGTGAGATGGGCCTGGCATAACCACTGTAGAGCTTCCCGTTAAGAAAGGGGAACATGCAGTGTGCACAGAAGTCCCTGGTCCATGGCAGTTCTGAAACCCAGCTGAGCACAGGTTGAAGTTCTTGATTAAGAAGCAAGGCCTGGAAATTATTTTTCATGACTCTTGGCTCCACCATCTGCTCTTATTTCCAACCTGTGATTGTTGGTTTTGTTTGTTTAGTTAAAGTTTAGTGTGTGTCTGTAGCTGAGTAGTTTTTTGCACCTTGCTTCCTGCTCATAGAAGTTTGGGGGTGTCTAATGATCTCTTTTCATTTTTCACAGTCTTTGTCCCTCTCAGTCCAGGCAGGTTGTGTCTCTGCCAATGTGTTACACGTAGAAACATAAGTATTTATAAGGTATAGGAATTATCTGGAGGAAGAGATAAATTCTGTTTGGGAAGGCTCCAGGATGGATGAGGTCTAAGCAGCATTTAGAAATCCATTAGGAAGACCACATAGAGAGGAACAATCTAAGTATAAGGAAGAATATGTGCAGAAGTACAGTGGACTCAAAATGCATATCTACAGGGACATGAACATAACGTTATTAATAGAACACATGATATAGCAAGACCTTGGATTTATCCTATAACTAATTATTTCTCAAAATATGGTCTATCAATCTCCTACATGTAAATCATCTGGGCACTTTTTCCCCCCCCAAACTTTAAACTTTTTCTTTTGCATTAGGGTATAGTTGATTAACAGTGATAGTTTCAGGCAGACAGCAAAGGGACTCAGCCATACATATACATGTATCCATTTTCCCCCAGACTCCCTACGCCTCCAGACAGACTGCCACATAACACTCAGCAGAACTCCATTCATTTGGGCACTTATTAAAACCATAGCTTTTTGATGCTACTCTAGACTTGCAGCATCAAACCCTCTGGAGAAGAGAGAACCTCTGGAGGAGGGACTCGGGGATCCCTGTGTTTTAAGATCTGCTCTGCAGGCCATGGGAGAAGGCAATGGCAACTCACTCCAGTACTCTTGCCTGGAAAATCCCATGGATGGAGGAGCCTGGTAGGCTGCAGCCACGGGCTCACTAAGAGTCAGACATGACTGAGCGACTTTTTTCATTTTCATCCATTGGAGAAGGAAATGGCAACCCACTCCAGTGTTCTTGCCTGGAGAATCCCAGGGATGGGGGAGGCTGGTGGGCTGCCATCTATTGGGTCGCACAGAGTCGGACACGACTGAAGTAACTTAGCAGCAGCTGCAGGCCATGGGTCTTATGAGGTTTTCAGTAGGAGGTGGCATCCACAGAATGATTTGCGTTTCAATGAATTACGCATTCAGGGTGGTATGGTCGTAAACGGTAAATTACTTCAGGTACCGTGTGGAGGGTGGAAGATGGTCAGAAAGGGAGATCAGTATGGAGGCTTTTGTGATGGTCCAATAAGACATATTAAAGGCCTGTAGAGATGAAAAAAAGGAACATTGAGATTTTTAAATATAATGAAGAGGAACTCTGGCGGTATAATGGTTGAGACTCTGTTCTTCCATTTCAGGGGGCACAGGTTTGATCCATGGTTGGTGAACTAAGATTCCACATGCTGCATGGTGCAACTGAAAGATAAGAAAATAATAATGAAGATAATGACAAGAACATGAATATGAGTATAATATATGTGCTGCCAAAACAAGCACTGAACATGAGTATAATTCAATGGATTTTTTATGTATACACATATAGATATGTAAAATTTTACAATGCGTGTTTCAAGTTTTGTGAGAAGACAGCAGAGTTGGAAAATAACACTAATTGTCAGGGGAATGAAAGATGAGGAAGTGTAGAGAGAGACATTTGAACTAGGATTTGAAGTAGAAATAGGATTTTACAAAACAAAGAAGGGAACTTAGATACAGCAAAGAAACATACATAAAGCAAAGAGAGGGCCTATCATGCTTTAGAATAATAGGAAGTGGAGATGGATTTAAATATAGTTGCTTGAGGGACAGTGGTGGTGCATGAGGCAGAAAAGAGAAGGCAAGGTCTCCAGAGAGTGGTCAGCTGCTCACCAGGCTGTTTCTTCCTCTTCCTGAGTGAACACATTTCCTTTGCACTTAAATGAAGACGTGTGGTAGACTCCTCGCAATTGCCATGTAGGTGGAAGTTATCTGCACCTTTCTAGGTCTACAGCTCCTACGTGCTAATCTCCATTTACAGCATGGCCACCTTAGAAGCCACTTGTTGAAGATGGACAGAGCCCAGTAAATAATAAAGAGACGTCTCAAGGGGTAATGTGAGAGTCTTCCACAAACATTCAAAAGCTGACTTGTGCATGTGCCCACTGGTGCTGCTGCTGCTGCTGCTAAGTCGCTTCAGTTGTGTCCGACTCCATGCGACCCGGTAGACAGCAGCTCACCAGGCTTCCCCATCCCTGGGATTCTCCAGGCAAGAACACTGGAGTGGGTTGCCATTTCCTTCTCCAATGCATGAAAGTGAAAAGTGAAAGTGAAGTCGCTCAGTCGTGTCTGACTCTATCGACCCCATGGACTGCAGCCTACCAGGCTCCTCCGTCCATGGGATTTTCCAAGCAAGAATACTGGAGTGGGGTGCCATTGCCTTCTCCGATGTGCCCACTACAATATTTAAAATAGATAACCAACAAGGGCCTACAGCACAGGGAATTTGGTTCAATATTCTGTAATAACCTAAATGGGAAAAGAATTTGAAAAAGAATGGATATGTGTATTCATTATAATTGGATACTGAATCCCTTTGCTATATACCTATAACTAACTCCAGTACTTTGGCCACCTCATGCGAAGAGTTGATTCATTGGAAAAGACTCTGATGCTGGGATGGATTGGGGGCAGGAGGAGAAGGGGACGACAGAGGATGAGATGGCTGGATGGCATCACTGACTCGATGGATGTGAGTCTGAGTGAACTCCGGGAATTGGTGATGGACAGGGAGGCCTGGCGTGCTGCGATTCATGGGGTCACAAAGAGTCGGACACGACTGAGCGACTGATCTGATCTGATCTGAACACATCATTGTTAATTAACTATACTCCAATATAAAATAAAAATTTAAAAAAAAGCTGTCTTGTGAATGAAGGGATTCACTCTATTAGGGGTAGGGCTCAAAGCAGACACTAAAGGAATAAGTGAAAGTTGCAAGGGGAAACAAGTACAACTCAGACTAGAGGGAAGAAATTTCTAAGAGAGCTGCTTTTACAGGGCTTTCCTCAGTGAGCTTCCTCTTTCTGAAGAGCTGTCTCGCAGGAGGCTGGGGGACTTCCTGTTCAAGTTTTTGGTGGAGGACTGAAAGAGAATACTTTTAAGATGTTTTTCAATTTGGGGATTTCAAGACCTGAAGATACATTGAAACTTGGTATCAAATGGCCCGCTCACCAACTGAATCCACACTTGTTAATAGTGTGTCTTGGGACAAGTCACAGCCTTTCTGGCCTTGATATTCTCATCAGTAAAATGGGGACAATAATAGAATCTACCTAACAGGGCTATTATGGGGGTTAAATCGTTAATAATGCCTGGTGTATAATGATCACTTAATAAATATTAGCTGTTATTGCTATAGTCTTTAAGGGTGTGTCCTCCCCACCCCACATGAGGCATGTAAGTGATCTCTTCCTTATATATATCATTATCCATGTTTTCCCATTAATTATATAAATGTTGACTTTGAATTGTTTCATTTTGTGTGTATGGCCACAGTCACCCTTTCCATGTACATAAGTTTGAATCTGCAAACAAAATTTAGCAGTTACAAAATTTGCATTAATTTCTTATCTACTTATTAATACTTTCTATTTCCTCAGGGTCATCTCCAATAACTTGTTAAACAGGCTCAGCTACCACATGATTATGAGAATGAACACAGAAAATTTAAACACTTAATTACACACACTCACAATATATATGCAATTCTCAGGAAAAATAACCCTTAAGTTAACTTTAAGGAAAAGGGAACTTAATTGTCTTAATGACTTTGTATCTTTTCCTGACACCTGTCTTTCTTTTAGTTCCTGGGAGTATGGCCTATATCAACTTGCATAATTATGTGAAATATTATTAGAGAGCTTTAGAGAACACAACCAGATTATAATGCAGTAGTCTCTTGATTCCCAGGAATATAACTCTTGACTATTAAAAAAAAAAAAGGCGATTAACATGATATCTATTACTTCCTATCTTCTGTGATCTGGCTGGCCGCCTTGGCTTTAATGAGAAGGCTGGACTTGACCTTACATGGCTGGGAAAGTTTATTAGCTTTGCCTTAATTAAACTGGTGCCATATAGTAGGAGCGAGGCTATCACTGCCCCTTTGTTACTTTTGGCGATCCTCCTGTTTCTCTTTTGTGATAAATTACCCACCCTTTGGCCCCTGATTATCCACCAGGGAAACAGGTTATTGCTTTGTAGAACCAAGGGGGAAGTATATTATCATTTAATTTTCAACTGCAAGGGTTGGTGTACTGTGTCAGGAACAAATAAATCTGAACAATTACTCATCTAATGTTTAAGCAATTCTGGGCTCCTTTTATTAGGACTTTATGGAAGCCTGTCTGCAAAGGTTCACAGTCTGCTCTTGTTGGCAGATATCCTGGTGGTGAGGCCCTGACTGGTTCTCCAGCCCCAGAAACAAAGACGGTCTCTTGTCTTCTAGGGAGTCAGACATTTGCTGGAGTGGTGCTCACAAAATAAGAAGGTAGCTTTTACAAGTACTACAGACATGTTTAAAGGAGAATCCTCCATTCAAAGCAGGGGTTTTTACACATCAAATTATCAACAGTGAATATTTCGTTGGAGAAGGATTTGGTGGATGGTCAGTGATTAGGGACAGCTTCCTTTTTTACCTTTATATATACTCATATTGTTTGATTAAAAAAATCAAATTGGTGCAAATTACATTCACAATAAAAATGAGAACAAGAACTTGTGGCTCTCAAAATTAAAAATGTTTTTAATTTTGGGGAGATACTCTGACCCCATATACTGTCCTTGCTAAAAATCAAGAAGTTGTCAGTTTTTGCATGTATTTCAGAAATCACCCTCTCACCAGGGCTAGAGTGTGTATTTTAGAATTAGGCTTCATTGAATAGAGAAAAAGAGAAGAAATATGACATGGGGAGGAAGGTAGAAAATGAGGTAATATGTGCAAACCAGGGTTCTCGAGTCACTAATTCTAAGAAAATGACTTTGTGGGAGAGGAAAGTAAACCTCTCAAAATGAGTATATTAATTTGCTAGGGTGGCCATAACGAAATACCACAGACTGGGTGGCTTAAACAAGGGAAATTTATTTTCTCATGGTTCTAGGTGCCAGCCAGTTCAAGTCCTCATGAGGGCCCCCTTCCCGGCTTGCAGATGGCTGCTTTCTTTCTCACACTGTCCTCACGTGGTCTTTTCTCTGTTGGCGCACATCCTGGTGTGTTCTAATCTCTTCTTATAAGGCTACTAATCACGCTGGATTAGGGCATGCCTTAATGGCCTCACTGTAACCTAATTACCTCTTTAAAGAGTCTTATCTACCTTTTTAAAGTCGCATTCTGAGGTTCAGGCTTCAACATATGAATTTAGTGGGGAGGACACAATTCAGTCCATAACAATCAATAGATTCTCCCAGCTTTTTGTTATTCTTACAGATTTCAGTGAGAATGAGTTGGGAATAAAATGACTATAACTATTCAAACTAATTGTAGTTTTTTGAAGAACAATGGATAATCCCTAACCCACAGTGCAAAGTAAAAACAATTAAAACTGAAAATCACATTGAGATGTACACAAAGTTAGTCTACACATTTAATGAATGAAAAGCAATTAAGAAATTGTTCATTTACAGGGAAAGGAAATTAACTTACTGGTATTTCTGATATTTGTATGGTCTATTTTGAAAACTTGTTACCATTATAGGCAAGGGACTTATGTTGCTTTATTATTTTTTAAAGAAAAGCAGACATGGAAAGAAGCTATAAACATTAAACATACTGAAGCTTTAATAGAAGATGTTATTCAATAATAAAGAAAATATTCACCTGGTAACAATTCAATGTCCTTTAAAATCCTATTAAATTACATTAACGAATATATATTTACTAGTCTTCCCTGGTGGCTCAGTCGGTAAAGAATCTGCTTGCAATGCGGAAGACCCAGGTTCAATCCCTGGGTCAGGAAAATCCCCTGGAGAAGGAAATGGCAACCCACTCCGATATTCTTGCCTGGAGAATTCCATGGACAAAGGAACCTGGTGGGCTACAGTCCATGGGGTCACAAAGAGCTGGACATGACTGAGTGACTAACTCTTTCACACTTCATATTTAGTAAAATGCTTATTTGATTATACCAAGATTTGAAAAGCAATAGCACCACAAGTTATAACAGAAAATAAAACGCTTTTCACAATTTTCTTTTTTAAAAATTATTAATTAAAAAAAGTGGCTGTATTTTGTTGCTGCGAGCAGGCTTTCTCTAGCGCAGTAAGCAGGGGCTCCGCTCTCGTTGCAGTGCTCGGGCTTCTCATCGCTGCGGTTTCTTTTGTTGTGGAGCGCGGGCTCCAGGACACGTGGTCTCAGCAGTTGTGGCATGCAGGCTCAGGTGCTCTGTGGCATGTTGAATCCTCCCGGACTAGGGCTCAAACCCACGTCCGCTGCACTGGCAGGTGGATTCTTAACCACTTGACCACCAGAGAAGTCCTCACAATTTTCTAACTTTGAGTTAGTCCATGAGGCTTTTATATTCATTAGTGTTTAAAATGCCGAATGTTCAAATTATTTCTAGAGGGATTTTTTTTTTTTTGCACTTGCCGTCAGCCTCCCAATTTGACACATACCATGTACTGCCCGTGTTGTTGCATTTTTCTATGTTCAAATACTGTCTCCCCCAAGAAGATAGTAAGCATCTTGAAAAGAACTGTGATTAATTCATGGTTAGTGCACTAAAGCCTTGCACATAGTAGGCAGCTAGTGACATGTTTTATTTACCAAGGTCAAGTAGTATAGAAATATTTTAACACGTTTGACTATATTTTGTAAAACTGTGAAAATGTAAACTGAATTATGATAAAAATGATCAGATGATTTGTATGGTAGTGTCTTTAGCTCTTGGGTCAGTTGTCCAAATAATTATCTCAGATACCTAAATAATTTAACCTGAAATGCTTAAAAAATGGAGGTTAAAAGGTTGTTTTAATTTCCTTTCTCAAGTTTCTTGTGTTAGGTATAACATAGTGGTGAAACATGAATTGCTGAGCATAATCCTGGCCTTGCCACTTACTAGCTGAGTAACGATGGGCAAATTACTTACTGTATCTGTGCTGAGTTTCTCTTCTATACAATGGGATAATATTAACACCTACCTCTTAAGAGTTTTTCTGGAAAAAAAAAAGATTAAATGAGTCGAAAGGGTAAAGCTCTTAGAAGAGTGCCTGGGGCATACTAAGTACTATAACTGTTTGCATTTTGAGATGTTGCTATTCAGTACAGTTCAGTCGCTCAGTCATGTCCAACTCTTTGCGACCCCATGAATCACAGCACGCCAGGCCTCCCTGTCCATCACCAACTCCTGGAGTTCACTCAAACTCATGTCCATCGAGTCGGTGATGCCATTCAGCCATCTCATCCTCTGTCGTCCCCTTCTCTTCCTGCCCCTAATCCCTCCCAGCATCAGGGTCTTTTCCAATGAGTCAACTCCTCGCATGAGGTGACCAAAGTATTGGAGTTTTAGCTTCAGCATCAGTCCTTCCAATGAACACCCAGGACTGATCTCCTTTAAGATGGACTGGTTGGATCTCCTTGCAGTCCAAGGGACTCTCAAGAGTCTTCTCCAACACCACAGTTCAAAAGCATCAATTCTTTGGCACTCAGCTTTCTTCACAGTCCAACTCTCACATCCATACATGACCACTGGAAAAACCATAGCTTTGACTAAATGGACCTTCGTTGGCAAAGTAATATCTCTGCTTTTCAATATACTGTCTAGGTTGGTCATAACTTTCCTTCCAAGGAGTAAGCATCTTTTAATTTCATGGCTGCAGTCACCATCTGCAGTGATTTTGGAGCCCCCAAAAATAAATTCTGACACGTTTCCCCATCTATTTGCCATGAAGTGATGGGACCAGATGCCATGATCTTCGTTTTCTGAATGTTGAGCTTTAAGCCAACTTTTTCACTCTCCTCTTTCACTTTAGTTCCTCTTCACTTTCTGCCATCTGGTGGTGTCATCTGCATATCTGAGGTGATTGATATTTCTCCCGGCAATCTTGATTCCAGCTTGTGCTTCTTCCAGCCCAGCGTTTCTCATGATGTCCTCTGCATAGAAGTTAAATAAGCAGGGTGACAATATACAGCCTTGACGTACCCTTTTCCTATTTGGAACCAGTCTGTTGTTCCATGTCCAGTTCTAACTGTTGCTTCCTGACCTGCATACAGGTTTCTCAAGAGGCAGGTCAGGTGGTCTGGTGTTCCTATCTCTTTCAGAATTTTCCACAGTTTATTGTGATCCACACAGTCAAAGGCTTTGACATAGTCAATAAAGCAGAAATAGATGTTTTTTCTAACTCTCTTGCTTTTTTTTTTTAATTTAATTTTATTTTTAAACTTTACAAAATTGTATTAGTTTTGCCAAATATCAAAATGCATCTGCCACAGGTATACATGTGTTCCCCATCCTGAACCCTCCTCCCTCCTCCCTCCCCATACCATCCCTCTGGGTCGTCCCAGTGCACTAGCCCCAAGCATCCAGTATCGTGCATCGAACCTGGACTGGCAACTCGTTTCATACATGATATTATACATGTTTCAATGCCATTGTCCCAAATCTTCCCACCCTCTCCCTCTGCAACAGAGTCCATAAGACTGTTCTATACATCAGTGTCTCTTTTGCTGTCTCATACACAGGGTTATTGTTACCATCTTTCTAAATTCCATATATATGGGTTAGTATACTGTATTGGTGTTTTTCTTTCTGGCTTACTAGCCACAGTTATGAAGACAGTATGGTACTGGCACAAAGACAGAAATATAGATCAATGGAATAAAATAGAAAGCCCAGAGATAAATCCACGCACATATGGACACCTTATCTTTGACAAAGGAGGCAAGAATATACAATAGATTAAAGACAATCTCTTTAACAAGTGGTGCTGGGAAATCTGGTCAACCACTTATAAAAGAATGAAACTAGAACACTTTCTAACACCATACACAAAAATAAACTCAAAATGGATTAAAGATCTCTTGCTTTTTTCATGATCCAGCAGATGTTGGCAATTTGATCTCTGGTTCCTCTGCGTTTTTAAAACCAGCTTGAACATCTGGAAGTTCATGGTTCATATATTGCTGAAGCCTGGCTTGGAGAATTTTGAGCATTACTTTACTAGCGTGTGAGATGAGTGCAATTGTGCAGTAGTTTGAGCATTCTTTGGCATTGCCTTTCTTTGGGATTGTAGACACTTTCTCCACCTCCAACCCAACTAATTTATTTGTCTTCTGCACTTGTGATGTTACTCAATTAAACAGACAAAATAAAATTCTTCCATTGATAAATGCACTTTACAAGTAAGGTAAAATTTTAACCTGTGATGTTAAATGTATGCTTCCCAGATCAAATTTGAGAGAATTTACCCGTGTAGCAAACACCACATCCATTCACTCAGAAACCATGGTTCCCTTGGTCTTTACAGTTTGTGTTACATGTTATGAATGCTCAGAAAATATGAGTGGATTAAAGTGAAATCCAGAAAGGATTGATCAGAATTCCTTAGTAAGGAATCTAGTCAGAAATTGTATTAGGGTACAGAATCAGCTTTTTCAGGTGTGGCTTCCATGCTGTGGGTCACTTACAGAAAGGATGGAGGACTTGGCACAACTTCAGGAGCCCTCACTTAGCAACCATTCTAGGGCCAATGGGGCAATGTCCAGCAATTAAGGAGAATATTCTCAATAATAGGTCTATGGAATCACAGGGATGTTATGTGTGTGGTTCTGGATTTAAAGCAACTGAGAGATACTGGAGTGTGTGGGAAGTTGCATCCGCTAGCAGCTAGAATGCCTTTGGTTACAGTCCTGAAGTTAACACCAGGATTTTGTAAGAGGTCCTACCACTAACTGGTTGTATAGCTTTGGGTTTGTCACTCAGCTTCTTTGGATCTCCATTACTTCTTGGGGATAGGGCAAGGTGTTCTTTAAATTCTCTTCCAAATCCAAGGTTTTATGATTCTACATTGGAAATAGAAGCATAGTCAATAAGGATTTACTTACTAACACCTCTTCATAAAGGCAAAATCAGAGTTTCTGCAATGATATAGTTAATTAATATTTAAAAAAAACAGCCCTGTCTGGTGATTATAAAATGAGAACTAGAAATGATCTAATTTGGCCTTCTAATTTAGTGATTTTTCAATTTATTTTTTTTAGCATTTGAGTTTCAGGAGAAAAAAGTAAATTCAAAGAAAACAATTTGTTCTAAAAACCAGTATCACCAAATCCATTGTCAGAGCCTAGCAAGTTCTGGCTCCTATAATTTTCACATCTTTAATGTGGTACAGTTAGAGTTGGTGCTCAGTAATATGTATGTCCTTGAAATATCAAAGGGAGACTCAGTTATTTAAACTACACTGTACTTAGAAGTAAGATGTTCCAATATACTGTGTATCTTTGCAGATATACTCTAGAAAGCATTTTGGTCATACCTATAAATCAAAATGTTCAATTTACCAGATCAGATTTTGATGAGCAGTGTTGCATTGTACTTTCACTAATAATGTGTGTATGTTTTTGCAAGCCACTTCACTTAGATTACCCTCAATTTTCTCGGACAAACAAGGGGTAAGAGACAATGTCTAAGATGATTTTTTTAATCTCTGAATTCTATTTTATATTCTACCTCTGTAAATTCTAATTCTGTTCAATCTCTAAAATTTGAATTTAAGTCCTCTAAGACTTCTTTCTCCTTTTTGAGAGCTCCTTCCAGGTATTTTTATTCTGTTTCTCCCCACAAAACTCTGCCCACTTTAGTCTCTCTATTACCTGCAGAGACGGTTACATGCTTTCATGGACAGTGACTGGCACAGGAAAATGTTGACTGCTCTTCTCCTTTGCTGCCTGCAGAGATGTATCTTGGGTGCTTTGTTTAGAAAGCTCTGTTTAGAAAATACGTTTAGAGATTAGAAGATAAGAGGTGCAGATGACTAAAATCTGAGTTATTTTCCTAACCCAAGGCTGACACTTTCCATCAATTCAATCAATCAGATACCTAGCAAATGTATGATAGACTAGGCATAGCCCTTGACTCTAAGAAATGTATATTCTCTATTTAAATAGTTGATGCTGATATATCTGGAATATTCAGAGCATTCTTAAATGCCAAACTCTATAGCCCTAACTATAATTGTATTAGAAGTGCATGGAAGGGAGATTTGGGTTTGGAGTAGTCAGCAGAATCTGATGGAGGAGCTCTTATTTGCAGAGCATATTTAAGGAAGAATAATATGTATGATTCTTTAATGCATTAACTCAATCAACAAAGATTTATTTAGTGGCTACGATGCATTGAACTTCTCTAAGTGCTGGGAATACAGCAGTGAACAAGATGGGAAAAAACTTTGCCCACACAGAGATTTCATTCTAATAGATGTAGGTAAGAAAAAATAAATAAGTAAAAATGCATATTATATTCTTTGGACAGCAAGGAGATCAAACCAGTTAATCCTAAAGGAAATCAACCCTTAATATACATTGGAAGGACTGAGGCTGAAGCTGAAGCTCCAATACTTTGGCCACCCTATGTGAAGAACTGACTCACTGGGAAAGACCCTGCTGGGAAAGATTGAAGGTAGGAGAAGTGGGCGGCAGAGGATGAGATGGTTAGATAACATCACTGATTCAGTGGACATGAGTTTGAGCAAACTCCAGGAGATAATAAAGACAG
Source organism: Bos indicus x Bos taurus (assembly GCF_003369695.1). Taxonomy (NCBI): domain Eukaryota; kingdom Metazoa; phylum Chordata; class Mammalia; order Artiodactyla; family Bovidae; genus Bos; species Bos indicus x Bos taurus. The sequence goes on from NC_040095.1 coordinate 33,591,427, forward strand.
GGAAGCCTGGCTTGCTGTAGTCCAAGGGGTCACAAAGAACTGGACACAACTTAGTGACTGAATAACAGCGAATAGTATATCAAATGATGATAAGAACTATAGAATTAAAAGCATACTTTGGTTGTAAGATAGCTATAGAGAATGATCTAAGGAGTGATATAATCTGACCATATCAAGCTAGCACTCTCATTTTATAAATGAACAAACTAGCACTCAGAGGGGTTAAGTAGCATAACTAAGGTCACCCAGTTTATTAGGAAGAAAGGAACTGCTGACCAGTTACTAAGTAACGTTCTTTGCAATTATGCACATATGTTCCAGATGGTCAGACCACACAGTTCAAGAGGTGGGAGTGAGCAGAGCTTGTGTGGGAGCCAAGGGGGTAGATGCTTTGTATTGGTGGGAAGAGGAAGATATGATTAGATGAAAAAGAAAGAAAAGGAAGTCACTCAGTCGTGTCTGACTCTTTGCGACCCCATGGACTGTAGCCTACCAGGTTCCTCCGTCCATGGGATTTTCAATGCAAGAGTACTGAGGTGGGTTGCCATTTACTTCTCTAGGGGATCTTCCTGACCCAGGGATTGAATCCCCATCTCCTGCATTGCAGGCAGATGGTTTATTGTCTGAGCCACCAGGGAAGCTTAGATAAAAAATGATAATGGCAAATTTGGAAAGCCATACAGGGAAGCTGAGATTTGATGTGGGATAAGAAATAAATAGGGTTTCCCCGGTCTGGTGGCTCAGCTGGTAAGGAATCCGCCTTTAATGCAAGAGACTTGGGCTTAATCCCTTGGTTGGAAAGATACCCTGGAGAAGGAAATGGCACCCATTCCAGTATGCTTGCCTGGAAAATCTCATGGACAGAGGAGTCTGGCAGGCTATAGTCCATGGGGTCACAAAAAGTCAGGCACAACTGAACGGCTTCATTTTCTTTCTTTTTAAGAAAGAAATGAATAAAGTGTCCTTTAAAAAAGTTTGACAATACTTAGTTGATTATTATGGAGAAGGCGATGGCACCCCACTCCAGGACTCTTGCTTGGAAAATCCCATGGATGGAGGGGCCTGGTGGGCTGCAGTCCATGGGGTCGCTAGAAGTCGGACACGACTGAGCGACTTCACTTTCAGTTTTCACTTTCATGCATTGGAGAAGGAAATGGCAACCCACTCCAGTGTTCTTGCCTGGAGAATCCCAGGGACGGGGGAGCCTGGTGGGCTGCCGTCTATGGGGTCACACAGAGTCGGACACGACTGAAGCGACTTAGCAGCAGCAGCAGCAGTTGATTGTTAATACATCAGGTTAACAAATACCTGTCTACATGACTGCCCTCTTTTGCCTTTCCTTGTCTCCCTAATAATACCTTGCAAAATAATTCCTATGTCTAATGTTATTTTCCAGCAGGTAGAGCAGTTACGTGTTCTGAGAATATCAAAGACACCATGCTATGGTTTATCCTGAAACTAGAAAGAAGGCATTTTGGGTAAACACAAATATTTGATTGCAATTCCACATTTAGAGATTAAACTGCAGGTGAAATGAAAATATAATGAGAACTAAATCTAGACATTAGATTTGGATAAAATGAGCAAGTTGAATCAGATGTAAATTGAGACATGCCGTTACTCATATTTTCATCACAAATTGGGAGTTAAGCACTTAAGTTCCTTTAGGAGCTAATTCATAAATTATGAAGCAGATCATACATTTCCTTAAGTGTGGCAGTCATTGTTGCTGATTCATTTTCATTTCAAGTTTCCAATAATTAAGACAGAAAAAGAGAGAGATAAGCCACCAACAGAATGTACAAATGAGGATTTATTTACAGATCTGAAGATACCATAACAGTAGTGTAGGTTCAGAAATAGTTTTAGTTTTTACTTTTCTTTGAGAAGGAACAGGAGCTTCAAGTAGGAAGAAAATATATGCATTAAACTATCATAAATCCAACAATCAGAAAAGTATCAAATAGGGCAAATAAATCTTTTATGGTTGTAGCTGATGATATCATGTTAGATGTGAGCGCTTACTTTGGCCTAAATCTAAGGCAGGTCTTATTTTGGATGGTATGGATATTTTGGAAAGACTCCAGGAGTTCTTATATAAAGTTATAACTAGAGAATTGTGAGCCTGTATCATTTGTGGGTCATCAAATACATTCAAGGATCTAGTTATGCATTTTGTGGGACAAACTTTTAGGAAATGACCTAAGCCCATAGCTCTCTAATTCCAAGCAGATCTCCAATACAATACAAAGGTTAGATTTTTTTTTTTAATTTAAGGCTATTTAGATTATTATATCTTATGATTGGGGTGGAGGTGGAGATGTTAGCTCTAATACTCACTTGCAGGTCTCTGACTATTAAAATTTTCCCACCAAAAGACCAGAATTATTTACACAATTAATGCAAAGTAATGGTTATGCAAGAAGGTCCCTCCTACACACTGACTGTATTTCCGCTTTCTAGCCATTTTGGGGTTAATGATTCATAAAACAAAAAAGGCTCTAAGCAGTGAGAAAAGTATCTGTCACTGAATGTAAGCCTGCTATTGGGGGTCAAAGGGGGTTTACCCTCAGGCTTTCATCCATAATGCATAGAAAATGCACATTCAGTGACAGGCACTTGATCACAGGTACAGAAAGTTTTAGGTACAAGTTAAATGGTCATTACTTATTTTACTTCATTTCAGTTATTCATGACAGGTGTTGATGTCTGAGATCATTGAATATATATGGGAGGAAAAGTTTCAAAACCTTAAAAACCCTTTCAGGAATCTGTATAATGCTACATAGCTCTCCTGCTGGTTTATAATAATGGTTCTGAGTGGTCAAGAAATTCTTTCTAATTTTGGTCATGCTTCATGCCTTGTGGGATTTTAGTTTCCTAACCAGGGATTGAACTCAGACTCTGGGCAGTGAGAGCACAGAATCCTAAGCTCTGAACCCCCAGAATTCCTCTAAGAAATTATTTCAGTCCATTTACTCTTTCAGTAAGGTAAGTCAGAAGATAATGTTCAACTAGATTTCTGTCAAAATGGTTAACACAAAAAAATTGTGTCTTCCAAGAGGTAAACTTAAGTTATTTAGAAAATTCATTTGTTACTTTCTGCTGTACAGCAAAGTGAATCAGTTATACATACACATGAAGTGAAGTGAAGTGCAAGTCACTCAATCATGTCCGACTCTTTGCAACCCCATGGACTATAGTCCACAGAATTCTCCAGGCCAGAATACTGCAGGGGGTAGCCTTTCCCTTCTCCAGGAGATCTTCCCAACCTAGGGATTGAACCCAGTTCTCTGCACTGCAGATGGATTCTTAACCAGCTGAGCCACAAGGGAAGCCCATACGTATACACATATCCACTCTTTTTTTAGATTCTGTTCCCACATAGGTCATTACAGAGTACTGAGGAGAGTTCCCAGGCTGTACAATGGGTTCTTTTTAGTTGTCTATTTTATATATATATTTCTGTCAAAGCTGCGATTTTTAACCTCTGTGTTATTCTGCCTCTGTCAGATGATTAAATATATAAGAGCTTGGGAACAAGAGCACAACTGTAAGAAGACTGAAAGGAGGGGGATATAAGAGAAATAATGGGGGAGTTTTAGGGAATCGAAGGTATTTAAATATGAAAGAATCTTAAAGTTAATGAAGCCCAAGCTCTTCATGGCACAAGTGAAGGAAATTGGTCCAAGAGGTTAAATGCCTATGTCAAGGCCACACAGTATTGTGACTGTGCTGGATCCTAGGGTCCCCAGTTCTGGTCTGGGCCCTCTCTATAGGCAGGGTGGATGGGAGCAAGTTGTTTGGGGCTCAAGGCAAATCCCTTTGGCTCCAAACTCAATTTGAAGACAAAGAGAAAAGAATCTAGGGAGGAACTGCAGTGACTACTGCTGGTACATGAAGTGCTTTATAGACCTTACTATAGCTCTAATACACCATAACCATCCTTTGTTGTAGCTATCAAATTGGCTTGCCTTTGATGTTGGTGCCTTAGATTCCTTTCACTGTGGTCACTTTGCCAGGGTGATTGGTAGGGAGATAATAGCCATGCCTTTATTCATGAAAACATATGGGACTATTCTAATACTCTGTGTTGTTGTTTCCTAAATGTAGTCCCTACTCCATTCCAAATTGCCCTGGCAATTTTGCCAATGAGGAAATTAAAATAGAGCTTAAGTGACTCATTGTGCCCATCCTTGCATGAGATGCTCCCTTGATATCTCCAATTTTCTTGAAAAGACCTCTAGTCTTTCTCATATTGTTTTCCTTTACTTTTTTGCATTGTTCATTTAAGAAGGACTTATTATCTCTTCTTGCTATTCTATGGAACTCTGCATTCATTTGGGTATATCTCTTGAGAATCCCTAGGATTACAAGGAAATCAAACCAGCCAATCGTAAAGGAAATCAACCCTAATATTCATTGAAGGACTACTGCAGAAGCTGAAGCTCCAATACTTTGGCCACCTGATGCGAAGAGTTGTCTCACTGAAAAAGACCCTGATGATGGGAAAATATTGAGTGCAGGAGGAGAAAGGGGTGGCAGAGGATAAGATGGTTAGATAGCATCACTGACTCAATGGACATGATCTGAGCAAACTCTGGGAGTTAGAGGAGGACAGCCTGCAGTCCATGCGGTCACAGAGTCCGACATGATTTACATGACCTAGTGGCTGAACAACAACAAGTGACTCATCAATTTTGGGTAAGAAAGTAGGGATAGCTAGGAAGTAGTGAAGAGGAAAAGGGAGTTAAGTATTTTAACCTGTTACCAGAATTAAATTTAGGATATATGTTATATATTATATAGGCCCAGGGTGAATATTCATTGGAAATACGATGCTGAAGCTGAAACTCCAGTACTTTGACCACCTGATGCGAAGAACTGACTCGTTAGAAAAGACCCTGATGCTGGGAAATATTGAAGGCAGGAGAAGGGGATGACAGAGGATGAGATAGTTGGATGGCATCACTGACTCGATGGACATGAGTTTGAGCAAACTCCAGGAGTTGGTGATGGACAAGGAAGCCTGGCTTGCTGCAGTCCATGAGGTCACAAAGAGTAGGATGTGACCGAGCGACTGAACTGAACAGAGGCAGACATAAACCCATTGATAGGACATAAATTTACAAATTTCTTAAGAGTGCCTGAGTGGGACATCCAGCTTCAGACTTTCCCTAGGGTCAGAGGAATGCCTCCAGAAATCTTTAACCTAATTTTAGACTTCTAAAACTGGGTAGGAATTAACTTCACCTTGGGAAGAAGAGAGGTGGTACTTCCTTTCTGGGACCTCCTTCTTAGGGCATCTAGTACATGATTTGGGCTGCTTACATCACTGCTACACCCAGATCAAAAGGAGGATTAGAAATCAGAAGTATATGGCTCAGTGCCCCGACCTGAACTTTATTTAGTGCAGTTGCTAGTCGCTCAGTCGTGTCCAACTCTTTGTGACCCCATACACTGTAGCCCTCCAGGCTCCTCTGTCCATGGGCTTCTCCAAGCAAGAATAGTGGAGTGGGTTCCCTTTCCCTTCTTCAGGAGGTATTCCCAACTCAGGGAATGAACCTGGGTCTCCTGCATTGCAGGCAGATTCTTTACCATGTGAGCCACCAGGGAATATCGATACAAATGATGTGTACTATTCTTACTTTATTTCTCATCAAACTTATTCTCTATGTTCACAACTTGGCTGCTCAGGCTGGCCGATCCCTGATGTAATGTTGTAGGCCACCATTTTCTCTGTGGTATTGTCTCCCTATCCACTTTCATGGAGTTGGTGTGAAAGAGCAGATGATTAAAAATCAGATGGTGCTACTGTGTTATTATCATCATGTGTGTTTCATGGAACCTGAAGTCTAGGATAATTTCCTGGATGTTATGACTAGTGAGAAATTCTCCTACAGTCTGGTTTTTGCAACATTCCTTGAACAAAGCCGGGAATTTATCTGGCATCTGTTTTCCATGGAACTCAAAGTAATTAACAGATGTGATCTAATTATTTTCCTAAATCCCTGGATGTAGCAGGCAGTGGGCCATGTCCGCCTCACAGAAACATTGGATCACCAGGCCTAAGGTGAAAGGTTCCCTCCAGATCATGTCTTTCTGGTAGAAGCTTGAGACTTCTTGCCTTTCATGCAAGTTTCTTGGTGACCTTGACTTCACAGGGCAAGGTGTGGTTGTGGCATATCTCAGTCTCCCAAAGATAAACTTTCCCTCAGGGGATTGTCATTGTATATAATACTATAAAGATAGTGGAACAGGAATGGATTTCTCAAGGTATACACTATTTGCTCACAGAGTAAAATAAAATTAGAAAGTGGAGCCAAATAGTCTAGAATTTCTTACATACACATGTCATTTTAAGTATTGAAAACAATAGTGGATAAGCAACAAGGTCTTGGTGTATAGCACAGGGAACTATATTCAGTACTTTGTGATAAATCACAATAAAGAATATGAAAAAGAATATACATGTATAACTGAATCACTTTGCTGTACAGTAGAAATTAACATTGTAAATCAACTATATGTCAATAAAATAAATAAATTAAAAAAAGCAGCTGAGAGGCAGGATGATGTGACTGAGGCTTATAGTTAGGGCAAGCATGTGATTTATCTTGTTAAACCTGACTCTCTGAGGATGGAAAAGGGTCCTATTACCCTATGGAAGGCTTAAAGTGGGACTGCCCTGGGTAAACCAGAGTGGGGTAATCACTCTGCTTTACGTGGTGGGGGCAGTGGGGTATTATCTCCCGGAGTTGCGTGTTCGGCAATTTTGTCCATTAAGCTAATGAGGAACCAAGTCCTATTGTAGATGCTGTTGAGAAAAACAAATACATAGTAGTTTTATATTTCTCCTGTCCTCAAGCAGCTGTAAGAGAGACAGCTGTTACTAAAAGTCAAAATAATACTGGTATATTCTTATTTATTTCACTCTATTCTCATGGTTTTAATCTCTATCAGCACTTCCTTATCTGAAAGGAAATGCTGTAACAATGTTGTTAAGCTGATTTAGTGAGATATAGTTTACAGAAAGTCAGTCCTTTTTATACCATATTCTTATATTCCAGTTGATTATACAAATGATTTCAATGATATTCTTATGGACTATAACAATCCTATGTCTGATAGAAATATTTTAATGGTAAAATAAGTTTTTTTCTAAATTATCTTCATTCAGTATGTTAGCATATTACTTTGTGTAGTGCTTTCAAGTTTACAAATTAAATAACATAAATACTGTCTCAAGTATCCACCAGGGCAGGGACCTTCTCTGTCATATTTATAAGAAGAGCTCTAGGACCTAGAATAATGTCTGGCACATAGAGGCTACTCAGAAAATATTTGGATACATTTCCTATATTTATTTATTTTGTTCACAGAATCATTCATTCAAATGAAACCTTACACATGTTGAACAAACAAAACTGATTATAGTAGAATTTTCATGGCTAAAAGGAAGCCTTGGTCTTAAGTCCATACTTCCTCTTCTTTTAACCCCCATCTTTTGGAGCAGATATGAAAACTACTCATCAAAGACATGGAATTATGTAGATAGAAAGAATATCAGACCACACAAAGTCAGACAGCTCATTTCATCTGTAGATGAACACATTGGAGCCCGATGTGTCTAAATATTGGGTTGGCCAAAAAGTTCGTTTGGATTTCTCTGTGAGCTGATACAGAAAAACCAATAAAATGTCAGAAGTCACTTGTTGTGTGACATGGCCAGGATAGGCATTCATGTCTCTTGGCTCCAGGATAGAGGCTTTCCTATTAAAGCCAGAGCTATATTAAGGGCAGTGAGAGGTAAGTTAGCCAGACAGCTCTGGAGCAATCTAATTGATCAGTACATTACTGAAAAAGTAACTCAGATGGAATAAATTATATGTACCAGAATTCTTCCTAGAGTACTATCACATTTAGTTGGAAGAAGGAGGCGGGGAGATAACAGCTATTTTGATAAATTATGTGCGTGAAAGCTATGTGCTTAGTCACTCAGTCGTGTCCAACTCTATGCGACCTCATGGACTGTAGCCCACCAGGCCCCTCTGTTCATGGGATTCTCCAGGCAAGAATACTGGAGTGGGTAGCCATTCCCTTCTCCAGGCAATCTACCTGACACTGGGATCAAACCTGCATCTCCTGAACTGCAGGCTAGTTCTTTATTGTCTGAGCCACCAGGGAAGCCCAAATGGTGTGTTTGAAAAACTGCCAACAAATAGTCCTGGAACTGTTTTCAAGAGTGCACGGGGATGACCCAGAGGGATAGTATGGGGAGGGAGGTGGGAGGGGGGTTCAGGATGGGGAACACATGTACACCCATGGCGGATGCATGTTGATGTATGGCAAAACCAATACAATATTGTAAAGTAAAAAAAAAAAAAAAATTAAATAACAATAATAATAAAAAGATAATAGAAGAAAAAAAAAGAGTGATGGATCAGGGTTTTTGTGTCATTGGTTTGAGTTTGCAGATTTGGGGACAGACTTACTGATTGAGGAATTGAGGAGAGAGATTTCTTTCAAATAAATGTTAAATAATTGTTTAAAGAATTTTAGTTTAGAAAGGGTGCTAAATAATTAACCACCTAGGACTTAAAAATCTGGGTCCAGTCTAGAAGACTGAACTCAGATTATCTCATTTGTGAATCAGAAATTGAAACTCTTCTCCTTAGAAACAGAAGTATGTCAGATTGTGATACTATAAGCATATAAACTGACAAGAATTTAAGGTTTGTTTTTTTTTTCCCCCCAATATCACCCTCACTGAAAGAAGGTAAAAATATACAAACCTGGTAATAACTTTAAAAGAATTGGACCAAAAATTTGGGCCATTCAAAAAAGTTTAAAATTGACTTCTGTTTGAAAACATCAATTAATCAATATTACCGTATGCTTCTCATGCTATTATGGTAGTGCTTTTCAACATTTTTGATTATAGCAGGCTTTAAGAAATACATCAGCTATCACAACCAGTACTCAAGTATGTATTGGGCCAAAACAAACATTTGACCAAAACAAACTTTTCAAATGAAACCTTTGAAAATTTATGAAGTGGCCCTTACCTTTACTATGTATTAGACTTTTATGGTTTTTATTCTATTCTATTTTGTTTAAAAACTGCTGGTCATGACCCACTAAGGTGATTTTTATGACTCTCTAATGGATCATTACATAAAATTTGAGAAACAATAGTGTAAACAATGCAAAAGGAATCAAAGGTAAATTTCCTGAAGAAGAGGGACTTGTAGTCTATTTGTGGAGAGAAAACTAACTTACAAAACTTTGAGTGTATTTTAAGACTATAATTAATTAGTTGCTAAACTGCATGATGCAGTTTAAGAATGATGGATGTTCAGTTTTTATCAGTATGTTCTCTGTATTGAAATAAACAGATCTAAGATAAAGAAGACAATTTTTTAAAAAGTATGCTTATTTGAAACTGTGTTTCATGTTTAAAAGATTCATCTTTTTATATAGTCTTACATCTCTGAGGCTGGGATGTTATCTTACATTGATGACATTTTACAATTACTACCTTTGGGCAGCTCATTCATTTATCATTGCCTGGGCATGTACAATATTGGTTATCTTTGCTGGTAGTACGATTGGACAGCTGAAACCTTTTGCCATTTTAATCTGTAAGCCATTTGAAGAAGGAATATTAATCTTTTCTGGTAAGGAATTCAGTCTGGTAAAATCAAGTAAGTGTCAGCATCAAAATTTGCAGAATGTTGTTAGTGACTTGGAGAAAAGTCTCAGAAGCCACAATGGTGCAGACTTCCAAAATAAAAGGCTTCCTTTCCAGCACCGTGGTTAACACAAATGTCAATGTAATATGGAAAACACTAACATCAATAACGGAACCAAAGATTATTTAGAAGAGCTGGAGTCTAAATTTGAAGAAGTTTTAGGGTTTTCTTCACCAATTAATTTTGCTTATATATCATTTTATTTATGTGTGAAGGATTTATAATAAAAAGACTATGCTTAAATAAGTCTAAAAGAGCTTTTCAGGGAGACTTACAAAATACAATTTCTAAGTGATATGAAAGCGTGTCATTGTTTAATTGCAGCATTCTTTCTTATTAGCACGTTAAATACCAATTTCATCTTACACTTACCATCAGTCATAAGAAAATACAATTCAAAACCACAGTGTGAAACCACTACCTACCTACTAGAATAGCTGAAATTAAAAGATTGACAAGTCAGTTTTTGGTGTGGGTGCAGCACAACTGGAGCATTGCTGGAATGTAAAAATATACAGCCACTTTGGAAAACAGTTTGCTGCTTTCTTAAAAAGTTTAACACACACTTAGCATGTGTCTCAGCAATTATTTTTATGGGTACTTAACAAAGAGAAATGAAAACATATCATCACAAAGACTTGCATGCAGATGTTCATAGTAGCCTGCAACTGGAAATAACCCAAATGTTGTTGCTTTTGAACTGTGGTGTTGGAGAAGACTCTGGAGATCAAATCAGTCAATCCTAAAGGAAATCAGTCCTAAATATTCATTGGAAGGACTGATACTGAAACTCCAGTACTTTGACCACCTGATGAGAAGAACTGACCCATTGGAAAAGACCCTGATGCTGGGAAAAATTGAAGGCAGGAGGAAAAGGGGGGTGACAGAGGATGAGATGGTTGGATGGCATCATTGACTCAATGGACATGAGGTAGAGCAAGCTCCAAGAGTTGGTGACGGATAGGGAAGCCTGGCTTGCTGCAGTCCATGGGGTCGCAAAGAGTCAGACATGACTGAGCAACTGAATTGAACTGTGGTTATGAGCTCAGGGCTATGAAGGGTTGGGGTAAGGAGGTCCACACCTTGGAATAGAAAGCTATTTTGACACTGAATTTTTGATGCATGTTGTTTTGTGTAATAAACTGTATTTACAGATGTCCCAATGGCCATGAATGGGGTGAAGAGGAGGCCCTCTTGGGATCAGGTGACTTGTTCCTAAGAGACAGGTAGAGGCACGAGTGCCTTGGGACTGAGTCAAGGTGGGAGAGAGTGGGTTCGTAGGAACCCCTTCCTGGTACTGACAGAGGCCAGTAGCTTCTGAATGTGGAAATGGAATTATTCCGAGGCTAATGGCTTTCGAACTCCAGTTCCTGAGTGCAGGGGCTTTATCTTTTCCCTTGAGGGTTTAGTAGAAGTTTATTTCTTGAATGATTACTACATACTAAGGGCTTTTTATATTTTATCCCACTTAGTTTTCACAACCACCTCAAGGGACTAGTCTTTCTCATTGCTGTTTCAGAGATAAGGAAGCTGAAACCCAAGAAGGCTGAGGCTCTTGCCCAAAGCCACACATCTAGCTGGTTAGTGAAAACTTGGGCTATTTTAACTGTCACATGGGGAATTTACTTTTGTTTGATTTGAGAAAAAGAGACAGTATCTTCAACTGGAATAAGAGAAAGGAATCTGTTCTCATCATCCATGGTTCCTTGTAAATTAATTTTTTCAGCTTCATTTTCCTCAAAATTGTAAAGGGTCCCAATCTTCTCTCTCTTATTGTGATGTAAGACCTTGGACAAGTCTTCCTTTTCCTATAAGAATAAAAAAGTTACCTGGAGAACTTGAGCAACAGGACTGATCTCATAAAGCTCTTGAAGAAGTCAAATGGAGAGAATGTGGGTAAAGCTTTGAACAAAGTTGAGACCTCAGATTGTTTATACTGTTACTACTCTATTTAGAGAATTTTTTCACATGCAAAGGGAGGTGGGGACGGAAGTTTGTATGTGGAAATATTTCCTCTTACTTCTTGTACTTAACCTAGCTGACCAGAGAGATGGAAGTATTGTATTTTTGACTTGAAAAAATTCTTTCAACTTCCTTAATTTCTGTTTTGTGAGTAGAGAGATGAATTTAGAGAAAATTTAGTAGCCATGAAGATTATCAACTAAAGTCCTATGGAAATTATGTTGCTTTCTTTTGATCCGGTTTGGTTAAAAACAGTTGGAAGATTGACATATAGACATTGCATACCTGCAAAGTCACTTCCAACCCTATGTGTCCAACTCTTTGCAACCCTATGGACTGTAGCCCTCCAGGCTCCTCTGTCCATGGGATTCTCCAGGCAAGAATATTGGAGTGGCTTGCCATGCCCTTCTCCAAGGGATTGGTGATGTTCCCAACCCAGGGATCAAACCCGCATCTTCTGTGGCTCCTGCTTTGCACTCGGACTCTTTTCTACTGAGCCACCAGGGAAACCCCATATACACACTACTATATGTTAAATAGATAACTAATAAGAACCTGCTGTATAGCACAGGGGACTCTACTCAATACTCTGTAATGGCCTATATGGGAAAAGAATCTTAAAAAAAAGAATGGAGATATATATATATATATAAAACTGATTCACTTTGCTGTATACCTGACCTGAAACTAACACAACATTGTAAATCAACTATGCTCCAATAAAATTAAAAAAAAATTAAAGAATAGCCTTTTGGTGTCATTCAGTGTTGAAATAGAAACCATAACTAGAGTTTTGAAACATGAAATGTGTTAGTATTTGTGTATTTAAATTCGTAATTTTTTTTTGTTGTGCAGAAGAGGCACAATCGATCTCCCTTTGCTCCACTTTTAATTTTGGTATTGAAATAAAAAGGAAAGACTATAATAGTTAAATATCATCTAATAAAATAATTAGATGATATCATTTAATATCATCTAATAAAATAACTTTGAAGACTAACATTCAAATTGTCGCCATATAGCATTTGAATGCAATATTTAAAATATTCTTAATACATGACATCTTACAGATCAATTTGCTGCAAGAAATTCCTGCGTGGTAGACCTGTAGAACAGGTCTGCTATAGAAATAGATTGGTTTACTTGCAGTTAAAAGACCTATGTTAATAGTACAACCTCCATTTAGAATTTTGAATCCCACAAGCATTTACTGCAAAGCATTATGTTGCAGTGAAAGAAAGATGACTAAAAATTTAGTCTTTGTGCAAAGTAGTAATTTAAGGAAGGGAAAAGGAGAAGAAGACCACCATAACTACATACTGATGGAAAAAGGAAAAAGGAAAAATCTGGGCTGTATGCTGGTTAAAGAGCTCTATTATATAGGCTGATGATGGCAACAGTTTTGCCTAAGGCTCTTCTAGGTGTTAAGCATGTATGACCACTGGGACCTCATGTGGAATCACCTTCTGGCAGGGCTTACCTTCGCAAAACATTTTCCTTTTAGTTGAACCAAGTTTAGGCAGAAAACTTTGCCTCTCTTGGTGATGTTTTTATCTAATTGGGGTTCAGTGGTTTTACTGTAGCAATTTGTTTTATGGTTTGAGTTCTGCCCTTGATTATGTAATTTTTGAACTATTGTACCATGTTCACTTCCCTTTTCTTTTCTTTTGAAATGAAGATAAAGTGTGTATAGTGGTGAGAGGTGTACAGAGTAAAAATGGAAAGAAATGGAATTTACAGTTATATAAAGTGAAGGAAGAAAGCATGGCAACCCACTCCAGTATTCTTGCCTGGAGAATCCCATGGACAAATGAGCCTGGTGGGCTACAGTCCATGGGGTTGCGAAGAGTCGGACATGACTGAAGCAACTTAGCACGCACACATACGTATAAGGTGATAGCCCGTGTCCCCCAGTGGGCAAGACTTCAGTGTTTTCCTCTGGGCAATCCTGCCCAAGGAAGACCTTTATCTTTTTCAGAGCAGCCCTCCTAGACTGGTCTATGGAGAAGTCCCAGTCTCATATCTAATAAATTAGAAAGATCCTTCCACTCCCTCTAAGTATCTTTCCAGGTAATTCAGGAGATCCAGAGGGTAAGTTTTTCTGCAAGAAGGCATCAAATTACTCCTAAAGATAGCTCAAGGAAATTTCTAGATAATGCTATTTTCTTACTTTCAGAGCAATTCGGAGACTGTCACAAGAGATTTGTTGAGTATCTCCAGTGCACGGTCTGAGCCAACCACAAAGCTCCCAATTAGAACATTGAAGCTTTGATGCCAATTAAAAATAAATGATGTTGATAGGATAGAGGTATATATGGATCCAAGAGAGGAGGAACAGACCAGAAAGACAATAAAGCTTGATATTTAAAAAACATGAGCTAATTTCATTAATGAACAAATAAATATTTCAGAGAGCAGTTACTGAGTTTGAGCCGAAAGCTATAATAGGGAATTCAAAGTTTCAAGTGATAAGATAATTAGTATAAAAAGGAGGGAGAATGGAAAAATGGGTACAGGTTAAATAATTTTTGTGGTTGAAATTGCAAAGTTAAAGTATTTTAAGGAGAGAAGAACTCAGCTGTTTCCAGGTGACAATATATTGAAAATTATTGTTCAAGTAAATTGGCTTTGGTTATAACCAAACACATAGATTCTCAAAAAATCCAGTTTCCGGTTTTCCAAAGAATCACAAAGAAATTAATGTGCTTATGTTTATATCAATATTGCTAATGCTGATAGGGTCGTTTTTTATTTTCTCCCTTGGGATGGATGGCTAAATTGTTCCTTTTTAAATCGAAGTCTTCTATTTATCCTTGAGTAGAAGGTAACATTCGGAGAAGGCAATGGCACCCCACTCCAGTACTCTTGCCTGGAGAATCCCATGGACGGAGAAGCCTGCTAGGCTGCAGTCCATGGGGTCTCTAAGAGTCAGGCATGACTGAGTGACTTCACTTTCACTTTTCACTTTCATGCATTGGAGAAGGAAATGGCAACCCACTCCAGTATTCTTGCCTGGAGAATCCCAGGGACAGAGGAACCTAGTAGGCTGCTGTCTATGGGGTCACACAGAGTCGGACACGTCTCTCAATTATAAAATTTCTCCTCAATTATAAAAAATTATATTTCCTATTTTAAAACAGAGTGCACTAAGATATGTTTTCTTTTCTATTACATTGCCAATAAAAATTTTATCTGAGACAAGACAAGGCAATAGAAATGATTTTCCAGAAACACAGGTGGATGTTGACCCACCTGTCTGATTACTGTTAAGAGGGCTAATCTTGTAGTTAGGTAAATATCTTAAGTAAGTCACATGCCATTTGCATCATTAGAAAAGATTAGAAGATGGAAATTCATTGAGAACTTTGAGCCTGTGTTGGTTTGTGTACTGTTTGCTCATATATAGTTAGGAATCTGCCAAGAGGAATTACTATGTCATTTTTGCAAAGCCAGATTGCAGCTTTGCTGCTGATCACCACTGAGTGATGATAGGTCTCAATTCCCTAACTTGGGATAATATCCTCTATGTAATAGACTGCTTGTGAGTATGCAGTGATGCACTGCATGCAAAGTGCTTGGCCCATTGGAAATACCCTGTGAATGTTAGCTGTTATCTATTTCTGCTCCCTTCTGCTGTTATCTTGAAGTAACCACCCTTAAGCAATAGTATCGTCTTATTTATTAGCTGAAGTATAATGATGTTTTAAAAATTATTGTATTCATTCATTTATTCAACCATTCATTCAAAAATATTAATTTAGCATTATGTTCACACAGAAATGAATAAACACATGATCCCTGCTTTCAAGATGTTCACAGTCTACTGTTACCCATTTCAAGTACCTGTCTCCCTTTGTTTAGTTTCATATACCCTTTACCCAAGCATTTTCAAGACTGACTGAACATTAGAATCATTTGGGGAATTTTCTTAAGAATGCTAATGTCTGGGCCCTAGCCAGATCAGTGAGGACAGAACCTCTGGGTGTGGGTGTGTTTAAAAGTTTCCAGATAATTAGCCTCCAATTAAAATAGATAAATTAATTTAAAAAAAAGTTCCCAGGTACCTGACTTATTTCAATTAGCATAAGGCCCTTCAAATCCATTCATGTTACTGCAAATGTAAAATTTCTTTCTGTTTTTATATACCACATCTTTATCCATTCATCTATTGATGGACACCTAAGTTGCTTCCATATCTTGACAAGTGTAAATAATGCTGCTATGAATATTGGGGTGCAAGTGTC
The DNA here is from genome assembly GCF_003369695.1 of Bos indicus x Bos taurus. NCBI lineage: Eukaryota > Metazoa > Chordata > Mammalia > Artiodactyla > Bovidae > Bos > Bos indicus x Bos taurus. The sequence continues at coordinate 33,607,388 of NC_040095.1, forward strand.
TTTTTGAATTAGCATTTTTGTGTTTGGGTGTATACCTAGAAGTAGCATTGCTAAGTCATATGGTAGTGTTTGGAGAAACCTTCATACTTTTCCCGCAGTGGTTGCCCCAATTGGCAATTCCCGCCAACCACGTATGAAGGTTCCCTTTAATTTACATCTTTATCAACATGTATTTGTAGTCTTTTTGACGATAGACATCCTGACTGGTGGGAGGTGATATCTCATGGAGGTTTTCATTTCCATTTCTCTGATGATTAGCAGTGTTGAGCATCCCTCCATGTGCCTGTTGGCCATCTGTATGTCCTTTTTGAAAAAACATCTGTTTGATATCACTTATATATGCAATCTAAAAAATAAAACAAACTAGTGATTATAACAACAACAAAAAAACCAACTCACAGATATAGAAAACAAACTGGTAGTGACCAGGGGGAAGCAGGGAAGGGCAATGGGGGGGTAGGGGATAAAAAGGTACAAATTATTAGTATAAAGTAAGCTACAAGGATATATTGTATAACATGGGGAATATAGCAAGTACTTTACAATAACTATAAATGGAATATAGTCTTTACGTTTGTGAATCTTTATATTGTATACTTGTAACATGTAAGATTCCTTATCAACTATGCTTCAATTAAGAAGAAAAACTCCCAGGTGCAATCAGAATTGAGAATCAGTGGGCTACAGTCAAGCCAAACTCCACTTTCAGACCTTATTCTGCATGTTACTTTTTTGTTCCCCTTCCACTGAGTGAGCCATTTCTCAATGCAGAAATGCACAGAATGTAGCTTCAAATACCTCTTTCAATGGAATGGTCTAAGATTCCTTCACTAGATTAGGCTTCCTGTTCTGTGTGGTGCCTTCTTCACTTCCATGTATTTTGTGTGTGTGTGTTTGTATTTTTTTTTAATGAGGATTAAACATTTTATTTAAAGATTTTACAATAAAAATGTTACAAAAATACAGAGTACATTATATTTTACAATAAAAATGTTACAAAAATACAGGACAAAAATCAGAACAAAACAAAAATTTTTAAGTAAATGTACAGATATCAGTATCAGTTCAGTTGCTCAGTCATGTCTGACTCTTTGAGACTCCATGGACTGCAGCACGCCAGGCTTCCTTGTCCATCAGCAGCTCCTGGAGTTTATTCAAACTCATGTCCATGGTGTCAGTGATGCCATCCAACCATCTCATTCTCTGTCGTCCCCTTTTCCTCTTGCCTTCAATCTTTCCCAGCATCAGGGTCTTTTCAATGAGTCAGTTATTCACATCAGGTGGCCAAAGTATTGGAGTTTCAGCTTCAGTATCAGTCCTTCCAATGAATATTCAGGACTCATTTCCTTTAGGATGGACTGGTTGGATCTCCTTGCAGTCCAAGGGACTCTCAAGGGTCTTCTCCAACACCGAAGTTCAAAAGCATCAATTCTTCAGCACTCAGGTTTCTTTATAGTCCAGCTCTCATATCCATACATGACTACTGGAAAAACCATAGCTTTGACTAGACAGACCTATGTTAGCAAACTAATGTCTCTGCTTTTCAATATACTGTCTAGGTTGGTCATAGCTTTTCTTCCAAGGAGCAAGTGTCTTTTAATTTCATGGCTGCAGTTACCATCTGCAGTGATTTTGGAACCCCTCAGAATAAAGTCTCTCACTGTTTCCATTGTTTCCCCATCTATTTCCCATGAAGTCATGGGACCAGATGCCATGATCTCAGCTTTCTGAATGTTGAGTTTTAAACCAACTTTTTCACTCTCCTCTTTCACTTTCATCAAGAGGCTCTTTAGTACTTCTTCACTTTCTGCCATAAGGGTGGTGTCATCTGCATATCTGAGGTTATTGATATTTCTCCTGGAAAACTTGATTCCAGCTTGTGCTTCACCTAGCCCGGCATTTTGCATGATGTACTCTGCATATAAGTTAAATAAGCAGGGTGACAATATACAGCCTTGATGTACCCCTTTCCCGATTTGGAACCAGTCTGTTGTTCCATATCCAGTTCTAACTGCATATAGATTTCTCAGGAGGCAGATCAGGTGGTCTGGTATTCCCATCTCTTAAAGAATTTTCTACAGTTTGTTGTGATCCACACAGTCAAAGGCTTTGGCGTAGTAAATAAAGCAAAAGTAGATGTTTTTCTGGGACTCTCTTGCTTTTTTGATGATCCAACAGATGTTGGCAGTTTGATCTCTGGTTCCTCTGCCTTTTCTAAATCCAGCTTGAAGATCTGGAAGTTCATGGTTCACGTACTGTTGAAGCCTGGCTTGGAGAATTTTGAGCATTACTTTGCTAGTGTAAAGGTAGCAAGGTACTAAACAAGTACAGGTACTAAACCTGTACTAAACTTAACAAGTATTATAATACCTGCTGCTGCTGCTGCTGCTAAGTCGCTTCAGTTGTGTCTGACTCTGTGCGACTCCATAGACGGCAGCCCACCAGGCTCCCCCGTCCCTGGGATTCTCCAGGCAAGAACACTGGAGTGGCTTGCCATTTCCTTCTCCAATGCAGGAAAGTGAAAAGTGAAAGTGAAGTTCCTCAGTTGTGTCCGACTCTAGTGACCCCTTGGACTGTAGCCCACCAGGCTCCTCTGTCCACGGGATTTTCCAGGCAAGAGTACTGGAGTGGGGTGTCATTACCTGATACCTGTTTTAGGCTACATACACATGAAATGATTAGACCACATACACGCCCATGCAATCTAAATTTTTTCTTAGAACACAAAAATTGTTCAACTATTTCTTTTGTATGTTTTGTTGCCCAAATCAGTGTGAAAGCTTCTTGTGGAAGAGGTCAATGTTGTATTTTTTGTGCACTGTTTTGCAGTGCCTTTCTTTACACTACTTCTGGTTGCAATAGGCTCTCAACAAATGGTCAAAGCCAATTGACTCACTTCTAGTAGGCTGACTCCTTCCTCTTGCCTATCTTGGTGTTAGTAGCTGTGGGAGAGTAAATGAATTGTTGAACTTTTAATTTATATTCTAACTCCAAAGGTTAATCTCTTTCATCATTCAGTTTTTTGGAATTAAATCTTTTTTCCTTCCCACCAGTTCAAATGAAATGTTTTAAAATTTCTTATCTTTAGGCAATTTGGGAGAAGATACCTGCATTCATTAAATCCAGCTGTACTAACAGCCATAGCACTGAACCATACTCTGCTAAGGTTCTTGAAGGCAGAAACAATGTCATATTTATCTTTGTGTCCCAAACACATTGACAGCATACAGCAAGCTTTCAATAAAGATTTGTTGAATTAATCAGTGCTTAGGTTAAATTAGGATTCATTAGCAGAGACAGCCTGAATTCATCTATCACACAAACTGTTCAGAAAATCAGATGCATTTCTAATAGCATTCCTCCCCCTCTGCATTTATCTTCTTATTATTCATAAGTTCTGGGAATCTAGATTTTCTGTTTTATATCACTGTGTCTATCTTAGCTTTCTAATTCACTGACATCTTTTTTGGATTTTGGGTTGGCTTATGTTGGTCGTTGATCTGTCTGACTGCCTGTGAACCTATTAATCGCTTACACCATTCCTAAAAAGGGCCATTCTGAGTCATTGAATTCAAGGCACTAAATTTCATTTCCTAATATCACTAGAAAAAAGTTGGAAAATATTAAAAAGTGAAATAATGTAAATGCCAGTCAATTTATTTCACTCAAATACAATTACTGGGAACTTTTTGATATATTTCCTGTCAATCTTCTTTTCTATGCATTTTTAAAGTATGGTTGTGATTTCAAATCCAGCAATTTATTCCATTTTATATTTTAATATTGTAAACTAAATGTTTTTCAAGAGTTTAAGTTGTACTTAATGGATCTATTATGTACTAATATATAGGTGTACTGGAGAAGGTGATGGCACCCCACTCCAGTACTCTTGCCTGGAAAACCCCATGTACGGAGGAGCCTGGTAGGCTGCAGTCTACAGGTTCTCGAAGAGTCGGACACGACTGAGCGACTTCATTTTCACTTTCATGTATTGGAGAAGGAAATAGCAACCCACTCCAGTGTTCTTGCCTGGAGAATCCCAGGGATGCGGGAGCCTGGTGGGCTGCTGTCTATGGGGTCGCACAGAGTCAGACATGACTGAAGCGACTTAGCAGCAGCAACAGCAGCAGCATATAGGTGTACAATAATTTTAATAAATCATTCTATTATTGTTGAACTTCTGGATTGTACTGGGCTTTTTATTACCATAAGCAATCCTAGGATGAACATCTTCATGCATAAAGATTTTTCTGTAAATAGGTTTATGTCCAGAAGCTTGTCTAAGAGTAAGAACATTTTCAAGTTCTTGATATAGGTGAATAAATTACTTTCCAAAGGATTGGAATTTGGCGCTACTGGTAAATAATCCACTTGCCAATGCAGGAGATGCAGGAGACTTGGGTTTGATCCCTGGATAGGGAAGATTCCCTGGAGAAGGAAATGGCACCCTACTCCAGTATTCTTGCTTTGAGAATCCCATGGACAGAGGAATCTGGCAGGCTATAGTCCATGGGGTCACAAAGAATGGACACGACTGAGCACACACACACACACACATACACACATACACACAGCCCTGACAACACTGCATCCATATTCCCTCTTTCAATGAACTCTTGTCTGATGTGAGAACTTACTTTTAATATAAAAAGGGCAATTTTATCTAAGATCCATTTAGAGGGCCCATTTTGCACATATCTCTAAGGTTTTACTCTATTCACCTTGGCATATTGCCACACCGACTTATGAATCTTTCTGACCAATATTACCCTGATGCAGTTATTGATATGAAGAAAATTGGTTACTTGGCTTGGTTCAAATGCATTGCTGTGAGTGTGTGACAGAGGCTGGTTAGAGTGTGCTGCTGTGGATGTCCTATTAGAGATGCCTGAGCCCCCATGGTGCATGTATTTCTGCGTATGTCCTTATTGGTTGAGAATATCCCTAAAAAAAAAGTCGAAGCTTAATTCTTTGGCTAGAATTTCTTATCTAGAAGTTTGGGTCTCTAAAGTAGAAGAAATTGTAGAGTCACAGGGAATTCATAGTCTTCTAAAAATCCTTTCCTTATGAAAGAGGGGGAACCATGGGATTTTTGGATGGCTTCAATTGACTCAATGTTTTCAGGCCACATCTATATTCCATTATGTTTAAATTTTTTTGGATCCATTCTTGTACCAACAGAGAGATGACGTGTGGTCTTCATATTGGCAACTGGGTTGCTGTTGTATGGTCAGAAGGAAGTTTTAGACTTCCCCTGTGGTCTAGTGGATAAGAATCCACCTGCCAACGGAGGAGACATGGGTTCAGTCCCTGGTCTGGGAAGATTCTACATGCTGGGAGCAACTAAGCCTGGGCGCCACAACTGCTGAAGCCCATGCTTGCTAAAGCCTTTGCTCTACAAGAGAAGCCCCTGTAATGAGAAACCCACACACCACAGCTAGAGAGTAGCCCCCGCTCATGCACCTAGAGAAAGCCCTCGAGCAGCAGTGAAGACCCAGAGCAGCCAAAAAAAAAAAAAAAAGGAAATTTTATTTAGTGTCATGGTTAGATTAGCTGAAACACTTTGTGCTTAATGTATCATGAAAAAAGACCAAAAGCCCACTAAATTAGTGGTAGGTGGAAAAAGAGTTTTTTAGGCAAAAATATGAAATACTCATCTGTCAAGCCACTAATGAAATGTCACACACTTTCTGAAGTCTTTCCTGACTGCTCTGCCTTGTTTGTTCTCCTGCGGCACTTGGACTGTCTCCCTAGTATAGCAATGATAACATTGTTTTAGAGTTACTTGCATTCATGACTGTTCCTTCCACCCAATTATGGATTTGTAGATATGCCTAGTACCTGGTAGGGTCCGACAGATAGTAGGTGACTGATCATTGATCGCTGATGATAGAAATGTGGATATGTAAGAGAAATGGGAAATATTCTCAAATGGATATCCTAAATAGTGTGTATCCTCAAAAAAAAAAAAAAAAGGGAAAAAGCTAATATATCTTTTTTAGCTAAAGCAGGCAATATGGGAATGTGCTCATTTTATAGTAGATAAGGAAGTGTTTCATGAAGAGGTCCAGTGACTTCCTCAAGTGACACAGCTGACAAAGGCACAAAGCCAGGTCCAGCCTGTAAGTGTTCCAGTTCTCAGTTCCAAGTTCTTTCCAATCCACCTCATATGTACTTCACTTCAGAACAATGGAGGGATAGAAGTAATTGTATGGAGAAAACACCCAGCTAAATAAGCTTCCTGTATGTTATGGTGCGTGTTGATTCCTTCTGGCAAGTTTTAGAAAACGGCAAACAGAGAAACGCCTTTACAGTCAACTTAAGATTCTTAGTATCAGGAGACTTTACAGAGAAGATCAAAGAACTGAATCTTCTCAGAGGAAGATTTTTTTAAAAAGTAATGTTTTAATGTTGCATGATGACAACTTTTATTAAGTACCATAATTGGACAAATGTCATTCCTATTTTAGTAATGCATCATTTTTTTGTGAGTTAGATGAATAAACTTGTATAATACAAAGTAAAACTGTGTTTGATTCTCGTAGCAAGTGCTCACTATTCTTGTTCCTCTTTTTTTCCTTAACATTCTTCTTTTTTTTTTCTTGGCTGCATCACGCAGCATGGGACATCTTAGTTCCAGGGTTTTTTTTTTTTTTCCTGTACTTAGTCGAAGGAAGCAACTGAAGTGCTTGTTACGGAAGCTGGAAGAATCAGTTGACAACTTTAAAGAAGTTATTCTGTGTAAAGGGAGGTTCCAGGAGAGAGAGCTGGCCTCTCAATTCTTTCAAGAGGATGAACGAATCAGTCCATACTCTTGACAAAACGCTACAACAGGCTTTAGTAATTAGGATTCCACTGGGTCTTAGAGAGGGGGAAGATCCATTAAGTGAATCACTTTTTCTCTCTTTCTCTTGCAAACGCAGATACCACAAGAAGCAAGTGGAGAAATGCCATGAAAGACCAGGCAGTGCGCCTGCTTTCCTAGTAACTCAAAGGCTTCAGGTAGATGCCATGGAGGCAAAAGAGGCAAAAACAAAGCTAAACTTTTAGTCTTCTGAGAGCTAGAAAGTGACACCTGAGAATGGCATGGAAAATGGCAAAGTGGAAGAGCACGCAAAGAGAGACAGCGCGCAGGTCCACAGATAACTCAGTGTTCCATGGGGGTTTCAGTCTAGCCTGTCTTCCGTGTTTCCCATCCAGAGAGCTTCCATGTTCCTCAGTTTTCCCACTGATAAAAAAGAAGGTGAGTGACCATGGAAGGTTCCTAGGTCTTTTGAAAGAAGATAAGAAGATGTACAATTACTAAGATGTCCATTAATCTAATTATCACCCTAGTTCCTGCTTATGGTTTTAATTAGCATTATTTTCTTTGATTATTTTTAATTACACTTTCAGGCTCTAAGCACTTTGGCAGGGATGTGGTGGGGAAAGTTACTGTAAGTCAAATTATGAATTTTATTGCTCTAATTGGAGTAGAAGCCAATGGTATCAATTAAATCCTCATTTCTTACCCTCTTGGTTCATATGATCATCATTCTAGGTGTATATAAAACCTGAGTGTGGCATAATTATGCAATTTTTAAAGCAACAGAGCCCCAGCAATTAGTAACATCCTGGTTAGGAGAGACAGCAGTCTAAACTTTACTGGGAGCAACACTACGAGCATTATGAGAATCTAAACTGTGTCTTTTTTCCTTCTTGTCTTTCTACATCGCATAGCTCAGGCCAAGGAACATAGAAGGAGTATAAGTGTTCCCACGGAGACGTGATGCTTGATCTACCTTGTTGATCTACCATGTTCAGTTGCTCATGGTCTATGGTAATTTGGCAGGTAGGTTGAAGTCTGCATTCAAGTTTCAAATAGCACTGAAGTCACAAAGTCCTTTGCAAAAAGAGGGTTCCAAGATGTATTAGGATAATTAATCCTAGCTGCCACAACAAATAAAACCTTGAAATCTCAGGGGCTTGTTTCTTGCTTACTTCCCATTCCATCCTGCAGCTATGGAATCGGGAAATGCAGCCTCTACTGTTGTGGGTGGGAAAACAGAGGTGGCGGAGGTGCACAGGCTCTCTCAGATGCCTTGATCTGGAAGTCACGTGCATTTTCCAACCAGAGTCCTTTTGGCTGGAATTACTCATGTGACCTCAAATGTACCTAGAATGGGGGCTATGATAAATGGGAGATCAAGTGGAAACAGTGTCAGACTTTATTTTTTGGGGCTCCAAAATCACTGCAGATGGTGATTGCAGCCATGAAATTAAAAGATGCTTACCCCTTGGAAGGAAAGTTATGACCAACCTAGATAACATATTAAAAAGCAGAGACATTACTTTGCAAACAAAGGTCTGTTTAGTCAAGGCTATAGTTTTTCCAGTGGTCAAGTATGGATGTGAGAGTTGGACTGTGAAGAAAGCTGAGTGCCGAAGAATTGATGCTTTTGAAGTGTGGTGTTGGAGAAGACTCTTGAGAGTCCCTTGGACTGCAAGGAGGTCCAACCAGTCCATCCTAAGGGAGATCAGTCTTGGGTGTTGATTGGAAGGAGTGATGCTAAAGCTGAAACTCCAATTCTTTGGCCACCTCATGTGAAGAGTTGACTCTTTGGAAAAGACTCTGATGCTGGGAGGGATTGGGGGCAGGAGGAGAAGGGGACGACAGAGGATGAGATGGCTGGATGGCATCGCCGATTTGATGGACATGTGTTTGAGTAAACTCTGGGAGCTGGTGATGGACAGGGAGGCCTGGTGTCCTGCGATTCATTGGGTCACAAAGAGTCGGACACGACTGAGTGACTGAACTGAACTGAACTGAAGGAATATTTGCTTAGTGCTATCCTTGATGTATTAGGATTTCTGTAGGGGATCCTACTATACCTCTAGGGTTTGAGCTATGAATGGCAAATAATGCAAATATACAGATGAGCCAATCAGCTCTATGGGAATTTCTTATTTTTCTTAATTTAAAGTACAAAATTTTTGACTTTTTTTTCTTTTTTATTGAGGCGTGGTTGAGATACAATATTATATAAACTACAGGCATAAAACATAATAATTTACAATTTTAATATTTATTAGCTTTTAAAACAGATGTAATTGACAGATAACATTAGTTTCAGGTGTACAACTGATTCAATATTTGTGTATATTGCAAAATAATCACTGTAATAAGTGTAGTTAACATCTATCATTATACATAGTTATACTTTTTTTTGTGATAAAAACTTTTAAAATCTCCCTCTCTTAGCAACTTTCAGATATGCAATACAACATTTTTAATATGGGGCTTCCCTGGTGGCTCAGATGGTAAAAAATCTGCCTGCAATGCAAGTCCCTGGGTCGAGAAGATCCCCTGGAGAAAGGAATGGCAACCCACTCCAGTACTCTTGCCTGGAGAATTCCATGGACAGAGGAGCCTGGTGGGCTATAGTCCATGGGGTCGCAAGAGTTGGAGACAATTGAATGATGAACACATGCACACATACATAGTCACTATGCTGTTATTACATCCATGACCTATTTATTATATAACTGGAAGTTTGTGCTCTTTGATGTTCTTCACCCATTTTGTCTGCCCCCAATTCCTGCCTCTGGCAGCCACCTATCTGGTCTCTAAATGTGGATTCAGTTTTGCTTTTTTGTTTGTTTTTAGATTTCACATATAAGTGACATCATATGGTATTTGACTTTCTGTTTGACTTATTTCACTTAACATAATACTCTCAAGATCCACTCATGCTGCAAATGGCAAGATTTTCTTCTTTTTTATGGTTGAATAATATTCCACTGTATTCATATACCACACCTTTATTCATTTAAAGTGGAATATTATTCATTTATTGATGGGCACTTAGATTGTTTCTGTATCTTGGCTATTGTAAATAATGCTGCAGTGAACATGAGAATGCACACGAATTTTCAAGTTAGTTTTTATTTTCTCTGAGTAAATACACAGAAGGGGAATTGCTGGATCATATGATAGTTCTATTTTTAATCTTTTGAGGAACAATTATACTGTTTTCCCATCGACTGCACAAGGCTTCCCTTTTCTCCACATGTTTGCCAACACTTGTTATTTTTTGTCTTTTTGACACTAGTTATTCTAACAAGTATGATATCTCATTGTAGTCTTGATTTGAATTTCCCTGATGGTTAATGATATAGAGCATCTTTTTGTGTACCTGTTGGCCATCTGCATATCTTCTTTGGAAAAATATCTATTAAGGATCTTCTGCCCATTTTAAAATCAATTGTTTTTTGCTAATGAGTTGTATGAGTTCTTTATATATATATATAATTCTTTTTGATACTTTCCCCTTATCAGCTATATGATTTACAAAGCTTTTCTCCCATTTCTGCCTTTTCAGTTTGCTGATGGTTTCCTTTGCTGTGCAGAAATTTTTGGTTTGAGGTCGTCTTACTTGTTCATTTCTTGTTTTTGTTGCCTTTTCTTTTGGTGTCAGATTTAAAAAATCATTGCCAAGACCAATGTCAGGGAGATTACTGCCTATGTTTTCTTCTGGGAGTTTATGGTTTCAGTTCTTACGTACAAGTATTTAATCCGTTTTGACTTAATTTTTGTGTATGTTGTAAGATAGCAGTCTAGTTTCATTCTTTTGCATGTGGCTGTCCACTTTTCAAAATACCACTTATTAAAGAGACTGTCCTTTCCTTACTGTATGTTCCTGACTTTTTTTGTTGTAAGTTAATTGACCACATACTTGGGCTTATTTCTACTCTCTTTATTATTTTCTTGATCTATGTGACTCTCTTTATGCTAGTACCATACTATTTTGATCACTATAACTTTGATTACTATAACCATAGTTTGAAATCAGGGAGTTTAATGTCTCCATCTTTATTCTTTTTCTCAAGATTGCATTGACTATTTGGGATATGTTGTGCTTCCATACACACTTTAGGATTGCTTGTTCTATTTCTGTGAAAAATGCCATTGGAATTTTGATAGGGATTACATTAAATCTGTCAGAGAAGGCAATGGCACCCCACTCCAGTACTCTTGCCTGGAAAATCTCATGGACAGAGGAGCCTGGTAGGCTGCAGTCCATGGGGTCGCTAGGAGTCGGACACGACTGAACGACTTCACTTTCACTTTTCACTTTCATGCATTGGAGAAGGAAATGGCAACCCATTCCAGTGTTTTTGCCAGGAGAATCCCAGGGACGGGGGAGCCTAGTGGGCTGCCGTCTATTGGGTCACACAGAGTTGGACACGACTGAAGCGACTTAGCAGCAGCAGCAGCACATTAAATATGTAGAGAAGGCAATGGCACCCCACTCCAGTACTCTTGCCTGAAAAATCCCATGGACGGAGGAGCTTGGTGGGCTGCAGTCCATGGGGTCGCTAAGAATCAGACATGACTGAGCGACTTCACTTTCACCTTTCACTTTCATGCATTGGAGAAGGAAATGGCAACCCACTCCAGTGTTCTTGCCTGGAGAATCCCAGGGACGGGGGAGCCTGGTGGGCTGCTGTCTATCGGGTCGCACAGAGTCAGACACGACTGAAGTGACTTAGCAGTAGCAGTAGCACATTAAATCTGTAGATTAATATGTACATTTTAACACTATTAATTTTTCTAATTCACGATGACAGAATATTTGTGTCTTCTTCCATTTCTTTTTTCTTATTTATTTTTATTAAAGCCTAATTGATGAACATTGCTGTTAATTTCTGTTATATGGCAAAATTATTTGGTTATATGTATACACATATTCCTTAAAATTTTTTTTCTATTATCGTTTAACATAGTATTTTTTTTTTTAAATTGTAAGATACTTGCTTTAATGTTGTGTTAGTTTCTGCTGTACGACAATGTGAATCAGCTGTAGGGATATATACATCCCCTCCCTTTCAAGCCTCCCTCTCACCCTCACATCCCACTCCTCGAGGTCATCACTGAACTCTGCTTCCTTTTATTTCATCAGTGTCTTATAATTTTTGGTGTACAGGTGTTGTTCACCTATTTTGATTAAATTTATTCTTAGGTAATTTATTCTTTTTTAATGCCAGAAATTCTTTATTAAAATAAACATGCAAAGCAATTTTTAAAAAATCAAAATTTTTTGCCATATAATGGTTCTCCAGGATCTTTTACTGGATTCTTTCATGTGAAAAAACTAAATAAGTGAGTTGCTTATGGATTTTAAATGGCAAATATTCTTTTGTTATGTGGTTCTCATCCAGTAGAATATCGAACATAATACTTCTTTTTAATTTGGTGTCTGTATTAGCCTGCTAGGGCTGTCATAACAAAATACCATAGACTGGGGTTTAGCCAACAGAAATTTGTTTTCTCACAGTTTTGGAGGCTGGGAAGTGCAAAATTGAGGGGCCAGCCGATTTGGTTCCTGTGAAGTCAAACTTCTACCTTCTCTGCACAGGGCAGAGAGAATAAGCTGATCTTTTTCTTATAAGGATACTGATTCTATCAGGTCAAAGCCATACCTTTATGAGTTCATACTGTTATGAGTTCCTTAATTACTTCCAGAAAGGCCCTGTCTCCAAATACAGTCATGTGGAGAGCTAGACATTCAGTATATGCATTTGGGGGGATATAAACGTTCAGTCTGTTATATTGTCTAAGGATTGCTTATAAGGGATGAGTTCTTCTTGGCTAAGGGAAGAATAAGAACATAAGAAAAATTACCAGAATTTCTCTTAAAAGCATCCTCCTTAAGCCAAAAGAGAACCAAAGCTTCATACTAAAGGTCAATCTGGATTTTTATGTTGTTCAGGAGGTTGAAATAAAACTTGAGGAGGCTGGTTCAAGTTGTTACAATTTTTCAAAGGCCCATCCATCTGTCAGGAGATTTGTGGGCTGGATTTTATCTCTTTCTTACTGGCTCCAAGAGCTGGTTTCTTGAGTGTTGCATGCGGTCACATTTCTGTACAGCATTCTATTTAGTTTGGATTCTACTTCTGTGTCTCTTGGCTCTAGGAACCCAAGAAGAGTCTCATGTATTTCTCCAGAGTTAGTTTCAAAGTTGTGCCCCTTATTTGTTTTGATGCAAATAATGATCACTTGAAAATCCTTAAAGAAAGTCTTCAAATAATAGAGAAATTAATAGAAAAATGTTTTGTTATTTAACTATTAGAACACATTACAATAAAACAGTAGATTAAATTAACCACAATTTCATATAGAAGCCAGCACTGAAGCAGGGAATTATTATATTGTTTGAAGCATTTCCTTAGGTTTTAGAGGGCTGGTGGGCAACAAACTCACATGTTTACTTTTAGCTTAGTCTTTTATCCAGTCTGAGGTTAACTCATTTAATAGTTCACTGAGATTTCAGTTTTTCCTTACATCATTTACCACATCATCATCATTGATGGAAGCCACCTTTTAAAACAGCAAATGGTATGGCTGAAGGAACATATTATCAAAACAAGTGCCTTGTGAGCAGCATGGCTAATAAATGGAGAGATTTCCATAAATCCCCAGTCTTTGTTCTCACTTTACTTTCTACTCTGTCCTTATCACATTTAATAAAAGGCAACTCCCCACAAAATGAGAGTCAGAACCCCTTTTGGTGCCAGGCAAGAGTCAGAACTCCTCTACCTTAAGACATTTTTGTGTCCATGGGTTAAAAGACATTTACTATTACATTAAAGCACCAATTAGTTAATGGGTGTAAAGGTTTTTGAGAAGGAAGAGCACCCCTCGGATGGAGTTTGAGTTATTATCTTTTTATTATTTATTAAACACCTTGAAGTGCAATTATCCTTGTTTTTAGAAAATTAATTTGTTTGAACTCAACAGGATATTATGATAGTCATTGGTGAGTCTCCTAAAGCTATATATAGACCAAAGAAACCAGAGGAGGATGGGATAGACAGGGCTAGAGGAGGGGGCACATGGAGGAAAAAGACTGGGTTGGTAAGTGCTTGTAATGACCTTTCTGCCACTGTCTCCAAAGGGCAAGAATATGACAGAGAAAAGGGAACTTTCCCCACAAATAAGCCAAATCTATGACTTTGTCATAGGCGCAGCCCTCTCTTGTATTGTGAGAGAGGCCTCAAGTATTGTAAGCAAAGTATAGAAAGAATGTGGGCCTTGGTTTCAAACAGCTCTGGTTGGAATCCTGACTTTGTTTCTTAGGGGCTATGATAATTTGGACAAATCACCTAGCTTCTTCATGGGTTTCGGCTTCCTAATCCTTGGAATGGGGAAGATTGTATTTTTTAAAAATTGTACCAGTATTAGAAATAATGTGTGGCAAGTGCAATTAATTATGAGTGTTTAGTAAATTGTATTGATAATCATGATCATTATAATTAATAGTAAGTTGCAAAAAAGATGAGGAAGTTAAGACCTGTTGGCAGTGACCATTGTTAGGAACCGGACCTTGCATCGTAATGATTTAATCAGGCAAAGCTGTTGATTCTAGCAGGTTAATTGGCTACTCCTTTAAGAAAACCACTATTTGTATTTTAAAGAGGTCTCCTGTAGGCATGACGACAACTTAATCCAAAAAATGGCTTTGGAAAGAATTTCAAGCTGAGTCAGGCTGGTTGAGAAGAGATTTAGGGAGCATGATTGATTTTTGACTTGTAGATCACATTATGTGGGGGACAGTTTGCGTTACAGACAGACACTGGCATTTTACATTATTCAGAGTTTAAGAGTTTGGTATTTGATGTGAGGATTAATGCAGTGCAAAGGAAAGGACACAAAACATCTTAATGCATGTGTAAATCAATTATGGTTACATTAAGATAAAGCATGACAATATTAATCCTTTGTTGACATACATAATGGGCTTTTCTATCTCCATCATCACACTTCAGAGTTTCTAGACCTGAGCTATGACTGTTCCAGAGAGGAAAAAAAAAAAAAAAAAAACACTGGTATGAATATTTTAGACACAATTCAATTTCCCTGCTGATTGTACTTATTTTTTAAAAAATATTCCCAAATTATCACATATTCTAAAAATCGCTAATGGGCTTCCCCTCTGGCTCAGCTGATAAAGAATCTGCCTGTAATGTGGGAGACCTGGGTTCCATCCCTGGGTTGGGAAGATCCCCTGGAGAAGGGAAGGGCTACCCACTCCAGTATTCTGGCCTGGAGAATTCCATGGACTGTATAGTCCATGGGGTCACGAGGAGTCAGACATGACTGAGAGAATTTCACTTCACTTCACTTCTAAAAATCCCAACAAATGCAGGAGTATGTAAGAATAAAAGTTGAATATCCTTTACTCCAAAGACATTCATACCATTTTAACTTTGAAAGATGTATGAAAAAAATTAAATCAACATTTCAATTTTCCTTGACCTTTGAAAGATGATGAGGGGCTTAGTGGTATTCTGGTGAAGGGTTGCAAACTTTAAGCCTTTGAACTGAGCACACTGTAATGATCTCTTTTATCCATGGATTCTTTCAGGATGACTCCTTGGCACAAGGCAGCAAGACAAGAACGCAGGCTCTGACCTGAGAGTCTCCACACAGGTATCAGAGATTTGTCACACGTGAATGCACGGCAGAGGAGTTTAAAGTTTCTCTTCATGGGACCTCCCTGGTGGTTCCGTGGTTAAGACTTCACCTTCCAATGCAGGTGGTGTGGGTTCAATCCCTGGTCAGGGAACTGGGATCCCATATGCCTCTTTGCCAGAAAACTAAATGAAATAGGAACAATATTGCCAAAAAAAAAAAAAAATCAATAAAGACTTCAAAGATAGTCCACATAAAAAAATCTTTAAAAAATATTTAAAGTTTTCCTTCAGAATAACCGACCTCATAACTAACCACTGAAGACTACTCCTATAGAATAAGCCCATGGGCACAATGTAATGCATTTTGTTGTTGGAAGGACCACACTAAAAAGGGTTTATGATTTCAATGCTCTTTCAAGCCAAAAGGGTAACACTGGGTTTTCAAAATGCAATTTCTCTCTGGACTTTCCATTTCTGGACTTCTCTGTGTGGAAAAATGGTAAGATTTATAAGAAACTCCACTGATTATGGCTGAAGATGTCTGCTGAAATTATTATTGCTAAAAAGACTTTATGAAAGACCTATTAAGAGTCCCTAACTCCTGGCCCACAGAAGATTACAATTTATGGTTGCAAGGATGGTAACAGATATTAAATACATGTGTACAGTTGAGAAAGTGTTAAATGAACTTGTGGATGTGCCATAGTATACAAGGAGTAGGTGTATGCTGGAGGGTAGAATAACTATAATAATAGCTTAGGAATTTCATTAAACAGTTCTTTCATTTGTTATCTATTCCTCCTTCATTGAAATAAAGGATTAGGCCAATTTTCAGGGATGCCTTTCAGTTATTTACTGCAGTGTAACAAACCAATCTGAAACTTAAGTGGCTTGAAATATTAGCAAGCATCTACAGACTGAGCTCGTATGCAGGTCAGGAAGCAACAGTTAGAAGTGGACATGGAACAACAGACCGGTTCCAAATAGGAAAAGGAGTATGTCAAGGCTGTATATTGTCACCCTGCTTATTTAACTTCAATGCAGAGTACATCATGAGAAACGCTGGGCTGGAAGAAGCACAAGCTGGAATCAAGATTGCAGGGAGAAATATCAATCACCTCAGATATGCAGATGACACCACCCTTATGGCAGAAAGTGAAGAGGAACTCAAAAGCCTCTTGATGAAAGTGAAAGTGGAGAGTGAAAAAGTTGGTGTAAAGCTCAACATTCAGAAAATGAAGATCATGGCATCCGGTCCCATCACTTCATGGGAAATAGATGGGGAAACAGTGGAAACAATGTCAGACTTTATTTTTTGGGGCTCCAAAATCACTGCAGATGGTGACTGCAGCCATGAAATTAAAAGACGCTTGCTTACTCCTTGGAAGAAAAGTTATGACCAACCTAGATAGCATATTCAAAAGCAGAGACATTACTTTGCCAACAAAGGTCCGTCTAGTCAAGGCCGTGGTTTTTCCAGTGGTCATGAATGGATGTGAGAGTTGGACTGTGAAGAAGGCTGAATGCCAAAGAATTGATGCTTTTGAACTGTGGTGTTGGAGAAGACTCTTGAGAGTCCCTTGGACTGCAAGGAGATCCAACCAGTCCATTCTGAAGGAGATCAGCCCTGGGATTTCTTTGGAAGGAATGATGCTGAAGCTAAAACTCCAGTACTTTGGCCACCTCATGTGAAGAGTTGACTCATTGGAAAAGACCCTGATTCTGGGAAGGATTATTGGGGGCAGGAGGAGAAGGGGATGACAGAGGATGAGATGACTGGATGGCATCACTGACTTGATGGACATGAGTCTTAGTGAACTCCGGGAGTTGGTGATGGACAGGGAGGCCTGGCGTGCTGCAATTCATGGGGTCACAGAGAGTCAGACACGATTGAGCGACTGAACTGAACTGAACTGACAGACTGCGCTCAGGTGGGTGGTTCTTCTAGTTGTCTTATCTGGGATTATTCATGCAAATGAAATTATCTGGAGGATTTCTAGCGCTGGAAGTGCAAAATGAATTTACTCACATGTCTGGGCTTCCCTGGTGGCTCAGATGGTAAAGAATCTACCTGCAATGCAGGAGACCCGGGTTTGATCCCCTGGAGAAGGGAATGGCAACCCACTCCAGTATTCTTGTCTGGAGAATTCCATGGATAGAGGAGCCTGGTGGGCTACAGTTTATGGGATTTCAAAAAGTTTGACACAACTGAGCAACTAACACTAACTAACCTGGCATCTCACTTGAAATGCCCAGAACAGACAGGGGCTGCCCAGGAATCATTTTGGTTCCCCTCTCTCTCCTCTTAGCCTCTACAACAGAGTAGCTGGACCTCTTTATTGTACATAGCAGCTTAAGGATCCAAGATGTGAAAGAAGAAGCATTCATATCTCATATCCCAGTCAGAGCTGGGAAAGTGTCAGTTTTACCATAGCCCATAGATTAAAGCCCACTCCAATGTTCTTGCCTGGAGAATTCCATGGACAGAGGATTCTGGTGGCTACAGTTCGTGGGATCCCAGAGCCAGACACGACTGACTGACTAAACATACACATTGATTGAAGACATCAAAAAGCCAGCCCAGATTCCATGTCAGAGGGAAAATAGGCAAGTTTATTGATGAGAGGATCAGCAAAGGATTTGGGTCATTTTCAGTTCTCCACAAGATATACAGCAAGGCAACCAATAATAACCTCTAAAAATTGCTATTAAACTTTTGAATTGATGGGCAGCTAGCAGATGCGACATGTTTCCACAGGTATCCGCAACACAAATGATCTAATCAAAAGATCTGAAAGGTCAACCTGTCAACCAGCTTGGTCCAAGGTTTAAAATTTTTGTGATCAGAGTTACTCATAAAATTTTATAACATTAGAGTTGGGAGAGATTCTGAAGGTCACCCAGCCCAATAGAATGTCTTTCGACAAAAACAAGCCTTTAAACAAGATTACAGATATTAATCTGTAGCACATCAGTGGAGCACATCTGCTGGCTGATTTGCTTATATGACTAATTTGTTGTGGCTTTGATTGAGGACAGGATCTGGGGAAAGAGAACATAGGACTGAGACATTTTACACAGAAGGGAAAATGTGGGAAAATATTCAGAGTAGGGGGTGTGTTGACACCCCAGTAAGAGCCAAGAAATGGAGATGATCACAGTAGTCATAGGAACCACCAAGTGCTTAGCATCAAAGAGGAATCTAAAAATCCAGAAAATGTATTTTACCAAGTTGGCAATTTTGCCTGAGGGAGGAATCTCAGAAGTGATTTGCTACAACTCTCTTCCTATTAGTCAGAGAGAAGACTTCTTGGAAGAAGTGTTTCAACATCCCTGGAAATGAGAAGCAGCTTTTTCATGAGCTGCTCAGTTAGTAGACACACAAGCTTAGTTTTCCTCCTAGAGTTTATCTTTCTCATATCCTTGCATAAGCTCAAGGTTTACCCAAAGATAGTTGGCTGATTTCCACCTTTGTCTTCCTATAGTTCCTCTTTCTCACTTTTCTAGCGGGGGAAGGTGTTAACAGAGTGATCTGAGA
This sequence comes from Bos indicus x Bos taurus, assembly GCF_003369695.1. Classification (NCBI taxonomy): domain Eukaryota; kingdom Metazoa; phylum Chordata; class Mammalia; order Artiodactyla; family Bovidae; genus Bos; species Bos indicus x Bos taurus. The sequence continues at coordinate 33,626,382 of NC_040095.1, forward strand.
CTAGGCTGCTCACTGGCCTCCCTTGTGATTTGCAGAATGTATGTTTTCTGTGTGGGTTAGCCTACTAGAGTGTGTGTTTATCATATCAGAGCCCAGAAAAGCCCAGCCTGCTGGGCTTGTTGAAACACATTTCCTGTTTCATTTTGCGGTCATTGTCCTTGCAAGTTGGTCTCAATAGCTTTGGTCTTCACGTTTTCTGAAAATTATGAGAAGGCTTTGAGATGTCAACATGCCTCAATATGTTCTCAAGGAAGCTTCCAGGGGAGCTGGGGTCACAGTGAAGCCAATACATTTTAACTGGAGAAAGAAAGCTGTAAACTAGAAAAATAATTGGCAAAGGATTTCCCCCTGAAAGTGATAAGTAAGGGCTTTCCTCCATCCTCCATTCCCGCCCCTGACCTGGCCAATGGCATTGCTATGCTTCTTCCCAGTTTCTGGCCTCTCTTGTCTCCTGTTGACCAGCTCAGTGTCCATAGTAGGAGCTGTTTTTGCCTGCAGTTTCTCTTTTAAAAAATATTTATTTATTTGACTGTGCAAGATCTTAGTCGCACACATGTCATGGGATGCAGGGTCTAGTTCCCTGAGCAGGGATCAAACCCAGGCCCCCCCTTTGGGAACACTGAGACTTGGCCACTGGACCACCAGGGAAGTCCCTCTGCTTGCAGTTTCTTAGTGGGATAGACTGTCTTTTTTGTAAAATTTGCTGGGTTCTTTTCTGGACCTGAGAACCTTTTTTTTCTTATCAGTATGTGTATACTGATATACACATTCTTTCTTAGATTTAGAGAGAATTTGTGAATATAGTGGATGCATAAAAAAAAGCTGATGCATTTAAATATGCTTTTCCTTCAGTTCAGTTCAGTTCAGTTCAGTCGCTCAGGCATGTCTGACTCTTTGCGACCCCATGAATCGCAGTACACCAGGCCTCCCTGTCCATCACCAACTCCTGGAGTTCACTCAGGCTCACGTCCATCGAGTCAGTGATGCCATCCAGCCATCTCATCCTCTGTCATCCCCTTCTCCTCCTGCCCCCAATCCCTCCCAGCATCAGAGTCTTTTCCAATGAGTCAACTCTTCACATGAGGTGGCCAAAGTACTGGAGTTTCAGCTTTAGCATCATTCCTTCCAAAGAAATCCCAGGGCTCATCTCCTTCAGAATGGACTGGTTGGATCTCCTTGTAGTCCAAGGGACTCTCAAGAGTCTTCTCCAACACCACACTTCAAAAGCATCAATTCTTTGGCACTCAGCCTTCTTCACAGTCCAACTCTCACATCCATACATGACCACTGGAAAAACCATAGCCTTGACTAGACGGACCTTTGTTGGCAAAGTAATGTCTCTGCTTTTGAACATACTACCTAGTTTGGTCATAACTTTCCTCCCAAGAAGTAAGCGTCTTTTAATTTCATGGCTGCAGTCACCATCTGCAGTGATTTTGGAGCCCAAAAAATAAAGTCTGACACTGTTTCCACTGTTCCCCATCTATTTCCCATGAAGTGATGGGACCGGATGCCATGATCTTCATTTTCTGAATGTTGAGCTTTAAGCCAACTTTTTCACTCTCCACTTTCACTTTCATCAAGAGGCTTTTGAGTTCCTCTTCACTTTCTGCCATAAGGGTGGTGTCATCTGCATATCTGAGGTGATTGATATTTCTCCCTGCAATCTTGATTCCAGCTTGTGCTTCTTCCAGCCCAGCGTTTCTCATGATGTACTCTGCATTGAAGTTAAATAAGCAGGGTGACAATATACAGCCTTGATGTATTCCTTTTCCTATTTGGAACCAGTCTGTTGTTCCATGTCCACTTCTAACTGTTGCTTCCTGACCTGCATACAGATTTCTCAAGAGGCATATCAGGTGGTCTGGTATTCCCATCTCTTTCAGAATTTTCCACAATTTATTGTTTTTCCTTAGATACAGAATAATTTTAAGTGATCCTGAGGTATTTAAAAGGTCTCGGTATTTTGGGGCAAAATACACAGGTCCTTTATTTCTTCTCAATGTAGAACATTTCTGGAACTTGGAGCTAACTTACAACTTTAAGTCCTGCTTCAGTTGGTGCCCTTATTATCTAATTAGCTGAAATAGTAACTATTTAATGAATTAAAAAGACAAATTTCCTGCTCCCACATGTTATATTTGCAAAAATTTTATATTTCTATTTCAATGAAGCTTAAACAGAAACTTTGGTCCTATTCTATGCAGATGATTTGTGGTACTCTTGATTAACATTCCCAGAAAGTTGGCTCCTGTTGCTGTGTGCCTCTGCTGGGGGGTTATTTTTCATTTAAACTTCATTAAAGCATCACAGGGCTAAATCAATGACTATTCACTCACAGCTTTGGTTTCTCATTTGTTCCACTGAACAGATGGGATGAGATGGCTTTTTAACCCATTTAGCACTATCAGAGAGGACACCTCCAGCTAGAAATGTTCCCTGTTGTTTGCAGTATCTATAAATCTGCTTTCCCTTCCCACCCCATTCACCCTTCCTTTCCCTGTCTACTTCCTAGAGGTTTTCAGATGTCTTCTAATCCAGTCAATACCAGGTGGTCATCAGAAGCAGCAGTATCTTAGGGTTCTGAACCTCACAGAAATGTCAGTGACTTTAAAACAATTTAGACAAAGGGCCAAAGCCTATCTATTAAGGTCTGCCTCTCAGTGCTTCCCAGGTGGCGCCAGTGGTGAAGAACACATCTGCCAATGCAGGGGACCCAAGAGACACGGGCTTGATTCTTGGGTCAGGAAGACCCCCTAGAGAAGGGCTTGGCAACCCAATCCAGTGTTCTTGCCTGGAGAATCCCATGGACAGAGGTGCCGACTGGAGTCCACAGGGTCACAAAGAGTCAGACACGACTGAAGTGTCTTAGCATGCAGACATGCCCAGGTTCCGTGGGAATACGCTGTCAGGGCCTGCCCTGAGTATTTTCCCTTCACTTAGGGACCTCAGTAGGCACACGTAGAATGACTGTGACCTCCCACACTTTCCACTGAGGGACAGAGAGTAGGGGTAACTCCTCCCACCCCCAACTTGGCCTCCACACCCAGAGTCTGCCCCTTGTTACCAGAGACCTGATCTTACTGACAGCCTCTTAGAGACCACCAAACATCCCACCGCTATTAGAGACTCCAGCTACAGGATAGGACCAGAGAACAGATTTGTCTACTGATTTTTGCTCAAACTCAGGCTGGCTTAGCCGTGTTGGGGAAAGGGAGCAATTTTGCCTGAAAGCTACTTCTGGGACTACAGGCTGAGGAGGGCCGAGGACAAGGGGCTCCTGACCTGGAACAGCTTGTTAGCTTCTGGCTGGTGGTTTGTAGAGGAAGGTGGGGGTGGTGAGGAGGTACGTGATTAATCATGTAGTCAGTGGGCCTAGATGAAGAGAAAGACAGGAGAAGAGAGCAGAGGGCGGGGGAGAGAAGAGGAAATGAAAGGGGAGAGGCTTGGGTTGAGGAGGTTTTCCAAGGGAGAAGGAGGCTAAAGAGAGATCCTTGAGGGGCTCCTACTCTTGATGGCATCTCTGTCCCCTATCTTCTCCAGTAAGGTGTGTTGCCTGTAGTGCAATCTTCTTTCAAAGTCATGAGAAACATATCTAGGCTATTGGCATGCAGTGTATTGTCTTTCATCTCCGGGATAAAGTTTTTGAATAAAGTCTTCAAAAGAATTGTTAGTATTGGGACTTGCCTGGCAGTCCAGTGGTGAAGACTCCATGCTGCCAATGCAGGGGGGTGCAGGCTTCATCCGTGGTCCAGGAACTAAGATCCCTAAGATCTTACTAAGATTCCTAGTAGTGTGGCCAGAAGATTTTCAAAAAATTAGGAAAAAAGAATTGGGGGAAAAAAAAAAAAGAATTGGAAGTACAGCCATCTCAGCCTCCTCTCTTCCCAGGCTCTCACAAAAAGGCTTCAGTTAGACTTCCTTCCCTTCCATGCAGCATAACAAGGTCTCCAGGGAGCTCCATAGGTTCACCCTAGGACCATCTTCTACCAGTCTCCCTCAACCCTGCATTGGCATTAGGGTTCCTCCAATACCTGAAGAAATCTTCCACCTCAGGAATTTGTAGTTGCTGTTTTCTCCTCTGGAATGCTCCTCCCTAGGTATGACTTGGTTCCGCATATCATTCTTTAAATGACCCATTTCTCAGAGAGGCTTCCAAGAGTATTCTGTTTCCCCCCTATTCTCATGTCATGTGTTGTTCGTATCATTGCTCACAACGTGACTGTGATGTAAGCTCTGTGAAGGCAGGTACCTTGCTGTTCACTGCTCTATGCTCAGAATTTAGAACAGAGTCTGGTGCATGGTTGGCGCTGATTCATGGACCACAAGCCTGGACCAACCAGCTTGTCTCACACTCACATCTCCACCTGGCATTTAAGTATCTCTCCAGATGCTGGCTGTGTGTCTGCATATTCATATTTTTCATTTATTCAGTGGGTTGTTTTTGACTAGTCTTACTTAATTTGAATTAAGTAGGTTGTTTTGTATTCCCAGGAGAGTGCAAACTCTCGGGAGAAAAGCATTATTTGATATCTTACAGTGTTTCAACTAAGCAAAATGTTGACAATAACACATTAACATTACCTTCAAGATTACGTGTGTGTATACATATATACACATGTTTAAAGACTGTTTTTTAGAGCAGTTTTAAATTTATAACAAAACTGAGAGGAAGGTACAAGAGATTTTTCTGTAAATCCACAGCCCCCCACATGCATAACTTCCCCACTGTCAACGTGCTTCATCAGAGTGGTGTGTTTTTTACAATTTATGAACTTACATTGACACCTTATAACCATCCAAAGTCCATAATTTGCCTTAGAGTTCACTCCTTTTTTATAGTTTTATTAATATTTATTTATTTATTATTTTTGGCTATGCTGGGTCTCCGATGCCGTGCAGACTTTTCTCTAGTTGGGTGAGCAGGGTCTACTCTTTGTTGCAGTGCACAGGCTGCTTCTCATTGACTTCTCTTGTTGCGGAGCACAGAATCTAGGGCACACGGGCTTCAGTAGTGTGGCTCCTGGGCTCTAGAACACAGGATCGATAGCTGTGGCGCACAGGCCCAGTTGCTCTGTGTCATACGGAATCCTCTTGCACCAGGGATCAAGCCCGTGTTTCCCGAATTGGTAGGTGGATTCCTTACCACTGAGCCACCAGGGAAGCCCTCAGGTTCACTCCTGGTGTTGTACATCCTATGCATTTGAATAAAAGAATAATAACATGTAACCATCATTATACTATCATATAGACTGTCTCTATAGTCATAAAAATCTTCTGTTCTCTGTCTGTTCATCTTTCCTCATCTCTCCTCCACCGGCAAGCACTGATCTTTTTATTGCCATAATAATTTTTTTTTCCAGAATGTCATATTGTTGAAATCATACTGATAGGCTTGTCTGATTGACTGAAATTAGTAATATGCATTTAAGTTTCTTCTTTGTCTTTTTCATGGCTTGACAACGTAGTTCTTTTTAGTACTAAGTAATATTCCATTTCTCCCAGCAATCTTGATTCCAGCTTGTGTTTCTTCTAGTCCAGTGTTTCTCGTGATGTACTCTGCATATAAGTTAAATAAGCAGGGTGACAATATACAGCCTTGACATACTCCTTTTCTAAGACTGCTGGGAGAAATATCAATAAACTCAGATATGCAGATGACACCACCCTTATGGCAGAAAGTGAAGAGAAACTAAAAAGCCTCTTGGTGAAAGTGAAAGTGGAGAGAGAAAAAGTTGGCTTAAAGCTCAACATTCAGAAAACGAAGATCATGGCATCCGGTCCCATCACTTCATGGGAAATAGATGGGGAAACAGTGGAAACAGTGTCAGACTTTATTTTTTGGGGCTCCAAAATCACTGCAGATGGTGACTGCAGCCATGAAATTAAAAGACGCTTACTTCTTGGAAGGAAAGTTATGACCAACCTAGATAGCATGTTCAAAAGCAGAGACATTACTTTGCCAACAAAGTTCGTCTAGTCAAGGCTATGGTTTTTCCAGTGGTCATGTATGGATGTGAGAGTTGGACTGTGAAGAAGGCTGGGCCCTGAAGAATTGGTGCTTTTGAAGTGTGGTGTTGGAGAAGACTCTTGAGAGTCCCTTGGACTGCAAGGAGATCCAACCAGTCCATTCTGAAGGAGATGAGCCCTGGGATTTCTTTGGAAGGAATGATGCTAAAGCTGAAACTCCAGTACTTTGGCCACCTCATGCAAAGAGTTGACTCCTTGGAAAAGACTCTGATGCTGGGAGGGATTGGGGGCAGGAGGAGAAGGGGATGAGAGAGGATGAGATGGCTGGATGGCATCACTGACTTGATGGACGTGAGCCTGAGTGAACTCTGGGAGTTGATGATGGACAGGGAGGCCTGGTGTGCTGTGATTCATGGGGTCGCAAAGAGTCGGACACGACTGAGTGACTGATCTGATCTGAGACACTCTTGAGCGTGTCTTTTAAAGTATTGACACAAGAGTGTCTCTTGGGTGTATACCTAGGAATGAAAAAGGGTATGTAAATGTTCATTTTCATCAGATAATGATGAATTATTTTCCAATGTCATTGAGCCAATTCACCCTCCCTCTAGCAATGAATAAAAGATTCTATGGATCCACATCCTCTCCAATACTTGGCTTTGTCAGACTTAATACATGCACATATTTTTCAACCAAATGAGTTTAAGATCATATCACTTGATTAATGGTGTTTAACAGTTTTTTTTTTTTTATGTTTATTGACCATATTTGGTTTATTCTGTGAAATGCCTGCTTATGTCTCTTGAACATTTTTTTTACTGAATATTTGTTTTTTCTCTTTGCAAAATAATACTCACTCAATTTTTAAGATGTCAATAATATCAGAAAAATATCAGTAAAAAGCAAAAGACCCTGTTGTTCTGAACCAACCTAAGTCATGTTAGTCATGTGAGTAAGAAGTCATTCTTCCTTCCTGGTAGATGTCAATTGCTACAATAGCTATTTGAGGTGGCACTGGTTTCTTTCCACAACCTCACTACCACATTATAATGATTACATATCTTAGGCTAAGTTCTGCTGTACATTCTAATACGTATTCAACAAACAATAATAGGCAGGCACAAAATCATCTGTAAGCGTCCTCTGTAGACTCCGTGAAGAGACTGCAATCCTCCTTCCAGGCGTCAGTGTCCACATTGCAGTGGTTCTGTGTCCTCTACTCAGTCTTATGCCACCAAGTCAATGACTGGACATAGGATATATTTGGGATTATCCATCCTCTAAGGGGACAGGATATTTACTTCTTTTGTGCATGCAAGTGTGGGTAGATTTTTAACAATTCAAAGCAATCTACATTCTTTGAATACTTTTAATGGTACCATGGGCAGCAAATTTCTACATTCATGATGAAGATAAATAGCCATTAGTGTCACCGATAAGAACCCATTTTTGACATAACATGCTAATTAGCAAAGGATCAGTTGTTGACTGAGACATGGATAGCTGGACTTAGAGTAGCCAGCCCCGGAGAGTGGCTCTTTCTGATGTAATCCTAGATGGTATCTCTTGACTAAGCATTCTTGAAACCAGGTTGCTGAAAATCTTTAGGATTAAAATTTGAGCTAATCAGTACCTATAATATCACAATAATGATACTGAAGTATTTTGAGGGAAATAACAGTCACTGCAACAGATTCTTACAATTCTACTACTCCCTACTGGAAACAACTACTGTTAGATATCTACTTCTTTGACAAGTATCTTAATGTTTCTGTGAAAAACTAGTTTAGTTTAATGAATTATGAAATAAACACCTGTGTAAAGAACAAACATCAGTATATAAAAAAAAAATACCAGTAAAAATCATCACTAAAGCCAAGAAAGAGGCACATTTTTTTTGCTGGAAACTTCCTGAGTGACCCCACCTAATCTAATTCTCTTCCTTCCTCCCATGAGTAAGAATCCTGACAAGGACAGCAAAGCATTCATGTTCTTGCTTTTCATTGTAGATTTACCTCCTAATTATTTAGCCCTAAACAATATGGTTTTAGTTTGCCTTAAATTTTAATGGTGTTAAAAAAAGATATTTTAACAAAACAATCTGTGAGAGGAATTTAAATGAATTATTTACTTTTATCCCATCAAACAGACTTCACAAATTAGCTTATGCTGTGTATGCTCCCATAAATCATAAATGGTTTCCTTTTGAGTTGTTAACAGACAGTCCACTTATATCATAATCACCCAGGAAGGAACTCCTTATTTGCTGGGTATTAATCCGTGATTTTGCTGGCAACCACCAACACAGTCAGTAAAGAACCCACTTGTAATACAAGAGACCACCTGCATTGCATGATGCGTGGGTCTCTGACGGGTCATAGAGAAGAGTTCTGGCAGAACATGGCCCACTGGAGAAGGAAGTGGCAACCCACTCAAGCATTCTTGCTTGGGAAGTCCCATGGACAGAGGAGCTGAGGGCCACAGTTCATTCGGGGGAGGGGGGAGGTCACAAAGAGTTGGACACATCTTAGCGACTAAACCACCAACCAATTAGTAATTTTATCTCTCACACAGATAGGCTTTCTCAGGATGTGTTTACCCTCCCAACAGCCTCTTTAATCTTTGAAATCATAGTGGATCTTTAGACATTGTTGTGTTATATTCTAAACCTGAGGCATTTTGTTGTGCTAAACTAGCCTTATTATCTTAATGGACACTGATGGTGATTTAATTTGTAGAAGATGATTTTTGTTAACTTTTGTTAATTTTTTCAAAAATTGAACTATAGTTGATTTACAGCGTTATGTGGGTTTCAGGTTTATAGCAAAGCAATTCAGTTATACACACATATGTATGTATGTGGTGTTAAGTCACTCAGTCGTGTCTGACTCTTTGCAACCCCAAGGACTGTAGCCCGCCAGGCTCCTCTGTTCATGGGATTTCTGAAGCAAGAATAGTGGAGTGGGTTGCCATTTCCTCCTCCAGGGGATCTTCCTGACCCAGGGATTGAACCTGGGTCTCCTGCATTGCATACAGAATCTCTACTGTCTGAGCCACCAGGGAAGTTTAATGTATGTATATATATATTCTTTTTCAGATTGTTTTCCATTATAGGTTATTACAAGATACTGAATATAGTTCCTTGTGTTATAGGGTAGGTCCTTGTTGTCTATCTATTTTATGTAGGGTGGTGTGTATCTGCTAATCCCAAACTCCTAATTTGTTCCTTGCCTCACTTCCCTTTTGGTAACCATAAGATTGATTTCTATGTCTCTGAGTCTATTTCTGTTTTGCAAATAAGTCCATTTATATCATTTTTTATATTCCAAATGAGTGGAATATGATATTTATCATCCTCTGAGTGACCTACTTCAGTTATTATGATGATCTCCAGGCCCATCCATGTTGCTGCAAATGGCACTGTTTCATTCCTTTTTATGACTGAGTAATATTCCATTGTATGTGCACCACATCTTCTTTACCCATTCATCTACTGATGGCATTTAGGTTGTTTCCATGTCTTGGCTATTGTAAATAGTGCTGCCATGAACACTGGAGTGCATGCATCTTTTCTAATTAGAGTTTTCATCTTGTAGAAGGTGATTTTTGATTGTCAGAAAAGAGGAAATACTTTTGAGTGAGAAAGGAGCACCAGTCCTCAGCAAGGGCTTCCAAAGCTTGAAATCAGTGTCCACCAAAGATGTATTCACTGGTGTTTGTCATGCTCTATGGAATACATTTTTTTGACTAGTCCATTCAGCCTGTCCTAATCCATTAGTCAAGAGAAAGGGTATTTATTCATGATCTAATATAGTCCTATTTCTGTCTTAACATCTCAGTTTTTAACTTCTCATTTTCAGTACTTAACCTTGTTTCCATTCCTCCTAAAGACTTTACATTCTACGATCTGGTTGGGAACAAATCCTTGAAGACCTGAGGGTAGGTTAAACCCTGCCCTCCTCCACCAGCCCTAACACATACACACACTCCATGGAGATGTCAGTAATTGGTTTCTATCCCAGCTATACAGAAATGATGTTGGATTTGGCTTCTCCATTAATAACTAATAACATGAACATTAGGGTTTACCAGGTGGCTCAGTGGTAAAGAATCCACCTGCCAATGCAGCAGACACAGGAGACACAGGTTTGATCCTTGGGTCGGGAAGATCCCCTGGAGTAGGAAATGGCAACCTGCTCTGTATTCTTGCCTGGAAAATTCCATGGACCAGGTGCCTGGCAGGCTACAGTTCAGAGTAGGACACAACTGAACAATTTAGCATATATGCACAAATATGAATATGTCTTGAGTGCTTACTGAGTATCAGAAGACTGTTAAGTACTCCACACACAACACCTCATCTAATTCTCATGGTAACCTTGGAGGTGTATATTGAAATATCATCAGTCTTGTTTTACAAATAGGAAACTAATCCAGAGGTGTTAGATCATTTCCACAAGATTACGTATTTAGTTAGTGACAATACCAGATTTAAACCCAGGCTTGACTCAAAGGTATGTGATCTTAATAACTATTACATTCTATCTCCATGTCCCATGGGAAAGGACAAAGTACAACTCGAGGAAATGAGTTGTTCTTTTCAGTGGCTGAGGAAACAGGTTGATCTTCCATTGTGAAAATACAGAATTGGCCACCTCTCCATATAGGCCCCCAGACCAGAGATGGTCGGGTCCTTCTCTCTCCTTTCAGATGATTCATCACATGTTTTGTTTAGGTTATCATACTATCCATAGCCCAACATTTCAAATTCATGGAGAAAATGATTTGGCTGTTAGCCCTGGCTTTATAAAAGGAACTTTGATTATTGCATAAAATCTTGTTTTCTGGTTGTCATATAATAACACATCTTTCCCATGTGCTGAACATAGTGTTTTTAAGAACGAACAAACACAAAATAATTCACTATTAATAATCTGAATTATGTGTCTTCATTCACTAATTTCAAGTAACTGAGAGTTTGTTGGAGATTCAATAGTATAAGAGAAAGAAGGCAGATGAAATAGCCCTCAACTGAATCCCAACTCTGTCTTTTACTTACTCTGTGAGCTTAGGCAGGTTACTTAACCTGCTTGGGCCTCAGTTTTGAATTATGTTCAATGGGAATATATATTAATACTTACCTTGAGAGTTCTTGTAAGAATTAAAGGAATCTAGCATAGTCCCACCACTTCATGGGAAATAGATGGGGAAACAGTGGAAACAGTGTCAGACTTTATTTTTGGGGGTTCCAAAATCACTGTAGATGGTGATTGCAGCCATGAAATTAAAAGATGCTTACTCCTTGGAAGGAAAGTTATGACCAACCTAGATAGTATATTGAAAAGCAGAGACATTACTTTGCCAACAAAGGTCCGTCTAGTCAAGGCTACCATATTTCCAGTGGTCAAGTATGGATGTGAGAGTTGGACTGTGAAGAAAGCTGAGCGCCAAAGAATTGATGCTTTTGAACTGTGGTGTTGGAGAACACTCCTGAGAGTCCCTTGGACTGCAAGAAGATCCAAACAGTCCATTCTGAAGGAGATCAGTCCTGGGTGTTCATTGGAAGGACTGATGCTAAAGCTGAAACTCCAATACTTTGGTCACCTCGTGTGAAGAGTTGACTCATTGGAAAAGACCCTGATGCTGGGAGGGATTGGGGGCAGGAGGAGAAGGGAACGACAGAGGATGAGATGGCTGGATGGCATCACTGACTCGATGGACGTGAGTCTGAGTGAACTCTGGGAGTTGGTGATGGACAGGGAGGCCTGGCGTGCTGTGATTCATGGGGTTGCAAAGAGTCAGACATGACTGAGCGACTGAACTGAACTGAGCATAGTGCATGACATGCTATTAATATATATACTCCACAGATTTGCTTCCAAGCCCTGGTCAGTTTTCAAGAGTTGCACTCCTTTAAAAGAATTATTGTGATTTTTATTTAATAGAGTTATAAAATCTGAAGGTTGGAAAAAAACTTGCAGATCATTGAGTACAGATTTCCAAAATTATCTGCATGTCAACATCACACAAAGAGCTTTAATATATGCTAATTCCCAAACTCCAAAGCCAAGAGATACTAATCTAGTAGGTTTGGAGTAAAGACTAAGAAGTCTGATATTTAAAATGTTCCATTGATAATGATGGATACATGTCATCATACATCTTCCAAAACCCATAGTAGGTACAATACGAAGAGTAAACTCTAATGTGAACATGGATGTCTGATGACAATGATGCGTTGGTTCATCAACTGTAACAAATGCACCACTGTGCAGGATGTTGACAATAGGGAAGGTTGTGTGTTTGTGAGGGCAGGCAATGTATGAATATTCCCTGTATGTTCTGCTCAATTTGCTTTGAACTTAAAACTGCTCAAAAAATATAGTTAATCTTTTAAAAAAAGTTCCATTGAGGATTCAGATGAACACTTAGATTTGTAACCACTGGTCTCTGTAGTTCACCATCCAGAGCAGAAGCACCTGCAGCTGTCCCCCTCTTCTCAGAGTCACTGCTTCTTCCTGTGCTGCTTCCTGAAGCTCACGATTTGCACAAAGCCAGTTCCACTGTTGGGTGGCCCCAGATTCCAAAGTTCTTCCTTATATGAAATTGACGTCATTCTGTTGTAGCTTCTAATCATTGTGCATAATTCCCCCACACTAGAGCTACTCGGAATAAATCTAAGCGGTTTCCCACATGAAGCTTGATCATGTATTTGAAGGCATTGCTGGTATTCCTCCTGAACGCACGCCATCTCAAGTCTTCTCCTTTTAAAGCTAAAGATCCCTTGAACTTCAGCGAGTCTTCCTCTGATGTAATTTCCAGGCACTTCCCACTCCTTCCCATACCCACTCCTGAGAAAAGCTAAATGAGTTGCTTTTCTCATTTATTTCCAAATTGAAAATATTAACAATGCATTTAGCATAGAATGGAGTCACTGACTGGCCCTAATAGTAACCCTTTGGTTGCTGGGAAGGGGGGTGAAGTCCTAGGGCAGAGGCTGAAATGACTGGAGGCTCTAAGCAGTCTGACACTAAAGTATTTCCTTATTTTACCAATTAATCTGGCCATACTGGTGCACACTTAACAAGGATCAGCCTGATCAACCTCCCTCTTATAAATCCAACACAGAACACAAGATCCTGGTCTGAGGCACAGGGTAATGGGACCATGTCAGTTTGTAGACATCTATGTCACCAAGTAGGCTGTGTGTCTGGAAATACTTTCAGTGGAAGATCTGTGAAACGACTTATTGCAATTTTGCATTAGACTTTGGAAGCTGAATGCAAGTTCATTTACCATGAGACTTATAGTTCTTTTTTTTGCTGCTCACCTTGGACTTTCAGGTTGGTTAGGCAACATGTGTCAGTTTCTCATGACTTCAACCTGTCTGCAGTTGATGGCTTTTCACAAGGGTGCAGGAGGTGGGACTGAAAAGACAAGTCAGCTGCCAACCCATCACTAGAGACTTTCCTACAGCAAGTGCTCTAGCCATTTTTTCTGACCTGGCTGTACTTGGAATCACTTGGGAGAACTGGGGAAAGAAAACAAAAACTTGAACTCTACCTCAGAGCTCTTGAATCAAAATCTCCAAGGTCTCAATTTTTACAAAGCTCTCCAGAAATTGTGATACATGGTCAGATTTAGGGATCACTGCTTTAATGTATGCTCTAGCCTGCCTGCTAACTGTCAGTAGAACAAGAGATTTTTTTTTTCTGATTTCCTCAGTTTTATTTATAATTGTTTCTTGGTGTGTACATTTACTTCACTGCAAATTTTTACCGTGCACAAATTTGAGTATCCACCACCACAGTTCATATAAAAACACATCACCTTCATTTTTTAATTTTAAAATAACTTGGTTTCTTATTATCTTCTAAAGATGATTGGTTGTTTTTTTGTAGTATCTTTATAATCTCACTAATTTAATAATATTTTATGTATTCCAGTCCATTGAAATTATTATCCTTTTGTTGCTCAAAATTTTCGGTCTTTGGCCTGTGGAATTCTTTTCAGTTTGTCTCTTAAGTCTTTTGGACATAGTACAGTCTCTAATATTAATTACTAGCTGATATGACAAATGTTCTGAACTTTTGTCATAAATTTCAGACTAGAAATCAACCATTTCTCCAAGAAACTTGGTTACTTTTAGTCCTGATATGGTATTTCAAGGGTTTTCCAGGTGGCAGAGTGGTAAAGAATACACCTGCAATGCAGAAGATACAAGAGACACAGGTTTGACCTCTGGCTTGGGAAAATCCCCTGGAGGAAGAAATGGCAAGCCACTCCAGTAGTCTTGCCTGGGAAATCCCAGGGGACCCTGGTGGGCTGAGATTTTTTTTTAAATGAAGTATAGTTGATTTTGAAATATTGTGTTATTTTCAGATATTACAGCAAAGTGATTTGGTTGTATATACCTATATCTGTTTTTTCCTATTCTTTTCCATTATTGTTTATTATAAGATATTGAAAATAGTTCCCTGTGCTATACAGTAAATCTTTGTTGCTTGTCTTTTTTATATAGAGCATGAGACTCTTAATATATGCTTTTAAGGTACTAATTATAAATGCCTTTACTGGATAGATAGATTTTTTTTGTTCCTTTTCACTAAGCTTTGTCAAATCTAATCTTTTTAAAAATCTTTATGCACTTTTTCAGAAATAATGTTACTGTTGGTATTCTTTCTAACTTTGAGTCATCAATTTTCCCTGAGGGGAATATTTTCTAATGAAAAAATGGAAACATTTTTAAGTGACCTGTTTTAGTTCATTTTAGCATGTTCTAGAATTTTTTTCTCTTCTTCAAGCTCTCTATTCAACCAATTTATTTTAATGTGAGTTGTTCTGAACCTGCAACCATACTCTTTGAAAATTTCAGCATAAGTCCAGAAGAATTGTCTTCATTATGCATTAGCTTACAATACCTTAACCCAATGAAGTAGGCTAACAGTGTATCATTTTGATTTTTTATATTTAGCAAACACTTAGAGCTTACCATGTTGACAGGTATTCTTCTAAGAGGTTTGCACATATTAAACTCTTACTTTTCATAACAACTCTATGGGGTGGTATTATTGTTCTTATTTCTCAGATGAGGAAACTCAGGCAAAAAGTGGTTAAGTAACTTGCTGAAGGTCACACCTGTAGAGAAAACGGATCTGGTTCCAGAAATCATGCTCTTAGTCAGCAGTAAAAATAAAATAAAATAAAATGATAGCAATAAATCTAAAGTGTTTTTTAATTTGGTGTTTGTCCTTTTTTGGTGGTGGTGAAGGTGAGTTTGACATAATGTGACAACTGCCACATGAATGAACCAAACCCAAAAATGACAGTGGTTACCCCTGAGGTGTTCATTTTTCATTTGTATTAATTCAAAGGTTCTAGACATTGAATTCCACATAGAAAACTCTTTATTTTTATAAATGTTTTACAGCTCCAACCAGTGCATTCTGAAGGAGATCAGCCCTGGGATTTCTTTGGAAGGAATGATGCTAAAGCTGAAACTCTAGTACTTTGGCCACCTCATGCGAAGAGTTGACTCATTGGAAAAGATTCTGATGCTGGGAGGGATTGGGGGCAGGAGGAGAAGGGGACGACAGAGGATGAGATGGCTGGATGGCATCACTGACTCGATGGACATGAGTCTGTGTGAACTCCGGGAGTTGGTGATGGACAGGGAGGCCTGGCATGCTGCGATTCATGGGGTCGCAAAGAGTCGGACATGACTGAGCGACTGAACTGAACTGAACTGAATGTTAAAAACGTGTTCTGGAATGAACAAGATAAATGGAAATATATTAATTATATTCTTCATGTCTGCAATACAAAGAAAAATATAACTGACAAGGAAACAAGCTAGACTTCCAGAATGTGGCCTCTAAGCTTGTCCTTAAGGTACTTATCTCCTAGTAGACTAAGAGTCACTTCTTTTAAGTCCTTGTTTGTCGGTCATTCATTCATTATTTTATACCAAACATATAATACAAATCATACACTGTACTCTGGGGGAGTAGTGACCAGAAAAATCTAGGTTCCTGCCCTCATGGATCTTAGAATCTACTGGAAGAAGACGTAATCAAATAATCAAAATGGAATGTATAACCAAACTGTGTGTTCTTTGCTCCATCCTAGTAATTATCACAGTAAATTGAGATATTCAGTTAACAGTTTGTCCCTGTTTATTCTAAGATGCTTGCAAGCCAGTTCTAGGTTTCTTCTCTGTGACCCCAGTGCTTGCTAATTCTGATGTCCTCTTAGTGCTGCACTGTGTGATAATGAATGAATTCACTTTTCTCTAAAGATGGATCTAAAATGACTGAGCTATGGTGATTCCAATTTTGACTTTATGTTTCAGAATGTGGAAAAATAATTGTTAGTTCTAGAAACAATTCAGGAACATTTTATGGGCTTAGTTAATGAATGAGAAGATGGTGAACACAATTAGAAATTTCACCACTATCCTTTCTTAACATAGACAATATGAAACTGAGATGAAATCTCTCAGTAGGCAGAGAGTCATTTAAATTTCTGAGTTCATAGAAACATTAAGGATCATCTGACTCAACCTCCACATAGTCTCAAAGAGGAAGCTGAGGGCAAGAGGGGGTGATTAATTTAACCAAGACAGCTATTAAAATTAATAGAGTTAAATTCAGAAACTAGGCTGTGTAGAACCCTCTATAAAACAAAACAAAAAACATCATAGCACTTGTTTTTCATTTTAAAAAGGAAGATTGTGTGAATTTATTTTCCCACCTCAGTTTACTAAAATTTTATTTATCTATTGACTGACTGAAATGCTTATCATTCTTAGGATTTAATGACAAAAGCATGAATACAGATTGTTCGTGAAGATTATAATTGCTTTGTTCATTCTGCTCTTCCTTCTTGAATGGCTAGTCCAGAGGCTTATAGAGTAAGTTGGGAGATTGTTGTCAGTAGAGAGGTTGGTAACTCAAACGCAGATTGCACAGGGGGATTACAAAGCAGGTACAAATCTGCTGAAAGGAACAGCAGAGGGGTCAACTGACCAGTTTCCCAAGAAAATAAATTGAGTGGGATTCAGATCAGATCAGATCAGTCGCTCAGTTGTGTCTGACTCTTTGCGACCCCATGAATCACAGCACGCCAGGCCTCCCTGTCCATCACCAACTCCTGGAGTTCACTCAAACTCATGTCCATCAGGTGATGCCATCCAGCCATCTCATCCTCTGTCGTCCCCTTCTCCTCCTGCCCCCAATCCCTCCCAGCATCAGAGTCTTTTCCAATGAGTCAACTCTTCGCATGAGGTGGCCAAAGTATTGGAGTTTCAGCTTTAGCATCAGTCCTTCCAAAGAACACCCAGGACTGATCTCTTTTAGAATGGACTGGTTGGATCTCCTTGCAGTCCAAGGCACTCTCAAGAGTCTTCTCCAATACCACAGTTCAAAAGCATCAATTCTTTGGCACTCAGCTTTCTTCACAGTGGGATTGGGTATATGCAAATTCCAAAATGTATTTTTTCAATTATGAAAATGTGAACTCAGCCATTCTCTGTTTCACTGTACTCTATAGTTTCTATCTTTCTGGAAATCCAGATGAAATCGATTCTTAGAACCCTCCATTAAGTCATTTCTGTACTTTATTTGTAGGATGGTGAAATGACTGAGTCTTAGAACTGGGTTTCTTTTCTTCCAGTTTCCATCCCTTGTTTTCATGGATTCATTTTCTCTTTATTGAAGAATATCTTTTTAAAAACATTTATTTATTTTAATTAATTATTAATTAAAATTATTTATTATAATTTATTTTAATTGGAGGCTACTTTACAATATTGTAGTGGTTTTTGCCATACATTGACATGAATCAGCCATATCTTGAATGCACGTGTGCCTCTGTACTGAGTCTGATCAGGACATAAATGTGAGGATTAACAGTGACAAGACTTAGTGTATTTGGCTTAGCAGCACCAAGAAGTGTCATGACATAGCCCTGCACTGCTCCCTCATGTCACCAGAAAGGTTGTGGCCTCTGGAAAAACAATTTTCTTTAGAACTTAACAGAAGTATCACCTGGTGACTTATATAAATACTCTGGAAAATTTCTGTTTTTCATTTTATGCTGTCTCTGAGATAATGTTTATAAATCTTCCAAAAGACTACTGTGTTCTAAATATAATTCTTTCAAGTGTCAAAGTTTCATTTTTAAAAATTGAAAGTAAATTTTAGCTTTTGGGTGTTAGGTGCTGCTGCTGCTAAGTCGCTTCAGTCGTGTCTGACTCTGTGCGACCCCAGAGACGGTAGCCCACCAGGCTCCCCCGTCCCTGGGATTCTCCAGGCAAGAACACTGGAATGGGTTGCCATTTCCTTCTCCAATGCATAAAAGTGAAAAGTGAAAGTGAAGTTGCTCAGTCGTGTCTGACTCTTAGCGACCCCATGGACTGCAGCCCACCAGGCTCCTCCATCCATGGGGTATTAGGTGACAAGATACATACTCACCAAATTCAGGATTTTATAAATGAGGGCATGCACTCTCAGTTGCACACTCATGTCCGACTCTTTGAGAGCCTATCAATTGTAGCCTGCCAGGTTCCTCTCATTCGATTTTCCGGGAGTGGGTTGCCTTTTCCTATGCCAAGGGATCTTCCTGACCCAGGGAATCGAACCTGTGTTTCTTGCTATTCTTGCATTGGCAGGAGGATTCTTTATTTCTGAGCCATGTGAGATGCCATAAATGAGAATGCTGCCGCTGCTAGGTCACTTCAGTCATGTTCAACTCTGTGCGACCCCATAGACGGCAGCCCACCAGGCTCCTCTGTCTCTGGGATTCTTCAGGCAAGAATATTAGAGTTGGTTGCCATTTCCTTCTCTAATGCATGCATGCATGCTAAGTCGTTTCAGTCATGTCCGACTCTGTGCAACCCTATGGACAGCGGCCTACCAGGCTCCTCTGTCTATGGGATTCTCTGGGCAAGAATACTGGAGTGGGTTGCCATTTCCTTCTCCCATAAATGAGGATGCTGCTGCTAAGTCGCTTCAGTTGTGTCCGACTCTGTGTGACCCCATGGACTGCAGCCTACCAGGCTCCTCCACCCATGGGATTTTCCAGGCAAGAGTACTGGAGTGGGATGCCATTGCCTTCTCCAATAAATGAGGATAGTTGTTCTCAAATGTGGTCTGAGGATTTCTGGACAAGTGTGGGATGGTGAGTGGCAGACCAGAATTATTTCAAGGGAGCTGCAGTTTCCTATGTGTACCCAAACTCTGCTTCTGATAGAATAAATGTATAAATGTCACACATATCAAATACACACATGTCAAAAATATGTAGCTGTTGCTGAGATGATTAAAATGCAAGTTAGTTTAAAAAATGATTCAGTTTGTGAATGCTTCTTGTCATAATGTATTTTTCCCAATCAAAAATGATTCAGTTTAAATGTGTGTTCTCAAACATTTTTGATACTAAGAATGATTTTTGTTACTCAGACTAGAAGCCATGGAAATGAGAAATGTTCCTTGATAGGCTCTGTTTTTTTCTGGGTGAAAAGCGCAAATCTTGTTTTTTTTTCTGCACTCCTATCATGTGCTTCCCATCTGCTCAGGCTCTTGGTAGTTCCTGTCTTCTGTATCTTAACATCTTTCTTTAGGTGAGGTTATGGAAAATTCACTGGATATTCCTTATTGTCACACAGAGGTGAGATAATACTGTGCTGTTTTGTTTCCACCTTTTCCTGATTATGCTAAATATTTTCTGGATTTTTCTGGCCTCAGCTACTCACTAGTCCTATCTTCTATGAAAATGAAGTTATGGTTCTGTGAGCTGTCTTTGCAGTTTGAAACTAAGAGATGATTTCCTGTGACATCACCTGGCCTGACTGCTAGAGTCCTCACTCAGCCTTCCACCCTGCTCTGATCCCCCCTTTCACCACCCCCAACTAGAAATGTCAAATCATCACCCATACCCTGCCTTTCCTTTTTAAAAAAAATCATCCTCTCCTTTTTATTTTGGCTCTTTCTCTCCTTAAAATCCTTTAGATCTCCCATCTTAGAAAATGAAGGCTTTCACAACTGGATACCCCCTAGTGGTCCCCCTTCCCCTTTCATTGTGTCAGCATTCCTTGAACCAGTGTTCACCTTCACCCCATGCTTCCCCACCTCCCATTCCTTCCCTAGCTTGAGACCATCTGGCTTCTGCCTTCATCTTTTCACCAAAACTACACAGACTTAGGTCAAAATTGAGTTCCTCTATTTCAAAACTGAACAGATAGTTTTAGTTCTTCTTTTAATTACCCTTTCTGCAGCCTGTGAGCTGCTCTTACTGGGTCATGCTGTCACATTCCTCCAAGGCTTTTCATCATTGCTTGTTTTTAACTGACTAACTGCCACGTATCCTTAAAGTTTCAGGGTGACACTAACCTGGGAGGCCATAGCCAACCTTCCTCCAAGCTCCAGGCTGAAGGGGCTCCTAGAACATCTAGTATTTATAAAAGCATGTGCCACATCATGTTAATTTCTACTTTGGGTAAGTATTCTGTGCTCATTATATGTAAATTAGAAAATCCAGTGAACATGAAAACAAGTTTCCAGTAATTTCATAATCCAGAAAGGAGCACTACTAGAATTTTGAATTTTATCTTTCTAATGCACATACAGACACACATGTTGATGTAAACTGTTTTATAAAAAAACAGTCAGTCTAAACATATCTTGAGTATTTTTCCATAACTCGCATTATCGTCTTTAAGGCTTTTCTGCATTCACTTCTGATGTATCCTAATTTTTTGCTTATTTTACATAAAATTTATTTATTTGGCTGTACTGAGCCTTGTTGCAGTTCATGGGATCTTTGATCTTCATTGTGGAAGGCTGGCTTATTTAGTTTCGACCTGCAAAATCTTTAGTTGTGGTATGTGGAATGTAGTTCACTAACCAGGGCCCTCTGCATTGGGAACTTGGACTCTTAGCCAATGGACCACCAGGGAAGTCCCTGTATCCTAATTTATTTAAATCCAGTTTTTTTCACGTTTAGCTAGATTGCTTACCCTTTGTGTTAATTAACATATTGCCATAAACATCCTCATACAAACATCTTTGTGACTTGTCCTATTACAAGGTAAGAATACATTTCTAGAAGGGAAACTGTTGGGGCAAAGGATATTTACATTTTTATGATTTTTGATACATCTAAGTGCATTAAACTCTAGAAAATATTACCTCAGTTTGTAAAAGTGATTGGCCACATACTATTGTAGTTGCCTGGCTGTTACTCATTCTGCTCCTTAAATTATTGGTGGATGAATGTGACAATGTAATTTTTACAGAGGTTTCCATGGGAGTCACTGGTAATTATCTGTTGATGGGCTTAAACTATATTAATTTTTGTGAGGGATGTCTTTCTTTGTTTTTCAAGGAGGCATATTCATGCCTGGCTTTGGGGGAAAAAAAGCTTCCCCAAATAAGAAAATTAAGATATGTTTATAAATGGACTACTTTGCAGCCATTTTAATTGTTGATGTAGATGTATGACTTTTTATGTCTACTGTAGACGAATGGCTTCCCTTGTTGGGAAAGCGTCTGCCTGCAATGTGGGAGACCCGGGTTTGATTCCTGGGTCAGGAAGATCCCCTGGAGAAGGAAATGGCAACCCACTCCAGTATTCTTGCCTGGAAAATTCCATGGACCAAGGAGCATTGTAGGCTACAGTTCATGGGGTCACAAAGAATCAGACGTGATGGAAAGCTTCACTTCACTTCAGATGTAGGTCAGTTATTTACAATATGCTGTTACACACAAAGAACAGGCTATAAAATAATACACATAGTATGATACAATTTTTGTAACACACACCTATGCGCATAAATTACATTTACAAAACTGAAATTGTGATGTCCCATGTTTTATTCTGTGTTAAAATAGTACCATGAGCCATTCTATAGCATATCAATAAGCTATTTTAATGATCCATTTTACCAGTGATATTTCCCACAACAGCCTTCCTTTTCCCTTTACCAAGACAGGGGTTATAACCCCTGTTTGGCCACATTTTTAATTCAGCTTTCCTTGTGTATTTCTTCTAACCATATAATGGCAGTAATAATACCCACCTGAATTTTCCTCCAAAGAATGTTGTGAAATAATAGAGATTACTTGGTGTTCCTAGGAGGAAAATTGGTGTAGAAAGGCTGGGTGTTTTTATTTATTATTAATAACTACCCCCTGCTCTAAGGTTTTGAAATGACTCAGGACTTAATGTGACTTAATATGTGTAATGGGAGCCTACCTGGGAGGAAGGGAAGGAGTCTGTGAGATATAATACAGTATTACCAATAAATAGTTATTTTTATCACCCTAGGAGACTAAAATTTTGTTTCTTAGCATACATCATGACTTAATGATTCACTCATGTCTTCTGAACTTTTCTCTCTTCCTTTCTGGTAATTGTCCTTGTTTAAAAGAAAAGAATGTTGTCTTCCTGAGGACCATGTTAAGAGAGAAACTTTACAAGTTTCAATTTGTGTACCTTTGTTTATCACGCTTTTATCAACATTAAAAAAAACCCCAAACTACCTAGCAACATTCAAAGTAAAACTATTTCTTTTTTTCATTCTGTCCACAATAACATCCTTGCTGTCCTTTGATGAAGCACCAAAATCAGAAAGAAGATATTTCTACTGTGATTATTAGATAAATCACTTTTCAGACAGAACTCATAATAATTGTTTCAGATTGCTGATATCAGGGAATATTTCTTTTTAAATTAAGTGTTAAAATGAGGTAAATTCTAAATTTTGTTCTGTTTTATGCCTTTTCAGTAACTGTCTTATGCATGGCCCTAGAAAGGTCAAGGTAATCGTATTGAGCAGCACAATGACAAGGCTGTTGTTGTTGTTCAGTCACTCAGTCCTGTCCACCTCTTTGCGACCCCATGGACTGCAGCATGTCAGGCTTCCCTGTCCTTCACCAACTCCCGGAGCTTGCTCAAACTCATTACATTGAGTCCGTGGTGCTATCTAACCAGCTCATCTTCAGTTGCCCTCTTAGCCTTTTGCCTTCAATCTTTCCCAGCATCAGGGGCTTTTCCAATGAGTCAGCTCTTCTCAGCAGGTGGCCAAAGTATTAGAGCTTCAGCCTCAGCATCAGTCCTCCCAATGAATATTCAGGGTTAATTTCTTTCAGGATGACTGGTTTGATCTCCTTGCTGTCCAAGGGACTCTTTCCAGCACCACAATTGGAAAGCATCAATTCTTTGGTGCTCAGCCTTCTTTATGGTCCAACTCTCATATCTGTACATGACTACTGGAAAAACCAAAGCTTTTATTGTATGAACCTTTGTCAGTAAAGTGATGTCTTTGCTTTTTTAATACACTTCCCTTCCAAGGAGCAAGTGTCTTAATTTCCTGACTGCAGTCACTGTCCACACTGAGTTTAGATCCCAAGAAAATAAAATCTGTCACTGCTTCCACTTTCCCCCTTTTATTTGCCATGAAGTGATGGGACTGGACCCCATGATCTTAGTTCTTTGAATGTTGAGTTTTAAGCCAGCTTTTTCATTCTTCTCTTTCACTTTCATCAAGAGGCTCTTTAGTTTTCTTCACTTTCTTCCATAAGGGTGGTATCATCTGCATATCTGAGGCTGTTGATATTTCTCTTGGCAATCTTGATTCTAGCCTGCGATTCATCCAGCCCAGAGTATCTCATGATGTCCTCTGCATATAAGTTAAATAAGCAGGGTGACAATATATAACCTTGTCTTACTCTCTTCCCAATTTTGAATCAGTCTGTTGTTCTATGTCTAGTTCTAACTGTTATTTTTTAACCTGCATACAGATTCCTCAGGAGACAGCTAAGGTGGTCTGATATTCCCATTTCTTGAAGAATTTTCCACAATGTGTTGTGATCCACACAGTCAAAGGCTTTAGTGTAGTCAGTGAAGCAGAAGTAGATGCTTTTCTGGAACTTTCTTGCTTCGTCTATGATCCAACAAGTGTTGGCAACTGGATCTCTGGTTCCTCTGCCTTTTCTAAATCCAGCTTGTCCATCTGGAAGTTTTTGGTTCACGTACTACTGAAGCCTAGCTTGAAGGATTTTGAGCATAACCTTACTAGCATGCAAAAATGACTGCAATTGTGTGGTAGTTTGGACAATTTTTAGCATTGCCCTTCTTTGGGATTGGAATGAAAACTGATCTTTTCCAGTCCTGTGGCTACTGCTGAGTCTTCCAAATTCACTGACATATTGAGTGCAGCACTTTAACAGCATTTTCTTATTTTAGAGTTTTAAATAGCTCAGTTGGAATTCTGTCATCTCCACTAGCTTTGTATTGGGAGCTTACGGTGTTCCTCCCCCACCTCCCAAAATTGTTCAATACGTTTTACATGTGTTACCTCATTTTTTCTTATTGCTATTATTTACTATTTGGCTTCCCTGGTAGCTCAGTGGTTACAAGTGTCTGCCAGCAATGCGGGAGACCCTGGTTCGATCCCTGGTTCGATCCCTGGGTTGGGGAGATCCCCTGGAGAAGGAAATGGCAACCCACTCCAGTATTTTTGCCTGGAGAATCCCATGGACAGAGGACCCTGGTGGGCTACAGTCCACAGGGTTGCAAAGAGTTAGACACGACTGAGCGACTTCACTTCACTCACTGTTATTTAACCATTTTATGGATTTGTTTTTTTTTAGCTTCCTCATATAGTCCATACTTCTTGGCATTTGTACTTACTTATAAGTACTTTGTCAAACACATGGCAGTGGAGAACGAAAATAGTGGCAGAAGCAGAAGTGAAAGTGGTAGAGTTAGAGGGAAGGGAACGGCAGAAGCGGGCACGGGCAACACCAGACCCGGCCCAAGTGGAGTGACACAGACATGATTGTTCAGACTAGGGCAGTTTCAGCTCTGACAGAGGGAGCTAACTGAGAGGTACTCTCGGACAATGTGAATAAACTGGGACTGTCTAGGGGTGAACTGAGACATTGGTCACCTTACTTAAAAGAAGGCAGAGCAGTCAGCTACTGACATGTGACTTATTGGGTACAGGAAGTTTCACTACTTTTTGTCTGCCCTGGAATGTGATTCAGATCAGATCAGATCAGTCGTTCAGTCGTGTCCGACTCTTTGTGACCCCATGAATCGCAGCACGCCAGGCCTCCCTGTCCATCACCAATTCCCGGAGTTCACTCAGACTCACATCCATCGAGTCAGTGATGCCATCCAGCCATCTCATCCTCTGTCGTCCCCTTCTCCTCCTGCCCCCAATCCCTCTCAGTATCAGAGTCTTTTCCAATGAGTCAACTCTTCACATGAGGTGGCCACAGTACTGGAGTTTCAGCTTTAGCATCATTCCTTCCAAAGAAATCCCAGGGCTCATCTCCTTCAGAATGGACTGGTTGGATCTCCTTGCAGTCCAAGGGACTCTCAAGAGTCTTCTCCAACACCACAGTTCAAAAGCATCAATTCTTCGGCGCTCAGCCTTCTTCACAGTCCAACTCTCACTTCCATACATGACCACAGGAAAAACCATAGCCTTGACTAGATGAACCTTTGCTGGCAAAGTAATGTCTCTGCTTTTGAATATGCTGTCTAGATTGGTCATAACTTTCCTTCCAAGGAGTAAGCATCTTTTAATTTCATGGCTGCAGTCACCATCTGCAGTGATTTGGGAGCCCCAAAAAATAAAGTCTGACACTGTTTCCACTGTTTCCCCATCTATTTCCCATGAAGTGGTGGGACCGGATGCCATGATCTTCATTTTCTGAATATTGAGCTTTAAGCCAACTTTTTCACTCTCCTCTTTCACTTTCATCAAGAGGCTTTTGAGTTCCTCTTCACTTTCTGCCATAAGGGTGGTGTCATCTGCATATCTGAGGTTATTGATATTTCTCCCTGCAATCTTGATTCCAGCTTGTGTTTCTTCAGTCCAGTGTTTCTCATGATGTACTTTGCACAGAAGTTAAATAAGCAGGGTGACAATACACAGCCTAAAAATTCATTCCTAGTGATATTTCTAATCTTAGCCTCCTAATCCCTACATTGGTACTCTGTATTTCTTCCTTCCTTCCTCCTTCCACCTTTTTCCTTCTGTCTTTCCTTCCTTCCTTCTTTCTTTCAGTAGCTTGATACAGTGTAATCTAACTACCTTAATTAAGCCCAAAAGAAATTTATAAAAACCATTGGCAGAACCCAAGTGACATGCCTTTGCTTCAGGAACAAGGCCTCAGATGCTGTCACAATTCCCTGTCCCCAACCTTTGCTCCTCTCTGCACATCTACCTTATCTTTTTGCTGCTTTCTTAAATCAGTGCTTCTGCTTTCCAGCGAAAGGAGAGAGCATAGCTGTTAATAGTTCATAAGGCTTCCATCTAACAGTTACAGCTGCCAAAGAAAGACTGACAGCTCCTGGTGCTTCATGTCTTGAAATCCTAAAATTGACGAGCTGGGTGGAGAAGCATAGCCCGCATCAATCAGCTGTGGTCACGCGGAAGGTTACCGCAGGAGACGGCTGACTTGGTTACCATATCACTGTGTTCTGGGTAAAAGGAAGTTCTGGATCTTCTGTATTGTTCTCAGAAGCAAAAGAATTCTAGAACAAAAATAATAGATGTCTGAGACATAACCCTTTGGAGAGATACCACAGCTAAAAAAAGCTATGTGCTAAAGCCTTTATGGAGAAGTTCCCATGGGTGGAGTAGGTAGTTCGTGAGGTGCTTTCTCACTATAAGCTTCTAAGATCAGTGTTTTACTTCCCCTTCAAAGGTAGAATATGACCCTGAAGAGGGGCTTCCCTGGTGGCTCCATGGTAAAAAGTCTGCCTGCCAATGCAGGAGACTTGGGTTCCTTGATCTAGGGGGAATCCCACATGCTGTTAAGTGGCTGGGCCCTTGCACCACAGCTGTGGAGCCTTTTGTGGTGGAGCCTGGGAGCCACAACTATTGAAGCCCATGCACCCTGGAGCCTGTGCTCCAGCAATAAGAGAAGCCACCGCAATGAGAAGCCCGTGAACCGCAACGAAGAGTAGCCCTCCCCGCCCCCCGCCTCTGTTCACCACAACTAGAGAAAAGCCCATACAGCAACGAGGACCCAGCACAGCCAATAAAATAAAACAAAATAAAAATTTCAAAAGACCCTAAAGAAAAAAATTATAGGAAAGACTTGGTCTGGCAGGAAAGCACATGATTATTTGGGAGGTGGAAAGCCCAAATTAAACTCTCCCTAGGCCATTAACCAGTCATGGTCAACATGATGTAACATTACTCCCCTTCCTGATGTAAAGCAGTTATCTTTCCTCTACCTCTATAATATCTCTCCCTCACAACACCTTAATAGAGGAATAGTCTTCTAGGATGTGCTGTGTAATCTGCCCCTCTTAAAATCAATTAAAAAAAAATAACAATAACCACAATTGTCATTTATGGAGCACCTATTAGCTGCCAGTTACTGTGTTATTTCATGTAATTCTCAAAACTTTTCCATATTCCCTATTTTCCTATACCTGTTTTTTAGATGAAGAAAGTGTATAGGTTAAAATTTGCCTGAAGCTCCATAGATAGTAAATGTTAGAACTAGGATTAGAACCCGCTCAGTGTCTCCAAAGAGAAAGGCCACTTTACACTCTGATATCATTCTGTATGGCATGTGGTGAAAAGCGAGATAAATTCTGTGACTTACGGGAATAATACAATATAAGGAACTCCAAGTGGGTATTAACAACAGGAGCCAAAAATAAATAAAAGGTGCCCTTATTTTTTAAATTGGCTTATAATTTGATTCTGTTTTTATTTGCTAAAAAATGAATAAGCCAAGCCTTGGGACTCTTTACTTTTCTGGAAGTTTCACTGGATTATCAGTTAAACAAATATAATTTTAATTCACTCAACACTCATGGAACACCTGCTAAGTGATGAGTGCCAGTGTATTAAGTTGGATAATCAATGTTTACTTTTATGAAAAAATCATAGTCACATAAAAGCGAATGGAATGTTGTTTTACTAGGGAGGGTTCCTTAGAAATCACATAGGCCATTGGTTGTCACTGTGGGTTCTGCTGAGTTTTAGGTTCTGCCAAGGTTTATTTACAACCATCTTGGGAACAGGGAAGAAATGGAGGGAATCAAAGGGGAGACTGGAAAACAGAATTCTGTTTCTATCTTGTCCACTTCAACCAGAACAGCTCTAAACTCTAATTTATTGATCCTTTTGAAGTTTATTCCTTTTACTAAAGAAGAAACTTAGGGACAGCAAGTGTCTGAGGTTGACAACATGGTGGGTTAAGAAAGCACAAAAATAGGATCCTTCCATTTGCCATACCAGTGAGCTGCAGAGTATTCTTCATGCTTTTCATACCACTTTTAGAAGTGAGTTTAGTTTCTGCTGTAATTCTGAGATTCTCAGCCAAGCCAGTCACATTGCACTCAGATGTCCATGTTATAGGCACTGACTAATGGCAAATGTGGTGACTTTGGGGGTTATTAAGAAATTGCAGTCATTGCATATGATGTAAGTTGCTTTGATCTTTATTGACCTCATTGCCAGATCTTAACAGACACCTCTGGGCCTGTTACCCATGTCTCCAGCTGAAGTCTTGAATTTATAGTAAAAAAATTTCAAGGTTGTGTTCTCAGCAATAAACTAAAAATTATCACACAACTGCAGTTCTGTGTCTCCTTAACCAGCATTCTGACAGAGGAGGAAATTCCAGGTTGGGAAAATCATTCTATTAATCCCAGCTATTTGTGCTCTAACACTATAATTCTGTAGTCTTTTGTGGACTTTATATTAATGAAAAGATACACCTCACTCTGTGTTTGTGGCATTCCAGTTCATGTTGCTCTTATCTATTAAGATAATTAGAGGACACAGAAATTCAAGTATTTTATATCAAGTCAAAGGCTCTAGCTGTTTAGCCAGGATTCTGAAAATTATATTTAATTATTAAGGAGAATGAATTTATTCTAGTTAAGCTTTAGGGCCAGAGACATGGACTTTTCTGCTGTTGGACTGGAGGATGGAGGCAGGGAGGCAGACTTGGACTTTATGATTGGGAGGCCTCAACTGAAGTGGAAAAAAGAGGGGAAGCAAGTAAATTCAATTAGGAACTGGTAGGAGCAGGTCAAATCCACAGCTGGAAGAGATCAGCTAGCAGCTGCAGCTTGATCATCACGGTGACTCTAATCCAGACAAGAAAAATAGACTGTGGGAGGCAATGCACTTGCAATTTTCTTGTGCCAGTATTAAAACAATGTTAGGGCTTACTGATTTTTTTTTGTTTTAATGAAGGAGAAAAAGTTCACCAAAGATAGATCATGATGGATTTTTTTTTTTTTGGTAGAGCAATACATAGTAAAAATGACTTTTATTAATTAAAAAAAAATGCCTGTTTCTAGATATTTAGGTAGTTTCCTTTTATAATTTTTCTATGAAAAACAATGCTGTGACAAACATTTTTTAGGGGGAGCTTATTTCTTTTTCACTTTAAACATTTTTTTGTTTTGTTTTGAAAGTATGGAGAAGACTCTTGAGAGTCCCTTAGACTGCAAAGAGATCAAACCAGTCAATGCTAAAGGAAATCAGTCCTGAATATTCACTGGAAGCACTGACGCTGAAGCTGAAGCTCTAGTACTTTGGCCACCTGATGCGAACTGACACACTGGAGAATGCCTTGTTGCTGGGAAAGATCAAAGACAGGAGGAGAAAGGGAAGACATAGGATGAGATGAGATAGCTGGATGACATCACCAACTCGATGGACATGAGTTTGAGCAAGCTCTGGGAGATGCTGATGGACAGAGAAGACTGGCATGCTGCAGTCCATGGGGTTGCAAAGAGTCGGACAAGACTGAGTGACTGAACTGAACTTTTATATATGTGAATGTATGGGCTTCCCAGATGGTGCTAGTGGTAAAGAACCAGCCTGCCAAAGCAGGAGACAAAAGATAAGAGGGTTTGATCCCTGGGTTGGAAGATCCCCTGGAGGAGGGCATGGCAACCCACTCCAGTATTCTTGCCTGGAGAATCCCATGGACAGAGGAACCTGGTGGGCTATGGTCCATGGGGTCACAAAGAGTTGGACACAACTGAAGTGACTTAGCAGGCAGCACGTCACAGCACGCTAAGTGTTTGAGCACTTATATATGTGTCTGAACACCTCTTTTTGTATTGTTGTTGTTGTTGGCCCCATCACGTGGCATGCGAGATCTTAGTTTCCTGACCAGGGATCAAACCTGTGCCCCATGCAGTGGAAGTGCAGAGTTTTAACCACTGGACCACCAGGGAATTCACTGGGCTTATTTCTTATTGGACACATCTTAATTTTTTCCTTAGAATAAAAACCTAGAATTTAAATTTCTGAAGTGAAGGCTATATATATAATTAAGGTTTTGATGTGTAATCAAATTATCTCTTTCAAAATTCTTTTGTAAGAATCAATTGTTTTTCCTATGAATTATCTACCATTCATTGGGGTTTGTAAAAATTAAGGAGGAACTGTTGCTTCAGAGGCTCCTGAAGTTAGATGGAACTCTCTGGAGCCAAATAGATCATTCCTACTGTGTTAGATTTGGTGACCACACAGCCCTCTGTTGTGCCCTGACTGCCTTATTAATACCCAAGGTCACAATTAAGTGAACTCTTGAGCCACACTGGGACTATCAAATTCTTTCTCTTAAGAATTTGAACCAAAGAGGTAAGATGTCAAGACACTGAGAATGTTGCTAAACATATTAGATCTAGAGCCCTAAGGTCTAGCAGAGTTGGGGCAAAGGGTGGACATGTGGCAAACTACAGAGAAAATGAAACAGAAAAGCTTTATTGTAGAGGGGATGCAGAGAAATAAGTGACCCTGAACATCAGGTGTCGCATAGCCTAAGATGTTCAGTGCTGTAGTCCCTGTGGTTCTGTCAGGGTATCATGTAGTTTGTTTCGTAAAACCCTCCTGTGCTTTCTGAAGTATCACCTATGTTGACCTCCGATCAAGATACCAGACTCCAGGCAAAATGCAAAGCATTTACTTCAGATACATCAGTCATTTATTTGTGCAGCAGATCTTAGCATACACAGAGTCCATAGGCCTCCAAACATGCTAAGTCACTTGGTGTCTTAGCATGTCATGTCCGACTCTGTGCGACTCTATGGATTGTAGCCAGCCAGGCTCCTCTGTCCATGGGATTCTTCAGGCAATAATACATGAGTGGATTGCCATTCCTTTCTCCAAATTTTTCAAAATATAGATTAGTACATTACTGACAAAAGATTATTTTTTAGACTAGTACATTTACATGGAAAATTACCAGACAAGACTTGTTCTTAACTGTTGGAGCATATAGTCTTTCATTCACCCAGTTTGGCTTTGATTTAACTAGTACAATGTAAAGTTCTAGTTAAGTTCTCAAACTTCACACACGTCAAAATTATTTGGGGGCTTCTTACAACACACAGTACCTCTGGTTTAGTAGTTCTTGTGTGGGACCGAAAATTTCTATTTCTTACAAGTTCTCAGGTAATGCTGAAGCTTCTATCTTTGGGTTCACCCTTTGAGAACCATCAAGATAGGAAGAATGTGGGAAGATCTGTCAGGGAAGAAAATGATAGAATTTCTCATGTTTTTGCTTGTTACTCCTAGAAAGCTCTTGGCATTAACTCTTTCCTTATCCTCCTCTTCCCTCTTCTTCAATATATACCCAAACTCTATCCCTTGTAAGTTCTTTCTCTTGGCTGCCCAGTTAACCGCCAGCATCCCAAGGGCAGGGACTAGGATATTTTATCTGTGTATCTTCACTCACTAGTACCATACCTAGATCTGGCAGGCATGAAATACAAATGTGTTGAATGAATGAAAATTCTTTTCTTACTGACTTTTTAGGTTCTTGAAAGAGTTGTCTGTGGTGCAATGGATCCCTTTATTTCTCTCTGGTAAAATTGGGATGCTGTTGCTTATCTCTTTCTGGACCTTTCTTGTCAGAATATAAATGGCTGTCAGGATGGAATAAGGCAGGGTAAGGAAGAGCATGTGTGTGTAGCACATGCGTGTGTGTGCTTTATTTTCTTTTTTATATTTCCTTCTTTGGTATTCATCATGTGATATAACAACTGTGCAAGTTGGTGGATTTGAGTATCTCCTCCAGATCATGTACCTCCTTGAAGAATGTCTAGTTCATAGAAAGTTTTATTTCACCCTTTGTGGCTTACAACTCTTGGTTTTGCTTGAGTACCAATGCATAAACCAAAAAACTAGATGGTCATCCAGTCATTTAATTTCTAGTGACTCAAAAGCCATCTTGATATAGCACATAAAATGTTAGACTAGGGATTAGCAACCTGAGACAGGGTTCTAGTCTTAACTTAAGCTTTCTTATTTGCATGCCCTTAGCCAGGTATCTTAAATTGATTGTACAATGAAAGCTTTAATACAGGGACTTTCCTGGTGGTCCAGTGGGTGGGGCTCCAGGCTTCCACTCCAGGGCATGTGGGTTCAATCCCTGGTTGGGGAAGTAAGCTCCCACACGCCATATAGCCAAACAAAAGCTTACTATA
The DNA here is from genome assembly GCF_003369695.1 of Bos indicus x Bos taurus. Lineage (NCBI taxonomy): Eukaryota > Metazoa > Chordata > Mammalia > Artiodactyla > Bovidae > Bos > Bos indicus x Bos taurus. The sequence goes on from NC_040095.1 coordinate 33,658,845, forward strand.
AATGATTTGAATATCCTTTCCAAATCTTAAGCACCTGTGAGGTTGAAAGGAGTATGTTGTTAAGAGTATGATATAATTTAGGCATATGTCTACAATGTTTATTTTCATACTCAAGTTTGGCTCAAGTGTTCTTGTAGGTGATAAAAGAATTGTTTGCTGAAATAAAAATATTCCAAAGGACTATAAATGATGTTGTGTAACAGCAGCCTGCACTGTGTTTTTGGATCTTCTAGGAGTGAATGCAAAAGAGTATTTAAAGAGAAGGAGTCAGTCAGAAGAGATCTTTTGCATTCATTTCCACAAAGAGGGAAGCTAGAGTTTTTCCCTAGGTCTAAGCAATTTTTCAGTGAGTAGGAGTCAGACCTGTCAATATATTCTCTCCTCTGAATGTTTATGGTTTTGTTCTGTATCTTGTCTCTATGTAACTTTCTGAGCTAAGAGATTATATGTTTGACTCCTGAAGAAGATAATGTGATCTCAGAAATATGCTTTTTGGCATCCAAAGAAAGTCCAGATTTAAAATATCAGCATGGTCATTTGCTAACATCTTCCAAGTGTCCAGCTGTTATCATTACAAGATGTTCATGTCTCGGTCTTGGGAAGTATAGTTTACATCAGTGTCACAATGGCAGAAGAGTTGGTAAGAGTGTGTTTTCTGCATGTTTGACTTGTTAAAGAAAAACAGTTTTGGGGAAATGATGGTCAGGGCGGAGAAACATATTTTCATGGTGATGAAGCCACAGCAAATTTCCAGAGGAAGAAAAGCTGTCATTTTCTTGACCTTTAAGATTCTCCATGAAGTTTAATCCTCCATCAGTTACCTAACTCATAGGAATTAGGTCTGATTTAAAAAATTGGGGTAGTATACCATAGATACTGTCTTTCACCAGAACTGTGTTTAAGGTGATCATTAAACAAACTACTTGGTGTATGTAAGATAAAGTGAGATATTTATTCACTTTCATTTTCAGTTTTCTGATAGTTTTACCTAAAAAAAAAAAAAAAAAGACAAAAACAAAAACTTTAACCAACTGGATTGAATGTTCTTTAGATGGTCATATTTTTTAGATGGTCATGTTTATTTCTTTGCAGCAGGAAGTCACATTTGACTTCCTGGGTTCCTTTTAAAAAAACTTGATCAAAGTGAAATATACACATATCAGAAAAGTACACATAGCATCAGTATAAAATTCATTAAGTTTTCAGATACTGAACATCCCTATCTAACCAGCTCTTGGATCAAAAGCAAAATACAACCAGTACCACTAAAACCCCTTTATATTCTGTTCTTAGTCCCTAATTCCTCTTCCCACCTTCGGTAGCCATGATGTGGATTTCTAACAACATATTAATAGACTATTTTGTCTGTTTGTTATACTTTCAATCATATTTTGGTCATATTAGAGACATTATGTGCTGTGTGCTCTTTTGTATCAGGCTTCATTCATTCAACATTATGTTGATGAGAGCCTTCATGTTGCATATAGTTGCTGTTCATTCTCATTTGTGAATAACGTGTAAATATACATCTTTTACTTATCAGTCATACTGATGATGGAATTTAGGTATTTCTGTTTTTCTGGCCACTTTGAATAATTTGTCTACAAATGTGTTAGGACATGTCTTTGGTGACTAGATATATGTGTATTTGAATTCAATGTATACTTAGGTGTGGAATTGCTAGGCCATATAATAGGCTTAAATTCATCTGTTAGATATTAATACTACCAAATAGTTTTCTAAAGTTGTTGTACAGTTTATTATCTCATTCTAGGGCTTTTGAACTGTGGTGTTGGAGAAGACTCTTGAGAGTCTCTTGGACTGCAAGGAGATCCAACCAGTCCATTCTAAAGGAGATCAGTCCTGGGATTTCTTTGGAAGGAATGATGCTAAAGCTGAAACTCCAATACTTTGGCCACCTCATGCGAAGAGTTGACTCCTTGGAAAAGACTCTGATGCTGGGAGGGATTGGGGGCAGGAGCAGAAGGGGACGACAGAGGATGAGATGGCTGGATGGCATCACTGACTCGATGGATGTGAGTCTGAGTGAACTCCGGAGTTGGTGATGGACAGGGAGGCCTGGCATGGTGCGAATCATGGGGTCACAAAGAGTTGGACATGACTAAGCAACTGAACTGCACTGAACTGAGGTTTCTTTTGATTGGTATTAAAGAGATTCAAAGGAAAAGGATGGTTCAGCAAAATGCCTTGATAGTAAAAACAGATTGTGGCAAAGGGTAAAACCCTGATAAAGCACCTTTCATCTCCACAGCTCTGATCTCTTCTCAACTCTTATTTCATAAAATCTTTAGTTCCTGTGCCTCTTTTGTTTAATTGAAGGTAGACACTTGGGTGAATTTGCTGTGAGATTCCTTATAAGAAATGAAATGATTTAAAATAATTGTTACGCAGTCTTTACTAATGAAAACTTAAAAAAAAAAATGGGTCTCTAGAGGAGATGATCTCTCTCTAAGTAGTATCAAGAAAATGTTAAATAAAATCCATTTTTTTCTTGGTGGTCTATATTCAATTTACAACAAGCTTTCCGTTAAACTAAGAAAGACAAAGTGAAATGATAGAATGTTTCAACAGTTCTTATTTGAAGAAAAAAATGCATTTCAGTGGGAGAAACAACATAACACCTATGAACATATTGACATGTGTGAGCATGATAAGTCACTTCAGTTATGTCCGACTCTTTGTCACCCAATAGACTGTAACCCACCAGGTTCCTCTGTCCATGGGATTCTCCAGGTAAGAATATTGGAGTGGGTTGTTGTGCCCTCCTCCAGGGCATCTTCCTGACCCAGGGATTAAACCCTCTTCTTTTGTCTCTTGCACTGTCAGGCAGGTTCTTTACCACTAGCATCACCTGGGAAGCCCCTGTATGGACATACTTGCCTGAAAAAATCTCTAAAGACACTAGAATGAGTTTGAATATTTCCTCACAACAAACAAATTTATTTTGAGAAAACATATCCATCCAATTTTCTTTGGAAAACTTTCTTAGAGAGATCTGAGCAGTCCAAATAACTCAACTAAATATTATACATTCTCAGGATATAAACATTATCATTCAGTTCAGTCGCTCAGTCGTGTCCGACTCTTTGTGACCCCATGAATTGCAGCACGCCAGGCCTCCCTGTCCATCACCAACTCTGGAGTTCACTCAGACTCACATCCACCGAGTCGGTGATGCCATCCAGCCATCTCATCCTCTGTCGTCCCCTTCTCCTCCTGCCCCCAATCCCTACCAGCATCAGAGTCTTTTCCAATGAGTCAACTCTTCGCATGAGGTGGCCAAAGTACTGGAGTTTCAGCTTTAGCATCAGTCCTTCCAATGAACACCCAGGACTGATCTCCTTTAGGATGGACTGGTTGGATCTCCTTGCAGTCCAAGGGACTGTCAAGAGTCTTCTCCAACACCACAGTTCAAAAGCATCAATTCTTCGGCGCTCAGCCTTCTTCACAGTCAATGGGCCATTTAGTGTTTGTTTCGTGGGTGGCACTAGTAGTGAAGAACCCACCTGCAGGACATAAGAGACCCAGGTTCAACCCCTGGGTTGGGAAGATTCCCTGGAAGAGGGCATGGTGACCCACTCCAGTATTCTTGCCCAGAGAATCCCATCGACAGAGGAGCTTGGTGGTCTATAGTCTATAGCGTCATATAGAGTTGGACATAACTGAAGTGACTTAGCATGCACGCATAGCCTACATATTAATTTTAGACAAAATATTAGGGACTAGAGTAGTCCTGTGTGTTAAATATGTACAAGTCCTTTGGTGATCTGCAATATTTGATCATATTTACTTTTTGATTTGAAGGATAATTTTATTATATCTAAGAGTCCCAGATATATACCTTCAGGTTTATTTTCTCTTCTATTACTGTGGCATGTCTGTAATTGATTTTGTACAAGTTTCTTGGTTCAGAAGACAGTTCAGTTCAGTTCAGTCGCTCAGTTGTGCCTGACTCTTTGCAACCCCATGAACTGCAGCATGCGAGGCCTCCCTGTCCATCACCAACTCCCAGAGTTTACCCAAACTCATGTCCATTGAGTCGGTGATGCCATCCAAGCATCTCATCCTCTGTCGTCCCCTTCTCCTCCTGCCCTCAATCTTTCCCAGTATCAGGGTCTTTTCCAATTAGTCAGCTCTTTGCATGAGGTGGCCAAAGTATTGGAGTCTCAGCTACAACATCAGTTCTTCCAATGAACACCCAGGACTGATCTTGTTTAAGATGGACTGGTTGGATCTCCTTGCAGTCCAAGGGACTCTCAAGAGTCTTCTCCAATACCACAGTTCAAAAGCATCACATCTTCCACGCTCACTTTCTTTATAGTCCAGCTCTCACATCCCTTCATGACTACTGGAAAAACCATAGCCTTGACTAGATGGACCTTTGTTGACAAAATAGCATCTCTGCTTTTTAATATGCTATCTAGGTTGGTCATAACTTTCCTTCCAAGGAGTGTCTTTTATTTTATTTTTTTAAATTATTATTTATTTATTTATTTTTAATTTTATTTTATTTTTAAACTTTACATAATTGTGTTAGTTTTGCCAAATATCAAAATGAATCCATCACAGGTATACATGTGCTCCCCATCCTGAACCCTCCTCCCTCCTCCCTCCCCATACCATCCCTCTGGGTCGTCCCAGTGCACTAGCCCCAAGCATCCAGTATCGTGCATTGAACCTGGACTGGCATCTCGTTTCATACATGATATTTTACATGTTTCAATGCCATTCTCCCAAATCTTCCCACCCTCTCCCTCTCCCACAGAGTCCATAAGACTGTTCCATACATCAGTGTCTCTTTTGCTGTCTCGAACACAGGGTTATTGTTATCATCTTTCTAAATTCCATATATATGCATTAGTATACTCTATTGGTGTTTTTCCTTCTGGCTTACTTCACTCTGTATAATAGGCTCCAGTTTCATCCACCTCATTAGAACTGATTCAAATGAATTCTTTTTAATGGCTGAGTAATACTCCATTGTGTATATGTACCACAGCTTTCTTATCCATTCATCTGCTGATGGACATCTAGGTTGCTTCCATGTCCTGGCTATTATAAACAGTGCTGTGATGAACATTGGGGTACACGTGTCTCTTTCCCTTCTGGTTTCCTCAGTGTGTATGCCCAGCAGTGGGATTGCTGGATCATAAGGCAGTTCTATTTCCAGTTTTTTAAGGAATCTCCACACTGTTCTCCATAGTGGCTGTACCAGTTTGCATAAACTCAAAATGGGTTAAAGATCTAAACATAAGACCAGAAACTATAAAACTCCTAGAGGAGAACATAGGCAAAACACTCTCTGACATACATCACAGCAGGATCCTCTATGACCCACCTCCCAGAATATTGGAAATAAAAGCAAAAATAAACAAATGGGACCTCATTAACCTTAAAAGCTTCTGCACATCAAAGGAAACTATCAGCAAGGTGAAAAGACAGCCTTCAGAATGGGAGAAAATAATAGCAAATGAAGCAACTGACAAACAACTAATCTCAAAAATATACAAGCAACTCCTACAGCTCAACTCCAGAAAAATAAAAGACCCAATCAAAAAATGGGCCAAAGAACTAAATAGACATTTCTCCAAAGAAGACATACAGATGGCTAACAAACACATGAAAAGATGCTCAGCATCACTCATTATCAGAGAAATGCAAATCAAGACCACTATGAGGTACCATTTCACACCAGTCAGAATGGCTGCGATCCAAAAGTCTACAAATAATAAATGTTGGAGAGGGTGTGGAGAAAAGGGAACCCTCTTACACTGTTGGTAAGAGTAAGTGTCTTTTAATTTCATGGCTGCAATCACCATCTGCAGTGATTTTGGAGCCTGAAAAAATAGTCTGCCACTGTTTCCCCATCTATTTGCCATGAGGTGATGGGGCCAGATGCCATGATCTTAGTTTTCTGAGTGTTGAGCTTTAAGCCAACTTTATCACTCTCCTCTTTCACTTTCATCAAGAGGCTCTTTAGTTCTTCTTCACTTTATGCCATAAAGGTGGTGTCACCTGCATATTTGAGGTTGTTGATATTTCTCCCCGCAATCTTGATTCTAGCTTGTGCTTCATCCAGCCCAGCGTTTCTCATGATGTACTCTGCATAGAAGTTAAATAAGCAGGGTGACAATATACAGCCTTGATGTACTCCTTTTACTATTTGGAACCAGTCTGTTGTTCTATGTCCAGTTCTAACTGTTGCTTCCTGACCTGTATACAGATTTCTCAAGAGGCAGGTCAGGTGGTCTGGTATTCCCATCTCTTTCAGAATTTTCCACAGTTTCTTGTGATCCACACAGTCAAAGGCTTTGGCATAGTCAGTAAAGCAGAAATAGATGTTTTACTGGAATTCTCTTGCTTTTTTGATGATCCAGCAGATGTTGGCAATTTGATCTCTGGTTCCTCTGCCTTTTCTAAAATGAGCTTGAACATCTGGAAGTTCACGGTTCATGTATTGCTAAAGCCTGGCTTGGAGAATTTGAGCATTACTTTACTAGTGTGTTAGATGAGTGCAATTGTGTGGTAGTTTGATCATTCTTTGGCATTGCCTTTCTTAGAGGAGATACCCCACGTCCAAGGTCAGGAGTGGTGGCCGTGAGGAGATACCCCATGTCCAAGGTAAGAAGCAGTGGCTGCACTTTGCTGGAGCAGCCGTGAAGAAATACCCCACATCCAAGGAAAGAGAAACCCCAGTAAGACAGTAGGTGCTGAGAGAGGGCATTAGAAAGTAGACAGACTGAAACCACAATCACAGAAAACTAGCCAATCTGATCATATGAACCACAGCCTTGTCTAACTCAATGAAACTAAGCCATACCATGTGGGGCCACCCAAGACGGATGGGTCATGGTGGAGAGGTCTGACAGAATGTGGCCCACTGGAGAAGGGAATGGCAAACCACTTCAGTATTCTTTCCTTGAAAACACCATGAACAGTTATGAAAAAGCAAAAACATAGGAAACTGAAAGATGAACTCCCATATTGGGTTGGTAGGTACCCAATATGCTACTGGAGATCAGTGGAGAAATAACTCCAGAAAGAATGAAGTGATGGAGCCAAAGTAAAAACAACACCCAGTTGTGGATGTGACTGGTGATAGAAGCAAGGTCCGATGTTGAAAAGAGCAATATTGCATAGGAACCTGGAATGTTAGGTCAATGAATCAAGGAAAATTGGAAGTGGTCAAACAGGAGTTGGCAAGAGTGAACGTTGACATTCTAGGAATCAGAATACAACATGTAGTTAAATAAGTTTCTTTTGGGAAATAAATCATAGATTCCAGGACTATATTATGAGTGAATATGGTATGTCTCTCTCTCTCTCTGAGTGTGTTGTATAATATGACTGTACACACACACACACACACACACACACACGTGTATCAAGCCTTATGGTGTACAGAAGGGAAGTTTATTTTTGCAAAAGCACTGCATTCTAGTGTGGCACAAGGGACCCTGAGTGTTCTGCTTAGATTTTGTTCCATAGGCAATGGGGAGCCAATTACAGTTTTTCATAGAAGAGAGAGATCAAGGTGCTTTAGGAAAGTGATTCTGGGAGAAACCAGAAGCAGAAGAAGCCCAGACTGGTTCATGTATCAGAACTCTTAATTATCTTTGTGCAATATTATGAACCCCTGTTATATTAAGTTGAAAACAACTAAAAATGTAATTTTGTGCTATAAATACCATCTTATACCATCACATACAAGCTACAGGTGTGTTAAATTTTTAATTAAAATGTTGGGGCAAACACATTCCACGGAGAAAAGACAATCTGTTAATTGTCTAACCTCCTGAAAATGTTAAGAGAAGACCACTAAGATGTGAGTTAAACAGAAATCTGAGGGTGTCTCTTGGACAGTGTTCTACAGAAGGGAGCCTTGAGAACTATTTATTCTACTGCTTCTTTTGACAATGAGGGCTTGAATAAGAGGAAATAGGATCAAGAAAATAAGGAATATTGTGAAGGAGATGACCAATGACTGATGGTGGATAATGAGAGGTAGAGAAGGGCTAAAATATTAGTAACTTTTTGTTCTGTGGAAATGCATTTTAATGAAATCAAAGCTTTCATTCTGATTCAAAACTGGTGGTAGATCTTCTGCGCTTGGTAATCTTCCTTTTAACACTTCTTTCTTTAAAAAACATGTGTATATTCACAGTCAGGAACAGATAGAGAAAGCACTCGGAAATCACATGTGTCTTATCTCTCAGTATTCATGCTGCATTGCTACTGTTCAGAATCACAGAAGCATATAGATTAGGCTTTTGAAAAAACCAACCTCTTCTCTTAAGACAAAATGTTCTGTAAAGTGTACGCACTGCACTCCTGCACGGTATTAATAAATGGGCTCTTGATTGTGTCATGTACTTCTATTCTAGTGAGGCAACCAGAGATACACAGCAGAGCGGAAAATCCCAGGTGGTTTATGGTTAATGACATAGAAGGTTCAGCAACACTGAGTAATGAGGTATTCAAAGAATGACACAGCCTAACTTTTGTTAAGCCACTACACAGATGACTTCTTTGGATAAATAGTTCTGCATTTGCCTTAATTATAATTTTGTAAAGGGACTTCCCTGGGGGTCCAGTGGTTAGGACTCTGTACTTTCACTGCCGAGGACACAGGTTTGATTCCTGGTTGAGGATCTAAGCTTTGGAGAAGGAAACGGCAACCCACTTCAGTATTCTTGCCTGGAGAATCCCATGGACAGAAGAGCCTGGTGAGCCACAGTCCATAGAGTCGCAAAGAGTCGGACATGACTGAAGTGACTGAGCATGCACACACGCACGAGGAAATGAGATCCCACAAGTGGACAGCATGGCCACAAATTTTTAAAAAAATACAAAAAGTGTAACAATTGTGTATGAAACAAGAGAAAGTTCTTGGCCAGCTTGCTTGACCCCAAAGTCAGCTTGGGAGGGATTTCCCTGGTAGCTCAGGTGGTAAAAAGTCTGCCTGCAATGCGGGAGACCTGGGTTCAATCCCTGGGTCAGGAAGACCCTCTGGAGAATGAAATAGCAACCCACTCCAGTATTCTTGTCTGGAAAATCCCATGGATAGAGGAGCCTGGCAGGCTACAGTCCATGGGGTCGCAGAGAGTTGGACATAACTGAGTGACTAACACTTTACCTTACTTTAAAGCCAGCCTAAGGGAAGTGTGAAGTTAACTGTCTTGTAGTATTTGGGAACAAGAAGAAGGTACCACATAATTTTGGCTCAGCGTGGGGAGCTGTAATTTTGTGCAGGTTTGTATTTGAAAAGGATGCAGTGGAAAGCAGTGGAATCTGTGACAAGAAATCATAGAGGCTGTGGTCTCAGTTTCATAAAGGACTTTCCTCTAAAGTAAATCCTTGGTCTCGCTTCCTTTCTAATCTAACAGTCTCATGGTTCAACATTTATTATAACACAACATTTAATACAACTATTAAAGCTCATCCCTTGACTTTTTTTTTTTTTGAGTGCACCACAAGACTCATAGGATCTTAGTTCCCCAACCAGGGGTGAAGCCCACATCCAAGACAGTGAAAGTGTGGAGTCCTAACCACTGGACTATCAGGGAATTCCCCATCTCCTGACTTTTAAGAGCTTCCTTAATTTATCCTAAATTCTCTCACCACTTATCATGTAAACGTTTGTGGGTATAAATAAGATGCTAGTTATAAAAATGCATTGAAAATAAGACTATGTAAGGGATATATTATCTTTTTCATGGAAAGTCATTTTATTTTAAATATAGTAGTGTGTACGTGTCGGTCCCAAACAAGGGAGATACTATTATGTGCAATGTTGTCATCTCCTGGAACATTGAGGACACCAAGAACTGCTTTTAATTCACCTCAGTAGGCTGTAATTTCAGCAGAGACACTCATGTGAGATATTGGAAGGGGCCGAGCTGTGTGAGTAACTATCAACCGGGCCAGTTTGCTTTGTTGTGAGTCTCCCTCAGCCAGTCTGGACTAGGTTCCAACACAGTTAAAGACTATAGAAAATTACAGTGAAAGTAAGTGAAATAAATGGACTCTTGCTCACTTTTTGAAAAGTAAATTTAAGATCACATATGTGAAGTGCAGTAACAGAGTCAAGGTGCTGCCTCATAATACACAATTCTGCAGGAAACCATATCTAGAATTGAATATTTAAAAACAAATTTTTATTTTAATTGTAGCATAGTTGGTTAACAGTATTGTGAAGTTTTAGGTGTACAGCAAAGTAATTCAGTTACACATATAGATGCATTTACTCTTTTTCAAAATTTTCCCCCCACTTATATTATTATAGAATGTTGAGCCATCTTCCCTTTGCTATACAGTAGGTCCTTGTTGGTTATCCATTTTAAACATAGAAATGTGTACATGTCAGTCCCCAAATCCCAATCTATCCCTCCCCTCCCACCTTCCTCCTTGCTCCCCTGGTAACCATAAATTGATTCTCTGTGAAGCCATTTCTGTTTTGTAAATAAATTCATTTGTATCATTCTTTTTTAGATTCCACACATAAGTGATATCATATATTTGCCTTTGTCTAACTTACTTCACTCAGTATGGTAATACATAAGTCCATTCATGTTGTTGCAAATGGCATTATTTCATAGAATTTTTACCTTGACACATTAAAAACTTTATGAAAGGGATTGAAGAAAAATAACTTTTGACATTTGTAACATAGAGATGAGATATGAGGCAAAGTTAAAGCATTCTTTATTGTGTGTGTATATATATATACACACACACACATACACATCATACTGAACTATATATGTATATGTGTTTATATTTATAAAATATTACTATGTACAAAAGATTTATACATATGCATGGATGTGCTTTATATGTGTGCATATTCATAGTGTGTGACAAAGATAACATGATGACAATAACCATATATTTTAAAGCAAATGGGATAACTGACAAAAATCCCTTAGGATTGACTTTAGAAGGATCAGTGAGATTTTTAATATACTCATATAAACCTTTACAGTTTCCTCGAAAACCAGAAGAATTTAAGGCAAGCCTTTCATGTTATTTCCCCACTTTAAACTAAAGACAAGCAGTAGCATCTTAGAGGAAATGGCTTAGTGCAATCTTAACCTCACATTAAACTTGTATTTTAGAATAATTTTTTGAAAGAATACATCAAAGCATGTGAAACTGGTGGCTAATTATATTATCATTAGTATACAGTAACATAGCATTATCATTCTTCATAAAATACTATGAAATAAGCATGTTAAGAATATTTAATTACGTGGATGAGTGAAATAATAAAGGAAAATTGCTAGTTAATTGCTTTCCTTGGAGATGCTATTAGGGCTGGCAGTTGCCAAGCGCTCTCATGATTCATCCTAAAGAGACAGACTATTGCACTGCTCTTTTTGAAATTAATCTGGCGAAACCAGGAGGGAGAAGGAGGACTTGCCTGCACAGATTTTGCAGAGCTCTTTATTCTCTATAAGGTGCCACTGCCCCTGGGATGCCTTCCCTGACCTTTAACTGGAATAACTGGTATTACCCCAAACAATTTGAGGAAAGCTCTATTATGCTTCTCAACACATGGTATTTTAATTATTAGTCCATATGTTTGTTTCTCCTTCCAGCTTAGCAGCTCATTAGAGACATGACTATTTTTCACTCTTCCCAATCCCTCGCTCAGGACCTGACACAGAACATGTGCTTGATGCAGGTTTGTGGAGTGGATTGAAAAGTTTCCTCATAGAACCAAAGGCAGGGACTTCAACAAAAGTGGGTCTTAGGTGAAGGTTCTGTCATTTTTTTTTTCCTTTTAGGAGCATCTGAAGCAATCCTACTGTCTTTACAAAGATTTGCCCAGAGATTCAGTCCACTGGCAAACCATGCCACTACCTTATTTTCTCCAAAAGAAAAAAAGAGAAAGGCAAAAATTTTCATTTCTTTTTCTTTGTGAAATCCCTTGGAAATGTATCACTTGAAGAGTATAACTATTTAGAACAGCAGAACCTGCTATAATTCAGGATCCAACATAGAAGAGATCACTTGTCTTTTGTGGATGATTTATATTGTCTTAAATACTCTGTTAATGCACGTGCCTATTGAATTTCCTCATTTACCCTAACATGTAGATTTGGCTGGGTGTGACAGGAGAAAAGGAAAGAGGCAGTATTCTACAAAACAGTTAAACTGTTAAACTTTGTAAACTTCTGGATATAAAAATTCTAGGATCTTAAGAAGATATATATAACATTGTCTCGAATTATTTCTCTTTTATGCATTGTAGATTTTGGCACACAACTATTCACAAGGGCCTATATCTAAAGGGGGCATGCCTATAAAAACCAAATTTAGCATTGACAAGGGAGGAACATGCACTATATGTACGCATAGTGTTTAAGAATTAAGATTACAAAGTACATTTTATTAAAGAAATCATGCTTTTAATCAGGAAAAAAGCAGAGAATTGGAAAAAAGCATAGAAGTAGAAGCATAACTGGCTTATCATTAAACATGAAAGACTATAAAATTTGATTCTGAAATATCTGTTAAGGATCTCCTTGGAAGATCATAAAAAATGAAATAGTAAGAATGGCAGGAGGAAAGTGGTTGTAAATTACCAACCAGGGAAATAAACCAAATAAAGTGTTCAGCAGTGGTAACCTACAGCTGAGAGCTGAACGTATAGCTACAAGGAACTAGGATTACATTGGAAATTTTTTTCCCTGCTTACCTGCCTGCCTCTTGCAGACTAAAATAAACACCAAGGGCAGCACTTAAAGAAAAATGAAGTATGAAATTGAGAGCAAATGTCCTACATACACATATACAGAAGGAAACTTAACCTCAGAGAGAGAACTGTCAATGGCTTGCTTTGGTTAGCATCGTCTAGCCTCTGGGCCCCACCTCTCTAAATCATTGCCCCACTTACTAACTCAGACCTCTGTGTCTGTGTGTGGTTGTGTGCTACAAAGACAGAAACTGAGATAAAGACAGGAAGTTAGAGATAAAGAAAGACATAGAAAATGGAAAGAGGAATTAATTCAGAGTTTGCCCCACAATATACCAATTATATCCCTGGTTGACAAGTATGAAATGCCAAGTTGGTTTAATATTTAAATTCCTATTTCAGCTAAGCATTTGCGTAAATTTCAGAGATTTATGTTGAATATATGCATAAATGTCAAAGGGAAGGCTGGGTGGCTCAGTGGCAAAGAATCCACCTGTCAAGCAGGAGCCACAGGTTTGATCCCTGGGTCAGGATGATTCCTAGGAGAAGGGAATAGCAACCCACTCTAGTATCCTTGACTTGGAAATCCCGTGGACAGAGGAGCCTGGTGTTCTACAATCCACAGGGTCGCAAAAAAGTCGGACACAGCTTAGTGACTAAAAGCAACAATATAAATGTCAAAACTTTTCTAATCACGTTCGGCTTATAGACTAGCATTGGGATTTTATGTCATTTCATCTTCAGTTTCTCTGAATATGTGACATGTCCAAAATTTGTAATTAGCAAGTCTTATCGGAGAAGGCAATGACACCCCACTACGGTACTCTTGCCTGGAAAATCCCATGGATGGAGGAGCCTGGTAGGCTGTAGTCCATGGGGTCGCTAAGAGTCAGACATGACTGAGCGACTTCCCTTTCACTTTTCACTTTCATGCATTGGAGAAGGAAATGGCAACCCACTCCAGTGTTCTTGCCTGGAGAATCCCAGGGACGGGGGAACCTGGTGGGCTGCCGTCTATGGGGTCGCACAGAGTCGGACACGACTGAAGCTACTTGGCAGTAGGCAGTAGGCATGGGATACTCAGACAACCTGGATAAAAGCAACTGCATTGGAGGAAAGATAATTTGTCACGAAAATATATCATATAAAGACCTTTCCCTTGGCTCTTCAATCGCCATACATTTATTTTACTTAGTACCCCATGTATTTAAGATGTTCCTAAGAAAAACTTACCCTGATTTATCAATATGGTAATGAATGAGTATCTTTTATTTTATTTGACTTGGTCCCATTCCAACTCTGTGGCACAGACTTTGTTTTCATAATTTTGTAGATAAGAAAACTGAGACTCATAAAGTTTAAGCAATGATCCTAAAGGCTCACTGCTGGCCATCTCAGTGAATAACTGTCCTTTTTCTACTATGCAGCATTGCTGAACGTTAGGCCAGGGTCATTTGAAGCCTTTAGCTTGGTGTCAAGCAGTCCAGGACTTCAAGCAGTCCAGGACTTTTGCTAATTCGACCGATGATGGGAATAGCAATCACGAACAGACAGTATTGTTTCCACTTAAGCTGATTATAGCTTTAATTTCTTTCTCTTTTGTTTTGCATTTTTTCTTCCTCTTTGGTACATTTCTGACTATAAATCTAGAAAGCTCTTTCTCAGTCAACCAGATTGCCAGATTTAAGCTGTAAAGCAGATTCTTTTTTAAAAATTTTTTTATTTTACTTTATTATTTTTACTTTACAATATTGTATTGGTTTTGCCATACATCAACATGCATCCGCCACGGGTGTACACATGTTCCCCATCCTGAACCCCCCTCCTACCTCCCTCCCCATACCATCCCTCTGGGTCATCCCAGTGTACCAGCCCCAAGCTTCCTGTATGCTGCATCAAACCTGGACTGGTGATTCGTTTCTTATATGATATTATACATGTTTTAATGCCATTCTCCCAAATTAAATTTTGAATTAGTTTGCAATGTGTGTGCAGTTAGTAGGAACCATTGTTTAACCCAGACCTTCGACTCCTTGCTCCCTATTTTAATAGACACCTTATGTTACAAAGATGATTGGACAGTGGTGAAGGTGTGGATGTTGTGTCTAAACTCTTTGATCTTGAAGTTGGAGCAGTGTTCTGATCTTTGCATCAGAGATCTTGTAGACTTCCCAGGACACTCATTGTGAGATACAGAGTATAGGGCAGAAACTCATTGGCCGTTGAGTTTGCTACAAGTGAGAGCTGAATGGGGCTGATTGGCAGCTGATAGAATAAAACACTATCTGGGGCTCTCTATAAAATTTTTCGACCCAATACATCTAGATTTTTGCACTTCCCAAGGGCAAAAATGAAATTGTTATCCTTGTTTTTTTTTAATTTTTTTTGTCTTCTTACCTTCCCACCTATTCTTGCCAAATCCCAGCTGAGCATAGTAGACAGTAGTATCTATTTCTTATTATTGCCATCAGAGGTGGTGCTTCTCCATGCAAGAGAGGATCTGTTGACTTGGAGATAAATCCATGTTGTTGCTGTTCAGTCACTAAATCATGTCCAACTCTGATCACGTGGACTGCAGCAGGCCAGTCTCCTCTGTCCTTCACTATCTTCTGGAATTTGCTCAAACTCATGTCCATTGAGTCAGTGATGCCATCCAATCATCTCATCCTCTGCCACCTCCTTCTTCATTTGCCTTCACTCTTTGCCAGCATCAGGGTCTTTTCCAACGACTCAGCTCTTCGCATCAGGTAGCCAAAGTATTGGAGCTTCAGCTTCAGCATCAGCCCTTCCAAAGAATATTCAGGACTGATTTCCTTTATGATTGATTGGTTTGATCTCCTTGCAGTCCAAGGGACTCTTCAAGAGTCTTCTCTACCACCATAATTACAAAAACATCAATTCTTTGGCATCAGCCTTCTTTATTGCCCAACTCTCACATCCATACATGACTACTGGAAAATATGGACCTTTGTTGGCAAAGTGATGTCTCTGCTTTTTAATACACTATCTAGTTTTGTCATAGTTTTTCTTCCAAGGAGTAAGCATCTTTTTATTTTGTGTCTGCAGTTATTGTCTGCAGTAATTTTGGAGCCCAAGAAAATAAGAACTGTCACTGCTTCCACTTTTTTTCCTTCTATTTGCCATTAAGTGATGGAATCAGAGGCCATGATCTTAGTTTTCTTTAATGTTGAGTTTCAAGCCAGCTTTTTCACTCTCTTCTCTCACCCTCATCAAGACGTTCTTTAGTTCCTCTTCAATTTCTCCCATTACAGTGGTATCATTTGAGTATCTGAGGTTGTTGACATTTCTTCCAGCAAGCTTGATTTCAGCTTGTGATTCATCCAGCCCAGCATTTCTCATGATGCATTCTGCGTAGATGTTATATAAGCCGGGTGACAATATACAGCCTCATCGTACGTCCTTCCCAGATTTGAAGCAGTCAGTTAGTTGTTCCATGTCCAGTTCTAACTGTTGCTTCTTGACCCACATCCAGGTTTCTCAGGAGACAGGTCAAATGGTCTGGATTACTGTGATATTGAATGGTTTGCCTTGGAAATGAACCGAGATCGTTCTGTCAATTTTGAGACTGCACCCAGGTGCTGCATGTCTACATTTTGGACTCTTATTGACTATGAGGGCTACTCCATTCCTTCTAAGGGATTCTCGCCCACAGTAGTAGATGTAATTGTCATCTGAGTTAAATTCACCCATTGCTGTCTATTCTAGTTCACTGATTCCTAAAATGTTGATTTCACTCTTGTCACCTCCTGCTTGACCACATCCGATTTACCTTGATTAATGGGCCTAACCTTCCAGGTTCCTATGCAATAGTATTCCTTACAGCGTTGGACTTGACTTTCACCACCAGACACACCCACAACTGAGCGTTGTCTCTAGTTTGGCCCAGCTTCTTTTTTCTTTCTGGAGCTGTTAGTAATTGCCCTCTGCTCTTACCCTGGGCTTGCCTTGTGGCTCAGCTGGTAAAGAATCTACCTGCAATGCAGGAAACCTGGGTTTGGTCCCTGGGTTGGGAAGATCCCCTGGAGAAGGGAAAGGCTACCCACTCCAGTATTCTGGCCTGGATAATTCCATGGAGTGTATAGTCCACGAATGGCAAAGAGTTGGACACAACTGAGTGACTTTTACTTCACTTCCCTAGTAGCATAATGGACACTTTCTGACCTGGGGGGCTCATCTTCCATGTCATACCTTTTTGAGTTTTCATACTGTTCATGGGGTTCTCCTGGCAAGAATATTGGAGTGATTTTCCATTTCCTTCTCCAGTGGACCACGTTTTGTCAGAACTCTTCACGATGACCCGTCTGTTTTGCACAGCACAGCTCATAGCTTTATTGAGTTAAGCAAGCCCCTTCACCATGACAAGGCTGTGATTTATGAAGGGGATAAATCCATAGGGACATTCAAATGCAATAGCTGTTAATCAGCTTTTTTCTTCAGCTTTGATTCTTTTTTGCAAGACTCATAGTATCACCATTTAGTTACATAGGAGGCTGTCTATTAACACGCTTGGCTTTAGAGGTGGTGATGGTCAGTTGCTCAGTCGTGTCCGACTCTTTGTTACCCTCGGAACAGTAGCCCATCAGACTCCTGGCTTCAGCGGGGAGCTACTCTGTTGGTAGCTTACCTTCAATGCCGAGGCACCCAGCCCCTGGGTGAAAGTCATTTCTTGTGTAAAGCGATTATGGCAGTCTTGTTGCTCTTTGTTAGTAACTTGTCTGGATGGGCATGTGTTCTTGTTTTGTAAAATGAAGGTAAGTAGTATGTTGGAAAAGTCCTACTATTGTGTGAGGACAGAGTATTTGGAGCTTTGATAACTATCTTTTTGACCTCTAGGGAAAATGTTAAATATATACCAAGGATGGCTGAGCAGAAAATTTAAAAGAGTCTGCATCCTTGTGATATAATTAAGTTATTGATTCAGTCTTAGGATGGCCTCTCTCTGGTCTTTTTGTTAAGTAATGTTTTTGTAGCTTAAGCCTGCTAGTCCAGTTTTTCTGTTACTTGTAGCTAAAGCGATTCCAAATTAATAGAATATCCCAGAAGGGATTTGTTTATTACAGTTTGCTTTTCAGAACTTTCAATTTTACATTAAAGAAGCTCTTACATGATAAGGACAACCTAGTCACACAGCAAGGTGTAATCTAATTTTAAAAAATCAGTAGAGAAGACACTTGAATATTGCATGAATAAACTAAATAAGAAATTAATTTAGAAAACACCTAACACATAAACGCACCCTGTTTGTTCCATACCAATTATCTTTCATTGATAAAATTATTCTAGCTTAATTATCATCCTCCTATATCATGTTAATACCTGTATTTGTAGCAAATTTTAATATATTGACATTGTGGGGCAGTTGAAAGATCAATGACTACATAAAGCAAGAACATGCTTCAATATATTTAAAATAATATAGCCCTCATGGAGGCAAATGTGAGGGGGAACTTTGGAAAACCAGGCCCCAAACTTAGACATTACTCATGCTGCTTGATGTATCTGAGGTCAGAGGGTTGGTGCCCCGGAGTGCTTATCCTTTCTCTCTGGTGAAGAGCAGGGAAGAAGAAAGTAGAGACCTGGGGATGATGAGCTAGAGGAGAAAATGTGGGAGGTTTGGACATGCTGTTAACTAGAACACTGGTATCTAAATATTTTCCCCTCTACTGTATGTGTATTTTCTTAAGGATGCTCGTGTATTACTCAGGAATGCCTGGCACTGGCACAGTAAATAGAACATCAGCGCTCGAGTGCTGAAACAACAGTTGTTCTTGGGCCAGCACAGTCTCATCCCCAAATAAAGCAAACCCCAAACTTTAAGGGATTATTAGAGGAAAAACATTATTTTCTCAATGACTCAAAGCCAGCTGTGAGGGCCTTTAGTACAGTTTATGCTTCCATTCCCCTCTCTTCCACCTTTGGCATGTCTACAATTGGATGAAGTGCTTTTCCTGAAATGGCAATCACTATTAAACCCATTAGCTGGAAACCAAAATGTTTCCCTAATTGTTTAAAGTCTCATTGCGAAAAGGAAGTTTCTATTGATTGGAATATGAAGGGAAACAATCCCAAATTCATCATTCTTTTCATTTTTTATAAACAAAGATGAGACTGATACACTCAAAGTTGTCAGATTTACTTCTCTGAAGCTTTCTGGTCACCGCTACATGTTTCTAGTCTAGGTTTCTTTGTGCCTAGTTATTCTGTCCTTATTTTTTATATTTGCCCACTACTTCCTCTCAGTTTTCTTCTTGGACCTGTCTTAAGTGTTTTGTGTTTTTGTCTTACCTTCCAAATTGTTATTCATGTCCAATTATTTTTAATACCAGATCTTTGAAACCTCACAGTCTTAAAAAGTTTTGGGACCTTACTGCTGAAATATGTCACTTCTTTTCCAGCAGTCATTTCAGCTCTTCTCAAATACTCACTTTTAGTCTTTGCCCAATATTTGGAATCCTGATGATGCATTTCTTGGGCCGTGGCCCTTAGCTGTGTATCCTGAGTTTCTAGAACAGTGCCTAGAACACTTACTGGATGATGTTTAATAGTTTTTTAATGAATGAATAAGTTCAGATTAAAAAAAAATCTCATAAAAATCGCTTTAACCAAATACAATGACACAGATAAAAGCTAGTCATAATGAAGTCTTTTGCTGTGGTTAGACAGCATCTTATTTGGTTTAGACTCAGTCTCTTTGATAAATCTTTGCTATTCTCTCTCTTTTTTTAAAAAAATTTTTATTCAGGGCTTAGTTTAATTAAGGATGAAGCAAGATCAGCCCTGCGATTTCTTTGGAAGGAATGATGCTAAAGTTGAAACTCCAGTACTTTGGCCATCTCATGTGAAGAGTTGACTCATTGGAAAAGACTCTGATGCTAGGAGGGATGGGGGGCAGGAGCAGAAGGGGACAACAGAGGATGAGATGGCTGGATGGCATCACTGACTTGATGGATGTGAGTCTGAAAGAACTCCAGGAGTTGGTGATAGACAGGGAGGCCTAGCGTGCTGCGATTCATGAGGTTGCAAAGAGTCAGACACACTGAGTGACTGAACTGAACTGAACTTGTGATCTCTAAGACACCTTTCAGATCTCTGAATCTAAATACTTTGGCTGCTTTTTATAAAAGAAATCTTTGCTTTTCTTTTTTACTAGACCAAGAGTGTTGAACAATTTCTGAGTGAAGAGAAAAAAATATGTTTTTAACTTAAAAGTGCTGATAATTTGATATAACATAAATCTCAATAGATATGACTTTACTGATTAATATGCTTTATAACTTGGAAATTTCTAAACGGAGCTATACACAAGTATGTTAATTTTTTTGCTTCATAGTCTGGCTATATTATTTGCATTAAAGTCAATTTCACCTGCTTAGAGACTACTTAAAATAGGAGACTGTGAACCTGGAACATTTTCACAGGTGTAATGAAAATTATGGAATGACTGAGAGCTGGATTTAATCAGATTATAATAGCGTACTTGGCAGACAGTATTTAGTTTCTCCTTAGCTCATTAATTATACAGCTTACTACATGGAGAGAAATTGCCATATTTGATAATATAAAGTTAAATTTCATTTGACCATCATGATAAAGTGTAGATATCATGTTTGAACTCCTATTCTCTGGCGTTGACATTCAGGTGTTGTTAGTTCCTAAGTGCTTTAAATTATATGGTAGAGTGGCTGCCAAAACACTTGAAAGGAGAATAAATAGAGATAGATTTAGTGACTCCAATTTGGCAGCAATTTCATGGGAATGTGGATAGCCTATTACCGAGTTCTAATAATAAAAATCCAAAGGATTTCCAGTGTAATCTTTATGTTTTAAATAGTGCTTAGTTGTTGAACTGAGATACCATGTGGTCCTGTGATTGTCTTTGAGTATGTACACAGATGATCCTTTAGCATAATAAATCTAGGGGAATAAATGAGCTTTTCTTTATAGCTCTTCCTAGAAACAATCCCTAGAAACTAGTGGAAAGATTTACCAGAAGATTAATGAAAAGTGGCTTGATCCAACTATGCAACTACAGTGCTCGAGAAGATTCTTCAGATGACACTAGTCTGTCCAGCTGCCTTCGTGTCAGCAATGAGAATTGCAGCAGAACTTTGAGACTCAGGACAGTGGTGGCCAATAGGCCAAAGTGGAATTGCTTCCTTTGCCTTCTTAGAACCAATCTATTTGGGGCACTAGAAGTCAGTTTTCATGTTCAATTTGTTTACTTATGTTTCCTGTTTGTACCATCTGCCCATGGTGTGGCAGTCTCCTTGAGGCCAAAGACTGTCTTCATCCTTATCACCTATAGGATAGAAAACCAGTAGGATTACTAGGTTCTTAGGATTGCTCTGGACAGGCTGGTATTTCTCCAGACTGGCAAATCAGAAAGAAAAAACTAGATATACAAAGGTGGATTTAAATGAATTTTTTTTTTTCTCAAGACTTTTGGATAGAAGCAGGATTTTACTTTGGGGTTGACCATTTGTGTGTCCTGGGAGAGATTCCTTTTGAGCACTCTTGGTCATGCAGGTATGGATCAAGGTAAACCAGGCAGCACATATTGAGTATTATATGCTGGCACTGTTCTAAATGGTAATGACTTACTTAAGCCTTGTAACAACCCTATGATATAGATGCTAATACTATCTTCATTCTACAAATGGGGAAAAGGACATAAGTCACACAATGGGAGTAATGGACCTAGGATTCTGAATTAGGAAGTCGGGTTGCAGAGCATTTATTAACATACTGTCTTAAGTACCGTACGCCTCTTGTAACTTGGAATGGACACCAACAGTGCCAAAGGAATCAAAAACATCTAGTTCAGACAAGGATTTCGAATATTATACTTTATAACGTAAAAGCTATCCCTTGGAAGAGGCTATATCTCTTCAGAAACTGTATGTGTGTGTGTGTATATATACATACATATATATGTATGTATGTATTTACTATGGAAGACATAATAATGGCTACCCAAAGATGTCTATGCCCCAATTTCTGGAGCCTGTAGATATGTTACATGACAAAGAGGAATTAAGGTTGCAGAGGGAATTAAGATTTCTAATCAGCCGACCACCAAACTGGGAGATTACCTTGGATTATTCAAGAGGTCCAGTGAAGTCACAGGGATTCTTAAAAGGGGAAACGTGTGAAAGAAGAGTTAGCATTAGGATCATGAAATATGAGAAAGACTTGACCAGCTGTGGTAGGTTTGGATGGAGGGAAGGGCCACGTACCTAGGACTGTGGGCACCTTCTAGAAGCTGGAAAAGACAAAAAATAGATTCTTCCCCAGAGCAGCCCTACTACATTAAAACATTTTTAAATTGGAGGATAACTGCTTTACAATCTTGTAGTTTCTGCTGTACAACAGAGTGAATCAGCTATATGTACACATATATCCCTCACTCTTGAGCCTCCCTTCCACTTCCCCATCCCACCCCTCTATGTAGGTCCTACTACATTTTTATTTTAGCCCAGTGAGACCCATGCCAGACTTCTTACCTACACTACCATAAGATAATAAACCTGTGTTGTTTTGAGCCACTAAATTTGTGGTAATGTGTTACCATGGCAATGGGAAGTTAGTACACTCACTTATTTGCTGTGAGGAGCTCGCTGTTTTTCTGAGGGCTTCCCTGATAGCTCAGTTGATTAAAAAAACAAAAAACAAAAAACCTGCAATGCAGGAGGCCCCAGTTCAATTCCTGAATTGACTCACTCCAGTATTCTTGGGCTTCCCTTGTGGCTCAGCTGGTAAAGAATCCACCTGCAGTGCGGGAAACCTGGGTTTGATCCCTGGGTTGGGAAGAGCCCCTAGAGAAGAGAAAGAGTACCCACTCGAGTATTCTGGCCTGGAGAATTCCATGAATTGTGTAGTCCAGGGGGTCGCAAAGAGTCAGACAAGACTGAGCAACTTTCACTGTTTTTCTGGTAGGCTAGGAGATAGGGCTTGAGGGCTTTGTCACTGATGAAAAGTACAAGGAGAATCTCTATGTCAAGAAAAAGCTGCCACAGAATTTTTCATTCAAAAGCTAATTCTACATTTATGAGAGTATGTCAGTGTTGTGCTGTGTTTCTTATAATGTCTTGAATGCCCAACATGTGAACATAATTTGGGAATGAAACAGTAGAAGAGCATACAATGAAAATCATGTATTTGCTTTTCATTTGCTTCTTGAGGCTCCAAGACCCGAAACAGTATTTAACTTTTGTTTTTGCCTAACCACCTAGGATTTTACCTTGTCACTTAACCCTTTAGTTTCCTGGGATTTTACTCTGTCACTTAACCCTATAGTTTCCATCTTCAGGGGCTTCCCTGGTGGCTCAGTGGGTAAAGAATCTGCCTGCAATGCAGGAGACATGGGTTTGATCCCTGGGTTGAGAAGATCCTCTGGAGGAAGGCATGGCAACCCATTCCAGTATTCTTGCCTGAAGAATCCCATGGATGGAGGAGCCTGGGGAGGACCCCATCCAGTCCATGGGGTCGCAGAATCGGACACAACTGAGCATGCACACAGGCTTGCTTGCTTGCTTGCTTTCTGTCTTCGGAGGCATCACTTATATTAACTACTGTATGCCCTTCCAGAGGCATTTCATGTCTATATGGGCATGTGCTGATGCAGTCTTTTTCTCTCACATAACATTAACGTGCTAGACACATGGCACCTTTGCAGTGATTTCCACCTTAAATTCAGAAAGATTTTCATGGTAATAAAAAATAAGCAAAACTGATTTTTAATGGAATTGGTGGGAACTAGGCATGTTTTTTTCACATTTCAGAAGTCCATACATTTTTTTAAAAGCTTTTTATTTTATATTGAAATATAGCTAATTAGCAATGGTACATTAGTTTCAGCTGTACACCAAAATGATTCAGTTATCCATACACATGTATATATTCTTTTTTCAAATTCTTTTCCAAATTAGAAATTGGGAAAATCAATGTTCCATAATAGAATATTGAGCATAGTTCCCTGTGCTATATAGTAAATCCATTGTTGGTTATCAATTTTAAATACAGCAAAGTGTACATCTTGATCCCAAACTCCCTAACTATCCCTCCCCTATCACCCTTTCCCCTCGTGACTGTAAGTTCAGGTACTCCATAAATGATAACATATTCAAGGGAAAACAGTTACGAAGGATAGAAGGTTCACTCAAAAAAAGGTACTCTAAATGTTTATTTAATGAACTCGTGGATGAATTTTAGGTGTTTGAGTAGCCAAGTTAAGATCCTATTCCTTATGTGTGAACGTCTTGCAGAACTTTCTGGGGAGAAGATAAATACCTTGGATCTGTGTTCTTACTGAAACTTGGCTGTGATATCTTAGAGTTCAGGCCTTTAAAATCTGTCTGGGAATGATAGAAGTGAGGGCAAAACCAACTTGTCAATTTAAAGTGTGTCTCCATAAACTGGAGACTTGAATATACTTCTGACAGAAACAGTTCTTTTGTTGAGGAAACCACAGGAATGGGGTGGTTGGTTTTATAATTGCAGAACTTAGCCCATAATTAGAAAAGTGCATGTTTGAAGAGCTGTAGTTCTCAGTCATTGAGTGGTTCTCTGTGACAATGTTGAAAGGTGTTTATACTCTAGCCAGAGCTGCATCTCTGTAGACATTGTGCCCTCTAGATTCTTTCTTTCCCCACATGGAATTTGTTACTGCAGATGCAGAAACAGTTACTTGTTCTAGTGGGAATATTTTGTGTGTGTTCATTCTCCCCAGCTGAGGTTATGTGATACTAGGTGATGGTTAGGTGGAATACCTAGGTGGTCCACAGCTGAGCTTTGGAAAGCTTAGAAGTCGGGAAGATGGCTCCCTGACCTGTGTCTTGGACTGGCTTAGGTGAGTGGTGGATTCTATGGGGCTCTGGATATAGTAATATTGCTTCAAGGTCCAGGAGACAGTATACAGCAGAAGCTTGGGGGCAGTGCTTTTTGTTCCTCTTTGGCTCAGAACCCAGAAATTTTTTGTCACCAGAGGACTGGATGCATCTGGATGTGCAAGCATCTGGGTTTTTACCATGGGTATCGTCTGCAGCAGTAGCTGGGGCTTTCTTCAGGAAGCTTTGTAGGCATGGCCATATGTACGCATGCACACACCATCACATCCTGATGTCTATTTTCTCTTATACCACGTAAGGTATACTAGACACACTGTTTTGGCCCCTTGTACATTGCTTTATATCTTAAAAAAGAAATTGTCAGCAAAATAAAAGGGATTTGGGAGTTGTTAATGACAATAATGTCAATATTTATTGAGCAGTTACTATGTACTAATGCTCTGTGCCTTAAATATATTTGTTCATTTATCTCAGCAGTTGCCCAACAGAGGTTCATAGGCATCTCACAGGATAAGGGGCTTCTTGTCCAGAGAAGAAGGGGTAGGGACTTCCCTGGTGGCTCAGTGGTAAAGAATCAGCCTGCCAATGCAGGAGACATGGGTTTGATCCCTGAAGATCCCTGAGGATCCCAGGAAGATACCCTGGAGAAGGAAATGACCACCCACTTCAGTATTCTTGCCTGGGAAGTCACATGGACAGAGGAGCCTGGCGGGCCACAGTCTGTGGGGTCGCAAAGAGTCGGATACAACTTAGCAACTGAACACACATGCGTACACATGCATGTGTGACCACTTGCCCCAGACATTGTAGAGAAGATTCCTACTTTGTGGCTAAGTCAAAACACATGATTTCTAGATCTTTTCCATGTGTGAACACTTAGGATCCCACCATTTAATGATTGAGGCAGTGTGGCATTTTCAGGGACCAATTAAGATTTGAGCTTCTCTCTTGCTTCTGGTCCTGGTTGGTGCAGGTTAGAAATGATGTGGCGAGTTGCTGTGAGCTGCTCATGTGAAACTAAATCAGGCTTAAAGTGACCTTGCTGCGCTTCTAGACAAAGTGTGTGGCCATGGTTAAATCTAAGTCACAGGAAAAATTGGAGGTCTATAGAGGAGAAGCTGCATTTTTTTCTTTTTTCTTTTTTTTGAGAACTCTGAGGCTTTTTCAAGTTACAAATTTGCATCTAACCTTTTATTTATTTATTTTTTTAAATTTTATTTTATTTTTAAACTTTACATAATTGTATTAGTTTTGCCGAATATCAAAATGAATCTTTCCTTTAGCTTCATCTCTGAGCTACAATGATGACTTACAATGCCAAGTTTAGGTCAATCAAATGTCTCATAATACTGTTGATACAACAGCAATAAATCAATGCTTGCTGAAAAAGTGTTATCAGAGAAGTAATTATTTATGAATTCTTTATTAATTTAATTAATTTCCTTGTTAATTCATCAGTGATTTATTTGTCAGGAGCCATTCTAAATGCTCAAAAATAACCATTACTCTTCAAAGGGAGTCACATAAAGATCTCAATGTTATGATGGATACTAGAGTTAAAGGTGGCAACAGAGAGGAAGAATGACTTTTAGGGATGGCACTGCCACAGTGCCCTAAAAAGCCTCTTGATGAAAGTGAAAGAGGAGAGTGAAAAAGTTGGCTTAAAGCTCAACATTCAGAAAACTAAGATCACGGCATCCGGTCCCATCACTTCATGTCAAATAGATGGGGAAACAGTGTCAGACTTTATTTGTTTGGGCTCCAAAATCTCTGCAGATGGTGACTGCAGCCATGAAATTAAAAGACACTTACTCCTTGGAAGGAAAGTTATGACCAACCTAGATAGCATATTAAAAAGCAGAGATATTACTTTGCCAACAAAGGTCCGTCTAGTCAAGGCTATGGTTTTTCCAGCAGTCATGTATGGATGTGAGAGTTGGACTATAAAGAAAGCTGAGCACCAAAGAATTGATGCTTTTGAACTGTGGTGTTGGAGAAGACTCTTGAGAGTCCCTTGGACTGCAAGGAGATCCAACCAGTCCATCCTAAAGGAACTCAGTCCTGGGTGTTCATTGGAAGGACTGATGTTGAAGCTGAAACTCCAATACTTCGGCCACTTGATGCAAAGAGCTGATTCATTTGAGAAGACCCTGATGCTGGGAAAGATTGAGGGGCAGGAGAAGGGGATAACAGAGGATGAGATGGTTGAATGGCATCACTGACTCAATGGACATGGGTTTGGGTAGACTCCGGCAGGTGGTGATGGACAGGGAGGCCTGGTGTGCTGTGGTTCATGGGGTTGCAAAGAGTTGGACACGATTAAGTGACTGAACTGAACTGAACTGCCACAGTGGCAGGGGTGGTTCAACTGAATTTTGAAGGATGGATAGAATTTCATCAAGTGAAAAAGAGAAACAAGGTATTCTATTGAGGGAGGTGATGTGCTCTGTGGCTTGGAGCTATGAAACAGAATGGAACACTGCACACCTGGGTGATTTTCACAGATTCAGCAGTATGGTGGGTTGTGTTTGTGTTTGAGTAGCGTGTATGGTGGGTTATGGTCATATTGGAGTAGTGTGTAATTTTCTGTGGAAGTAGAGTGGGGAGAGGGTAAGTTGTGTAACAAGAAGCTGGAAACTGAGAGAGGATCCTACATAAAAGAGAGGGTCCTACATAAAAGAGAGGGTCCTACATAAAAGAGAGGGTGAGAATTTTTTTTAAAGGGAATTTGACCTATAATTTTAAATGGTGGAGCTTGGTCAATGATTTTAGGCATTCTCCAGGGGTAAGTAAAGATGGCTTGCAACTAGCTGGATAGAGAATTGACTTTTTTTTTTTTTTTGGGTCTGAGTAAAAGAAAGGAGCCCAACTCAGAACGTGAGGAAGCCCCTAATATCCGGAGCAGTGAGACGTTTCTACAGCTGTCAACCCAGTGTCAGTCTTTGCATACAGGTGGTGAAGGATTGTTTTTTTTTTTTTGTCAGCCACATCCGCACACATGAGATAGTGATTGCCATCTGTGAGTGTCATCTTTAAGTGTCAAGGGAGCTTCCTGCTGGGGCCTCAGGGGCACTCTTTGGGTGAACCCATCCACAGTGCTCTGTGAATGTCTGTCCACAGAGACTAACCAAGCTATATCAGTGTCTGTGAGTGGCCTAAGCACTCCTTCTTACCCAGGATCCTGAGCATCCTGTCCTCGAATTCTTGGTAGGTTTGCCTTAAACACTGGCTGAATGAATTCTAGTCGTGAGCTCCCCTGGAGCCCGTGTGAATACTTTGACCTTGTGAATACTTTGACCTTGGGTTTTGCCTCTGATCACACTTGCCAGCCTTTTCCAGGCCAGCAATGATTGGCCCAATCATTGCCTCTGGGAACTGTTAGAAAAAAACAGGCAGCTGGAGACTCATACTCTGCCTTCCATAGCATCAAGCTGCAGATTTTCTTCTGGAGGATTTGCCTCTTTGCAGACTTTGGGCCCCCTCCTGTGCTCTCTGTCTTCAATTGAAGAGCACCTCTAATCACACACTTCTCCAGCAGAAGCTCTGACCTGTGCATCATGTCTCATTTCTGTTCCTGTGTCCACTCCCTTAGGATCTCACTCTCTGATGTTGGCTAGTTGCTGAATTCATCTGTGCCAAGGTACAGAGACTGGAAATGCAACTTGAATTTTCATACAGATTTGGTGGAAACAGGAAACTGACCCACACGAGAGAGCATTATGGGACTTTTGATATTTTTTCATATCAGGTCACCATTTGGACCTGGATTCAGAATTCTATTATCAGCTCAGAGTAACTCAATCTCTCCCTAAATGTCTTCCATTTTATAGGCTCTTCAAGGGAGAAATATCCAGATGATAGGCAATTCCCTGAAACCAGATAGAAACTGAAGATGGTAAAATGATTCCCTCTCCTCCCCACCACTGGCTGGGAGTTTATTTTTTTAAAGCACACACACATACACACCCAAACACACACACACACACAGCAGGAGACTAATTGTGAATGAAATAAAAGACATCAAAAGAATTTTCCTAATTAGCTTAAATACTGATTGTTACCATCAGAAAATGCGTCAGCCTAAAAACACATGTAATTGCTCTCTTCCTGCATTGTGGGAAGCCTAAAGATTGAAGAACTATAGTATGAGAGGAGGAAAGGACAGGCCATGGCGAGATCGTCAGAATGAAGTGATGGTTCTGCCATTACCAACCATGGCATGTGACATGTGCTTGAGTGGATGCAAAGCATCTGATACCCAGGAGGCTGGGAGTCCTTGTCACACAGTCAGCACACACATGGCAAGCACTGTATCATCACTCCTGTTTGATAAATGCAAAACTGAGGAACTGGGAATTATAAGTATTAGAATTAAATGAATTATTGAAGTTTAGGGCTGACTAGGCAAAGTTGTATGAGAATTTGGGGCTGTGTTTTCTTTTTTATTGGAGTATAATTGTTTTAAAATGTTGTGTTGGTTTCTGCTATACAGTGAAGTGAATCAGCTATCTGCATACATATATCCCCTCCTTCTGGGGCCTCCCTCCCACGCTCCCCCATCCCACCCATCTAGGTCACACAGAGCACTGAGCTGCGCTCCCTGAGCTTTGCAGCCGCTGCCCACTGGCTGTTTTACACGTATATGTCAATTCCAACCTCCCAACTTATCCCCTTGCTCCATGTCCACACGTCTGCTCTCTATGTCTGCATCTCTTATTCCTGCTGTGCAAATAGGTTCATCAGTACTATTTTTATAGATTCCACATTTATGTGTTAATATGTGATATTTGGTTTTCTCTTTCTGACTTCACTCTGCATACTGTTCTCTTCTTCCTGCTTGATGCTTCTTTTGGATTGTGTAGTTCTCCTGTTAAAACTTTCATTTTGGAAAAAGGCCTGTTGTTAGATATTTATACCTCTGTCAAGTGTTAGTAATTGTCCTCCCTCTAGAAAGCACATGAGTATTAATTCTTATCTGTAATTATGATATGAAAATAATTTGAAGGGACTATTTTTGAACCCTAAGTTCCTCAAGGAATTATAGGAATCATTAATTCCCATGAGGCTGGTAGAAAAGGAAGGAAGATAGGAATTAAATCTCTTCTTAAATTAAAGCCCAATGCAGATTTTCTCTGCCTAAGGTGAAGGATCTAAGAAGAGGTGAAGTGGCTGAGAACCCGAGGGCAATATTAATATTGGCAGTATTAATTAGTAGAATTTATGTCTTAGTTCAATCAGAATGTAATAAACAAAACCAATTTGTATGTCATCACATATTAAAATATTTCTAATTATATTACTTTATGTAGGGGTTCTCAATCTTATTAGTGCCATGAACTTTCAGGCAGTCTTGCGAAGTCTATGGGTCCTTAGCAGAATAATACATATTTTTTCAGAATAAAATTTTTAATGCGTAGAATCAAACACTTGAAACTTTAAAGAAAACTGTCAATATTGAAAAACATTTGCCAAATTTTCAAAAACTTGTGGTATGTGCTTTATTATTGCACTGAATCAAGATCTAATACACAGATTGGATGACTACGTAACTTCTAGCAGTGATGAGCAAAAATGATATTTCAAGGTATTTGCAACACTGTATTTCCATGCACTGATATGGAAAAGACTCTAATGCTGGGAAAGATTTAAGGCAGGAGAAGGGGATGACAGAGGATGAAATGGTTCAATGGCATCAGCAACTCGATGGACATGAGTCTGAGCAAGCTCTGGGAGTTGGTGATGGACAGGGAAGCCTGGTGTGATGTAGTCCATGGGGTCGCAAAGAGTCAGACACAACTGAGAGACTGAACTGAGCTGAATATTTTGAGATTTCTAATGGAGATAAATTTTTTTCCCAACAGTCAAAATGGGAAAGGAAGATGACTTGTAATGCTCAGTCTTGCTCTAAGATGCTAGTTCTAGGTAATTTTCTACCCAGGACAGAATATAGCCTTTTAGTTTCAAAAGAATTTGAGAGGGAAAATACATTAGAAAATGTATGTATAATATCATATAAGAAACGAATTGCCAGTCCAGGTTCGATGCAGGATACAGGAAGCTTGGGGCTGGTGCACTGGGATGACCCAGAGGGATGGTATGCGGAGGGAGGTGGGAGGGGGGTACAGGATGGGGAACACGTGTACACCCATGGGGGATGCATGTTGATGTATGGCAAAACCAATATAATATTGTAAAGTAAAAAAGAAAAGTAATAATAAAATAAATTAAAGAAAATGTATTCCATGTTGCACATATTCAAACTAAACCATAAATCTCTCTGTCTACAATTTCAAGTCTGTATGTAGAAGCAACCTAAAGGGCCACCAACAGAATGGATAAAGATGTGGTATATTTATAAAATAGAATATTACTCAGTCATAAAAAATGAAATAATGCTATTTGCAGGAACATGAATGGACCTAGAGATTATCATACTAAGTGAAATAAGCCAGATAGAGTAAGACCTATATCATATATTATTGCTTATAATGAAGGGCTTCCCTGGTGGCTCAGGAGTAAAGAATCCACCTGCAAGGCAGGAGACTTGGGTTCAATCCTTGTGTCGAGAAGATCCCCTGGAGAAGGAAATGGCAACCCACTCCAGTATTCTTGCCTGGAGAATCCCAGGGACATAGGAGCCTGGTGGGCTGTTGTCTATGGGGTTGCACAGAGTTGGACATGACTGAAGCGACTTAGCAGCAGCAGCAGCCAGTATTCTTGCTTGGGAAATCCCATGGATAGAAGAGCCTGGTAGGCTATAGTCCATGGGGTTACAAAAGGGTCGGACATGACTTAGTGACTAAACAACACCACCACTAACACTGCATATATGTGGAATCTAAAAAAAATGATACAAATGAAATTATATACACAACAGACCCACAGACAAAAAAAAAAACAGACTTTGGTTACCAAAGGAGAAAGGTGGTTGGAAAGATAAATTAAGAGTTTGGGATTAAATGTATACACACTACTATTTAGAAAATAGATAACTAACAAGGCAACTGATCCCATCACTTCATGGCAAATAGATGGGGAAACAATGGAAACAGTGTCAGACTTTATTTTTTGGGTCTCCAAAATCACCGCAGATGGTGACTGCAGCCATGAAATTAAAAGACGCTTACTCTTTGGAAGGAAAGTTATGACCAACCTAGACAGCATATTAAAAAAGCAGAGCCATTACTTTGCCAACAAAGGTCTGTCTAGTCAGGCTATGGTTTTCCCAGTAGTCATGTATGGATGTGAGAGTTAAACTATAAAGAAAGCTGAGGGCTAAAGAATTGATACTTTTGAACTGCGGTGTTGGAGAAGACTCTTGACAGTCCCTTGGACTGCAAGGAGCTCCAACCAGTCCATCCTAAAGGAGATCAGTCCTGGGCGTTCATTGGAAGGACTGATGTTGAAGCTGAAACTCCAATATTGTGGCTACCTGATGCGAAGAGCTGACTCATTTGAAAAGTCCCTGATGCTGGGAAAGACTGAGGGCAGGAGGAGAAGGGGAGGACAGAGAATGAGATGGTTGGATGGCATCACTGACTCAACAGACATGAGTTTGGGTAAACTCCAGGAGTTGGTGATGGACAGGGGGCCTGGCGTGCTTCCGTTCATGGGGTCACAAAGAGTCGGACATGACTGAATGACTGAACTGAATTGAACAAGGAATAACTGTATAGCAGAGGGAACTATATGCAATATTTTGTAATAATCTAAAATGAAAAAGAATATGCAAAAAACACATGTGTAACGGAATCACTTTGCTGTATACCTGAAACTAACACAATACTGCAAATCAACTATACTTCAATAAAAAAGGAAAAAATATAAACTCATATAACATGTCATGGTTTTCAAAATTTTAAAATAAAACATGTGTGTTTCACAATTTTAAATAAAAACATCATATCATATTAAAAAATAATCAAGTCTGTAAAATTCAAACAAGTTCTCAGGAATTTGTGGTCAAAAGGCAGTTAAAATTCCAGTAAAATAAGATAGTATCATTGGAAGGACTGATGTTGAAGCTGAAACGCCAATATTTTGGCCACCTGATGAGAAGAGCTGACTCATTTGATAAGACCCTGATGCTGGGAAAGACAGAGGGCAGAAGGAGAAGGGACGACAGAGGATGAGATGGGTGGATGACATCATCGACTCAATGGACATGAGTTTGGGTAAACTCCAGGAGTTGTTGATGGACAGGGAGGCCTGGCGTGCTGCAGTCCATGGGGTTGCAAACAGTTGGACATGACTGAGTGACTGAACTGAACTGAAGACAGCATTTTAGGATTTGGAATGCAGGCCTTTCTGTATAAGGGTAAAATTGAGATTTTTTACTTGAGTTCTCATCTCCTCCCATGCAGGACCAAGAGAGGGTGACCTACAGAGGAGCCCTGCAAGAACCAGGCTGTGGTCGACCAAACCCCCATCTGCTTATAAGCCTGATCCACTGCCTCAATCCAAGAGTCAGACAACGTGGGTCCCGGGCATGGTGGCCAATTTCAGGTTCTTTGCTGACATACCTAAAATTTGTTAACTGAGAAGAAACTTTATGTGATATTTCCCCAGTGAGAACTGTCTCGAATTTCAACTTCTTTACCTGTCAAGAGTCCTTGGATTTTGGAATTTTTATTATTAAATCTTTTTTTTTTTAATTTAATTTTATTTTTAAACTTTACATAATTGTATTAGTTTTGCCAAATATCAAAATGAATCCACCACAGGTATACATGTGTTCCCCATCCTGAACCCTCCTCCCTCCTCCCTCCCCATACCATCCCTCTGGGTCGTCCCAGTGCTCTAGCCCCATGCATCCAGTATCGTGCATCAAACCTGGACTGGCATCTCGTTTCATACATGATATTTTACATGTTTCAATGCCATTCTCCCAAATCTTCCCACCCTCTCCCTCTCCCACAGAGTCCATAAGACTGTTCTCCAGATAGCTAATCACTAATGGTCAGATATCACAGAATACATTAAAACTTAGTTGAACTTCACAATTTAAAATTTTAACTTAAAAAATATAATACATAGCCCAGTGTATAAGGCATAAATAATCAATTAAATGAAACATGTTTGGATTTCTATTTTCAGATTTGGCAAGCTACAATTATAGTCACTTAAGAAGTAGGATCCAGGGTATTACTGTTACCTATCGGAGGCTGCATAGAAATTGATAGGGCTGGACAAGGCTAAATAGTGAGGGTTCCCCATGGACTTCCCCAGTGGCTCAGCGGTGAAGAATCTGTCTGCAAGGCAGGAGATATAGGAGACACAGGTTCAATTCTTGGGTTGGGAAGATACCCTGGAGGAGGGCTTGGTAACCCACTCCAGCATTCCTGCCTGGAGAATCCCACGGACAGAGAAGCTTAACAAGCTAGAGTCCATAAGGTCACAAAGAGTTGGATATGACAGAAGCCACTGAGCATGAAAGGATTCCCTGTAAAGAGGCACATTTCACCAGGGAGAAATTCATCTGAGTTGCCTCACACATGTGAGGAAATATAACTACTCGGTCACATGGTGTCTTTTTCATGGTCTTTGCTTTACTCATTTCATGTGCATTTTGGTTAAAAAGATATGTTGTACATTTTATTATCATGTTTTCCAGTAAATATAAATCTGGAATGCTTTTCTTCTTCTTTTTTCTATTTTTCTCAGATGTGTGAAGATCATCAAATAAGAGAATAATTGTGAAATACTTACAGCAGTCCGACCGTGTAGCTTATGAACAATAGACACTTGAAACTGGAAATCTGAGATCAGAGTGCCAGCAAGGTAGAGTGAGGGCTTTCTTCCAGGTCACAGACATATCCTTCTACGGTGGAAGGGGTTTCAAAGCTTTCTGGAAACAGCACTAATCACCTCCCAAAGGTCTCATCTCCTAATACTATCACCTTTGGGGATGGGGATTCCACATATGAATTCTGAGGTGACACACTGGGATATCGTGGTCTATAAGAAATGATATTTGTTCATTCACGTGGCCAAAATATATTTCTCATCTATATTTGATCTTTGTCTGCAGTTCCTGGCTCATAGCTCCCCAAATCCTAGGAATTTCCTATGTGTTGAGGATGATAAAGTGTGTTTGTGCAGTGCTGTGCTCAGTTGGTCAGTTCTGTCCTACTTTCTGAGAACCCATGGACTGTAGCCCACCGGGCTCCTCTGTCCATGGGATTCTTCAAGGCAAGAATACTGGAGTGAGTTGCCATTTCCTTCTCCAGGGGATCTTCCCAACCCAGGGATCAAACCTGGGTCTCCCGCATTGCAGGCAGATTCTTTACCATCTAAGCCATCAGGGAAGCCCCAAAGTGTCTTTAGTTATATTAATGAGATGTGTTTTGGAACATCTAAGTTTGAGGGCTTCCCTCATGGCTCAGATGGTAAAGCGTCTGTCTACAATGCGGGAGACCCGGGTTTGATCCCTGGGTTGGGAAAATCCTCTCCTGGAGAAGGAAATGGCAATCCACTCCAGTACTATTGCCTGGAAAATCCCATGGACAGAGGAGCCTGGTAGGCTGCAGTCCATGGGGTTGCAAAGAGTCGGACACGACTGAGCGACTTCACTTCACTTACTTAAGGATGAGGGCTGGTAGCCGGGAGAATCAAGCAGGGTTGACACTTTCACTGCCCCCTCTTGCCCCCACCCCTCCAACCTCTGTGAAGGGGAGAGGGCCTAAAGGTTGAATCCTTCAGTAATGCTAGTGATTTGATCAACTGTGCCTAGGTAATGAGGCCTACTTAAAAACCTACGGGGATGGGGTTTGGTGAGGCTGTAGGTTGGTGAACACCTGGAGGTTTGGGGAGAGGGACTCACTTGGAGAGGGCGTGAAAGTTCCATGCCCTCTCTCCATACCTCTCCCAATGCATCTCTTCTGTGTGGCTGTTTCTCAACTCGATCTTTATATAATAAGCCAGTAATCTAGTAAGTAAAATATTTCTGTGCATCAAACCCGAGGAGAGAGTCTTGGGAACTTTTGACTTACAGCCAGTCAGTTAGAAGCACAGATGGCAACTTGGGCTGGTGTCTGAAGTGTGAGAGGGGGCAGTTCCCTCCACTTATTTATTTCATTCAGTTGTTCATTTGTGTCAGCATGGACATATATTTTATACTTTGTGTTCTAAGTGAATGCTATTTTACTTATTTTGTTGCTCAAATTGTTCTAGCATTTGGTCATCGGGAACTCTTTCCCTTGGTTCCTGTTTCCTTTTGACTTACCCCCATCCATGCGAAGCTTTTTTGCTTTGTTTTCTTCTACTTCTGAATTTTCTGGCACTATAAGATGTTCCAGGCTTATTTTATATATTTTTTGCTCCAGTCTTAGAACCAGCCATTTTTCCAAGGAATCTTGGTTTCTTTTATGAGTGAATGGTATTAGAAACCAAGATTTGGTGGCTAAGTGTACTTGCTGTTACAGGGGTATTGTTACTTCTAGGTCTCTGCTGATGGAGTAAGGAAATGTATGTGCATATATATATATATATATATATATATATATATTTATTTATAACATCTGTAAATATTTATCTATATATAACTGCATATATCTATTATTGAGCTAAACATGAGTTCATACTGATATCTCCAGTTATAAGCAATTACTAAGGGGCCATCCCAGCCTCTTCCACTTGTTCTTCCATAACTTCCCACAGCAACATTGGGAAACCTCATTCCCACTATCTGGTATCCATTTATTTATTGTTCAGTTATAGTACATATAGAGAGCAGCAGCATCTAATGGGAAATAGCTTTATCACTGTACTTTGTTCTCCTATGGGATATAACTTTATTAATTAGTACAGTGCTTATAAGCACTTCCTTTTGCCTTTAGTTTTGAAGACTCTAATTGTTCCTAAATTTACTTAGGTTGGTACCTTTCCTCCTTGACTACTCTTCATTGAAGATTTTTTATGTATTTGTAACAGGTAGATTCTCTTATCATGGTTTCATTACGTCTAGAAATGCTCAGATCTTATAAATAAATGATTTAGAATTTTTGTATACATTGAGGTTTACTTTTTGTTCTATAAAGTTCTGTGAGTTTTGATAAATGCATAATGTCATGTATCTACTAGTCCAGTATCATACAGCATTGTTTCATTGCCTGACAAATCCCATTTATATCACCTACTCAATCCTCCCCATCTTCCTCTGAAAACCATGGTAACCAGTGATCTTTTTACTGTTCACTATCCAGAGTGTCATATAATTGAAATCATACAGTATGACGCTCTTCACTTTTAAAATAAATGTCTAAACTCCACACTTTTATAAGTATACCTTCAACCACAGTGTTATGAGAAACATCTTGTCATCTACAGACATTTGATGCAAAGAAATAAAAACTTTTAAAACACACTTTATGTAA
This sequence comes from Bos indicus x Bos taurus, assembly GCF_003369695.1. Classification (NCBI taxonomy): domain Eukaryota; kingdom Metazoa; phylum Chordata; class Mammalia; order Artiodactyla; family Bovidae; genus Bos; species Bos indicus x Bos taurus. The sequence goes on from NC_040095.1 coordinate 33,695,807, forward strand.
ATTTTTGTGAGTCAAGAGAGGTGACTGGAAGTTTAGTACTGATTTATTTTTCAAAATAGGTAAGATGAATTTTAAGGTTAAATAAAACCAATTCACAGAAAGAGATCAGAGTCATGGTTGCCAGAGGTGAGAGGTGGAGAGAGGGGAAGTTGGATGAAGGTAGTCAAAAGGAACAAACTTTCAGTTATAAGATAAATATTAACAGTTACTAAGGGTGCAATGTACAACATGATAAATATAATCAACATTGCTGTATATGTCAAAGTTATGAAGAGAGTAAATCCTAAGAGTTTTCATCACAAGAAAACAATTTTTTTCTATTTAATTTTTTCTTTTTAAATATGTTTAATTTTTCTGTTTAATCCATCTGTATGAGATGATGGATTTTCACTAAACTTATTGTGACAATTCATAAAATACGTAAATCAAATCATGCTGTTCACCTTGAACTTATACAGTTCTGAGGAGTAACAGGCAAATTTGGCCCTGGAGTACGGACTGAAGCAGGGTAAAGACTAATAGAGTTTTGCCAAGAGAACACACTGGTCATAGCAAACACCCTCTTCCAACAACACAAGAGAAGACTCTACACATGGACATTACCAGATGGTCAACACCGAAATCAGATTGATTATATTCTTTGCAGCCAAAGATGGAGAAGCTGTATACAGTCAGCAAAAACAAGACCGGGAGCTGACTGTGGCTCAGATCATGAGGTCCTTATTGCCAAATTCAGACTTAAATTGAAGAAAGTAGGGAAAACCACTAGACCATTCAGGTATGACCTAAATCAAATCCCTTATGATTATACAGTGGAAGTGAGAAATAGATTTAAGGGTCTAGATCTGATAGAGTGCCTGATGAACTATGGAATGAGGTTCGTGACATTGTACAGGAGACAGGGATCAAGACCATTCCCATGGAAAAGAAATGCAAAAAAGCAAAATGGCTGTCTGGGGAGGCCTTACAAATAGCTGTGAAAAGAAGAGAAGCGAAAAGCAAAGGAGAAAAGGAAAGATATAAGCATCTGAATGCAGAGTTCCAAAGAATAGCAAGAAGAGATAAGAAAGCCTTCCTCAGTGATCAATGCAAAGAAATAGAGGAAAACAACAGAATGGGAAAGACTAGAGATCTGTTCAAGAAAATTAGAGATACCAACGGAACATTTCATGCAAAGATGGGCTCGATAAAGGACAGAAATGGTATGGACCTAACAGAAGCAGAAGATATTAAGAAGAGATGTCAAGAATACACAGAAGAACTGTACAAAAAAGATCTTCATGACCAAGATAATCACGATGGTGTGATCACTGACCTAGAGCCAGACATCCTGGAATGTGAAGTCAAGTGGGCCTTAGAAAGCATCACTACGAACAAAGCTAGTGAAGGTGATGGAATTCCAGTTGAGCTATTTCAAATCCTGAAGGATGATGCTGTGAAAGTGCTGCACTCAATATGCCAGCAAATTTGGAAAACTCAGCAGTGGCCACAGGACAGGAAAATGTCAGTTTTCATTCCAGTCCCAAAGAAAGGCAATGCCAAAGAATGCTCAAACTACCACACAATTGCACTCATCTCACAGGCTAGCAAAGTAATGCTCAAAATTCTCCAAGCCTGGCTTCAGCAATATGTGAACCGTGAACTTCCAGATGTTCAAGCTGGTTTTAGAAAATGCAGAGGAACCAGAGATCAAATTGCCAACATCCGCTGGATCATGGAAAAAGCAAGAGAGTTCCAGAAAAACATCTATTTCTGCATTATTGACTATGCCAAAGCCTTTGACTGTGTGGATCACAATAAACCGTGGAAAATTCTTAAACAGATGGGAATACCAGACCACCTGACCTGCCTCTTGAGAAACCTATATGCAGGTTAGGAAGCAACAGTTAGAACTGGACATGGAACAACAGACTGGTTCCAAATAGGAAAAGGAGTACGTCAAGGCTGTATATTGTCATCCAGCTTATTTAACCTATATGCAGAGTACATCATGAGAAATGCTGGACTGGAAGAAGCACAAGCTGGAATCAAAATTGCCGGGAGAAATATCAATAACCTCAGACATGCAGATGACACCACCCTTATGGCAGAAAGTGAAGAGGAACTCAAAAGCCTCTTGATGAAAGTGAAAAGGAGAGTGAAAAAGTTGGCTTAAAGCTCAACATTCAGAAAACTAAGATGATGGCAGCTGGTCCCATTACTTCATGGGAAACAGATGGGGAAACGGTGGAAACCGTGTCAGACTTTAGTTTTTTGGGCTCCAAAATCACTGCAGATGGTGACTGCAGCCATGAAATTAAAAGACGCTTATTCCTTGGAAGGAAAGTTATGACCAGCCTAGATAGCATATTCAAAAGCAGAGATATTACTTTGCCAACAAAGGTCTGTCTAGTCAAGGCTATGGTTTTTCCTGTGGTCATGTATGGATGTGAGAGTTGGACTGTGAAGAAAGCTGAGCGCCGAAGAATTGATGCTTTTGAACTGTGGTGCTGGAGAAGACTCTTGAGAGTCCCTGGGACTGCAAGGAGATCCAATCAGTCCACCCTAAAGGCCATCAGTCCTGGGTGTTCATTGGAAGGACTGATGTTGAAGCTGAAACTCCAAATACTTTGGCCAACTCATGCAAAGAGTTGACTCATTGGAAAAGACCCTGATGCTGGGAGGGATTGGGGGTAGGAGGAGAAGGGGACGACAGAGGATGAGATGGCTGGATGGCATCAGTGAGTTGATGGACATGAGTTTGAGTGAACTCTGGGAGTTGGTGATGGACAGGGAGGCCTGGCATGCTGTGATTCATGGGGTCGCAAGGAGTCGGACATGACTGAGTGATTAAACTGAACTGATGTCAATTATATCTCAATAAAAGAGGAAGAAAAAATTTAAGGTTTAATATGTGTTTTTATCTTTTCTAGCTCAGCTTCTCTAACTCTTGCTTTCCTCCCACTAAAGAATGGAGGTTTAGCTGTTGCTAAAAAACTTTAAAATTGCAGGTTGTAAAACTTATGTATTTCCAACTTTTTTGGCCATCAGACACAATAGGAATTTTAATGTCTTGGCAGAGCATGAATGAAGTATAACTGTATACTTTGTATAAAGCTGTCAACAAAAAATATCTCTAGTCACTGGTGACATCTATATTGCCAAATGCAATGGACACTCCTCTGTCTTTATCTTCCCTGATTTCTCAGCAGCAATTGACCAGATGAATACGCCTCAATTCTAGAAATCTTCACCTCTCTTAGCTTCAAGTCCTTATATTCTCCTGTTTTCCTCTTAGCTTTTGCCACTCCTTCATGTGTCTCTTGAGGTCCTTAAAGTTCAGTCCTAAGCACCTTTCCTTTGTAATCTCTGTCCTCTCTAAGTGATGTCTCCCAGTCCCAGTCTTGAAGTAAGATCTATCTTCTTTCTCTAGGACTCCATCTTGACCTCTCTCTTGATGGTATTCTCCACATTTCTTAAAGCTTTAGATACGGAATCATTGAAAGTAAAAGGGCCTTGTTGCAAAGGGAACAAGGAAAGCTCTGTTTATTTTCTTGCAGTGGCCTTTCAAGTGGATTCTTATGCCTTCAATTAACTTAGACATTTCCTACAGGAAATATCTATGTAGTTGTAAGTTTTTATCAGGAAATTATATCCTCTTATCATTGTTTTTCAACTTCCTTTTTGGGCTATGAATTAGCTGTAAACATGCTGAAAGGAATCATCTGCTGATATGCTTCTGCCCAAAAATATTTGTTTTGGCCACTTACAGGAACTCTGTCAATAAGGTCTTTATAAATATTGCTTACTTTGTTCCTGGACAGGTGGCCTTTTCACTGCCTATTAATTTTCAGTCTTTAAGTGGCCTTCTACTAATACAGTGTTTTCAACCTTGGCTACACATGTGTAATTATGTGGGGAGCTTCTGAAAAGTGCTGATGTTTGGCTCCTTTAGAGACTCAAATTCAACTGACCCTGAGTGGAGCCCAGGCAGAAATACGTTTTCAGAGATTCCTAGGTGATAGGAACACGAGTTGAAGTTTGAGAACCACTGACATCTGTACTGGAACAAACGATCTTTGCATTAAGTGAGCATGGTATTCCATTCGGCCTCATTTCTTTCAGCCGAGTGATCCTGGACATATTGCTTAAACTTGCTGAGCCCAATTGCTCCTCTGTAATAGGATGGAAAGTGTCAACACTACAAACGTGTGTTTTGAACAGTATATAACTTAACTTATCTAGCACTTTATATGATGTGATAGGGGTTTAACCCCAAGTACAATCCTTTTTTATTTTCTCTCTCATTTTTCTTCCCTGGTAATGTTTTTTAAACCATCAGTGTCATTTTCTTTTGTTCTCCTAAAATATTAATCTGTCCCCACAGCAGCCTTTATATCCTGTTATTGTTGATGATAATAGACATGAAAAACACAGTAGTTCAAAAGTCATGAAACGGGGTCTGATGTCAGCTGTGTTCCCTTCACTTAGTTCTTAATATTTTTATATTAGCACCTGATAACGAACGTAATCCTTGATACATGGCCAAGATTTTCCTTTTCATTTTGAAACCATGTTGGACACTTATACCCTCTTTCTTTAGGATGAACCCCTTGAAAATACCTGGTTTCAACCTTGTTATGCCCACAGGTGGTGATGGTGATGGTTGTGTTGAGGATAACTGTGATGTTGCTTCCAGCACCCTTGACTACAATCACAATACGAAAAAGAGTCCATTCATATGGTCTAAGTGGGAGAATGTGAGTTAAATAAGCATGTTTCTCCATAGGCTGAGAAATGTTTTATGGATATTTTTTTTTTTTTTTTTTGCTTTTTTCTTAGCTTTTATTAGCATGTGTTAAAAATCATTATCCAAACACTACCAGAAGAACATGTATTGTTCTGCATAAAGTGCTTAAGGAAAAAAAATGCAACTTATTAAATCGGACATTCTTTTCTAGTTCATAAATTTTGGGTTACAATCAGGGCACAAAAGGAGAAACAGAATGCAGTATTAGAGAGAGCGAGAAGCTTAGTTAAGAACTTGGGTGGAGACACAAGCCCACGTTCCATTCCCCCCACTTCCTTGCAGACAGAACACTGCATCTGCATAAAGCAGCAAACAGCTTTGTTTTAATAAATACATTTTCCTTCATTCAAATCAGAAAAGTTAATTATCATAAAGCACTTTTCCTCTGACCATCTGTTTATAGCCACAGGCAAGATTTATCCACAGAGTTTAAGTGTCAAAGTGTCATTTCATTGGGCTTTCAGCTTTCTAATGCTATCTGGGTTCAAGATTGTCTCAGCAATTCGTTACTGGTTTATTTATATTTACCTGGTACTTAAAAATACCAACTCTATAGTGTTTTGTGTTACAAATGCCAACCAAGGATATTTTCTCAGTACTAGAAATGTCAGTGAGTGGGCCTAAATAAGGCTTTTACCCCCAGAACACTCCATTTTCTTTAAACTGGCTTCTGCACATTAGCACTCTGATGGTTGCACAAAACCCAAGTCCCTGTTGGGACAGATTTTAAAATCATTAATGTTCTGAAAGAAAAAATACAACTTGGAAATCTCTGTGTTTGAATCTTGGGTGGTCATGTTGAGAACAGAAAAAAAAAATGGCATTAAATACATTTTAAAAACATTCATTTGCAATCAAACATATTTAAATCTTCCAAGGAAGGAGCAGGTTGGTGATGGAGTGGCTGCACCACCGGCAGCTCCGTCAGGAATGGCAGGCAGGTTTGGGAGCCCATCGGGTGCACAAACTCAGGGCAAGCTTCTGAGCATAGACCCTGCTTCCTGGCCACGATGCCTCTGAACTTCTTATAGCCAAGGGAAAAGGAAGGTTGGTTGTACCTTCAAACAGTCAGGAGTAATCATGTTGAGTTCACCTTGAAGCTGACCCAGAAGTTGGAGCAGGTACCAAGCTAAGGGCTGCCAAAGGGCAAAGCAGTCCTGACTGGAAAAAGCTGTCATCTTCGGTCCTCCCAAGGGGACCCCCTTCCCTTCTCTCAAACTTCAGTGCTTTGGGCTTCATGCAGGAAAAGATCTTAGCCACATCATTTACTAAAATTTCCATCTCACTTTACGAAAGCACACTGAAGAGCAGTCCTGAGTGACAAGTATATAGAATTTGCTGAGTACAGCCAAGAGAAAAACAGCTTTCTAAACTATTCTGTTCTCTGCTTCTTCCTACAGATGCATCTGTAGGACATTCTTTAGTTTCACAGTGATATATGCTGTTTCAGGAAGCACAAGGTGATTGGACTTCGTTTCCAGGAAGTGGTGACCTACTTTCGCTGGAGCACAAGTTTCCATGACTGGATCTAAATCCTGCCATCTATTGCTACACCAGTGACAGGGTTTAGGGCAGCTGGGAGGCTCCTGGTGCCCAGTTCCTGCCGAGCGGAGTCCACCAGTCGTGGCTGGGTTTCCACTATCAGTAGTTACATTTCCCTTTGATGTCTGTATTTGTCGCCTCACTCCACTCCAACCTGTCCATCTGACTTGGAAGCCTGAGAGCTTATTGAATTAGTCTGAAAAGAGGCTCTGTACCTGCTGATATTGACGGCAGTAAGATGCTAGCTTACTATTTTGCACAGCACCATATATCATGCCTGTTACTCAGGCCAACTATAGCCAACCTTTTCTTTTTTTTTTCTTGTTTTTGTTTTTTGTTTTTTTTTTATAAAGAAAATCTATGTAAGTTGAGGTTCAGAAATGCATATATTTTTTTACTTACAAATATTCATCTGACCAAAGTTCAACATAACCTTTATGGAACACTGTTTTATGGATATTTTCAAATTCCTCTTTTTGGTTGCAGCCAGCCTAAAATCTAGTTTCTCAGCTATTTGTGGCAGCTCATGAGATAGATAATTTTCTAATGAGATTGTTCAGAGTTCATGAAAAAGTCACTGATAAGTTGTTGACATCAAATTATTTTAAAAATGCCATTTTAGCTTTTGTTTTCAGCTTAATTTTAACTGAAACAAAGAATACTTACTTTGTTGAAATGTTAACTCAGAACGTTTCTAGGCTGTAATCAATGTGGATATAATGCCATCTTGTTACATAAAAAATGAAATACTAGATGTAAAGTTCAAATTAAAGGGAAGAGTAAGATATAATCAATATTTTCTTCACATACCAGTGATTTATTTTGTTGTTATAGATAATGTACTGTTCAGAAGTATTTTAATCCATAAAGGACCATCTTGAATCCATTTGCGAAGTATTTGATTCAAAAAGACATAGTAATTCAGCAGTAATATATACCCCCAGATCAAATATGATTTTAAAAAATCAATATCACATTTTCAGTATACAGAAAGCAGCACACTGCTCTTGACTCAGCAAAACATGATTCTCTTCCATGAAAAGCTGCAGATCAAACAGTTCAGTGACTTGGTAGACTTTAAAACAACTGAATAATAACAAGGAAATGAAGGGGAAAATGTTTCTTTAAAAAGATAGCCAAAGATAGACAGATGACCTGGTTAACCATTTTTCTGTGGTGATTTATAAATAACTGGGATGACATGAGAAAACAGCATGGACTTTCATATTAATCCCAAGCATAGTTTTCAAGGGAATTAAAAAAAGAACAAGGAAGGAGATCTTTGAGCAGATAGCCAAATTCCAAGGTATCCATAAAAGCAGAGGCAGTCTCAATCATCCAGGTGTACCTAATATCATCCTGCACAATAAGGAAGACTTGCTCATCTGGGAAGTTGTTTTTATTATTTGAAGGAAGGTTGCAGATGAGTTAGGGAAACACCAACAAATTGATCATGAACATAATGGAAACATTACTAACATAACTACATAAATAATACTCCAGTCTCAAGTCTTATCTGGGACAGAGTTTCAACTTCCTTTTCCTATCAATATTATTCCACAGATGTGGAGGGAAACAAAAATGTTTGATAAAATTTGGAAAGGCTAAGTCCATGTTGGTAATGAAGTAATTTAAGGCAGGTAGCTAGATGGAGTCTGATGAAGTAAGAAGCAGCTGTCATGTTAATGGACACTTTCTGATGATATCATAAGAGCTTGTTTGTTGGCCATCCCCAAGCAAACTCTCAGGTTCCTGATGTACAGCAAAAGAGACACTGATGTATAGAACAGTCTTATGGACTCTGTGGGAGAGGGAGAGGGTGGGAAGATTTGGGAGAATGACATTGAAACATGTAAAATATCATGTAAGAAACGAGTTGCCAGTCCAGGTTCGATGCACGATACTGGATGCTTGGGGCTAGTGCACTGGGACGACCCAGAGGGATGGTATGGGGAGGGAGGAGGGAGGAGGGTTCAGGATGGGGAACACATGTATACCTGTGACGGATTCATTTTGATATTTGGCAAAACTAATACAATTATGTAAAGTTTAAAAATAAAATAAAATTAGAAAAAATAAAATAAAATAAAATTAAAAAAAAAAAAAAAAAAAACTTGCTCACACTCAGTGGTCTCTAAAAGGTGGGCCAGACTTAAATTTGCCAACTACTCCTCGAAACCATCTCATACAAAGTTCTGAATGTTGGACTCGTTCAAAGACAGTCATTACCTCTGAATTCGTTCCTAAGCTTTGTTCTGCTCTGTATCACAATTATAATTCACTTTAAGCAAGCTCAATATAATAAACTAAGGATTTACACATAAACTTAATAATTTAGGGAGGTACCATCCTGGTACTGAGAGAGGAAGAATGGCCAGGGGAAGGTCAGGACTGTGAATCCTGGCAATAAAAATCCAGGCCAAAAATGGAATGAATCTGCAGGAAGGTTCAGAACTGATGTCAAGGAAGCAGGCAGGGAAGACAGCATACATGTACTTCGGTCCAAACCAAGCCCAAGATCTGGGGCAGGTGAGTCATAGAGATTCAAAGGTCACAACGTTAACCCAGGTAGAGCTGGAAGGTAGCAGGGCTCAGGGATGATTAGTTTCCAGAAGGTAAAGCGTGGAAGACATAGGCTTTGGAGGAACTAGACTATCAAGCAGAGACATGAAAAAGTAGACAGTAATGAAAACCGAACACTAGAAACATGGAAAACTAGAACCCAGTAAGCTGGGACCAGTGGTGCCATGGGTCATCCGTGAGGATGGTTCACCACTGACTCGAAGAGCTATGAGTAACTAGGGCACCTTTGAGTGGCAGGCCTCGATCCAGTACGATGCTTGCATCAGAGCAGTTTAATCACTAGATAGCGGATGTTTGAGTATCGCATGGATAGGAAGTCAGACATGATTACAGGGGTGATCTGTCTACCCTAACATAGAAATTCAAATATGTAGGATCTGGCTTTTCCCAAAGCCATTCTGTTTAAATTTTTAGGAACACACTTATTGAGTAAAGTATCTTATATATTCTTTCCTTTTTAAATATATTTACTCCAAAATATATTGTCTATTGTGATTCAGGTAACAAGCCATGCACTGGGGATAAAGGAATACAAATGACAAGATTCTTGCCTTGAGAAGCAAACCGGTGGATGAACTGATACTTAAAATAGCAACTGGTTAGTACAACAGGGAGATAAGTGTAGGGCAGTACCGAGTATGATTTGGGAAGAGAAAGCTGGATGAGGCCTCCTGGAGTGGGACTGCAGCAATCTGAAGTGTGATGGGAAAATAACATTTATTCAGGTAGATGGGTGGGGTGAGGGGCAGTGTACAAAAGGGAAGAGGTCATTCTAGCCAGGAGGACTGCAGGGCCAGTATAGGAGGTGAGGGATGGTAAAGGAGTCAGGCAAGAATTGCCAAGGAGTAGCAGAGAGTGAGATTAGAAAGATGAGCAAGGGTTGGATCCTGGAAAGCCTGAAGAATAAGGAACCTTAGTGTCATTCTATAGGTAAGGAGCCACTGAAGAATTTTAAGCAAGAGGGTGACAAGGTCAGGTTTACCACTGAGAGGACTTACTCTGGTGGCAGTGAAGGCAATGGGCAGTGGTGGGTATTACCATGAAACAAAAAACATGCCTGTCTTGGCCATCTTCAGGGGTCATCCACACACCTCTTCTTCAGTTTTTTTATTTTTTTTTTTGTCCCCAATCTTCCAATATAATTCCTTCCAGACCACTAACAATCATCTAAGCCATTCACCTGCATAGGAATCCGTGTGCATCTTACTTTGGACCACTTCATTTACACACAAAATACATTAAAAACAATTATTTTGGCTGCATCATGCAACATGTGGGAATCTTAGTTCCCCAACCAGGGATAGAACCTGCAACTCTTAAAATGGAACCATGGAGTCTTAACCACTGGACTGCCAGGGAAGAACTCCACACAAAATGAATAATCAAGCAGATTGCTGGCTGTTGTGCCTACTGGGAAGATTTCCTTTCATCTCTGCCCATTAGGACCACTGCTGAGTGAGACTATGATACAAGAGAAGTCCATTTTTGTAAGCACCAAAATTGCACTGACTCATCTGTGCACCAGGACTGCTTTGCTGCCTCTATCAGTAGGTTGAAAGGGGCCAGCCCTACCTTCCCCCATTAGACCTTATAAATAAACTGAGGGATTGGTGTTAAAACAGCAAATGTATGTGATGTGGGAGTCTGTGCTGCCTTTTCATATAATTTACTGGTGCCTTCTGGATCTGATCCTGAGCATATTACTTTTATCATTCTATCTATCTAGATCAACAAACGACTGCTATGTACTTCTGACCTTATGACTTGGTAACTACCTTGAGCTTTTAGCAATTAAAAGGTAACACCTGATCCCTGCTATTCCGGAATCATACCTTTTGGCATTGGAGAGCAGAGCTGTATGGCAACACCATCTACTATAAATAGTGTATTTCAGAGGACATCCCTCACTGAATTTCTTAAAGAGCCTCCTCATGCCCTGCCCATGCTTTCTATTGCTTTAATGAAGAGGTATCCACTGGATCCTCCCAAGGAACATAGATGAGGACTGGGTTCTTACATAATAAATCTGCTCTCATATTCCAGCCTCCCTGACTTTTCTGACCACTTTCTTATTTACTGTGTTAAGGAAGTTCTGGTGTGTCTACCTGATTTACAAAGGACCCATCATGTTTAAGCATCAAGAAAGCTTCCTGGCAGTGTATTGGAATTGGTTCCCCTTTTCCATAAACTCTCCTTTATTTGGTTTTATATTTCTTCCCTTGGACCAACACCTACAGGATTCACTCCAACATGTGTTTTCTCAGCACAGGTTCCTGGACTAGATTTCTGGGAAATCTAATGTTAGTCACAGAAGGGCCCCAACTGAGGAATTTAAAAACAAACCAAACCCTCAGAGCAAAATCATGTCAGCTAAATTTGCACTAACATGCATGGTGGAGAACGTACTCCATGACCGACCATAGCAGATCTTGAGCTTTATGTTTGTCCATCAGTTAAAGTAATACAGAAAAGTCTATGTATTTCTTCCACATTAGGTTAATGGCTAAAATAATTTTACTCTAAGTTGTTGAAAATAATGTAATTTCTGGCCAATTATAAGTATTAGCATTACAGCAAATTGTCAGATAATTAAAAAAAATTTCCAGTGGCATCTCAAAACAATAGCAATTCAATAGCCATACTGCCTCGTTTTAAATATGTAAACCAGATTACTTTAATAATCAGAAAATTTATATGCATCATTCCTTTTCTTCTTGAACTCATTTCCATTCAACTCTCCACAAAATTTTAATCTAATGTAATTTTTTATGCTTGGATGTATTATATTGATTATACATACCTCCCCAAAATTAAGTATATGAATTGAAATCTGAAATTAACATGTTTTCTATGTCTCTAAGAAATAAACATTTTACTCCGAATAGATTTAATTTTGTTATTATCATTATGACACAAAGTTCATATTTTGCAAATTTTTAGTAGTTATATAATCATATTTGTAAACGTAAACTTGATTCAAAAAAGGCTCACGCAGGTGTATACAGGTCTACGGGACTCCTTAGTAGAAAGAAGCTCTGCTGACCACCAGCACCAGGCAATCTAGAGGCATGTCCCGGGCGGTGGTTGCAAAAGCCAGGGCACCAGGCATAGAACGGGAGCTGCAAATGCACGTGACCTGGCTTCTCGGGGGGCGCTCGAAGCGCGGAAGGAGGAGAGCTGAACATGGCGCCCTCCAGTCTGTTTCTGGATGCTCCCCAGGAGGCCCTCAAATGAGAGTCAAATCATTTCCCCTCAGAGGAAATCATTCCCCTCGGAGGAAGCTCCAAGACAAGCAAGTGAGCTGATCCCACCCAAAGTCAGGGAGCAGCTGCTTCCTCAGCTGGCGGCTTTGAAGCTAGAACCCATGGGTACAGGTGAGTCTGGCAGGAGTCCCGTGGGTTTTCTACGCTGGGTGTTTCAGGGGATTGTCCCTCAGGTGTATGAACTAAAGGTTGAAGGTGCCCCATGAGGGGTTCAAAAACCCCCTTCCCTCCTCAGGGAGAAGCTCCAGTTTCAGGTTCCCTCCTGACTGTGGGGCACTGTGCTGCGTGGGTGGGGTTTGTGGTGAGATGTGTCCTGCTTCTCCTGCAGCTTTAATGTGAACCTTCTCTTGCTTGGTGGAATAATAGGAGTTGCTTAGATAGGTTTTACACCCTCCCCACCCGCCACCCCCGCCACCCACTCACCCCACCCCACCCCACCCCCCTCCACTCCCCGGAGGCACTTCCATTTGTAGCTATAGGTTCCATTGTGTTTGTGGATGGAGTTGAGTTCAGAATCCTCTTATGACGTCATCTTGAATTGGAACCTCTGAAAAGGGCTCATAATGAAATTGCGTTCATGATGAAATTAGCTTATTATCTGCATCTGAATATTACTGATTATGGAAATGAGATGGGGTTCAGTGAAATTCAATAGGCAAAAGAGTGAAAAATACCAGGTATACCAAAAGGTATATTAATGATGGCGTATTCTCATTAAATCTACTGAGTATGTAATAAGAACAAATAAGCAAACATAGAATGGATGGATAGATGATAGCTGTCAGAAATCGTGGTGCCCAAGTGAAAAATGAATATGGATTTTCACGTATATAGTTATGAAAGAAAAGGTCCAACAAGATGTCTTTACTTAGGTTGTACTCTCAGAATGAAGCTGAGGATCTGAAAAGACATTGCTTTAAGTTATGACCAACCTAGATAGCATGTTCAAAAGCAGAGACATTACTTTGCCAACAAAGGTTTGTCTAGTCAAGGCTATGGTTTTTCCTGTGGTCATGTATGGATGTGAGAGTTGGACTGTGAAGAACGCTGAGCACTGAAGAATTGATGCTTTTGAACTGTGGTGTTGGAGAAGACTCTTGAGAGTCCCTTGGACTGCCAGGAGATCCAACCAGTCCATTCTGAAGGAGATGAGCCCTGGGATTTCTTTGGAAGGAATGATGCTGAAGCTGAAACTCCAGTACTTTGGCCACCTCATGCGAAGAGTTGACTCATTGGAAAAGACTCTGATGCTGGGAGGGATTGGGGGCAGGGGACGACAGAGGATGAGATGGCTGGATGGCATCACTGACTCGATGGGCATGAGTCTGAGTGACCTCCGGGAGTTGGTGATGGACAGGGAGGCCTGGTGTGCTGTGATTCATGGGGTCGCAAAGAGTTGGACACGACTGAGCGACTGATCTGATCTGATCTGATCTGATGTTTGCTTACCCTTGGAACATTTTTGTATGACTCAGGGGTACTTGCACCCTCATTCAAAGACACCCTAGTTTGCCAGGTTTTATGAACATTATGAATTCCATCATGATCCAAAAGAACAAAAGCAGTGAGAATAACAGAGCATGCGCATAAGCAGGGATATGCATTTACACTGGAAATAAAAGGATAAATCAAGGTATGCTAATTTTTTAAAAGTGAGAAAATAAAGTTCATATCTGAATGCAGAGTAAGTATGATTCTGAGAATAAAGGGCAAAGCAAACGTGAGAACTATCGATTGGATAGAACTATCTACCAGCGATATCAGAAAAAGGGATGATGAAAATATATTTACTGAATGAAGAAAAAAAAAAGAACAGTGACCTTTTAGGCATGTAGCTAGAGGATTAATGCTTTAGGTCAATGATCAGATCGTGACTCAGGAGAAGATGTGCAGGTTTTGAACAATTTAGAGTCTGAGCCTGGTGGCAGTGTTTGGATATCTTAATAGATATCAGGGATCTGTAAAAATATCAGAACATGGGACAAGAAGCCTGTACAGGTCCCTACAGACTCTTAGGCATCACCAGAAAAGTGCTCAGCAGACTCCCAAAGTGGTCGCCTCTACCAACAGTGTAGGTTTCTCTGCATCATACTCATGCTGTCTCCAAATTCACTATAGATTAGTTATACTTTACAGCCTGGTTTTCTATGTTGTAGGGGAATCAAGAATGGGACTGTATTCCCACTTTCAGCAAAATGGTATAAGGAAGCTTAGCAGACCAGAGGAGACAGTTGGTGAGCAGTAGGGCCTGACGGGTAGGGCTCTGGAGCTGCAGTGTTACCTTTTAATTAACAAACCAAGTAGACATTTTAAGTAGAATTTTAATGTATGGGTTTCCCTGGTAGCTCAGCTGGTAAAGAATCTGCCTGCAGTGCAGGAGACCCTGGTTCGATTCTTGGGTTGGGAAGATTCCTGGGGAAGGAATAGGCTACAGTATTCTTGGGCTTCCTTGGTGGCTCAGATGGTAAAGAATCTGCCTGCAATGTGGGAGACTTGGGTTCGATTCCTGGGTTGGGAAGACCCCCTGGAGGAGTGCATGGCAACCCACTCCAGTATTCTTGCCTGGAGAATCCCTATGGACAGAGGAGCCTGGCAGGCTACTGTCCCTAGGGTTGCAAAGAGTTGGGCACAGCTGAGTGACACAGCACAGCATGGTGCTGGTGGTGGTTTAGTTGCTGAGTTGGGTCTGACTCCTGGGACCCCATGGACTGTAGCCTGTCCAGGCTCCTCTGTCCATGGGATTTCCCAGGCAAGAATATTGGAGTGGGTTGCCAGTTTCTTCTCCCAGGGATCTTCCAGACCCAGGGATCCAACTGGTGTGTTGAACCAGCGTCTCCTACATTGCAGGTGGATTTTTTACCACTGAGCCACCAGGGAAGCCCTAAGCTCCTATATGGGAGTGTATTTGGTTTTGTCTTAATCTTTATAGATGATGTTAAAGATAGTAATGACCTTTTCCCCACATAGAGCCCTTCAAGCTGTGTACCTTCTTTGTGCATATTTACACTAAGCACAATTCAGATAAAACTCATTTTAAAATTTTTCCAGTAGTCATGTATCGATATGAGAATTGGACTATAAAGAAAGCTGAGCACTGAAGAATTGATGCTTTTGAACTGTGGTGTTGGAAAAGACTCTTGAGAGTCCCTTGGACTGCAAGCAGATCCAGCCAGTCTATCCTAAAGGAGATCAGTCCTGAGTGTTCATTGGAAGGACTGATGTTGAAGCTGAAACTCCAATACTTTGGCCACCTGATGCGAAGAACTGACTCATTGGAAAAGACCCTGATGCTGGGAAAGATTGAGGGCAGGAGGAGAAGGGGACAACAGAGGATGAGATAGTTGGATGGCATCACTGACTCAATGGACATGAGTTTGGGTGAACTCCAGGAGTTGGTGATGGACAGGGAGGCCTAGCATGCTATGGTTCATGGGGTTGCAAAGAGTCAGACATAACTGAGCGACTGAACTGAACATGGCCATCAGATATCCATCTGTTCAAGATATATTTGTTGTGCAAATACTATGCACTAGGCATTGGAAATAAGCATTGGCATTGGATCAGGTGGTAGTTGTCCTTGAAATGATGGAGCTTAGAGCATCATAGTGTAATAGACGGGCTTCCCTGATAGCTCAGTTGGTGAAGACTCCATCTGCAATGTAGGAGACCCTGGTTTGATTCCTGGGTTGGGAAGATCTGCTGGAGAAGGGATAGGCTACCCACTCCAGTATTCTGGGGCTTTCCTTGTGACTCAGATGGTAAAGAATCCACCTGCAGAGTGGGAGACCTGGGTTTGATCCCTGGATTGGGGAGATTCCCTAGAGATGAGAAAGGCTACCCACTCCAGTATTCTGGCCTAGAGTTGGACATGACTGAGCAACTTTCACTTTTCAGAGTAATAGTTATTTCAAAAATTGGTCTAATAACTATAATTTTATTAGGAGTTTTGTAGAATGACTTGAAGGCATTATGGAAGTGTATGACTTCTTAACTAAATTATAATTGCTTTCAAGTCAGGGATCACATCCTATACTTCTTTGGGGTTTCTCTTTAGCTCCTAACATAGATCATAATACAGAGTATTAGATGCTCAGTAAATAGTTCATTGATCACCATCTGTATTTGAGACTGAAATGATTAATGTCAAATCAAACATTTCTTCTTCCTCACTGAACAAATGTGAAGGCTGCACTGGAATTTTAATCTGTAATTTGTATCTGAAGCCATCGTTTGTAAAGTTCACCAAAATTGTGACCTTTCTTCTAGACTTGTGCTCAGGCCAGAGCCTGTTTTAAAGAAAGTCAGCTGATTCTTGATCTCTGAACCCTGTTTATTGGGCTTCCATAGCATGAGAACAGTTCTTTGACTTGCCCTCTGTGTCTTTGCCTCTTCTCTACCTGCCAGGTGGCCACTGCTCCAGTGTCCTGCCACAAATCTAACTTGGAGGAATAGGGTGCTCAGGGCAGTCTCAACAGCTCAGCTGTGTTTCATTATTTACAGTTAAGGTTAAACGGACTGGTAGGTAGCGCTGTTGGAAGTCAAGGAGCTTCATGTTAGTATTACGCCACGGCAGTATGCTTTGGCAGGAGTTTCAATCCACTTGGCTGTTAACAACAAAATAGCACATCAAATCAAGGCCAAAATGGCTTCTAAAGGAAAGTGAAGTCGCTCAGTCGTGTCTGACTCTTTGTGACCGCATGGACTGTAGCCTACTGGGCTCTTCCATCCATGGAATTTTCCAAGCAAGAGTACTGGAGTGGGTTGCCATTTCCTTCTCCAGAGGATCTTCCTGACCCAGGGATTGAACTCAGGTCTCCCGCATTGCAGGCAGATGCTTTACTGTCTGAGCCACCAGGGAAGCTCCTAAAAATGGCTTCTAAGGGATTGTCTAACAGATAGGCAGTTCTTGTTTGTTTGTTTTTTTAGCAAGTAGCTGCTGCTGCTGCTAAGTCGCTTCAGTTGTGTCCAACTCTGTACGACCCCATAGAGTACAACTCCGTAGATGGCAGCCCACCAGGCTCCCCCGTCCCTGGGATTCTCCAGGCAAGAACACTGGAGTGGGTTGCCATTTCCTTCTCCAATGCATGAAAGTGAAAAGGGAAAGTGAAGTCACTCAGTCGTGTCCGACTCTTGCGACCCCATGGACTGCATCCTACCAGGCTTCTCTGCCCATGGGATTTTCCAGGTAAGAGTACTGGAGTGGGTTGCCATTGCCTTCTCTGGGAAGGATATGAGAAAGTGAGAAAACGGGAGTGAGGTGATCTCTGGTGTGAGGTGATCGCTTTGTAATTTTGATTTGCATTTCTTTGATAATTAGCTATGTTGAGCATCTTTGCATGTACCTCTTGGCCATCTGTATGTCTTCTTTGGAGAAGTGTCTCTTTAGGTCCTCTGCCCATTTTTTGATTGAGATGTTTGTCTTTTTGATATTGAGCTGCATGAGCTGTTTATAAATTTTGGAGACTAATCCCTGTCTGTAGCATCATTTTCAAATATTTTCTCCCATTCTGTGAGTTGTCTTTTCATTTGTTTATGGTTTCCTTTGCAGTGCAAAAGCTTTTGAATTTAATTATGTCCTGTTTGTTGTTTTGTTGGTCTCATTTGTTTATTTTTGTTTTTATTTCCGTTACTCTAGGCTGTGAATCAAAAAAAAAATCTTGCTGTGATTTATTTGAGAGTGCTGTAAGTTTCCTTTAAGAATTTTATAGTATCTGACCTTATATTTAGGGGTTTAATTCATTTTGAGTTTATTTTTGTGTATGATGTTAAAGAATGTTCTAATTTCATTTTTTTTTTAAAACATGTACCTGTCCGGTTTGCCTGGCATTTTTTATTGAAGAGACTCTCTTCCCTGCATTTTAGAGTCATGCTTCCTTTGTCATCGATTAATTGGCCATGGGTACATGGCTTTATTTCTGGACTTCCTACCCTGTTCCATTGATCCATACTTTACTGGTTTTGCGTTAGTACTGTGCTGTTTTGGTGACTGTGGCCTTATAGTGCAGTCTGAAGTCAGGGAGCCTGGTTCCTCCAGCTCTATTTTTCTTTCTCAAGATTGCTTTGACATGTACATACTGCTATATTTAAAATAAAATGCCTTTCAAAAAAATATAGGCAACAAGGATATATTGTACAACACAGGGATATATAACCATTAAATTATAACAACTTTAAATGAAGTACAACCTATATAAAATATTGAATCACTATGTTGTACACCAGAAACTAATATATTATAAATCAAATATATTTTAATAAAAAATTAATAAAAAGTCCTATACCAGGAAAAAAGTTTGGAAAAAAATTAAACAGAAAAAATAAGAAAAAAAAGATTAGAACCACAGCCTCACCAAGTGCAAATTTATTACATGAATAGAGAAAAATAGATCACATGTTCTGTTTACTGTTATCTGTATAGAAAACCTTAACCTTAAGAAGTACAGTGTACAATCTTAGAGAATTCTTCTGTAACTAAAAATATGTTTTAACCTATGAATTTTTAGATAATTTGCTCATTGATAATTTTTAAATTGATTCTGTTGAGTTTTACAGGTGAAGAATTACACTACATGCAAATAATAATCATGATTCTATCTCTGCTTCTTTTAAATGTATAATTTATTTTATCTTATTAGCTTTGGTGAGACTTTTAAAAGAGTGATAAATAATTGTGCCTTCAGGCACACTTGTCAATGGCAGTTCTTTTTTGTTTTGACAGTAGGTATGATATTGACCATTGGTTGTTGAATCAAGAACATTTTTTCTACTTTATTAATATATTTAAAAATGATCAAGAGTAAATATTTAATTATTTCCACATGCTAGTTCAGCATCTATTTAAATGGTTGCTTTAACTCCCTTGGTTTATTGATGTGATCAATTATTATTATTAAAGAACCATTCGGTTGGTTCTTGGAATATTTCCTAACTGGCCATTACCATGGTGTGTAGGTTTTCTTTTAATGTTTACATTACATTGAAAGTTTGAAATTGCTTCTATTTTATTTATAAATCTTATAGCAATCTTTATAAGTTAGATGTGTTTGTAGTTTCTTTTATTTGCTTTGTCAGATTTCTCTATAAAGATTGTTAATATTTTAGACTGTAAAATTAATTATGATGTACTTAATTTTTTTCTATACTTTTTAACAGTTTAACAGCAAAGGGACTATCTGTCACTTGAAAGAGTAGAAACATTTTCCTATCAACTGTGTAAGCCATTCATTATTTTTTGAAGTAATTTCTTTGACAGCTTTCCCAATTTATTCCGTGCTTCTCAATCTTTTATTTTTTTCCAAATACAAACAATTTCTTTCATTTTTTTGTAGCTTGACCTTTTTTCTAATTTCATAAAATGTATCTGTGTTTTTTTTTTCTCTTACTCTGTTTTTAAACTGTATTTGTCCTAATTGGTTTATTTTATTGTTCTTTTAAAATAGCTAGCTTTTGAATTTATTTATGAGTTCTATTTTGCCTCTCTTTTACTATTTATTAGTTTATTGATTTGTAGTTTATTAATTATTTCTTCTGGTTTTCATGAAGTTCTGTTTTACTCTTTCTACCTTGAGTTAAGTACTTTGCCCATTTATTTTATATTGTAGAAATTAATAATTAAAGCTTTAAAGTAAGTTTCTTTGACTATACAGCAGTGTTTTTCAAGTTTTTATAGGTAGTGCTCTTATTTTTGTTGTTTTCCAAATGGCCTGTAGTTGTAATTTTGTTTTTTTGTTCTATGCAAGGGTTATTTAAAAGTAATTTTCCTCTTCTAATTTCCAAATTGTACTTTAATAAAAAATTTATCATAATATGCTTTGTGGTGAGATAATGTAAATCATATAATTTCTGTTTTTTGAATGGAATAGTTTATTGTTTTTGTTTTTCTTTTTTTTGCAGCTGAGTAGAATACCTTGTAATGAGGAGGGTGAAAGGGCATAGTTACTCCTTTTTTCGCAGAGTAGAATAGAGAAAGTAGAAAGAAATCTCTGCTTTGTTTGTCAGTTGTGACTCTGGATCTTTGTCTGGGAACAAATCAGAGAGAAGTAACAAAGGCCTTCCTACCTTCTTGATTTTGGTGATTTTTGTTTCATGATGTCAAGTTGGAATGTGCTGTGAGTAGAGTCCTGTGTAGGTTTATCTAAATTTAATTTCCTCTGTTTTGTGATCATCTATTACTCTAAGTTATTGGGTTGACTATTTCCTTTTTAAAATCATTTTTATTATTTTTTTTGAATTTTGGAGTGATGTTTGTCCTGCATATTTGAAATTACTGAAATAGACTTCTGTTTTTAAAAACTTTGGGCATCTCAGAATTATTGTTAATCTTCTATTTTATTAAACTGGAAACATACAGAAAAGCAAAAATAAATAGATTAATATCATCCATAATCCAAATATCCTTAGAAGTCCAAGGTGTTAATATTTTGGTGAATAGTTTTCTGTTTTTTTCTTTATTTTTTAATACAGTTGAACACACAGGAAGCTTTCTACCTCTTTAAATCTTTGAAGGAAATTCACTTGTAGGGAAAATACAGTCTAGGAAGGGTGGATCTAAATATTCACCCACTTTCCACAAGAAGACAAAACTTTCTTCTTGCCTGATATCCATAGCAAATCCTGAATCACCAAGGAGAGCAGTGAATGCAAAGGTCGGAAGGCTCAGGAACAGTGAACATGCAGGCGAACCAGCCAAATGAAAACTGAGTAATAAGACTAAGGATAGCTGGTATCTGTACAAATAGTATTGTATAGGAAGTAAAGCCAGGGATTATGCATGTTATGTCTTTACTGTTGACTACACAGTAAAGATTAATAAAATGCCTAATATTCAAGAAATTCTAGTCTACCTCGACAGTTCATGTGGAATTTCCCAGGCAAGAATCCTGGAGTGGGTTGCCATGTCCTTCTCCAGGGGATCTTTCTGACCCAGAGATCGCCGTGGGATCAAACCCTCAACTACATCTCCTGCAGGGGGTTTCTTTACCTGCTGAGACATTGGGGAAGCCCCTTGAAATAAATGAATTTTGAGCAATTCGAAGAAAGAATAAAGTAACTTGCTGAAAGAATAATTTGAATATATTTTGCATGGTCGAAAATCTTGGAGAAATGTAGTGGTAAGAGGAGAAATGGACAGTCAAGCGTAGTTATCTGTTCTTACAGATGCAAAAGGAATATCAGTGTGGAGATGGTAAGCAGAAAACAAACTTTTTCTGAACTAATTCTAAGACAAGTATTATATTTATGAAACGGGACTCCTGTTTTTGTAGGGGAGAAACAATGCAATGCAATTTAGAAAAGATCAAAGTGTTGTAACTCTTAAAAATTTTTTCATATGAAAATGGATAGAAAGATAAAGATTAATGCTGGAGAGAAAGAGTGCTTGTTAGGGACGATTAGCTACATTATTACCCACAGTTTACAATATTACACAACGCTAATTTTGCATCAGTGCCCTGGCTAAATGCCAGGAGAACAGCCAAGAGAAAATATACTCAATTTACCATGGAGCCAGTAAGCAGTTGGTTTCTGAAGAAACACATTTTGAAGATATTTTATATTCATAGACATTAGAGTTTCCTCTGTGGGCGGCAGAACACTTTAAACAGTAATGTGAAACCACTTGCATCTACTAATTGCTAACTTACTCAGTTGTCTTTTTTTTTTTTTCGACCTGTACAGTAGCCGGAAGTAAAGAGAAGCCAGTACTGTGTGTATAATTGCAGACCTTTGAAGCTCAAACTCAAGTCTTTGCTGTGCCCCTAATTTACTTGTTGACCTTGGTCAAATTACTCCTCTCTCTCAGTATCAATTTCCATAAAAAGAAACCAAGAAGTAAGAATTCTTAGCTCTTTATATTCCATTTTGAATGGAAGTTCTAGAATTCTGAGCGTCGAATTCCTATCAGTGCTAAGTGTTAATAATAACTTCAACCAAATCCAATCACACACACACACACACACATGCACATGCTTCCCAGGTGGCTCTAGGGGTAAAGAATGCAACTGCCAATGTAGGACACAAGTGATGTGGGTTCAACCCCTGGGCTGGGAAGATCCCCTGGAGTATGAAATGGCAACCCAATCCAGTATTTTGCTTGGGAAATCCCATGTACAGAGGAGCCTGTTGGGCTATCCTTGGGGTCACAAAAGACTTTAACATGACTTAGTGACTGAACTTCAACAACAACAAACGCCATGGTGGGCATTGCTAACAAGCTCGGGAGAAATATCAATAACCTCAGATATACAGATGACACCACCCTTATGGTAGAAACAAAGAACTAAAGAGCCTCCCCATGAATGTGAGAGAAGACAGTGAAAAAGCTGGCTTAAAACTCAATATTCAAAAAACTAAGACCATGGTACCTGGTTCCATCACTTCATGGCAAATAGATGGGGAAACAATGGAAACAGTGACAGACTTTATTTTCTTGGGCTCCAAAATCACTGCAGATGGTGACTGCAGCCATGAAATTAAAAGATGCTTGCTCCTTGGAAGAAAAGCTATGACAAACATAGACACATATTAAAAAGCAGAGACATTACTTTGCTGACAAAGGTCTGTCTAGTTAAAGCTATGTTTTTTCCAGTAGTCATGTATAGGTGTGAGAGCTGGACCATAGAGAAGGATGAGCACTGAAGAATTGATGCTTTTGAACTGTGGTGTTGGAGAAGACTCTTGAGAGTCCCTTGGACTGCAAGGAGATCAAACCAGTCAGTCCTAAAGGAAATCAGTCCTGAATATTCATTGGAAGGACTGATGCTGAAGCTGAAGCTCTAATACTTTGGCCATCTGATGCAAAGAGCCGACTCATTAGAAAAGACCCTGATGCTGGGAGAAATTGAAGGCAGAAGGAGAAGGGGATGACAGGGGATGAGATGGTTTGATGGCATCACCGACTCAATAAACGTGAGTTTGCACAAGCTCTGGGAGATGGTGAAAGACAGGGAAGCCTGGTGTGCTGCAGTCCATGGGGTTGCAAAGAGTCGGACATGATTGAGCAACTGAACAACAAGCTCCCAAACGATGCTGATGCTCTGGTCCTTGAAGCACATTTCTGTGCCTCAGTTTCCTCTTGGACAAAATAAGGATAATGATAGTAGTTATCTACCTCATATAGTTGCTGTAGGGATTAAGTGAATTTGTATTACCAATGTACTTTAATAGTGCCTGGTATATAGTAACACTTACTCACTGTTGGCTATTAACATTATCAACCTTTAAATCAGCCCCACAAGACAGATGCTATTGTTGTTCATTTTCCTAAGGAGAAAACTGAAGGTAGAGAAGTTAAGTGACTTATTCAAGGCTACGTTAGTAGTCATAGAGCACAGGGCTTTGACTTTAAGTGGCAGTTTTTCCAGATTTATGAAGGAAGCAGCTGCATAGACTTTTTTATTAATTTTTTTCATAAATAACTGTAAGAACCCAAGTTTTAAGCCATTAAGTCCCACTTTACTTTACTTAATAGCTTAGTTCAACATCTATTTAGTCTCAGCAATTTCTTCCTGAAGGTTGAAAAACATGCCTCATGTGACACTTTCAGTCATTACCTTCAGTGGACACAGATGGTCTACAGTTTCCTTCTTCTCTTATTGAAAGTTTCTGCTCCTCTCTAAATACTTGCTTCTGCACTTTTTTCAGCGTAATTTCTTGATCTTTTCATGTACATTAGCTTTGTTATACTGGGGATGGAAAAACAGAAATGACTAAGTTCATTACCTAGGAGAGAGGGTTTTTAAAATAATACCACAGACTTCCTGTTAAGAGTTCATGTGTTATGAAGTGATTTTCCAGGGGTAGTACCCCTGTGATTCTGGGATACCTCTGTGAGAGGCCAAGTCTAGAGGAATTGTCTCGTGACTAACTTGTCAGCTTGAGAAATAGGTTTACAACCTGGGCTTTAGACAAATTGTTTTGAAACATATGTGATTTATACACCTACTATCTGGTAAGTCCTTTCTGAATTTAAAAGAGCTTAAAAAGAATGTGGATGATGGTCAGCAAACTAAGATACTAAGGGTTACATGAATCAACCCTGGCTCAATATTTCTGTCCTTTATGTAAAAAGCAATGACCCAGGGCATTTTTCAACCCACTCTGGTATTCTTGCCTGGCAAATCCCATGGACAGAGGAGCCTGGTATCTACAATCCTGGGGTCCCAGAGTTGGACACAACTTAGTGTCTGAACAGCAGCAACAAAGCCATTTTTAGAGGCATTCATGTTTTTTTTGTATATGTGAAGAAAAGTGAATGAATGTTTTTCATTCCTAAAAATATTGTTTACATGTTTAATTGAATTTGGGTTGAGAAGCAGATTGAAAATATTTCATTAAAACATGAAGTTGAGGAAAATACCTCATTATTCCACCCTCAGAGGTTGCTCCCAGAGATAATTTGATAGGACTAATTTTCTTTCTGCTCTGGTACATCAAAGCTATTGCTCCTTTCATCTAGAAAGTTAGTTTAATTAGTTTTGTTCTCCAAGTTTTCACCTGAGCAGTCTCTGGCAATCAATAGATTATAGAAGTTTTGGGATTTATTATGTTTTGGAGGCAAAGATGTGAAATGCAGCATGCCAGAACTTATTTAAACTAGTTAATATAAGGAAAATTAGATTTCCCCAAATAGTTACTGGGCAGACCTTACCAGTAATTTAAGTGGAAGTGATCAAATTTGAGAAGTGAGGACTTGCTGTAAATCTTAGCATCTTTATTACAGGTTTCATTTCCTCATATGTTCCTCATGAGTTCTTAAAATTTTATGTTAAAAATGCATGCTGTCAGTTGTATCTTTGGACTGTAAAAGTAGTTTTTTACTTCTGGTACAGTACAGTTGCTCACACTTTCTCATTTATACATCCGTCCATTCATTCTGCATGGATGTATTGAGACTGTAATGTGAACCAGCCTTTCTGATGGATTGAATGTGGAGAGTCTGAGAAAGGGAAGAATCAAAGAATACTCTTACTGGATAAATAGTGTAGTAATGAAATAGTCTTTCATTTATTAGGAGATTGGAGGAGGAGATATTTTTAGAAACTGTAGAGTAGGAATCATGAGTTGGGTTTCCGGGATACTAAGACATATGCTGTGAATGATTGGATATGCACAAGAGTTTGATCATGTGTTGTGATTTAGGAGTCATCATATGGACCCAATATGAAGCTATTGGACTAGATTAGGCACTTGGGGAGTCTGAGATGAGAAGATCTAGACCTGAGGGTTGGTCACCCCACAACATTGTGGTTAAACAAGAGAAAAGTTCATGGAATTTTCCAGGCCAGAATACTGGAGTGGGTAGCCTTTCTCTTCTCCAGGGGAGCTTCCCAACCCAGGGATTTAACCTAGGTCTCCTGCATTGCAGGCAGATTCTTTACCAGCTGAGCCACTGGGAAGCCCAAGAATACTGGCTGCTGCTGCTACTGCTAAGTCGCTTCAGTTGTGTCCAACTCTGTGTGACCCCATAGATGGCAGCCCACCAGGCTCCTGCATCCCTGGGATTCTCCAGGCAAGAATACTGGAGTGGGTTGCCATTTCCTTCTCCAATGCATGAAAGTGAAAAGTGAAAATTGAAAGTGAAGTCACTCAGTTGTATCCAACTCCTAGCGACCCCGTGGACTGCAACTTACCAGGATCCTCCGTCCATGGGATTTTCCAGGCAAGAGTACTGGAGTGGGTAGCCTATCCCTTCTCCAGCAGATCTTCCCAACTCAGGAATCAAACTGGGTCTCCTGCATTGCAGGTGGATTCTTTACCGACTGAACTATCATGGAAGCCCTAAACAAGAGAAGGACGATTCTATGAAGTAGATGGAAGGAACCAGCCTGTGAAGCATAAATTGTGTTATCCTGGAAGCCAAGGAAAAGAATGTGTTTCAAGAAGGACATGATTAGCTGTGCTGGTTGCTGCTGAGAGTTAAAAGATGGGGGCCAAGCACTGACAATTGATTTGGTGATTTGAGTGAGTTTAGTGGAATGCTAGGAGAAGGAAATGGCAACCCACTGCAGTATTCTTGCCTGGAGAATCCCAGGGACAGAGGAGCCTGGTGGGCTGCCATCTGTGGGGTCGCACAGAGTCAGACATGACTGAAGCAACTTAGCAGCAGCAGCAGCAGTGGAATGCTGAGTTAACATCAGATTAGAAATATTGAGAACCTGAACACAGCTATCACAGGCATTTAAGGAGTTTTTTTTTTTTTTTTAAATAAATGAGAATAGAAAAATGGACCAGGTCCTAGAGGGAGTTGTGGGGTCAAGATGGGTATTTTTAAGATGGCACAAGTTACAACATAGTTATATAGTGAAGAGAAAACTGATGTTGTGATCAGGAGGAAGAGTATTTGTAGAAGCAGTCTTTCAGTAGGGAAAAGGAGTTGGAATCAAGATAATTAAAGAAGGGGTTAGCTTTAGATTAGTAGGAGGAGTTCATCCATGTGACAGCAGGGAAGGCAGAGGGTATGGGTACAGATGGAGAAAGGCTGTACCTTTCAGGCTGTACACCAAGAAAGGTAAACTTGGTGTAGGAAGGGCGTGGAAATTAGTTCCTTAATGGTTCTATTTTACTAGGAAAATAAGAGGCAAGAATTCCAGCTAATAATGGAGCTGGTATAGAAGTTTGGGGAGAAAAGAAAGATATGAAAAGAGATGTTTGTGGACGGGAAAGTCAGAAATGTAGAAGGTTGCTGGGCAGTATTTTTGAGATATGAGGATGTACTTGAAAGACCAGTCAGCATGCTTCTGTGTTTTCTCTAGCCACAGTCCACTGCTCGATTGCAGAAGTACAGTAGGTACAGAGTTAGATTGTAGCAGTTTTAAACTTTGTCAGATAAGTATTAAGGAAGCAAGCTAGATGAGGATGTATGCCAGAGTGATTAAAATGATAGATCTTGGATCTAAATTTGGTAAGATGTGAAGGAGAGGTTTGAGAAGGGTAGGTGGTAGGATCAATGGATTTGATGACCCAGTAGGACCAAGGGAGTTTTGGAGTGAATATAAAAGATAAAGTGAACTGGAAAGATAGAAGTTAAATGATAGAGAATAAAATGTAAGAAACTGAGATTGTATGATGTTAGTAATGACAAACATCTAGAGTATAAACCCTGAAGTGTGTGCTTGAGGTAAGGCTGCGTGCAAGATCAATTGTAATGAATAGGTCAACTAACTGACATATCATATTGTTTCAGAGTTTTAAATGGGCCTGTTATTTGAATGTTATGATCACCAATAAATCACAGGAAATGTAATGAAAATCCAGGGGTTCAACTTTTCAAGGAATGAAAGGTTCTAACTGGGAGGATGGTAGGTAATTGATGGGGTTGGACAGTAGCTGCTAAATGTATTTCCACAGTCATAACTTTAAAGGGAGATCAAATAACATACTTGTATATTTTACTCTAGCAAGTTCAGCTTCTCAGACCAAGATCTGCAGTAGGCAAATTGATGGGTTTTGTCAAAGTTGGAGCTTTTGCCATATAATTGTACTAAAATGAAAAGAGAGAAAGAGTGAAAGGTGTTTCCAAGGAAGTCATTCTAATTAAGGACTATTGGGATTCGAACTGGACAGTAAGAGAGGGAAAGACTTCTAAGAAGAGTGATTGAGAGGGAGAGTAGGATGATCGTGGGTTGGAGGCCTTGGTAAAAGGAAGCAAAGAACTGCTGGAAAAGGTGGACAGAGTGAATGAACTGAATGTATATTACATGGTGTTCAGAGTGGGAAGCTTGAGGCTATTTTGAAGGTGACACAGTTAATGGTGATGACAAGATTGAATGCTGTCTGGGCCTGGAGGAAACAACCTTTGGACTTGAGGAGGTGAAGGAACTGAGACATGAGAGTGTTGATGCCAGGAATTATTATTATTAGTGTTACTATTTTTGATAGGAGTAGGGGAAGAAAGGAACTTGTATAGCAGATGATAAAATATAATCAATAAACGATGAAGAGTGACCAGGATTTGAAGGTGACAGTAATAAGTAGGAGAGTGTTAGGCTTGAACTTTACAAGATCTGAACTTTTGAGCAAAGAGAGAGAAGGAACGGTTTAGAGGGAGCAATGGGAGCAAGATGGATACCTACTCCACTTCCAGACTTTGAGGAATGGAGGGATGTGAGAAGAATAAGTCCTTCAAGAGGGCTGTGGAGGAGACTTGTATCACCACAGAACAGCTAGGGGAAGGAGGTGTTCAGAGAAGAATGGAATGAGCTGGATGGAGCTGAATAGCAAAGTACCACAAACTGGGTGACTTAGAACAACAGAACTTTATTGTCTCATAGTTTTGAAGGCCAGAAGTCTGAAATCAAGATGTTGAAAGGGCCATGTTCCTGTTGTAGCCATCAGGGAGAAATCTGTTCCAGGCCTCTCACTTAGCTTCTGGTAGTTCTTTGCTTGGGCAGCATAAATCCAACATGACATTCTCCCTGAGTGTGTGCCTGTTTCCAAATTTCTCCTTTTTATGAGGACACTAGTCATGTTGAATTATTAATAGAAGGCCTTCCTACTTCCATATGACTTAATTCTAACTTAACTAATCATATTTGCAATGTTCCTATTTTTTGTGTTTTATTTTTTAATTTTAATTTTGTTTCTTCTAGTTTTACTGAGATATAATTGAAATATAGCACTGTATAAGTTTAAGGTGTACAGCGTAATATTTTTACTTACATTCATCATGAATTGATTATCATAATAAGTCTAGTGAACATCTGTCATCTCATATAGATATAAGATTAAATAAATAAAAATTTATTTTTTCCTTATGATGAGTACTCAGGATTTACTCTTAACAATATCCACACATATGGAAGGGTTAATTATATTTATGTTGTACATTATATTTCTGGTACTTATTAATGTTATAACTGGAAGTTTGTACCTTTTGACTAATAGTAGTAATGTTACTTGCTCAGCTGTGTCTGATTCTTTGTGACCCCATGGACTGTAGCCTGCCAGGGTCTTCTGTCCATGGGATTCTCCAGACAAGAATACTGGAGTGGGTTGCCATTCCTTTCTCTAGAGGATCTTCCTGACCCAGGGATCGAACCTGGGTCTCCTGCATTGCAAGCAAATTCTTTACCATCTGAGCTACAGGGATCTCCAATTACCCTTCACCCAACTGCTGACCCTGGTAGCCACAAATCAGATCTCTTTTTCTGAGTTTGTGTGATTTTGAAGAATTGACCTGCAGCACTGCATTAGCTCCTGGTGCACAAAATAGTGATTGGATATTTCTATACATTTCAAGATGATTACTACAATAAGTCTAGTTACCATCTGTCAGCATACAAAGGTATTATGTACTTATTGACTGTATTCTCTACATTGTACATTTCATACCCATGACTCATTTATTTTGTAACTGCAAGTTTGTACCTCTTAATCTCCCTCATCTGTTTCTCTCATCTTCCATCCCACCCCCAGCAACTCCTGTTTGTTCTTTGTATCTATGACTGTCTCTGTTTTATTGTATTTGTTCATTTGTTTTGTTTTTCTAGATTCCACATATAAATGAAGTTCCATGGTATTTGTCTTTCTCTGTCTGACATTTTACTTAGCATGATACTCTTTAGGTTCATCCACATTGTTGTAAATGGCAAGATTTCATTCTCTTTTATGGCTGAGCAATAAAGATTCTATTGTGTAAACTATATATATATTGCTGGATTGTATGGTAGTTCTGTTTTTAATTTTTTGAAGGACCTCCATACTGTTTTCCTAGTGGCTGTACCAGTTCACATTCCCACCAACAGTGCTCAAGGCTTCCTTTTTCCCCGCATCCTTGCCAATACTTTATCTGACAAATGTAAGGTGATACCTCATTTGGTTTTGGTTTACATTTCCTGGGTGATTAGTGACGTTGAACATCTTTTCATATTCCTATTTGTTTTATTTTTAATTATTTATGTAATTTTATTTTTGGCTGTGTTGGGTCTTTGTTGCTGCAGATGGGCTTTCCTCTAGTTGCACGGAGCAGGGGCTGTTCTTCATTGGGGTGCACACATTTGTCATTGCAGTGGCTTCTCTTGCTTCAGAGTGCAGACTCTAGGGCATGTGGGCTTCAGTTGTTGTAGGATGTCAGTTCTATGGCTGTGCCCAGGCTTAGTTGTCCCACAGCATGTGGAATCTTCCAGGACCAGGGATCAAACCCATGTCCCCTGCATTGGCAGTTGGATTCTTAACTGTTAGATTGCCAGAGAAGTCCTTATGTGCCTATTTGCCATCTGCACATCCTCTTTGGAAAAATGTCTATTCAAGTTCTCTGCCACTTTTAAATTGGACTTTTTTAAAAGTTAAGTATGAGTTCTTTGTATACTTTGCATATCAATGCCTTGTCAGACATATCATTTGCAAATATCTTCTACCATTCAGTAGTCAGTTTTTTATTTGTTGATAATTTCCTTTCCTGTGCAAAAGATTTTGAGTTTAATTAGGCCCCATCTGTTTGTTTTCACAAAAATATTGCTAGGACCAATATCAAAGAGCCCACTGCCTGTTTTCTTCCAGGAATTTTACGATTCAGCTCTTATACCTAAGTGCTTAATCCATTTTGAATTTATTTTTGTTTATGGTGTGAGAAAGTAGTCTAGTTTGATTCTTTTGCATGTAGCTGTCTAGTTTTCACAATACCATTAATTGAAAGTCTGTCCTTTTGTATAGCCTTGCCTCTTGTTTTCATAGATTAACTGTCCATGTAAGTGTGGCTTTATTTCTGGGCTCTCTATTCTGTTCCATTGATTTATGGGTCTGTTTTTGGGCTACTACCAAACTTTTGGTGTCTGTAGTTTTGTGTTATAGTTTAAAAATCAGGGCACATATGCTTTCAGCTCAGTTCTTTCTTCAGATTGGTTTGACTGTTCAGGTTTTTTGTGTGTGTTTCCATCCAAATTTTAGAGCTATTTATTATAGTTCTATGAAAAATGCCACTGGAGTTTTGATAGGGATTGAACTGAATCTGTAGGTTGCCCTAAGTAGTATGGTCATTTTAACACCATTAACTCTTCCAGTCTCTGAGCACAATGTATCTTTCAGTTTGTTTGTGTCATCTTCACTGTCTTTCATCAGTGTGCAATGACCCTATTTTTTAAAAAACTTTTAATTTTATAATGGAGTATAGCTGGTTAACAATGTTGTGATCGTTTCAGGAGGACTGCAAAGGGACTCAACCATACATACACATGTAGCCATTCTCCCTAAACCCCCCTCCCATCCAGGCTGCCACATAACATTAGGCAGAGCTCCCCGTGGTATACAATAGGACCTTGTAGGTTATCCATTTCAAATATAGTAAGCAGTGTATATATCAATCCCAAACTCCTTAACTCCCTCCTCCCTCCATCCTTCCCCCCGGTGGCCATGTTTGTTCTCTTAAGTCTGTGAGTATGTTTCTGTTTTGTAAATACGCTTATTTGTATAATTTCTTTTTAGAGTCTGCATATAAGGGATGTTATATTTATCCCTCTCTGTCTGACTTAATTCACCAGTATGACCCTCTTTAGGTCCGCCCATGTTGCTGCAAATACATTATTTCATTCTTTTTAATGGCTGAGTAATATTCCATTGTGTATATGTACCACATCTCCTTTACCCATTTCTCTGTTGATGGACATTCAGGTTGCTTCCATGTCTTGGGTATTGTAAACAGTGCTGCAATTAACACTGGGGTGCATGTATCCTTTTGGACCCTGTTTTTCTCCAGATATATGCCCAGGAGTGGGATTGCTGGATCATATGATAGCTCTGTTTTTAGTTTTTTAAGGAACCTCCATACTGTTCTCCATAGTGGCTGTCCCAATTTACATTCCCACCAACAGTGTGGGAGTGCTTCCTTCTCTCCACACCCTCTCCAGCATTTATTGTTTGTGGATTTTAGTCACTTTGACTAGGGTAAGGTGATAATCTCATTATAGTTTTGATTTTCATTGTTCCAATAACGCACTGATGAGTATCTGTTCATGAGCCTCTTGGCTATCTGTATGTCTTCTTTGGAGAAATGTCTCTTAGATCTTCTCCCCTTTTTATTATTATTATTATTTTTTATATTGAGCTGCATGAGCTGTTTTTAAATTTTGGAGACTAAACCCTTTTCGATCACATCATTTGAAAACGTTTTCTTCCAATCTGTGAGTTGCAATGACCCTATTTTTGTATTAGGTCACACTCTGAGGTACTGAGGATTAGGATTTATGCATAGCAATTTGGGTGGGCAGGGGCATAGTTCAACCCATAACATAAGTGTTTGCTGATGACCGATAGGGGGAAGAATTTTAGAGGTAGAGGATAGTTGGGAAAGTGGATGGAGAAGTAGGTGTAAATAATGCTTGAGATGATGGATGATGTTGGGAGTTCAGGTTTCTGGTTAACAGGTAATAGGAGATGTGATGTATTAGAACTGATGGCCAAGCAGGACAAGGTGGTGTCTTTGGACAAGTGTTCTCTCCTGCAACTCTCAGTAGGATGGTGGCCAAGGGAGGGGAGAAATAGCCCTCAGTGTGCTCATCTCAGGAAAAAGAGAAACTCTGAGAGCTTCTCTCTCTAGTTCTGAGGTGCTGTGGTGGCCTTAGGAGGGCCTGTCTCGCTTAGAACAAGAAGCTAGGAATACTTCTTTGCAAGGGTTGTGCTGTGGTGGCCAAGACAGGAGATGTTGAGATGTGTGTTTATCATCTGATGGTGTGGTGATGTGGTGCTTACTACTCAGGTAACTTCATGAAGCTGCAACTATTTTGTCAGCCATAGAATCCAGTATGATGTGTGGTATTATGAAGAAAATTCTTAATGTGTTTCAGCAATAATAAAACTCAAATTTTGAAGGGGGCATGTGTATTCTTAAAGGGAGAAACTTTTATTGGGTGTGAGAACGTAGAATTCTTTAACTTGTTCTTTTTGATATGATGCTGCTAAGTGAGGTTTCTGTGTTCATGAAGACATTATGGAACTTCTGTTAGAATGATCTTCACAAATTTGTCAAATGGAAGAAGTTTGGTTTGGGTGTCTGTCTGTTGTTGCCTTCTATACAGGTATTCGTATTCCCTCTGCTTATATTTCCTTTTCCTTTCACTCTCCAGGAACTCTTTTCTTCTTTGATTTACTCTTTCTGATTCCTCATTCATGTCATAAACTGCCTCAGTGATATTTTAGAAGAATACTTTGATATTTAAGAAACAAAGAAGGAAAGAACAAGAGCTAATTTTAAACTGGTACTTGTGATGTTAGAAGGTTTCACATTGTTACTTTCTGATTTCGATTACCCCTCATCAGGATGGAATAAATGGTACCTTGTTTTATGAGAGATGTTTATCTTTTATAAACTGAGCCACAGAGAGAGTGAGTGGCTTTGCTCAAAGATATACATCTTGTTAGAGAAATGCTTTCTTGATTCAAACTGAGTCAGATGGACTTTCAAGTCCCCTTTTCTCCAGGGCATTATTTATTCCCTAGGCTAACAAACATGCAGCCCCCTTCAAGTAGATTTGGAGTGAAAGAAGATGCTAGTATAATAAAGGCAGCTCCCTGCTTTTCCTTTTGTGATGGGCTGAGACCAGGTGTCGTCTCTGTTTTTATCATTTAGTAGCTATGCAATTCCTTAGCCTCAGATGTAAAATAGGGCTAATAACATTTACCCCCAGGGTTATGATGATGAAAATAAATACTATGCGAAAGAACTGAGGAAATCAGTGCTTGGCATAGTGTATGTTTATTATTTATTTATTTTATTTTTGACTGCACTGAGTCTTCCTTGCTGCGCACAGGCTTTTTCTATTTGTTGTGAGAAAGGACTACTCTCTAGTCATGGTGTGTGGGCTTCTCACTGCAGTTCTCTTGTTGCAGAGCACAGGCTCTATAGCTCATGGGTTTCAGTAGCTGGGGCACAGGGGCTCAGTGGTTGCAGCTTACGGGCTTTGTGGCCCAAGGCATGTGGGATCTTCCCAGACCAGGAATGGAACCCGTGTCTCCTGCGTTGGCAGGCGAACTCCCAACCACTGAACCACAAGGGAAGTCCTCTTGTATGTTTTAATAATGATTATTTCTTTATCTTTGCTATTTGGATTCAGAACCAGAATGCTAGGAAAAAAATTCGCAGCAGTTGGTAATTATGGACCAGGGGATAGATGAAGTGGTTAGGAACATTTTAAGTGTATCTCAACCCACATAAAGGTCAAAAGTCCAGACCTAAAATTTGGCTTTAGTTTTTGAGTTAGAATATATTATTATTCCACAGAGAGGGGAAAAAAATCTTTAGTAAAAAGGACTACTGATTCTCACTTCTCCCAAATTAGTGCAATCTCTGTTTTAACAGGTCCAAATTAATCAAGCATTACTGTCTTCAGTTCTTCAAGTGTGGCTGAGCTATTATTAAGGGTAATTCAGGAACATCAGCAATTTCCTCTCAACCTTAAGAGCCAAAGGAATTCCGTTGGAATGTGAGCTTGAGTATAAGACGGAAATGGGAGGATGAGACTCTTAGTAAATTTTAGCCCCATATAATTGAGTCATTCCCTCATTGAGGCCTGTACTGGAGCCTCCTGAATAATACGGACTTGAGATGGTTCCTGTGGTGGCATTCTCCAACTTTAGGGTGTTTCACCATCACTAGGGGACCTGGAAAAAAAGCCCTTCACTCAGAGATTCTGTGCGACTGACATTAGCTGAGCCCCAGGTCTCTGCATTTCTGTAAGGCTGTCATGGTGGTTCTGATGCAGAACACCAACAGGTGACGCTTTGAGAATCACCATTTGCCAAATGTAGGCATTTAAAGTCTGACCAGTTGCTTTCTGTTGTCCTTTTTCTTGTTGTGCTTGGCACCTTGTGATGTCCATGAATGGGAGCTTAATATACATTAGGGTGTGAAGTAATCTTGGGAAATTTTAACTTTAAAATATTAGCACTTCACAGAAAGGGTCAGCATAAATCATGTCTCATATTGTCCTCTAGTAGAAGATGTTGAGGGCTTCCCTAGTGCTGCAGTGGTAAAGAATCCACCTGCCAAAGCAGGAAACACAGGAGACTTGGGTTCAGTCCCTGGGTTGGAAAGATTTCCTGGAGTAGGAAATGGCAACCCATTTCAGTATTCTTGCCTGGAAAATTCCATGGACAGAGGAGTCTTGTGGGCTACAGTCCATGGAGTTGTAAAGAGTTGGACATGACTGAGCGCATGTGTACACATATAAGATGTTGGCTGTATTTTTCCTCCTAGTTCCTCCAGCTTCTTGAAGCATGGTTATCCATTTTCTTTGTAATAGAATGCCCAGTAAAGGAAGTTAAGTGCATCAGTCTTATGGCTGTATTTTCTACAAGATTCAATAATGCTGATCTCTTTAATTCAGATCTCTTAGGGGCATAGAATCAAGAATCAAATTTATAAGGCTAGAAGAATCCATCAAATGCCACCTAGTATGCTCCTTGCCTTTGGCAGGATCACATGTAGGTCAGTCTATTGTAACTGAATTTCCAAGGGTACTAGAGCTATGTGTGTCTACACTGTGGGGGACCCCACTTGAACCCATGTTCCCTCCTCTCTGCCTCCTAGATTACAAAAGTCATTTCTCTGCACATTAGCTATTTATTATAGGACTGTCTGAAGCAAGAAGAGGCACCAGGTCTTCCAACTAATGTCTGGAGACTTTGATGTGGTTGGCAGACATATTCCTCATGAAGAATGAAAGGATCATTGAAAGGAAGAAACTTCAGCATCCTGCTTTAAGTAGAAAAACTGAGACCCAAAAAGTGTGGCTTAGAAGCTGCAATAGGAATGTCCTCTAGTTGGGAAGTGCTGCTGTATTGTCACAGGGATGACCTATGACCATGCTCCCTGCCCCCGTCCCCCAAAACCAAATCAATAGGCATAACAAGGGATTCTGGTAGCAAGACTTATTGATATTCAGGTATCATCTTTGAGTTTTATATTAGCAAAGAAATGTTTTGAATTGTCTTAACCTAAAATTTTCCATAGTACTTTCTTAGAGAGGCGTTTGTTAGAACAGTATGCAAAACAGGCAAGGAGTGGGAACAAGAAAAAGGCCAATTGTAACATGAATTAACAATTTCTCAAAACTGGAATGAAAACAGTTTTATGTTAGAATGTACTTGTCTTTTACTCTCCTCGATGGAGGAGCCTGGTAGGCTGCAGCCCATGGGGTCGTGAAGAGTCAGACATGACTGAGCAACTTCCCTTTCACTTTTCACTTTCATGCATTGGAGAAGGAAATGACAACTCACCCCATTGTTCTTGCCTGGAGAATCCCAGGGATGGGGGAGCCTGGTGGGCTGCCGTGTATGGGGTCGCACAGAGTTGGGCATGACTGAAGTGACTTAGCAGCAGCAGCAGCAGCAGCAGCAGGCATGCCTGGGCAACCACTGATCTAGTGCCCTGTACACAGTAGATACTCAATAAGTGCTCATAACCTGTTTATTTCAATTCAGTGTATCAGTGAAATAAGAGTCTTTGACTTGGATTCTTTCAGCTCTGAGGTCAGAATCATGGGAGTTTTCAGTGTATTTTCACATGTATCCCTACATCTCCAAAGATAACATCTCCAAAGTATTGGGACTTTTGGTCAATGTGGGCATTGCATTTGCCTCTTGGTGGGTGGGTTTAGAATGGGCTTCCCAGGTGGCTCAGTGGTAAAGAATCTGCCTGCCAGTGCAGGAGCCACAGGAGATGCAGTTGCAATCCCTTGGTTGGGAAGATCCCCTGGAAGAGGAAATGGCAATCCACTCCAGTAGTCTTGCCTGGAAAATCCCATTGACAGAGGAGCCTGGCAGAATACAGTACATATGGTCTCAAAAAGTTAGACATGACTGAGAAGGGTTTGGTTTGGGACCAGCAAGCTAGTGCTTGGCATTTGCCTAAGTGGACCTGATACCACAATGCCATGTCTTAGTCAGGCAGTTGGACTCAGAATGTGGCCAAATGTATTCAGGATCAGTTAGCCAGCTTCACTCTCTGTGTGTCTACCCTGGGCTGACACCCCCAAGGACTTGGAGAAAATGTTGGACTGACAGAAAGTAAAATTACCGCTAGGCTTTCTTTAGTGTCCTGTTTGTGTCTTATGATAAATATTTATTATTTTGGTGAAAAGAATTTTCCTTGTTTGTAATATTCCATCTTCTGGGAAGAAAATATTGAGATAAGAGGGCATTTATCATTCTAGAGTTTATTGGCTTGTACTGTTTATTTATTCTTGAAAGGAAAACAATCCCTACACCAGGAAGTGGTAACATGACAGAGCCAAGTGTACAGATGTGTGGTGGAAAAAACGAATGACAAAGACTCAGACTGTTTTAGTGGTGTCTTTTTTCCGAAAATGATCCGCCTTCATGTTCATGGCACTCGTCCTCTGCTCCCTCCCTGATCCGGTTCATGCTATCTCCTTGCCAGCCTATAAGACCCTGGGAAAGTCATCTCAGTCTTGGTTTTTCCATTTGCAAAATGAGAGATTGGAGCTGTGACCCTAGAGATTTCATCTTTAATGGCTGTACTTGTTATTTTTTGAAAAATTGAGGCTCTTTTTTGTATATTATGTTAGCAAAGTGAATATCCCACAAAACCCCAGAAATCTGAAAAGTATAAACTAGAATTTTTCAGCATTATTAGTATGTGGGTCGACAGATGAGAAGAGGGTTGAGTGTTGGGATGGACACTTCTTTCTTACAAGTATGGAAAGTGCAGTGATCTCAGTTGAAAGGAATGGTTCTCACTACCATGGACCTCTGGGAAGTCGTGCCCAGGATGTTGGGTTCTGCTCTTGGATGGGTGTGTAGAGAAACGAGATCACATCCCATTTGTGCTTTTCCACTGGATTCTCCACCTCCTTCCAGTGTACCACCATCCTTTGTCTCAACCCTCTCCTTCTCTCCCTCTCTTACTTCTGTGTAAGAGTTTTTGTATCTATGATTGTCTTTTCTTCTTGCTCCATTTCATCCCTTTCCCCTATGTTTTCTTCCTTTTGTTTGTCCTTTATTCTTTAGACATAAAGCCCTTATTTTACTTTTTTTAGCTTATTATTTTTTATTAAAGTATAGTTGATTTACAGTATTGTTAGTTTTAGGTGTACAACATAGTGATTCAGTATTTTTAGAGATTATAATCTATTTAAAGTTATTATTAAACAATGGCTGGATTTCTCTGCACCGTACAATATGTCTTTATATCTTATTTACTTTATAGATAGTAGTTTGTATGTTTTAATCCCACATCCCTATTTGCCCCCTCCCCATTCCCTTTCCTCACCAGTAACCATTAGTTTGTTCTCTACGTCTGTGAGTCTATTTCTGTTTTGTTATATAAATTTGTTTCATTTTTTATTCCATGTGTAAGGCATAACAGAACATATTTCTCTATCTGACTTATTTCACTAAATTTAATACTCTCTAGGACCATCCACATTGTTACAAATGGCAGAACTTCGTCTTTTCATGACTAATATTCCATTGCATATATAGTACACACACATACACACACTATACACACACACCACACATTGCACTTTTAAAAAATCCATCCATCTATTGGTGGACACTTAGGTTGCCTTAATGTCTTGACTATTGTAAATAATACTGCTGTGAACATTAGGGTGTGTATATCTTTCAAATCAATGTATTTGTTTTCTTGGGATATGAACCCAGGAATGGAATTGCTGGATTATATGGTAGTTCTATTTTTAGTTTTTTGAGAAACCTCCATTCTGTTTTCCATAGTGGCTGCACCAGTTTACATTCCCATCAACAACCTAGGAGGGGTCCCTTTTCTCTGTATCCTCACCAGCGTTTGTAACTTGTGGTCTTTTTGATGATAGCCATTCTAACAGGTGTGAGGTAGTATCTCATTGCAATTCTTTTTTCTTTTTTTTTTTTGCCAAGCCATGCTCTGAGACTTGTGAGATTTTAGTTCTCTGACCAGGGATCGAACCCAGGCCCTCAGCAGTGAGAGTGCTGAGTCCTAACCACTGGACCATCAGGGAATTCCTCTCATTGTGATTTTGATTTGCATTTCTCTTATGATTAGTGATGGTGAGCATTTTTTCATGAACCTGTTAGCCATTTGTATGTCTTTTTTTGGAAAAATGTCTATTGAGATTTTTTGCCCATTTTAAAATTCTGCTGTTTGGTTTTTTTTTGATATTAGGTTGGATGAGGTGTTTATATGTTTTATAACTGCTTGTAGGTCATAGCATTTGCACATGTTTTCTCCCATTTGTAAGTTTTCTTTTTGTTTTGTTGATAGCGTCCTATGCTGTGCCAGCGCTTTTCAGTTTAATAAGGCCCTATTTAATTTTGCTCTTATTTCTTTTACTTTAGGAGCTAGACCAAAAAAATATTGCTATAGTTTATGTAGCTGTCCAGTTTTCCCAGCACCACTTATTGAAGAGGTTATCTTTTCTTCATTGTATATTCCTTCCTCCTTTGTCATAAATTAATTGACCTTAAGTGTGTGGATTTATTTTGGGGCTATTTTACTTATTAAAATTTCTTTGCTTTTTTATCCTTCTTAATTTTTAATGAGAAATCTTGCTTTTGTAAAAACTAAATAGAATTAGATTGATTTTTGTGTATATGGCCCTTGCATGAAGATGATTTTCCAAGCCCAAACTGCACAAAGCAATCAAAATGCAAATACTAGGAACAGTAAAAGCTTCTTGAATTTGCTGTTAAAAAAATATGAGTGAAGAGTAAGGTGCTGGTGTAATACCCCAGGACTGGGCGATGTAAATTGTCTTACCACTTGAAGGTTTTTGGAGGCAAGTAACATTGTGAGTTAGAAAGTTTTTCTTCATTTTACAGAGCACCATGAGGGAGGTTGGGTTTTCAGAACAAATATCTAAGGCTTCCTAGAACATTTGAGAAGCCTAAAAGTGGGAACTGTGATGCGGGAGTGCTCAGGTAAGCAGACATCCAGCTTCCGTCATCCTATCCATAACTTTACTTTTTAGAAAAACTTAAATTTAAAGGGCTTCCTTTTTTTTTTTTTTTTGGCTCAGCTGGTAAAGAATCTGCCTGCAATGAGTGCAACCTGGGTTCGATCCCTGGGTTGGGAAGATCCCCTGGAGAAGGGAAAGGCTACTCACTCTAGTATAATAGTTTAAAAATTGTTGATGATATATAACATTGGGCTTCCCTACTGGCTCAGTGGTAAAGAATCTGCCTGCCAGTGTTGGAGACACAGGTTCAATCCCTGGGTCGGGAAGAGCCCCTGGTGAGGGAAATGGCAACTCATCCCAGCATTCTTGCCTGGAGAATCCCATGGACAGAGCAGCCTGGCAAGCTACAGTTCATGGGGTGGCAAAGAATTAGACACAACTTAGTGACTAAACAACAACAACAACATTATATTAGTTTCAGGTGTACAATACGTAATGATTTAATGTTTATATATATTGCAAGACTATGGGCTTCCCTCAAAGCTCAGTTGGTAAAGAATCCACTTGCAATGCAGGAGACCCTGGTTTGATTCCTGGATTGGGAAGCCCCACTGGAGAAGGGATAGGCTACCTTCTCCAGTGTTCATGGGCTTCACTTGTGGCTCAGCTGGTAAAGAATCCACCTGCTATGAGGGAGACCTGGGTTTGATCCCTAGGTTGGGAAGATCCCCTGGAGTAGGGAAAGGCTACCCACTACAGTATTTTGGCCTGGAGAATTCCATGGAAGGGGTCACCGTAATGTCTGGTTAGCATCCATCACAACATATAGTTAATATTCTTTTTCTGGTGATGAGAACTTTCAAGATATACTTTCTTAACAACCTTTAAATATACAGCATAGTATTTTTAGCTGCAGTCATTATGCTGTACATTCCATGACTGATTTATTTTTTACCTGGAAGTTTTTACCTATTGACCCTCTTCAGCCACTTTGCCTGTCCCCACCCCTTGCTTCTGGTAACAACCAATCTGTTTCTGTATCCAAGGGTTCACTTTTGTTTTGTTTCTTTTTTTTTTCTTAGATTTCATGTATAGTGAGATTCTGAAACTGATCACATGGACCACAGCCTTGTCAAATCAGTCAATCCTAAAGGAAATGAGTCCTGAATGTTCATTGGAAGGACTGATGATGAAGCTGAAACTCCAATACTTTGGCTACCTGATGCAAAGAACTGGCTCACTGGGAAAGACCCTGATTTTGGCAAAGATTGAAGGCAGGAGGAGAAGGGGACAACACAGGATGTTGAGTTTTCAGAACAAATGAAAACCCATTTGTTCTTCATGGCAAATGAAAAACATTGGACCACGGACTTGATGGACATGAGTTTGAGCAAGTTCCGGGAGTCTGCGATGGACAGGGAAGGTGGTGTGCTGATTAAAGGCAAAAGGAGAAGAGGGCAGCAGAGGATGAGATGTTTAGATAGCATCACTGACTCAATGGACATAAATTTGAGTAAACACTGGGAGATAGTGAAAGATAGGTAAGCCTGGCATGCTACGTCCATGGAGTCACAAAGAGTCAGACATGACTGAGTGACTGAACTGAACTGAGATCCTATGGTATTTGTCTTTCTCTGAATTATTTCACTTAACATAATGCCCTCAGGTTCATCCATATTGTCACAAACATATTTGTTGTTGTTCAGTTGTTAAGTTGTGTCCAACACCATGGATTGCAGCACACCAGGCTTCCCTGTCTTTCACTGTCTCCCAGAGTTTACTCAAATTCACTTCCATTGAGTCAGTGATGCTATCTAACCATTTCATCCCCTGCCACCCTCCTCTCCTTCTGCCTTTAACCTTTCCCAGCATCAGGGTCTTTTCTAATGAGTTGACCCTTTGATTAGGTGGTCAGAGTATTGGAGCTTCAGCTTCAGCCTCAGTCCTTCCAGTGAATATTCAGGGTCGATTTCTTTTAGGATTGACTGGTTTAATCTTGTTGTCCAAGGATCTCTCAAGAGCCTTCTCTAGCACCACAATTAGAAGGCATCAATTCTTTGGCGCTCAGCCTTCTTTATGGTCCAACTCTCACATCTGTACATGACTACTGGAAAAACCACATCTTTGACTCTACAGGCCCTTGTTGGCAAAGTGTTCTCTCAGCTTTTTAATACACTGTCTAGGCTTGTCATAGCTTTCCTTCCCAGAAGCAGGTATGTTTTAATTTCATGGCTGCAGTCACCATCTGCAGTGATTTTGTAGCTGAAGAAAATAAAATCTGTCTCTGCTTCCACTTTTTCCCCTTCTATTTGCTATGAAGTGTTGGGACCAGATGCCATGATCTTCGTTTCACAATATATATCTTCACTTAGTTTGCTCCCATATACTGGTTATTGTAAAGGATGCTGCAGTCATCATGTGGATGCATATATCTTTTCAAGTTAAGTTTTTCTGTTTTCTTGCATCAGTACTCAGAAATACAATTGCTGGCATATGGCAATTCGACTTTTAATTTTTTGAGGGACCTCCATACTATTTTCCATAGTGGCTGCACATTACTATCAGCAGTGGACAAGAGTTCTCATTTCTCAGCATCCTTGTAAACACTTGTTATTTTTATTATTTATGGTCTTTTGATGATAGCCATTCTGAAAGATGTGAGGTGATATTTTATTATGGTTTTAATTTGCACATCCCTGATGATTAGTTACATTGAGCATCTTT
Source organism: Bos indicus x Bos taurus (assembly GCF_003369695.1). Lineage (NCBI taxonomy): Eukaryota > Metazoa > Chordata > Mammalia > Artiodactyla > Bovidae > Bos > Bos indicus x Bos taurus. Next base: position 33,738,553 of record NC_040095.1, read on the forward strand.
TCATGTATCTGTTGGACATCTGTATGTCTTATTTGGAAAGATGTTGATTTAGATCCTTTGCTCATATTTTATTTGAGTTGTTTGGTTTTTTTGGCTACTGAGATGTATGAGTTTTACATATATATATATATATATATATATATTGGATATTAACACTTTGCTGGGTATATGATTTGCAAATATTTCTCCCATTCAGTAGTTTGCCCTTTCATTTTTTCAATGGTTTCCTTTGCTGTGCAGAAGCTTTTTAGTTTGACGTAGTTCCATTTGTTTATTTTTGCTTTTGTTTCCATTGTCTGAGAAGACATATCCAAAACAAATACTGATGAAACCAGTGTCAAAGAGCATACTGCCTATGTTTTCTTCTAATTTTATGGTTTTGGATCTTACATTAAAATCTTTAATCCATTTTGAGTTTATTTTTATATATGATATGAGAAAGTAATCCAGCTTAATTATTCTGCATATAGCTGTCTAGTTTTCTCAGTGCCATATATTGAAGAGATGGTTATTTCCCCGTTGTATGTTCTTATCTCCTTTGTCTTAGAGCAGTTAGCCACATGCGTGTGTGCTAGGTTGCTTCAGTCATGTCTGACTCTTTGTGACCCTATGGACTGTAGCCTGTGAAGGCTCCTCCAGGCAAGAAAATGAGTGGGTTGCCATTTCCTTCTCCAGGATATCTTCCCAACCCAGGGATTGAACCCATATCTCATGTCTCCTGCACTGGCAGACAGATTCTTTACCACCTGGGAAGCCCAGTTGTCCATATAAATGTGGGTTAATTTCCGGGTTTTCTGTTCTGTTCTGTTGATCTGTGTGTCTGTTTTTATACCAAAACCATACTGCTTTGATTACTATAGCTCTGTAATATAATTTAAAGTCAGGAAGTGTGATGCTTCTTGCTTTTATCTTTCCAAAGATGATTTTGGTAATTGAGATCTTCTGTGATTCTATACCAGTTTTAGGATTGTTCATTCTATTTTGGTGAAAATGCCATTGTAATTTTAATAGGAATTGCATTGCATTTGGAGATTGCTTTCCATACTCTTTCTTTTAACCAGGAAATTCCCGGCCTGTTTTTTTAGCATATTAGTCTTTGCCTGAGGTTTCAATTGATAAAATAGCTCCCCTATTGTTATTTTTCATTTCTTTGTAGGGAGTGTGAATCATTTGATTGTATTGGGATCATTGTATTCAGCTCTAGGTATACCTCATTAAAAAAGTGACTGGGAACCTAGTGGAGGAGTTAGAAGAGGATGAAAGGAGGCTTAGAGTCAAGTCATATGAGTTGAAGGGAAAGGTGACGTTTAATGTGAAAAACAGAAATCCAAGGCAGGAACAGAAGTGCGATTTTTAGTCCCAGGGCAGATGTATGAAAGGAAATAACATCTTGGTATCTGTGAGGGCAGAAGCAGGGCTTGGATGTTGGAAGCCCTTGGGAACACATCAGGGCTTAGTCATTAGGTTGGAGTTGTTTTACCATAGTATAGTTTGTCTAGCGTGGTTCCAGCAAACAACTGAGCAGCTTGTTTGTTGGAACAAGTTACAGCAAGGGAAATACAGAGAAATTTCAGCATCACCTTAGAGGTTGAAATTAATGATCACTAGGGTCTTTGGGCTCTAATATTCTAACAGGTAGTGGCTTGGGATATCATATTTTGCTTAGTTCAAAACTGACTGCACATTTCAGATTACAACTTTAAACCTAAGCTGCTTTACGAGGCATTGGCTTCAAAGATTCATTTGTGCCATATAATTCAAATTGCCTGTCCTGAGATAAAAGGATTGCAAGGACATTGAATGCACCCAAAAACCCACCTCAGTTTTTAAACACATGAAGAAGCTCTTATGAACTATAATCTGGTGATGTAAGTGAAAATAAATAAAGAGCTTGTGAGTTGAGGTATTTTTTTTTTTCATATTTAGCTTTTAAATGGTAATTTTTAAGAATCAGGACACCATATATAAAATTTAATATTGTATTTATTCAAGATTACAATTTGGAGCAAATTTGTGATATTTAGTGTTTTAAAAAGGGAAACAAAATTTAAGAGAGACTGCATTTTTCCACACTTCCCTTTAATCATCTTTGAAATCCCTGCTAGGTACCAGCAAAATACTAATTTATTAGGGCCTTTTCCCTTAATATCATTTAGGGATTCTTAAGTAGTGCATAAAGTGACATTTTTTTCTTTTCCTTTTGTCCCACAGAAATTTCTCAATTAGAAATGGAGATAACATTTTTAAGGGACATTCCAATATAGCTGAAACAGCTTGACTGCTTTCAGATTGAATACACACTCACTTGAGTAACCTCAAGACTTTTTATGTAGCATTAAAAAACAAATTCCTTCTTCCTCTTCATCCTTGTCTCTAACAGAGCAGCAAAACCAAAATGCCAAATTTCACCGTCCCATAGGGAGAGTGGTGATTGTCTCTTTCCCTTTAATTTGTATGTCTTGTTTTGAGCAAGGAGGAAAGAGAGTGATTTAAAAATGTACATGAAGGGTCCTTTGTGTGATTAAATGCCCAAAAAAACACATTGAATTTGAAGTTCACGTTTTTGTTTTTTTTTTTCGGCTAGAAGAGGCTTCTGCCCTTACTTCTTCTTTCGAGTGCATTTTAAATTAGGAAGTACTCTCATTTGATGTCTGCTCATTCCAACTGTCACCCTTAGCTAATTTTAGTCTTTGTGAGAGTTTAAGACAAACAACTTGGGGAATTCCATATGATGCAAGATCCTCGACTCTTAGAGTTTTAGAGCTGTGTCAGATACGGTTTAAAGATTTCAGTTCAGTTACTCAGTCGTGTCCTATTCTTTGTGACCCCATGGACTGCAGCACTCCAGGCTTCCCTGTCCATCGCCAACTCACGGAGCCTACTCAAACTCATGTCCATGGCGTCGGTAGGGCCATCCAACCATCTCATCCTCTTTTGTCCCCTTCTCCTCCCACCTTCAATCTTTCCCAGCATCAGGGTCTTTTCCAGTGAGTCAGCTCTTTGCATCAGGTGGCCAAAGTACTGGAGTTTCAGCTTCAACATCAGTCCTTCCAATGAATATTGAGGACTGATTTCCTTTAGGATGGACTGGTTGGATCTCCTTGCAGTCCAAGGGACTCTCAAGAGTCTTCTCCAACACCACAGTTCAAAAGCATCAATTCTTTGGCGCTCAGCTTTCTTTATAGTCCAACTCTCACATCCATACACGACTACTGGAAAAACCATAGCTTTGACTAGACGGACCTTTGTTGTTAAAGTAATGTCTCTTTTCTTCCAAGGAGCAAGTGTCTTTTAATTTCATGGCTTCAGTCACCATCTGCAGTAATTTTGGAGTCCCCCAAAATAAAGTCTCTCACTGTTTCCGTTGTTTCCCCATCTGTTTGCCATGAAGTGATGGGACCAGATGCCATGACCTTAGTTTTCTGAATGTTGAGTTGTAAGCCAACTTTTTCAGTCTCCACTTTCACTTTCATCTAGAGGCTCTTTAGTTCTTCACTTTCTGCCTTAAGGGTGGTGTCATCTGCATATCTGAGGTTATTGATATTTCTCCTGGCAATCTTGATTCCAGCTTGTACTTTATCCAGCCTGGCATTTCTCATGATGTACTCTGCATATAAGTTAAATAAGCAGGGTGACAATATACAGCCTTGGCGTTCTCCTTTCCCTATTTGGAAATAGTATGTTATTCCATGTCCAGTTCTAACTGTTGCTTCTTGAAATGTTGCTTCTGCATACAGATTTCTCAGGATGCAGGTCAGGTAGTCTGATAATCCCATCTGTTTAAGAATTTGCCACAGTTTATTGTGATCCACACAGTCAAAGGCTTTGGCATAGTCAATAAAGCAGAAGTGGATGTTTTTCTGGAACTCTCTTGCTTTTCCGATGATCCAGTGGATGTTGGCAATTTGATCTCTGGTTCCTCTGCCTATTCTAAATCCAGCTTGAACATCTGGAAGTTCATGGTTCACATATTGTTGAAGTCCAGCTTGGAGAATTTTGAGCATTACTTTGCTAGTGTGTGAGATGAGTGCAGTTGTGTGGTAGTTTGAGCATTCTTTGGCATTGCCTTTCTTAGGGATTGGAATGGAAACTGACCTTTTCCAGTCCTGTGGCCACTGCTGAGTTTTCCAACTTTGCTGGCATATTGAGTGCAGCACTTTCACAGCATCATCTTTTAGGATTTGAAATAGCTCAACTGGAATTCCATCACCTCCACTAGCTTTGTTTGTAGTGATGCTTCCCAGGGCCCACTTTACTTCATATTCCAGGATGTCTAGGTAAGTGATCACACCATCATGGTTATCTGGGTTGTGAAGCTCTTTTTTGTACAGTTCTTCTGTGTATTCTTGCCACCTCTTCTTAATATCTTCTGCTTCTGTTAGGTCCTTTTCTATCCTTTATTATGCTCATCTTTGCATGAAATGTTCCCTTGGTGTCTCTCATTTTCTTGAAGAGATTTCTAGTCTTTCCCATTCTGTTGTTTTCCTCTAATTCTTTGCTTTGATCACTGAGGGAGGCTTTCTTAACTCTCCTTGCTATTCTTTGGAACTCTGCATTAAAATGTTATATCTTTCCTTTTCTCCTTTGCCTTTAGCTTCTCTTCTTTTCTCAGCTATTTGTAAGTCCTCCTCAGACAGCCATTTTGCCTTTTTGCATTTCTTTTTCTTGGGAATGGTCTTGATCACTGCCTCCTATACCATGTCAAGAACCTCCATCCATAGTTCTTCAGGCACTCTGTCTGTCAGATCTAATCCCTTGAATCTATATGTCACTTCCTTAATCTATTATGTCATTCTTGAATGGTCTAGTGGTTTTCCCTACTTTCTTCAATTTAAGTCTGAATTTGGCAATAAGGAGTTCATGATCTGAGCCGCAGTCAGCTCCTGGTCTTGTTTTTGCTGACTGTATAGAGCTTCTCCATCTTTGGCTGCAAAGAATATAATCAATCTGATTTTGATATTGACGGTGTGGTGATGTCCATGTGTAGAGTCTTCTCTTGTGTTGTTACAAGAGGGTGTTTCCTATGACCAGTGTGTTTTCTTGGCAAAACTCTGTTAGGCAATATAACCTGCTTCATTTTGTACTCTAAGGCCAAATTTGTCTGTTACTCCAGGTATCTCTTGATTTCCTACTTTTGCATTCCAGTCCCCTATAATGAAGAGGACATCTTTTTGGGTTGTTGGTTATACAAGGTCTTGTAGGTCTTCATAGAACCATCATCTTCAACTTATTCAACATTACTGGTCAGAGCATAGACTTAGGTTACTGTGATATTGAATGGTTTGCCTTGGAAACTAACTGAGATCATTCTGTCATTTTTGAGATTGCATCCAGGTATTGCATTTTGAGCTCTTTTGTTCACTGTGATGGCTACTCCATTTCTTCTAAGGGATTCTTGCCCACAGTAGTAGATATAATGGTTTAAAGATTTGGTTCATGACTATTATTGATTAGAACACAGAAGCCTGGAGTTCAGTGATTTACCAATGTTACCATTCGCTCAGTCGTGTCCGACTCTTTGTGACCCCATGGATGTACATCCAGGCCAGAATACTGGAGTAGGTAGCCATTCCCTTCTCCAAGGGATCTTCCCAACTCAGGAATTAAATCCATGTCTCCCACATTGTGGGTGGATTATTTACCAGCTAAGCCACCATGGAAGCACAAGATTACTGGAGTGGGTAGTCTGTCCCTTCTCCAGTGAATCTTCTGGACCCAGGAATCGAACCAGGGTCTTCTGCATTGCAGTTGGATTCTTTACCAGCTGAACTACAAGGGATGGTATGTATCAAGTTCAAAGGAATTGCTCGAAGAGTTCGTATTTCCTGACTCCTTATGTAGTTAGTATTCTCTGTTCTGGGCTATAGATGGATGTGTGGATAAGTTTTTTCCTCCAAGAACATTTTTCATGGATAAACTTATTTGATTTTAAAAATTATCACATAGTAATAACAGCATGGTAAGGCTGATGACTTTAATTAAATTCCTTAATGAATACATATGATTAATGTTACTGGTAAGGAAGTGTACAAGTAAATTATGATATGTGATGTTTGTCCATTGCACTTAAAATATTGCTCTAATTATAAGTCCTTGAAATGCATGCATCAAGAACATTCAATTCAATTAGTTTTGGGTACTTTTCATAAAAAGAAACAAATAGTATCTATATTTAATTTAATTAAAGTAAATTGAAATCTGATGTTTCAAAAAAAAGCCCCACAAAAGCAATTCAGAACGATCCTAATGGTAAATACTTTTTATTTTTCAGAAGCAAGAGAGAAAATGAGTAGTATATGACAAAATACATGAAATAGGAGTGAAATCAGCATGGTCAAGGCAGGCTGGACTGGAAGTTCCATTAGGTCATTGGATGCAGTTGGTACCAAGAGACTAGGTTGAGATTGCTTCAACTTTAGATGGAAGAGATTCCACTGGGTTTCATGAAATTCCCCATACTAGTTAGGTATGATTTTAGCAGCAAGAAAAATGAGAACAATTGAGTTATGGAGGCTACGCAAATACTTTGCCTTCAAAGTAGGTGGTCAGGAGGGAGTTGACTGCTGGTGTAGATTCAGGGACTCAGTGATGTCAGAGTGTCAGCTCTGTGATTCTCTTTCCCACTTATTTGTCTCCTCATAATTGCATGATGGATGCTGTAGCTCCAAATACCTAGTCCTTATTCAAAGAGGGAGGGATGGTTATAGCTTTATTGCCCCATTTGCCTGGAAAGGAAAAATTTCCCAGAAGCTTCCCCTGCAGTTTTCCCTTTGAATCCTCTCAGTTAGAACTGGATTGTGTGACCACCTTCTGCAGAAAAGGAGGTTTGGGTGGGGAGAGTGTGCCCTGGCTAAGGCCCCTCATTGTCCATGCCTTAATGCTGGAGAAAGGGACTGGGTAGTGGGATAATGAGGACCTGAGTTTACCCCACACATTATGGCCCTCTTCTCCCTTTTTGATGGCATTAATTAGGCCAGGTGAGTTTTTGTTTCTTATAGTCATGAAGGCACTAATAGAATATGAATTTTCAAAAAATGGTTTTGAGATTGTGCTGAATGACTTTTTAAGGCAAAGACAAATATTGTTACAGATAATCTGTGAAATTATTATTAGTCTGTTGCTTAATGATCGATTATATCAGAGTGGTGGTGTCCATTTTTCCTTACAGTTGGTAATTTTATAGTCCTCAAAGTCATGTCTGATATTCTTTACATGCTGTGATATTGTCAATTGCTTGGACTCTGGGACTTCCTGGCCCATGGATTGAGCTCAGACAAGGGCTCCTCTACCCTTATCTCCCAGGAGGAAATGGAACTGAGCGACCTTGGGGCAGTGCTGAATCCCCCCCTGTGCCACCTGTGCATCTGGGAACTTACCCAGAACAGGCTGAGCAAAAGCTCAAAGCCCAAGGTAGCTCATACTAAGGCCCTAGAAAAACTGAAGTAAAGCCCAGGTTTCCCCCCCACCCTTCTTTTTTCTTTTTGCTGTGGTGGGCCTTCAGTGGGGCAGGCAGGCTTCTCTTTTTGCAGGCTCGGTAGTTACAGTGCACTGGTTTCTCTAGTTGTGGTGTTCAGGCTTTTGAGTTGTGGCACTCGGGCTTATTTGCCTTGTGGCATGCGGGATCTTAGTTCCTCAACCAGGGATTGAACTTGTGTCCCCTGCATTGCAGGGCAGATTCTAAATCACTGGACCCCCAGGGAAGTCCCTAAAACTAGGGTTTATGTAGCATTTTCCAAACTGTTTCTACTTCTGTTTCCTTCGTCTTAGATAAGTGTCTTACTACTGATGTAGCACTTTTGTGGGCCAGTGCCTATGCTTCTTCCTACAAGTACCTGTTCCCCATTTATGTTCTCTGATATAAAAAATGTACCTAGTTTTCATAATTGGATTCATCATCAAATGATCCACTAAATGTTGAGAAGGAATATCTTAAGTGCTTAAACTGATTCCTATTAAGTGTAAAGGGTTGACAGATTTAACCTCCTTATGAATATTTATGTGTAAAGCATCCCTTGAGCTTGTGTATTCTGATGAGTGAAATGATGGAAGAGATAAGGATAGGTCTGAAGGGACCAGAGCTTGAAGCCTCTTGGCTCATAATGAAGGTGAAGACTGTAAATCTGAAAGAAGGAGGAAGACTGTCTCCTCTGTTTTTCTGATCTCAGATTCTTTTCTCAGTTCCTTAAACTCTCCCTGCATCATCTCTCATACTAAGTGTTTAGAAACATGCAATAGCATTTATTTCTAGAGGAGAAATTAGAAATCAGGCAGTCCAAATGCTTCACTTTTTTCTTTTTTAAATAGAGACATAATCAATATATAACCTTATATTCATTTTAGTTGTATAGCATACTGATTTCTTTTGTTTATATTTCAGAATAACAGCTATAGTCCAGTTAACACCCATCACCACACATAATTACAAATACTTCTTTCTTGCCATGAGAATTTTGGGGATCTACTCTCTTAGCAGCTTTAAAATATACTGTGTTGTTGTTAAGTTGCTAAGTCGTGTTTGACTCTTTTGTTACCCTATGGACTATAGCCTGCCAGGCTTCTCTGTCCATGGGATTTCCCAGGAAGAATACTGGAGTGGATTGCCATTTCCTTCTCCAGGGGATCTTTGTGACCCAGGGATCGAACCTGTGTCTCCTGCATTGGCAGGCGAGTTCTTTACCCGGAGTCACTTGGGAAGCCCAAAATATACAATACAGTATTTATTAATAGTCAATATGCTGTACATTACATCTTCAGCATTTATTTTATAACTAGAAACTGTACCTTTTGACCACCTTCACCCATTTCAAATACTTTATTTTACAGTCAAGAAAATTGAGGCCTAGATTGATTTGTTTATACTCCCAGGATATGTAACTCAGTAGAAGAAAAAACAGCTCTTTTGAATTTAGTTGCTTTAATGTGATCTGAATTTCCTGGGAGTTTTGAATCACTGTGTGTGTGACTACATGTTCAATTACACTTATACCAATCTTTTCATAATTATAAGCAGGTTAAAAATAATATTGTGGTTTGATCACTTCTCCATTTCTCTATTGGTCAGGTCACTATTATTATCCTCCCTTTGACAGTAGTGCTGTGGTTTTATATGAAAAATTTCATTTGACTGCAGTTTTTAATGAACTTAAGACTTGGGGCTACTTAAGATTATAATGAAGACATATATCATTGGAAGGACTCATGCTGAAGCTGAAGCTCCAATACTTCGGCCACCTGATGTGAAGAGCGGATTCATTGGAAAAGACCCTACTGCTGGGAAAGATTGAGGCAGGAGGAGAAAGCAGCGACAGAAAATAAAATGTTTGGTTGTCATCACCGACTCAATGGACATGAGTTTGAGCAAACTCTCCTCTCCTCATGAGGAGATAGTGAAGGATAGGGAAACCTGGTGTGCTGTAGTCCATGGGGATAGCAAAGAGTTAGACATGAGTTAGCGACTGAACAACAACATATAAAATGAAGTCAGGGTGAGTCTGGGAAAAGGTGAGTAGAGAAGAGGGAGATTCAGGGAATCCCCTGGAACTTGGCGGAGACGTCAGAGCAGAAGTGAGAGTTGTCAGGGATGATGTAGACTTAGTGACGCCACATCAGAGCCCTGAATTAGAAGTCAGGAGATCTGGGTTTACATCTGGTGAGTAATGTCATCCTTCTGAACCTTGGTGCACCTTTCTGCATCATGAGCGGGTTGGACTAGGTGATTTCAGCTGTCACCTGTTCTATGACTAGAAGGGGTTTATCTAGGAAAAGAGGCCACCTTTGAAGTGACCTTTGCCACCTAGAGCCATGGAAGAGATGATGTAATGTATCTCAGTTCCAGATATACCAGTCTTTCATCCCTCAGCTGAGAGGCTGTGCTATGAAATTTTGAACCTGCCTTGCATCTCAGCTGAATGCAGCCATCTTAAGCTCCTTGAAGCAGTTTGAAAATAATGATATGCTAAGTTTGGATTTGTTCACAGTGAGTATGGTTTTCCATCAGATGGCCACTGGAATGACTTCATGGACCACTCATTGATATTTGGTGATGGCACATAAAAGACAGTCAGTTTAGAGAATATTTTAAAAATGGGGCTTCTCCATGCCTAATGCAAAGGGAAAAAGGTCAGCCCCCAAATATGACCTATTTTTCAAAAATATGTCTAAATTATGGGGAGAGGGCATTAAAAAAGGTGCAATGACAGATGGTTGGTAGGTAAAATTTTGTGGCCTGAATTCTTAAGAACAGTATGTCTGCATTTTAGATATTTCATCTCATTTTCAGTACACGTTTCCAGATTTATTTTTGTTCAGAAAATTTAGTTGCTGAAAAGATAGAATTATTCGTCCATGAAATTGAATACACACTGAATAAGTAGTCCTAAAAGATAACAAAATGTGCCTGTAATAGTTGGCTTCTTTCAATTCTTTTGCTTCGCACTGTGGTGAACTATATACAGGGAGGCCAAACACATTTTTCCTCAAAGTTGGTTTTCCCTCGGCCAGACCCCATGCTGGGGTGTACTCAGGGAAAGCCTTTCCATTTTAATGAAATCAAATTATCTTCTTACTGGGAAGATGAAAGAAAATACATGAGATCTGATTTAGAAGAAATCGTGTCAGACTGGTTCCCAGAGGGTGAGGTTCCGGTTTGAGTTCCCTAGACTGGCTCTGTGACTTTGGACAGATCCCTGAGTCTTTGGGGTCTCCAATCCTCATGTGGAAAATTAGAGCTGGAGTGAGTGAACTTTAAGTGTCCCTGAGCACCAACATTTTGTGTCTGTGCATTCCGAAGTCCATTGTTAGTGACATTTAAATTAATGCCTGGTACAGATTAGTCACACGGATGCTGTCTCCATTTACGTTGTTAATACTTACAGCTAACACTGAGTAATTACTTCCTTGCTGCCAGCTCCTTTCTGAATGCATGGGCCTATCTCAGTTACTTTCATGATAGCTGTAAGCAATAGGTGTTATCTCCATTTCATAGATGAGGAATTTGAGGCTGAGGATCAGGTAACAAGTAAAGAAGCTGATGTTCAAATCCAGCCTGTCCAACCCCAGATCTCATGCCTTAACCTACTCTATACAATACAAAGTTGGCACCTTTATGAATTTTGAGGATATCTCAATGGCACCCCACTCCAGTACTCTTGCCTGGAAAATCCCATGGACGGAGGAGCTTGGTAGGCTGCAGTCCATGGGGTCGCTGGGAGTTGGAGACGACTGAGAGACTTCCCTTTCACTTTTCACTTTCATGCATTGGAGAAGGAGGTGGCAACCCACTCCAGTGTTCTTGCCTGGAGAATCCCAGGGACAGGGGAGCCTGGTGGGCTGCCGACTATGGGGTTGCACAGAGTCCGACACGACTGGAGGGACTTAGCAGCAGTAGCAGCCTAGGGACATAATTTTAATGTGCAGAATATAGTTCTAAACTGATTTCAACTAGATATT